>NC_086444.1:339346858-340769358 GCF_028390025.1 Pseudophryne corroboree | reverse complement strand
GCACCCCACCCTGTGAGTGGTAAGTGCATAGCTGTGCCCCGCTTCTGGTGCGGTGAGTGCTGTGGTTTTTACTCTGTGTGTATATGAAGGGGTTAATCTATGGTTAGCTCTTATTAACCGTGGCCACTAGCTTTCTCATGCACCCCTGTGTGGACTTTATTATCCTGAACCTGTCTCAGCTGTTTTTTAGCAATCATCTTTGAGCCAGTGCAATAGGTGACTAGTGTGCCTTTAAAAGCCATAAAGTCTGTGGCAGGTACACATTACATCTAGCAGGCAGATGATGCAGCAGTGTGGTAGTCAGGTTTTAAGACTCTGTGATAGTGTAGGACCTGTATGAAGGTGGGGTACCTTGAATCGGTATACAGGCTTCCGTGCATTGGCCAATCCACCAACTAAACCCCCATCATTTATTTATTGAATTGTTGAGGATAAGTGAGTTTACTTTGGTGAGTGCTGGGTTCTCTGTTTGTATTTATTAGAGCGATGTGGTCATGGGCTACATGCACCCTGCCCTGTGAGTGGTAAGTACAGCTGTGTACCCCGCTTCTGTGGTGGAGAGTGCAGTGTTACATGCACCCCACCCTGTGAGTGGTAAGTGTATAGCTGTGCCCCGCTTCTGGTGCGGTGAGTGCTGTGGTTTTTACTCTGTGTGTATATGAAGGGGTTAATCTATGGTTAGCTCTTATTAACCGTGGCCACTAGCTTTCTCATGCACCCCTGTGTGGACTTTATTATCCTGAACCTGTCTCAGCTGTTTTTTAGCAATCATCTTTGAGCCAGTGCAATAGGTGACTAGTGTGCCTTTAAAAGCCATAAAGTCTGTGGCAGGTACACATTACATCTAGCAGGCAGATGATGCAGCAGTGTGGTAGTCAGGTTTTAAGACTCTGTGATAGTGTAGGACCTGTATGAAGGTGGGGTACCTTGAATCGGTATACAGGCTTCCGTGCATTGGCCAATCCACCAACTAAACCCCCATCATTTATTTATTGAATTGTTGAGGATAAGTGAGTTTACTTTGGTGAGTGCTGGGTTCTCTGTTTGTATTTATTAGAGCGATGTGGTCATGGGCTACATGCACCCTGCCCTGTGAGTGGTAAGTACAGCTGTGTACCCCGCTTCTGTGGTGGAGAGTGCAGTGTTACATGCACCCCACCCTGTGAGTGGTAAGTGCATAGCTGTGCCCCGCTTCTGGTGCGGTGAGTGCTGTGGTTTTTACTCTGTGTGTATATGAAGGGGTTAATCTATGGTTAGCTCTTATTAACCGTGGCCACTAGCTTTCTCATGCACCCCTGTGTGGACTTTATTATCCTGAACCTGTCTCAGCTGTTTTTTTAGCAATCATCTTTGAGCCAGTGCAATAGGTGACTAGTGTGCCTTTAAAAGCCATAAAGTCTGTGGCAGGTACACATTACATCTAGCAGGCAGATGATGCAGCAGTGTGGTAGTCAGGTTTTAAGACTCTGTGATAGTGTAGGACCTGTATGAAGGTGGGGTACCTTGAATCGGTATACAGGCTTCCGTGCATTGGCCAATCCACCAACTAAACCCCCATCATTTATTTATTGAATTGTTGAGGATAAGTGAGTTTACTTTGGTGAGTGCTGGGTTCTCTGTTTGTATTTATTAGAGCGATGTGGTCATGGGCTACATGCACCCTGCCCTGTGAGTGGTAAGTACAGCTGTGTACCCCGCTTCTGTGGTGGAGAGTGCAGTGTTACATGCACCCCACCCTGTGAGTGGTAAGTGCATAGCTGTGCCCCGCTTCTGGTGCGGTGAGTGCTGTGGTTTTTACTCTGTGTGTATATGAAGGGGTTAATCTATGGTTAGCTCTTATTAACCGTGGCCACTAGCTTTCTCATGCACCCCTGTGTGGACTTTATTATCCTGAACCTGTCTCAGCTGTTTTTTAGCAATCATCTTTGAGCCAGTGCAATAGGTGACTAGTGTGCCTTTAAAAGCCATAAAGTCTGTGGCAGGTACACATTACATCTAGCAGGCAGATGATGCAGCAGTGTGGTAGTCAGGTTTTAAGACTCTGTGATAGTGTAGGACCTGTATGAAGGTGGGGTACCTTGAATCGGTATACAGGCTTCCGTGCATTGGCCAATCCACCAACTAAACCCCCATCATTTATTTATTGAATTGTTGAGGATAAGTGAGTTTACTTTGGTGAGTGCTGGGTTCTCTGTTTGTATTTATTAGAGCGATGTGGTCATGGGCTACATGCACCCTGCCCTGTGAGTGGTAAGTACAGCTGTGTACCCCGCTTCTGTGGTGGAGAGTGCAGTGTTACATGCACCCCACCCTGTGAGTGGTAAGTGCATAGCTGTGCCCCGCTTCTGGTGCGGTGAGTGCTGTGGTTTTTACTCTGTGTGTATATGAAGGGGTTAATCTATGGTTAGCTCTTATTAACCGTGGCCACTAGCTTTCTCATGCACCCCTGTGTGGACTTTATTATCCTGAACCTGTCTCAGCTGTTTTTTAGCAATCATCTTTGAGCCAGTGCAATAGGTGACTAGTGTGCCTTTAAAAGCCATAAAGTCTGTGGCAGGTACACATTACATCTAGCAGGCAGATGATGCAGCAGTGTGGTAGTCAGGTTTTAAGACTCTGTGATAGTGTAGGACCTGTATGAAGGTGGGGTACCTTGAATCGGTATACAGGCTTCCGTGCATTGGCCAATCCACCAACTAAACCCCCATCATTTATTTATTGAATTGTTGAGGATAAGTGAGTTTACTTTGGTGAGTGCTGGGTTCTCTGTTTGTATTTATTAGAGCGATGTGGTCATGGGCTACATGCACCCTGCCCTGTGAGTGGTAAGTACAGCTGTGTACCCCGCTTCTGTGGTGGAGAGTGCAGTGTTACATGCACCCCACCCTGTGAGTGGTAAGTGCATAGCTGTGCCCCGCTTCTGGTGCGGTGAGTGCTGTGGTTTTTACTCTGTGTGTATATGAAGGGGTTAATCTATGGTTAGCTCTTATTAACCGTGGCCACTAGCTTTCTCATGCACCCCTGTGTGGACTTTATTATCCTGAACCTGTCTCAGCTGTTTTTTAGCAATCATCTTTGAGCCAGTGCAATAGGTGACTAGTGTGCCTTTAAAAGCCATAAAGTCTGTGGCAGGTACACATTACATCTAGCAGGCAGATGATGCAGCAGTGTGGTAGTCAGGTTTTAAGACTCTGTGATAGTGTAGGACCTGTATGAAGGTGGGGTACCTTGAATCGGTATACAGGCTTCCGTGCATTGGCCAATCCACCAACTAAACCCCCATCATTTATTTATTGAATTGTTGAAGATAAGTGAGTTTACTTTGGTGAGTGCTGGGTTCTCTGTTTGTATATATATATATATATATATATATATATACATAGTAGAGGGGCACTCTCCATACTTTCAGATAAACAAAAGGACAAATTTGATTATTTTGAAACAGCATACTCAGCTCAAACGTTTTCAGTCCCAGTGGGGTCTTAATCAGCATAGCACAAATGCATATTCCATTAGAATACAGCAGATAAATATATATATATATACACACAAACCAAGAAGCCCGCATTCCTTTTGGGAAATTCAAATTACTGGCTGCGGTGCCTTCCTTACTGTAGGTCACTTAGATAGCCTCATTTTAGTAGTGGATGCGGCGGCACATATTCAAAGCAATAAAGCTATTTGAATCCGTCACAGTCTGTAGAGTGACGCCGCATCCTGCTAATATATATGTGTGTGTGTGTGTGTGTGTGTGTGAGAGAGATATCTTATTTGACAAAAGTATTTTGACAAAAGTATTTTCCCACAACCCTTAATTATTGGATTCAGGTGTTGCCACAGGTGTACAAAATTGCGCACCCAGCCATGTAGTCTCCATTTGCAAACATTTGTGATACAAAATGGGTCTTTCTGAAGAACTCTGTGATTTTAAGCGTGGTATTGTGATAGGATTACACCTTCGTAATAAGACAGTTCGTGAAATTTCATCCCTGCTGGATATTCCACGGTTAGTTGTAAGTGATATTTTTAGAAAGTGGAATTGCTTAGGAACAAAAGCAACTCAGCCACAAAGCGGATGACCACGTAAAATCACAGAGCAGGGTCAATGACTGCTAAGGCGCATGGTGCGTAAATGACGCCAACGCTCTGCTGATTCTAAAGCTGAAGAGTTCTGAACTTCCACTAGCATTAATATATAGTGCATCCAGAAAGTATTCACAGCGCTTCACTTATTTTTACATTTTGTTATGTTACAGCCTTATGCCAAAATAGAATAAATTCATTTTTCACTCAAAATTCTACACACAATATCCCATAATGACAACATGAAAAAAGTTTTTTTGATATTTTTGCAAATATATTAAAAATAAAAAACTAAGAAATCACATGGACATAATTATTCACAGCCTTTGCCATGAAGCTCAGAATTGAGCTCAAGTGCATCCTGTTTCCACTGATCATCCTTGAGATGTTCCTACAGCTTAATTGGAGTCCTGCTGTGCTAAGTTCACTTGATTGAACATGATTTGGAAAAGCACACACCTGTCTATATAAGGTCCCACACTTGACAGTGAATGTCTGAGCACAAATAAAGCATGAAGTCAAAGAAATTGTCTGCAGACCTCCGAGACGGGATTGTCTCGAGGCGCAAATCTGGGGAAGGGTACAGAAAAATATCTGCTGCATTGAAGGTCCCAATGAGCACAGTGGCCTCCATCATCCATAAATGGAAGAAGTTCGGAACCACCAGGACTCTTCCTAGAGCTGGCCGGCTGTCTAAACTGAGGGATCGGGGGAGAAGGGCCCTAGTCAGGGAGGTGACCAAGAACACAACGGTCACTCTGTCAGAGCTACAGCATTCCTCTGTGGAGAGATGAGAACTTTCCAGAAGGACAACCATCTCTGCAGCAATCCACCAATCAGGCCTGTATGGTAGAGTGGCCAGACGGAAGCCACTCCTTAGTAAAAAGCACATGGCAGCCCGCCTGGAGTTTGCCAAAATGCACCTGAAGGACTCTCAGACCATGAGAAACAAAATTCTCTGGTTTGAAGGGACAAATATTGAACTCTTTGGTGTGAATGCCAGGTGTCATGTTTGGAGGAAACCAGGTACCGCTCATCCCCAGGCCAATACCATCTCTACAGTGAAGCATGGTGATGGCAGCATCACACTGTGGGGATGTTTTTCAGCGGCAGGAACTGGAAGATTAGTCAGGATAGATGGAAAGATGAACGCAGCAATGTACAGAGACATCCTGGATGAAAACCTGCTCCAGAGCACTCTTGACCTCAGCAGGACAACGACCCTAAGCACACAGCCAAGATATTAAGGGAGTGGTTTCAGAACAACTCTGTGAATGTCCTTGAGTGGCCCAGCCAGAGCCCAGACTTGAATCTGATTGAACATCTCTGGAGAGATCTGAAAATGGCTGTGCACAAACACTTCCCATCCAACCTGATGGAGCTTGAGAAGTGCTGCAAAGAGGAATGGGCGAAACTGCCCAAAGATAGGTGTTCCAAGCTTGTGGCATCATATTCAAAAAGACTTGAGGCTGTAATTGCTGCCAAAGGTGCATCAACAAAGTATTGAGCAAAGGCTGGGAATACTTATGTATATGTGATTTCTTAGTTTTTTATTTTAATAAATTTGCTAAAATCTTTTTTCACAGTGTCATTATGGAGTATTGTTTGTAGAATTTTTCATGGCCTAGCAGATGCATGCAAGCCTCACATCACCAAGTCAAATGCCAAGCATCAGATGGAGTGGTGTAAAGCACACAGACACTGTGGAAAATTGCTCTGTGGAGTGACGAATCACGTTTCTCTGTTTGGAAGTCAGATGGGGAAGTCTGGGTTTGGCAGATACTGGGAGAACGTTACCTGCCTGACTGCATTCTGCCAACTGTGAAGTTTGGTGGAGAAGGGAAAATGGTATGGGGCTGTTTTTCAGGGTTGTTTCTAGGCCCCTTACCTCCAGTGAAGGGCAATCTTAATGTTTCAGCATACCAGGACATTTTGGACAATGCAATGATTCCAACTTTGTGAAAACAGTTTGAGGGAGGCCTTTTTCTATTCCAACATGACTGTGCCCCAGTGCACAAAGCATGGACTATAAAGTCAAGGTTTGATGAATTGGTGTTGAAGAACTTGACTGACCCACACAGAGCCCTGAACTCAACCCCATGGAGCACCTTTGGAATGAACTGGAATGGAGATTGCAAGCCAGGCCTAATCGTCTAACATCAGTGCTTGACCTCACAAATGGTCTACAGATTGAATGGGCACAAATTTCCACAGAAATTCTTCTAAATCTTATGGAAAGCCTGCCAAGAAGAGTGGGAGCTGTTATAGCTGCAAAAGGGGGACCAACTCCACATTAAAGTATACTGTATGTACTTGAATACAATGTCATTACAGTCACTGTTGGTGGAATACTTTTGTGCATATAGTAGATTTTATATATATATATATATATATATATATATATATATGTGTATGGGGTGAACTGACAGCGCCAGAAAAATTTGTAGATAAAGTTTTTCACAGTATGTCTATTATACTCCCTGTGAAATGTTAGTTCTCTACGATACCACTCCCCTTTCTTTATGGGGCGTCTGCTCAATCTTAAATAAAACCTACACTTGTACGTGTGTAGGATAAAAAGATTTTAGAAAAAGTGGATAAGATCAGAGCGACCACCGGTGGTAAAAAAGTATAAAACTAGAGATATATATTTAAAAGCACAGGCGGGATTTATTTAAAACGAACGTAATCAGTAAAAAAGAAAAAAAATTTTGACACACATGTCAACAATATAAAAAAGGTATTTTTTCTAAAAAAGTTTTCTGTTTAAAAGTATACAGTAAAATATATTCAGAAAAAAGGCATACAAAAAGACACAAATGAGTACTAAAAACAGGTCCTCATGGTCGTAATATAGGTATCATGCGAGGTATAAATATATCTAAAATTAGTTAAAAAAAGAGAAGTGATGAATATAATGAACAGCTTATCTTTGGATTTTCAGTAATGGCAGGAATCACCCAACGCGTTTCGTCTTGTTTGACTTCATCAAGACGAAACGCGTTGGGTGATTCCTGCCATTACTGAAGTCAAACAAGACGAAACGCGTTGGGTGATTCCTGCCATTACTGAAAATCCAAAGATAAGCTGTTCATTATATTCATCACTTCTCTTTTTTTAACTAATTTTAGATATATTTATACCTCGCATGATACCTATATTACGACCATGAGGACCTGTTTTTAGTACTCATTTGTGTCTTTTTGTATGCCTTTTTTCTGAATATATTTTACTGTATACTTTTAAACAGAAAACTTTTTTAGAAAAAATACCTTTTTTATATTGTTGACATGTGTGTCAAATTTTTTTTTCTTTTTTACTGATTACGTTCGTTTTAAATAAATCCCGCCTGTGCTTTTAAATATATATCTCTAGTTTTATACTTTTTTTACCACCGGTGGTCGCTCTGATCTTATCCACTTTTTCTAATATATATATATATGTTGCAGATAGTCGGCACTCTGGATCAGTTTTTATAAAACTTGCCCTGGTGCCTTCCTTGTTCAACTGGAGCAGCAGACAGCATATATGTTCAGGAATGGCGGCACTCAAGACCCTTTGAGTTCCGCCATTCCTGAACATATATATATATAAACAAACAGACTACAGTACAGGTTGTAAAGTCAGTGTCACTCCAATTACTGTGGCGGCTGCCTTATGGGTGGCCTGCAGGGAGTGGATAGTACCTGCAGATTTTTCCCAATGGCTCCATTTGTGAAATGCACTCAGGCTGTCTGTTCCACCTAGGTGGACTGTGGTCGCGGTGGCAGGGAGAAAGGAAGTGACAGAACAGGAAAGCGCCCAGTTTCACGTGTAATTATATCACAGCATCATTCATACTGTGTGCATGGACTGAACCAGGTGACCAGGGATGAGGGTAACCAGGATGGGGGGTGCCAGAGTACTCTGGCCGGCAGCCGCTTGATAATTAGGTGATTTTCCCACTTGTCAGTAGGAAGTGTCATCAGTGTGGTTACCATTGACGGTTACTATCAATAGTGATATGGCAAGTGGCCATCGATAGTTGGCAACTAGGCAATGGATGACCATTGATTATTTCAGCAACCAATGTTCATCCCTGTTCTTTGACTGACTGGCCTGTAGGCCAATCTGAAGTAGTGTCAAGAGAAGGGGGTGCAACTCGCACCCAGGTGTCACCCTCGAAGGGGGTGATACCAAAATTCTGGCTTTTCTACACTCCAGTATAAAGTTAAATTATCACTGCGCTTATATACTGATATGGCTCCCGGTCTGCTGCCGTAGGGCAGAAATATAGGCCCTCATTCCGAGTTGATCGCTCGCAAGGCGATTTTAGCAGAGTTACACACGCTAAGCCGCCGCCTACTGGGAGTGAATCTTAGCTTCTTAAAATTGCGACCGATGTATTCGCAATATTGCGATTACAAACTACTTAGCAGTTTCAGAGTAGCTTCAGACTTACTCGGCATCTGCGATCAGTTCAGTGCTTGTCGTTCCTGGTTTGACGTCACAAACACACCCAGCGTTCGCTCAGACACTCCCCCGTTTCTCCGGCCACTCCTGCGTTTTTTCCGGAAACGGTAGCGTTTTTATCCACACGCCCATAAAACGCCGTGTTTCCGCCCAGTAACACCCATTTCCTGTCAATCACACTACGATCGCCGGAGCGAAGAAAAAGCCGTGAGTAAAAATACTATCTTCATTGTTAAATTACTTGGCGCAGTCGCAGTGCGAATATTGCGCATGCGTACTAAGCGGAATTTCACTGCGATGCGATGAAAATTACCGAGCGAACGACTCGGAATGAGGGCCATAGTATACCAAAGTATTCCAAGGAATTGGAAATGACAAGTCCTCTCTAACCAGTTTGCTCGTATGGGGATCTTTTTCAAAGCTCTTTGAAAAAGACTGACAAGCGCAGGATTTCATACATCGCCACGTACGGCCTCCAAGTCTGGACAGGCTGAGCCGAGTGGAACATTGGAAAGCAAGCACCTGAACCCCCGCTAACCACAGTCGTGAACCGCAGGGAGACTGCACCGATTATTAGTGGTATTCCCCCAATTTTTTATGCTGGCTGGAGGGTAACGGTACTGCACATGTAACAGCTCTGCACATGTAACAGCTGTGTGCTAAATGCTGCCAGACAAATATTAAACTGTCTAAAATATCTGGATCAACGGCAGTAAATCCTCTGCTGTGTGGAAACACTTTAACAACCAGTATCATGCCTAACTGATGTAGTGAACCAGAAATAATATTGGAGCTTTTTTTAATTAATATTTTTGGACTTTTTTTTTTTTTTATTGCCAGGTGTGCCATTATAAAGAATATATATTTTATAATAAATGAATGTGATGGTATACATTTAATAAATATCTATTTTTTTTACCTTATAAGTACTCGTGTGTGGTGGTTTCTTCAGCCATATCTGTATATAAGTGCAGAGATAAGTTAACTTTAAACTGGTATATAGGTTTGCAGAATGCTCCTGTTTGGTGAATCCTAATTCCAAGGTGGTGTGCATACATAAGCACACTTAATCACTGCAGCTGAGTATTAATTGATCTGTATTATACAAAAGACAAACTTGGTTTTAAAATAGCGCCTATTTACAATTTGTTCTATGGCATTTCCACACTGACAGGAGCTGGGTGCTGCAGTGTGACATTCTCCTGCCGCACCCAGCTCCTTTCATAGAGAAGGCACCAACACTGCAGGCACTGGTCTCTGAGGCCCTACATCTCAGGGGATGCTGGGCTGCCCTGGGAGTTACGTCACCAAGGCCTCACCCATTTAATTTAAGTCACAGCCCTTTTAGCCATGGACACCGGGGGCGCACAATGATGGTGGCAGAGTACGCACTGGGTGTCACCAGACCTGGTGATACTTCTTCACTGAAGTGCCAAACATCATAGGATAGCAGTATGTAAAGGTAATGGTAGGTGGAGCCACTGTACTGGGATGTCTTGGAATTGGCCAGACTTGTATCAGTTGTAATCTGACACCTCCTGAGTCCGTTTGAAACACTGGCTAGGTTGTTCATGGCTAGTCAACTGAAATATTGGAGTTCGAACAGTGCATGATAGTGGGTGCCCAATGGATGGGACAGTCAACATGCCTCGATCTACTGTATCACATGTGTACCTGAAATACCTCATGGAAGGCACTACCACCTACCGTGGACAGCTTAAAGGCCGACCACGGATGCTTAATAATTGTGACCAGCAGCATCTGGCCAGAATTGTTTGTGGTAACAGACAAGTGACACATCAAGTCACATCCACATTTAAAGCAGGAGTTGCAATATGCATATCCAGCAGTCCAGTGCAGCATTCTTTAGCTTCCATGGGATATGGGAGCAGAATACCCACCGGAGTGCCCCTGTTAACACTACAATGCTGGACAGAGTGTCTCTGGGCTTGTGATGTCGCTAATTGGACCTAGAGGACAGGTAACATGTGATGTGGTCCGGTGAGTCACGGTTCCAGTTATTTTGGGCTGATGGTATGATCAGGTGTGGCACACACCCCATGAGGCCATAGACCCAGTTGTCAACAAGGCACCGTGCAGGCTGGTGGTGGTTCCATAATGGTGTGGGGTATGTTCACATGGCATGGGTTGGGTAAACCTGAATACGTCATTGACCAGTAACCACTACATTGCAGTGCTTGGTGGCCATTTGCAGATCTTCATGGACTTCATGTACCCTCACAACAATGGAATATTCCATCAGGATCCTGCACCATGTGTAGAGCAGTTTTCCACAATTTATTCCTGCACCATGTGGTCAGTCCAGAGCTGGTTCAAGGAGCATTCTGGAGATCTCCAATGACTGGTGTGGCCACCACGTTTGCCCATCATGAACCCAATCAAGCATTTATAGGACAAGGTAGAGAGGTCCTGCATCTACAAATATCCGGTAGCTGTGGGAAGCTATCCAGAATATATGGGTCAACAGCTCTCCAGAGGTCTTCTGTCCACTATTGGAATTGATGCTGTGTCAAGTTGCTGCACTTTGCCAGGCTAGAGAGGGTTCTACACTATACTAGACACCTATCTAATGACTTTTGGCACTTCAATGTAGAGAGTTCAGTAGTGTAGGATATAGAGAGGTCTGTAGTATAGTGTCGGGTGTTCAGGGGTCATTATATACTGTAGGGAATAGAGGGGTCAGTGATGTAGTGTAGGTTATAGAGGGGTTAGTGTTGTATAGGGTGTAGAGGGGTCAACAAAACACTAATCCCAAGTTCTTAGTACAATATTATTGAACTAAGATGCAACTTGCAGGGAAAAGTATGCAATCCTGGTAAAAATAGACAATGGTCAGAGGTCAGATACGACTGACCTGCCCCATGCTTTGCTTGAACTAAGATAAGTTAATTTTTCATATATGGTGGTGGTGGAGGAAATGTGCATAGAACCTGAATCCCTTTTGTAATTAGATTACTCCCCAGACAATAAACAATAACATCATAGCAATGTGAATTCCCTACTGTATATTAGTGTGAGGCAGAAGAGGAGAGGTCTTTCATTGCCATAAACTAAAAAACAGTCCTGTCTAGATGGTGGGATAGAGTTTTTCCACTCCTAGAAAGATAATTACTTTGGAAATATTAATTAAATGCATTACAAAAATATGTATTAAATCTAGAGATCAACATTAGTATAAGATTTAGGAGCAAGAACTGGGGACATGTCAGAAACATCAATTAGTTCTGCAGAGAATTGAATCACGTCTACAGTATCCACAACAATACTTACTGAGAGCATTCCCACCAAATATGGATAGAAGTGTATGCCAGCACTTATCTCAGATGCCAGAAAACAAAGTTTTTTTTAGTTACAGGGTTCAATTTTCTAGGGGTGAATAATAAAATGTCTCCTTAATATATGAATAAATCCTACTGCCCCCTTTACTAAATACATATGTAATTTTGACCACATTCAATAATTTAACAAAACAATTGCAATTACAATTTGGGATAGGGTCTTGGGGGAAAAAAAAGCAAGATCTGTTGCTTGAAGGAGAATTCGCCCAAGAGAGACTGCAAAGTAAATTTTACCAGGTTATGGCTATAATCTTCCTAGCATGAATTAGATGTAGGACGGACTGGGGCTGCTTTTTGGCCCCGGCATGTCACGATCCTGTCTGTATTTCTCTTATTTGGTGACTTACCTCTGCCATCTGTCCTGGATCCTGTGTCTGTTCTGCTCACTGGGATAAACAGCTTGCCAGTACCATGAGTTTCCCGAGTGCTTAACGAGCTCCACTAGTGTTGATTAACCTCCCGTGTGAACATGGAATTCAGCAAGTCTCTCTATGCTATGCCTACACAGCAATCCTTGTTGTCATTATACTATATGCCTATCTGACTCCAGTGGCCACCAGATACATTCTCCACTGTGCTTAGCTCTCTGGTTTTTGGCCCTAAAAGCCAGCATCCTCTGTTTTAGGAGTTTAGGCTTCAGTGTTTTTCCGGCCTGCTAGGCCTCAATCCACATTACAGCCTAACTTGGAGTACTGACATGAGAGTCTGATCACCTGACCTTGAGCTATCCAATGCTGTGCCACCCTGAGACTCTCTGAATCACCTGACACTGGCCACCAATCACCAAGGACCAGGAAGTGTAAGTAAAGAGACTTGTGTTACAGAATCTGCCATTTCCTTGCGTCACACACAGCTCAGTGTGAGCTTAGAAGTTGTGCTCCCTAAGAGGTAACACTATTACCCTAGTTCTTGTAAAGCTCTTCTCTTTCGCTACCCAGTCTGGATTACAGTCGTGTTACCAGTTATATCCAGTATTCTTCAATCATGCCTTAAACACACAGCCGCAGTATTCTTCAGTCTCGTCTTAAAGACACAGCTGCAGTATTCTTCAACTTCATCCTAAAGTCACAGTTAGTCTTCAGTATTTTTCAGCTTCATCCTAAAGTCACAGCTACAGTCTTCAGTTCTACTTCAGCCTCGTCTTAAAGTCACAGTCATAGACATTGTTCCACATACAGTTGCGTTTCTAGTTATATCCGGTACCAGCCCGGATTACAGTTGCGTTCCAGTTTTATTGGTATCCAGCCCAGTTCACAGTCCGGTTCCAGTGTCACTGGTAACCAGTCTGGTACAACCTCTTCAGCTCTTTCCCCAGATCTGCGTAACTCCAGAGAACCTGTTTCACAGTAACCTTGGGTACACAAACACATGCTCCTGTGACAGTATATCCAGTTCATTCTCTCTAATACATTCACCATTCTGCTATCAACACCAAGTTCCTGGTGATCCAGTGGTCAGGATACGGCTCCCTCTGCCGAGGCCCAGGTTCGATCCCCGGTCAGGGATTGCTCCTTACTACTTCTTCTCACTGATTCTCACTGACTCTCACTGACCAGCCAAATAAACACATAGTCCTCCAGTTACTCTCACGGACTTCACTTACATGCTGGATTCACAAAACCACAGTCATGAAACGGCACTTATGTGCATGAGCGCATACTGTGCTTGTGAAAGGGGTTGTGGACTCTGCTCATGGGGGCATGCAGCAAGTCGGTGGGGCATGAACTCACTCCCATATTTATTTTGAAACAAGAATTTCAGGGGGGTGGGAGGGCAAAATAAAGAGCTGGATGCTGCACTGCGCGTTGCTTTCCTGGCTCTCTGAGTGGCCAGACCGGCCAACCAGACCATCGCCCCTTCTGGCATATGGGCAGTCCGGCCCTAGATGTAGATATCTATGATTATTACAGAGTTAATGAATTCTGGGGAATGCTGAGGGTGGTGGAGAATAGAATGTGTAATCTTGTATAATGGGATGTTGACTATCCAAGTGATTGTGTAACTGCCTATTTAATTTGAGATGATCGCGTGAGTAAACTTTCGTGGAGAAATAAAGGTTAGTCCAGTATTAAATATATTACCTGGTTTCAGTTTTCTCTAGAACACAGGTTCTCAAACTTGGTCCTCACGACCCCAAACAATTCACATTTTCCAGGTCTCCTCACAGAATTGCAAGTGAAATAATGAGCTCCATCTGTGGATCTCTTAAAATGTATCAGTGAGTAATGAATACATCTGTGCACCTGCCGGATGATCTGGAAAACGTGAACTCTCTGGGGTCCTGATGGCCGAGTTTGAGAACCACTGCTCTAGAAACTAGTATTTCATCCTCTATGTCAGGCTTTCCTAACCTCAGTCCTCAAGCACACTACCAGTCCAGGTTTTAGTGATATCCATGCTTAAGCATCAGTGACATAATTAGTACCTCAGTTATTTTGATTTAGCCATCTGTGCTGAAGCCTGGATATCACCAAACCCTGCATTTTTTTGTATGTCTTGAGGACCAAGGTTGGGAATGCCTGCTCTAGGTGTTCAACTACTTCCAGCAATCTTACCAGTAAAGCTCGCTCCCCCA
The DNA here is from genome assembly GCF_028390025.1 of Pseudophryne corroboree. Classification (NCBI taxonomy): domain Eukaryota; kingdom Metazoa; phylum Chordata; class Amphibia; order Anura; family Myobatrachidae; genus Pseudophryne; species Pseudophryne corroboree. Next base: position 340,754,889 of record NC_086444.1, on the reverse strand, counting down.
TACAGTGACTAACAACTATAAAAAATAAGCAAACATTTCACTAGTATCTGTTCACTTCACCCAAAGTGTGGTGCAAGACTGGATTAATACTAATAAAGGAAGAAGAAACAATATGGTTGTTAATCTTTGGCATGACATTACATTTTGAGTGCATTTCCTGGATAATAGCGACATCTATTTATGGAGCTCTCCTAACAAGTGGAAACAATGCTTCCCGAATGTAAATCACTTTGGCATTGATAGTGATCATGAATGATTTGTCAAACACTTGGGTCATACTGGGGGCAATGGAGGGGTATACGGATGGGCATAAAATTCTGCTTGGCTACATTAAAAATGAGCTGGCTGGTGGGGAGATTGAAGGTGAGGGGGGAAGAATGACCAATACAGACAGAGCAGAAGGATAAACCAAAAAGAAAAAGTATAAACACACTCAAATGAGGCAGTAAAAAACAAACTCTGCTCCTGCACCACCTGGGTGACAGAGTCCTGTGGATGGTCAGGAGCAATGTGTAACAGTATAACTTAACTTAGGCTACATTGTGACATCTGACTCATATGGGCAGGCTTGAACTTCATGATTTTAGTAATACTATATAGAAGACCAACTTTGCAGAGTAAATTGCTCAAGTCTTGCTCCTTAATGTATGAAAAGCTAGATACACAATGGGGGCAGTCTTGTTCCATGGTCCAGTCGCACTCAACAAACTTCTGGATGCTGCAAGACTGCACACTCGAGCGAGGGAGACACTAGGCTTGTTGCAGTTTACCCCATTATTTTTTTTGGTTTATGAACTTTACCATAGTTTTTATAGTTCTGTCAAACATTGTTTTAATACTGCTGTTTCCTGCCTTTCTATTTTTTTTTTTATTTCTTCCCCTACCACCTGAATGTTATACTTCTGGAAATTGTACACCCTGCCAGATGTAACATATGCAGTATGCCCCACATGGTTGCCTCGGATGGTTCTTTCTTCTGCAAGATGCACAACATGTGGATCTATCCATCCAGTGATTATCATACTACGCATGTTTTAGTCACCCCTATATTTCTTAGTTTCTTGTATGGTTTATCTCACAGATACATAACCTTTGTTGTATACCCAAGATAGCTGCATCACCTGGTACAGCCATTGGTGGGATGAAAAATACTTTGTTCATGGCACCCAAGATAAAATATTGTTTACAATAAATTTTGAAAAAATTCTTAAATTAAGTAAATTGTGCCTACATGTCATCCTTCGGGTCAGTTATGTGGTGGTGTACAGTTGTGCTTCTGACTGCCCACATGTTTTATGACTGGAAGTCATGATCCCTGGTTTTTTGCCTATCACTTTGACCATAAATAATTTGATTTGGCCCTGGATCATCAACCCGAGGCACCCTTGCAAGAGTCTCATGGTACCCCAGGATGCCTAGGCACACAGTTTGGGAACCGCTGCTTTAGGGGATGATTCTTTCAATAAAGCTTCTGTTGCAGACAATCAAGATAGTCACACTATAGGTGATCTTCTGCTACTGTGAACCATGGTTTGCTAGGTCAAAATGTACCGGGTCAACAATTGAGGAAGCAGTAGCATATAAATTAGAGGGGCTATAGCCCTGTACACATGGGGGAGATGTGTGCTGAGCGATCTAGCACAGACCGCTCACCACACATTTCTCCACCAGCTGAGTACTCAGCGCGATATGTGTGCTGAGCGAGGGGGGACGGGGACTAGATTTGGCAGCATTCATGCATGCCAAATCTACAGCTGACGATAGCGATGCTTGGTGCCGTGCATTGCAGTCACCGGCACCCTTCACGCGGAGAGATTCGTGCTTAATTTCTAAGCAATCTAGTCAGATTGCTTAGAATTCCAGCACGGATCTCTGTGTGTACCCACCGTTCGTGTTATCCTGTCTCAATAGTCCCAAAATTGCCGTAGTGCAGGTAGAGTGTGATCATCTTGTTAAGATCCTCAGGCAAACAGGTCTAAATTTACACTTTCAATGCAACATGAGCCTGTGCCTCTAAATTCTTTCCTTAAATTCTGCCTGGAACAAGTGTTTCCAGGTCATAGTTTTGGGCTGAAACAGTGTTTCTAGATGTTAAAGCCCCTGTATTTTAATGAAGTTCACGTAGTAAGCTATGTCTATCGAATTATCACAATACAAGTCATACAGATAAAAATTACAAAGCAACAGTGTATAAAAATATTAAACCACATTTTGCAAATCTGTATCTGTTACAGTGGAAATTTAGCGCCGGAAACCAGAAGTGAGATCATTTTGAAAGTGATATAGCGGTATTAATCTGAACTTCTGATTACCAGGGAAATCAGGCAACAAATAGAGATACTACTAAGCAGAGGTAATGTTGAAATAGATGTAACAATAGTAGCTGGAACTGATCACCATGGATACCGGTAAACAAATATTGGGCATGCTAGTAATTTATGGGGGCATGTATCTATCTAACAACATAGATTTTTATAATTATTATTATTATTAGTATTATGTTATCACTCAATGTTCCAGCTAATAACTCTGTCACTTCCTGAATATACCTTTGCTTCTTAGTTTCCCTATTTCCCTGTTTACCAGTATCCATGGTGACCAGAAGTTGTGACTAGATACTGCAGACAGCTGGTGAATATTTTTCATTCTCAGTTGTAACACTGATTCAGTTGTCTCTTACTCTGTCTATTCCCACAAACTGCAGCTATTGAGAAGGCACTTGGTGTTAGAATTTGTGATTATCCAAGCTCCTGTTCAGAAAGATATCACTTTGTCTTGTAGTGGACCCTGTTTTTAAATTATAATATTACTAGAATATTGCCCAGATAAAGCCAAATTACAAATCCTTGCTTCCTGCAGCCACAATCAGGGCTATCAGTACCTTAGGTCCTGGGTGATGGTGAGATGCCAATGGGTAGTCATGTTTACTGAAAAGGATAACTGCTTTCACCCTAAGGATGGAACCTATAGACTAAGTGGGCATTTCATATAAAAGAGGGGACTCCTCTCTTTTGAAAAATAACAAAAAAACAAACAAAAACACAGTGCCCCTAATGTGGTTGTACCCATATGGTGGAGATGGGGCACAATTGGTGTCCTACCATCTACTGAAAATATATGTTTTCCAAAGGGCCAGATGATTAGTATAAAAAAAAAAATGCTAAGAGGCCTCATAATTTGATAGAGGGGACCAACTCCTTTTTAATGTGGATGTCCCTTAATTATTGGAAACTGGTTCCTTCATTTTTCTAGAGTGTGGGAGTTTTTGCCTGATCATACTAGTCACCTGGCAATAACATCTATGGAAGCATATAATTTAAAAGAGGAGACTTCCCTCCTTCTAAAAAGGTTGCCCTCTGTACAACGTACAATGGGGAAGATAGTCCCTCTCCGCACTTTTTTAATTCATTCAGTTTTATGTTTACGAAAGTGACTTACTGGTCAGCATCGACTGCTGAAAAACAAAGAACACTCTTGTCCCCATCGGTTTAGGGGTCCTGGAGGGACAAGGTCATTATTTTTCAGATCCCTCCCAGTTGTTGTGGAGGACAAGTGGGATTCATCCTCCACAGTGCAGGAGACTAGTCCCACTCATATTCTGCAACACAGGGTTGAAGACAACCATTTGTTGAGAACTGTATTAGTAAGGGGCAGAACTCAGGGCCATCTTAATAGCATTGTAGGCCCTGGGCAAAGCAATGTAATGGGGCCCCTACCCACCAGAGCCGGCCCTAACCAATATAATGCCCTAGGCAAGATTTTGGCTGGTCCCCTGGCACTGCTGCTAGTCCCACCACTGAACCTTTCCCAGCACCATCACCCTAACCCATAGTAGTCTTCATTTTGGTGCTCCTACCCCTTAAATTTTGGTGCGCAACCCAAAAAGGGACGTGTTCTTGCTTGGAAGGGGCATGGCCACACCATAGTACCACCAATTCAAATTGCGCCACACAGTAGTGCAACTGTAATCACATTATATCATGCGATAGTGTCCCTTATTCATGTTACACAACACAATAGTACCACTCTACCTTATATACGTTACTCTTCACAGCATTGCCCCTTCTTCATATTATATCACACTGCATTGCCCCTTATTCACATTACCCCACACCATATTGCTCTTTATTTGCATTAGACCACACAGTAGTGCCCTTTCTATACATTACGCCACACAGTAGAGCACCTTATACACATAATGCCACACATTAGTAATGCCTCCATACACATAATACCACACAGTAATGCCCCTTACACATAAGACACACATTATTCATGTCCTTATAAACATAATGCACCTTACACATTATGCCAACCTTTACTAATGCCCTTATACACATAATGTCTCTTACACATACACCATACATTATTAATGCCCTTATACACATATTGACACACATAATGCCCCTTACACATATGCCAAACACTATTGCACAATCAGCCCACCCACACACAGCTGCTAACACTGTGATTTCTGCCACTGCTTGGATGCTGATGTGTTCTCATAAATCTTGCCTTAATACACCATGCAGCAGGAGATACCTGGCGTGAGTCAGGTGGCAGCTTCCAGCCAGCTCTGCTAATGTTGTGTGCCTTTTATTGCTAAAATTTGCATTGCTATTGTACTAGGAGCCACAAGCAGCTTCTGCTGATTAAAATGATATGCAGCATGCCTACAGTATATTCTGTATGTGACTGTGGCTGTATCTGTATACAAAGTGCCACGTTACAGTGATTTCCAGGAATACACTGTAACGTAGCATTTCGGCTGCAGATACAGCCGCAGTCACACACAGAAAATAGGCATGCTGCATATCATTTTAATCAGCAGAAGCTGCTTGTGCCCCTAGGCATTACAAATGTCCTAGGACCTAGGCATTTGCCTAGTTTGCGTATGCCTAGGGCCAGCTCTGCTACCCACCTATTCACAGGAATAAATGGGGGGAAAAACTTACCCCTCCTGCAATCCTGAGCATACAGGGAATGTCTGTCAGTACTCTGATTAGTGGATAGCTCCAGTCGACCACCAATTAGTATGCTGATAGTCATTCATTATCTGGCGGCAGGCTGCCAGGTCGCTGATTGTGTGTAATTCACAATCAGAGTGGCTGAGCAGCATTCTCTAGCTGACTCCCAAGAATCTCCAGAGACACCAGCCCAGGGGCAGATGCACACTAGCCCAGCCTTCCCCTGCTCTGTCCAGTAACAGAAAACTACAGCTTATGCATTTAAAATTAAAAAGAAAAGTTAAAAGAAACATATAACACAGAGGAGCAAGAAGCAGATAAAACATTGTCCATGCACATTACAAAGAAAATCCTTGTAGTGCATTTTTCGTTTACGAATAGCATTGGGAAAATTTAGTGTGCCTTTGAATTCAAGGTAACTGACCCATTAAGAGTGAATGCAGGGTAAAGTAGCAGTTACTGCAGTGTTGAGCTATAGCAATGACTGGCAGCTATTGACCTGACTGGGGATAATTTGGAGACAGAATGAATGGAATGAGAATGAAGTACTGGGACCTTTAAATTCATTGCAATAAAAAGAGATACAATTTTCTTTCTGGAGTTGTTGCTCTATCAAATACTATCGGTGTCATTTCTCAGACAAATGAAATTCTCATACAGAGGAAACAAGATTCTATGAACACTAGAGTACTACACAATAAGGCATGGGTCTTCAACCTGTGGCCCTCCAGCTGCTGGGAACTATACATCCCAGCATGCCCTACCACAGTTTTGCTATTAAGGCATGGTAAAACTGAGGCAGGGCATGCTGGGATGTGTAGCTCCACAACAGCTTGAGGGCCGCAGGTTGAAGACCCATGCAATAAGGGAAATTAGTACATGATCTACACCAGAATACATTATCTTATAGAAAGCATTAGTATATTTTAATGTTTTTGTTATAGAATCAAAAATAAAAATACAATTGTAAAAAAAATACAATTGTATCAGTTCAATAGAATCCAATCACAGTGTGGTATGCAACTTGGTAGAACTTGGCCAACTGGGCTACAATCATGGGTTTAATAAAATGGTGGGATTGATTTGGTTATTAGCAATTCAACCTGTATAAATATAGATTAGTACCATTCTGGTTAATTTAAAGAGTAGAAACACTTGGCGGCCCCTTCAAGCCCACCAAGCTACTGTACATAATGCCAGCCCCTTCCTCCAGGAATGTTATCTTTGGTCAGTGTTATCAGTGACAGGATATTTGTCTGCTAGCGGCTTTATATATGTCTGTAAGCAGTCAATTGCTGTCATATCAGTCAGTGTCGGCCTGGGGCATGTAGGGCCCACCGGGGGAATGCAGTAATAGGGGCCCATGTTTAGGGGTGTGGCCAGTTTGCTGAGGGGGTGTGGCCTGCCACCTCATTGGTTTAACTAACCATTAGAGAGTGCAATGTCTGGGCTCCTTCATAAATATATACAGTGAATTAATCTGCTGCATGCATGATAATGTACCAGATTAATAACAGCAATGCACTGTAGAAAATACACAATAGTCCAGTATAAGGTATAATTCAAGTGCACAGTCTAGATAGAACCTGATCTTTAGAGCAGGAAGTGGGGCCCACTGGTGGTTTCCCCTGTACCCCTGTGGGCCAGTCCAAGGCTGATATCAGTGCTAATACATTCTGCTTACCAATACATCACAATATATCTTTGTAGAAAATCAGGATAAAATTATAACATTAACCATTTTAATATATACTGTACCACACGCTTTCCTGTACTCACAGTTAGTTAAAAAAACAACAACAACAAAAAACTGAGTATGTAATACTCTGCTATCAAGGAAGTTTGAATACTCGTGGACATGTGTAGGCAGCACTTTGCAGCTTCAGAAACTGACCTGTAAAGGACATGTAGACACTTAAAGTTCAGCCACTATTTTACTTAATACATTTCCTCTAGCAAGCTTTTTGCATTGGAACTGTAAGTACTGCAAACAATGACTGAATGACACAGCATGGATGGAAGCTGCTTTGATGTTCAGTATGGAATGGTTTAACAAGGCAGCCACCAATCCATTACAGTTAGTGGAAACTATAGCTTTATCCAGAACAGCAAAGACAGGTAAAGTGAAGGCTTAGAGGAATTGCCATTTACGTAATACATGCTTAGGTGGGATATGTTCTTCCGGTCAAGCAAAATGACTATTGTGTGAAGCTTTATTTTATTTTTTACAAATTTTGATAATAAATATCAAACATACCCATTAGATTAAAGAAAAGATATTATGTTTCTTTTGACTGCAAATATTTTAAATCATTTTAAAGTTGTTATCACTCATTCTACAGTCTATTTAAGTAACATCCCATGGAAGGGGTTTTTGCAGAAAGAACTGATCACTAGCTTGAATCCATTAGTTACATAAGCTCCATATCAACAGACAGACAAGTGTTTGTAAGGATGTCTTATACTGTATCTTCATATCTAAGTAATATTAGAGCTTTTGAGCTTTTTATCAAAATAAAAGTCCTTTGGTGCAAAGGTTTTCCTATTGCTAAAACTCATAAGAGCTTAAAGCCAAATCCACTTAGGCAGTTTGATTGTTCTCAAGAGACCAGGTGCTTTTACCAAATGAGACTATTTCGCCTTTTGTCCCCAAATAAATTCTACAACTCAAAGAAGCAAAAAAAAAAAAAACAAAGAAAAAAACATAAAAAAATGAAAAGAAAATGAAAAGGCACATTACAGAGTGACTAAGTGAATACAGTCCGTTCCTGACTGGCCCACAACCAAGCACTTTGCATTATATTGTGAATCATGCTAGGGCAGCTGGCATGAAAGCAACAGAACTTTGGCTTAAAAATAAACAAATTAAAACGTTTACAGCATCGCTGTCCTCAAGGACTCTATGTCAATATGTCCCAAACAACTAATGGATCATCATTAAGTCACTAGATAAAACAGAGAACCGGTTCTGTCAAATGGTTAAAAAAAAAAAAAACGTTATGTGGGCAGACATTTTACTTCTTTGTGGTAACACAGGATTTTGCAATCAGGATTCAGGTACTGTAGCTGACAGAGTAAATCAAACAATCTCAACAGGTCTTAAATCTACAGGGAACACTATTATTATCTGGCCATACTGATAACTCAGTATGTCAGAAGAGGCATCACAAAACCTATAAAAGTAACAATTTATTTTGGTGCATACACTACAGCAGGCATTCCCAACTCCTCAAAGCACACTAACAGTCCAGGTTTTAGTGATATCCAAGACTGAGCACCAGGGACGTGCAGTCAGGAGAGGCAGGGGAGGCAGTGCTTCCCCTGTCATAATCATTAAAATAATATAAAGAAAATACTTATGACACATATTCTGTGTCATAAGTATATGCGTTAGGCTTTATATTATTTGAATGATTCCTAGTGTCTAAAATAATCGTTTAAATGAGGTTAGGAGGCACCGCTGTTGGTGCCTCCCGCTGTTAGAGCAAAGGGCAGGAAGCGGGGAGGCAGGACCAAGAATTGGGCAGTAAAAGACCATTAAAAATGAAGCTGAAGCGGCACTTAGTTGAAGTGCCTCTTTGACAGGGGAGTGGCAAGGGCGTGCTTTCAACCCATAGCACGCCCCTGTCGCTAAGACAGACCAGCAGCAGCGGTGGAGCGGGAACCTGCCGGCTGCCTCTGTCAGGCCGGAATCCGCAGAGTGGGAGGGGAGCTGCGAGTCCCGGTCTCTACCGAAGTCTCTGTCCCGCTGCTGTAAGGAGTGTGAGGCGCGCCTTCCCCTTGTCCCTACTCAGCCCCTGAGACCTGCTTCCTGCTGCCGCCGGCTGTCTGCTCCGGAACGTCGCCGCAGCTGCCAGGACCCAAGGAGAGTGTCTGTGGATGGTGGATCGTGGCCACCCCCCCAAGGTGAGTACCAAACAAACACACACACACTGCTGATGTAATGTGTAAAAAAAAATAAAAAAGGGGGACGCTGTCTGCCGTAATGTGTAACAAAAGGGGTCGCTGTCTACCGTAATGTTTAAAAAAGGGGGACTTTCTGCCATAATGTGTAAAAGATGGGGACTGTCTGCCGTAATGTGCAAAAAAGGGGACGCTGTCTGCCGTAATGTGTAAAAAGGGGACGCTGTCTGACATAATGTGTAAAAAGGGGGTGCTGTCTGACATGTGTAAAAAGGGGGTGCTGTCTGCCGTAATGTGTAAAAAAGGAACGCTGTCTGCCGTAATGTGTAAAAAAGGGGGACACTGTCTGCCGTAATGTGTAACAAAGAGGGACGCTGTCTGCCATAATGAGTAAAAGAGGGGGTCTGTCTGCCGTAATGTGTAAAAAAGGGGACGCTGTCTGCCGTAATGTGTAAAAAAGGAGTACCTAACTGTGATCCCAATGCCCCAACTATTTCAACTCAAGGGCTACCTAAAACACATATTTGCAAAAAATAAATAAATGTTTAAATAAAAAAATAGAAGTAGGCAGGCACTGTCAGCCTACTTCCATGACATCACAAGTGGCGGTAAGGTTCATCGCCGGACTTTGCGGATCATTATGGCTGCAGTGCCTCACCAGCCAATGACCTCACCGCACGCCACTGCTGAGCACAGGTGAATTAGGGGGAAATTTACTAAGCAGTGATAAGAGCGGAGAAGTGAGCCAGTGGAGAAGTTGCCCATGGCAACCAATCAGCACTGACGTAACAAGTATAATTTGCTTACTATAAAATTATACAGAGCTGCTGATTGGTTGATGGGGCAAATGAGACTACCCGGGGCTAAGTCCCAGGTCCCGGAACCTGCTCCTGACCAGGGGCATGGAGCCATAATGCCCAACATGACCCTCTCCAGGAGGGATAGAATGCTATGCTTCTGGACTTTTAATTTATGATTGCTGGCACCTGTTTTGAACAGGTTAATGGATAAGAAAGGTGTTTCAGCACAGGTAATGCAATAATACATTAAGAGGGAAGTCCAGGAGCAGAGCATTCTGTCCCTCCTGGAGAGGGTCATGTTGGGAGGTATGACGGAGCTGTGAGAACCAGGAATTTGGTGGGTTCATAGGCCCTCATTCCGAGTTGTTCGCTCGCAAGGCGAATGTAGCAGAGTTACACACGCTAAGCCGCCGCCTACTGGGAGTGAATCTTAGCTTCTTAAAATTGCGACCGACGTACGCGCAATATTGCGATTACAAACGAGTTAGCAGTTTCTGAGTAGCTTCAGACTTACTCTGCCTGTGCGATCAGTTCAGTGCTTTTCGTTCCTGGCTGACGTCATAAACACACCCAGCGTTCGCCCAGGCACTCCCACCGTTTCTCCGGCCACTCCTGCGTTTTTTCCGGAAACGGTAGCGTTTCCAGCCACACGCCCCTAAAACGCCGTGCATCCGCCCAGTAACACCCATTTCCTGTCAATCACAATGCGAACGTCGGAGCGATGAAAATGCCGTGAGTAAAAATACTTTCTTCATAGTAAAGTTACTTGGCGCAGTCGCAGTGCGAACATTGCGCATGCGCACTAAGAGAATTCTCACTGCGATGCGATGAAAAACTCCGAGCGAACAACTCGGAATGAGGGCCATAGATCCGTCAATTTCCCAGTTTGCATTGGAAATGGGGTATTAGTGTGCATTGAGGACAGAGGTAGGGAATAGCTGCACTACAGACTTTCTATTATAACCACAGCTATCCATGAGTTTTACATTTTCACAGAAGAAACATTTGCATGCATGGACATAAGCATACCTCCCAACATGACCCTCTCCAGGAGGGACAGAATGCTCTGTTCCTGGACTTCCCTCTTAATGTATGATTGCCATCACCTGTGCTGGAACACCTTTCTTATCCATTAACCTGTTCAACACAGGTGCAGACAATCATACATTAAGAGAAAAGTCCAAAAGCAGAGCATTGTGTCCCTCCTGGAGAGGGTCATGTTGGGAGGTATGACATAAATACCTGTGTGGCAGATGTAGCTGCTGCTTTAGGGCATGGTATCTAAAGGGGTGTGGAATGACCTGTCAACAGGTCAACATGAGAATGTCAACAGGGTTGAACAAATGACATGCAGCAGGTCAGCATACTTAGCATGTCGACATTGACTGTCAACAAACCATCCCGTCTCTTACCTTCTCCCAGCCGCAGGGACGTCCTGGCAGTGGCGAGACAGTCACTTCTGATGTGTACTTCCAATGCTGCAGCTCTGGTATTTCTCACCCTATCCTTAACCACCCACCACCACGTCGACAACAGAACATTGACATGCTTTAAACGGTCAACAGGCATGAGGTCAGCATCCTCAGAATGTCGACAATGTGAACATGTCAATAGTTTGGACCATGGCAATGCTCTATCAACATTGTGGTGTTGACACTATGAATGTCAGCATGGTTACTATTGACCATTCAACTGTAAACCATCTGAGAGAGCCCATTAGTGCCCTATGTAAATGCTGCTCCACCTTTTTTGTGCACTTAGGGGTCAGTGGGAGCATTATGTACTGCAGAAATACACTATGCGGTTGTGCCTGTATTTATAATTGGCTCCTCACCGGCAACCAGGGCCGTAACTAGGTGTGTGCGGAGGGGGCACCGCACATAGCGCTGCAGGGTAGGGGTCGCACTTGTCAGTTATCTGTTTTAATTACTTTCACTTGCAGCTTCCCTCCTTTTTGAAGACCAGCATCTCCTGACCGTACCTGTCTCCTAACCTGACCCTTCTGTCACTAATACCTATACGACATTAATGAACTTAACTTGAGATTTCTTTGTTATTTAGTCACACTGACTTTTATTACATTTCAAGATGCTGACATACCCGGGATTCAAACCCATTGCCTTTGGCATTGCAGACAGACAAGTTATTCATTGAGCTATCTGTCTTTACATAGAAAGGTAGATAATTCTGAGCTATATAATTCTAACTATTTGAAGCTTACCTTGTACTTTGTGAAGAAATGATCAGCATTGTGGCTGAGCAGATCTATGTAGTGTGTCTCTGCAAGAGATTGGATGTGTGGCTGCACACTACATAGATCTGCTCAATTGCAGTGCTGATTAGATATTTACAAAGTACCAGTAGCTTCATATAGTGTTCATAGTTTTTATGCAGAATCAAGTAGCTCAATGAGTAGGGCGTTTGATTAGAATTCAACAGGTTATAGGTATGTATCCTGGGTAGGGCAGTATATTGAAATGTGTTATTTAATAAAGTGTATTGTAACTGAATAACAAGCTCTCAAGTTAAGTGCATGAATGTGGTATAAAGAGGATTTTTGTCCAAATCCATTTTCTTGCAGTGGTCTATAAATGTGTGTGTATTATAAAAATGTGGGAAGGTGCATCATAGCATGGGCTTTCTCTGGGATCAATCGTGTCATGCCCCTTCCCCACGAGGCATGTGCCTTATGTCCCTATTGGAAAAATGGGGAGGGGGGGGCCGCAAATTCTCTCTCTGGCACAGGGCACCAAAAAGTCTAGTTACGGCTCTGCTGGCAACATAACTCTACCAGTTATTAGCACCAGTAAAATGCACGTGTTCTTAAGCTTCTGTCCTGGTGGGGAACCAGAGAAGCCTCTCGACCTTTGTGGGTCTTCTACTGAACTATAAAAGTTAATGCCATCCCAAGATGGCATTAACTTTGGACACATTGGACACATTGAGCAGACAACACAGTGGTAAACTACTAAATCAGTGATATCTCTGAAGCATCAGTTTAGGAGGAAGTGGTGAGAATTTCTTTTTTTTTCTAGCAAGAGTCATAGAAAGGGGTTATCACTGTTTTATAATTCCCTTAACAAGCTCCCTGCTTTGTAACGAGGATTACTAATACCATCTTTCTTAGGTTCTAACCTATTAGAATAGAATTACTAATACCATCATTCTTAGGTTCTAACCTATTCTAATCCATTCCCCATTAAGCTTCTGTCCTGGTGGGGAACCAGAGAAGCCTCTCGACCTTTGTGGGTCTTCTACTGAACTATAAAAGTTAATGCCATCCCAAGATGGCATTAACTTTGGACACATTGGACACATTGAGCAGACAACACAGTGGTAAACTACTAAATCGGTGATATCTCTGAAGCATCAGTTTAGGAGGAAGTGGTGAGAATTTCTTTTTTTTTTCTAGCAAGAGTCATAGAAAGGGGTTATCACTGTTTTATAATTCCCTTAACAAGCTCCCTGCTTTGTAACGAGGATTACTAATACCATCATTCTTAGGTTCTAACCTATTCTAATCCATTCCCATTACACTCAAAATTTCAGTTTTCATTTTTGTTTTATGTACCAGGGAATACCATACTTAATTTCTACAGGACCTAAAATGACCTAATGTGGGTGTTAGTACCTAAAATGGCCTATTTTGACTGTTAGAACCTAAAAAACCTAATTCTATTACTTAAGTTGAAACTACTTTCTGTGGAAATGTGTGGAATGAGTAGTTTTCATATGTAATTCATACATACAGTTTTATCATTTACAGCCCTGCTGCATAGCGTATGCAGTGCGACTGCCTGCTCACAATCCATTCGCATCTATGGGAAAGTCAAAGCTCTGAATGGATCGCAGCCTACGACGGCATAGCATTTCAAACATAATGATATGTTGTGTGGTTCCGCTTTATTTTCATACAAAGTATAAATTCCTAAATGGAAATATTTAAAACCTATATAGTCCTAAAACATTGATTGAAAAAACCTAATTTTTAGTTTTTTAGATCCTAAAAATCCAGGGCCATACAGATTATCTTGAGTGTGCATTATTAGATCTACACTAAAAAAGGTCTACAGTCAATAGGTAGACCACTAATGGCCGACATGCATTAGGTCGACAGGGTCAAAAGGTCAACATGGAATAGGCAGTAGAAAAGGTTGACAAGATCAAAAAGTCAACACAAAAAAGTAGACAATTTTTTGTTTGTTTTTTTGGGGTGTTTATGCACTTTTCTGACATAAACAAGCCTCATTAGTGTACCGCTTCACTCGCCATGCTTCAGGCAAGGTTATTATTCCCAATCACAGTCTACGTGGATCAGAGGTGTATCTAGAGAGAAAAAACAATTTGTGTTCCCTAATGCACACTGAGTGAGAAATAATACTGCATAATAATCAGATAATACGGAGATCTTAGTTGCGTATATCTGCAGATATAGGGTTAAGCCCCCAGGCCGTTCGGCAAGGCGTCTCCGTCAATGGGGGTCCCTAATACTAGGTATGGGTACGGGGGGAAGGACCCCATCACGTCGGCACAGGTCGGCTACCCCAGGTCAGCACACAGGTGAAAGTTAATAAGGGTTAATAAGAAGCACATAAGTGCTATGTAAGTGAAGTGTGATTAAAATAATACAAAAATATATACAAAGTGATAGGGAAAATCATAAGTGTTAATAAAGTGTTAGGGTGTGCCGACCTGAAGCCGCCCAGCCATACCGACATAGGGGCCACCACACCCCACACCCACCTCATAAATAATTACATATATTCTGGGTCTGAATGCCCAGTGTAAGGCCACATGATAATGGCTCCTACAGAATCTGAGAGCCAGCTTACCTGGAGACACCCCTAACTTCTCCAATGGCACTCAGGAGTCAGCAATCCCTCCTAATGCTGACCCATCCATGCCTCTCTAAATACAATGCACATATATTGGTAAGCTGCTCAATCAGATTGTGATGTCACTCAGGTGCTAAAAGGGAGGGGTATTTCTGTGTAAGAAAAAACAATTTGTGTTCCCTAATGCACAATGAGTGAGAAATAATACTGCATAATAATCAGATAATACGGAGATCTTAGTTGCGTATATCTGCAGATATAGGGTTAAGCCCCCAGGCCGTTCGGCAAGGCGTCTTCATCCCTGGGGGTCCCTAATACTAGGTATGGGTCCGGGGCGAAGGACCCCATCACGTCGGCACAGGTCGGCTACCCCAGGTCAGCACACAGGTGAAAGTTAATAAGGGCTAATAAGAAGCACATAAGTGCTATGTAAGTGAAGTGTGATTAAAATAATACAAAAATATATACAAAGTGATAGGGAAAATCATAAGTGTTGATAAAGTGTTAGGGTGTGCCGACCTGAAGCCGCCCAGCCATACCGACATAGGGGATATCCATTTATACCGACATAGGGGCCACCGCACCCCACACCCACCCCATAAATAATTACATATATGTCTGGGTCTGAATGCCCAGTGTAAGGCCACATGATAATGGAGCCATTATCGTGTGGCCTTACACTGGGCATTCAGACCCAGACATATATGTAATTATTTATGGAGTTCAGCCCTATCTTCATGAAAAATCAAATAGGGGCTTTTGTGAGACAATTCCCCCAGCTCTGACACACGCCTTGCAGAAGCTAAGGCCAACAGTGTGACGGTTTTCCACATAAGAAACTTTACATCAACGTCCTGTAAAGGCTCAAACCATTCCGATTGCAGGAACTGCAACACCACGTGAGATACCAAGGAGGAGGCACAAAGGGCGGTTGGATGTGCAGAGCCCCCTTCAAAAATGTCTGAACCTCAGGGAGAGAAGCCAATTGTTTCTGAAAATGGATAAGGCCGAAATCTGGAGCCCAAACGTAGGCCCACATCCACACCTGACTGCAGAAAAAGGAGAAAACGTCCCAGCTGAAATTCCATTGCAGGAAATTTCCTGTTCTCACACCAAGAGACGTATTTTTTCCAAATACGGTGGTAATGCTCAGACGTTACCCCCTTTCTGGCTTGGATCAGGGTTGGAATAACCCTATCCAGAATCCCTTTCCGTGCTAGAGTTTGACGCTCAACCTCCATGCCGTCAAACGTAGCCATGGTAAGTCTTGATAGATGAACGGCCCCTACTGTAGAAGATCCTCGCGAAGAGGTAGAGGCCACGGGTCCTCCAGGAGCATCTCCAGTAGGTCCGCATACCATGCCCTTCTTGGCCAGTCTGGAGCAATGGGAATTGCTTGAACCTTTTCCCTTTTTATTCTTTTGAGAATTTTTGGGATCAATGGAAGTGGTGGAAACACATACACCATCTGATAGACCCATGGAGATACCAGAGAGTCCACCACCACTGCTTGTGGGTCTCATGACCTGGAGCAATACTGCTGGAGTTTCTTGTTGAGATGAGAGGTCATCATGTCGATCTGTGGTATTCCCCACTGACGTGTCAAGCATCCGAACTCCTCCGGGTGAAGGCCCCACTCTCCTGGGTGGAGGTTGTGTCTGCTGAGGAAGTCTGCTTCCGAGTTGTCTACTCCCAGCATGAAGATTGCCGACAATGCCACAGCGTGTCTTTCTGCCCAGAAGAGAATCCTTATTACCTCTGACATGGCTGCTCTGCTCTTCGTTCCTCCCTGTTGGTTTATGTAAGTTACCGCAGTCACATTGTCCGACTGAACCTGAATGGCGTGATCTTGAAGATGTGATGCCTGTAGAAGGGCGTTTATATGGCATTTAGTTCCAGAATGTTGATTGGAAGCATGGTTTCCTGACTTGACCATTTTCCTTGGACCGGTTCCCCCTGGGTGACAGCTCCCCAACCTCTGAGGCTTGTGTCTGTGGTTAGCAGAATCCAATTTTGAATCCCGAACCTTCGGCCCTCAGTCAGGTGAGAAGTCTGAAGCCACCACAGAAGAGAAATCCTGGCTTTTGGCGACAGACGGATCCTCTGGTGCATGTGAAGATGTGATCCGGACCATTTGTCCAACAGATCCAGCTGGAAGAGCCTTGCGTGAAACCTTCCTTACTGCAGTGCCTCATAAGAGGCTACCATCTTCCGCAGGAGGTGAATGCATAGATGCACCGATATCCGGGTTGGTTTTAGAACATCCCGTACCATTGACTGGATTACCAATGCCTTGTCTAAAGGAAGGAATACCTTCTGTGCCTCCGTATCCAGTATCATCCCCAGGAACGGAAGTCTCTGTGTTGGTTCCAGATGAGATTTTGGTAGGTTCAGAATCCACCCGTGATCCTGGAGTAGTCGGGTTGAGATGGCAATGTTCTCCAACAACCTCTCCCTGGATGGAGCTTTTATCAGCAGATTGTCCAGGTACGGTATTCTGTTCACTCCTTGTTTGCGGAGAAACATCATCTCTGCCATTACCTTGGTGAACACCCTCGGTGCCGTAGAGAGGCCAAATGGCAGGGCCTGGAACTGGTAGGGACAGTCCTATAATGCAAACCTTAGATAAGCCTGATGAGGCGGCGAAATCGGAATATGAAGGTACGCATCCTTGATATCCAGAGACACCAAGAATTCCCCCTCCTCCAGACCTGAAATCACTGCTCTCAGAGACTCCATCTTGAACTTGAACACCCGTAAGTACGGGTTCAACAACTTGAGATTTAAAATGGGCCTTACCAAACCATCCGGTTTCGAAACTATAAACAGGTTGGAATAATAACCATGGTTTTGCAGCTGAAGTGGAACTGGAAGAATGACCTGAGTCTGTACCAGTTTTTGAATTGCTTCATGTAAAGTCATACTTGCTTCTTGAGAAGCTGGTAAGCCTGATTTGAAGAATCTGTGAAGTGGGAGTTCCTGAAACTCCAGTCTGTAGCCCTGGGCTATAAGATATTTGACCCAGGGATCCTGGCATGATGCTGCCCATATGTGTCTGAAGTATCTCAATCGGGCTCCCACCTGCCTGTTTTCCAGGCAGTGTGGTCCACCGTCATGCTAAAGGCTTAGAGGAAGCAGAACCGGGGTTCAGTTCTTGTGAACCTGCAGTTGCTGGTTTTCTGGGTTTACCTCTATTGCTTTTGAAGGCCGTAGAAGAGCCTTTGTTTTTGTTTTTTAATTTCGCTGTCAAAAAGGACTGCAGAGTTGGAGCAGAATAGGTTTCCTAGCTAGGGGGCTGCGGGAGGAAGGTATGTAGACTTACCCGCCGTAGCCTTGGAAATCCACGTATCCAGTGTGAATGCTGATTTGCATACAGGACAAAAAGCTATACATTTTACACTGAAATTCGAGCAGCTGTGGCTGCTGGATACAGGACAGAAAAAAACAATACCTTTTACACTGAAATTCGAGCAGCTGTGGCTGCTGGATGTAATCTTTAACATACGTACTTTTTACTAACTTAGCGTACACACACACTGACACGCCGTGAGCACAATGCAGCTACAAGTGTGCCTGAAGTACACTTATAACCTTAGCAGGGAGGAGACACGACACCAATTGTATTTAAGATGTTGGGATCTGACCCACCAACATATAACTGATAAAAGGGGGTTACAACAACAATACAATCATACTAACAGAAAAGAGGCTACAATGCAATGGTACATACATTTGGTTTCGCCAGCGCCACGCGGTCCTGGTGCTCAGATCAATCAGGCATGATGACCCTTCAGAGAGAGAGTGACCGGCTAGGCTGCTTTGGCTTTTATACATTTGGTCAAAACACAATACAATAGAAACTGTAACCTCTTCATCCATAGGTCAAAGGGTTGGTCGTTTACAGTACAGGAGGGGTCATAGGTTGATTTGAAAAGGTGGGCGATGTCCGTTCCAGGTGTGATTGCAGTTGGTCTCCACTGGGTTCCCGCCGAATATCAGAATACAGTAAATACAGTATAATAGTAATATTCTGTTATGCGCAGGAGCATGCTATCTTCTGCAAACTGCAAACACCACCTTATAACCTAATGCTGTCCCCTCATATCCTGTAAAGGTGAATCCCTTTGTTGCTGTTCCATTTAAACAAGTATAAACTGCTGGTGTGGTGCATGTGGGCTATGTGTACATTGTGCACTATGTGGATTTAATATATGATATGTTTTTGTGGCTTTTCCATGCGAGTACAAATGCTATCGTAATTACTCATACCATGCTCTAACACGCACGACCGCGCGAGCGGTCGTACGCAATTTGTGAATATGTGCATACACGGCAGAACAAGTACGTGCATGGAGGCCATCTGTGTGGTGTTTGTACGTGGCGTGTGTACTGTAATATTTTCTGACTTCGACACCAGTTCAGCTCCAAACAGGGCCTCACCTGTAAATGGTAGGTTTTCCATGCCTTTCCTGGAATCCACATCCGCAGTCCACTGGCGTAGCCATAGGCCCCTGCGTGCTGACACTGCTATGGCCGTGGTGCGTGCATTGTGCACCTTTGGCCTCTACCATAAAATGTGCAGAGTCTTGTATGTGCTGTAGGAGTAAAACTATCTCCCACACTGGATAAGGAATCTAACTAGTCAATTAGATTACCTGACCATTTAGCAATGGCCCTAGTGATCCATGCTCAAGCAATAGTGGGACTCTGGCCCACCCCAGCAGCTGTGTACAGGGATTTGAGAGTGTTCTCAATTTTGCGGTCAGCCATGTCCTTTAAGGAGGCTGCCCCAGGGATAGGTAAGACTACCTTACGTGACAACCTAGATACCGATGCGTCAACAATCCCATTTTTTTCTATCATCCTGAGGAAAGGGGAAGGATGTGAGTAATCTCTTTGGGATCTGAAACGTTTTATCAGGATTAACCCAGGTTTCTTCAAATAGAGAATTCAACTCTTTTGATGCAGGAAAAGTAGCAGAGGATTTCTTTTTCTCCTCTGTCACCTTATCAGGAATGTGCAGGACATCTTTAATAGCTTCTATCAGAGCCTGTACCCCCTGTGACAGAGCTGCATCCCCCCCCCCACCGAGTCCACCTCACTCTCCTCTGCATCTGACACGTCGTCATCAGTGTCATCCTGTAGGATTTTAACCAGTGTACACTTTTGTGGATAAATGGAAGGGGTCTGAGGCGCTGGTGTGGTGCTTGAATCTCTATTCATCAAGTCATCCACAGACTGTCTTAAGTATTGCGTCTTGTTAGAAATAGTCGAGATCATCCCTTTCAGTGAATCCAAACATGCTGGTTCGGACCCACTAGCCTGAGAATGTGTACTATCCTGAGTACACTGTAGTGATACCCCTGGGAAATAAAAACACGCTCTCCTTGTCCCTACTACTAGTCCCTTGGTATGACCTGGTACTGCTGAGGTAAACTGGAGTCCCCCCGGAGGAGCTGCGCTTCTCTGTTAGTCTGTCACTGTGGAACTGCAGAGGGAAAATGGCGCTGGCTAGCACTGGATCCGCTCTTAGTAAAGCCCCGCCCCCTCAATGGGGCGCGGTCTTCTCGGTTTTTTTAATACTGGCTGAGGTGTTTGGTGCTTAATACAGTGAACCAGGGTCCCTGTAAGCATATTGCCCTCATAAGCGGTGCAGCCGCGCTGTTCTGAGCCTGGAGACACAGCCTGCTCTCAGAGCCACGCTCCTTACCCTCATGCCACCATAATAGCCGGCGACCTGCTAACCGGGACTCCAGCATAGTACTCACCACTCTTCAGTCTTCTGGCTCTGTTAGGGGTGGCGGCGTGCTGTTGAAATGTACGCTCGCCGTGGTCGGGCTTGCAAATGATTCCCTCAGGAGCTCAGTGTCTTGTCAGTGGGGAACGGGACCATTAACCTTATAGGAGGTTGGGCCGTCCCCCTGCTATCCTGATACTAGCACTTGTTCATAACGGATATTTCATGTATTACATCTGCCGCACAGCTATCTTCAGTAGCCACTGTACCGGGTCAGGTTCAGTATTCACTATATATTTATACTCTCGGCGGTGAGACTGACTGAACTATTACCGAGAGTCTCCATCTGCTACGAATACTGGTGGTAGCTATGGGGGTCATTCCGAGTTCATTGTTCACCAGCAGCTTTTAGCAGCCGTGCAAACGCATTGTCGCCGCCCACCTGGGAGTGTATTTTCGCTTTGCATAAGTGCGAACGCCTGTGCAGCAGAGCGCCTACAAAAACATTTTGTGCAGAACAAGACCAGCCCTGGACTTACTCTTCGTGTGCGTTGATTCTAACGTTGGTTGGATGGCTTTTGACGTCACACACCCGCCTAGCCACGCCTGCGTTTTTCCAAACACTCCCAGAAAATGGTCAGTTGACACCCAGAAACGCCCCCTTCCTGTCAATCTTCTTGCGTTGTACCGTGCGACTGAAAGCTTCGCTAGAACCTGTGCAAAATCAAAAAGGACTTTGTACCCGAACGTCGTGCATGCGAAGAAATGCCGAGTTTTAGCCTGACCGCTGCAATGAAAACAATTGCAGCTAGCGATTAACCCAGAATGACCCCTATATCTGTTGTACTCTTTATGCTTTGAGTATTTCTTAACTCCAGGGACTCCTATCTGTATCTATGGGGTGTGGTATGGTATGCCGGCGGTCAGGCTCCCGGCGACCAGCATACTGGCGCCGAGAGGCCGACCACCGGCTTACCGACAGTGCGGCAAGCGCAAATGAGCCCCTTGCCGGCTCGCTCGCCACGCTGTGGGCACGGTGGCACGCCACGCTATTTTATTCTCCCTCCAGGGGGGTTGTGGACCCCCACGAGGGAGAATAAGTGTCGGTATGCCGGCTGTCGGGATTCCGGCGCCGGTATACTGTGCGCCGGGATCCCGACAGCCGGCATACTGAAGACCACCCGTATCTATGAATGTGGCATTGTAGACCTACTATTCTGAATCAGAGTAACACCTGATTGTTGATATTATCATTACTACTTTTAATGTGTGTTGTCTAAATGTCTATTTTTATGTATAATAAACTGTTTATTTTTTAATTAATGTCCCTGGTATCAAGCGCCTACTTGGTATATGTTTTCTATTTCTTATTATTTTATATGACAAACCAGTGGTGCAAGTAGAATTTTCTTTTTAGTCGTACGGATAGTAAAAATGGGTGTGATCACGTGTCATGAGGGTGTGTGGTCACACGGAATATAGAGGAGTGGCTACATGACAATAGGGGTATGGCCACATTATGCCACTTACATACTATGCCAAACACCGTAATGCCCATTACACATTATGCCACACACAATAATGCTTATTGCACATTATGCCACACACTGTAATGCCCATCACACATTATGCAACACACAGTTATGCCACTGACACCATTTTATATCCCAAACACAAAAATGAATAAATTATGCCCAGTGACGGGCTAGTGGTACAGAGTACCACCGCCATATTTCTTAATGGTAGTCCGTACCACCCTACTTTCAGCACTGGCTGAAACATAGGGCCTAATTCAGACCTGATCGGTGCTGTGCGTTTTCGCACAGCAGCCGATCAGCTCTGAACTGCCGTCTTAGCCCTGCGATCGCCTCTGCCTGATTGACAGGCAGAGGCAGTCGCTGGGCGGGCCAGCGGCGCTTCACCGCCATTTAAGGGGCGCAGTCCATGTAACGCAGGCGTGCCTGGACCGTGCGGGGGGCGGGCCGCAGAGGCTGCATGACATCACATGCAGCCGCTGTGACGCTCACAGCGATGAGTAGCTCCCTGCCAGCACGCAGGAGCTGAGCTGGTAGGGAGCTACTCCTAAAGTACAAAAACATCGCTGCTGTGCGATGCTTTTGTACTTGCGCAGGGGGAGGGGGGGGGGACAGGCCTGACATGCGGGGCCGACTAGCACTGTGCTGGCCCCCCCCCCCACGTCTGTATGACTGATCGTAGATATGCTAAATTTAGCACATCTACGATCAGGTCTGAATTAGGCCCAAAGTGCACTATGGTCTTGCCTTACATCTTCTTTTGTGGGGTTTATGGGAAAAGTCTCCATGGATTTCTCCTGCAGCAATTGGTTCAGAGAAGCTGAATCAATTACTTTTTTGGTACAGGGCCCAATTCACCATTCTGAGGTCGTGTTCAGTGTTGAAATGTATTTTATTGCACTAGGCAGCATCTTTGTTGTTGCTCATATGATTGCATGTACAAAAACAAGTAACATCAAGGATACACGAATAATGAGTTGTTCAGAAAAATAATCTGTTTAACACACCTGGGAGAGAGAGAAAGATCAATCAGCTTCTGACTGTGCTGTAAAAATGACAGAAGCCAATTAGTTGGTACTTTCTCTCTCCAAGATTTTATAGATCTCACCAATGGGGTCAACATGACTATTACAGATCAGCTCCTACGGGAGCCAACCAATGATTCTGGGCTACCCACAACGTATGGCTCACCAAATTGCAGCAACCAGCTCTTAGCTTCCACCACTGACCTAAGTGGATTTAGTAGATGGGGCTAAACGAAAAATATACGTTATGGTAAGAACTTACCGTTGATAACGTGATTTCTCTTATGTCCACAGGTATCCACAGGATAACATTGGGATATGCCGAAGCGACAGCGGAAACGGTCACGAGTTTTCTGGCCTCCCAGGATGCATCGGGCTTCACCATATAATCCCGCCCACTGACTCAGTCAAATCAGTTCTTTCCACAGCAATTAGGCAGCAGCATCAGGTAGAAACCTATTCAGGCGATAAGAACACACATGCACACCCTTCCATACAAGAGGGAAGAGGTTTAGTGATTGTAAAGATCCTCAAATCAGGTGCGTCAGGGTGGGGCCCCTGTGGATATAAGAGAAATCACGTTATCAACGGTAAGTTCTTACCATAACGTATATTTCTCTGGCTGGGTCCACAGGTTATCCACAGGATAACATTGGGATTCCCAAAGCCAGTTTTAGTGGTGATTAAACAGGAAAACCTTTCGCCCGAATTCTGCGTCATGAGAGGCAAAAGTATCCAAGGCATAATGTCTGATGAATGTGTTAATGAAAGACCATGTGGCTGCCTTACAAATCTGTTCTGCTGAAGCACCATGTTGTGCTGCCCATGAAGGACCTACCTTACGTGTAGAGTGAGCAGAGACATTAGCCGGAGTAGGGAGATCAGCACGAGAATAAGCTTCTGATATTACCATTCGGAGCCATCTTGCCAGCGTCTGTTTACTAGCAGGCCATCCTCTTCTATGAAATCCATAGAGAATGAAGAGAGAATCTGTTTTTCTGATGGCACTAGTACGGTCTATGTAGATTCTTAATGCTAGGACCACGTCCAGCGACGCTTCTCCCGCAGAAAGTCCCGATACCTGAAAAGCTTCCCAAGGTGGTGTCAAAGTTTCACCTTAACGAAGAGATGGGACTACAATCTCTTCGTTAAGGTGAAACTTTGACACCACCTTCGGAAGATAACCAGATCTAGTTCTGAGAACTGCTTTATCTGGAAAAAAACTTTGGAAAGGAGACTTACACGACAGTGCTCCTAAATCTGAAACTCTTCTTGCTGACGCCATTGCCAGTAAAAAGAGTACTTTAGCCGTTAACCATTTAAGATCTGCTCTCTTAAGTGGTTCAAATGGAGGTCCCTGAAGGAACTTAGGAACTAGATTCAAATCCCAGGGAGCTGCAGGAGGAACAAATGGAGGTTGAATATGTACAACTCCCTGAAAGAAAGTACGCACATCCTGTAGGTCAGCAATCTTTTTCTGAAACCATACAGTTAATGCTGATACGTGAACCCTCAAGGAAGCTACTTTCAATCCCTTATCCAATCCTGCTTGAAGAAAATCCAAAATCCTGGATACTTTAAAAGATCTTGGATTCAAACTTCTTTCACTACACCAATGAATATAGGCTTGCCATATTTGATGATAAATGCGAGCTGAAGGTTTTCTTGCTTTAAGCATAGTTTGAATTACTTGTTTTGAAAATCCTCTAGCTTCTAGGATAGAGGTTTCAACAGCCACGCCGTCAAAGACAGACTATCCAGATGGCTGTGACAACAAGGACCCTGCATTAGCAGATCTGGACGTTGAGGGGGCAACATTGGTGCTTCCACAGACATCCTTAGTAGATCTGTGTACCAATGCCTTCTTGGCCAAGCTGGAGCTATTAGAATTATTGCTCCCTTTGCTTGCTTTATTTTTCTCATTACTCTGGGTAACAGAGAGATTGGAGGGAACAGATATGCCAGATGAAATTTCCATTTTACTGACAGTGCGTCTACAAAGATCGCTCCAGGATCCTTTGTTCTTGATCTGTACCTCGGAACTTTGTTGTTTAGACGCGACGCCATGAGGTCTATCTCTGGTAGACCCCATCTGTTCACTATAGTCTTAAAACACTTCTGGGTGTAATGCCCATTCGGTTTCCTGAATGGTGTGTTGACTTTGAAAATCCGCTTCCCAGTTCAGTACTCCTGGAACAAACACTGCTGACAATGCTGGAAGATGGAGTTCTGCCCACCTTAGTATGGGAGTTACTTCCTCCATCAATCTTTTGCTGTGAATTCCTCCCTGATGATTGAGGTATGCTACCGCTGTTGCATTGTCTGAGCGAATCTGGACTGGTCTTCCTTGCAGACTGTCCTTTGCCTGAACTAGAGCCATATAAATGGCCCTTATTTCCAACAGATTTATTGGCAGGCGACTTTTCGAGAACCGCTCCCCAGCCTTGAAGACTGGCATCTGTTGTCAGGACTTGCCATTCTTTCATCCAAAAGGGTCTCCCCTTGTTTAAATGGTCCCTCTGTAGCCACCAGGCTAGAGACCTTTTTACATTTACCGGAAACTTTATCATCTGTTTTTTTATTGTCTGATGATTTCCATTCCATTTGGTCAGAATAAGGTGCTGTAGAGGTCTGGAGTGGAATTGTGCATATTCCACCATGTCGAAGGTTGATACCATCAGACCCAACAGTCGCTTTGCTGCATGCACTGACATTGTCTGAGCGTGCAACGCCTCCTGAGTCATGACCTGCACCTTGACTATCTTTTCCTCTGGTAAGAAAATTCTCTGTAGACCTGAATCCAATATGGCCCCCAAATGAACCATCCGCTGTGACGGATTCAGAGACGACTTTTCCCAATTTATGAGCCACCCGTGTCTTTGTAGACAAACTGCTGTCTGTTGAAGATGGCTCAAAAGTAATTCCTGCGAATGTGCTAGGATTAAAAGGTCATTGAGGTATGGAAATATTCTTATCCCCTGCTTGCGGAGATAAACTGCCATAACCCCCATAATTTTGGTAAACACCCTGGGTGCTGATGCTAGCCCGAAGGGCAAGGCTTGGAACTGAATATATTGCTGGAGGATGGCAAACCTGAGGTAACATTGATGAGACCTTGCTATAGGCACATGTAGGTAAGCATCCTGTATATCCAGAGATACCATGTAATCTCCCGGTTCCATAGCTAATACTATGGAGCGTAACGTCTCCATGTGGAACCTTGGAATCAAAATGTATTTGTTTAACATTTTGAGGTTGAGAATTGGTCGGAATTACCCATTTGGCTTCTGAATCAAAAATAGATTGGAGTAAAAACCTTGTCCCCATTGTGATGGGGGTACCTGGATTATCACACCCGACTGAAGCATTTTCTGAACTGCTTCTTGCAGGGCATTGGCCTTCGACTCTATACGAGACGGGCTGGTGCAAAAAAACCTTTGAGGAGGCTGCCTCCTGAATGGGAACCCATAACCGCGAGATACCACCTTCTGCACCCAAGCATCTGTCGTCGACTGTTGCCAAATGTGTGCAAAATGAAGGAGTCGGCCCCCAACCCTGGCATCCTCCAGGCAGAGGCCCGTCTCTTCAGACTGATGGTTTCTGTTCAGGCTTGGAAGCTGGCTTTCTACTAGCCCATTGCTTCCTACCCCTGGCTGATCTATTGAACTGGGGTTGCTTAGACTCCTCTTTAGCTTTCGCTTTGCTTTGCCAACGAAATGGACGAAACTTTGAACCCCTAGTCTTAGGGTTATAACTAGCCGGAAATCTGACCTTTTTGGATTCAGCTTCCGATTCTAGAATATCTGACAATTGTTTCCCAAACAATATATTACCAATGAAAGGCAATGCTTCCAAGTCTTTCTTGGATTCTGCATCTGCTTTCCACGTGCGTAGCCAAACTGCTCTACGAGCGGCTACTGTCAAGGCTGATGCTTTAGAAGCAATCGTACCCATATCAATTGCTGCTTCTTCCAAATATTGGGCAGCTTGTTTTAAACGGCCCAGATGATACTCCTGCTCCCTATTAGGAGGGGAGAGGCCATTCTCTAGTTCTTCCATCCATTCTACCATTGCCCTTGCCATCCAGGATGAAGCCATAGCAGGCCTTACCACTGCTCCTGAGAGAAAATATATTTTTTAAGAAGCTATCTACCCTTCTGTCTGTGACATCATTTAGTGAGGTAGATGACAGTGGTAAAGCAGATTTATGCACGAGTCGCAGTACATGTGCATCTACTTTCGGAGGAACTTCTCTTTTTGAACAATCCGCAGCTGGAAATGGATAAGAATCCCATTTTTTTGGAATCTTATATTTTTTACTGGGCGTCGCCCAGGATTCTTCCATCATTTCCGTCAGATCCTCTGACGCTGGGAATTCAGATTTAACTGTTTTTGTACGTTTAAACACAGGTGCTTTAGAGTTTGACACTGTTTTGGCTGTTTCCTCCAAAGAGAGAATAGCCTTCATTGCATCAATAAGTTCAGCTACATCCTCTGAGCTGAAACTCTGCGATTGATCATCATACGGAGTATTTGAATATACTGTATCATCATCTGCTGTATCATCTTGTGTAGTCTGCAACATAGATCTATCTATTTTAGTCTTACCTGTACCTTGGTTAACAGCCTGGTTACTTGTAGAAGCTACTGGAACCAAACCATAGGAAGGCAGCTGCATGTATGGGTTAATAATGTAACCTATTCCCTGGGGTGAAACTGCAGGAGTTAATCTGTCCGCTATTGAAGACAAAGTCTGTGCGAACATACTCCATGGTGGCTCTGCTGGTTGTTGATACAGTTCCTGTTTTTTACTTTGCTGAAAAGCAAAACAGTTTGCACACAACCCCTCATAAGTGACCAACTGGCCTATCCCAATTAACCCTGTTTTACAAGATAAACATGTTAAGGATGTAGGAGTGCCTGATAAGTTTTCCTCGTCACTTTTGCCGCTCACCGACATGGTAATAATCTGTTTTTTTGACTACACAATTTGTGACTGAAAATCACCTATAAATAAATATATAGAAGTGAGATCAATCTGACCACAACCGTGCACCTGAATTGAGGTTCAGAACAGAACTGACAACATATAAAAGTCAGCACACATACTAGCAGTCAGTCACATGTTAAAATATTAGACATTGTCATATGAGAATACAATAACCATCATAATAACTTACAAGTAAGTAGGAAAATTGTATTTCTGTTTTTAACCATTTTTTTCAAATATATAATGCAGAAAACAACAGTAATATACAGGTCTCATATGCAATATGTACCAAAAATTAACAATTCATACTAACAAGTAGAGAGAATTTTTTAGTACTGTATAACCCATTTCTCCATAGAGTGGGATACAGGGAGACTCACACTTCCATATCCATCAATACGCTCACAAGACGCTGAGTGGGATTCAGACGCTACTGGTGTACACTGCCACTCGGATAACTGATGAGAGACACAGACGCTCACTAACGGACACAGACGCTCAGTGAATGCTACGTGTATGCAGACACTACGGCCTGCGACTCAGTCTAGGCGGCCATTCTAGTGTACACAACCGCAGCGTCTAAGCTGCGACCGAGTACCCTTGTGGTAGCGTCTGAGACGGAAGTGAGGTCATTAAGTTCATGGACGGGAGACGCGCGGAAACTGGTTATGAACTTGGAGGAGGGGTGACCAGGAGAGCGTCTAACTCCCCCTGTTGACTTAAACTCTAAGGATCGCGGCCTCAACCCTATGACCCCTAAAGCATAGCGCTGTCACACCAAAGAGTGGTCGGCACATCAACCACTGTTTGTAGTCTCCTCCAATACAGTGTAGCTGTGTCCGGAACTCCTAGTAAGAGGAAACCGATGCCTTACCTTATCCCCATGCTCCGGCCACAGCCTGGTTACGTCTGCTGGACCTGCTAGAATCATCCGACACAGATGCCCGTCGAGACAGCACTATACCGCGAAGGTAAGCGTTGTTGCGACCCGCTGGAGAGTTGTTGGAGCGACTCTTTCTAATATGCGTTTAAGACGCTGTTAAGAAAAGTCACTCAAAACAGATATAGTAACACTATAAAAATAAAATAATAAAAGCTTCAGGCTGCTATTAACAGCAGCCCTGTGACCATAGTCCGGCTCCTGCCGCACCAAACAAAAAACTGATTTGACTGAGTCAGTGGGTGGGATTATATGGTGAAGCCCGATGCATCCTGGGAGGTCAGAAAGCTTGTGACCGTTTGGTGCCATTTCCACTGTCGCTCCGGCATATCCCAATGTTATCCTGTGGACCCAGCCAGAGAAAAAGCCTCTAATTACAACCAGACCCAGCATTGTAAAATATATGATACCTCCCTAACCAACAAGCTATGGTGGTGGCTAGGGGTAACCGTGAGAACCTCAAGGAATAATAAATAACTTGCTAGTGACTATGGGGGTAATTCCAAGTTGATCGCAGCAGGATTTTTGTTAGCAGTTGGGCAAAACCATGTGCACTGCAGGGGAGGCAGATTTAACATGTGCAGAGAGAGTTAGATTTGGGTGGGGTGTGTTCAATCTAATTTGCAGTGTACAAAAATAAAGCAGCCAGTATTTACCCTGCACAGAAACAAAATAACCCACCCAAATCTAACTCTTTCTGCACATGTTATATCTGCCTCCCATGCAGTGCACATAGGCCCTCATTCCGAGTTGATCGCTCGGTAATTTTCTTCGCATCGCAGTGAAATTCCGCTTAGTACGCATGCGCAATATTCGCACTGCGACTGCGCCAAGTAATTTTACAATGAA
Source organism: Pseudophryne corroboree (assembly GCF_028390025.1). Taxonomy (NCBI): domain Eukaryota; kingdom Metazoa; phylum Chordata; class Amphibia; order Anura; family Myobatrachidae; genus Pseudophryne; species Pseudophryne corroboree. Next base: position 340,725,308 of record NC_086444.1, on the reverse strand, counting down.
GATAGTATTTTTACTCACGGCTTTTTCTTCGCTCTGGCGAACGTAGTGTGATTGACAGGAAATGGGTGTTACTGGGCGGAAACACAGCGTTTTCGGGGCGTGTGGATAAAAACGCTACCGTTTCCGGAAAAAACGCAGGAGTGGCCGGAGAAACGGGGGAGTGTCTGGGCGAACACTGGGTGTGTTTATGACGTCAAACCAGGAACGACAAGCACTGAACTGAACGCAGATGCCGAGTAAGTCTGAAGCTACTCTGAAACTGCTAAGTAGTTTGTAATCGCAATATTGCGAATACATCGGTCGCAATTTTAAGAAGCTAAGATACACTCCCAGTAGGCGTAGGCTTAGCGTGAGCAACTCTGCTAAATTCGCCTTGCGAGCGATCAACTCGGAATGAGGGCCATAGTTTTGCCCAACTGCTAACAAAAATCCTGCTGTGATCAACTTGGAATTACCCCCTATATGTAACAGACATTAGTTTATATAACCCAAAATCCATTACTTAACCACTGCGCTATATACAATCTAAAATAAGAATTTACTTACCGATAATTCTATTTCTCATAGTCCGTAGTGGATGCTGGGACTCCGTAAGGACCATGGGGAATAGCGGCTCCGCAGGAGACTGGGCACAAAAGTAAAAGCTTGAACTAGCTGGTGTGCACTGGCTCCTCCCCCTATGACCCTCCTCCAAGCCTCAGTTAGGATACTGTGCCCGGACGAGCGTACATAATAAGGAAGGATCTTGAATCCCGGGTAAGACTCATACCAGCCACACCAATCACACCATACAACCTGTGATCTGAACCCAGTTAACAGTATGATAAACGAAGGAGCCTCTGAAAAGATGGCTCACAACAATAATAACCCGAATTTTGTAACAATAACTATATACAAGTATTGCAGACAATCCGCACTTGGGATGGGCGCCCAGCATCCACTACTGACTATGAGAAATAGAATTATCGGTAAGTAAATTCTTATTTTCTCTAACGTCCTAAGTGGATGCTGGGACTCCGTAAGGACCATGGGGATTATACCAAAGCTCCCAAACGGGCGGGAGAGTGCGGATGACTCTGCAGCACCGAATGAGAGAACTCCAGGTCCTCCTCAGCCAGGGTATAAAATTTGTAGAATTTAGCAAACGTGTTTGCCCCTGACCAAGTAGCTGCTCGGCAAAGTTGTAAAGCCGAGACCCCTCGGGCAGCCGCCCAAGATGAGCCCACCTTCCTTGTGGAATGGGCTTTTACAGATTTTGGCTGTGGCAGGCCTGCCACAGAATGTGCAAGCTGAATTGTACTACAAATCCAACGAGCAATCGTCTGCTTAGAAGCAGGAGCACCCAGCTTGTTGGGTGCACACAGGATAAACAGCGAGTCAGATTTCCTGACTCCAGCCGTCCTGGAAATATATATTTTCAGGGCCCTGACTACGTCCAGTAACTTGGAGTCCTCCAAGTCCCTAGTAGCCGCAGGCACCACAATAGGCTGGTTCACGTGAAACGCTGAAACCACCTTTGGGAGAAATTGAGGACGAGTCCTCAATTCTGCCCTATCCGTGTGAAAAATCAGGTAAGGGCTTTTATAAGATAAAGCCGCCAATTCTGAGACACGCCTGGCTGAAGCCAGGGCTAACAGCATTACCACCTTCCATGTGAGATATTTTAATTCCACAGTGGTGAGTGGTTCAAACCAATGTGATTTTAGGAACCCCAAAACCACATTGAGATCCCAAGGTGCCACCGGGGGCACAAAAGGAGGCTGTATATGCAGTACCCCTTTGACAAACGTCTGGACTTCAGGCACTGAAGCCAGTTCTTTTTGGAAGAAAATCGACAGGGCCGAAATTTGAACCTTAATGGACCCTAATTTTAGGCCCATAGACAGTCCTGTTTGCAGGAAATGTAGGAAGCGACCCAGTTGAAATTCCTCTGTAGGGGCCTCTTTGGCCTCACACCACGCAACATATTTTCGCCAAATGCGGTGATAATGTTTTGCGGTTACATCCTTCCTGGCCTTTATCAGGGTAGGGATGACTTCTTCTGGAATGCCTTTTTCCTTCAGGATCCGGCGTTCAACCGCCATGCCGTCAAACGCAGCCGCGGTAAGTCTTGGAACAGACAAGGCCCCTGCTGGAGCAGGTCCTTTCTTAGAGGTAGAGGCCACGGTTCCTCCGTGAGCATCTCTTGAAGTTCCGGGTACCAAGTCCTTCTTGGCCAATCCGGAACCACGAGTATAGTTCTTACTCCTCTCCTTTTTATGATTCTCAGTACTTTTGGTATGAGAGGCAGAGGAGGGAACACATACACTGACTGGTACACCCATGGTGTTACCAGAGCGTCCACCGCTATTGCCTGAGGGTCCCTTGACCTGGCGCAATATCTGTCTAGTTTTTTGTTGAGACGGGACGCCATCATGTCCACCTTTGGTTTTTCCCAACGGTTTACCATCTCTTGGAAGACTTCTGGATGAAGTCCCCACTCCCCCGGGTGAAGGTCGTGTCTGCTGAGGAAGTCCGCTTCCCAGTTGTCCACTCCCGGAATGAACACTGCTGACAGTGCTATCACATAATTCTCCGCCCAGCGAAGAATCCTTGCAGCTTCTGCCATCGCCCTCCTGCTTCTCGTGCCGCCCTGTCTGTTTACGTGGGCGACTGACGTGATGTTGTCCGATTGGATCAATACCGCCTGACCCTGAAGCAGGGGTTTTGCTTGACTTAGGGCATTGTAAATGGCCCTTAGTTCCAGAATGTTTATATGAAGAGATGTTTCCATGCTTGACCACAAGCCCTGGAAATTTCGTCCCTGTGTGACTGCTCCCCAGCCTCTCAGGCTGGCATCCGTGGTCACCAGGATCCAATCCTGAATGCCGAATCTGCGGCCCTCTAGTAGATGAGCACTCTGCAGCCACCACAGAAGAGACACCCTTGTCCTTGGCGACAGGGTTATCCGCTGATGCATCTGAAGATGCGATCCGGACCATTTGTCCAGAAGATCCCACTGAAACGTTCTTGCATGGAATCTTCCGAATGGAATCGCTTCGTAAGAAGCCACCATTTTTCCCAGGACCCTCGTGCACTGATGCACTGACACCTGGCCTGGTTTTAGGAGATTCTTGACTAGCTCGGATAACTCCCTGGCCTTCTCCTCTGGGAGAAACACCTTTTTCTGGACTGTGTCCAGAATCATTCCTAGGAACAGGAGACGTGTTGTTGGAATCCGCTGCGATTTTGGAATATTTAGAATCCACCCGTGCTGACGTAACACTAACTGAGATAGTGCTACTCCGACTTCTAACTGTTCCCTGGACCTTGCCCTTATCAGGAGATCGTCCAAGTAAGGGATAATTAAAACGCCTTTTCTTCGAAGAAGAATCATCATTTCGGCCATTACTTTGGTAAAGACCCGAGGTGCCGTGGACAACCCAAACGGCAGCGTCTGAAACTGATAATGACAGTTTTGTACTACAAACCTGAGGTACCCTTGGTGAGAAGGGTAGATTGGGACATGGAGATAAGCATCTTTGATGTCCAGAGACACCATATAGTCCCCTTCTTCCAGGTTTGCTATCACTGCTCTGAGTGACTCCATCTTGAATTTGAACCTCTTTATGTAAGTGTTCAAGGATTTTAGATTTAAAATTGGTCTCACCGAGCCGTCCGGCTTCGGTACCACAAACAGCGTGGAATAATACCCCTTTCCCTGTTGTAGGAGAGGTACCTTGATTATCACCTGCTGGGAATACAGCTTGTGAATGGCTTCCAAAACTGCCTCCCTGTCGGAGGGAGACTTTGGTAGAGCAGACTTCAGGAACCGGCGAGGGGGAGACGTCTCGAATTCCAGTTTGTACCCCTGTGATACTACCTGCAGAATCCAGGGGTCCACTTGCGAGTGAGCCCACTGCGCGTTGAAATTTTTGAGACGGGCCCCCACCGTGTCCGAGTCCGCTTGTAAAGCCCCAGCGTCATGCTGAAGACTTGGCAGAAGCAGAGGAGGGCTTCTGCTCCTGGGAAGAGGCTGCCTGGTGCAGTCTTTTTCCTCTTCCTCTGCCCCGGGGCAGAAATGAGTGGCCTTTTGCCCGCTTGTACTTATGGGAACGAAAGGACTGAGTTTGAAAAGACGGTGTCTTTTTCTGCTGAGAGGTGACCTGGGGTAAAAAGGTGGACTTTCCGGCCGTTGCCGTGGCCACCAGGTCCGATAGACCGGCCCCAAATAACTCCTCCCCTTTATACGGCAATACTTCCATATGTCGTTTGGAATCCGCATCCCCTGACCACTGTCGCGTCCATAACGCTCTTCTGGCAGAAATGGACATAGCACTCACTCTTGATGCCAGGGTGCAAATATCCCTCTGTGCATCACGCATATATAGTAATGCATCCTTCAAATGCTCTATAGTTAGTAATATACTGTCCCTATCCAGGGTATCAATATTTTCAGTCAGGGAATCCGACCACGCCACTCCAGCACTGCACATCCAGGCTGAGGCGATTGCTGGTCGCAGTATAACACCAGTATGTGTGTATATACCCTTCAGGATATTTTCCAGCCTTCTATCCGCTGGTTCTTTGAGGGCGGCCGTATCAGGAGACGGTAACGCTACTTGTTTAGATAAACGTGTGAGCGCTTTATCTACTCTAGGGGGTGTTTCCCAACGCGCCCTAACCTCTGGCGGGAAAGGGTATAGTGCCAATAATTTATTAGAAATTAGCACTTTTTTATCGGGGGAAACCCACGCTTTATCACACACCTCATTTAATTCATCTGACTCAGGAAAAGCTACTGGTAGTTTTTTTACTCCCCACATAATACCCTTCTTTGTGGTACTTGTAGTGTCAGAAATGTTCAATGCCTCCTTCATTGCCGTGATCATGTAACGTGTGGCCCTACTGGACATTACGTTTGTCTCCTCACCGTCGACACTGGACTCAGTATCTGTGTCTGGGTCGACCCACTGAGGTAACGGGCGTTTTATCGCCCCTGACGGTGGCTGAGACGCCTGGACAGGCACTAATTGATTTGTCGGCTGTCTCATGTCGTCAACAGTTTTTTGTAAAGTGCTGACATTGTCACGTAGTTCTTTAAATACAACCATCCAGTCAGGTGTCGACTCCCTAGGGGGTGACATCACTAACACAGGCAATTGCTCTGCTTCCACATCATTTTCCTCCTCATACATGTCGACACAATCGTACCGACACCCAGCACACACACAGGGAATGCTCTGATAGAGGACAGGACCCCACTAGCCCTTTGGGGAGACAGAGGGAGAGTTTGCCAGCACACACCAGAGCGCTATATATATATATATATATATATATATATATATGCACAGTAGCTGGCACTCGCTGAATCCATATAACTATAGCGTATCCAGGTGCCCTCACATGCTGGTATCCCCAGCAAAATGTACACAGCAAGCAGGTGCGGCACTCAGGAAAAATGACAAGCTCAACAAAGTTGTATATCATTTTGCATATATGATTATATCACACGCTATGTCATTCTCTCTTCCAGTGATGTTGTTGTGTACATTATGGTTGTTATGGTGATGGTGATGTCACGAGCATGCGCCGCACAGCCGAAGTGCGGACATGCTGTTGTGGGTGATTCTGACGTGAGCTGCGCCCCGCTTCCGGTCCGGCGGCGGCCGTGGAAACGCGTCAGACACTGCCTGCTGTTCACTGGGTGAGGTAGCAATTTAAGGTAAGACTTTGTTTGTTTGTACTTTATATCCTGAAGACGGTAATACACCGAAACGTTGATATACAACTTTGTTGAGCTTGTCATTTTTCCTGAGTGCCGCACCTGCTTGCTGTGTATATATATATATATATATATATATTATATATATATATATATATATATATATATAGGGATAACCTTATATAAGTGTTACTCCCTTTTATAGCTGCTGTTTATAATTTAGCTGCCAATAGTGCCCCCCCTCTCTCGTTTTTACCCTGATTCTGTAGGGACTGCAGGGGAGAGTCAGGGAGCCGTCCTTCCAGCGGAACTGTGAGGGAAAATGGCGCTCGTGTGCTGAGGAGATAGGCTCCGCCCCTTCACGACGGCCTTATCTCCCGCTTTTTTCTGGAAAACTGGCAGGGGTTAAATACATCCATATAGCCCAGGAGCTATATGTGATGTATTTCTTTTGCCATCCTAAGGTATTTCAGTTTTTATTGCGTCTCAGGGCGCTCCCCCCCAGCGCCCTGCACCCTCAGTGACCGGAGTGTGAAGTGTGCTGAGAGCAATGGCGCACAGCTGCAGTGCTGTGCGCTACCTTAGTTGAAGACAGGAACGTCTTCTGCCGCCGATTTCACCGGACCTCTTCGTTCTTCTGGCTCTGTAAGGGGGCCGGCGGCGCGGCTCCGGGACCCATCCAGGCTGAACCTGTAATCGTCCCTCTGGAGCTAATGTCCAGTAGCCTAAGAAGCCCAATCCACTCTGCACGCAGGTGAGTTCGCTTCTTCTCCCCTTAGTCCCACGATGCAGTGAGCCTGTTGCCAGCAGGACTCACTGAAAATAAAAAACCTAAAATAAACTTTTACTCTAAGCAGCTCAGGAGAGCCACCTAGCATGCACCCTTCTCGTTCGGGCACAAGAATCTAACTGAGGCTTGGAGGAGGGTTATAGGGGGAGGAGCCAGTGCACACCAGCTAGTTCAAGCTTTTACTTTTGTGCCCAGTCTCCTGCGGAGCCGCTATTCCCCATGGTCCTTACGGAGTCCCAGCATCCACTTAGGACGTTAGAGAAAAATGTATTATGTTTAGATGGACTCAACGTCCTGGTTCTCTCCAATAACTAATCCACAGGCTACTCAGGGCTGGGCACCTTTAGTAGAGAGGGATCCAAGCAAAAGTTGGTTGCCACAGCCAGCCCCAACACTGGTACCTCCAAAGGCTCTTCTTAGTCTCCACTATGAAGTGATGACTACACAAACAATTGAAACCCTGAGGGGGAGTCATGGAAGCAACTGTTCAGAGGCAGCAGAGTAGATTAGCAAAAACCCAGGGGCAACCAAAAGCAGTCTGGGGATCAATTACTTAAACAATAGATACAGAAGGGTACGACGGTTTTCAGTGATACAGACAGTTTACCCATAAATGGGGAATTGAGAGTAACAATATGCTGTAATACCTTGGCAATGTGAAATGCATAAATCTCTTTACCTCAAATAGAAAAGATAAGTAGGAGTGGATGAATAAAACAAAATATTTTATTGAGAATATATGAATATGTGATAAGCTGAATACTAAAAGCAAATGAGATAAACAAATTAAACAATAAAGTCAATTAGCTCCAAGGTGGAGCAATAATAATGTACTCTACAAGCACAGAACAATTTTACAGGGTGATTCAAAAGTTGCAGTACACCCTTTTGTTTCAAAAACTGTGCAAGTAATGGGAAAACTGAATACTCCAGTAAGGTATGGGTGAAGTGGGCTATCTTTTAGGGTATTTACCGAACATGGGCACCATCTTGAAATCGTCCATCTTGAATCTAAGTCTGTTTTTTCAAATGGAAAGGGGGTCGTGTAATATGTCACACAACATCAGAATTTGCTGAAAAATTTATAGCTGCAAACATATTTGAAATAGCGGTTATGGTTTAGAAGTGACAACACTTTTTTGTTGTTGCTGGTAACTTAAGATGGCTTTGACAAAAGAGGAGAGAATTGAGGTCCTTTTGATGTCTGGAGAACGAAGTTTCCGTGTCATAGCTGCAGATTTTAACAACCGGCACCCAGAATGACCTCTAATTTCACATAACACTGTCAGGTGCCTAATTTCCAAATTCCGAGACACTGGAACTGTGGCTGACAAGACACGGAGTGGTCGTCCAAATAATGCTACGGACGAGACAACCTCAACAATGTTTTTGGCATCCTTTGTGAAGAGCCCACAACGCAGCACATTTTACATCAAAATTACCTCAAATTCTGATGTTGTTTGACATGTTACATGACCCACTTTGCATTTTAAAAAACAGACTTAGATTCAAGATGGATGATTTTAAGATGACTCCCATGTTCGGTAGATACCGTAAAAGATAGCCCACCTCACCCATACCTTACTGGAGTATTCAGATTTCTCATTTCCTGCAGAGTTTTTGAAACTAAAGGGTGTACTGCGACTTTTGAATCACCTTGTATAGTAGTATGCAAATAGGCCCAAATTGAAAATTTACAAAGAATAAAACAAACAAAAAAAAGATGCGAATAAGAGCAATGGATATAAGCATGTATAATGGAAAATAGTGTGGCCAAATAGACTCCTGTACCAGACGGATGGTTTTGTTCAGCGTTAGGTCACAGACCGGGTGATTCTGGAAACATTCTGTAACTGAAAAGATCTCTGGAAACAGCGCTGCATGCTACCTATCACGTTTCCGGAGATCTTTTTAGCCTTCTACCCATAATGCATCCTGGAGACATCGCTTTCCCAGGAAAACAGCGTAAATGCACCCAGCTGTCCACGTGATGTGAAAGAAATGTGAATCATCGGATCAGGCCACCTTCTTCCATTGCTCCATGGTCCAGTTCTGACGCCCATTGTAGGTGCCGTCAGCAATGAACCGTAATCAACACAGGCATTCTGACTGGACTATGACTACGCAGAAACCTCCTATGTACTGTGTGTTCTGACACCTATCATAACCAGAAATAACTTTTCCTGCAAATTGTGCTACAGTAGCTCAGGATCCATTAGACAGGCTTGTTGCCGGTTCACCGAATGTCCTTCCTTAGACCCCTATTGGTCTAACCACTGTACACTAAGAATACCCCACAAGACTTGCAATTTTAGAGCTCTGACCCAGTGGTGTTGCCATCATAATTTGGCCCTTGTCAAAGTTGTTAAGAACCTTAAACTTCCCTGTTTTTCCTGCTTCCAACACATCGACTTCTAGAACGGAGTAATCACTTGCTGCCTTATATATCCTAACCCTTGAAAGAAGCAATTGTAATGAGATAATGTTATTTACATCACCTGCCAGTGGTTTTAATGTTTTGGCTTATCAGTGTATTTGGTGAGCAGATGGAAACTCTGCCAGATAGCCTTCTGTGTGGATGCTCAGTAACTTCAATTACCTGGGGACTGTATTGTTTTATTTGCTTTGAAACTTGCACTACATATTTTTGCATGGATTTGAGAATAATATCATTATAGTGGGTGCAACGGTCACCACCACTTTCTCCAGTCATTTGCTTGTGGGCAGATCCCATGAATTTGTGCAGGACGGGACAGGACGGAAAACTGGTGCTCCGTTTACATGAGGACAATTTACATGTGGACAAATAGGCATGGTGACTTGTGATTTCACAGAAAAAAAACAAAAACAGTATCAACAAATATAAGAACACCTAAATAAATATATTGATCTTAGAAGTGTAGAATTTTTTTGTACCATACGCGGGCCCATTTTAGGACGGTATCCTAAAAAGCAGTGGATTTAGTGGGAAGGATTTGCATATTTAGGGCAAGGGTGTGCGGTGCAGTCCAGCTTCATAAATATAAATTATAGTCAACTTAAAATGACATGAACAAACTCTTTCATATCGTTAAAACACAGAAGAAATGTTTTATTGTTCACAAAATTTTTATTTTTTTAGCACTTTAATACAGAAACAAGTTATATACAAATATACACAGGGGCAGCTGCTGGTCACTGATGTGAAGTAGGGATTAATAATCTTCAAAATTCCAGCTGTTGCTGTGCTATATACCCTAGGACAGTAAGTGTAATTGTAGATGCTGCCAATTGATTGGTTGCCCATCATGGAAAATTCCAGCCAAAGCCTTGATGAGTATCGTCAAATTAATTTAGCAACAGCTGACTGGAAAAGGTCAATAAAAAATTGACCAATTGTAAGTTTGATTTCACATGGAAATCAGGTGAAATTACTGCATAAAAAGGGATAACACAGACCATCCCGGTTCTTCATCTGTAACTCTGGGTATTTCTCCTATTAATATGGAATGGAGAGAAGATATCAGGAGGTTCCGGTACGCATATTTTTGGAGGCTGCCAGCATTGCCCTTACTTTGACCATGAGATCCTAGAAAAGAGAAGAAAAAAATTTACTTTTTTTTTTTCATAATGCATTTTTCCTTAAATGTTCCCTAGCAGGGGGGTTCTCAACTCCAGGCAAGTATCACCAACAAGTCATGTTTTCTCATTTCCTTAAACCATGCACAGATGAGCTAACCTATTTTGCTGGGTCAGTAATTATCCCACCTACTGCCACAGACCGAAATCATTAAAATATAGCCTTGCGAGGATTGAGAACCACTAGACTATATTCACACACTAAGGGAGGTATTCAAATGATATATCACGCCCAATCTCCTTTCTAAACTGATCCCCGTTATTGTGCATAGTAATCAGGTTTAAGCGCGTAAAGGGTTGGGTGCCTCGCTACTTCGGGTTTAGGGAGCTGAAATAATGACACCACGCCCCTGAAGGCAGACACAGAACGGGTGTGAAAAGGGGTGAAAAGAATTGAATACCGCCCTAAGTATGCATAAGGCCACATATAGCAATAATCTAAGTGCCTAATCAGGAGGTCAAATGACTGAATTAGCCACTTTTCAACTGTGTTTTATTTTGGTGTTACTGCATTTGTTATATGGCATTTGTCAGCTTGTTCTTGGTTTCTGAATCCAAGCCAAAACGACGACTAGAAGCTGCTTACGCAGTACTAAGTATGGGAACCTTTGTTACAAGGAATAGTTGATGAAAGGACATAATGAAAAAAGATTAACAGCCACAGCGTATTAAATATGAAGCAAATTAATTGTTGGCGTAATTCTCTTCTGTCTCCTTTAGGCACAGGAATTATTAGCTCACACAAGAGATTGATATTAATTTTATAACTGCACTGTTTATCATGTGCATTCTCTGTTAAAAATTAAAGCTGAAATATAAACATTAAGAATAGGATACATTCTACAATATATCAGGTCAGTTTTAACAAAATAATTAATAAAAAAAAAGAAATAGTTGAAATACTAACAAAGAATATTCTTTACTAGCATATTTCTACAGAATTCGCTATAGGATGCCATTAGTACTGCCAAGCATGAAAGTTGCTACCATTAGACATACTCTTAGCACTGCAGGGACTCGGAACCTCCCCGCTGGGACTTTGTCCACCTGACAGCAGCTAAGGTAGGCGAGAGACACAGGTACATGTCGCTGTCGGGCCTGGCCACAACTGCAACTATTGTCTCTACATTAACTTTTACTTTGTAAATCCCACAGGTATTATTTTATTGTCATTTTTCTGTATCCTAATTGCAGTAAGATCACATAAGATTATCCATGCTAACTCGAATCGAATACTTTCTCAGAATGCAGAGTAGTAAGTGGAAATGCAACATAAAATGGCTTTTTATGTTTTTTTCATACCTATAAACTGCAGGTTATGAAGGCACTTTCAAAGCCACCCGCATATAACAACCAAACAGCTGTTTCCAAGCCCAAGCACTCCAGCAGAAAAGAAAAAAAAAGTAGAACAAAACATGAAACCGCTTTACTTCACACACTTCTTGCAGCATTGCCCCAATAAGCCTGCCAACCCCACTCCTTTCCAGGCATACCGCTGGATGAGGGCACTGGGTAAACACCTACTGTTGCCATATACTAGGAATATGTGCAGAGACACATAAGGACAGGTGAATAAAAGGTGACAGGCATGGGAGGTTGTTCAGGGTAAAGCTGGGCTAACAGACTGTGTGGGCATGGTTGGTGGAGGGAAGTGAGGGGACAGAGCCAGGACCAGGTAATAAGATAAATGGCAGGCGGCACCATTAAATAAATTAATCTAAGAATCCCACAATGTTATAAAAGATATATATACACACACACACACACACACACACACAATTTATATATATATATATATATATATATATATATATATATATTTATTCTTTTAAGGCTCCATGTTCTATAGGAGAACATATTCCCACCAATTTGGTTTATCTAAATGGTATGATTTCTAGTAAATAAAAAAACCCAGAATGCTCGGGGACAAGAGATGTTCTATAACCCTTTATGCAACCGAGTAGAGCAAAGAGAACTGCACAAATCAAAGAAGGTTAGCGCAGCGGTGCCAACCATTCATAATGGACAGACAGGAGTATCTCTGACCTGTGTGCTTCACTGGTCACACTTTTACAGCTGGCCTACTGCAATACAGTAGCTGAATACAAACTCAACTATTATTCTGCCAGCTGCTCCTACAGGCGATTCCAACTAATTTAATAAGAGTCTTAAAAGGTTTTTTCTCTTTATCCGGCATAACTGAAATGTAGGCGGTATCGGGATTTAGTATTTGAAACACTGTCCTTTGATCACTGCAGCATTGCCTCTCATAATGACATGTATTGCTAGGATTCCCTCATGTCCCTTTCTTCCTATACACAGTATTTCTGCCCTGCTTTCCTGTGTTAATTACTCCTTCATTTAACCCCATGGCCTGTACTGACACTACCAATTAGGGTCTGATTTGTACTAGCGATCCTAACAATGGTGAGGTAGCTTAGTAGATCCAGATAAGTAAAGATGTTTCATACATCAATTACTAGTCATTACATACAAGTGAAATGTGAACCTGTGAAATTAACCCTTTCTTCTGCTGTTACATGCAGGAATGGCTTGAGTTCATATTGAAGCTAGACTGATAGTGGGCTACATACTATAATGTAGTTTGTCTTGATCTAGGGCAGAGATGGATTTCCTTCTAAATGAGATATCTATCTATCTATATATATATATATATATATATATATATATATATACACACACACACACACACATACACAATGCGGTGTGACCGGCACTCCACTTCACTCACTTGTAATGCCTGGGTGCCCGCCCCTGGAACAGCAATGGACCAAACATAGAAATAGACTGGTGGACGGCACTCCACGGACTTATCCAAGAATCCACACAGCTACACAAGCTTAATGACCATTAAGCTTGTGCAGCTGTGTGGATTCTTGTATATACACACACACACACACACACACACCTCTATCGGCTTACCATACTATCCCTTTAAACCGAGAAGCTAAAGAATTACACAGGTTCTGTGGCTGGCTGACTTCAACCCTGCGTGTCACCTGGTTTTAATTAGCCACAGAACCTGTGTAATCCATGAGTGTCCTGCAAGGGTCAGTGTGGTTAGTGTAACTTTTACCCATTCCACACATCGGCCCCGACCCTGGTAAAGAGGAGAGTCGAAGACCCAGGACTGTTTGCATTCAGATATACCAAAATACCGGTAAAGTGTGAAACAGGAAGATCTATTGCCAGTATGATAGACCTCATGAATTTATGTATGCATTTACATACACACTTTATATCCATCTATAAATCTAGATTACACATCACTGAAATAGTGTGCACTACATACAGATGTGTCCTCATACACCTTTCCCTTGTTGCTTGATTCGGCACAAAATGCTCAGCATGGCTAAAAACTTTCACCAAGAGTAGCATATCTTAAGAAAAATCACAAGGCATGGCTATGTCCCAGATTCCATTGCTTGGAGCTTAAAAGGTTTATGTGGACACATCTGTACAGGCTGAGTATCTCTTATCCAAAATCCCACATTTTTGGGTCCGCTACTGAAATAATGACATATATATTATATATTATGAGTATCTATAGATATATTATATAGATAGAAGAATAGGATTTTAATTACCTACCTTTACTCGTAGTCCGTAGAGGATGCTGGGGTCCATATTAGTACCATGGGGTATAGACGGGTCCACCAGGAGCCATTGGCACTTTAAGAGTTTAACAGTGAGGGCTGGCTCCTCCCTCTATGCCCCTCCTACCAGACTCAGTCTAGAAACTGTGCCCGAGGAGACGACATACTTCGAGAGAAGGAAATACACAGATAGTGGCGAGATTCATACCAGCTCACACAACAAGGCAAATCCGGCCAACATGCCGGAAAACACAGCAACAGCTGAAACAGTACTGAAACAGTAAAGAACGCAGAACTTACCTAGGAACCTAGCAGTACTGAACCAAACAACCACTACAGGATAAAGAAGCGCTGGGCGGGTGCCCAGCATCCTCTATGGACTACGAGAAAAGTATTTACCAGTAGATAATTAAAATCCTATTTTCTCTTACGTCCTAGAGGATGCTGGGGTCCATATTAGTACTATGGGGATGTACCAAAGCTCCCAGAACGGGAGGGAGAACGCGCAGGCTCCTGCAGAACTGCTTGACCAAACTTGAGGTCATCAGAGGCCAAAGTAACGAACTTGTAAAACTTAGCAAACGTGTTTGATCCAGACCAAGTAGCTGCTCGGCAAAGCTGTGCAGCCGAGACACCCCGGGCAGCCACCCAGGAAGAACCCACCTTACGAGTAGAGTGGACCTTCACAGATTTTCGACACGGCAATCCTGCCGTAGAATATGCATGCTGGATGGTGAACCTGACCCAGCGGGAAATCGACTGCTTAGAAGCAGGACACCCAATTTTCTTGGGATCATAGAGGACAAACAGAGAGTCAGATTTTCTGTGACGTGCCGTCCTCTTCACATAAATCTTCAAAGCCCTCATAACATCCAAGGCCTTTTGAAACAATTGAGGAGTCAGTAGCCACTGGCACCACAATAGGTTGGTTGATATGAAAAGCCGACACAACCTTAGAAAAGAACTGTTGACGAGTCCTGAGTTCCGCCCTATCTTCATGGAAGACCAGATAGGGACTTTTACAGGACAAAGCCCCCAATTCCGACACACAGGTCGAGCAGAAGCCAAGGCCAACAAAGTGACCGACTTCCACGTGAGAAACTTGATTTCAGCCTCCTGCAGAGGCTCAAACCAATCCGATTGCAGGAACTGCAACACCACATCAAGATCACATGGGGCCGTTGGCCCCACAAAAGGAGGCTGGATGTGCAGAACCCCTTTCAAAAAGGTCTGACCCTCAGGGAGGACAGACAATTGTTTCTGGAAGAAAATGGATAAGGCCGAAATCTGGACTTTGATGGAGCCCAATCTCAGGCCCATATCCACAACTGCTTACAGGAAAAGGAGAAACCGTCCAAGTTGAAACTCCACCGCAGGAAACTTCTTGGATTCACCCCAAGACACATACTTCTCCAAACACAATGGTAATGTTTAGATGTTACCCCCTTCCTCGCCTGTATCAGGGTAGGAATAACCTCACCTGGAATACCCTTCCGAGCTAAGATCTGGCGCTCAACCGCCATGCCGTCAAACATAGCCGTGGTAAGTCTTGATAAGCGAACGGCCCCTGTAGAAGATCCTCCCGAAGAGGCAGAGGCCTTGGATCTTCCAGTAGTAGATCCAGCAGATCAGCGTACCAAGCCCTCTTTGGCCAGTCTGGAGCAATGAGGATTGCCAGAACCTTTGTTCTTCTTACAAGTTGTAGAACTCTTGGGATAAGAGGTAGTGGAGGGAACACATACACTGACGTGAACACCCACGGTGTTACTAGTGCGTCCACCGCCACTGCCTGTGGGTCTCTCAACCTGGTACAGTACCTCCTCAGCTTCTTGTTGAGGCGGGAGGCCATCATGTCTATGTGAGGAACCCCCACCAACCGGTTACCTCCTTGAACACCTCCGGGTGGAGGCCCCATTCTCCTGGATGGAGATCGTATTTGCTGAGGAAGTCCGCTTCCCAGTTGTCTACTCCCGGAATGAAGATTGCTGACATCGTTACAGCGTGCCTTTCTGCCCAGAGAAGGATGCTTGTCAACTCTCACATTGCAGCCCTGCTCTTCGTTCCGCCTTGTCGGTTTATGTAGGCCACTGTGGTCATGACTGCACCTGAACAGCCCGATCCTGTAGGTGGTGTGCTGCTTGAAGAAGACCGTTGTATACCGCTCTCAGCTCTAGGATGTTTATTGGAAGAAGGGATTACTGACTTGACCACCTTCCTTGGAAGGTTTCCCCTTGAGCGACTGCTCCCCAACCTCTTAGACTTGCATCCATGGTTAGAAGGATCCATTCCTGAATTCCGAACCTTCGGCCCTCCAGAAGGTGAGGTAATTGCAGCCACCAGAGGAGTGAAATCCTGGCATTCGGAGACAGACGTATCCTCTGGTGCATGTGTAGGTGAGATCCCGACCGCTGGTCCAAGAGATCCAGTTGAAAGTAGCGAGCATGAAACCTTCCGTACTGGAGAGTCTCGTAGGAGGCAATCATCTTCCCCACAAGGCGGATGCACTGCTGAACAGACACCCTGGCAGGCTTCAAGACATCCCGAACCATGGTTTGAATCACCAACGCTTTCTCCACCGGTAGAAACACCCTCTGCACCTCCGTGTCGAGGATCATCCCCAGGAAAGACAGCCTCCTTGTCGGCTCCAGATGAGGCTTTGGAAGGTTCAGAATCCAACCGTGCTCCTTGAGCAGATGCGTCGTGAAAGCAATAGATCTTAAGAACTTCTCCTTGGACGATGCCTTGATCAACAGATCGTCCAGATACGGAATTATGTTCACCCCCTGCTTGCGGAGGAGAACCATCATCTCTGCCATCACCTTGGTGAAGACCCTCAGTGCCGTGGAGTGACCGAATGGCAGTGCCTGAAATTGATAGTGATCGTCTAACAGTGCAAACCTGAGATAAGCCTGATGCGGTGACCAAATGGGAATGTGGAGGTACACATCCTTGATGTCCAGGGACACCAAGAACTCCCCCTCCGTCAGTCCTGAGATAACTGCCCTCAGAGACTCCATCATGAATTTGAAGTTCCTGAGATAAGGATTCAAAGATTTCAAGTTCAGAATTGGCCTTACTGAACCATCCGGCTTCAGAACCACAAAAAGGTTTGAATAGTAACCTTTGGTCAACTGATGAGGTGGAACTGGAACAATGACCTCAGACATCAATTTTCGGATAGCGTCCAGTAGAATAGCTCTGTCTGCCGACAAGCCTGATTTGAAGAATCTGTGAGGTGGGAGAGTTTGAAACTCCAGCCTGTACCCCCGCGACACAATATCTTGTATCCAGGGGCCCAGGCCATACGACACCCAGACGTGGCTGAAATGCCGGAGTCTTGCTCCCACCTGACCTTCCTCCAGGCTTTGCGGTCCACCGTCATGCTGAGGACTTTGAGGTCCTGGGAACCTGCGGGAGCAGGCTTTTTGGATTTGGCATGACCACCTCTAAAGAAGGTGTGAGAGGGCTTGTTCTTTCTAGGCCTAGTGGGCCGAAAGGACTGTGACGTGTTGGGAGTAAAAGGTTTCTTCGTAGCTGGTGCAGTTGAGGGGAGAAAAAGAGACTTACCCGCTGTAGCCGTGGCAATCCACGCATCCAGCGCCTCCCCAAACAGAGCCTGACCTGTAAAGGGTAGGCTCTCCACACTTTTCTTGGATTCTGCGTCCGCAGACCATTGGTGCAGCCAGAGACCCCTGCGAGCCGAGACCGACATGGAGGAGATCCCCGCAGCCATGGAACCCAGATCCTTCATGGATTCTACCAGGAACCCTGCAGAATCCTGTATGTTACGTAAAAATAAATCAACGTCACCTTTATCCATCGTAGTCAAGTCCTCCTGCAGAGTGATTGACCACTTTGCTATATGTTTTGAAATCCATGCACAGGCAATAGTAGGCCACAGTATAGCCCCTGAAGTCGTGTATATGTATTTGAGCGTAGCATCCACTTTTGCGATCTGCCGGGTCTTTCAACGCGGTAGATACCGGGACTGGTAAGACCACCTGTTTTGACAGCCTAGAGATACAGGCGTCAACTATAGGTGGAGACTCCCATTTTTTTCTATCATCTTCCAGGAAGGGAAAAGCAACCAGAACCCTTTTAGGGATCTGGAATTTTTTCTCCGGGTTTTCCCAGGCTTTTTCAAATATAGCATTTAATTCCTTAGATGCCGGGAAGGTGAGAGGGGCTTTCTTACTGTCTATGAAAAAGGCCTCCTCAACCTGCTCAGGAGGTGTGTCAGAAATATGTAACACATCCCGCATGGCCTCAATCATCAACTGCACCCCCTTAGCAAGTGATGCCAACCCCCTCGACACATCCCCATCACCGTCTGCTGTGTCAGAATTGGTATCCGTGTCATCCTGCATAATCTGGGCAAGAGCACGTTTGTGAGAATGTACCACAGGGGGCCCCGGGGGAGCAGTATCGGACCATACTGCCATAGAGGACTGCAATATCCGAGTAGCATGCTCAGTCCTTGCAACCCTTTCAGAAATCTGAGAAATAGCCCCCCTAAGAGAGGTTAACCCCTCCGGTTCTCTAGCTGGGATCTGCGCTACAACAGTGCAATCCTGATTATAAAAGATGGGATCTTCCTGAGAAGATAAATCCTCTGCAGCATATGAGACAGAGTCTCTAGACAAGTTTGCTTGTACACCCCACATACACACAGGGTAGGGTACAGGGCAGACAGAGTTCCCCCCCAAGAATGGCAGAGAGACACAGAGATTGGAGCCAACCCACACACAGCGCTATATAGGTATAGGGAGACCCTTAACCAGCGCTGACTGTGTCCCTTAATAGGTGACACAGACTTTACACAGCTTCACCTCCCTTCTACAACCCCCTGGTACCATAGATAGCTGGAGGTGCTCTGGAGGGACTGCTCTTCCACAGGCAGCGTGTCTGCAGGCAGGAAAATAGCGATGAACGCTGCTGGGTCCGCTCTGAGGAGACACTGCTCCCCCTTAATGGCGCTGTCTTCCCGCTCTTCCTAGATTATACTGGCCTGAGGATTTTGTGCTAGCTGAGATCCGCGGACCCAGACAGGCTTTCTGGTCAGTGTAAGGTTAAGGCGCTGGCTCAGGGCGCCCCTCACAGCGCCGCACCTAAGTACCGCTGAGCTCCCCGGAGCACAGTTAGTACTGCGCTCCTACCCTGTAGCCGCCATCTTCACATCGGCTCCATACTTGTTAGGGAGCCGATGACTCACTCGCCACACTTCAGCTCTGTAAGGGGGTGGCGGCATGCTGCTGGGGTGAGCGTTCCCCTGCGGCGGGGAGCGATCTATCCCCTCTGGAGCTCAGCGTCCAGTCAGCGGAGACCGTGGCTCAGACCCCGCAGGGCGGACACTGCTCCTCCCATCAGTCCCTCGATGCAGGGAGGCTGTTGCCAGCAGCCTCCCTGTAAAAAAACAAACTTTTCTAAAGAAGCTCTGTAGAGCTCCCCTAACTGTGACCCGCTCCTCCAGGCACATTTTCTAAACTGAGTCTGGTAGGAGGGGCATAGAGGGAGGAGCCAACCCACACTCTTAAACTCTTAAAGTGCCAATGGCTCCTGGTAGACCCGTCTATACCCCATGGTACTAATGTGGACCCCAGCATCCTCTAGGACGTAAGAGAAATATAATATACATGTGTCATTATCTCAGTAGGGGAACCAAAAATGTGTGATTTTGAATTTTGGATAAGGGATACTCAACCTGTATAACTAAAGTGTGAATGGTTCTTCTTAGCTATATCATCATCAGCAATCATAAGCGGACACCTCTTCAGGGACTGCCCTGTCCCAGTCATCTTCTGAGTCCTGCATTGTGCAGTATATGCCCCTGTGATGTTCTATGAAATAGCAAGAACCAGTCTTTAGCTGATGGATGCGGACATGTTTTCACAGCTGCACACAATACAAGCAGTGCTGAGATACTCAGAGTAAAGAAGGCTTCATTAATAGGGCCGTATGTCCAACCCTGAATCCCATAATAAATGCAAAAAATAATTTAGTGCTAGATAGTTTCACTTTAAAGTAATACTCGTTACAAACTTTCATGGCTTGGTACTGTGCAGTCTTGTGTACTAAGTACTGATAGAGTAGACCATTGGAAACAAAGATGATTACAGAGACTGTTAGAGATCGCAGAGCACCCAAACACTGCATGTAATATTACCTGAGTTATTTTGGACTGTACTGAAGAGACAATTTCTGATGTAATACGGCAATCTTTGTCCTGGGTGCATTCCCTGCAAATAGACAGGTACCAATTACACTGAGATCACCACAGAAATGTCACTGGAATTGATATATTACTGGAGAAACACATGCCAGGGAGTAGTGGATATGCCCAGTTGAAGAAAAAGTCATAGTACAATAAAATATTCAAGCGGTATTAAGAGAGTGATCTAGCACTTTGGACCTTAAAGACAATGCGCACTAAATGGTATTTTAATACATATCCCCCAACTGGTAAGTTGATTTGCAAGTAGTATTGATTTTTCTATTGCCTTATGGCTGCAGCAGTGATGGCTGTTCCACGATTGTGACTTTATTGGAGCATATTTGCAGCTGGAAAAAAACTGTTAGAGCTTAAAATGTATTCTCTCAATGAATAAAAATGCCAAATTTAAGAATCTAACGCCAGGTCCTCGAGATCTACCAACAGTTCATGTTTTCCAGGCCTCCTGGAGCTCTGTAGAATTGTCAGCTAGGAATGAATGCAGCACATCTTAATTAGTAATGACTACACCTGTGCACCAGCTAGGTGGTCTGGAAAATGTGAACTGTTGGTAGATCTCGAGGACCGGTTTGGCCAGCCCTGATCTAAGGTATAAAATGTGCGACTCCAGCAGTGTGACAGGCTCTCAGTGGTTTACACTGTTTTACATTTTGTCATACAGTAGTATTTCTTCTAGTGATTTTCTCGGGATACGGTCGTTAGGTCGACAGTCATTAGGTCGACCACTATAGGTCGACATGAATAAGATCGACAGGGACACTAGGTCAACATGGTCGTTAGGTCGACAGGTCGACAGGTCGACATGAGTTTTTCACATTTGTAAAAATTTTTGGACTTTTTCATTAGGTCGACCTATAGTGGGCGACCTAATGACTGTCGACTTAAGCTGGGTCGACCCAACGACCCATACCCATTTTTTCTGTCAAATTGCTATCCTCAGAATTATCCCAGCAATCCATGCTTCACAATCACTACAGTAATATCCTGACATGAAATCACTGATTTGTATGGAATAGTATTTAACAACAAAATTGCTTTGATTAAAATGCTGATATTCCCCAGTGTGTGTGAGAATCAAATTTATTGAGGTCGAGTCACCTGTGCCCAAGCTTGGTTATCCATAAAACGTGGACCATTAGGGTGCCTTGAAAACCATGTTTAGGAACATGTGCTTTAAGTGTATTATAATGCTGCAGCAACATCATTGATTATCCATGGATAACTGACATTTTAATAAAAAATTACAAAATAAAAGAAATTAAACTCATTAATAGTTTGTATTAACGAAATCAATTGTTATTCAATGTAGCTAGACCCACAGTTCTTTTCTACAACGGTTTCAGGGAACGTAGTCAAGTACAGTATATCACTCTCATCCTCATATATAAAGCCCTCTACTACTCCTCCTCACCATACATCTCCCCGCTCATATTTGTCCTCTCCTCCTTTGATCACCTCCTCACCTCTTTCGCAAATATTTTACCTGTTGTGCCCTCATTCTCTACTCCAGGGGTCAGGGAACTTTGCATATATACTGATTATCATTGTTTATATAGCATTCCTGAGATACTGTGTGTGTGTGTGTGTGTGTGTGTGTGTGTGTGTGTGTGTGTGTGTGTGTGTGTGTATATATATATATATATATATATATTTTATTTATTATGTTCGCCATGAATGGGTTAATTAACACATTAACACTTTCTCCCCAAAACACTAGGATGAATGTAAGAAAGATGGATGAGGGGGTGGGGGGGGGGGGGGGAGGGAGGGGCACAACTTTTAGGAGACAGATGGTCACATCCTCACCTCAGTAATGTCTGTGGGAATTTCCCACTGTTATGTGGGCCACTGTCTGATCCTGCAGAACTCCGTCAGCGGTCAGCCACAGAACACTTCAAGTTCTGTGTGTGTGGGTTGGCAGGCCGCGGGCGGGAGGACAGGATAGCGCAGGACAGGCGGGCATGAGCGAACACGGTGTGATGTCAGCATGTCACATCCCGAGCCGGCCAGTGCTGGACGGGGCTGTGTCTCGGCAGCGCAACTGTCCATTACCCCCAGGAATTTCATTTTTACCCCATTTGGGCTCCACTCCCTCGCAGGTCAGAATCTCAACCAGTCTCTTCAACTATGAACATGCCCTAAGGACAACAACCTAGGGCACTTGCAAGGGTACCATGGGGTGGCAGTCCAGGACCAAAACAAATCTTTAGTCAATGTTATTGCCAACCACTATCACTGGTTTTGACAATCATAAAATGTGTGGACAAGCAGAAGTGCAAACACTGTCCACCACTACATAACTGAACCTAAAGGTGTGCACACACGGTGAGATCCTTGCTATGGCCGATTTTGACTATGCTATTTCCCTTGAACTCCCCGGAGCCCAGCACCACCGATTTTGACTAACTTTTCTTGAGATATGGACTATGTGTGCTTACAATTTTGGCTTATGTGAGATGTAATTGACATGTGAGATGAACTAGATAGTACACCGATCTAGCAAGGATTGACTTGCCTGCACAGTCTATCTTTTCTTGCGATGGCAACCTGGCGGGACCGCGCATCGGGATCTGCACTAACTTTTCTTGAGATTTTGACTATATAGTCAAAATCGAAAGAAAATCTCACCGTGTGTACACACCTTAAGGATGACATATTAACACAAATAATATTTTTTTCTATAATTTCTCATTAATAAACGTATGGCCCAGGGTGCAGAGACAATAATGCTAATACAAGAAAGTCTGTGAACCACTGCCTTCAGACATACCTTTTTATTAAAGCTTACCAGCTGTCCTCATAAAATCACCACTTCGCTCCTCAACCCCTCCCCATCATATATGTTTGCCAGTTTGTCCTCCAACTATTCGTCCTAACCTTTAGTATGTACAGTAAGCTTTCATAGTGCTTGTTCCCCACCAAGCACCATCATTGCCACTTGCGCTCCACTGTCTCATACTCCACTTAAGCGACTGACAGTTTGCTTTCCCAGACAATGAATACAAGATCGAGAACTGAACTGCCCGCTACTCCCTCCTCCATAGTGGCTTAATACAAAAGCATAATCTAGGATAAAACTCTTGTATGGAACTAATCAATGGGCCTATTCAATTTGTTCCATTTTAGAGTTGTCAAGTTCAGCCCAGATGTTGGCAAGCAAAGATCTGATCTTGCCTCATTAATATCAATTTGCCCAGGCATAAAGCCTGCTTATTCGCAAAGGGAAATTCTAATGTTGTTGAGTCTAATGACGGGGTCTTTAGTTAATATTTTAAAGTCAAAGTGTAAAAGGTGAGATGGACCAGTGTGATGAGCAATGTGTGGGTATATGTCTAGCTGTGTAATACAGTTGGAGGAAGAGAGACTGGGTGACATGTGCAATACTTAATATTATGTAAGTTAGACTTAAATCTCTGAGGGTATACCATCTACATTTGAGGTCATATCTCTTGGGATTTTTTTCTGCTTATATAAATAAAACTAAAAATTCTCTTCTGAGAGCATTGAATATAAAAGGAGGCCAAGAACTGCCACACAATCAACACAGACATATGGGACTTATTTAAAAGCATGTGATATGCAGGCTGTGCGGGAATTCCAATGAGTAAGCCGGTATTTTAAAAATGGTAATCATTTAAAAATGCAAAACCAACCTGGTTTTGCCTTGTAAATGATTGCCGCTTTAATAATACAGGCATACTTGCTGGAATTCCCGCACAGCTTGCAGATCGCAGGCTACATATAAGTCTCATGGTCTGCAATGTGAATAAGTATTTGTAAAATTGCATAAAGACTGTACTAATTTTAGTGGTGTGTCTCCTGTATGCAATTTACACCACATTGTGCCAGTCTGTCCCTATCTAAAATGGTCTGAAACTGTTCCCGTTACTACTGTAAATTCATAACTACCATAGAGCTGATAACGTGGAAACAACTGCAACTATTTTTTCTGACACTGCATAATTTTTCTAATGTAATGTTATTAGAAAGAATAATATTTTAAACCTACCGGTAAATCTTTTTCTCCTAGTCCGTATAGGATGCTGGGGACTCCGTAAGGACCATGGGGTATAGACGTGCACCGCAGGAGACATGGGCACCTAAAAGAACTTTCTAGTATGGTGTGCACTGGCTCCTCCCTCTATACCCCTCCTCCAGACCTCAGTTAGAGAACTGTGCCCAGAGGAGATGGACAATACGAGGAAAGGATTTTGTTAATCTAAGGTTAAGATTCATACCAGCCCACACTAATAATACCATATAACCTGGAATACACCTAACCAGTTAACAGTATGAACAAACAACAGTATCGGTCCAAGACCGATTCTAACTGTAACATAACCCTTATGTAAGCAATAACTATATACAAGTCTTGCAGATTTTCCGCACTGGGACGGGCGCCCAGCATCCTCTACGGACTAGGAGAAAAAGATTTACCGGTAGGTTTAAAATCTTATTTTCTCTCATGTCCTAGAGGATGCTGGGGACTCCGTAAGGACCATGGGGTTTATACCAAAGCTCCCAATCGGGAGGGAGAGTGCGGATGACTCTGCAGTACCGACTGAGCAAATGCTAGGTCCTCATCAGCCAGCTGTAATGCCGAGACGCCCCGGGCAGCCGCCCAAGAAGAGCCCACCTTCCTAGTGGAATGGGCCTTTACTGAATGCGGTAACGGCAATCCAGCCGTAACATAAGCCTGCTGAATCGTGTTACAGATCCAGCGAGCAATAGTCTGCTTCGAAGCAGGTGCGCCAATCTTGTTGGCAGCATACAGGACAAACAATGCATCTGTTTTCTTAATTCTAGCCGTCCTGGCTACATACATTTTTAAGGCCCTGACTACATCCAGGGACATGGAATCCTCCAAGTCACTCGTAGTCACAGGCACCACTATAGGCTGGTTCATATGAAATGAAGACACCACCTTGGGTAAAAATTGAGGACGAGTCCTCAATTCCGCTCTATCCACAAGAAAAATCAAGTAAGGGCTCTTGTAAGACAAGGCCGCCAATTCTGACACACGCCTCGCAGATGCCAAGGCTAACAACATGACCACCTTCCAGGTGAGAAATATTAACTCCACCGTTTTAAGGGGTTCAAACCAGTGTGATTTAAGGAACTGCAACACCACGTTCAGGTCACATGGTGCCACTGGGGGCACAAAAGGAGGCTGGATGTGCAGTACTCCTTTTACAAAAGTCTGGACTTCTGGAAGAAAAGCCAATTCCTTCTGAAAGAATATTGACAAAGCCGAAATCTGTGCTTTAACAGAGCCTAACTTTAGGCCCATATCCACTCCAGTCTGTAGGAAGTGGAGAAAACGACCCAGATGGAAATCTTCCGTAGGAGCATTCTTGGTTTCACACCAAGAGACATATTTCCGCCAGATACGGTGATAATGTTTTGACGTCACCTCCTTCCTAGCCTTTATTAGAGTAGGTATGACCTCCTCCGGAATACCCTTCTCCGCTAGGATCCGGCGTTCAACCGCCATGCCGTCAAACGTAACAGCGGTAAGTCTTGGAACAGACAGGGCCCCTGCTGCAACAGGTCCTCTCTTAGAGGAAGAGGCCAAGGATCTTCTGTGAGCATCTCCTGAAGATCTGAGTACCAGGCCCTTCGAGGCCAGTCTGGAACAATGAGTATTGTTTGTACTCTTTTTCGTCTTCTGATCCTCAACACTTTTGTGATGAGAGGAAGCGGAGGAAACACATAGACTGACTGGAACAACCATGGCGTTACCAGAGCGTCTACTGCTATTGCCTGAGGGTCCCGGGACCTGGCACAATACCTCCAAAGCTTCTTGTTGAGGCGTGACGCCATCATGTCTATTTGAGGAACTCCCCAGAGACCCGTTATCTCTGCAAAGACTTCTTGATGAAGTCCCCACTCTCCTGGATGGAGATCGTGTCTGCTGAGGAAGTCTGCTTCCCAGTTGTCCCCTCCCGGAATGAAGACGGCTGACAGAGCGCTTACGTGATTTTCCGCCCAGTGAAGAATCCTGGTGGCTTCCGCCATGGCGACTCTGCTTCTTGTCCCGCCTTGGCGGTTCACATGAGCTACTGCTGTGACATTGTCTGATTGAATCAGAACCGGTAGGTTGCGAAGAAGATTCTCCGCTTGTCGAAGGCCGTTGTATATGGCCCTTCGCTCCAACACGCTGATGTGTAGACAGGACTCCTGGTCTGACCATAGTCCCTGAAAATTTCTTCCTTGGGTGACTGCTCCCCATCCTCGGAGGCTCGCGTCCGTGGTTACCAGGATCCAGTCCTGAATTCCGAACCTGCGACCCTCTAGAAGGTGAGCACTTTGTAGCCACCATAGAAGAGACACCCTGGCCCTGGGGGACAGTGTTATTTTTTTATGTAATTGTAGATGGGACACGGACCATTTGTCCAGAAGATCCCATTGAAACGTCCTTGCATGGAACCTGCCGAAGGGAATGGCCTCGTAAGTTGCCACCATTTTCCCCAGAACCCGAGTGCATTGATGAGCTGACACTCTTTTCGGCTTTAGATGTTCTCGGACCATGTTCTGGAGGTCCTGGACTTTTTCCAACGGGAGGAAAACTTTCTTTTGTTCCGTCTCCAGTATCATGCCTAGGAACGGTAGTCGAGTTGTCGGAACCAACTGTGACTTTGGTAGATTGAGAATCCACCCATGTTGTTGAAGCACTCTCTGGGAGAGTGACACGTTCTCCAGTAATTGCTCTCTTGATCTCGCTTTTATCAGGAGATCATCCAAGTATGGGATAATTGTGACTCCTCGCTTGCACAGGATCACCATCATTTCCGCCATTATCTTGGTGAAAATCCTCGGGGGCCGTGGACAGCCCAAACGGCAACGTCTGAAACTGATAATGACAATCATGTACCGCGAATCTCAGGTACTCCTGATGAGAGGGATATATGGGGACATAAAGGTAAGCATCCTTTATGTCCAGTGACACCATAAAATCCCCCCCTTCCAGGCAGGCTATCACCGCTCGGAGCGATTCCATCTTGAATTTGAATCTTTTCAGGTAAAGGTCCAGGGATTTTAGGTTTAAAATGGGCCTTACCGAACCATCCGGCTTCGGAAACCACAAATAGGGTTGAATAATACCCTTTTCCCTGTTGGCTCAGGGGAACCCTGATAATCACTCGCTGTTGACACAGCATTTGAATTGCAGCTAGCACTACTTCCCGCTCTGGGGTAGAAGCTGGTAAGGCCGACTTGAAAAATCGGCGTGGGGGCACCTCTTTGAATTCCAGCTTGTAGCCCTGGGAGACTATTTCTATCACCCAATGGTCCACGTCTGACTGAACCCAGACTTGGCTGAATAGTCGAAGGCGTGCCCCCACCTGTGCGGACTCCCGTAGGGGAGCCCCAGCGTCATGCGGTAGACTTAGCGGAAGCCGGGGAGGACTTCTGCTCTTGGGAACCAACCGCAGCAGGTGTCCTCTTGCCTCTACCCTTACTTCTGGCGAGCAAAGAGGAGCCCCGACCTCTTCTGGATCTATGCGACCAAAAGGACTGCATCTGATATTGTGGGGGTTTCTTTTGCTGTTGGGGAACAAAAGGTAAAAAGGTAGACTTACCCGCGGTAGCTGTAGAGATCAGGTCCGCGAGGCCGTCCCCAAACAATAAATCACCTTTGTAAGGTAAAACCTCCATATGCCTTTTTGAGTCTGCATCCCCGTCCATTGGCGGATCCATAAGGCTCTTCTTGCCGAAATAGCCATAGCATTGGCTCTTGAACCCAGTAAACCAATGTCTCTTTGAGCGTCCCTCATATATAAGACTGCGTCCTTAATATGAGCTAATGTTAACAAAATTGTATCCCTATCTACGGTATCAAGGTCAGCTGACAGTGTATCCGTCCAAGCTGCTACTGCACTACATACCCATGCCGACGCAATTGCCGGTCTAAACAAAGTACCAGTATGAGTGTAGATAGACTTTAGTGTAGTCTCTTGCCTACGGTCCGCAGGATCCTTGAGGGCCGCTGTGTCAGGGGACGGTAGCGCCACCTTCTTGGAAAGGCGTGTTAAGGCTTTGTCCACTGTGGGAGAGGATTCCCAACGTACCCTGTCCTGTGTAGGGAAAGGGTACGCCAGAAGAACCCTTTTGGGAATCTGCAGTTTCTTATCTGGAGTTTCCCATGCTTTTTCACATAACTCATTAATTTCATGGGAAGGAGGAAAGTTTATAACTTGTTTCTTTCCCTTAAACATGTGTATACTCGTGTCGGGCACCGAGGGCTCATCAGTGATATGTAACACATCTTTTATTGCAATAATCATGCACTGAATACTTTTTGTCACCCTGGGGTGCAATCTTGCTTCATCATACTCGACACTGGAATCAGAGTCCGTGTCGGTATCTGTGTCCCTTATTTGTTAGAAGGGACGTTTCTGAGACCCCGACGGGTCCTGTGACTCGGTATAATCCGTAGATTGATTACCTGCCGACGCACTGGACTCTGCTTTGTCCAGTCTTTTATGCAGTGAAGCTACACTAGCATTTAACATATGCCACATATCCATCCAATCCTGAGTCAGCACTGCTGACTGAAACACACCACTCATCTGTTCCACCTCCTCTTTGGATAAGCCTTCCGTTTCAGACATGCCGACACACGTACCGACACCCCACACACACTGGGATATAACTATAAGGGGACAATTCCCTAAAGAAGGCCCTTTGGAGAGACAGAGAGAGTATGCCAGCACACACCAGCGCCAACTGACCCAGGGAAAAAAAAAACCCCAGATAGCGCTTTTATTTATATATATATATATATATATATATATATATATATATATATATATAAAAATGTATATAGATTTCCCCACTCACTGCGCCTTAATTATGTGCCCCCCTCTCTTTTTTTCAGCCCTCTGATGCTCAGCAGGGGAGAGTCCGGGGAGCCAGCGTTCTCTGCAGCCTCTGTGGAGAAAATGGCGCTGGTTAGTGCTGAGGGATCAAGCTCCACCCCCTCGCGCGGCGGGCTTCGGTCTCGCTCGTGAATTTGAAAAAAAATGGTGGGGATCCGTAGTTTACTGCCTCCGCAGCCTAACTACATACTTTTTTGCCTAAAACGAGGTTTATTGCTGCCCAGGGCGCCCCTCCTGCGCCCTGCACCCATCAGTGCCATGTGTGTGTGTAAGTGTGGGAGCAATGGCGCACAGCTTCCTGCTGTGCGCTTACCTCATGAAGATATGAAGTCTTCTGCCGCCTGATGTCTTCTTATGTCTGACATACTCATCCGGCTTCTTTTTTCCGGCATCTGTGAGGAGGATGGCGGCGCGGCTCCGGGACAAACCCCAGGGTGAGACCTGTGTTCAGACTCCCTCTGGAGCTAATGGTGTCCAGTAGCCTAAGAAGCAGAGCCCTTAACTCTTAAGAAGTGGGTCTGCTTCTCTCCCCTCAGTCCCACGATGCAGGGAGTCTGTTGCCAGCAGAGCTCCCTGAAAATAAAAAAACTAACAAAATTATTTTTACAGAAAACTCAGGAGAGCTCCCTGTAATGCACCCTATCTCCTCTGGGCACAAGATCTAACTGAGGTCTGGAGGAGGGGCATAGAGGGAGGAGCCAGTGCACACCATACTAGAAAGTTCTTTTAGGTGCCCATGTCTCCTGCGGAGCCCGTCTATACCCCATGGTCCTTACGGAGTCCCCAACATCCTCTAGGACGTAAGAGAAATTATGCATTGTCAGAAAAAATAGTTGCAGTTGTTTCCACGTTATTCAGCCGATTTCACTATAGAATCTCTGAACTGAGGGCCTTGGGACACCTTATGCTACAGTTTTAGCATGACCCAATAGCAAAACTGTAGCAGGGCAAGCTGGGATGTGTAGTTCAACAACAGCTGGACTGCCTTATATGATGGATGCATATTATCCCCTGATAGGGTGGAATGTAATTATCTGCAGTAAATTACTGCGGCTCATTGATCCTAATGAACTAATTCAATTATCCCCGATAGCCGGCACAATCAGGGTTTTTGTTTCACCTGCCCAGAGGCAGGAGAAACAAAATCCCTACTAAGTGCTGTGTTTTTGCAGCTGCGATCATGAAAACACACGGATCTAGGAAATTGTCCAGAATCCTGTGTGTTTTCGCACAACTGTGGGTAAATTTTACAGTGAAAAAAAAATTAGCATTAATTGAACTGGACAAAAACACATCGGGCAAAATACTGTGGAAAAGCGGTTTTTGTTTTGTGGTAAAATTTACCGTGATCAATTGCATCCCCCACATAATCTACTTTAAAGGCATACAATTCTACTTGTGGAGAGGACTGCATTTGGGTCCCTGCAGTCTGCAATAACTCAGAGGATCTTGGTTATTGTTATTGATACTCCTATATGGACTCTCAACACCTAGATTCAGCTTTATGCTGTTCTAAAGAAATCTCCACAGAAGTATGATCAGTGGGACTGCAAAATAAATAAAGTAACTGAGGCTATACACACACACACACACACACACACACACACACACACACACACACACAGGTTGAGTATCCCATATCCAAATATTCCGAAATATGGAATATTCTGAAATACGGAATTTTTGTAGTGAGTGAGATAGTGAAACCTTTGTTTTCTGATGGTTTAACGTACACAGACTTTGTTTAATACACAGTTATTAAAAATAGTGTTTAATGACCCTCAGGCTGTGTGCATAAGGTGTATATGAAACATAAGTGAATTGTGTGTATGTACACAATTTTTGTTTAATGCACAAAGTTATTAAAAATATTGGCTAAAATGACCATCAGGCTGTGTGTATAAGGTGTATATGAAACATAAATGTATTCTGTGCTTAGACTTGGGTCCCATCGCCACGATATCTCATTATGGTATGCAATTATTCCAAAATACGGAAAATTCCAATATCCAAAATGCTTGGGACCAGAAGTATTTTGGATATGGGATACTCAACCTTTATATATATTTTTTATTTATTTATTTTCCTCAAGATCCCTTCCCTCTACTCTGTGCTCTCAAACATACAGAATAGTTGTATTACTCCAATATATCAATACATGCTTGCCAATACTGGCTTAAAATTTAACAGGTTGAAAAGCCAATATTATTATAACAACAATATTATTATTATAATAAACATCATAGACATACTTCCTTTGTATATTACTATACTTGTTACAAATTACTGGCCACATAGAGAAAACATAGCAAAATAGTGTCTTGAATATAAGTTGAGTTACCTGTACCGTTCCTGGCTAGATCCCCTGCTCTCCACGGGAGAGATACTTGTAGAGTGCACCAAACTGTATGCTCCCTGTCTGTTGGGTGAGCGGGAACGAGATCTTGCTTTTGATTTGGATTCTGATCTAGAGTGTTTTTTCTTCCGATTTTCATGTGGACTACTACAAGAAAGCACAAAACAAAACTCTGTTAAACTTCAAATCTAAAAGGTATTAAAACAACAATTATCTGGGTAAAGGAAATAAACAGCTGAATTTATCCTACATGAACATTTAATCATTATATCCCATAATTGGTAAAAGCCCAATAAACATCAGCGCTAGTCCCCCAAAGGATAACCTGGTATTGTCACATCTTTTACGATCTGCAGGACTGAACTTTGCTTCAATATAGGAACACACTTCTCCTCTGGTACATTATATACAGATGGCCCACTATGGCTATAGAGATGTAATCAGATTGGCTTCATTGACCATCAACCTTACTCTGTTTTTGACTTGTTTTGTTAATATGCATATATGGACATACATGTGTGTAGCATCTGAGGTTACTTGACAACAGCTGGGCATGAACATTAAACCAGGAGAGTAAATAGAGGAGGTAGTTTACGAAGCACACTGCAAAATGTGTGGTTATCTCAAGGTAATCTTCACTGTATGAAGGCGAATATGAAAACTAGAAGAGCGCCTCAAAATGCTGAGTAAAGAGAAAGTCTCAAAGTCCAACCTTGCACTTTTTCGTTTTCCCTCCTAAAATATGGCTGTTTATCCTCATTTATGGATTTCATTAATCATAAGTGAAGGAATATGGAGACAGATAATTGTCCGTTAGGTAGGTGTATGTGTGCAGATTTTAAATATATGGCACAGGAAAGCAATAAGGTGGTGCAAATGTTAACAGTATAAGATGAAAATGCAAGACTTTTAGAGGAACATAAATA
Organism: Pseudophryne corroboree; assembly: GCF_028390025.1. Classification (NCBI taxonomy): domain Eukaryota; kingdom Metazoa; phylum Chordata; class Amphibia; order Anura; family Myobatrachidae; genus Pseudophryne; species Pseudophryne corroboree. The sequence continues at coordinate 340,693,189 of NC_086444.1, read as the reverse complement.
ACCAATTTTCCCACCTGTACAGCAATGCACTCAAAAAGTGCCAACCGATGCTATCTCCACCTTATTTCAATAATCCACAATGAAAACCTTGCCCCTGGACTATACTAGAAAACTCCACTCAATACCTCCCCTTTGCGTGGGTACACTTCTGCTCTTCTGCCAATGACATCATAGTCAGTAAAGCCCTGCACTGTGGCAAATTCAAGTTCACCTGTGCAAAGCAAAAATGCACAATAGGCACATTGCTAGGTTCCCACCATATTATTACATAGTGGTTTATCAACATGACAAATTCACAATATTCCTGTAGTAATATGGTCACGTATTGATATCACTTGGGTGTTGTCCACGGTATGTGATTATAGTGGTTAAACAATATACTGTCATCTGTGTTCCCCACACTCCACCACAGATGCTGAAGAAACAGTTAAAAAGTTGCTGCCTGTGATAACGGTGTTTGATCAGAGTGATACCTCTAGCTCTGGACTGTGTGTATTTGCCTAGATGAGCTGATCAGTGTCCTAGCTGGCTCTCCCGTTAGAACATCTAATTGTAATGTGTGTTATGTGACATGTTGTTTCTTTGCATTGGTAGTTTCTAACATGAAGCCTATTGCAGTCTATAAGTCCTCTGAGCCTTATACTGTAATTGTCATTTTGAAATTTGCCTCAATATCATGTGCTTGGCCTAGGAAAATACCTTATCATACAGGGAACTGTTAAGGCCCCTCACATCCATTTTATACAAATACATATCTGCCACCATATAATTACCACAGTATTCGTGAACAGGGCTATATTTGTGGTGCAATGGTCCAGAACGCCGTTCCTGAAGCCCTTTGGAAAAATGCCATCATCAGGAACGGCGTTCCAGAACCTCCCATTGAAGCCAGCATATTTTTTTCATGCGTGGTCGGGTGCAGGGGTGAGGGAGGAACACAGTATGTTCCTAACCCCTGTAGTGTCTTGGGAGCACCGACGGCACCTGTCTGGTCCCTCTTTAAAAGGCCCTCCAAAAATGGCCACAGCGATGCAGGAAATGGATGCTAGAGGTCATACTTGACCTCTAACATCTGTCAGAGACACGGGAATGCTGGCGCTGCCGGGAGAAGATGCAGAAAAGCATCTTCTCCTGTGAAACCCCTGACAACGAGCCTTGGCAACGAGCAGGAAACCCTTGGCAACAAGGAGGAGACCACTGGCAATGATCATGACATGAAACCCCTGGCAACGAGCATAAAACCCTTGGCAGTGAGCATGAAGCCCCTGACAACGAGCAGGTAATTAAAACTAAATTACAAGCCTTATTGTGGGGCACAACTTGTAAGGGACATTATTGTGTAGTAGGAATTACAGTGTGTGTCATATTTTGTAATGGGATTACAGGGTATGGAATATTGTGTACAGGAAATTACAATAAGGAGGAAAAATGGAAAATAATGTAAGGAGCATGAATCAGGATTTTTCCCCCTATCCTGTGGTGGCCAATGTCTGGGCGTACAGGTTGCAAAACTGGGGTAATGTATAAGGTAGTCTGTTCCCGCAACACCCCCTTTATTTGCAGATGCATTTTTTTTTATTCTTGGCAAAGGAAAAATCCTTTATGCTTACAATAGCAGCCCTGTCCTCTGTAGCTCCACCCACGGGAGTTTCTGAAACTATTCTCCAAAAATAGCACTGTTTGCAACCCATTTCACCACAAACCTCTGTCTAGCAGGCAGGAATCCCGAGGTCAGACACCCACTGGGAAGTCCAAGTGAGCTTTTTCAGCATTCCCAGTGTGTGCTATTGCTTTACAGAGTGCATTGGTAGACCTCCTCACACAACATTACTAATTTTCTCTTCCATGGAGCACATCTAGTACGGGTTGCTCGTTATACCAGCTGCATAATAAATGCATGTATCTAGGATTACACGCTTCTCAATGGTTTATCATTTATTTTATATAAACACCATTTTATAGGGGATGGCTACTGGCTAGGTGGTTTACCAAAAACACACATTAGTACAAAGTGCAGTATTCAAATTGCTTGCAAAAGACGAATGTTTTAAAAATTGCTTGAACATTATTGTAAAATGGAATGCACCGCATAATGTATCTACTATATTTACATAAATGTATTTCTGAAGGACAGCAACACTTCTTCATACGCCCTAAAATAACTTGAGACCAAGGTGTTCTAATGTAGATGCAGAGAACATAAAACGACTAAGCCACTTTGTATATCTACTCCAACTGTGTGTTTAATAGCGCACTGCAGGCTGGTTGAGTCAGTAGCTGTGTAACTGATGGCGATGTGGCTCACAAAGGAAATCTCATTCGTCTTGTTTTTGAGAGAAATAAAATCAAGTAATTTCACATTCAGGATTTTATGTAGTGTTTGAAGGAAATTATTCATTGTAGATTTTATATGCAGAAAACAAATATCATCTTGTTTGTTGGATCATATTAACTACAGATTACACACTGTAAAAAGGGTAGAAAACGAAGCATCTTTAGGGCCATCTGCCTGTCCATAATTAAATGTAAATATTTAGGATGGGGCTAAGCCTAACTTAGAGCTAGCAAAAAAAATAAGAATTTACTTACCGATAATTCTATTTCTCGTAGTCCGTAGTGGATGCTGGGGACTCCGTCAGGACCATGGGGATTAGCGGCTCCGCAGGAGACAGGGCACAAAAATAAAGCTTTAGGATCAGGTGGTGTGCACTGGCTCCTCCCCCTATGACCCTCCTCCAAGCCTCAGTTAGGATACTGTGCCCGGACGAGCGTACACAATAAGGAAGGATCTTGAATCCCGGGTAAGACTCATACCAGCCACACCAATCACACCGTACAACTTGTGATCTGAACCCAGTTAACAGTATGACAAAACGTAGGAGCCTCTGAACAGACGGCTCACAACAATAACAACCCGATTTTTTTGTAACAATAACTATGTACAAGTATTGCAGACAATCCGCACTTGGGATGGGCGCCCAGCATCCACTACGGACTACGAGAAATAGAATTATCGGTAAGTAAATTCTTATTTTCTCTAACGTCCTAAGTGGATGCTGGGGACTCCGTCAGGACCATGGGGATTATACCAAAGCTCCCAAACGGGCGGGAGAGTGCGGATGACCCTGCAGCACCGAATGAGAGACTGCATGTCCTCCTCAGCCAGGGTATCAAATTTGTAGAATTTAGCAAACGTGTTTGCCCCTGACCAAGTAAATGCTCAGCAAAGTTGTAAAGCCGAGACCCCTCAGGCAGTCGCCCAAGATGAGCCCACTTCCTTGTGGAATGGGCTTTTTCTGATTTTGTCTGTGGCAAGCCTGCCACAGAATGAGCAAGCTGAATTGTACTACAAATCCAGCGAGCAATCGTCTGTTTAGAAGCAGGAGCACCCATCTTGTTGGGTGCATACAGGCTAAACAGCGAGTCAGATTTTCTGACTCCAGTCGTCCTGGAAACATATATTTTCAGGGCCCTGACAACGTCAAGTAACTTGGAGTCCTCCAAGTCCCTAGTAGCCGCAGGTACCACAATAGGTTGGTTCATGTGAAAAACAGAAAACACCTTAAGGAGAAATTGAGGACGAGTCCTCAATTCTGCCCTGTCAGAATGAAAAATTAAGTAAGGGCTTTTATCTGACACACGCCTGGCTGAAGCCAGGGCTAATAGAATCTTCACCTTCCATGTGAAATATTTTAAGTCCACAGTGGTGAGTGGATCAAACCAATGTGACTTTAGGAAACTCAAAACAACATTGAGATCCCAAGGTGCCACTGGGGGCACAAAAGGAGGCTGTATATGCAGTACCCCTTTTACAAACGTCTGAACTTCAGGCACTGAAGCCAGTTCTTTCTGGAATAAATTTGACAGGGTCGAAATTTGAACCTTAATGGACCCTAATTTTAGGTCCATAGACAGTCCTGTTTTCAGGAAATGTAGGAAACGACCCAGTTGGAATTCCTCTGTAGGGACCTTCTTGGCCTCACACCACGCAACATATTTTCGCCAATTGCGGTGAAAATGTTTTGCGGTTACATCCTACCTGGCTTCGACCAGGGTAGGGATGACTTCATCTGGAATGCCCTTTCAGGATCCGGCGTTCAACTGCCATGCCGTCAAACGCAGCCGCGGTAAGTCTTGGAACAGACAAGGCCCCTGCTGGAGCAGGTCCTTTCTTAAAGGTAGAGGCCACGGTTCTTCCGTGAGAATCTCTTGAAATTCCGGGTACCAAGTCCTTCTTGACCCATCCGGAACCACGAGTATCGTTCTTACTCATCTCCTTGATTCTCAGTACTTTTGGTATGAGATGCATAGGAGGGAACACATACCATGACTGGTACACCCACAGTGTTACCAGAGCGTCCACCGCTATTGCCTGAGGGTCCCTTGACCTGGCGCAATATCTGTCTAGTTTTTTGTTCAGGCGGGACGCCATCATGTCCACCTTTGGTTTTTCCCAACGGTTTACAATCATGTGGAAGACTTCCCGCTGAAGTCCCCACTCTCCCGGGTGGAGGTTATGCTGAGGAAGTCTGCTTCCCAGTTTTCCACTCCCGGAATTAACACTGCTGAGAGTGTTATCACATGATTTTTCGCCCAGCGAAGAATCCTTGCAGTTTCTGCCATTTCCCTCCTGCTTCTTGTGCCGCCCTGTTTTCGTGGGCGACTGCCGTGATGTTGTCCCACTGGATCAATACCGGCTGACCTTGAAGCAGAGGTCTTGCTAAGCTTAGAGCCTTGTAAATTGGCCTTAGCTCCAGTATATTTATGTGGAGAGAAGTCTCCAGACTTGATCACACTCCCTGGAAATTTTTTCCTTGTGTGACTGCTCCCCAGCCACTCAGGCTGGCATCCGTGGTCACCAGGACCCAGTCCTGAATGCCGAATCTGCGGCCCTTTCATAGATGAGCACTCTGCAGCCACCGCAGAAGAAATACCCTTGTCCTTGGAGACAGGGTTATCCGCTGATGCATCTGAAGATGCGATCCGGACCATTTTCCCAGCAGATCCCACTGAAAGGTTCTTGCGTGAAATCTACCGAACGGGATCGCTTTGTAAGAAACCACCATTTTTCACAGGACCCTTTGTGCAATGATGCACTGATACTTTTCCTGGTTTTAGGAGGTTCCTGACTAGCTCGGATAACTCCCTGGCTTTCTTCTCCGGGAGAAAACATCCTTTTCTGGACTGTGTCCAGAATCATCCCTAGGAACATTAGACGTGTCGTCGGAAAAAGCTGCGATTTTGGAATATTTAGAATCCACTCGTGCTGTCGTAGAACTACTTGAGATAGTGCTACTCCGACCGCCAACTGTTCTCTGGACCTTGCCCTTATCAGGAAAGCGTCCATATTTCTTTTAGGAAGAATCATCATTTCGGCCATTACCTTGGTAAAGACCCGGGGTGCCGTGGACAATCCAAACGGCAGCGTCTGAACTGATAGTGACAGTTCTGTACCACGAACCTGAGATACCCTTGGTGAGAAAGGCAAAATTTGGACTTGTAGGTAAGCGTCCCTGATATCCAGTGACACCATATCGTCCTGGTTCGCTATCACTGCTCTGAGTGACTCCATCTTGATTTGAACCCTTGTATGTAATTGTTCAAATCTTTTAGATCTCACCGAGCCGTTTGGCTTCAGTACCACAATATAGTGTGGAATAATACCCCTTCCCTTGTTGTAGGAGGGGTACTTTGATTATCACGTGCTGGGAATACAGCCTGTGAATTTTTTTCCAATACTGCCTCCCTGTCGGAGGGAGACGTTGGTAAAGCAGACTTCAGGAACTTGTGAGGGGAAGACGTCTCGAATTTCCAATGTACACCTGGGATACTACGTGTAGGATCCAGGAGTCCACTTGCGAGTGAGCCCACTGCGTGCTGAAACTCTTGAGATGACCCCCCACCGCACCTGAGTCCGCTTGTATGGCCCCAGCGTCATGCTGCGGACTTGGCAGAAGCTGTGGAGGACTTCTGTTCCTGGGAATGGGCTGCCTGCTGCAGTCTTCTTCCCTTTCCTCTAACCCTGGGCAGATATGACTGGCCTTTTGCCCGCCTGCCTTTATGGGTACGAAAGGACTGAGACTGAAAAGACTGTGTCCTTTTCTGCTGAGATGTGACTTGGGGTAACAAAAGTGGATTTTCCAGCTGTTGCCATGGCCACCAGGTCCGATGGACCGCCCCTTTATACGGCAATACTTCCATGTGCCGTCTGGAATCTGCATCACCTGACCACTGTCGTGTCTATAAACATCGTCTGGCAGATATGGACATCACATCTACTCTTGATGCCAGAATGTAAATATCCCTCTGCGCATCTCGCATATATAGAAATGCATCCTTAAAATGCTCTATAGTCAATAAAATATTGTTCCTGTCAAGGGTATCAATATTTTCAGTCAGGAAATCCGACCAAGCCCCCCCAGCGCTGCACATCCAGGCTGAGGCGATTGCTGGTAGTAGTATAACACCAGTATGTCTGTATATACTTCTTAGGATATTTTTCAGCTTCCTATCAGCTGGCTCCTTGAGGGCGGCCGTATCTGGAGACGGTAACGCCACTTGTTTTTATAAGCGTGTGAGCGCCTTATCCACCCTAAGGTGTGTTTCCCAACTCGCCCTCACTTCTGGCGGGAAAAGGTATACCTCCAATAATTTTCCATCGGAGGAAACCCACGTATCATCACACACTTTAATTTATCTGATTCAGGAAAAACTACAAGTAGATTATTCCCACCCTACATAATACCCTTATTTGTGGTACTTGTAGTATCAGAAATATGTAACACCTCCTTCATTGCCCTTAACATGTAACGTGTGGCCCTAAAGGAAAATACGTTTGTTTCTTCACCGTCGACACTGAAGTCAGTGTCCGTGTCTGTGTCGACCAACTGAGGTAAATGGGCGTTTTTACAAGCCCCTGACGGTGTCTGAGACGCCTGGACAGGTACTAATTTGTTTGCCGGCCGTCTCACGTCGTCAACCGACCTTGCATCGTGTTGACATTATCACGTAATTCCTAAATAAGCCATCCATTCCGGTGTCGACTCCCTAGAGAGTGACATCACCCATACAGGCAATTTGCTCCGCCTCCTCACCAACATCGTCCTCCTACATGTCGACACACACGTACCGACACACAGCACACACACAGGGAATGCTCTGATAGAGGACAGGACCCCACTAGCCCTTTGGGGAGACAGAGGGAGAGTTTGCCAGCACACACCAAAAACGCTATAATTATACAGGGACAACCCCTTATACAAGTGTTTTCCCTTATAGCATTTTCACATATGTAATCATATCGCCAAATAAGTGCCCCCCCTCTCTGTTTTAACCCTGTTTCTGTAGTGCAGTGCAGGGGAGAGCCTGGGAGCCTTCCTCTCAGCAGAGCTGAGCAGGAAAATGGCGCCGTGTGCTGAGGAGAATAGGCCCCGCCCCCTAAAACGGCGGGCTCTTCTCCCGGAGTTTGTGAGATCTGGCAGGGGTTAAATACATCCATATAGCCTCAAGGGCTATATGTGATGTATTTTAGCCATAAAAAAGGTATAATACATTGCTGCCCAGAGCGCCCCCCCCAGCGCCCTGCACCCTCAGTGACCGCTGGTATGAAGTGTGCTGACAACAATGGCGCACAGCTGCAGTGCTGTGCGCTACCTTATGAAGACTGAAAGTCTTCTGCCGCCTGTTTCTGGACCTCTTCAACTTCGGCATCTGCAAGGGGGGTCGGCGGCGCGGCTCCGGGACGAACCCCAGGGTGAGACCTGTGTTCCGACTCCCTCTGGAGCTAATGGTGTCCAGTAGCCTAAGAATCCAATCCATCCTGCACGCAGGTGAGTTGAAATTCTCTCCCCTAAGTCCCTCGATGCAGTGAGCCTGTTGCCAGCAGGACTCACTGAAAATAAAAAACCTAAAAAACTTTTTCTAAGCAGCTCTTTAGGAGAGCCACCTAGATTGCACCCTGCTCGGACGGGCACAAAAACCTAACTGAGGCTTGGAGGAGGGTCATAGGGGGAGGAGCCAGTGCACACCACCTGATCCTAAAGCTTTATTTTTGTGCCCCGTCTCCTGCGGAGCCGCTAATCCCCATGGTCCTGACGGAGTCCCCAGCATCCACTTAGGACGTTAGAGAAATAAAATAAAAAAAAATTGCATAGCTGCATTTTGTAAGTAAATTTTTAATAACACGTTCACATTATTATGACCACCTCCTACATTTGATGTCAACAACGCGTAGCCCATGAAGTCACATGTTGTGCGCTGGCTTGGTAGATATATAAAGTGTGTGATAGGCCATCTGCACACATATTACTCAAAAAGGGATGATTATCTGCTTTCGGGCCAAAGGTGGCAGTATTTCTGAAACAGTAGAGTTTGTGAATTGTTCGCGTGCTGCTATGGTTTGAGAATTGTGGTGCTCTTTGTTACCTGTACTCTATTTTTGTTATTTATTTACTGTAATGCTAAGTTTTGTCTCGCTGTACTGTCCCCTGTACGGCGCTGCAAAACACTTGTGGCGCCTTATAAATAAAATGTAATAATAATGGTGAAGGTGTATCATGACTGGACAAATAGCACCATTGCGAATAACAGGCGTGGGAACTGCAGAGCACCACGTGCCATTGATGTAACAGGTGAACGTCGGCTACGAAGGTGCATGAGGACTGACCAACATGCTACAATGGAGCAGCTCACAATCAAAACGAACCTGAGGGCTACCAGGCATGTGTCAAGCTACAGTTCAGCCCATCTAGCTGCTGTCTGTGCTACACATGGTGGTTACTCTGGCTATTAGCTGGTGGTCTTTATAATGTGACTCGTATTTCACCATGGAAGGATAGTATGAATGCCATACAGCCTACAGAACAGTGTTCAAACCCAATGTAACATATTGTATGTGCAACTTTCATTTTCTCTGGACATGTCATTATTACATACAGTGCTCACTTTAAAACAACCCTCTTTCACAAAGTACACAACCACCACAGCATTTTGAAAAAGGTCAGCTCTCCCCCACAGCGCACTTTGTAAAGGCTACACTCACCCCACAGCGCACACTGTAGGGCCAGTTCTCTACTATATTGCACACGTGCTTGAAATTGAAGCAGTTATCTTTTTCTGTTAGCTTTCATTAGTCAGAAGAAATAAGAAAAAAAGTAAATTAGAACCAGTAACGAGACTCCCCATTAACTTGATTTAAATCGATCTGTTCCATACCATCGATGGTCAACAAACATCCCTAGAAGAATCGACTGTATCCCTTTCCATTAAAAAATAAAGTGATAAAAACATGGATAAAATAAATAGCACCATGTATTTGGCTGCAGACTTTAGATCAGTTTCCCTACTCTGCCAGTACAGTCTAGGTTTTAAGTATATCCATGCTTGAGCACAGGTGACTTAAATAGTAACTCAATTTGACTTAACAATCTAGACTCAAAACCTGGACTGTAGTGGCAGAGTTTGGGAGACTCTGCTTTAGATCATGGAATCTAGAAATGCCCAGCAACTTCTGCACTTTCCCTTCATGAGGCAGCAGGGATTATCACAGCGAGACAGAGATGAGCTGCGTGTAGGAACAAAGGCAGCTTCTCCTAGACATTCCTGGCCACATGGGTGAAACATAAAGATGGAGTCTAACCTGGAGTACACTCACAACCACCAGAATTCTTGCAGAGTAGTGCAGAGAAGCCAGGCAGGAATGCACAAGCACAATATCTATGACAGCGAGAGAGAAAGAGATGGGGCTGATTGCTGTTCCAGCCACAGCCCCCAGACTCGGAGCATGGTGCTGTGTGTCCCCTCTTCCGATCACACACAAGATCCATGACCAGGGATGACCCTCTGTGAGCTTAGGATATCTGGTGCAGGAGTGGCGGACAGAGCGCACACAGATCGCTCCTAACATGCCCTCCCAAACCCCCAGCGGAGTTCACAATTGAACTATAAAGGAGAATTGCTCAAACTAAATCAGAAGGAAACCAAATAACTTAGCCCTAGAGCAGTGGTTCTCAAACTGTGTGCCATGGCAGCCTGGAATGCCTCAGGGCACTTGGAAGGGTGCCCTGGGTTGGTGGCCCAGGACCAATTGAAATTATTTATGCTCCATATAATAGGCAAAACCAGTGCTTTGGGCTACAAAACATAAAATATGTGGACAAACACTAGTAAATCCTGTCCCTTACCACATAACTGATGACCTAATGATGACAAATAAACACACTGACTTAATTTAATATTTCTTTCTAAATTTCTCAACAACAAACTTTTGGCCTAGGGGTGCGTGAAAAATTCTCATGCTATAGGGCACCGTAATTCAAAAAAGTTTGAGAACCACTGCCCTAGGGTAAAGGTTACCCACTCCTTGGAAACAAAAAGAGAAAACTAGGGCGCTTTGCCCTATTATTACAGAGTACATAAGACAATAATCAAAACAGGAAACAGCAACTTACAGTTGAAGACAATATAGGACAAGTACAGGGTAACTAAACATAACTACATCAGCAGATGACACGGAGATAAGTAGGGTGGCCGAAAACTACAGGGTTTAGGGCAGTTGAGGATTATTAAAGTAAGAAAAGGATAAGCACATAAGGGAAGAGGGCCCTACTCGTGAGAGCTTACATTCTAAAAGGGGAGGGGCAGACAGATTGGGTAGACCAAGCGTGGAACAGAGTGTTAGGATGAGATCTAGCTGGGTTTGGTAAAGAAGTGGGTCTTAAGAGCCAGTTTGAAGTTCTGTAGAGAGGTGGAGAGTCTGTGGGGAGAGAGGTGGATAATTCCAGAGTAAGGGAGCAGCACGTGAAAAATCTTGGAGATAGGAGTGGGAGTAAATAATCAGAAGACAGGAGAGTCAGCGTGCATTAGCGAAGAGGATGGGTGGGAGTGTAAAGGAAGATAAGGTCAGAGATGTAACTGGGAGAAGACAGGCTTTGTGAGTGAGTGTGAGAAGTTTGAATTGGATTCTGAAAGGGAAGCCAGTGAAGGGCTTGTAGGAGAGGGGAGGTGGACGTAGTGTGTTTGGTGAGGAAGATAAGCCGGGCTGCAGCATTGAGGATAGATTGGAGTAGACAGAGGCATTTGTCAGGTATGCCAATTAGGAGGAGATGACAGTAATCCAGTCTGGAAATGATTAGTGAGTGGATAATGGTCTTGGTGGCATCCTGGGTGAGAAAGGGTCTAATCCTGGAAATATTTTTGAGATGAAAATGACGGGTTTGTGAGAGGTGCTGAAGGAGAGGGAAGAGTCAAGGATTACGCTAAGACAGCATACTTGGAGGCTAGAAGAGATAGTTGTGTCTTTAATAGATCATTAGATTGTGGGAGGTGAGGTTGCGCGTGAAGGTGGGAAGGTGATCAGCTCAGTCTTGGACATGTTGAGTTTAAGAAATACATTTGTATGGGATGAGGAAGAGGAGGAGGAGGAGGCAGCCCACAAATAATCTCTACAACCCCCCTAAGGTATCCAATGTACCCAAAAAAGGATGCCAGAGAAGTGAATTATAGAGCTGGGTCTTGTGCTCCACTCAAATTGTGTCTCTTCCACGGACAAAAAGCCAGTGAACACACACACATAGAAAGGGGTAAGTGAAGAATTGGTGATCACAGTGAAGTGATTTAGTGCTACTCTCCAAATCATTCACTCAGATGTATAAATAGCTCACTGAGTTTTTCCACTTGTAAAAGGGTATTTATCATGGAGAGAGATAATGTAGAGAGACATAAAGCACTAACCTATCCGCTTCTAATTTTCATTGTACAGGCTGCGTTTGAAGAATGACAGTTAAGAGCTGATTGGTGAGTGCTTTATATCTCTCTCTCCATGCTTTGATATATACCCATCTTACTGTTTGAACCTTTTTTTAGTTTGGATTGCATGTATCACTGGAATTGTCCCTGTACTGCTCTATAAACACTTTTTGGCGCCATATAAAAGATGATAATGTTACAAAGCTTCTGGGTCTACAATGTATAGGCGCCATATTTAGTTCTACATGAGGCCCATCTACAGACATCTGAAGTGAAAATGAGATCTTTACAAAAGGATATGTGGAAGGCTGTGCTAACAACCGGAGTAGAGACAGACAATGTAAAAAGCTCTAGTAAAACTTGGCATCTAACAATACCAGCACTTATCGTTAGCAAAGTAATCATAGCTTCTAAATGTACAACTATATCATGTTTGACCTAGGCCTAGACATATTAATACAGGTTGAGTATCCCATATCCAAATATTCTGAAATACGGAATATTCCGAAATACGGACTTTTTTTTAATGAGACTGAGATAGTGAAACCTTTGTTTTTTGATGGCTCAATGTACACAAACTTTGTTTAATACACAAAGTTATTAAAAATATTGTATTAAATGACCTTCAGGCTGTGTATAAGGTGTATATGAAACATAAATGAATTGTGTGAATGTAGACACACTTTGTTTAATGCACAAAGTTATAAAAAATATTGGCTAAAATGACCTTCAGGCTGTGTGTATAAGGTGTATATGAAACATAAATGCATTCTGTGCTTAGACATGGGTATGATATCTCACCATGATATCTCACTATGGTATGCAATTATTCCAAAATACGGAAAAATCCGATATCCAAAATACGTCTGGTCCCAAGCATTTTGGATAAGGGATACTCAACCTGTATTTAAAACTGCTATACTGAAGTAGAGACCAGGGAAATAAATATTAAATAGACTTGTTTGGTCTCACCTGCAGTGATTCAATTTAAATTAATGTGGTGAATGGTAACAGGATATTAAATAACGTGTAAATAAAACATTTGTGTCCAGTTCTGTTCTCTCGTACTGTACAAGTGTCTGTGGTCAGGTAATATAGCTAGATGAATAGTTACAAACATTCTTAAATAAATTCAGGGACGATTTGCTGCTGAGCAAATGCATTTTAGTATGATACAAAGTCACGCTAGACAGGGCTTGCACACTAAAATCAACATCTCTTCATGTTTACATAACTTGCTAAAACTATTTTCGCATTTCTACCGCTCTTAATTCCGAAGCAGTGGGATTTGGAACAAAACAATTCTAAATCTGGACCTAGCCCTTGAAAGTAAAGTTGGTAACTATGCTGACTGGTTAATCTGTACATACATACACCCCCCCCCCCCCCCCAAAAAAAAAAAAAAAAAGAAAGGGAGTGGGATAAAGTTAAGGTTTACATTTATCCCCTTGTCTTTAACTTATATACTCTGCAGCAAGATTTTTCCCTATACTGTATGCTTGCTTTTATTAATGAAAATGACAATTGTACTTGTGCTATGAGCAGCACCTATAGACAAGAATAAAACAGTGTATGCAATCAGAATAACATGAAGACTTCTTACTTGGTAAAAGCAAGACCCCTTCATATACTGTACGGGATAAATTTGTATTACTCGGCAAACCACATTCTAAACACGTCTTGTATTTAAAGGAAGTTATACTGCAGCATAGTATCTACTTAATGTATATTTTATATGAGCATCTGTCTAAAGAAAAACATTTAATGCACATATTGTTTTCTATGGAGAATGTAAACTAACTAATTTGCTGAAAAATTAAAGTGAATAGTTAACAGCTGCTGATAACTGATCAGTCAGTGTTAAACATTGCGTTATCCTGTGTACTGTACATGAATGCTGCATGTACAGTATAGATGAGAGCTGGACTGTGTGAAAAAAAAAAAAATATATATATTTTTCTTTTTACCTAAAATCTGCATTCAATTTGTACATCTGTTTCTATCAAAAGAGCAAAAGGTTCAGCACTACATAAAGTACTTGAACTGCTAAGAGTGCTCGTTTTAAAAGTCTACTTCTTACAATTGTAGCATCTGATCTTGAAAAATAATATGAACTATAAGAAGGATGCCAAAACCTGTTTATCTTGAGTACTATAAGCACATACTTAGGGAGGGGGAGAATAGTAAAAGAATAAGTAAAATATTTAACCTCTGAGGTTTCTAGTGGTCTACTTTCCATAGACATAGCAAAACAGCTTTATACGATTATTTTTTTATCTTTAAAGACATATAATGGCTTATACAGTAACACAGTATTTTGTTTATGGAGAGTCAAATGTTTCTTTGTTATAGGGTACAATGAAATCTCTTAAGATAGTAATTTTAAAATTATCTGATGAGCCTGTTATGGGACCCAACAAACATAGGCAAAGTTTATATATTACTTTTGTGCCTTAAATCCTTCTTATGGTGGAGTGAAACAAACAAAAAAAAACCACATCCCAAACAGTCACTCTATAACATTATAGGGCATTAGGTCATGAAAGCAACAACATTACTTGACCTAACACAATTGCTGAAAATACATCTATATAATAAAATCTACTGCTGCTATGAACTCGGACCACTCCAACCTGAGTCAGTGATGTGGTAAGAGAGACGGACAGTGGGGGTTGGAGAGGGAAAAGTGGTGGTGGTAGGGGGAGTGGAGAGAGCAGAAAACATTGGGGGGGAGGGGGGGGAGAGAACAGGGATGAGAGAATGAGACATGGGCAGTGGGAGAGAAATAAGTAAATAAATGCTAGCCACTGCCAGACATAACACCTATTGCACAAAATAAACTTTAAGGATCTGTATGGCATCATATTTAGTTATTAAGTAAGTTCTAAGTCACAGGAAAGGAGGAATGTTTTGTGTTCTTAAATAAAACCCCTGTGGCCAAGACTTGTTTGAGGTATAAATTAGTTGACATGAAAAATGGCTCATAGTGTGTAATAGTTTTATGTCAATTAACCACATTATATACAGTATACAATGTCACATACAAATGTGGACAAATTTGTTGGTGCACTTCCAATAACCCATATTTTTCTCTGAAATAACTTGATAATTACAAAAGTGTCATCCATCATTTCTATTCCACATTTAATAGAAATCAGACTTTGCATTTGATTTTTACTTCAACCGAATATTTTGAAACACAACACATGAAAATGGCATGTGCAAAAAGAATGGGAATATTAACATAATATTTTGTTGCACAATCTTTACAGATAGACAATCAAGCAATTTCTGAAGCTCTTCTGCACCTGTCAACAGATAATTTGGCCCATTCTTCCTTAAACTGCTTCAGCTGTCTCAAGATTTGGCGGGTGCCTTCTCCAGACTTTATGTTTCAGCTCTTTCCATAGACATATGATAAGATTCAGATCAGGGCTCATAGAAGTCCACTTCAGAACAGTCCAATGTTCTGCTCTTATCCATTCTTGTGTGCTTTTAGCTGTGAGGACATGACTTGAGACAGTGCTTTCGGACATTGGGCAGTATATTTTGCTCTAGAATGCCTTGATAGCAAAGCAACCACAAAACATAAACAAGCCTCGTCCATATTTCACAGTACGTATGGTGTTCTTTGAAAGCTTAATTTTTTTCATCTGTGAACCTAGAGCTTATGTGACTTGCCAAAAATCTTCAGTTTCGACTTATCTGTCCAAAGACCATTGTCCCAGAAACATAGTGGGTTGTCAATATATATTTAGCAAATTCCAGTCTGACTTTATGTTGCTTTGCCAAAAGTCCTCCTGTGTCTTCTTCCATGGTACCCACTAATGCTCAAAAAGCATTCTCACCATCCTTTGGTTTAATCTGGGGTTTATTTACCTCATGTGGCATATATCCAGGGAGGTTGGCTACAGTCCCATGGACTTTAAACTTCTGCATGCCACTGTGATGATGTTTTTTTTATCAGCAGTCAATTTTATTATATAGAATATGTTTATTCAATAATTGTATTATGTACTTTGATAAAGTGATTTCTAGACATCCAAATTTTGGCATGCCAATAAACCCACAGGTTACATGCTCAGACAGAAATTTATAGAAGTGAGCTGCATTGTGAATTTGCGACTGAAATTTACTTTTGCTGGCATTAACATTTTGAATACTGTACAGACTAAATAAGGCAATGACTACAGTGGAAAAAATAAACCCATTCCTTTAAGAGTATATTCAAGTCTTCAGTTTTAGCCAAGAGTAAATCAAAGTTTAACAAGAGATTTATCTGGCATTTAGTAGCCACTTTAATTTGATAGTGGCTTTCAGCTTTAGTTCTGATATTGGAGGAGGATTAGACAGTGAAGAAATTCTTCTTGAAAATACAGATAGACAAACAAAGAACAGCAGCTGCACAGATCATTCCCTGCTCACTTTATATATCCCACAAAGGTCAGAGTCTGAGAGAGGCAGGGGACCCAGCATGAAGACGACCCTGTTCACTCAGGGTCATATCTTGCATATCAAAACAAGGAATAAGCTTGTACTCTCCCCAGGAAATACACAGAATTACAGCAGCTGAATGTGGCTGCTTTTTAGAAGCAATGAATAGGGTGAGCTGCTGCATTTTCCATAAGGCCATGCTAGAGCCCTAATTAAAATGTCTTACCAGTAAGAGCTTATAGTTAAATGTAAAGAAGTAAAATATATACTTTGGATAAAAAATAATGCTTTTTGTACAAGTTACAATAGTGCACCATATGTGTCGCTTTTCAGGGTTAAAGTTATTGTGCAATCCTAGCTATTACTGGGAACATACATATAATGGGCAAACTGAGAAAGCAGGTAACTAGCTACATTATGCTCAGCAAGCACCTGCACGAACAAGTGATGCTTGTAGCTGACCCAAACTTTTATTCAGTTATTGCAACAAATGTAGCAGTGCTGGAAAAGGTTAATTAAACCAGATAGGTTTTCAGGCCACACCTTTCTTGTATTTGTAGGACAGCATTTATTGGCAACCACTTTGTATCAGTGCACTGATTTGTTACGTGTATCCAAAAACAGCATGAAAATGGTTTCTCAAGTTAAAAACAAATTTCACAATTTAGTATTTATGGTGCAGTAAAATTCCAAGTATGTATTTGGTACAAGATGCAGTCCGAAAGTCAACATTCACAATGCCGACAGTTATGTTGACACTACTCAAATATCAACAGGTAATGTGGACAGTCGGCATCCTCAGAATGTTGTCGTGTTTGCAATGCAGATATACTGACATGTGAAATCCTGTCATTCTCAGGAGGTCGATATTGCGGTTAGGCTGTGGAACGGGAGGGTTAGGGGTAGGCCCTAGGGGAGGATTAGAGGATGCTTACTGGAACCATCGTGTCAACAGAGGTCTACGCAGAACTGCTTCACATGTGACCCCCCTATCACTGACCTGGTCTGGAAGTGCTGTGGACTCGGGGCTTCTTCCGGTGACCGGGAAGAGGAACCGCTACTGGGTCGCAGCAGAGATGGCCGGATGTAGGTCTTCCTCATGCAGGATTAGGACGGTAGGCAGAAGGCACGGGTGGGCGCTTGAAGGTCTCCTGAAAGACAAGACTTGTAAAGGTGCTGATGAATTGGTGGAGAGTACCAAAAGCTCACCGTGAGCGATGTTGTGGTGCTAGAGGCACTGAGGTGCTAGAGGCACTGAAATGCTAGAGGCACTGAGGTGTTTGAAGGCGCTGAGGCGCTTAGAGACGCTGAGGTGCTTTGAGGCACGGAGATGCTGAGGCACGGAGGTGCGGGTGGCACGGAGGTGCTGGAGGCACGGAGGTGCTGAGGCACGGAGGTGCTGAGGAACGGAGGTGGGTGCTGAGGCACTGAGGTGCTGAGCCACGGAGGTGGGTGCTGAGGCACGGAGATGCTGAGGCACGAAGGTGCTGAGGCACGGAGGTGCTGGAGATCACAGGTACAGTAGTAGTAGCGATGATACTCAGGCGCCGGAGCTCTGCCCGGCGTCTGAATTTGTACTTCCCGCCAGCACCTGATTGGAGGAGCGCCGATGACGTCACCCGTCCCCAGTGAACGTCGGGCGCACCCGCGACGTCCACACTACGGGCGCCGGACGGAGCGCCGGGAGGCAGAGACCACCAGCGAGGACGACCGCCCGGACAGCCAGCACCCCAGGAGAGACAAGGCCGGCGGCCGCGGTATGACACCCCCCAGGACCCAGAAGACACCACTGGAGATGCCGTTGGATGGTTTGTTGACATTTAAGCAATGTCCACATAAATAAGAATTTACTTACCGATAATTCTATTTCTCATAGTCCGTAGTGGATGCTGGGACTCCGTAAGGACCATGGGGAATAGCGGCTCCGCAGGAGACTGGGCACAAAAGTAAAAGCTTGAACTAGCTGGTGTGCACTGGCTCCTCCCCCTATGACCCTCCTCCAAGCCTCAGTTAGGATACTGTGCCCGGACGAGCGTACATAATAAGGAAGGATATTGAATCCCGGGTAAGACTCATACCAGCCACACCAATCACACCGTACAACCTGTGATCTGAACCCAGTTAACAGTATGATAAACGAAGGAGCCTCTGAAAAGATGGCTCACAACAATAATAACCCGAATTTTGTAACAATAACTATATACAAGTATTGCAGACAATCCGCACTTGGGATGGGCGCCCAGCATCCACTACGGACTATGAGAAATAGAATTATCGGTAAGTAAATTCTTATTTTCTCTAACGTCCTAAGTGGATGCTGGGACTCCGTAAGGACCATGGGGATTATACCAAAGCTCCCAAACGGGCGGGAGAGTGCGGATGACTCTGCAGCACCGAATGAGAGAACTCCAGGTCCTCCTCAGCCAGGGTATCAAATTTGTAGAATTTAGCAAACGTGTTTGCCCCTGACCAAGTAGCTGCTCGGCAAAGTTGTAAAGCCGAGACCCCTCGGGCAGCCGCCCAAGATGAGCCCACCTTCCTTGTGGAATGGGCTTTTACAGATTTTGGCTGTGGCAGGCCTGCCACAGAATGTGCAAGCTGAATTGTACTACAAATCCAACGAGCAATCGTCTGCTTAGAAGCAGGAGCACCCAGCTTGTTGGGTGCATACAGGATAAACAGCGAGTCAGATTTCCTGACTCCAGCCGTCCTGGAAATATATATTTTCAGGGCCCTGACTACGTCCAGTAACTTGGAGTCCTCCAAGTCCCTAGTAGCCGCAGGCACCACAATAGGCTGGTTCACGTGAAACGCTGAAACCACCTTTGGGAGAAATTAAGGACGAGTCCTCAATTCTGCCCTATCCGTGTGAAAAATCAGGTAAGGGCTTTTATAAGATAAAGCCGCCAATTTTGAGACACGCCTGGCTGAAGCCAGGGTTAACAGCATTACCACCTTCCATGTGAGATATTTTAATTCCACAGTGGTGAGTGGTTCAAACCAATGTGATTTTAGGAACCCCAAAACCACATTGAGATCCCAAGGTGCCACCGGGGGCACAAAAGGAGGCTGTATATGCAGTACCCCTTTGACAAACGTCTGGACTTCAGGCACTGAAGCCAGTTCTTTTTGGAAGAAAATCGACAGGGCCGAAATTTGAACCTTAATGGACCCTAATTTTAGGCCCATAGACAGTCCTGTTTGCAGGAAATGTAGGAAGCGACCCAGTTGAAATTCCTCTGTAGGGGCCTCTTTGGCCTCACACCACGCAACATATTTTCGCCAAATGCGGTGATAATGTTTCGCGGTTACATCCTTCCTGGCCTTTATCAGGGTAGGGATGACTTCTTCTGAAATGCCTTTTTCCTTCAGGATCCGGCGTTCAACTGCCATGCCGTCAAACGCAGCCGCGGTAAGTCTTGGAACAGACAAGGTCCCTGCTGGAGCAGGTCCTTTCTTAGAGGTAGAGGCCACGGGTCCTCCGTGAGCATCTCTTGAAGTTCCGGGTACCAAGTCCTTCTTGGCCAATCCGGAACCACGAGTATAGTTCTTACTCCTCTCCTTTTTATGATTCTCAGTACTTTTGGTATGAGAGGCAGAGGAGGGAACACATACACTGACTGGTACACCCATGGTGTTACCAGAGCGTCCACCGCTATTGCCTGAGGGTCCCTTGACCTGGCGCAATATCTGTCTAGTTTTTTGTTGAGACGGGACGCCATCATGTCCACCTTTGGTTTTTCCCAACGGTTTACCATCTCTTGGAAGACTTCTGGATGAAGTCCCCACTCCCCCGGGTGAAGGTCGTGTCTGCTGAGGAAGTCCGCTTCCCAGTTGTCCACCCCCGGAATGAACACTGCTGACAGTGCTATCACATGATTCTCCGCCCAGCGAAGAATCCTTGCAGCTTCTGCCATCGCCCTCCTGCTTCTCGTGCCGCCCTGTCTGTTTACGTGGGCGACTGACGTGATGTTGTCCGATTGGATCAATACCGCCTGACCCTGAAGCAGGGGTTTTGCTTGACTTAGGGCATTGTAAATGGCCCTTAGTTCCAGAATGTTTATATGAAGAGATGTTTCCATGCTTGACCACAAGCCCTGGAAATTTTGTCCCTGTGTGACTGCTCCCCAGCCTCTCAGGCTGGCATCTGTGGTCACCAGGATCCAATCCTGAATGCCGAATCTGCGGCCCTCTAGTAGATGAGCACTCTGCAGCCACCACAGAAGAGACACCCTTGTCCTTGGCGACAGGGTTATCCGCTGATGCATCTGAAGATGCGATCCGACCATTTGTCCAGAAGATCCCACTGAAACGTTCTTGCATGGAATCTTCCGAATGGAATCGCTTCGTAAGAAGCCACCATTTTTCCCAGGACCCTCGTGCACTGATACCTGGCCTGGTTTTAGGAGATTCCTGACTAGCTCGGATAACTCCCTGGCCTTCTCCTCTGGGAGAAACACCTTTTTCTGGACTGTGTCCAGAATCATTCCTAGGAACAGGAGACGTGTCGTTGGAATCAGCTGCGATTTTGGAATATTTAGAATCCACCCGTGCTGACGTAACACTAACTGAGATAGTGCTACTCCGACTTCTAACTGTTCCCTGGACCTTGCCCTTATCAGGAGATCGTCCAAGTAAGGGATAATTAAAACGCCTTTTCTTCGAAGAAGAATCATCATTTCGGCCATTACCTTGGTAAAGACCCGAGGTGCCGTGGACAATCCAAACGGCAGCGTCTGAAACTGATAATGACAGTTTTGTACTACAAACCTGAGGTACCCTTGGTGAGAAGGATAGATTGGGACGTGGAGATAAGCATCTTTTATGTCCAGAGACACCATATAGTCCCCTTCTTCCAGGTTTGCTATCACTGCTCTGAGTGACTCCATCTTGAATTTGAACCTCTTTATGTAAGTGTTCAAGGATTTTAGATTTAAAATTGGTCTCACCGAGCCGTCCGGCTTCGGTACCACAAACAGCGTGGAATAATACCCCTTTCCCTGTTGTAGGAGAGGTACCTTGATTATCACCTGCTGGGAATACAGCTTGTGAATGGCTTCCAAAACTGCCTCCCTGTCGGAGGGAGACTTTGGTAGAGCAGACTTCAGGAACCGGCGAGGGGGAGACGTCTCGAATTCCAGTTTGTACCCCTGTGATACTACCTGCAGAATCCAGGGGTCCACTTGCGAGTGAGCCCACTGCGCGTTGAAATTTTTGAGACGGGCCCCCACCGTGTCCGAGTCCGCTTGTAAAGCCCCAGCGTCATGCTGAAGACTTGGCAGAAGCAGAGGAGGGCTTCTGCTCCTGGGAAGAGGCTGCCTGGTGCAGTCTTTTTCCTCTTCCTCTGCCCCGGGGCAGAAATGAGTGGCCTTTTGCCCGCCTGTACTTATGGGAACGAAAGGACTGAGTTTGAAAAGACGGTGTCTTTTTCTGCTGAGAGGTGACCTGGGGTAAAAAGGTGGACTTTCCGGCCGTTGCCGTGGCCACCAGGTCCGATAGACCGGCCCCAAATAACTCCTCCCCTTTAAACGGCAATACTTCCATATGTCGTTTGGAATCCGCATCCCCTGACCACTGTCGCGTCCATAACGCTCTTCTGGCAGAAATGGACATAGCACTCACTCTTGATGCCAGGGTGCAAATATCCCTCTGTGCATCACGCATATATAGTAATGCATCCTTCAAATGCTCTATAGTTAGTAATATACTGTCCCTATCCAGGGTATCAATATTTTCAGTCAGGGAATCCGACCACGCCACTCCAGCACTGCACATCCAGGCTGATGCGATTGCTGGTCGCAGTATAACACCAGTATGTGTGTATATACCCTTCAGGATATTTTCCAGCCTTCTATCCGCTGGTTCTTTGAGGGCGGCCGTATCAGGAGACGGTAACGCTACTTGTTTAGATAAATGTGTGAGCGCTTTATCTACTCTAGGGGGTGTTTCCCAACGCGCCCTAACCTCTGGCGGGAAAGGGTATAGTGCCAATAATTTATTAGAAATTAGCACTTTTTTATCGGGGGAAACCCACGCTTTATCACACACCTCATTTAATTCATCTGACTCAGGAAAAGCTACTGGTAGTTTTTTCACTCCCCACATAATACCCTTCTTTGTGGTACTTGTAGTGTCAGAAATGTTCAATGCCTCCTTCATTGCCGTGATCATGTAACGTGTGGCCCTACTGGACATTACGTTTGTCTCCTCACCGTCGACACTGGACTCAGTATCCGTGTCTGGGTCTGTGTCGACCCACTGAGGTAACGGGCGTTTTATCGCCCCTGACGGTGGCTGAGACGCCTGGACAGGCACTAATTGATTTGTCGGCTGTCTCATGTCGTCAACAGTTTTTTGTAAAGTGCTGACATTGTCACGTAGTTCTTTAAATACAACCATCCAGTCAGGTGTCGACTCCCTAGGGGGTGACATCACTAACACAGGCAATTGCTCTGCTTCCACATCATTTTCCTCCTCATACATGTCGACACAATCGTACCGACACCCAGCACACACACAGGGAATGCTCTGATAGAGGACAGGACCCCACTAGCCCTTTGGGGAGACAGAGGGAGAGTTTGCCAGCACACACCAGAGCGCTATATATATATATATATATATATATATATATATATATATATATATATATATATATATATATAGGGATAACCTTATATAAGTGTTACTCCCTTTTATAGCTGCTGTTTATAATTTAGCTGCCAATAGTGCCCCCCCTCTCTCGTTTTTACCCTGATTCTGTAGGGACTGCAGGGGAGAGTCAGGGAGCCGTCCTTCCAGCTGAACTGTGAGGGAAAATGGCGCTTGTGTGCTGAGGAGATAGGCTCCGCCCCTTCACGACGGCCTTATCTCCCGCTTTTTTCTGGAAAACTGGCAGGAGTTAAATACATCCATATAGCCCAGGAGCTATATGTGATGTATTTCTTTTGCCATCCTAAGGTATTTCTGTTTTTATTGCGTCTCAGGGCGCTCCCCCCCAGCGCCCTGCACCCTCAGTGACCGGAGTGTGAAGTGTGCTGAGAGCAATGGCGCACAGCTGCAGTGCTGTGCGCTACCTTAGTTGAAGACAGGAACGTCTTCTGCCGCCGATTTCACCGGACCTCTTCGTTCTTCTGGCTCTGTAAGGGGGCCGGCGGCGCGGCTCCGGGACCCATCCAGGCTGAACCTGTGATCGTCCCTCTGGAGCTAATGTCCAGTAGCCTAAGAAACCCAATCCACTCTGCACGCAGGTGAGTTCGTTTCTTCTCCCCTTAGTCCCACGATGCAGTGAGCCTGTTGCCAGCAGGACTCACTGAAAATAAAAAACCTAAAATAAACTTTTACTCTAAGCAGCTCAGGAGAGCCACCTAGAATGCACCCTTCTCGTTCGGGCACAAAAATCTAACTGAGGCTTGGAGGAGGGTCATAGGGGGAGGAGCCAGTGCACACCAGCTAGTTCAAGCTTTTACTTTTGTGCCCAGTCTCCTGCGGAGCCGCTATTCCCCAGGGTCCTTACGGAGTCCCAGCATCCACTTAGGACGTTAGAGAAATTAATGTTAGCCTTACATCCCATTCCACTCTGGTACCATAATGAGACCATATAAGCAATAGTTAACCATCTTATTCTGATAAACTGAACTATAGACCAGTCCAGATGCGTCTACATACACCTTTCCTAAAATCAAGCTACATGGCACCATTTGGCGTGCCATGTACTCTGCGATTTAACCACACCTTGTGATTTTTCTTAAAATATGCTACGTTAATGTGCTACTTAATATAAAATCTTCTGGTACAAAAACAACGTAAATCCATCCAATTGCAACTCTTGGTTTAGGTGTCTTAGTCGTGCTAAGCATCTTGTGCCATATGACACACACACAAAAAAGGAAAGGTGTATGTGGAAACATCGGTATATCGAAACTAGATCGATTTATTCCAGAAATATTTGTATATATGTACCAAGTACCTGCACAAGACAGCCACACATTCAGCTTTTATACCCGGAACACATGATTGGGACCTTAACCTTCAACTGTATCTAGCAAAATGTTTTACTACACACTTTTCTGAGAGAGAAGCTGTGAGAAACGAAACTATGAAAAGTAAATCATGCAGCTTTCATAAAGTATTATAGATGTATGGCCATAGGATTCTCAAAGCCATCAAAGTGCCTTCGGGGGATACATTTAGCCCGGGAGACACTGTTTTGTAAACATTTAAATACCTTCATCTTATATCAGGACAAACATTAACTGCCAACTAAAGTAATGACCATATAAAAACAAATTACTATAATTCGTCTTACTTATTACACAGTGTGATAGTGAATCATTGCAATAGTAATGAGTGCATTTAAGAGCTTTTCAAAGATGTATACTCCTGTCCAGACAAACTCAAAATAAATAAATCCTCGTAAAGATTACAAATGTAACAAAAATTTGTTATTTTTCTTATGATGTCATACTCATTAAACTAAACACGTGAATTTCAAATGATCCTCTAGTTCTATGAGTGGGTAAAACAGATAATTGGCTCCTCTAATAGAACTAATGGAAATATCACGAAAGTGTTCATAAGCTGCTACATGAAAATATGCAATTGTTACTCAATATGAAGAAAATTATATAAAATAAATGAGTTGACCAGTACACGTAAATAAATAAAAATACATTTTATTGAGAAAGCTGATGATATTGTATATCCATTTACTGCTGCTGCTCCCTGTTGTACAGTGCTATTCATATTGTCCATATACATTCATAGAAAGATAACACAAT
The DNA here is from genome assembly GCF_028390025.1 of Pseudophryne corroboree. Lineage (NCBI taxonomy): Eukaryota > Metazoa > Chordata > Amphibia > Anura > Myobatrachidae > Pseudophryne > Pseudophryne corroboree. The sequence goes on along the minus strand of NC_086444.1, from coordinate 340,668,233 downwards.
GTGTTATTTTATTGTGTGAGATAGATAGATATATATATATATATATATATATATATATCTATCTATCTATCTATCTCACACACAATAAAATAAACACATTGTGTCAGATATATATCTATCTCTTCGTAAAAAGGGCTACATTAATTAAACACCAAAAGCTTTGAGGCAGTGTTTAGATTTAAGTTCAACTTCAGGCCCATACACACTAGATGAGAAAGTAAAAGATAACGCTCAGAAGGGCCAATCTGAGCGAGATCTTTTACAATCTCGTCTAGTGTGTACAGTCAATGTCGTCAAAGATGCGCGTGCCCACGCATCGTTAATGACCCCTCCCTCGTCTGAACATGTCCAGACTGGGGAAGTCCTCGTTACCGACAGCCATGCTGGCGGCATACGCCGCACCGCCCCCCCACTGTCGCCGGCAAGTGTGTAAGCACTTGCCGATGCCAGCATCCCGCCGGGTCCCCGCAATATCAGCATCAGTGGGAGTCGTTTAGTGTGTATGGGCCTTAAGCTTTCTATATTTGGAAATGTTGCTTTATTGAGAGGACAGATAAATTACACGTGAGATCAGATAAACAGATCTCCATGTCTAGTGCAGGCATTCCCAACCACAGTCCTCAAGGCACACTAACAGTGCAGGTATTAGTGATATCCAGGCTGCAGCACAGATGGTTAAATCAAAATAACTGAGGTGCTAATTAAGTCACCTGTGCTCAAGCCTGGATAGCACTAAAACCTGCACTGTTAGTGTGCATTGAGGACCGTGGTTGGGAATGCCTGGTCTAGTGCAATAGAGCTCTTTTTCCACTGAAATCTAAGTAGTGTTGAAACTTAATCTGAACTGTAACTCATACTGTGGGGAGAGATTCAAATGTTTGAAAAGTCAGTTGGGTGTCTGTTTTTTCCTATCTAATAGACAGGAAAAAACAGACACCCAACCGACTTTTCAAACATTTGAATCTCCCCCTGTAAGTCCATTTGCCATGGTTTTGGAAAACCAGAAGAAGCAGCGCCCAATATGATGTACTGCATAACAGACAAGTAAAAAAGTTACAGGGGTTAATTCCTACAGATTCCCCTAGATAAAGATTCACCCTAAACGAATTCTTACCACTTTAGTTTTCATTACAGACTACATCTCATGTGCCCGACTGACAGGCTGCCTAGGGCTTGAACTTTTTACTATTGTGGTCAAACAGGAGCAACATAATCACATAAATGTGAGTGCTAGTGACAAGGACTGGAGACCTTCCCACTACTGGACATAGTACAGGGCATTTCTACAACAGCTTCGGGCACTGCTTCCCCCTCTGGACATATAATACAGTGTTGGAAAGAACCAGTTGAAAGGGACATAAAAATATTTTTATTACATTTTTCAGTGGTGCAAATACATAATCTGTGACCCTTTGCAATAGAGTAAAGTGAGTAACCCAAATTCTAGCAGGATATTTATAACAGGGCTATAATAATATTTCCATCGACCACATTCATAATTCACAACGCTATATGCTACAATGTCATTTATGTTAACCACACAGCTAAAGAATGCAATATTCTCCAAGGCATGACACTGAACAGTGTGTGTCCACATTTAATTAAAATTCATAGCAGAAGGCATCAAGCCAGTCTGATATGCCTGTTTTCAATGGCTAAATACGATCCTTGTTACCAGACGGTTCTAAAAATGACAACTGAACAAGGAATTGTCAGTCACAACAATGACATCCTTACAATGTCTGCAACATGTTCTTGAAGAAATGGTCTGAAATACTTAATCTACAGTATACCCAACAGTCTCTAGAGCAGATGAAGGCCTGTTAATTCCATAGAACTAATCAGCAGGCTACATCTACCTGCAGATTTACATAGCTCACAAAACTCAGATGTATCGCCTTTAGCAGTATATCGTTAAAAGTACAGAAAACCGCTAGGAATCTGGACAACACTCAAGTGCCGAAGGAAAGAAGAGCATACAGTGTACAAACACAAAGCTTTTCTTGCAGACACAGTGTGTGAAACTGAACGTCTCTGGAGCTTTGGAAAAGAACTACAAAGCACAGCAAGATCACATGGTATGGAGACAATATTCATTATCACTTCTGGGGCTAATGCACTTACGCCATAGAAAAAAAATGAACAACTATATAGCTCTCAAAATGTAGGAAAATTTTTTATGTTTGAGAAATCAGGACAAACTCACTATTTAAGTGAACAAAGTATTTTTAATATGGAAAAATGTAACAAAAAACGTGGCTAAAGTGATTCTGACCGCAGATATGTGAAAAAATGTCTACTGTTATCTAGGCAACCTATGTGAATAATACATTATTTTAATGTACAGAGACATTCACACCATCTAGTAGTTAATCCCTTAATAACTAGATCCAAATACACTTAATTGTGATGCATCAGATTCAAGAAAACCAATTATTTTTAAGTGATTGCTTGTGTGTACGAGATCCGGTCGTTAGGTCAACAGTAAGTAGGTTGACATTGTTTTTAGGTCGACAGGAACTCTAGGTCGACTTGACAAAAGGTCTCCATGAGCTTTTCACATTTTTTTTCCTACTTTTTCAGACTTCACAATCCACGTGGACTACAATTGGGAACGGTAACCTGTGCCGAGCGCAGTGGTAGTGGAGCGAGGCACCATGTCCGAAGCATGGAGAGCGAAGCGAGCCATGCGAGGGGACATGGTGCACTAATTGGGGTTCCCCGTCACAGTACGGAGAAAACGACACCATAAAAAAGTGAAAAAAAACAAAACAAAACAAAAACGCCTAGTGTCGACCAATAGTGGTCGACCTAGACACTGTCGACCTAGACACTGTCGACCTAAGTCTAATCTACCTAACATACCACATCCGTGTGTACACTAGTAAATAAGCTTACATTAAATGTAATATAAAGTGCCACAAGATGAATTTAATGAAAACAAATCAAACTCATTACTTTTCTCCAATTTTTAATTCACTGGACATAATGACCCCAATAAGTTTACTTTTAGGGATTGGAAAAAGTAAGTTGTGTGAAACATTAGTTGCCAGTACAGATACAATACATGGCGCAAATATGAGGACAATTTCTCTAATTAAAGACACGCATGCAGGTATGAAATATCCAAAGTCCAACATTAGCTGTAGAATGGTTGATAGTGAAGAACTTAGTGACTGTAAACAAGGCACAGTCATTGCGCACAAGACAGATCATCAAATCTCTAAACAGGACCAACAAATGCAAAATAGTGTGTACAAATAGTCTAACTCAGTAGTGAGTGTTGCAACAGAGCAAACTGCCTCTAGTAGCAATAGCAGCAAAATAACTATTTGTTAGTCTCTTCACGGATTGGGTTTACATGGCAAAAGCATCAGATCGCAAGCACACACAAGCATCAGATCGCATTGTTAAATGCCAAACGACGAATGGAGTGGTGTAAAGGAAACAGCCAGCAGTAGAAACATGTTCTCTGAATGGTAACTCATGCTTTACCATATGGCAGTTGAACTGACCACTCCGAATTTGTCAGAAGTCGGTAGAAGAATGCTTAATGCCCGAATGAGCACTGTCAACTGAAACGTCTGATTGTGGTGGATTAATAGAGTGGGGCAGTTTTTTAATTTTCATTGTTTAACCGCTTTCCTTAATGCCATACAGTAAAATTACACTGTAGAAAATGTTCCAACTCCGGCATCAGTTTTAAGAAGGCAAGGCAACGCTCTTGTGCACAAAGCGGTCAATTAATTTTGTGGTGAGCTGGGTCCTAGGAGACATTTGCACAGAAAACTGAATTTGCAATTCCCAATTCATTTTTTGTGTGTATTCCACCGAACTGGTGAAAAAGATAGAGCAAATCTTTATTTTAAAGTAAAAATGTTGGGCGTTTCTGGGTGTCAACTGACCGTTTTCAGGGAGTGTTTGCAAAAACGCAGGCGTGTCTGAATAAAACGCAGGCGTGTGAGCGTTTGTTGGGCGGGTGTATGACGTCAAATCCGGACAAGAATAGGCTGAAGTGATCGCAAGCGCTGAGTAGGTTCAGAGCTACTCAGAAACTGCACAAACTATTTTTGCAGCACTCGGCTGCACATGCGTTCGCACTTCTGCTAAGCTAAAATACACTCCCCAGCAGCATAGCGTCTGCACGGCTGCTAAAACTAGCTAGCGAGCGATCAACTTGGAATGACCCCCAAAGAGCAGTACCTCTGGTGCGGGATCCGGTCTGAAGATCGACACTATCTATGTTGACAATGTTTAGGTCGACCACTATAGGTCGACAGGGTTCTAGGTTGACATGTGCTAGGTCGACAGGTCAAACGGTCGACATGAGTTTTTTTACTTTTTTTTTTTACTTTTTCATACTTAGCGATCCACGTGGACTACGATTGGAACGGTAATCTGTGCCGAGTGAAGCACCTTGCCCGACGAGGGGACATGGTGCACTAATTGGGCGTCCCGGTCACTGTGTGGAGAAAACTACACACAAAAAAACCCCCCATGAAAAGCTCATGTCGACCTTTTGACCTGTCGACCTACCACATGTCGACCTAGAAACACTGTCGATCTTCAGACCCTGTCGACCTAAACATTGTCAACCTAGACACTGTTGATTTGATGATCCACACCCCTCTGGTGCATCCCTCCCAATGAATAATCATGCACTTAGAGGGGTTTTAAAATGCCAAATAATTTCAAGTCATGCCAGGTTTTAAGTAAATGTATCTAAACAGCTCAATAATGGGTTAAATGATGTGGGGCGTATGTATAAGTGTTGTATTGATGGGAGAAACTTGCAGATTGGATTTTAAAGTGCTTTTAAACCCCAACTCTTTAAAACTTGTATAAAAACATTGAAAAATCTTATTAAAAAGCCTTTTCTGAACATCAACATATTATAAAGACTTACATTTGCTAAAAACATGTGTTGCCTATCAGTCATTTTTAACCTTTTAAGAACCTCAAGTATTTTCCTTATGGCCACTAACAACATTTTTAGTGACCACTTTATGGGGATCCAGGATGATTTCCATTTTCATGCACGTCTGCCAGGTAGCTTTTTGCAGAAGGGTCGCAAGTCCCACGAATAGGCATTTCTAATTGTATCTATCATTTAGCGGATGAACTCACTACCTTAATGTATGCAAGTTATTTCATTTACCCATTGAGTGGAGTTCCAATTGAAAATGACCCAATTAAGTTCAATAAAAAAAAGGTCTGCACAGATTGAATTGGTTAAACCAGACTAGCCTGCACAGAGCACTGATTACAATGCAACTGAATACCTCAACAATGAACTGGAACATAAAACTGTGGGCCAGGTATTACCAACCAATATCAGTGTCCAACCTCACTATTATTATTATAGGTCAACAGATGCAAATGACCACAGCCATTTCAAAATCTAATGGAAAGCCTTCCCAGAAGCGTGGAGGTTATCAGAAAATGAGGGAAGGGAGGGCACAACTCTATAGTAATGCCCGTAGTTTAGGAATTACAAATGTGTATGATTTTTGTGTATTCAGATAGTTTTGGCCAAAACTCACAGATTATTGCATAACCCCCTATAGTGTAGATTGAAGTAAACTTGAAGTAAACTGTATATAACAGATTACTCTGGTATACTAGTAATGCTTGGTACAGGAAACTGGGATTCGGGTATCTTCAGCCTATGTCAGGAACCACACCCTAGTAATGTCATAGGATGTTAGGGGACACCTGCTCTTGCAAAACATCTGGCCACATGGTAAAAGCTTCATACTTGGCTCTATTCCTTACCCCTGTTTTCATGGCAATGCAAAGTGACAAACCTCTCTGCACTCCACATGACCAGCACACCTCTGAAATACTTTACAACGCAGTAAAGTAGCTGATGGTTTGCTTTGTTACATCTTGGTTTATTGTCACCTATTTCAGAACTTGGGACACAGGATATACAGGGTATAAATAACTATAACATGTGTGCTTATACTAGCCCTATGCACATTATAAAATATCTAAAGAAATGTTTTTAAAATATGTGCCAAACATTCCATCACAGTTGTTCCATCTCTGGTTAACGGTAGGCTAGATGAGGAATGCAGGAGGAAAAATACAAAAATAGGTACAGTACCACAGTAGCAGAAACCAAGTCTCTGTAATACAGAGAACATCCATTATTGTTACTCAAAAATTGGCAGTGTAGCCCATCTAATTCAGGCCTTAACAGGGCAAATAAACAGCAGGAGAAATACAGCACATTTAGGAAATCCTAACTGCAGACTGTATTGCAATAGGAAGAATGTATTTACTAGTTTGCTCAAGGTGGATATTCCTTTTAGTATGTATCACTTCCCAGTTAAAACAAACCAAACTGCATGGGTTATGTCCACACAACCTCTGAGAAAAGGACAAGTTCAAATAACAATTTGTTACAGTTTTATTTTAATTACAAATGAAAATATCTACATCAGTCTTCAGAAACCATGACATGGCTTGCCACATTTATAGTAATTGTCATTAGACGGAAGGTCTGGCTGTTACTCTAGTAACTTGATAACTCTGCATTAATTCACTGGATTTAATAAGCATCCCCATTATGCAAGTAATCAGAGAAAGTAAATGTATCTCCTTTTTGTAACACAAGAGAAGCATAAATGCATAACTGACCCTCATTATGATGCAGTCACTATATTAAGGTCAGTTATACTTCTAGAGAAAAACAAAACACTTTATATTCTGTTTTTGGAAAATACATTTTTGTGGAGAGAAATTTACATATACAGTAGGAGGCGGCCATGAATGGTCTTCAACTGTCTCTCCCTCTCATCAGTCCCTCTAAAATAAAGCCTGAATAACAAAATAAGGTACTTATATCTGCAGTATGGAAGGAAATGATGCAGATGGAGTTGGAGATGGTGTTTAGCAATCAAAAACAGGAGGTAGTCTTATCTGGAAAGACAACAAGAACAACAGGGGTTGTTCAAATATGCCCTTTAACTTAGAAATGAAAAGCTACTAAAAAAATATTGAAGTTTTCAAAATTAGGATATCATTGGCAGTAGGTCAAAATAATAAGAGATACCACAAAACATTAGGGTTATTTATTATATGCAAATGCTTACATAACAAGAACCTTCTTAAAATTATTAATCAACAGAAAATGCAGTTGTTAAATGATGAAGCAGTACTTCGTTTAAATATTAAATCAGCAATCCCTTTTAAAAATTTCTCTGGAGGGAAAATAATTATGGCTGCCAAAACAGACCCTGCATGTTATGTGACTGCAGAGAGGGCATAAAGAGTGGGAGGACGTCACAGTGAAAACAGAGCTCATAGGGGTGATCTCAAAGCCCCCCCGGCTCAGTAACATTGCTTAAGATTAGGTAGTTGCTAGGGTAAGCACATAACTAGAACATTTGCAGAAACAATCATTAACCCGATTTGGCCCAGGTGGTTAGTTTTCTACCTAGCACTCCAATATTTTAATAGTACATCGAAAAAAAAATTCCACCAGATTTTGCTTAATTGGCTCAATATTAGCCATCCCGCAAAAACCCCCTCAAAAAATGGGTAGAAAACTACCTACCTGGGCCAAAATGGGTTAATAGCACTCTAAAAAACAAAACAAAGAAAAAGAAATGCCATTGCATAGCCTGCAAGTGAAACCCTATTTTGGTTCTACATGGGATTGCCGCTTTACGTAAAAAAATAAATAAAAAAATAAAATAAAAATTGAGAGAAAAGAAAAATACACAAAGCTAGTTTTCTAGGGTATAAAAAATGAACACTCTCCTTGTGCTACCACAGCTCTACTGAATGTATTCAGTTTGTACTCTGCATACTTTTTCTAACACTGGCCACATAGGCACAGCATTTTTGCTTGGCGCCAGAAATAACTTTTTACTTTTACCAATTTGTTTTACATTCGAGTACAGATATCATTTCATAACCCAAAAATAATATAGAAACTTTGATATGGTAACACATGTTAACATGCACAATGACAAGCTTGGATCTACTTAGACATTGATGCTTCCTGCATGTTACCAATGCATTATTATGAATAGATTCCATAGTCTAGATTAACTACAGTTGCCTCAAAAATCCAGTTAAATGGACTGATGACTAGAGCTCTCCGCAATTATATAGGTCACAAATCCACAATCTATTACATTCAATTATATGACAACCACATATATTATATATATATATATTTTTTTTTTTTTTACCGTAAGCGCTTCCTGCTGTTTCCAGGACTGTGCCCAACACGGTATGAACATGACACTGTTCTGTCTCTCTCATCTTCTCTTCTCCTTTCTGAAGACTGAGTGGGTTTTCTTGGTGATCTTGACCGTGATCTAAATATAGAAATGTAAATTAAATGCAAAATAACCAAACACATAAAAATAGACCATAAAGGGGCTATAAAACCGTATTAGCACAATTCAATGAGTGCAAAATAGAAAGCTTCCACATCTTTTTTTCCCATTGAGAACGGATTTGATTTTTTGGGGATTTAAGTTATTAGTGAACTAAAATAAATTATACAAAATTATCAAAATTTACACATCAATGATTTTAACAGACAAAAAGCGTAGACAAAATTTCCATGATTAATATGTGACATCAAACAAGTAAAAGAATATTATATATAATTTTACAGTATGGATTAGCGTTGGAAGATTTGATGCGTTATCTAGAAACAATGGAGCAGATGTATTAACCTGGAGAAGGCATAAGGAAGTGATAAACCAGTGATAAGTGCAAGGTGATAAACGCACTACTTTACATATTGGAGCTGATTGGCTGGTGCGTTTATCACCTTGCACTTATCACTGGTTTATCACTTCCTTATGCCTTCTGCAGGTTAATACATCTGTTTGAAGTCAAGCAAAAATACAGTCTAACCTTAAGTACAGAAACAATGTCATTTTAATACCAGGTAAGTTTGTAGCAGTTACAGGTGGGATTATCTGGTTTCTATTAGACAGGGGTGTATGTACCAGACACCCTTGGTATTCACCAAGAAACATGATAAAGCCTTACGGACTTCACTGCCATGAGACCTCTAATTGGAATACATATGTTTACCTGGCAGATGGGATGCTGGCTGTCACTATACAGACAGCGGCATCCTGTCTGTCAGAATTCCGGCAGAAAGACCGCTCGCCACGCTTCGCGCCCGGTGGCTCGCAGGTTATATTCCCACTCGGTTGGTGATGTGGACACACGAACCAAGTGGGAATCACCTTTGTTGTTCGGGATTCGGTCCATCAGCATTTCACCGGCTGTCAGGTTTCCGGCGTCGGTCCCCTGATCGTTTGTAACCCGACAGCCAGTATATTAACTGCATCACCTCTAACTACCACCTTTACATGACTGGCTGGTAGAATTGTGGTTTGGTAGATTTAGCGTGGTACAAAATAAGATTTTACTTACCGATAAATCTATTTCTCGGAGTCCGTAGTGGATGCTGGGGTTCCTGAAAGGACCATGGGGAATAGCGGCTCCGCAGGAGACAGGGCACAAAAAGTAAAGCTTTTTCCGATCAGGTGGTGTGCACTGGCTCCTCCCCCTATGACCCTCCTCCAGACTCCAGTTAGGTACTGTGCCCGGACGAGCGTACACAATAAGGGAGGATTTTGAATCCCGGGTAAGACTCATACCAGCCACACCAATCACACCGTACAACTTGTGATCTAAACCCAGTTAACAGTATGATAACAGCGGAGCCTCTGAAAGATGGCTTCCTACAACAATAACCCGAATTAGTTAACAATAACTATGTACAATTTATGCAGATAATCCGCACTTGGGATGGGCGCCCAGCATCCACTACGGACTCCGAGAAATAGATTTATCGGTAAGTAAAATCTTATTTTCTCTATCGTCCTAGTGGATGCTAGGATTCCTGAAAGGACCATGGGGATTATACCAAAGCTCCCAAACGGGCGGGAGAGTGCGGATGACTCTGCAGCACCGAATGAGAGAACTCCAGGTCCTCCTTAGCCAGAGTATCAAATTTGTAAAATTTTACAAACGTGTTCTCCCCTGACCACGTAGCTGCTCGGCAAAGTTGTAATGCCGAGACCCCTCGGGCAGCCGCCCAAGATGAGCCCACCTTCCTTGTGGAGTGGGCCTTTACAGATTTAGGCTGTGGCAGGCCTGCCACAGAATGTGCCAGTTGGATTGTGCTACAGATCCAACGAGCAATCGTCTGCTTAGACGCAGGAGCACCCATCTTGTTGGGTGCAAACAATATAAACAACGAGTCAGATTTTCTGACTCCAGCTGTTCTTGCAATATATATTTTTAATGCTCTGACAACGTCCAGTAACTTGGAGTCCTCCAAGTCACTTGTAGCCGCAGGCACTACAATAGGCTGGTTCAGATGAAATGCTGACACCACCTTAGGGAGAAAATGCGGACGAGTCCGCAGTTCTGCCCTGTCCGAATGGAAAATCAGATATGGGCTTTTGTAAGATAAAGCTGCCAATTCTGACACTCTCCTGGCAGAAGCCAGGGCTAGAAGCATGGTCACTTTCCAAGTGAGATATTTCAAATCCACCTTATTTAGTGGTTCAAACCAATGAGATTTTAGAAAATCCAAAACTACATTGAGATCCCACGGTGCCACTGGAGGCACCACAGGGGGCTGTATATGCAGCACTCCCTTAACAAAGGTCTGGACTTCAGGGACTGAAGCCAATTCTTTTTGAAAGAAAATCGACAGGGCCGAAATTTGAACCTTAATAGATCCCAATTTGAGACCCATAGACAATCCTGATTGCAGGAAATGTAGGAATCGACCCAGTTGAAATTCCTCCGTCGGAGCACTCCGATCTTCGCACCACGCAACATATTTTCTCCAAATTCGGTGATAATGTTGCACGGTTACTTCTTTCCTTGCTTTAATCAAAGTAGGAATGACTTCTTCCGGCATGCCTTTTTCCATTAGGATCCGGCGTTCAACCGCCATGCCGTCAAACGCAGCCGCGGTAAGTCTTGAAACAGACAGGGACCCTGCTGAAGCAAGTCCCTCCTTAGAGGTAGAGGCCACGGATCTTCCGTGATCATCTCTTGAAGTTCCGGGTACCAAGTCCTTCTTGGCCAATCCGGAACCACTAGTATCGTTCTTACGCCTCTTTGCCGTATAATTCTCAATACTTTTGGTATGAGAGGCAGAGGAGGAAACACATACACCGACTGGTACACCCAAGGCGTTACCAGCGCGTCCACAGCTATTGCCTGCGGATCTCTTGACCTGGCGCAATATCTGTCCAGTTTTTTGTTGAGGCGAGACGCCATCATGTCCACCATTGGTCTTTCCCAACGGGTTACCAGCATGTGGAAGACTTCTGGATGAAGTCCCCACTCTCCCGGGTGAAGATCGTGTCTGCTGAGGAAGTCTGCTTCCCAGTTGTCCACTCCCGGGATGAACACTGCTGACAGTGCTATCACATGATTCTCTGCCCAGCGAAGAATCCTTGCAGCTTCTGCCATTGCACTCCTGCTTCTTGTGCCGCCCTGTCTGTTCACATGGGCGACTGCCGTGATGTTGTCCGACTGGATCAACACCGGTTTTCCCTGAAGCAGAGGTTCTGCCTGGCTTAGAGCATTGTATATTGCTCTTAGTTCCAGAATGTTTATGTGAAGAGACGTTTCCAGGCTTGTCCATACTCCCTGGAAGTTTCTTCCTTGTGTGACTGCTCCCCAGCCTCTCAGGCTGGCGTCCGTGGTCACCAGGATCCAATCCTGTATGCCGAATCTGCGGCCCTCCAATAGATGAGGACTCTGCAACCACCACAGAAGAGACACCCTTGTCCTTGGAGACAGGGTTATCCGTAGGTGCATCTGAAGATGCGACCCTGACCATTTGTCCAACAGATCCCTTTGGAAAATTCTTGCGTGGAATCTGCCGAATGGAATTGCTTCGTAAGAAGCCACCATTTTTCCCAGGACTCTTGTGCATTGATGTACAGACACCTTTCCTGGTTTTAGGAGGTTCCTGACAAGCTCGGATAACTCCTTGGCTTTTTCCTCCGGGAGAAAAACCTTTTTCTGAACCGTGTCCAGAATCATCCCTAGGAACAGCAGACGAGTTGTCGGCATTAACTGGGATTTTGGAATATTCAGAATCCACCCGTGCTGTTTTAGCACTTCTTGAGACAGTGCTAATCCCATCTCTAGCTGTTCTCTGGACCTCGCCCTTATTAGGAGATCGTCCAAGTATGGGATAATTAATACGCCTTTTCTTCGAAGAAGAATCATCATCTCGGCCATTACCTTTGTAAAGATCCGAGGTGCCGTGGACAATCCGAACGGCAGCGTCTGAAACTGATAGTGACAGTTCTGTACAACGAACCTGAGGTACCCCTGGTGTGAGGGGTAAATTGGAACGTGGAGATACGCATCCTTGATGTCCAAGGATACCATAAAGTCCCCCTCTTCCAGGTTCGCTATCACTGCTCTGAGTGACTCCATTTTGAACTTGAACTTCTTTATGTACAGGTTCAAGGACTTCAGATTTAGAATAGGCCTTACCGAGCCATCCGGCTTCGGTACCACAAAAAGAGTGGAATAATACCCCTTCCCTTGTTGTAGAAGAGGTACCTTGACTATCACCTGCTGAGAGTACAGCTTGTGAATGGCTTCCAAAACCGTCTCCCTTTCGGAGGGGGACGTTGGTAAAGCAGACTTCAGGAAACGGCGAGGTGGATCCGTCTCTAATTCCAACCTGTACCCTTGAGATATTATCTGCAGGATCCAGGGATCTACCTGCGAGTGAGCCCACTGCGCGCTGTAATTTTTGAGACGACCGCCCACCGTCCCCGAGTCCGCTTGAGAAGCCCCAGCGTCATGCTGAGGCTTTTGTAGAAGCCGGGGAGGGCTTCTGTTCCTGGGAAGGAGCTGCGTGTTGCTGTCTCTTCCCTCGACCTTTGCCTCGTGGCAGATATGAATAGCCCTTTGCTCTCTTATTTTTAAAGGAACGAAAGGGCTGCGGTTGAAAAGTCGGTGCCTTTTTCTGTTGGGGAGTGACTTGAGGTAGAAAGGTGGATTTCCCGGCTGTAGCCGTGGCCACCAAATCTGATAGACCGACTCCAAATAACTCCTCCCCTTTATACGGCAAAACTTCCATATGCCGTTTTGAATCCGCATCGCCTGTCCACTGTCGCGTCCATAAAGCTCTTCTGGCCGAAATGGACATAGCACTTACCCGTGATGCCAGTGTGCAGATATCCCTCTGTGCATCACGCATATAAAGAAATGCATCCTTTATTTGTTCTAACGACAGTAAAATATTGTCCCTGTCCAGGGTATCAATATTTTCAATCAGGGACTCTGACCAAACTACCCCAGCACTGCCCATCCAGGCAGTCGCTACAGCTGGTCGTAGTATAACACCTGCATGTGTGTATATACTTTTTTGGATATTTTCCATCCTCCTATCTGATGGATCTTTAAGTGCGGCCGTCTCAGGAGAGGGTAACGCCACTTGTTTAGATAAGCGTGTTAGCACCTTGTCCACCCTAGGAGGTGTTTCCCAGCGCTCCCTAACCTCTGGCGGGAAAGGGTATAATGCCAATAATTTCTTTGAAATTATCAGCTTTTTATCAGGGGCAACCCACGCTTCATTACACACGTCATTTAATTCTTCTGATTCAGGAAAAACTATAGGTAGTTTTTTCATACCCCACATAATACCCTGTTTAGTGGTACCTGTAGTATCAGCTAAATGTAACGCCTCCTTCATTGCCAAAATCATATAACGTGTGGCCCTACTGGAAAATACGGTTGATTCGTCACCGTCACCACTGGAGTCATCGCCTGTGTCTGGGTCGACCGACTGAGGCAAAGGGCGTTTCACAGCCCCTGACGGTGTTTGAGTCGCCTGGACAGGCACTAATTGATTGTCCGGCCGCCTCATGTCGTCAAACGACTGCTTTAGCGTGTTGACACTATCCCGTAGTTCCATAAATAAAGGCATCCATTCCGGTGTCGACTCCCTAGGGGGTGACATCCTCATATTTGGCAATTGCTCCGCCTCCACACCAATATCGTCCTCATACATGTCGACACACACGTACCGACACACAGCAGACACACAGGGAATGCTCCTAACGAAGACAGGACCCACTAGCCCTTTGGGGAGACAGAGGGAGAGTTTGCCAGCACACACCAAAAGCGCTATATATATATCAGGGATAGCCTTATAATAAGTGCTCCCTTATAGCTGCTTTGTTATATCAAAATATCGCCATAAATGTGCCCCCCCCCTCTCTGTTTTACCCTGTTTCTGTAGTGCAGTGCAGGGGAGAGACCTGGGAGCCGTCCTGACCAGCGGAGCTGTGAGAGGAAATGGCGCCGTGTGCTGAGGAGATAGGCCCCGCCCCTTTTCTGGCGGGCTCGTCTCCCGCTATTTAGTGAATCCAGGCAGGGGTTAAATATCTCCATATAGCCTCTAGGGCTATATGTGAGGTATTTTTAGCCTTTATAGGTAATCATTTTGCCTCCCAGGGCGCCCCCCCCCAGCGCCCTGCACCCTCAGTGACTGCCGTGTGAAGTGTGCTGAGAGGAAAATGGCGCACAGCTGCAGTGCTGTGCGCTACCTTTTGAAGACTGCAGGAGTCTTCAGCCGCCGATTCTGGACCTCTTCTGACTTCAGCATCTGCAAGGGGGCCGGCGGCGTGGCTCCGGTGACCATCCAGGCTGTACCTGTGATCGTCCCTCTGGAGCTTGATGTCCAGTAGCCAAGAAGCCAATCCATCCTGCACGCAGGTGAGTTGACTCCTTCTCCCCTCAGTCCCTCGCTGCAGTGATCCTGTTGCCAGCAGGAATCACTGTAAAATAAAAAACCTAGCTAAACTTTTTCTAAGCAGCTCTTTAGGAGAGCCACCTAGATTGCACCCTTCTCGGCCGGGCACAAAAATCTAACTGGAGTCTGGAGGAGGGTCATAGGGGGAGGAGCCAGTGCACACCACCTGATCGGAAAAAGCTTTACTTTTTGTGCCCTGTCTCCTGCGGAGCCGCTATTCCCCATGGTCCTTTCAGGAACCCCAGCATCCACTAGGACGATAGAGAAAAAAAGTGATATGGAGAATGGTCATACATAGCAAGAGTTTAGGGGCAAAGGCACTGGTTCAAAATGGTATACAGGCAAGTTGTCAGTGTCATGGCCTAGTAGCAAAGTATAAAGCAGGAGTCAGGGCATAGACACAATATAAGACTCTAGAACAAGCAAGAGACTGGTACAAGTAAGGGACTTAAAAAGAGAAACAAGTGCTGGAGCTAGGGTAATGGCATTAATTGCTCTGGCACAGGTTTTTGTTCAGAACTGCAATTTACAGGTTAGAATTTTGCAACACAGAACTCCTGGTGGTCACGTGAGCTCAGACACTAGCTGCTGCTGCAAAAACCCTGTGTCTTCCTAAAGGGGGAGGCCAGATGTGGCTAAACAGGTAAGTAAACACATGGCGAGTCTTAAAGGAGTGTCTGGGAGTCCAGTTGTGACATGGTAAGCAAATTCAATTTATTCTTCCGTTCATAACAGATTTCTGTACTATGCTAGAAATTTCATAAAAGCCTAACTTAATTAACTGGAGATCACGAAAATAGAGTACAGAAATGTTGCTTTACTAACTCAAGTAAAATTTATTCTTAAATAGTTAAAAAGTATAGTCTGCTCAAATAGCACACTAAATAGGCATGCTCTGCTAGTACAGCAAAGACCATGGACAAAAACCGAATAGGCTATAAAGTGCAAGTGTCCCTTTAATATATAAGTTTGCCATTCTTTAATCATGCATAAACGCAGAGAAGCTGCACTATCTATGAATGAACCACCAAGAAATGAGAGCATAAAAACAGAGGGTCGTACCTCCTCCTGTATGTTAGCGATCTTCTAAGATTAACTATTTGCTGCACATACTGCTCTGTTACAAATGTATATTTTTATTCTGTACTTGATAAATGGTGAGGAAACTAAAGCCATTGGAACTGCCTCATAAGAAATCACCTTTACCACACAATAACTAAGCTCATAAATAAAGCGGCTACCATCTAAACCATATAGAAACATAGACCAATTGCACTTAAACAGTTGCTTTCCGTTTAACAAACTGATTACCACACGTGATGGTCTAACCCCTCCTAGCAAATCTATGTCACAGCATAATAGCCATTTTGTTTAAAAGCCAAATGCAAACAGTGCAGATTTTCCCAAGGTTTTTATCTGCCGCATGATTTCATTCACTAGAAACATCATAAAGGCAGAGTGGGAGTACAAGCAATACAGGTTCAGTATCCCTTATCCAAAATGCTTGGGACCATAGGTATTTTGGATATCGGATTTTTCCGCATTTTGGAATAATTGCATGCCATAATGAGATATCATGGTGATGGGACCTAAGTCTAAGCACAGAATGCTTTTATGTTTCATATACACCTTATACACACGGCCTGAAGGTCATTTTAGCCAATATTTTTTATAACTTTGTACATTAAACAAAGTGTGTCTACATTCACACAATTCATTTATGTTTCACATACACCTTATACACACAGCCTGAAGGTCATTTAATACAATATTTTTAATAACTTTGTGTAGTAAACAAAGTTTGTATACATTGAGTCATCAAAAAAATAAGATTTTACTTACCGATAAATCTATTTCTCGTAGTCCGTAGTGGATGCTGGGACTCCGTAAGGACCATGGGGAATAGCGGCTCCGCAGGAGACAGGGCACAAGAATAAAAGCTTTAGGATCAGGTGGTGTGCACTGGCTCCTCCCCCTATGACCCTCCTCCAAGCCTCAGTTAGGATACTGTGCCCGGACGAGCGTACATAATAAGGAAGGATATTGAATCCCGGGTAAGACTCATACCAGCCACACCAATCACACCGTACAACTTGTGATCTGAACCCAGTTAACAGTATGATAAAACGAAAAGGAGCCTCTGAAAAGATGGCTCACAACAATAATAACCCGAATTTTTGTAACAATAACTATATACAAGTATTGCAGACAATCCGCACTTGGGATGGGCGCCCAGCATCCACTACGGACTACGAGAAATAGATTTATCGGTAAGTAAAATCTTATTTTCTCTGACGTCCTAGTGGATGCTGGGACTCCGTAAGGACCATGGGGATTATACCAAAGCTCCCAAACGGGCGGGAGAGTGCGGATGACTCTGCAGTACCGAATGAGAGAACTCCAGGTCCTCCTCAGCCAGGGTATCAAATTTGTAGAATTTTGCAAACGTGTTTGCCCCTGACCAAGTAGCTGCTCGGCAAAGTTGTAAAGCCGAGACCCCTCGGGCAGCCGCCCAAGATGAGCCCACTTTCCTTGTGGAATGGGCTTTTACCGATTTTGGCTGTGGCAGGCCTGCCACAGAATGTGCAAGCTGAATTGTACTACAAATCCAACGAGCAATCGTCTGCTTAGAAGCAGGAGCACCCAGCTTGTTGGGTGCATACAGGATAAACAGCGAGTCAGATTTTCTGACTCCAGCCGTCCTGGAAACATATATTTTCAGGGCCCTGACAACGTCAAGCAACTTGGAGTCCTCCAAGTCCCTAGTAGCCGCAGGTACCACAATAGGTTGGTTCATGTGAAATGCAGAAACCACCTTAGGTAGAAATTGAGGACGAGTCCTCAATTCTGCCCTGTCAGAATGAAAAATTAAGTAAGGACTTTTATATGATAAAGCCGCCAATTCTGACACACACCTGGCTGAAGCCAGGGCTAACAGCATCGTCACCTTCCATGTGAGATATTTGAAGTCCACAGTGGTGAGTGGTTCAAACCAATGTGACTTTAGAAAACTCAACACAACATTGAGATCCCAAGGTGCCACTGGAGGCACAAAAGGAGGCTGTATATGCAGTACCCCTTTTACAAATGTCTGAACTTCAGGCATTGAAGCCAGTTCTTTCTGGAAGAAAATCGACAGGGCCGAAATTTGAACCTTAATGGACCCTAATTTTAGGCCCATAGATAGTCCTGTTTGCAGGAAATGGAGGAAACGACCCAGTTGAAATTCCTCTGTAGGGGCCTTCTTGGCCTCATACCACGCAACATATTTTCGCCAAATGCGGTGATAATGTTTTGCGGTTACGTCCTTCCTGGCCTTGACCAGGGTAGGGATGACTTCATCTGGAATGCCTTTTTCCCTCAGGATCCGGCGTTCAACCGCCATGCCGTCAAACGCAGCCGCGGTAAGTCTTGGAACAGACAAGGCCCCTGCTGGAGCAGGTCCTTTCTCAGAGGGAGAGGCCACGGTTCGTCCGTGAGCATCTCTTGAAATTCCGGGTACCAAGTCCTTCTTGGCCAATCCGGAGCCACGAGTATAGTTCTTACTCCTCTCCTTCTTATGATTCTCAGTACCTTTGGTATGAGAGGCAGAGGAGGGAACACATACACTGACTGGTACACCCACGGCGTTACCAGGGCGTCCACCGCTATTGCCTGAGGGTCCCTTGACCTGGCGCAATATCTGTCTAGTTTTTTTGTTTAGACGGGACGCCATCATGTCCACCTTTGGTTCTTCCCAACGGTTTACTATCAGGTGGAAGACTTCTGGGTGAAGTCACCACTCTCCCGGGTGGAGGTCGTGTCTGCTGAGGAAGTCTGCTTCCCAGTTGTCCACTCCCGGAATGAAGACTGCTGACAGTGCTATCACATGATTTTCCGCCCAGCGAAGAATCCTTGCAGCTTCTGCCATTGCCCTCCTGCTTCTCGTGCCGCCCTGTCTGTTTACGTGGGCGACTGACGTGATGTTGTCCGATTGGATCAATACCGCCTGACCCTGAAGCAGGGGTTTCGCTTGACTTAGGGCATTGTAAATGGCCTTTAGTTCCAGAATGTTTATATGAAGAGATGCTTCCATGCTTGACCACAAGCCCTGGAAATTTCTTCCCTGTGTGACTGCTCCCCAGCCTCTCAGGCTTGCATCCGTGGTCACCAGGATCCAATCCTGAATGCCAAATCTGCGGCCCTCTAGTAGATGAGCACTCTGCAGCCACCACAGAAGAGACACCCTTGTCCTTGGCGACAGGGTTATCCGCTGATGCATCTGAAGATGCGATCCGGACCATTTGTCCAGTAGATCCCACTGAAAAGTTCTTGCATGGAATCTTCAGAATGGAATCGCTTCGTAAGAAGCCACCATTTTTCCCAGGACCCTCGTGCACTGATGCACTGACACCTGGCCTGGTTTTAGGAGGTTCCTGACTAGCTCGGATAACTCCCTGGCCTTCTCCTCCGGGAGAAACACCTTTTTCTGGACTGTGTCCAGAATCATTCCTAGGAACAGTAGACGTGTCGTAGGAATCAGCTGCGATTTTGGAATATTTAGGATCCACCCGTGCTGACGTAACACTACCTGAGATAGTGCTACTCCGACTTCTAACTGTTCCCTGGACCTTGCCCTTATCAGGAGATCGTCCAAGTAAAGGATAATTAAGATGCCTTTTCTTCGAAGAAGAATCATCATTTCGGCCATTACCTTGGTAAAGACCCGAGGTGCCGTGGACAACCCAAACGGCAGCGTCTGAAACTGATAATGACAGTTTTGTACTACAAACCTGAGGTACCCTTGGTGAGACGGGTAGATTGGGACGTGGAGATAAGCATCCTTGATGTCCAGAGACACTATATAGTCCCCTTCTTCCAGGTTTGCTATCACCGCTCTGAGTGATTCCATCTTGAATTTGAACCTCTTTATGTAAGTGTTCAAGGATTTCAGATTTAAAATTGGTCTCACCGAGCCGTCCGGCTTCGGTACCACAAACAGCGTGGAATAATACCCCTTTCCCTGTTGTAGGAGGGGTACCTTGATTATCACCTGCTGGGAATACAGCTTGTGAATGGCTTCCAAAACTGCCTCCCTGTCGGAGGGAGACTTTGGTAGAGCAGACTTCAGGAACCGGCGAGGGGGAAACGCCTCGAATTCCAGTTTGTACCCCTGCGATACTACCTGTAGAATCCAGGGGTCCACTTGCGAGTGAGCCCACTGCGCGTTGAAATTCTTGAGACGGGCCCCCACCATGTCTGAGTCTGCTTGTAAAGCCCCAGCGTCATGCTGAAGACTTGGCAGAAGCAGGGGAGGGCTTCTGCTCCTGGGAAGCGGCTGCATGGTGCAGTCTTTTTCCCCTTCCTCTGCCCCGGGGCAGGAAGGAATGGCCTTTAGCTCGCTTGTACTTATGGGAACGAAAGGACTGAGTTTGAAAAGACGGTGTCTTTTTCTGCTGATGTGAAGTGACCTGGGGTAAAAAGGTGGATTTTCCAGCCGTTGCCGTGGCCACCAGGTCCGATAGACCAGCCCCAAATAACTCCTCCCCTTTATACGGCAATACTTCCATATGTCGTTTGGAATCCGCATCGCCTGACCACTGTCGCGTCCATAACGCTCTTCTGGCAGAAATGGACATAGCACTTACTCTTGATGCCAGGGTGCAAATATCCCTCTGTGCATCACGCATATATAGTAATGCATCCTTCAAATGCTCTATAGTTAACAGTATATTGTCCCTATCCAGGGTATCAATATTTTCAGTCAGGGAATCCGACCACGCGACTCCAGCACTGCACATCCAGGCTGAAGCGATTGCTGGTCGCAGTATAACACCAGTATGTGTGTATATACTTTTAAGAATATTTTCCAGCCTTCTATCTGCTGGTTCCTTGAGGGTGGCCGTATCAGGAGACGGTAACGCTACTTGTTTAGATAAACGTGTGAGCGCCTTATCTACCCTAGGGGGTGTTTCCCAACGCGTCCTAACCTCTGACGGGAAAGGATATAGTGCCAATAATTTTTTAGAAATTAGCAGTTTTTTGTCGGGGGAAACCCACGCATTATCACACACCTCATTTAACTCATCTGACTCAGGGAAAACTATTGGTAGTTTTTTCACACCCCACATAATACCCTTCTTTGTGGTACTTGTAGTGTCAGAAATGTTCAATGCCTCCTTCATTGCCGTGATCATGTAACGTGTGGCCCTACTGGACATTACGTTTGTCTCCTCACCGTCGACACTAGACTCAGTATCTGTGTCTGGGTCTGTGTCGACCCACTGAGGTAACGGGCGTTTTAGGGCCCCTGACGGTGTCTGAGACGCCTGGACAGGCACTAATTGATTTGCCGGCTGTCTCATGTCATCAACCGTTCTTTGCAAAGTGCTGACATTATCACTTAATTCTTTAAATACGATCATCCAGTCAGGTGTCGACACCCTAGGGGGTGACATCGCTAACCCAGGCAATTGCTCCGCCTCCACATCATTTTCCTCCTCATACATGTCGACACACACGTACCGACACACAGCACACACACCGGGAATGCTCTGATAGAGGACAGGACCCCACAAGCCCTTTGGAGAGACAGAGGGAGAGTCTGCCAGCACACACCAAGCGCTATATATATATACAGGGATAACCTTATATAAGTGTTATTCCCTTATAGCTGCTGTTTATATAATTTTTAGCTGCCAATAGTGCCCCCCCTTCTCTTTTTTACCCTGATTCTGTAGCAAGTCTGCAGGGGAGAGTCAGGGAGCCGTCCTTCCAGCGGAGCTGTGAGGGAAAATGGCGCTTGTGTGCTGAGGAGATAGGCTCCGCCCCTTCACGACGTCCTTATCTCCCGCTCTTTTCTGTAAA
Source organism: Pseudophryne corroboree (assembly GCF_028390025.1). Lineage (NCBI taxonomy): Eukaryota > Metazoa > Chordata > Amphibia > Anura > Myobatrachidae > Pseudophryne > Pseudophryne corroboree. The sequence goes on along the minus strand of NC_086444.1, from coordinate 340,646,593 downwards.
AATGGCAGGGGTTAAAATACATCCATATAGCCCAAGAGCTATATGTGATGTATTCTTTTGCCAACCTAAGGTATTATCTGTTATATTGCGTCTCAGGGCGCTCCCCCCCAGCGCCCTGCACCCTCAGTGACCGGAGTGTGAAGTGTGCTGAGAGCAATGGCGCACAGCTGCGGTGCTGTGCGCTACCTTAGTCTGAAGACAGGATCGTCTTCTGCCGCCGATTTCACCGGACCTCTTCGCTCTTCTGGCTCTGTAAGGGGGCCGGCGGCGCGGCTCCGGGACCCATCCAGGCTGAACCTGTGATCGTCCCTCTGGAGCTAATGTCCAGTAGCCTAAGAAACCCAATCCACTCTGCACGCAGGTGAGTCCGTTTCTTCTCCCCTTAGTCCCACGATGCAGTGAGCCTGTTGCCAGCAGGACTCACTGAAAATAAAAAACCTAAAATACACTTTTATTCTAAGCAGCTCAGGAGAGCCACCTAGCCTGCACCCTTCTCGTTCGGGCACAAAAATCTAACTGAGGCTTGGAGGAGGGTCATAGGGGGAGGAGCCAGTGCACACCACCTGATCCTAAAGCTTTTATTCTTGTGCCCTGTCTCCTGCGGAGCCGCTATTCCCCATGGTCCTTACGGAGTCCCAGCATCCACTAGGACGTCAGAGAAACAAAGGTTTAATTATCTCACTCAAAAAAGTCCGTATTTCGGAATATTTGGATATGGGATACTCAACCTGTACTAATAACTAATCTTGTTTGAGTGAGCAGCATTTTCTACAAGTCAAATAAAAGCAACGCAGAATTAAAATAAAGTGCAAATCAAAATAACTGAATGCACAGTTTTGGTACTGGATTCCTAAACAACGTTAAGTTCAAAGAATTAAACTGCTGCTGTTTCACAGATTTTACATTGTATATGGAGGAATGAGTAAGATTTCTTCAAGCATAAAACAGTAAAAACCTTCTTTTAAAAAGGCAGAAAATACATCAAATTATTATTTGTTTTCGGAAAATAGGACTTAAATTACATACCGGTAAATCCTTTTCTCGTAGTACGTAGAGGATGCTGGGGTCCACATTAGTACCATGGGGTATAGACAGGTCCACTAGGAGCCACTGGCACTTTAAGAGTTTAACAGTGTGGGCTGGCTCCTCCCTCTATGCTCCTCCTACCAGACTCAGTCTAGAAACTGTGCCCAAGGAGACGGACATAGTTCGAGATAAGGAAATACACAGATAGTGGCGAGATTCACACCAGCTCACACAACAAGGCAAACTAAGCTAACTAGCTTAAAAACTAACCAAGTAATAACACAGTACTTAACTAAGAACAAAGCAGTACTGACCAAGTAATCCCTGCAGGAAAACGAAGTGCTGGGCGGGCACCCAGCATCCTCTACGGACTACGAGAAAAGGATTTACCGGTAGGTAATTAAGATCCTATTTTCTCTTACATCCTAGAGGATGCTGGGGTCCACATTAGTACCATGGGGATGTACCAAAGCTCCCAGAAAGGGAGGAAGAGCGCGGAGGCTCCTGCAGAACTGATTGACCAAACCTGAGGTCCTCAGTGGCCAAAGTATAGAACATGAAGAGCAGGCCTGGCCAACCTGTGGCTCTCCAGCTGTTGTGAAACTATACATCCCAGCATGCCCTGCCAAAGTTTTAGCATTCCCTAACAACAAAACTGTGGCAGGGAATGCTGGGATTTGTAGTTTCACAGCAGCTGGAGAACCACAGGTTGGCCAGGCCTGATGTAGAACTTAGCAAACGTGTTCGACCCAGACCAAGTAGCTGCTCAGCAAAGCTGTAAAGCCGAGGCACCCCGGGCAGCCGCCCAGGAAGAACCCACTTTACAAGTAAAGTGGGCCTTAACAGATTTTGGACACAGCAATCCTGCCGTAGAATACGCATGCTGGATAGTGAACCTGATCCAGTGAGATTGTCTGCTTCGACGCAGGACACCCGATTTTCCTGGGATCATACAGGACAAACAGAGTCCAATTTTCTGTGATGAGCAGTCCTCTTCACATAGATTTTAAGAGCCCTTACAACATCCAAGGACTTTGATGGAATTGAGGAGTCAGTAGCCACTGGCACCACAATAGGTAGGTTGATATGAAAAGCCGACACAACCTTTGGAAGGAATTGCTGATGTATCCGGAGCTCGGTTCTATCTTCATGGAAGATCAAGTAGGGACTTTTACAAGACAAAGTCCCCAACTCTGACACAAGTCTAGCCGAAGCTAAGGCCAACAAGGTGACAGCCTTCCACGTGAGAAACTTGACCTCAACCTCCTGCAGAGGCTCAAACAAATCTGATTAGAGGAACTGCAACACCACGTTAAGATCCCAAGGTGCCATAGGTGGCACAAAGGGAGGCTGGATGTGCAGAACCCCTTCCATAAAAGTCTGAACCTCAGGGAGGGAAACTAGTTTTTTCTGGAAGAAAATGGATAAGGCCGAAATCTGGACCTTTACGGATCCCAAACGCAGGCCCATATCCACACACCTGCTTGCAGGAAGAGGAGAAACCGTCCCAGTTGAAACTCCACCGTAAGAAACCTCTTGGATTCACACCAAAACACATACTTTTTCCAAATGCGATGGTAATGTTTAGACGTAACTCCTTTCCTAGCCTGTATCAGGGTAGGAATAACCTTGTTCGGAATGCCCTTCCGAGCTAATATCTGGCGTTCAACCTCCATGCCGTCAAACGTAGCCGTAGTAAGTCTTGATAAGCGAACGGCCACTGTTGCAGAAGGTCCTCCCGAAGAGGCAGAGGACTCGGATCTTCCAGCAGTAGATCCAGAAGATCCGCGTACCAAGCCCTTCTTGGCCAGTCCGGAGCAATGAGGATTGCCTGAACTCTTGTTCTCTTTATGATTTTTAGAATCCTTGGAATGAGTGTAAGAGGAGGAAACACGTACACTGACTGGAACACCCACGGAGTCACCAGGGCATCCACTGCTTGCGGGTCCCTCGACCTGGAACAATACCTCCAAAGCTTCTTGTTGAGACGGGAGGCCATCATGTCTATTTGAGGTACACCCCAAAGATTTGTCACCTCCGTGAACACCTCCGGATGGAGGCCCCACTCTCCTGGATGGAGATCGGGGTCTGCTGAGGAAGTCCGCTTCCCAGTTGTCTACTCCCGGAATGAAGATTGCTGACAGCGCCAGCGTGTGCCTTTCTGCCCAGAGGAGGATCCTTTTTACCTCTGACATTGCAGCTCTGCTCTTCGTTCTGCCCTGTCTGTTTATGTAGCCCACCGTCGTTACATTGTCCGAATGTATTTGAATGGCATGATCTCGCAGAAGATGTGCCACTTGGAGAAGACCGTTGTACGCAGCTCTTAGTTCCAGAATGTTTATTGGAAGACTGGATTCCAGACCTGACCACCTTCTTTGGAAGGTTTCCCCTTGAGTGACTGCGCCCCATCCCCGGAGACTTGCATCCTTGGTTAGAAGGATACAGTCCTGAATCCCGAATCTGCGGCCCTCCAGAAGGTGAGACATCTGCAGCCACCAGAGGAGTGAAATCCTTGCTTCCGGCGACAGATGTATCCTCAGGTGCATATGTAGATGAGACCCTGACCACTTGTCTAGGAGATCCAGTTGGAAGGATCGAGCATGAAATCTTCTGTACTGTAGAGCCTCGTAGGAGGCAACCATCTTCCCCAGAAGGCGAATGCACATTGTTTGAATCACCAACACTTTTTCCTCTGGTAGAAACACCCTCTGCACTTCCGTGTCGAGGATCATCTCTAGGAAAGACAATCTCCTTGTCGGCTCCAAATGTGAGTTCGGAAGGTTCAGGATCCAACCATGTTCCCTGAGCAGACGAGTCGTGAGAGCAATGGACTGCAACAAGATCTCCCTGGTCGACGCCTTTATCAGCAGATCGTCCAGATATGGAATTATGTTCACTCCCTGTCTGCGGCGGAGAACCATTATCTCTGACATCACCTCGGTGAACACCCTCGGTGCCGCGGAGAGACCGAATGGCAGTGACTGAAACTGATAGTGACGGTCTAACAGTGCAAACCTGAGATAAGCCTGGTGCGGTGGCCAAATCGGAATGTGGAGGTACGCATTCTCTATATCCAGGGACAGGGGTGTATCTAGGGGTCTGAGCGCCCCTGGCAAAGTAAGAAACTGACGCCCCCCACCTCCCCCATCCAAAGATACGGGGGGAAGGGGGGGGGGGTTACAGTAGACTGAGGTCAGGGATACTGAGGGAGAATTACAGGGAGGGTGCAGGTAGGGACAATGAGATGGAGGGCTTACAGGGATGCTGAAATCAGGGACACTGAGGGGCAATTACAGGGAGGGTGTGGCCAGGGACACTGAGGGGGAATTACGGGGAGGGTACGGGCAGGGATACTGAGGTTGAATTACAGGAGGGTGTGGCCAGGGACACTGAGGGGGGTGTCACAGGGAGGCTGAGGTCAGAAACACTGAGGAAGAATTACAGGGAGGGTGCAGGCAAGGACACTGAGGAGGAATTACGAGGAGGGTGCAGGCAGGAACACTGAGATGGAATTACGAGGAGGGTGCGGGCAGGAACACCGAGATGGAATTACGGGGAGGGTGCAGGCAGGGGCACTGAGGAGGGAATTACAGTAAGGGTGCAGGCAGGGACACAGAGAGGGAATTACGGGGAGGGTGCAGGCAGGAACACTGAGGAAGAATTACAGGGAGGGTGCAGGCAGGGACACTGAGGGGGAATTACGGTTAGGGTGCGGGTAGGGACACTAAGAGGGAATTACTGGGAGGGTGTGGGCAGGGAGACTGAGGGGGAGTTATGGGAAGGGTGCCGGCAGGGACACTGAGAGGGAATTACAGGAGTGTATGGGCAGGGTCACTGAGGGGGCAGTTACAGGGATCGTGTAGGCAGGGACACTGAGGGGGAATTACAAGGAGGGTGCGGACAGGGACGCCGAGGGGATATTTGCACACATACATACAATTAAAAACCCCTCTCCAGGTGTGATGGCACTACATGTCCCAGCAAATCCAGTTGACAAGGTGTGTTGGGACTTGTAGTCTCAACACAGATGGACAGGCAGTCACTGGTCTAGAAACCTCCCCATACAGATCTCTTTGTAACCTGTGATCCAGACTGCCAGGATAGACCATGCTGTGCAGCTACGGTACCGCAGAAAATGTACAGGTATGCTCATGCTGCACTGCTGACTGGTGCTGATTGTAGTTGCTGGTGTCTGGTGACAGACCGCGTGGGACCAATGAGAAGGGGAGCGGATGAGGAAGAGGAAGTGCCCCGCTCCCAGGCTATATTCACCATCAGTGTGACTGTAGTCACAGAGAGTGTCAGAGTGCAATACGCTTCTGAGAGTCCGGCAGTGGATGAGCACTGCTAAGGGATGTACTCAGGGAGAACTACTGTCATTCTACCCCCTGGTGCAGGTGGGCACTGCTGTGCGGCGCTCCCTTCCTTGGCCGGCGCCATCCTGGCCAATAGGAAGATATACCCCTGTCCAGGGATACCAGAAACTCCCCCTCTTCTAGACCTGAGATCACCGCTCTTAGAGACTCCATTTTGAACTTGAACTCCCTCAGATAAGGGTTTAAAGATTTCAAGTTCAAAATCGGTCTGACCGAACCATCCGGTTTCACTACCACGAAAAGGTTCGAATAGTAACCCTTGTTTTGCATATGCGGTGGAACAGTAATGATGACCGCTGACCTTTCCAATTTTTGAATGGCTTCCTGTAGGACAGCCCTGTCTGTCAGCAACGCTGGCAAGCCTGATTTGAAGAATCGGTGAGGCGGGATATCTTGAAACTCCAGTCTGTACCCCTGGGACACAATTGCCTGTATCCAGGGATCCAGGCTGGACGACACCCAGACGTGGGCGAAATGTCTGAGCCTCGCACCCACCAGACCGTCCTCCAGGCTGTGCGGTCCACCGTCATGCTGAGGATTTTGAGGAACCAGAAGCAGGCTTCTGGTCCTGGGAGTCTGCAGGTGCAGGCTTAATGGATTTTGCACGCCCACCTCTAAAGAAAGTGGTGGGGGCTTGGAATTTTTTGTCTTAGCGGTCCGAAAGGACTGCGATGCAGATGAAGAAAAAGGGTTTCTTTGTAGCAGGTGTAGCTGAGGGAAGAAAAAGTGACTTACCCACGGTTGTCGTGGAAACCCACGCATCCAATGCTTCCCCAAATAGAGACTGACCTGTGTAGGGTAGGTTTCTCCACACTTCTCCTGGATTCCGCATCTGCAGACCACTGGTGTAGCCAGAGTCCCCTGCGAGCTAAGACCGACATGGAAGATATCCTTGCATTCAGCGTACCCAAGTCCTTCATGGACTCCACCATGAACCCCGCAGAATCCTGTATATTACGCAAAAACAGTTCAATGTCACTTCTGTCCATTGTATCTAAATCTTCTAGTAACGTGCCTGACCACCTTACTATAGCTTTAGAAATCCATGCACAGGCAATAGTAGGCCTTAACGCCACCCCTGAAGCAGTGTATATGGCTTTGAGCGTAGTGTCAATCTTACGATCAGCCAGTTCTTTTAACGTGGTAGATCCAGGGACAGGTAACACCACCTTTTTTGACAGTCTGGACACAGATGCGTCAACTATGGGTGGGATCTCCCATTTTTTTCTATCCTCCTCAGGAAAAGCAACCAGAACCCTTTTGGGAATCTGGAATTTATTCTCCGGGGTTTCCCAGGATTTTTCAAATAAAGCGTTTAATTCTTTAGACACAGGGAAGGTTAGCGAGGCTTTCTTATTATCTGTGAAGTAAGCCTCCTCTACTTGCTCAGGTGGTGCTCATGGCCTCAATCATGAGCTACACCCCCTTAGCAAGGGATGCCGCCCCCCTCAGCTTATCCCATCACCGTCTGCCGTGTCAGCGTCGGTATCCGTGTCATCTTGCATAATCTGGGCAAGAGCATGTTTCTGTGGGTATAAGTTAGAAGGTTTGGAAGAAATAGGAATAGAACCTGACCAAAAACAGCCATAGAATTCTTTAAAACCCGAGTTTCATTCTCAGTATGAGCTACCCTAGTAGATATCTGAGAGATCATTCCCGTAATGGGAATCTGAGACAGGGCATTACATTCCTGGGTACAAGGAATTGATTCCTCTGAAGAAGACATGTCCTCTGCAGCATAAGACACCGAATCCCTTGACATGGCTATGTGAGAAATATACTCCCACACACACAGGAAAAATGTCAGACACCGTTTCCCCCAAGTATGCCACAGAGAAACACAGAGCTTGGAGCCAGCACACACACACGCAGCGCTTCTCAAGGTAGATACAATACAACTACCTGGCGCTGACTGTGTACCTTAATAGACTACACAGAAATTACACAGCCCCCCCTTCTACAACCCCCTGGTACCGCACAGGATAGCTGGAGTTGCGTGGAGGGACAGCTCTCCCCGTCAGCGTCTCTTAGCTGGATCTGCAGGCAGGAAAGTGGTGCTGAACGCTGCTGGGTCCGCTCTGAGGAGAAGCTCCCGCACTTTATATCTTTATACTGGCCTGAGGAATGGTGCTGGCAGCGTTACCGAGGTCCCCGACAGCCTGAGTGACCAGTGTAGGGTATAGGCGCTGGCTCAGGGCGCCCCTCATAGCGCCGCACTGTGTACCCCTGAGCCTCCGGAGCGCAGTTAGTACTGCGCTCCCACCTTGTTGCCGCCATCTTCACACCGGTTTCCCGCTTGCCAGGGGGGCGGTGACTCACTCTCCACTGGAATCTTCTGGCTCTGTTAGGGGGTGGCGGCATGCTGCGGGAGTGAGCGGTCGCCTGGGGGCGGCTAACGATCATCAACCTCAGGAGCTCAGTGTCCTGTCAGCGGAGATAGTGGCCATTAACCTCTCAGGGTTGGACACTACTCCCCCCCCTAAGTCCTATGAAGCCTAACTCTAAGAAAAATAATAAAACTAGAAAAACTCCTATGGAGCTCCCCTAGCTGTGACCGGCTCCTCCGGGCACATTTTCTAAACTGAGTCTGGTAGGAGGGGCATAGAGGGAGGAGCCAGCCCAAACTGTTAAACTCTTAAAGTGCCAGTGGCTTCTAGTGGACCAGTCTATACCCCATGGTAATAATGTGGACCCCAGCATCCTTAGGACAAAAGAGAAAAGTAATTTAAAATCCATGCTGTGTAAAAAGAGAGAGCATTGTGTGAAAGCAGCAACGTTCATCAGACTATACACCAGAATGTATGCTGCACATATCCGATGGGACGTTGCCGTGGACAACATAGTGTTGTTACAGTAAGCATGTAGCTATATATCGTGTCTTCATACGGCGGATCGTGTAGTGTGATTTATTGTTTCATCACATCAACCTGATGACGGTTCAATACAATAGGTGCGTTCGCATCTTAAGGGCTTGATTCAATTAACTCGACTCCATTTGCGAGTAAATGTTGATAAATGCCACACTTACGATTGCTCTGGACTCGCTGATTTTTGGTAGCTGCACCATAGAACGACATACAAAAATTAGCACGTTCGACTGATGTTGCCAGCTTGTCTACACTGTTGCAACCCGGCACCCACGCATATAAATTAAGTGATCCCTAGGAAAACAATCATTTGGGATGCAAGGGTGACAGACCACCAACAGACAGAGAGGAGGTAGCTTTTTTCTGTGAGGAAAAAGTTGTGTTCATCTATACATCATTTACACATAACATAATATAGAATTATAGCACAGAACACAAATATAGATTAAAATTGTAAAAAGGGAGTAATGAGAGCATTTATATAAATATATAGACTTTACAAATGAAGCATTAGCAACAGAAGTTGTTATGAAGAGACTGATTTTTAATAGTTCTTGGTTGAAAAATCAAGTGATACATCTCAGCTCAGCAGTTGCTTCATTAATCTAGTACAAGCAGAGGTTACGGCTTTACATATGTTGCAGCGTGAATAAAATCTGTTGTTTACACAAGAGCTAAGGATTCGTCAGTACTGTGGAATACCATTGCCAATACAGGTTGAGTATCCCATATCCAAATATTCCGAAATACGGAATATTCCGAAATACGGACTTTGAGTGAGAGTGAAATACTGAAACCTTTGTTTTTTGATGGCTAAATGTACACACACTTTGTTTAATACACAAGTTATTAAAAATATTGTATTAAATGACCTTCAGGCTGTGTGTATAAGGTGTATATGAAACATAAATTAATTGTGTGACTGTAGACACACTTTGTTTAATGCACAAAATTATAAAAAATATTGGCTAAAATTGACTTCAGACTGTGTGTATAAGGTGTATATGAAACATAAATGCATTCTGTGCTTAGATTTAGGTCCCATCACCATGATATCTCATTATGGTATGCAATTATTCCAAAATACGGAAAAATCCGATATCCAAAATACCTCTGGTCCCAAGCATTTTGGATAAGGGATGCTCAACCTGTATGTGCACTATTTATAAAGAGCTACTGTCCAGTACACAAACACACAACTCTACACTCTATATGCAAAATTTCTCAGACATACCTGGAGCGCCTCACTGTCCGGTACGCCGTGGGAAGAGAATGCTTCCCTTTTGAATGAGAGCGGGACTTGGATTCAAAATGGATTTTTGGAGATCTTGACCTTGACCTGTCCTTCTTTTTCTTCTTTTTTTTCGCCTTTTGTTCCCCATGAAAATCTCGACTTTGATGCCTTTTTGTGACGGGGTACTCTGTAGTGGGAACAATTGTATCTTCTGGGAGAAAGTCACAGTCCATACTGTTCATATCCTGAAAATGGACAAGATGATCTGTCATTGAGTGGAATCATCCTAATCACTATTACTGATTTTTCATTGAAAATGTGTGGATGTAGAAAAATCCAGTGCATGTTTGAGATGTTCAATTATTCCCACTGTATGGTAAATGATTTGAGGTGAACTATTTTATTTGAGTCAGGACTCAAATATTGCTACACATTACTGCAACACTGAAAATCAGAGAAATATACAAAACTACAAATTGGCATTCAGATTCAGACTGAATACAATGCTTCGTTTGTTCTACAAACATCAGTAATCCTTAACTAAATACTAAAGATTTAGAAAATAAACTGTATATATTAATCTCTACATTTGTCAATTTGCAGTTTACATGCGGTGAACGCGGATTGCGGGTAGCTGGATCTCCTCTTTACTCTGGCTCACAAACAGCACAACTTTTATAAAGATCAGGGGCATTTGTGATTTTATAAGCAATACAATGTATTAAGTTGCAGTGACGTGCGGTTAGGTCAGTGGCTGGGGAGACACAAGCAGCTAACATCTCTCCCCCCCCCCCCCCCCCCAATAGAGGAAAAAAAAAAAAAAAAAAAAGCGTAGCCCCCCCCTTTATTTGTAAAACCAGCACAAGGCAGAACCAGCCAGGGGGGGTAATGCCATAGCAGGGGAGACACTCGGTATGGGGTCCCCCTGCCATGACATTAATCTAGCCCCCCAAACTAGTCAGCCCAGGGCTGGAATTCCTCAGAAGTGGGGACCCCAAAAAATAAACATGGGGTCCCCCTTCCCGAGCAATAGCCAGCACTGGGCTGATAGCCCAGTGCTATTGCCCCGCACCCCTGGTGGCGGTGGGTGCGGGGTTCATTGTTAAAATTGTTCTTTACAGGTGGCCTACAGATCCCAGCAAGCCTGCCCAGCATGCTGGCACTTGGAGAACCACAAGTGCCAGCATGCCCGGACATAAATGGCCCGCTGGCACCTGCGGTACACCTGTAAAGAATAGTAATATTGTTCTTTACAGGTGGCCTACAGGTCCCAGCAAGCCTGCCCCAGCATGCTGGCACTTGGAGAACCACAAGTGCCAGCATGCCCGGACATAAGTGGCCTGCTGGCACCTGTTGTCCACCTGTAAAGAAAATATTAAAATAAAAACACAGTGTCTTAAAAAATAAGTTTTATTGCTCAGGGTCTTCACCTGGGGGCGGCAGCCTTTAAGCTCTTTTGCATGGCCGCCGCTTCCCCAGGGCTTCAGGCGTCTTCACCTGGGCGGGCGCCACCTCCCCTGGGCTTCCAGCGTCTTCCTCTGACGTCTTCACCTGGTGGGCGGCGGCTGCTAAGCTCTTTTGCATAGCCGCCACCCATCCAGGACTTTCGGCGTCTACAGCCTTCAGGAGCTCTTCTCCGCTCCTCCTCCGCCGTTGGACTAACAGCCGCTCCCTCGCGCTGACTTATATAAGTCAGCCAGAGGGGGCGGAGCGATGACGCGGCGAGCCGGGATTGGCTCGCGGCGGCCATCTTCTATTTCAAAAATTACGCTGAGGCGCCATTTTTGAAATGGGTTACCGCTCCGCTGCTCAAACTCTGTACCGCTGCCCGCACCGTCGCACCCACGCCGCCCACAACAGTGATTGACATCGGATCCAGTGACTGATCCGCTGGCCAATCACTGTGGCCTCACTGACAGGGGCGTGCTTTCATGGGTTGAAAGCATGTCCCTGTGTGAAAGCGGCACCACTAATGGTGCCGCTTTCCTATGATTTTTCAATGGGCTTTTAATGCCCATTGCTAGGCCCCGCCCGCCCCCCATACCTTTCCCTAACTGACAGGGAGGCACCACGATCGGTGCCTCCCAAACACTTTTTACACAGGACTCGGAGTAATGATTAGGATAATATAAAGCAAATACTTATGACACAGAATATGTGTCATAAGTATCTTCTTTATATTATTTTAGTCAGTAATGACAGGGGAGGCACTGCCTCCCCTGCCTGCACGTCCCTGTTAAGTTGAAGACCACTTCCTGATGTACTTGCCATTATGTGTAAGAGAACATGTCACCCATCAGTGAAATGAGTGATGTGCTAGATTGAGCCTGCATGCAGGCTCAATCTAGCACCGGCGATAGTGATTGCTTAGAATTTAAGCACTGATCTGTCCGTGTGTACCCCCCTTACCTCTCACCCAATACACTACTTCACTCCCTTCCCTGCATAATCCGTCACTACCCTGCACCCCCCTCCCCGCACACAGTATCTTGCACCCCAATCCCCACAAACACTATACTACAGCCACTACCCTGCACCCCACTCCCCACACCCAGTACACTAGGCCGGACAATCGGTTGATCGGCAGTTCATGCTACCATATTAGTAACCTACTCTTAGTGCACAGAGACCCCGAGTATTTACTATATGAGAACATAAGACATTTGCACAGGGGCAATTCCCAAAGTGAAAAGGGCAAACACATATGCATGGACAAATGTACTGCAGGTCAGTATTTTTGTAACTTTGGAAGTAATTTGGAGTTGGGTACATACCCATTTGCATAGTGAAATATCCAATTTTGACCTGTGCATGCCTACCTCTCAACCAACACTCGGGTGTGGAATGGCTGACCGGTGGTCAGCATACAGGCAGCGGATTCCTGGCGGGGGGACGAGTGCAGCGAACCCCTTGCGGGCTCTCTGCGCTCACCTCGCTGAGGGCTCGGTGGTGCCCTGCGCTCGCCGCGGCTTCTGTTCCCACTCTATGGGTTTTGTGGACACCCACGAATGGGAATAGTAGGGGGAGGTCATGTGATCGTCCATCTCCTGACCGCCGGTCACATGAATACATCCCCCAAACACTCCCTTCCCCACACACAGTACATTACCTCTAACCCTGCATTCCCCTCCCCGCAAACACTACTGCAGCTACCCTGCACCCTCTCAATGCACACACTACTTCTCACTGTACACACCTCTCCCCTGCATAGTACCGCCGAACAAGTGGATACCTTTAAATAGCTGGGTTCAACTATCAACGGTCAACAGATAGCCGCTACAAGTGACATCACGAGACGCATAGGTTGTGCCACAGCTGCCTTTGCTTCTCTGAAAAAAGGCCTCTGGGACCAAAAGGACATTACCATTGCCACAAAAATTAGGGTATTCAACATCAGAACAAATTTAACTTTATGGTTCAGAATAATGGCAATACTTAAAAACGACCTAACAAAGCTGGAATGTTTCCAAATGAGGTGCTTACGAAATATACATCAAGAAAAAATGGACCGGAGAAATTAAAACATCCGAAAACTATGCAAAGACCAACCCACAGTTGAATCCTATATCAAGAGACAGCGTTTAAAGTGGTTTGGACATGCAGAATTGAGCCTAAAAGATTACACCTTACCAGTGCCTAAATACTGTAACACATTCCGGAGGAATGGAAAATAGTAAGTGATATGCCAAAGAAAACATGGCTAAAGTCGATGGCCCAAGATCTTCAACCATTACACTTTCATAATGATGATGCCAAGCAAGCCGCCCTAAACCAATTCCAGTTACGTGTGATTATTAGAGATTCCCTACCTTTGGCTGTCACAGTGACAGCAAGCTTACTCTACTGGTGCCAACGACAATTAAGTCACATTATAAAGCGATGATTGATGTTTTTCCACACTTCCACAGAACAATATACTGCTTCCCACTGCTGCTACCATTCCTTTCATGTCAGTACCAAAATCGTTGTGGCTTCTACTCCAAAGTCTTGCCTTAACATTGCATTCCTGGGAGTAAAAGGAGGGAAAATAAGTCTCCTCCCTGTCCCTTCCCCGACTTGCATATTTAAGTCAGTCTAATTACAATATCTCTCCCTGAAGTGAATTGCAGACTAAAAAAAAAAGCAAAAAAACAACCCACATTCCTGACAATTGAATTCCCGGGAGTATGCAAATTCCCGACATTCATATTTAAGTCAGACTAATTACAATATCCCTCTCTGAATTGAATTGCAGACTAAAAAACACATTCCTGACAATCAAATTACCGTGATGCACGGGAGTTTGTAAAGTCAGGAATTTGAAGACAAACTCTCACTGAATTGAATTGACCCCTTTGACTTCTTTACTGCTGAAATGGAATTTGAAGGGAATAGAAACAAAGAAACTGAAGGTACATGGCTAAATACCGGATAGATACAAAAGACAAAGCGGCCTCTTAAAAAAATAAAAAATAAAATAAGAACATTCTCATTAGAGAGCCCATTCTGAAATTACCTAGTCATGCTGCATCAATGTGGTCACACTATTAGAATGCTGCTTAATTTGAAGTTTTGCTCACAACATAGGCTATTCAAGATTTTCAGTGGGCCACTGTAAAGTTCTGGAGATTTGGGGGGCCGAACATTTGAGTTTTAATATAAGAACACTAGTTTACATTATACTACACATAAGCTATCATAGCCACACGTTTCTTTTTACGCCAGGATTCCTTGGCAGGATACCAGCATCTGTCACACATCTATGCACTGCAGCTACTGACAATAATGTCCCATATTCACATTGACAGTCCAACCCCCCCCCCCCCCCCCCACACACACACTGAAAATGCATCTGAGCATCTTCATATCTCAAAGAACAGTGAAAGTAATGAAGTCATTGTCCATTCAAATGTTCAACAAGCTTCCTGCTACATCTGACAATGGGGATGATTGAATTCTGCAAGCTGTTAATAGCGCTGAGAAGGAGATCCCGGAGCTATTCAATTCATTGCGATGTTATGTCAGGGAATGCCTGCACTGCTCCTTAAACCGGGGGAGGGTTAGGGGATGTAATAGTATGTGAGAACCTGAAAGTGAGAGATTTTGGGAGAATTTTCCAGTTTTTTCAAAGTGGCAATCATTTACATGGCAAAATCAACCAATGTCAATGATTATCACTTTAAAAAAACAACAAAAAAACAAAAACAAAAGAACTGTCCCAAAATCTCACAATTTCAGAGTCTCACCCCCCGTTACATTCCCCCTGTCCCCCCCTCCAGGTGTTTAGTAGCAAGAATGGGCATTGTCTGACTTAAGTGCCCCGCCACAATGCCGTCTACACTGCGCTAAGGCACAAAACAGCATCACGGCACTAGTTGTAGTCTGACTTAAAAGCGTGTTGAATTTAAGAGCTCCGAGACTTCCTTCCTGACGCTATTAACAGCGTGCTGAATTGACACCATCGGTAGCTGCACCCCCCCCCAAATCCATTTACTTCAATAGCAGCTGTGACTTCAGGTCCCTAGCATGGGAATCTGCAGGGTGGAACACCAGTTAAAAACCATTTCATATATTTTAATTACATTTACACCAATTAACATGCTGCAGTGCTGGACATTAGTCTAGCAACAGTACACATACATTTTAATATCCGCAACACATCCTTCCTATTGCCCAGCAACAGAAACACATCTGAAGCCTTTTGCTTTTGTACAGACATTTATTTTCTTTTGTTTGTCTTCTTAAACATGGTTTCCCAAACTCTGCCATCATAGTTCAGGCTTTATGAAGATCAATGCTTGAGCACAACTGACTTAATTAGTACCTCAGTCAATTTGATTTAACCATCTGGACTCTAGCATGGATACCTTGGCAGATTTTGAGAAACACTGTTTTAGGGAACAATTTGAGAATCATTTGAGAAGAGATATTTTATTTATTTATGAACAGTTTCTTATATAGCGCACCAAATTCCGTTGTGCTTTACAACTGGAGATATTGTCAAGTACTGACTTTGCACATAAAAAACAGCCCCAACGGACTAATCCAAACAAAACCAACCAAGTACAAGTTTCTGAGACGTAAAGCCATGACAAGAGTCACTGGATTGCAGTGTACTGTAAAACAAGGTACAGTATGTATGCAAAATTCCACCTTTAGGTTACTTTTAAATACAATAAGGTATAAGCCACAATCGATTTGTAAAATAGCGCAGGATTTTAGGATCTCTTTTGCATGTTAACATATTTAATTGAATAAACTATAATACCACAAAGTCAGAACAATAGTTAAAATGGAGTTTTAGTTCCTTTTCCCGTAAGAATTAGCTTTCTTGCTGCCTCATCCATCAGCTCTTTTTCAGGCTGCGTACACAAAATCAATAGAAGGCAGAGTATGTTTTAGAGGGCTGTCGCGGGCGTTCCTAATTGCTTTGCGTATCAATGATTCTGATGAGGCAGGTGAGGACAAAATAGCGCTTTATGAACTTAGACTTGCCAAAACCAAGCTGATTCTTGTAAACTTATTATTGTCTACATTAAAAGCAACAGCCTCCTGCGGCAACAGAATGAGTTTTGGACTATAAACTAAGTAGACTTTAAGTTCATGGTACAGGGAAGGAGAAGGAAGAAAAACACAAACAAAAATGTAACATTTTGAAACCGGGGGACATATTTATTCAAGTGCGGTATTGTATCTGTGGCCGATTCATTAAACAGGCACTTACTGTACCCTAAAATGCATCTGAGTAAACTGGGAAAAATGACACTTCTACATTACATCGTATTTCCAGTTTCATAGAAAGTTCAAGGCAATCATTTTTTAGCGCAACCCTTTCTCTAAAGGGCCCTACACACCTAGCGACCCGCCGCCGAGCTGCCCGACACAGCAGACGGGTAACCCGGAGGGGAGAGTGGGTAGGTGACGGGGGGAGTGAAGTTTCTTCACTCCCCCCGTCACCATAGCACTGCATGCTAATATGGACGAAATTGCCCATATTGGTCTGCATGTTTAAACGAGCCAGTACCAGCGATGACCGAGCGCGGGGCCACGCATCGTTCATCGCTGGTGCTTACACACTGAAAGATATGAACGGTGTCTCGTTCATTAATGAACGAGATTGTTCATATCTTTCACTGGTATCGACCAGTGTGTAGGGATCTTAAGATGTAATTATGCTATATTGAATTTGCTTATTCTAATTTCAAATTTTCTACAGATTGAGGTGGACATGTACTAAGCAGTGATAAAAGTGGAGAAGTGAGCCAGTAGAAAAGTTGCCCATGGCAACCAATCAGCACTGACGTAACATTTATAATTTGCATGCTATAAAAGTATGCAGAGCAGCTGATTGGTTGCCAAGGGCAACTTCTCCACTGGCTCACTTCTCCACTCTTATCACTGCTTAGTACATGCCCTCCTTAATTTCTTATAACAAAACCTCTGTATTCTGTAAAGACAGTGCATAGTACAGTTAAGATTTTGTCACTCTAAAATGACTTTAATTGGCCACCACATGCCCTTCTATAATGTCTTACTACAGTATATATATTGCTTTTTATTACCAGTGGTATTCTTTGTATCTCAGCTTACATCTTCATTATTTGGATTTTTATAGAATGACACTGCTATTCTCTGAAATTTTGGTATATTCCAAGCACATTGGGAAGTAGAACGTTGTGATATGCCAGGGGAATAATAAAAAGTCTGCTCAAAGTATTGTATTGTGCATAGTAAAAGTTGCAATATAAATTATGTACAAGCTAATGAATGAAAGTAATTTAAAGTTAGAAACCTACTTTTAAAGGCGATTAAGGGGTCTATTTATTAAGAATTAACATACCTTATAACAAATTACAGTGGCAATAAGGAATAAGTGTTCAAGTCTATTCACCAAATCTCTTGCTGGGACATTGGCTCAAATAAAAGTCTGTCCTGGTGGGAAGTAGATAGTACAGCGTAAGCCAGCACTTTGGATACCGCACATGTGCTATTCTCACTACCAGAGAGAAATCTTTCTGGAAGAGAAAATGTGTGATGTCATCTCAATATGGCGCTAGCTACCGGAAAATCAAACTCTGAAAAGCTTGCTTCCCAGAGCTTTAGAAATTGAAGACCTCAGTTCACAGAAAGAAAAAGAAAAATGTGGACTGCGGTATCCTGAACTACTGTGCTGCATGCAGGAGATAAAGATATTCAATAAAGTTGTTCATATTATTGTCTGGCGGCTATGCAGGCAGTCCCAGCATCTGCCATGAAAGGCGCATAACAAAAGTGGGCAGCTGAGGAGCTGTCAATAAATGCACAGTGCGGCAGTAATAGACAGACATGCTTAGGGGAGCACTCCGTTTATCCCTTTCAAACGCAAAATGTTTGGTGTAAATGAGACTATTTACACATTGCCATATTCAGCGCAATTTTACTCTGTAGTTAATAGCGGTGTGTACAAATGTTCTCAATTTGTAGTATTTTGAATTTTTGTTTTTAAAACTGTCTGGCCAACCGGGAAGCTGTAAGCCAAATGCATATGTAAATGCTTCTTACATTCGAGTGGGAGCACCTTTTGTGTGCAAAGTGATGCAAATGCAACTGCATTAACAGACTTTTGATGAATTGAGATAAAACATGTGCGGTATGTAAAAACGCAAGCATGTACTCTCATATATTTGTTTTTATTTTCCCATCAGTTACTAATCTGAGTTAAGCATATGTGAACGATTTTAAAAGCATATTAATGCCGGTGCACACAAAATAACACATTTTTAATCACTGCTTTTTTATACTTTTAAAGTCAGATTCTAGAGACTACACAAATAAGAAAATATGCCACAATTGTGCTGAAGAGCTTTTTGCAAAATCGACTAATTGACAAGCCAATTGTACAAAACAAGCTGCATGAGGCTTCCGTCCATTGAATAGCACACAGTCAAAGTATATAGCTGCTCTTGTTCCTTTCAGTAATTAGGAAGAAAAAAGCGCCATGGACATCACTCAGATTTTGTAAAAGAGGACATGAACTTGAAGAAAAGCTATGCGCAGTAACAATTATAAAAGGCATTTAAACAAATAAAAAAGAAGCAATTTAGCTTAAAGGATTATTGATGTCTAACATTTTTTACAAGGGGAACATGAAGTTGCTCGGACTGGGTTTCTCAAAGCTGCCAATACAATTCACATATGGAAAGGAAAAGCAGAACAAAATTTGAAAATGGTGATTAGTTTAAACAACCATTGTTTTAGATCTCCATTATGTAAGGGTGGAAACCATTTATACAGGGTATATGTTACATGTCCAATATAGGGTTAAGTGGTCCCTGTCGGACAACAGATCTAGATAAACTGCACATTATATGCCGAAAATAGAAAAAGATGATGAAATACACTTACCTGCACATTCTCTGGACAAAGGGCAACATAAAGTAATGTAGAGACGGGATGTAGTTGGAATCTCGGCGGTCAGAATCCCGAAAGTCAGAATCCCGATTCTGGAATCCCGACCGCCATAATACCGGCAGCGCCACCACAGCTATTCCCACTCCTTGGTGTCCACGACACCCATGGAGTGGGAATAGCACCTGTGGAGAGTGAGGCGAGCCACCGAGCCCGCAAGGGGCATCATTCCGTTCGCCATCCTGCCGGCATTCTGAAGGTCGGGATTCCAGCGTTGGTATTCCAACCGTCAGGATTCCGTACCCAACCCAGTAAAGACAACATACAGCATAAAAGCTGTAATAAATAAAACAGATGGGTACAGCACAATCAAGTTGAGGCCTGAAAGTGACCGTATCAGCAGTACACTAAAGGCTGCAGAGGGTACAGCTTTCACACACAGGGGCAGATGTATTGACCTGCAGAAGGCATAAGGAAGTGATAAACCAGTGATAAATGCAGGGTGATAAACACACCAGCCAATCAGCTCCCATATGTAAATTAACAGTTAGGATCTGATTGGCTGGTGCCTTTATCACCTTGCACATATCACTGGTTTATCACTTCCTTATGCCTTCTCCAGGTTAATACATCTACCCCACAATTTGCTATGCAGGCTCATTTTACAATTTATTCACAAAATAAAAACTTTTAATCTACTGCACAAGCCTAGCTCTGTACTATAATTTACTTTCTTTCCTAAGCATTGTACCTCAGTCCTCATACACTTGTTACACTAATGAGAAGTTGCCAATGCTAGAAGATATGCTTTTTCTTCCTCCAAGCATCCCTACTTCACTCATTGTTTTAAAAGCATAACAAGAATATTTTTCTGTTGTACTAAACTTCTCAATATTTTTAAACTAACAAACCTCATCCTAACTTATCAAGCGTCATTTCCCAGTTGCAAATCACCACTGGTTATTCCTTTCCGAAAAAAACAGTTTGGAGGGCTGGAAACCCAATTCACTGACTTTAGGGGATATGCAATTTGCTCCGGTAATCTCTGAGCTGTTGGTTTTGTCCCACTGCATATTAAATTGAGGCCATTTTCACACGTATTTTAGGGAAATTTTCACCAATGCCTTTTCACCTTTTTTGTGAAAAGGCATTGGTGAAAAATAGCTCAAAATCGGCGAAAACAGACAGTGTTTCCACCAGCACAGGTGAGAAAACATGTGGATTCGCCAAGCCACACGTTTTTTTGTTCCTGCTGAACTTTTCTGTTAGGCGAAAAAACGGCCCTGCTATTGAATAGGGTGAATCCTCATTCACCCTAAAAATAGAGGTGTTTTTTCGCCTATGCGAAAAAAACGGGCCTAATTGCATACCGCCCTATGTGTCTGATTCAGAGATGGGCATTATACAGCAGCAGCCGTCACCGTTGTGCAGCTGCTACTATAAAAATATGCTAAAGCCGCAGGAGGCGCGTTGTGTAAATAAATGCCTCCTATAGGCTTCTGTGCTCTGATGCTGCGTTCACTGTTGCAGCATCGGATCATCTATGACAACATCAGTCATCAGTTATCTGCTTGTGCGAATTAGACACACAAGCAGACTCTGCTGATTAAAACGATATGTGACATGGCTATATTCTCTGTGCATCTGCATATGAAATGCTATGTTACAGGTAGTGTTTTTTTCCTAGGAAAACCCTGTAGCGTAGCCGCATGTCGCATATCATTTTAATCAGCAAAAGCTTCTTGTGCATCCTATTGACATTGTTTTGCGAATAAGATGCATTTTAATGAAAAGTTGCATGAAAAAATTATGCAGCATGGTGCGGCTAGAAGGGCTGTTTAAGAGGCTAGATGTAACTGGATACATCTGTAACTTTGTATCTGAAACAAACCATGTTGCCTTGCAAGGGGAGTAAATACATTTATATTTTCTCTGTGAAGTGTAAATACTGGCTGCCCACAAATGTTAGACAGCTTTATTTTTACACTAAAATTTTGATGTCCGTTTGGACCCCCCCCAACTAAATCTAAATCTCTCTGCAAATGTTACATGATCTGCCCACCTGCAGTGCAACATGGTTTTGCCCAGATGCTTGCTTTTTTGGTATGCTTCCATATCTGAATAACCTTATTTTAGGCATCCCACTTTTTAACGTAGGGGAAACCACTCCATTCTAGGTGGGAGGTGCCCAGGGACCTAGAGATGACTGTGCCAATGCTATGTAGCACTTAGCCATACCGGGGTCAAGGTATTTGTGGCCCCGTTCCTCATAAGGTAATACCAGTGCCCCGAACTTACTTCAAAATAGATTTTCCCTTTTAATGGAAATTATTAAATGAGACATTTAAAATGCTCACAATGAAAGTACTTCTGATTATTTGCAGCCCATCTATTTTTTATTTTTTTTTATTTTAGGACTGATCATTAACAATTTCGATAAAGAAGGGGGTACTGATTAATTACAGTAAATGAAGAGGCACAGGTATTTATAAGGAGGAAACGTGTACACATTAAAATGAAGTTGGGTAGGCGTAAATACATTTTCAACTAATAAATGGACAAATATTTTAATTAAATAAGGAATAAGATAATTTTACTTAATAAATGTGGCAATAGTAGAAAAAGGAAAAAAATCTATAGGGATGGGAGCAAGCCATGTTAAGTTAAATTATCATTTAAATCTTAGTGGAAACTAAACCTGGTTGTGGAGGTTATGAAGGTTGCCCATATGGTCCCTTATAGTTACAAGAAGAGGCAGTACTAAACGGATTGTATGTGGTATGAGGTTGGTGGCAGGGGGATACAAGGGGAACACTTGTACTGGGCCCAAGTTTCTGAGAGGCCACGGCCCCTAAGGAATCTGGGGACTCAGTTCATGTGTTCCACTTGCATGTGCAACATTCGGCAAGGCACAGACAGAATGAGTGAACCCGGCGGTACATCAGTATATGAAGTTAAAGGATGGGTACTAAATCCCAGCAGTTGGGATCCCAACAGTCAATGAAGACCGACCGCCAGAATTCTGACACAACCCGGTAAGCATTTTCATCTAACTCACTCATCCCGCAGCCTAATCCTAACCTCCACAGCCTAACCATAACGGCAATACCACTTGCAGATTAACCCTAACCTCCCTGAACACTGCAGTCTAACCCTAGTACAGACCATATTAACCTCAAGGATCCCTTGGGATTCTGACAGTCACGATCCCACTGGCCAGGATTTTGACCGCATTTCAAGCTATGTCTGACCACACAATACAAAATGCACAACATGGACATTGTTGTGAATTGCTGCCTCGTGGAAGGGTGTAGTGTTCACGTTAGCCTGTTTTAGCAGGGCGTCCCGCACTACCCAATTTTTTAAGGGCAAAATCCGCCCTACCCTTTCTGCAGCGCCCTGCTAAAACCACCGTCCACTTCCTGCCCTCCCAGCGTGTAAAGATGCCGTGCGCATGCGTGCGGTATCCATTCACGCTATGGGAGAGAGCTTGGGAGAAGTCCAGCA
This sequence comes from Pseudophryne corroboree, assembly GCF_028390025.1. NCBI lineage: Eukaryota > Metazoa > Chordata > Amphibia > Anura > Myobatrachidae > Pseudophryne > Pseudophryne corroboree. Next base: position 340,624,217 of record NC_086444.1, on the reverse strand, counting down.
CCTCCGTAGGTGCTGGGCACGCCCACTACAGTGATGCTGCCGCCCGCCCACGCCCCCTGTAGTAACGTCTGTGGGCCGCACTGCCCACTTCAATGACTTCACATGACCACGCCCACTTTTCTGTTGCAAGCACACATATATGCCCCCGCAGTCCGGTGCCCTGCCCTCTAGAATTTCTAGAGTGAACACTAAGGGTGCCTTTGGTAGGAAGATTCTCCAGGCGGTTGTTCATTCCCTCCCTCACATTCTTGGGTATGAGAGGAAGAGGAGGAAATACATAGACCGACTGGAACACCCACGGTGTCACCAGGGCGTCTACAGCTATCGCCTGAGGGTCTCTTGACCTGGCGCAATACCTCTGTATTTTTTTGTTGAGGCGGGATGCCATCATGTCCACATGTGGCAGTTCCCACCGACTTGCAGTCTGTGCGAAGACTTCCTGATGAAGTCCCCACTCTCCCGGGTGGAGGTCGTGTCTGCTGAGGAAGTCTGCTTCCCAGTTATCCACTCCCGGGATGAACACTGCTGACAGTGCGCTTATGTGATTTTCCGCCCAGCGAAGAATTCTGGTGGCTTCCGCCATCGCTACCCTGCTCCTTGTGCCGCCTTGTCGGTTTACATGAGTCACTGCGGTGATGGTGTCTGACTGAATCAGAAACGGTTGGTCGCGAAGCAGGGTTTCCGCTTGACGTAGGGCGTTGTATACGGCCCTTAGTTCCAGGATGTTGATGTGAAGGCAAGTCTCCTGACCTGACCACAGACCTTGGAAATTTCTTCCCTGTGTGACTGCTCCCCACCCTCGGAGGCTTGCATCCGTGGTCACCAGGACCCAGTCCTGAATGCCGAATCTGCGGCCCTCGAGAAGGTGAGCACTCTGCAGCCACCACAGGAGAGACACCCTGGCCCTGGGGGATAGGGTGATTAACCGATGCATCTGAAGATGTGATCCGGACCACTTGTCCAGTAAGTCCCATTGAAAGGTTCTCGCATGGAACCTGCCGAAGGGAATGGCCGCGTATGATGCCACCATCCTTCCCAGGACTCGAGTGCAGTGATTCACTGACACCTGTTTTGGTTTTAATAGGTTCCTGACCAGTGTCATGAGCTCCTGAGCTCTCTCTATCGGGAGATAAACCCTTTTCTGGTCTGTGTCTAGAATCATGCCTAGGAAGGCAGACAAGCCGTAGGAACCAACTGCGACTTTGGAATATTTGGAATCCAGCTGTGTTGCCGTTACACTTCCAGAGAAAGTGCTACGCTGATCAGCAACTGCTCTCTTGATCCCGCTTTTACGAGGAGATCGTCCAAGTATGGGATAATTGCGACCCCTTGCTTCCGCAGGAGTACCATCATTTCCGCCATTACCTTGGTAAATATTCTCGGTGCCGTGGAGAGACCAAACGGCAACGTCTGAAATTGGTAATGACAATCTTTTACCACAAATCTGAGGTACGCCTGATGAGGTGGATAAATGGGGACATGAAGGTATGCATCCTTTATGTCCAGAGCCACCATAAAATTCCCCCCTTCCAGGCTTGCGACGACCGCTCTCAGCGATTCCATCTTGAACTTGAACCTTTTCAGGAATATGTTCAGGGATTTTAAATTCAATATGGGTCTGACCGAACCGTTCGGTTTCGGGACTACAACATGGTCGAATAATAACCCCCTCCTTGTTGAAGGAGGGGAACGTTGACCACCACCTGTTGAAGATACAATTTGTGAATTGCAGTTAACACTATTTCCCTCTCGTGGGGGGAAGCCGGCAGGGCCGTTGGTGAGGGGGCATCTCCTCGAAGTCCAGCTTGTATCCCTGAGACACAATATCTATTGCCCAGGGATCTAACAGGGAGTGAACCCACTTGTGGCTGAAATCTCGAAGAAGTGCCCCCACCGGGCCTAGCTCCGCCTGTGGAGCCCCAGCGACATGCGGTGGATTTTGTAGAGGCCGGGGAGGACTTCTGTTCCTGGGAACTAGCGGTGTTGTGCAGCTTCTGTCCTCTGCCCCTGCCTCTGGCAAGAAAGGACGCACCTCGGACTTTCTTGTTTCTTTGTGATCGAAAGGACTGCATTTGATAATGTCGTGCTTTCCTAGGCTGTGCGGGAATATAAGGCAAAAGATCAGAATTACCAGCTATAGCTGTGGAGACCAGGTCCGAGATCCCTTCTCCACACAATCCTCAGCCTTGTAAGGTAAACCTTCCATATGCCTCTTAAGTCGGCATCACCTGTCCATTGCATGTTCCACAGGACACGGCAAGCAGAAATCGACACAGCGTGCTATCTGCAGGATCCCTGAGGATAGCTGTTAAGTCAGCGCTACCTTTTGGGCAAACGTGACACCCTAGGGGAAGATTCCCATCGTATCCTGGCCCTAGTAGGGAAAGGATACTCCCTGAGAATTCTTTGTGGGAAGCTGCAGCTTCTTGTCTGGAGATTCCCGCTCTTTTTCTTCATGAGAGGAGGGAAATTTACCTCATCTTTCTTCCCCTTAAACATGTGTACCCTTGTGTCAGGGACAGATGAGTCATCAGTGATATGCAAAACATTTTTTATTACAATAATCATACATTGAATACTTTCCTGCCATTTTGGCTGTAACTTTTCATTATCGTAGTCGACACTGCAGTCAGACTCCGTGTCGATATCAGTGTCTATTATTTTGGATAGTGAGCATTGAGAGACTCTGAAGGTCTCTGCGACATAGGGACAGACATGGGTAGATTCCCTGTCTGTTCTCTAATCTTTTGTGCAATAAATTTACCTTAGCACTTAATTACACATATCCAAACAGGTGTCGGCGTTGTCGACGGAGACACCACTCACACACACATTTGTTACATCTCCTCCTTCGGGGAGTCTTTTACCTCAGACATGTCGACTCACACGTACCGACACACCACACACTCAGGGAATGCTCATCTGAAGACAATTCCCCCACAAGGCCCTTTGGAGAGACAGAGAGAGAGTATGCCAGCACACACCCCAGCGCTATAAACCCAGGAATAACACAGTAACTTAATGTTAACCCAGTAGCTGCTGTTTATATTGATTTTTGCGCCTAATTATGTGCCCCCCCTCTCTTTTTACCCTCTTCTACCGTGTATCTGCAGGTGAGAGCCTGCGGAGCTTCCTCTCAGCGGGGGTGTGGAGAAAAAATGGCGCAGGTGAGTGCTGAGGAAGAAGCCCCGCCCCCTCGATGGCGGGCTTCTGTCCCGCTTAAATATACATTTTATTGGCAGGGGGCTCATACATATATACAGTGCCCAACTGTATATATGTGTACTTTTGCCAAAAGAGGTCCATATGCTGCCCAGGGCGCCCTCCCCTGCGCCCTGCACCCTTACAGTGACCGGAGTATGTGAGGTGTGTGGGAGTAATGGCGCACAGCTGCAGTGCTGTGCGTTACCTCAGTGAAGAACGGAGTCTTCTGCCGCCGATTTCGAAGTCTTCTTGCTTCTCATACTCACCCGGCTTCTGTCTTCCGGCTCTGCGAGGGGGACGGCGGCGCGGCTCTGGGATCGGACGACGAGGGTGAGATCCTGTGTACGATCCCTCTGGAGCTAATGGTGTCCAGTAGCCTAAGAAGCAGGACCTAGCTTCAGAGAGTAGGGCTGCTTCTCTCCCCTCTGTCCCACGATGCAGGGAGTCTGTTGCCAGCAGGCTCCCTGAAAATAAAAAACCTAACAAAATACTTTCTCACAGCAAGCTCAGGAGAGCTCACTGAACAGCACCCAGCTCGTCCGGGCACAGTCTCAAACTGGAGGAGGGACATAGAGGGAGGAGCCAGAGCACACCAGAATCTAAATTCTTTCTTAAAGTGCCCATGTCTCCTGCGGAGCCCGTCTATTCCCCATGGTCCTTACGGAGTCCCCAGCATCCACTAGGACGTTAGAGAAAATACCTACTGCAGTTTCATTTAATCAATATAAAAACAGTAAGGTAAATTATCTGTAAACCTCAGTTGCCAGAGTAGTAAAAAGTGGTAAGACAAGCAGACACCATAAGCAACTTCTTATTGGGTAGCATCAAGCAAGTAAACCATATCCCTAGCATGTGTAGTTTAACTGCACACCTGATCTTACAATTTAGCATCAATTTAACAGCCCAATAACATAACAGAATTTACTGGTCCAAGGGTCAGTAAGTACTAAAACATTGCAGGTTTCACTAGCCACCAGCCATTGCTTACCCCAACAGTCATGGATCAACTGTATTTCCCACAAAGCATTGCTCACCTTGCTGACAACTGGTTGTACAATACTGCTGTGAATGTGAAACTGTGCTTTGTCAGAATCTGTAATAGGTTACACTGAATAATAGTCCAGAGGCTAAGGCCTCATGTGGTCTAAATCCAACCCTATGTAAATGCTCTTTATAAAAACACAGCAACATTACAAAGGAGTAGGAAATCCCTGTCCACATCCCAATACTTATCATTCTATAGCTGAGGGGTACTGGTAAAAAGCAGCGTGTACCAGGATTGGCTCACATATGATCTTGGGATGACCTCTTTGCATACCCAAATTCATCACTATTGGTTTGGACTTTTCCATAATTTGTATAAATGTAAGTTGACCACTATTAACAAAACCATAGGTCTATCCTTTCAAAAATACAAGAGATGAACTAACCTCTGGACTCAGCAAATTTTCCTCTATCCTTCCCAACTCCATCTCCAGCGGACTCTTCAGTGTCTGCAGGAAAAGTGCAGCTTTCCTTTTACGTTCTGCCTGCAGTTGTTTCTCCTTTGATTCCTTGGCTGCCTGAGCCAGTTTTTCTCTGGCAGCTGCAGCGAGTCTGTCCTCTAGCTTTTGCTTGGCTGAAAGAAAAAATAAATAAATATATATATATGTATTTTAAAACGCATTTACCAGAGTTTTGTTTGAAGGGGGTAGGTACACATTTATCAGGCTACAAATGCAAAACCTGTTTTACTACTTCACATTAGCAGGACCCCATTCTCAACCGGAATACATACTTTTTCCTGGCGGGCCGGATGCAGTCTGTCAAGATCCAGACAGCGGCATCCCTGTCGCCAGAAAGCCGGCAGCGGGGCGAGCAATACGAGCCCCCTTGTGGGCTTGCTGTGTTCGCCACGCTGCGGGCTCGTCGGCAGGTTCTATTCTCACTCTACAGGTGTCCTGGACACCCACGAGTGAGAATAGTCCCAGCGTTCCGGGATTAGAGGGATTGATTGCATCCCTCTAAAACTAGGTGCAACATTGGCAAAGAGACTTTATCAATCACTACCAAAATATCCTTTTATTGCATTATTTGCATATAGGAGATTTTAGCAAGTGATAATGCAACAGCACAAATTAGAGGCTGTGACCCATTATGCACATTGGCTATAAATTAATGAACAAGTAACAACCGACATCATGATCTAAATGTTTGGAACTGTAACACACTCCCAAACAATATAGTATTGGAAATTTCCAGCTTGCTCTGATCGCCTGATTGGGCAGATAATTGCACCGTGTATGGCTGCAAGAGAGCACTTATTATAGGTCTGTCCAGCATACCAGAAATATGCTTTTGTTCGGATTACTCACCGTCAGACAGACCAATTATCTGGCAGTGTATTGCAAGTGTTTTCAGTATGTCACATAGTTAGCCGGTTTGCCTAGTGGTGATTTTTATCTGACAGTGCAAGGCCACTTTAAACATCTTGTCGATAATAGTTACAAATCTGCTGATCTAAACAAATTTATCTTAAAAAAAATAAAAAATAAAATTCTTATATTAAAACAATATAAATGAAACTGTGCAATACGGTTTTAATGCTATATAGTACTATTATTTAATATACTAATAAATTGATATTGATTATATAAATGTCATCTTGTGATCTCTCTCTGCCATACCAGTGTTATTTTATCTTTATTCCATTTTAACCCTTATTTTTGTTTAAACAAGTGTAGTTCCTTTGTGACTTTTTTGGTATATCTTCCATAGTCGAACTGTTCTGTCAGTTGTGGTAAACCTTTCACAGGATTATAATAATAAAAATACTACTACTACTATATCTGGCAGATCTGTGGTTGGAATGAAAACGTGTTAATGGATGAGAGCAATTTGCTACCAAACACTGGAAAATGGACAAAACCTGTCCGTGCTTTAACCAATTTGTATCAACGACAGGTTTTGTCCATTTTCCAGTCTTTGGTAGCAAATGGTCGATTGTCAGTTGCTCTCATCCTTTACCAGGTTTTCATTCCAGCCAGTCAGCCATATTATCTGCCAGATACTTGTATAGTATATGCCCAGCTTTAGGGGTGGATACCAAAGTTTCTAAAATAGACACGTGGTTGCCCAATGCCCATAGCAACCAATCAGATTCTTTCATTTTCTACAATGCAATAGAGAAATACCCCTTGTCTGTTTTAGAAGCTTTAGTAAATCTACCGATTAAGGGGGAATTCAATAACAAGTAAAAACGCAGTAAAATTATGCAAAATTACCGCGAATAGCTGTAAATTCGTCAAGGCACCCATTCAATTGTCTGCGAAAAATGGTTTTGTCATAATTTTACCGCTAATATCAATTCACCAAATCTGAGCAGGTGGTAAACTTGTGTAAAATTCCTATTTTACGTTAAAAATGGCAGGACTTGGTTTAGAACCCTTGGGACACGCCACTGAATGACTAATTAGGCACTCAGATGTTTTTAACTATTTTTAATTGCCCAATAACGATATGTCATTTTTGGAGTGAAAGTGCAAATGACAGAATTTGGGGTATAAGGTATGGGACAGGTATTTTAGGGTGCTTTATGAGAGGAAAAAACGTTTTTAGACTTGCAGGTCTGATTAATCGGTCTGTTTCCACTATTTTTTCTCTAAACCACTTATCTGGCATGGTCGCATCAGATGCAACCATACCAGCAAGTGTCTTATGTGACCCAGTCGCACAGGATACTACCAGTCAGATAAAGAGTGTTAGCTGCAGCAGGGAAGGAAAACTTCCCTCCGCTGCTGCCCTGCACCCTCCCCTCAGTATTGCTGTGCTGCCGATCACTGCTGATCGGTCAGCACCGCAGGACCCCCCACCCAGCGGCTGCAAACAATGGCAGCAGGAGGGAAAGTGTAAAACTCCTCCTCCAAGCCACCTCCCCCTGTGTACCTGGCAGCTGTCTTGGGTGTAAAAAATTAACGCTGCGATGGTCGTGATGCTACTGATCTTTCCCGACAGATGTTCCGATGTTTGGAGAAGGTTTTTGTTTTTTTTACTAAAATCATTTTGAATAAGGTTGAATTCATGTTCTTCACCTAATTCACTCATAAAACCCCCCCAACAATTTCTGAGCAGTTTTTTTTGGAAAAAATAAATAAATAATCAGTTAAGTGGTTAAAGTCCCCTGAAACTATATATATATATATATATATATATATATATACCCATTTTTATGTACCCCAAGTTTAAATTTTAGCACTTATTTTGCAGAAAAAAATCGCTTCCTATAATTTTAATTAAAAATGCACAGCCATTTGACCCAATTTAAGTACCAAAAATATGTTTATTAGAACCAATAATAAAAACTTTTATACTGTTAACTGTTATCCGATGTTAGCTTAGTTTTTTTGGCGGGTACAGACACATGTACCCATTTTTCACCAATTTTTGCAGCAATGCCATTTTCGTTAATTTTCCTTTTTTTTTTTTATAGGGAGAAAAGTCACAAAAATGGCAAAACCTGCAATTGCTGTGAATTGAAGCGATTTTGCCACTAACTGAATGCCCCCCATAATCTCATCCTCAATATCTTGACAAGTTTCTACTCTAGCACTGCAAGGGAGTTCGTAAAGTAAAGGCACACATTAACCACCTGCCAAGTTACTGTAAAATTTAATCTATTTTCGTCACACATTATTAAGTAATCAGGTGAAATGTATGTTTTGCAAAACCAGGAAACCGGAACATGGAAAACATATAAAACTACTGATTAACTGAACAAAAGGAAATTATGAATTGTGCTATTATGTACCGAAGTTGCACTGAACACACTTGCTCATTTATATTCAGCCATCATGTATATCTTTTTTTTTTTTTTTTGCCGTAAAAGGGTGCATGTAAATACGATTATTCAACTAATCGACCTAAAGACAGACAATTTTCATCTAAGCTACGTGAGAGAAATTTCTAAAATGAATATTTGGCTGTGTATCTGAAAGAAAGGCTACATTTGCATACAAATCAACCTACCCAAACATCTGGGACAAGTCAAGACACGCTACATGCTAATTCATATTTGAAATTCAAGCACTGAAACTTCACAAAATCAGGGATCGCTATTTGATTGGGCATGCAAAGACAAAAACAAAATGTCATACTATAAACAGTGAACCAAACTGACAGTCAGTGATTAAGAGAAGCTTCTGAATGCTTTACGTATCAGGAGTCCTAACTTAGGACACATTATTTCTTCAGATACATTTTATTATAAACACATGCCATAAAATACTTGGCAATACCGACTGGAATCAGATGGTGCTTCCCTTTACTTGCTTAACTGAAATTAAAAGGTATCCAGGTCTAGCAAACAAAGCTTACTAGGTTCTAATACAGACTTTATAAATCGTAAACGTGTGCACAAGCTCCAGAGATAATCCAGACCGTAAACAGAAGTCACTAGATTTTAATGGTGAAAATTATATTATGTATAACAATGTATTTTAATGAATTTTCAAACATGGAACAAACAAATGTTTTCATGCACGTTCAGGAATACCATTTTAACACTGAGTTGCCTTGAAACACAGTTGCCTTGAGGAAATACATAATATAGCAGGACTGAAGGGCTGAACAACTCCGCCCCCCCCCCCCCCCCCCACGCACAGGCAAACCAACCTGCCCCGTGGCCACATCACTAACCCTCCGAAGCTGCAATCACCAGCCACGCATAGACCCACATATTGGAGAGCTCTATGCAGCCACAGTATGGAGACAGCACAGACTGGGACAGACAGGCACTACAGTCAGCACAGGTTGAGACTGACAGGTACAGAAGTCAGCGCAGGCCAAGATGGACCCCCAGCACATGCACTCCTGTGCATGAAATAGTCGCCGCAGTACTGGAATGCCCACAAATCTTCACTGGGGCTGAAGAGGATCTGCTTCCTCCATCTCCCTGCATAATCTGGTAGCCAGGCAGCAAAATTTAGAGGCCTGGCCCCTGGGATTTGTCAAGCTCTGTAATATAGCATGCAACTTATAAATGCAATAGGAACCATTGCCTTACACATCTTTACCATGCATTTATTGTAATGTGTTTGAGTGAATTTTAGTTTGGCCCGGAAATGGCTACAGTGTATATGCCCTTTATTACATTGGTCGAAGTGTACCTAGACATTACCACTGCAGTGCAAGATACAACCCATTAAAAGTATAAACCATCTTAATTCATTTTGCAGGTAGAAAAAGGGCTCCATGCTCTTCCTGCAAGGCATCACGCCATCTTCACTAATTTATGACATTACATTATCACCATCTGCATCAACTCATTTTGTTTATGTACCTTTTATGTTCTGGACACAAAAAAGGTCAGGTGCTAACCTACCGAGTCAATAATACAACAAGTAATTAGTAAGTGTGACAACTGCAGTTTCTGATAACAAAGGGGGAGAAAACTAAAACCCCCTATAAAGTAACAAAAAGGAAAAGGGAGAGAAGCACTGTCCTCCAATGACAATTTATTATTAATCACAATATTAGGCTAGCATATACACTGCAAAGAGGGCGTGTACGCCCCCGCCCCCCCCCCCCCCCCCCCACTGGACGCATCTGCACGAACACTCACATCTATGGGGTTATAAGGTAAGCACTTTCAATTGTTTCTTCTTCTTTCTTTTTCACTGGAAACACACTAGTTTCCTCACTCAGCAGCATCTGTTTAGTCCCGATGACGGGACCACAGTAGGTACAGAAATGAGCCGTTGGCTACAAGCAGGCTGCACTTAGCACTTTTTGTATCATGATGCTTATTTAACATGGAATAAACACCAACCTTTTCTATCATTCCTGGAGTGACGTGCATATTGCGAAATACGGCAATGAATATTATATATATATATATATATATATATATATATATATATACACACACACACACACACACACACACACACACACACATATATATATAAAAAACGAGTTTTATGGTAAGAACTTACCTTTGTTAAAACTCTTTCTGCGAGGTACACTGGGCTCCACAAGGATTGGACAATGGGGTGTAGAGTAGGATCTTGATCCGAGGCACCAACAGGCTCAAAGCTTTGACTGTTCCCAGAATGCACAGCGCCGCCTCCTATATCACCCCGCCTCCCAACACAGGAGCTCAGTTTTTAGTTAACCAGCCCAATGCAGTAGCAGGAAAAGAGACGACAACGGTTAGTAGCCACATACACCACACTCTCACGACAGGAGAAGTGTCAGCGGCTAATGCCATACCAACCCAAAGAAGCTAAGTGCGTCAGGGTGGGCGCCTTGTGGAGCCCAGTGCACCTCGCAGAAAGTTTTAACAAAGGTAAGTTCTTACCATAAAGCTCGTTTTCTGCTGCAGGGGGTACACTGGGCTCCACAAGGATTGGACAATGGGGATGTCCTAAAGCAGTTCCTTACGAGAGGGGACGCACTGTAGCGGGCACAAGAACCCGGCGGCCAAAGGAAGCATCCTGGGAAGCGGCAGTATCGAAGGCATAGAACCTTATGAACGTGTTCCCTGAGGACCACGTAGCCGCCTTGCGCAATTGATCAAGGATGGCACCACGTCGGGCCGCCCAAGAAGGTCCAACAGACTGAGTAGAATGGGCCTTAATGTGAACAGCAGAAGAGAGACCAGCCTTCACATAAGCATGTGCAATCACCATTCTAATCCATCTGGCAGAGTTTGCTTGTGAGCAGGCCAGCCACGTTTGTGAAATCCAAACAAAACAAAAAGAGAATTAGATTTTCGGATAGAAGCAGTTCTCTTCACATAGATACTGAGAGCCCGTACCACATCCAAAGACCGCTCTTTGGGAGACAAATCAGGAGAGACAAAGGCCGGAACCATAATCTCTTGATTAAGGTGGAACGAAGAAACCACCTTAGGTAAATATCCGGGACGAGTCCTAAAAATCGCCCGGTCACGGTGAAAAATCAGATATGGGGAACTACAAGACAAGGCACCCAGAATCCGACACTCTTCTAGCAGAGGCAATAGCCAGCAAGAACACCACCTTAAGGGAAAGCCACTTAAGGTCAGCTGAACCAAGAGATTCAAATGAAGGCTCCTGCAACGCCTCCAAAACCACCGACAAGTCCCAAGGAGCCACAGGCGGGACATAGGGAGGTTGGATATGCAACACACCCTGAGTGAAAGTATGATCATCAGGTAAAGTCGCAATTTTTCTCTGAATCCACACCGACAAGGCAGAAATATGAACCTTGAGGGAGGCCAGACGCAGGCCCAAATCTAGGCCTTGCTGCAGAAAAGCCAAAAGTTTGGCTGTATTAAACTTGGAAGCGTCATAATTGTTAGATGCGCACCAAACAAAGTAGGAATGCCAGACCCTATGATAAATCCGAGCAGAAGCCGGTTTCCGGGCCCACAACATAGTTTTAATGACCTCTTCAGAAAAACCCTTAGCCCTCAAGACGGAAGCTTCAAGAGCCACGCCGTCAAAGATAGCCGGGCTAGGTCCTGGTAGACACAGGGGCCCTGAACAAGGAGGTCTGGGCGTTGTGGAAGTAGCAGTGGACGGTCCGACGATAGGCCTTGCAGGTCTGAGAACCAGTGCCGTCTGGGCCACGCCGGAGCTATGAGAAGCAGATTTCCTTTTTCTTGCTTGAACTTCCGAATTACCCTGGGCAGGAGTGACACCGGAGGGAACACGTACGGCAGCCGAAACCTCCACGGCACCGCCAGCGCATCCACGAATGCTGCTTGAGGATCCCTTGTCCTTGCTCCGAAGACCGGAACCTTGTGATTGTGTCGAGACGCCATCAGATCTACATCTGGAAGACCCCACTTTTCCACTAGGAGTTGAAACACTTCTGGATGGAGGCCCCACTCGCCGGCATGCACGTCCTGACGACTGAGAAAGTCCGCTTCCCAATTCAGGACTCCCGGAATAAATATTGCCGATATGGCCGGTAGATGGCGTTCCGCCCAACGTAGAATCCGTGAGACTTCCTTCATTGCCAAACGGCTTCGAGTGGCGCTTTGATGATTTACGTAAGCCACTGTGGTGGCGTTGTCCGACTGTACTTGAACAGGACGGTTCTGAATTAAATGCTGGGCCAGGTTCAACGCATTGAAGACTGCCCACAATTCCAGAATGTTAATCGAGGGGAGAGTTTCCTCCTTGGTCCACCGACCCTGAAGGGAGTGTTGCTCCAGCACCGCGCCCCAACCTCTTAGACTGGCATCTGTCGTCAACAGGACCCAGTTGGATATCCAGAAGGGACGACCCCTGCACAATTGTTGGTCCCGGAGCCACCAGTGTAGCGACAGACGGACCTCCGGAGTCAAGAAGATCATTTGAGATCTGATCTGGTGAGGCAGGCCGTCTTACTTGGCTAGAATCAGCCTCAGGAGGGGGCGAGAATGGAATTGAGCATACTCCACCATGTTGAATGCTGATACCATGAGGCCCAGCACCTGCATTGCCAAATGTATCGACACTTGCGGACGAGAAAGGAAGCAACGAATCCTGTCCTGAATCTTCAGGACTTTCTCCTGAGACAAGAACAACCTCTGGTTGTGAGTGTCCAACAACGCTCCCAGGTGCACCATGCTCTGAGCAGGGACCAGGGAGGATTTCTTCCAGTTGATGAGCCACCCGTGGGCTTGTAGAAACTGGACCGTCATATCCAGATGACGCAGGAGAAGATCTGGGGAATTTGCCAGGATTAACAAGTCGTTCAGATACGGCAGTATCCTGACCCCTTGACGGCGGAGTACCACCGTCAGCACCGCCATAACTTTGGTGAAGACTCGCGGAGCCGTTGTTAAACCAAAGGGTAACGCCCGAAACTGGTAATGTAGGTTGCCAATAGCGAACCTCAGGTATTGTTGTGACACTGCTATAGGAATATGCAGGTAAGCATCCTGTATGTCCAGGGAGACCATGTAGTCCCCAGGTTCCAAGGCCAGAACTATAGAGCGAAGGGTTTCCATACGGAACTTGGAAACCTTCACAAACTTGTTCAATGCCTTGAGGTTGAGAATGGGCCGGGAGGACCCATTCGGTTTCGGGACTAGAAACAGCGGAGAATAGTACCCCCGGCCCCTCTGAGCAAGAGGCACCTGTACGACGACTCCTGTATCCAGGAGGGTCTGTACCGCCGAGTGTAGAGTTTTTGCCTTTGTCTGGTCCAAAGGGACGTCTGTCTGGCAAAATCGACGAGGGGGTCGGTATTTGAAGGCTATGGCGTAACCTCGAGTGACTACTTCCCTTACCCAGGCATCTGAAGTGGTCTTCAACCATTCCTGGGTATACCCTAGAAGCCGGCCAGGGGGAGGCCCACCCAGTCATGCGGCAGGCTTATCGGTCTTGGCAGCTGGCTGACGGGCAGCCCAGGCTCTTTTGGGCTTCGGCTTACCAGGTTTGGAAGTGCGGGCCTGCTTATGGTACGCCTGACCTTCTGCTTTACCTGAAGGACGAAAGGGGCGAAAGGACGTACCTTTAGCCTTCGATACAGAAGGAGCGGTATTAGGCAGACAGGCAGTTTTGGCAGTAGCCAAGTCAGCCACAATCTTATTTAAGTCCTCCCCAAACAGAATATCTCCCTTGAAAGGGAGTACCTCCAGGGTTTTTCTACAGTTCAGATCCACAGACCAGGATCTCAGCCACAATACCCGGCGAGCCAGGACTGACGTAGTAGAGGCCTTGGCTGCTAGGATACCGGCATCAGAAGCCGCCTCTTTAATATATCGAGAAGCTGTGACAATATATGACAAGCATTGTCTAGCATGGTCAGAAGAGATTTCAGCTTTTAACTCCAAGGCCCATGCTTCAATAGCCTCTGCAGCCCATGTAGCTGCAATAGTGGGCCTTTGTGCAGCACCCGTGAGGGTGTAAATCGCTTTCAGACAACCCGCCACACGTTTATCCGTAGGCTCTTTTAGAGACGTGACGGTAGTGACAGGTAGAGCTGAGGAAACCACCATCCTAGCCACATATGAGTCTACTGGAGGAGGCGCTTCCCAATTTTTAGACCGCTCTGGCGCGAGGGGATAGCGAGCCAGCATCTTCTTTTGAGGCACAAACTTCGTACCCGGGTTTTCCCAGGGTTCCTGACGTATATCCACTAGGTGGTCAGAGTGAGGTAAAACTTGCTTAACCACCTTCTGACGCTTGAACCTATCTGGTTTCTTAGGAGGGACGGATGGCTCGGAATCATCTGTAATCTGCAGAATTAACTTAATAGCCTCCAAAAGGTCAGGAACATCCACATGTGAACTACCCTCCCCATCAGCCATATCTGAGTCAGAACCTGAGGGGTCAGTAAATGTGCCGTCTTCATCAGACGAGGTGTCAGTGACAGCAGTGGATTGTGAGGAGAGAAGCGCTCGCTTAGAGGACCTCTTGGATTTAGGCGAGTGTTGGTCAAACTTTTTAGTAGTCAAGTACTGGTTCAACTTCTTTAATTGAGCAGATAAATAGTCCGCCCACGGCGGGTTAGCTGCAGGGACCACATACGGTTGTACCGGCATTGGGGGTCCCATAGGGGGAAGTTAGTTTATGAACTAGCGTATGCAGAAGCGTGGAAAAAGCAGCCCACGGTGGGTCCGTATGTGCCTCCGTTGCCACAGTCCCACTGGGGGGCAAGGAGCCCCCAGAACCAGAGCCCACAGCTGCTATATTCTCCTCATATGGCCCTGTGGCGTCAGCAACACAGTCAGTGTGTTCAGCCCCAGAACCGTTACCCTCAGAAGCAGACATGATATAACTTGCAGTATGAGGTTAACACAGTACAATTATCAGCAGCACTATACCTCTGAACCCAAACCCCTGCGCAGTGTAGTCAGCACTAGCAGATAAAGGAGAGATATGGTGACTAAATCACAGAGAAAAATACGTAATACAGTATATCTTTGTGAAAATCCTATATTAGATAACACCTGACGCACCAAGCCACCTCAGGTTATGGAATATAGGGATAGCAGGTTGAGTGAAAGACACGAAATGGACACCACTCAGCTATCAAATGCACACACAAATAGTCACAGTTTGTACAATGCAGAGGTTATTACTGACAATAATACTGCACTGGACTAGCTTACACAGCTATATAACAATAGATATAACAGTACACAGTAAGAACTGGATGTATATCACAGGGTAATTGTACTATAAAACCCTGACTAAGTGCACTCTTTCTTAACTGTCACTGTCTAAAAAGGCAGGTAGAATACTTAAGTGTCATGTAAAGGCACAGCGCTGACAACCAGGCGGCTTTACATAGGAGGATTTGCCCAAGCAGTCCCAGGAACAGTGAGCTGAGGGATAATGGCGCCGCAGACACTGACTGGGAGCGAGGAAAAGACAGATATGCAGCTCCAGGGCGGGAACACTTGCTAGAAATGGCGTCCTGGGGCTGGGGGAGGGGCTTCAGGTCTAAGCCTTATCCCCTCTGCTGGCAAAACCACCGGGTACTGTGGGCGATACAAGAATTGGTTTAGAGAGAAAACCTGACCTGCGCCCATGCCCTGTTGATCTAGTGGGATCGCCTGTACTGCCACAGTGTCTACACCGCCAGCGCGCGCGGCCCGCCTCCCACTGACCGCGCCGGATCGCGATAAAGACCGGGTCCCGCAAGCGGGACCCACTTACCACCTCCCGAAGCGCGGCCACGCGATCCTGGAGAGCCCCAGCCGTGTGTGTCTAACGTGAAGAAAACCGGAGCCTCCGCTGTAGGTACCCGGCAACCAGGGCTCGGGAGTGTACAGCGCCGCTGGGGAGAGCTGGAGCTGCAGCAGTGAATGTCTCCTGACATTTACCACCGCTGCTGCCCTTGAAGTCTTCACTTTTTACCTCATAAAAAGTTTTTCTGAGGGCTGCTTGGAGCAGCCCCTCTGTTAAGTGCCTGCTTACTGCAGCACCAACTTACAAAACTGAGCTCCTGTGTTGGGAGGCGGGGTGATATAGGAGGCGGCGCTGTGCATTCTGGGAACAGTCAAAGCTTTGAGCCTGTTGGTGCCTCGGATCAAGATCCTACTCTACACCACATTGTCCAATCCTTGTGGAGCCCAGTGTACCCCGCAGCAGAAATATATATAATGGGACACTTGTGACATGGGCTTCCTCCACTAGGTGAATGTTTGTGGAACAATTCTGGGCAAGTATTCCCGCTGGGGCCGCGCATCGTTCATCGTTGGTGCCTACACACTGAACGATATGAAGGCGTTCTCGTTCATTAATGAATTAGAACGTTCATATCGTTCAGTGAAATCTTTAAGTGTGTAGGGTCCTTATCACTCTCCACTATACTAACTATATTCAACCCATATGAGAACTAATGCCTGCCAGTTTGTCTCTTACTAATAATAAGATTTTACTTACCGATAAATCTATTTCTCGGAGTCCGTAGTGGATGCTGGGGTTCCTGAAAGGACCATGGGGAATAGCGGCTCCGCAGGAGACAGGGCACAAAAAGTAAAGCTTTTCCAGATCAGGTGGTGTGCACTGGCTCCTCCCCCTATGACCCTCCTCCAGACTCCAGTTAGGTACTGTGCCCGGACGAGCGTACACAATAAGGGAGGATTTTGAATCCCGGGTAAGACTCATACCAGCCACACCAATCACACCGTACAACTTGTGATCTAAACCCAGTTAACAGTATGATAACAGCGGAGCCTCTGAAAGATGGCTTCCTTCAACAATAACCCGAATTAGTTAACAATAACTATGTACAATTATTGCAGATAATCCGCACTTGGGATGGGCGCCCAGCATCCACTACGGACTCCGAGAAATAGATTTATCGGTAAGTAAAATCTTATTTTCTCTATCGTCCTAGTGGATGCTGGGGTTCCTGAAAGGACCATGGGGATTATACCAAAGCTCCCAAACGGGCGGGAGAGTGCGGATGACTCTGCAGCACCGAATGAGAGAACTCCAGGTCCTCCTTAGCCAGAGTATCAAATTTGTAAAATTTTACAAACGTGTTCTCCCTTGACCACGTAGCTGCTCGGCAAAGTTGTAATGCCGAGACCCCTCGGGCAGCCGCCCAAGATGAGCCCACCTTCCTTGTGGAGTGGGCCTTTACAGATTTAGGCTGTGGCAGGCCTGCCACAGAATGTGCAAGATGGATTGTGCTACAGATCCAACGAGCAATCGTCTGCTTAGACGCAGGAGCACCCATCTTGTTGGGTGCATACAATATAAACAACGAGTCAGATTTTCTGACTCCAGCTGTCCTTGCAATATATATTTTTAATGCTCTGACAACGTCCAGTAACTTGGAGTCCTCCAAGTCACTTGTAGCCGCAGGCACTACAATAGGCTGGTTCAGATGAAATGCTGACACCACCTTAGGGAGAAAATGCGGACGAGTCCGCAGTTCTGCCCTGTCCGAATGGAAAATCAGATATGGGCTTTTGTAAGATAAAGCTGCCAGTTCTGACACTCTCCTGGCCGAAGCCAGGGCTAGAAGCATGGTCACTTTCCATGTGAGATATTTCAAATCCACCTTTTTTAGTGGTTCAAACCAATGAGATTTTAGAAAGTCCAAAACCACATTGAGATCCCACGGTGCCACTGGAGGCACCACAGGAGGCTGTATATGTAGCACTCCCTTAACAAAGGTCTGGACTTCAGGGACTGAAGCCAATTTTTTTTGAAAGAAAATCGACAGGGCCGAAATTTGAACCTTAATAGATCCCAATTTGAGACCCATAGACAATCCTGATTGCAGGAAATGTAGGAATCGACCCAGTTGAAATTCCTCCGTCGGAGCACTCCGATCTTCGCACCACGCAACATATTTTCGCCAAATTCGGTGATAATGTTGCACGGTTACTTCCTTCCTTGCTTTAATCAAAGTAGGAATGACTTCTTCCGGCATGCCTTTTTCCTTTAGGATCCGGCGTTCAACCGCCATGCCGTCAAACGCAGCCGCGGTAAGTCTTGAAACAGACAGGGACCCTGCTGAAGCAGGTCCCTCCTTAGAGGTAGAGGCCACGGATCTTCCGTGATCATCTCTTGAAGTTCCGGGTACCAAGTCCTTCTTGGCCAATCCGGAACCACTAGTATCGTTCTTACGCCTCTTTGCCGTATAATTCTCAATACTTTTGGTATGAGAGGCAGAGGAGGAAACACATACACCGACTGGTACACCCAAGGCGTTACCAGCGCGTCCACAGCTATTGCCTGCGGATCTCTTGACCTGGCGCAATACCTGTCCAGTTTTTTGTTGAGGCGAGACGCCATCATGTCCACCATTGGTCTTTCCCAACGGTTTACCAGCATGTGGAAGACTTCTGGATGAAGTCCCCACTCTCCCGGGTGAAGATCGTGTCTGCTGAGGAAGTCTGCTTCCCAGTTGTCCACTCCCGGGATGAACACTGCTGACAGTGCTATCACATGATTCTCTGCCCAGCGAAGAATCCTTGCAGCTTCTGCCATTGCACTCCTGCTTCTTGTGCCGCCCTGTCTGTTCACATGGGCGACTGCCGTGATGTTGTCCGACTGGATCAACACCGGTTTTCCCTGAAGCAGAGGTTCTGCCTGGCTTAGAGCATTGTATATTGCTCTTAGTTCCAGAATGTTTATGTGAAGAGACGTTTCCAGGCTCGTTCATACTCCCTGGAAGTTTCTTCCTTGTGTGACTGCTCCCCAGCCTCTCAGGCTGGCGTCCGTGGTCACCAGGATCCAATCCTGTATGCCGAATCTGCGGCCCTCCAATAGATGAGCACTCTGCAACCACCACAGAAGAGACACCCTTGTCCTTGGAGACAGGGTTATCCGCAGGTGCATCTGAAGATGCGACCCTGACCATTTGTCCAACAGATCCCTTTGGAAAATTCTTGCGTGGAATCTGCCGAATGGAATTGCTTCGTAAGAAGCCACCATTTTTCCCAGGACTCTTGTGCATTGATGTACAGACACCTTTCCTGGTTTTAGGAGGTTCCTGACAAGCTCGGATAACTCCTTGGCTTTTTCCTCCGGGAGAAAAACCTTTTTCTGAACCGTGTCCAGAATCATCCCTAGGAACAGCAGACGAGTTGTCGGTATTAACTGGGATTTTGGAATATTCAGAATCCACCCGTGCTGTTTTAGCACTTCTTGAGACAGTGCTAATCCCATTTCTAGCTGTTCTCTGGACCTTGCCCTTATTAGGAGATCGTCCAAGTATGGGATAATTAATATGCCTTTTCTTCGAAGAAGAATCATCATCTCGGCCATTACCTTTGTAAAGACCCGAGGTGCCGTGGACAATCCGAACGGCAGCGTCTGAAACTGATAGTGACAGTTTTGTACAACGAACCTGAGGTACCCCTGGTGTGAGGGGTAAATTGGAACGTGGAGATACGCATCCTTGATGTCCAAGGATACCATAAAGTCCCCTTCTTCCAGGTTCGCTATCACTGCTCTGAGTGACTCCATCTTGAACTTGAACTTCTTTATGTACAGGTTCAAGGACTTCAGATTTAGAATAGGCCTTACCGAGCCATCCGGCTTCGGTACCACAAATAGAGTGGAATAATACCCCTTCCCTTGTTGTAGAAGAGGTACCTTGACTATCACCTGCTGAGAGTACAGCTTGTGAATGGCTTCCAAAACCGTCTCCCTTTCGGAGGGGGACGTTGGTAAAGCAGACTTCAGGAAACGGCGAGGTGGATCTGTCTCTAATTCCAACCTGTACCCCTGAGATATTATCTGCAGGATCCAGGGATCTACCTGCGAGTGAGCCCACTGCGCGCTGTAATTTTTGAGACGACCGCCCACCGTCCCCGAGTCCGCTTGAGAAGCCCCAGCGTCATGCTGAGGCTTTTGTAGAAGCCGGGGAGGGCTTCTGTTCCTGGGAAGGAGCTGCCTGTTGCTGTCTCTTCCCTCGACCTCTGCCTCGTGGCAGATATGAATAGCCCTTTGCTCTCTTATTTTTAAAGGAACGAAAGGGCTGCGGTTGAAAAGTCGGTGCCTTTTTCTGTTGGGGAGTGACTTGAGGTAGAAAGGTGGATTTCCCGGCTGTAGCCGTGGCCACCAAATCTGATAGACCGACTCCAAATAACTCCTCCCCTTTATACGGCAAAACTTCCATATGCCGTTTTGAATCCGCATCGCCTGTCCACTGTCGCGTCCATAAAGCTCTTCTGGCCGAAATGGACATAGCACTTACCCGTGATGCCAGTGTGCAGATATCCCTCTGTGCATCACGCATATAAAGAAATGCATCCTTTATTTGTTCTAACGACAGTAAAATATTGTCCCTGTCCAGGGTATCAATATTTTCAATCAGGGACTCTGACCAAACTACCCCAGCACTGCACATCCAGGCAGTCGCTATAGCTGGTCGTAGTATAACACCTGCATGTGTGTATATACTTTTTTGGATATTTTCCATCCTCCTATCTGATGGATCTTTAAGTGCGGCCGTCTCAGGAGAGGGTAACGCCACTTGTTTAGATAAGCGTGTTAGCGCCTTGTCCACCCTAGGAGGTGTTTCCCAGCGCTCCCTAACCTCTGGCGGGAAAGGGTATAATGCCAATAATTTCTTTGAAATTATCAGCTTTTTATCAGGGGCAACCCACGCTTCATTACACACGTCAATTAATTCTTCTGATTCAGGAAAAACTATAGGTAGTTTTTTCACACCCCACATAATACCCTGTTTAGTGGTACCTGTAGTATCAGCTAAATGTAACGCCTCCTTCATTGCCAAAATCATATAACGTGTGGCCCTACTGGAAAATACGGTTGATTCGTCACCGTCACCACTGGAGTCAGTGCCTGTGTCTGGGTCTGTGTCGACCGACTGAGGCAAAGGGCGTTTCACAGCCCCTGACGGTGTTTGAGTCGCCTGGACAGGCACTAATTGATTGTCCGGCCGTCTCATGTCGTCAAACGACTGCTTTAGCGTGTTGACACTATCCCGTAGTTCCATAAATAAAGGCATCCATTCTGGTGTCGACTCCCTAGGGGGTGACATCCTCATATTTGGCAATTGCTCCGCCTCCACACCAATATCGTCCTCATACATGTCGACACACACGTACCGACACACAGCAGACACACAGGGAATGCTCCTAACGAAGACAGGACCCACTAGCCCTTTGGGGAGACAGAGGGAGAGTTTGCCAGCACACACCAAAAGCGCTATATATATATAACAGGGATAGCCTTATAATAAGTGCTCCCTTATAGCTGCTTTATATATATCAAAATATCGCCATAAATTTGCCCCCCCTCTCTGTTTTACCCTGTTTCCGTAGTGCAGTGCAGGGGAGAGACCTGGGAGCCGTCCTGACCAGCGGAGCTGTGAGAGGAAATGGCGCCGTGTGCTGAGGAGATAGGCCCCGCCCCTTTTTTGTCGGGCTCGTCTCCCGCTATTTAGTGAATCCAGGCAGGGGTTAAATATCTCCATATAGCCTCTGGGGGCTATATGTGAGGTATTTTTAGCCTTTATATAGGTTACATTTGCCTCCCAGGGCGCCCCCCCCCAGCGCCCTGCACCCTCAGTGACTGCGTGTGAAGTGTGCTGAGAGGAAAATGGCGCACAGCTGCAGTGCTGTGCGCTACCTTTAGAAGACTGCAGGAGTCTTCAGCCGCCGATTCTGGACCTCTTCTGACTTCAGCATCTGCAAGGGGGCCGGCGGCGCGGCTCCGGTGACCATCCAGGCTGTACCTGTGATCGTCCCTCTGGAGCTGATGTCCAGTAGCCAAGAAGCCAATCCATCCTGCACGCAGGTGAGTTCACTTCTTCTCCCCTCAGTCCCTCGTTGCAGTGATCCTGTTGCCAGCAGGACTCACTGTAAAATAAAAAACCTAAGCTAAACTTTTTCTAAGCAGCTCTTTAGGAGAGCCACCTAGATTGCACCCTTCTCGGCCGGGCACAAAAATCTAACTGGAGTCTGGAGGAGGGTCATAGGGGGAGGAGCCAGTGCACACCACCTGATCTGGAAAAGCTTTACTTTTTGTGCCCTGTCTCCTGCGGAGCCGCTATTCCCCATGGTCCTTTCAGGAACCCCAGCATCCACTAGGACGATAGAGAAATATTAATGAAAGCTCACTAATAGGTTTTAAAAAGGAGCCTCAGCTGGATTCTCAGTCTACCTAAGTGATGTTATATTTATGCTTGTTTTGATAAGGAAACAACTTCTTTATGCTTGCAGGAACTTTGTAACCTTAATCTATGAGTATAAAGTACAAAAGTTATTGGCTTCTGCTCCCTAAACTGCTCAACTGAGACTGCCATTCCTGGGTGTCGATTATAGTTACATATTTTCTTATTTGTAATTATTGGTTTTTTGTTAAACACTGGTAACGTGACTATTATGAATATACTATTTTAACATTGTGATTAATAATAAAATTGTCAGTGTACCTTTTCCATTTTTATGTACTTGGCAGCGAATGCTCCCAATCTAGCCACCTGTTACCAGAAGGAAAACTTTTGCATTCCAGCAGATACTTGTATATCCACATACCCATGTACAGATTGAGTATCCCATATCCAAATATTCCGAAATACGGAATATTCCGAAATACGGACTTTTTTGAGTGAGAGTGACATAGTGAAATCTTTGTTTTATGTGGCTCAATGTACTCAAACTTTGTTTAAAACACAAAGTTATTAAAAATATTGTATTAAACGACCTTCAGGCTGTGCGTATAAGGTGTATATGAAACATAAATGAATTCTGTGAAATTACACACACTTTGTTTAATGCACAAAGTTATTAAAAATATTGGATAAAATGACCTTCAGGCTGTGTGTATAAGGTGTTTATGAGACATAAATGCATTCTGTGCTTAGACTTGGGTCCCATCACCATGGTATCTCATTATGGTATGCAATTATTCCAAAATACGGAAAAATCCGATATCCAAAATACCTCTGGTCCCAAGCATTTTGGATAAGGGATACTCAACCTGTATAAGACTGGATGCAAACACTGGCAGTTCACGTCACAACAAAAGCATTTTTGATACGTTTCCATTTTTGTAAAAGAGCCGATGTGTGTAGGTGACTGACTCTAAAGGTTAGTTATCAGATCTCCATCTGTATCTATTACACATACAAGTATTGGGGAAGTTCATAGGATAGGGCCTGACAAACAGGAGATCAAATAAAAAACACTAAATATTACACTGCATCATTTAAAATCTTTGGTGGCCCTTCTGTTCTCACTAACTCCAGTAAGTTAGATTTAGGTTGTGTTAGCTTGTAAGGTATAACTGGTTACTGTGCTTGGCAGATTCCTCCATATGCAACATGGTACACATGAAAAGTAAGAAATTCCAAACTAGGCAAGAACAGGTGTGTGGCTGAACTCAGAGGGTGGCAATTTGATTTCTCTTTAACGCGCTTCCTGTCAGCTAAGTCTTTGTGTTGGAAACAAAAGCCCATCAATGGAAGTGAAGGTAATCGCAGTAGTACTCTATGCAACAAATTCTCCAGAGGAGCTCAAATGAAGCTGTGTGCTTAGAGACTGGCTGCTTACTTCAGTACATATTTACCACAAAATACTTTACATTTCCATTGTGCATAGCAATCAGCAAGAGGTGGAAATAAGGCAGACAAAGTAAAGTATACATTAAGGTACACTAACTCGTTAGTAACAATGTTCTTACAAATACGGATGGAATCAGTCTGTAAAATGCTCCGAATAGCAGCTAATGAACCAAGTCCTTCTCAGGTGGCCGAAAAATAAATGGACATAGTAAAGAAAAGTTTATATCTGCAACACGTGATTTTCTCTGTGGGTAACCGTACAGGTAAAACCTTTAAAAAAAGTTCCACAAACATAATTCTAACAGTTACTGTATGCATTAAAAAGGTCAAAATGAGTCACATGACATCTGTTAAACACTGTTTTAAAGTTGTTTTTTTGTATTTTGTATGATGCATGTGCGAATAGATATTTTTATGTTAACTTTATATGAAAACACATTTCTAGGCAAAATAAGATAATCGACCACTGTGTCAGTGCTTTTGTCTATGTAACATAGCTATTTAATTTCTCTCTATGGGGGTAATTCAATTGTGCAAGGGCGTCTTTAACAATGGACTCTATCAGAGCTATTTAATTGTTGCACCACTAGACGCCCATTAGTGGCGGGCATTCAATTTATTTTTCTTGCAACCTCCGGAGGTGCGAGATAAAAAAAAAAAAAAAAAGTTAAAAAGTCTGTATTTGGATGCACAAACCCTGACTTTGGGCACCCATTCAGGCTTTTTAGATGGGTTAAGCCGCTTTGAGCAGCTAAATCGGGAGCTGGTATGTGCTAGCAATGGGCATTTGATCGGAGCAACAACTGAATAGCTCCAATAGACGCTAAAGATGACCAGTCCAATTGAATTCCCACCTATGTGTCATAGGGGGAGATACAAAGGTTTGAAAAAGTCGGTTGGGTGTCTGTTTTTTCCTGTGTATTAGATAGGAAAAAACAGACTCCCAACTGACTTTTCAAACATTTGAATCTCCCCCAGTATGTCTTATAATATACCACAGTGTGGCAATGATGCCTAGTGACAGAGTATGGCATCATTGGCAAAATGCTAAAAGATCTAGTGGCAGAACTATATGGGCTGACTGCTGCTTTTGGTGGCTCCTGTTATGGGGGAATAGGTAACAAAAACTGGGGACTTGTCCAAAAGCCTTTAAGCACCCATCAGGAAAGCTCAACCAGTACTTCCTGCCTGTGGAATCTCATACTTATTTTGGACATTCAACACATATTTACATGAAAAAACAAGTAAAAATGCATATGGATAAACATTGTAAGCTTATAAAATTTGACAAACCATACAATTTTATATACAAACTTCTCAAAATAAAAAAGTGTAAAAAGGGGGGAGGGGGGAAGAAGAAGAAAGCTATAACGTTATACCTTGTTTTGCTTCCAGCTCCTCTGGTGTTAACTGTGGTCTTTTTTCCTCCACTGCCATGGTCCCAGCGTTAAGTCCCTGGCTGCTGATGGAATAGCTGCTGGTCTTGTTCTGGGTTACAGGTTTGCAGCCTTCTTCATACTCATCTTCCTCACTATCATCTAATTTAACTCTGTTTTTCTCAAGGGGCACAAAGTCTGTTTCCTTCACTTTGATTGCAAAGCTTATTGGAGCAAAAGAAACTAGGTACAAAAAGAGAACATGATTCAAGACTTCATTATCATCAGTGACAAACCACTGCTAGATAAAGTTCTCCACATATGCTCAATAACCTTGAGCACACATATAACATGCTTAAAAAAATAAAAATAAAAGTACATGATACAGTATAAAATCAAAACAAAAAATCACAAGTAAGAACAAAATAAAAAACACACAGTCTCCCCCCAAATTGCAGATATATGATAAAAACAGGCATGTTTGGGGATCAAAGCACCAGCTGCTCTAGAAAACACATATTTAAAAAAATCAAACCGGTAAAGCTATGGCTACCTAATAAATAGTATTTTTTATCATTTTCTTTTTACGTAAAGTGAACGTCCTGCCCTACCTTTCTACTTTAAACAGAAACAAAGTGGGTTATTGAATTGTTTGTGCGCCCCCTGCTGGGCGTCTATATGAATAGGGGCCCATCAAAGCAATTCAATTGGTGCTCCGTTCAGGCGCCCAGTAGTATTGGAGCACCCAAAAGCACCAGGTATCTCTAAAGCAGTGGTCAGGGCACCAAAACCACACATACATTTCTTCTCGCACCTCAGGAGACTGCAATTAGAAAGGTCTCCCCTGCAGTTTACAGGCAAAGGGCCAGATTCATAGACGTACGTGAACACAATGGTTTACGTACATATTTGATGGTGGGGTGACTGCGCATGTGAAGAACAGGATCTTTGTCCTCACACGAAAGTGCCCCAAGCCACAGCCTGATTGGAAGCGTTAACAGCATAGCATGAGGGTTACTCAGATGGGTGATGTGCACACAAGCTTTTAGATGCTACAAAGGTCTCCTGCTGTTAGCATATTATCACACATCAGCTGCGTCTAAAGGTGCAACTGCTGTACAAACTGTGTCCATCTCTGAATCAGGTCCAAAGATCTTATCAAAGGAGGCCATTTGTAACTGGAAGAAGTTCCATCTATACTCAAGTTACTTTTTTTTTAATTGAATTCCACCCAACATAATCCACACACTGAAGCAAGTAGTGTGCCGAGTATTCTATCCACGCACAATCATTCTGAAAAGCTTATGTGCAGAACCATTGTAACTAAATTAACACAAAAAAAAAAAAAGTGAGAGAAAGGAAGTTTACCTTACACTCTCACACGAGTCCTTTGATAATACACTTGGGTTGAACATTTAAAGCTACATCATCTTTGGGAACATTACAGATTCAAATACCAAAACATTTAAAAGTATTCACAAACTTCAGCAGAAGAGGCACAAGGGGGCATGCAGCAGAACGGTAGACTTATCCCAAGTTATATGTAGTCCTGAAAAATTACCAAGATGACTAATTAGAGAAAGGACAATAAGCATGGATGTATGATATTCTGAAAATAAGATTTTAAACCTACCGGTAAATCTTTTTCTCCTAGTCCGTAGAGGATGCTGGGGACTCCGTAAGGACCATGGGGTATAGACGGGCTCCGCAGGAGACATGGGCACTCTAAAGACTTTAGATGGGTGTGCACTGGCTCCTCCCTCTATGCCCCTCCTCCAGACCTCAGTTAAAGAACTGTGCCCAGAGGAGACGGACAGTACGAGGAAAGGATTTTTGTTAATCTAAGGGCAAGATTCATACCAGCCCACACCAT
The DNA here is from genome assembly GCF_028390025.1 of Pseudophryne corroboree. NCBI lineage: Eukaryota > Metazoa > Chordata > Amphibia > Anura > Myobatrachidae > Pseudophryne > Pseudophryne corroboree. The sequence goes on along the minus strand of NC_086444.1, from coordinate 340,597,301 downwards.
CCACACCGTATAACATGGAATATACGCAACCAGTTAACAGTATGAACAAAACAGCATCAGCCAAAGACTGATCTTAACTGTAACATAACCCTTATGTAAGCAATAACTATATACAAGCCTTGCAGAAATATGTCCGCACTGGGACGGGCGCCCAGCATCCTCTATGGACTAGGAGAAAAAGATTTACCGGTAGGTTTAAAATCTTATTTTCTCTTACGTCCTAGAGGATGCTGGGGACTCCGTAAGGACCATGGGGATTATACCAAAGCTCCAGACCGGGCGGGAGAGTGCGGATGACTCTGCAGCACCGATTGAGCAAACATGAGGTTCTCATCAGCCAGGGTATCAAACTTGTAGAATTTAGCAAAAGTGTTTGAACCCGACCAAGTCGCCGCTCGGCAAAGCTGTAATGCCGAGACGCCTCGGGCAGCCGCACAAGAAGCGCCCACCTTCCTAGTGGAATGGGCCTTTACCGAATTTGGTAATGCCGTAGAATGAGCCTGCTGAATCGTGTTACAGATCCAGCGAGCAATAGTCTGCTTAGAAGCAGGAGCGCCAACCTTGTTGGCTGCATACAGGACAAACAGTGCCTCTGTTTTCCTAATCCGAGCTGTCCTGGCTACATAAATTATTAAGGCTCTGACTACATCAAGGGACTTGGAATCCTGCCACCCATAGCCACAGGTACCACAATAGGTTGGTTCATATGAAACGATGACACCACCTTAGGCAAAAATTGAGGACGAGTCCTCAACTCTGCTCTATCCACATGGAAAATCAGATAGGGGCTTTTGTGAGATAAAGCCGCCAATTCGGACATCCGCCTTGCAGACGCCAAGGCCAACAACATGACCACTTTCCAAGTGAGAAATTTTAAGTCAACCGTTTGAAGAGGTTCAAACCAGTGAAATTTTAGGAACTGTAACAGCGCTTTAAGGTCCCATGGTGCCACTGGGGGCACAAAAGGAGGCAGCATTCCCTTTACAAAAGTCTGGACTTCTGGGAGAGAAGCCAATTCCTTCTGAAAGAAAATTGATAGGGCCGAAATCTGTACCTTAATGGAGCCTAACTTTAGGCCCATATCCACTCCTGTCTGTAGAAAGTGGAGAAAACGGCCCAGATGGAAATCTTCCGTAGGAGCATTCTTGGCTTCACACCAAGATACATACTTCCTCCAGATACGGTGATAATGTTTCGCAGTCCCCTCCTTCCTAGCCCTTATCAGAGTAGGGATGACTTCCTCCGGAATACCTTTCCCAGCTAGGATTTGGTGTTCAACCGCCATGCCGTCAAACGTAACCGCGGTAAGTCTTGGAACACGCAGGGCCCCTGCTGCAACAGGTCCTCCCGGAGAGGAAGAGGCCACGGATCTTATGTGAGCATTTCCTGAAGATCTGAATACCAGGCCCTTCGAGGCCAATCTGAAACAATGAGTATTGTTTGCACACTTTTTCGTCTTATGATTCTCAATATTTTTGAGATGAGCGGAAGAGGAGGGAACACATAGACCGACTGAAACACCCATGGGGTCACCAGGGCGTCCACCGCTACTGCCTGAGGGTCCCTTGACCTGGCACAATACCTCCGAAGCTTCTTGTTGAGGCGTGACGCCATCATGTCTATTTGAGGAAGTCCCCAATGACTTGTTAAAAACTTCTTGATGAAGTCCCCACTCTCCTGGATGGAGATCGTGTCTGCTGAGGAAGTCTGCTTCCCAGTTGTCCACTCCCGGAATGAAGACAGCTGACAGAGCGCTAATGTGATTTTCCGCCCAGCGAAGAATCCTGGTGGCTTTCGCCATTGCCACTCTGCTCCTTGTCCGGCCTTGGCGGTTTACATGAACCACGGCTGTGACGTTGTCTGATTGAATCAGAAACGGTAGGTCGCGAAGAAGATTCTCCGCTTGTCGTAGGCCGTTGTATATGGCCCTCAATTCCAGTACATTGATGTATAGACAAGCCTCCTGGCTTGACCATAGTCCCTGAAAATCGTTGATTCCAACGACTCAGAACATTATGTTCTGAGGAAGCTGCCGAGCGGATCTAAAAGCAGAGAAACGCGTAAACCCTTTTATCTTTTACCGCAAGCCGGCATATCAATCTATTTCATCATATGGCCAGAAGAATTTGGTTCATACGTCCTGAAAACAAACCGTCATTTGAAGAGAGAGCGGCACTGGGAATAGTATCTGCTGTGCGGCTCATGTGCGTTGCAGAGCCCGATACTATATCACAGAGGGAGCAGCTGCCAGACGGCTGCGGGAGAGACGAGCGCTTGAGGCGGCGCTGGCAGCGTTGTCCGGGAACGAGCTGCACGAAGAACAGCTTTATGTGCAGTGTGGAGCTTGACAATATAAAGGAAGCACACCACGAGACGGCTGCAGGAGAAACGATCGCCTGAAGCGGCGCCGACAGCTGAGTCCGGGAGCGGTGCATAGTCCAACATAAGGCAACGAGGTGAGCACTACATTGTATACCTCGTCTCTATGGAATCATTTCCAACAAGCTCCTATTCCTAAGGATAAAATATAACTTTGCTCCCTCCATGCCACAGTGAACAAGAAACTTTTTCACACAGTGAATTTCACGGGATAAGCCAATATACATTCTGGCTATAAAGCAGTTGTAACTAAATATACTCACCTGATTTCCTGATATGTCCACATAAAAAGGAACTGCTACCAGTGGACGGGAAGAGTGATTACGTTTATAAAATCAGGCATACGCACTAGTATAATAAATCTTCAACATCTAGATACGATTGTATTCTAAAGGACATTCTGCATTACAGCCTTGCTTTAGATTTTTAGATACAGTAATTGATCTGTTTTTAAATTGATTATTCTCAGGATTGTATAAATTATGGAACATCTTTGATTATATTTACCGGCCGGTATTAATACAAGTAATCATTTTTTATTGTTTAAATAAATTTATAATCAAAAATTGTATATATTGCCATATTGTACATTTATTTATAATATTTCTATATCAGCGCCTCTATATACTTTTCTCCAATTGTGGAGAAAACTCTTTTTTCCCACTGGAAGGGCCACTCCATGGAATCAACAGTTTTAGTGGCATCAAACAAAACTACACCTGCAAATAGGTAAACATACTGTATGTACAACAAACTGGCACTCCAACCCCACAATGTTGGTACCTGCCGAGGGGACCTTCTGGATGGGTAGATATCAATTTATAATCAGAGCTGAGGTGGTAACCTTGAAAGAATCAGCCAGATAGAATGTCAGTATGACTTTTCAGTCCTTTAATTGACTTTTCATCGGGAACAAAGTGAAAATGCAGAAGACATACCATATATAAAAGGAGACCTCCACAAACACAATTAGGTGTGTCCGTCACGTGTCTCCCGGCGGAGCCAGGCAGTACAAACTCACCATGGCAACAATCACCATGGAAACATAGAAACACCCGGCCAAACAGACTGCATAATAAATAAATCACAAGAAGGTGAACCCACCACAACATAACTATAATGCTAACATTAACATACAGCACAATTAACAGATGCACACATCAATGTAACAAATACCGCAGAAAACCAAATACCCAGCAACACAAACAATGAACAAAATCAACAATACTTGACATTTGAACATCAGATATCAGCCACAATCAAATCCTCATTCTTTCACCTGAGGAACATAGCCAGAATTAAGCACTTAATTCCCTCAGATGATCTGCCAAAAGTCAAACATGCATTTGTATCATCTCGAATAGACTACTGTAATGTCATCTACCGTGGTCTCCCAGCAAAAGAACTGCAACGCTGACAGCTGGTGCAAAACACAGCTGCCAGGCTGTTAACCAACTAGCCACGTTATAGCCACATAATACCCCATCCTCTACTCCGTTCACTGGCTGCCTGTAAAATGGCGAATCATCTTCAAGATTGGCTTACTGAGCTTAAAGGCACTACATGACCAGGGCCCAAGGTACCTGAAGAAGCTACTGACCCCATACTGTCCCACTCGATTACTGCGATCTGTAGATGAAGGACTTTTAGCAGTACCTAGAATCTCCCGTAATTCATCTGGGGGTCGAGCTTTTAGTCATGCGGCTCCGACTCTATGGAACTCACTTCCCCGCTCAGTGCGAGAGGCCCCAACTATAGAATCCTTCAAAAGTATACTTTCCTGTTTACGCAAGCATTTCCATAATGTCCCTTTTAGTATCTTTATGCTTCTGTATTTTATGAAAATGTACTTCATTATTTTCTGTACTATATTATGTTATGTATCTGTTAAGCACCTTGAGTCCTATTGGAGAAAGAGCGCTATATAAATAAAATTATTATAATTATTAATACAGTTTAAACATGCAGAGCATACTATTAAATGAAACAAAAGTATCAAAACTAAAGTATAGTCTTAAACTATAACTACACTTCTCCCCCTTTATAGCACCCGATATAAAATGATCTCCAGGAATGATTGAGCAACTGCCACTGTTTGTCTGCATGTGTGAGAAAGGCATTGAATGGGAGCAGTATTTGGAAAGCATGCTGTTCCTTGCAGTGCTAATGGGAGATCCTGGGGGTGGCTCCCGAGTAAGTTAGCTCTCTTGCCTGGATGTGTTTTAGTAATAGCCTTTATCATGAGGCCTTACTGTAGACAAATCACATGGCCCTACGGGGGCACTGCTATCATGTAGTATTACGACTGCTGATAGAGAAGCCGTGAAGTGGCTCAGCAGCTAAACATGTCTTTGCAAACACGTGCAACCATTCTCTGGATTTCTATTACCAGATAGGTTCAGGTATGTTTACAGGTAATTTTTTAGTGTGTTAGGGGGATACCGGGGGGAAGCATCCCCCCTCTCTGTCTGCTGTTTGTCTTTGACCCCTCCCCCGTTCTAGCACCTGAGATATAATTATCTCCAGGAATGATTCAGCAACTGCCACTGTTTGTCTGCAACTACACTTCTATAACAGTTTAAAAACTGGGTAATAACAGACAGACGGTCATAGATGTAGGAGGGCCCTACTCATATTGTGGGGGATCGCGTGTGGTGGAGGAAGGATGATTGTGGGGAGCAGGTGTGAACAGCAGAGACTGAAGGTGCTAATGTTTTTGATTGCGGGAAGCAGCGGGGTGGCTGTTGCCAGAGGAGACTGAAGGTGTGGTTGTGGAGTGGGTGGGGAAGGTAGGAGTTTCAGATTATAGTGAAGTAGGCCTACCCATCATTCAGTTAGGGGAAAAGTTCACGGGCCATTAATCCTGCAGTTGATCCTGACCCTTTCCAGCAGCATTCTTGCACTATACACTCTCCCTCATCCCTCTGTGCAGCGGCGGGCACCCGTTCCGGTCCTCTCTGGCGGCTTCCTGGATGCGGCGGTTGGTTGCAGACACTGCGGCCTAGGCTACCCCTGGATCCCCGGACAAAAGTTTGGACTTGGCGCCACCGGGTGTCCTGAGTGTGGACGGATCCCCTGCTGCCTCCAGGTACCTTTCTCTTGTTCCTCCATGAGCACAGTGTCTGGTGGCTGCTACACAGTGAAGAGGGAGTGGGGGCTGTGGGTACGGCGGCCATTTTGGGAGCTGCTGCAATAGCCTGCATGCATCACACGGTTTAGTATACCTGCAGAAATGGGCTGGGTGAGCCGATTTTAGACCTTTCTGCCTCTGTGACTATTACTCATATACCCTGCTGCCCAGACACAGGCTGCCTATCTCACTACTATTTGTGACCTCATTGCTGCTGCATATGTCTACACTTCTATTCTGAGACACTGCCTGTGCTCGTCCTCTGTGTTTGGTTACCAGTTCTTCCTTGGTCACCATGGTAAAGGACGGCCAATGTGCGGCCGCGGCAAAGTTGGAGAAGTTTGCTAGACAATCTGCCAGTCAGGCATCGCAGACACCTCCTCCGTCCTCTTCTCCAGCTCATCCTGACCCCCCCCGTCTGAGGCCACTTCCGGTTCCTCTACGGCACCTTCTGCTACCTCTATTCAACAAGTGCTGGAAGCTATAGCGGGTAGTGAACAGCGTTTATCCAATAAAATGGAGAAAGTACAATGCGAGCTTTCCTTACTGCGCCAAGATGTTCAACGCATCCGAGAGTGTGTGTGGGAGAGGCTGAGATGCGTGTCTCCAATGTGGAGGATTTATGTGGTCCCTTAAAGCAAACGGTTTCCATCATGTCCCATCAGGTTTCATCACTTCAAAACAAGCTCCTGGATATGGAGGGTCGGCAACGCAGGAATAATGTTCAATTTGTGGGCCTGCATGAGAAAGAGGAGGGTTCTCAAATGCAGGACTTTCTTGAATCTTGGCTCAAAGAGATGTATGGTGCGAATTCCTTTACTTCACAGTTTGCGGTGGAACGTGCACACAGAATACCCTCCCGGCCTTTACCTCCTGGTGCCCCTCAGCGCACCTTTATTGCAAAATTTCTGCACTATAAAAATCGTGACTCAGTCCTTCGTTTGGGTCGTACGAGTGGCCCACTCCTCAGGAAAGGCGTCAAGGTGTCTGCATTCCCGGACTTCGCTGCGGATGTTCAGAAGGACAGGGCTCAATTTCTGCCTATCAAGCGTCGTCTCAGGGATCTTAATCTCTCCTACTTCTTGTTATTTCCTTCCCGGCTCTGGGTGGTGGCGGACGAAGAGACCAAATTCTTCAACTCCCCTAGGAAAGCAGCTACCTGGTTGGACAGATACGCACCGGGCGCTCGTCAGCTGGCTCCAGACTGATCTCCTGTGCTGACACTGCCATACTTCTGTGCACTGAATATGTAAGTATATGTCCAGGGAGCCCCCCTTGCTTTGGTGGTTCTGTACTTTACAGACTAGCTTCATCTACAGGTTCCTCTCGGGAATTTAGTCTTTCAGAGTTAGGGTTTTGTTTGGGGTACAAGTATTTTTTTTCCTTTCTTCAGTTTTTTATTTTTCATGCGTATACTCCAATTTGTGAAGTGAATGTCTGTTGTATTCGATGGCACGGTTTACGTTTCAAGGACAGTGTATCTAGGGATGCTAGGTTTCATTATTTCCCTGCTCTAATGTATATGTCGCCTCATTTGAGTGGTTTTGACCCTTCATTTGGCTCAGTTCGATGCTTGTATACCTGGTTCCTTTTTTCCATGGGTCCTCAAATATATCTTGTATGGTTTCTATCCATAGTAACTCATCTGTTCCCGCAGGTGTTATGCCTGACCTGAAATTTCTTGCATGGAACGTCCAGGATATTAATAAAATAAAACACTCCCTAGTCCTAAACATGGTTAGGAAGTATGACTCGGACATTGCTTGTCTCAGTGAGACTCATTCGGAGGGTAACAGATTGATGTCACTCCGCAGGCACTGGGTGGGTTGGGCATATCATGCCTCTCCTTCTCTCGTGGGGTGTCAGTCCTGATAAAAAAAAAAAAGACGGTGCAATTTGAGTTACTATTTATTAAAACTGAGCCACATGGTAGATTTGTGTTTATAGAATGTAAATTGAGATCCTAGCCCTTTTTTCTTCTTCTATCTGTTTATGTCCCTCCTCCATTCTCTTATGATGTATTGCAACAGGCCGCTTTTTTTATTGCTTCTTCCCCTCGTACCCTTTTTCTCTTTAAACAAGCAAATCCTTGTTTCCTGTACGGCAGGTTCCTCAGAAATGCGTAACACATCCTTTATAGCCACAATCATGTACTGAATACTCGTGAAGTCGACATCGAACTCAGAATCCGTGTCGGTATCAGTATCTACCACTTGAGTAAACGCCCGCTTTATTGACCCCGAAGGGGTCTGTACCTGCGACAAAGCATCCTCCATGGATTTTTTCCACACCTGTGTCTGTGACTCAGATTTATCTAACCTCTTTGATAAAGAAGCCACATTAGAATTAATTGTATTCAACGATGCAAGTAAATCAGGTGTCGGCTGCGCCGACAGGGTCAACTCCAGACCTGCATCTGCCCCCCCCAATAACCTCCTCCGGTGAATAACATTCAGCCTCAGACATGTCAACACGGAGTATCGACCCACCGACACACAATGTCTCAGCCAGGGGACAGGCCCACAAGGAAGCCTGGATAGAGAAACACAGAGGGAGTATGCCAGCTCACACCTCAGCGCCCATATATCCCCCCAACGAATATATGTAACTAGCGCTGCCTCAATAACAATAAATATGCACCACCAACTGTGCCGTGCCCCCCCCCCCCCCCGAGATGCTCCCCGTTAGTTCAGTGGAGCTTTTGGAGGTCCAGGACCAGCGTCTCCCGCAGCCACGCGTGAAGAGAAATGGCGCCTGTGAGCTGCGCGGCTAAGCTCAGCCCCTTCCCGGCGCGCTTCAGCCCGCCAAGTTTGAACTATATTGAAAATGCCGGCGGGGATCTAGAAAACGGTGCCGAGGCACCGAGAAAGTTTATGCCGGCTCCCAGACGTCAGTAACATGCTGCCCAGGGCGCCCCCCTAGCGCCCTGCACCCTGTGAGTGCCGATGGAGAAGTGTGTGGGAGCATGGAGCGCTGCGCTGTACCTCCGTTACTGAAGTCTTCTGCCGTCCTGAAGTCTTCGGTACTTCTAATACTCACCCGGCTTCTTTCTTCTGGCTTCTGTGAGGGGGGTGACGGCGTGGCTCCGGGAACAAGCAGCTAGGCGCACCAAGTGATCGAACCCTCTGGAGCTAATGGTGTCCAGTAGCCGAGAAGCAGGGCCCTTAAACTAAGAAGAAGTAGGTCCTGCTTCTCTCCCCTCAGTCCCTCGCTGCAGGGAGCCTGTAGCCAGCAGGTCTCCCTGAAAATAAAAAAACCTAACAAAAGTCTTTTCCAGAGAAACTCAGGAGAGCTCCCCTAGTGAGTGCCCAGTCAGTCCTGGGCACAATGTCTAACTGAGGTCTGGAGGAGGGGCAGAGAGGGAGGAGCCAGTTCACACCCAGTTAAACTCTTTTCAGTGTTCCCAGACTCCTGCGGATCCAGTCTATACCCCATGGTCCTTTTGGAGTCCCCAGCATCCTCTAGGACGTAAGAGAAACTTTGTTTAATGCACAAAGTTATTAAAAATATTGGCTACAATTACCTTCAGGCTGTGTGTATGAGGTGTATATGAAACATAAATGCATTCTGTGATTAGACTTGGGCCCCATCGCCATGATCTCTCAGTATGGTATGCAATTATTCCAAGATATGGAAAAATCCAATATCCAAAATACTTCTGGTCCCAAGCATTTTGGATAAGGGATACTTAACCTGTATATACACCTCTTAACTAATTACTTAAAGTTTAAAAAGTATTTCTAATAAGATAGATAGATAGATAGATAGATAGATAGATAGATAGATAGATAGATAGATAGATAGATAGATAGATAGATAGATAGATAGAGTCAACAAAATGGTGTACAGGTGCTCTGGTCACTTTTCAGATTCCATTTAAAAAAATTGACAGAAATCCTCAAGGTCATCAAAACTCTGGGATATAGCACTAGGTTTATAGCCTTTCAAAAAACACTGCACCACTCCCGTGGAAACCCCGGACTCCTGGAGTAAGATACTCTAAATACAAAAACAGAAGGAGGGGGCGCACATAGTGCAAATTATTATTATTTAAAAAAGTTAAAATAGGATTTTAATACCTACCGGTAAATCCTTTTCTCTTAGTCCGTAGAGGATGCTGGGGACGCTTCAAGAGCTATGGGGTATAGACGGGATCCGCAGGAGACATGGGCACTTTAAGACTTTTAAGGGGTGTGGCCTGGCTACTCCCTCTATGCCCCTCCTCAAGACTCCAGTTATAGGAACTGTGCCCAGGGAGATGGACATTTTCGAGGAAAAGGATTTATTTTTAAACTAAAAGGTGAGATACACACCAGCTCACACCACAAACACGCCGTACAACATGGCATTCAACAGAACTCCAGTCAACAGCATGAACCATGTCAGCAAAAGGCTGACTATAACAGAAACACAACCTGTGTGTAAACATAACTAATAACTGCAGATAGAGTCCGCACTGGGACGGGCGCCCAGCATCCTCTACGGACTAAAAGAAAAAGATTTACCGGTAGGTATTAAAATCCTATTTTCTCATACGTCCTAGAGGATGCTGGGGACGCTTTAAGAACCATAGGGTTTATACCAAAGCTCTAGAACGGGCGGGAGAGTGCGGATGACTCTGCAGCACCGATTGACCAAACATGAGGTCCTCATCAGCCAGGGTATCAAACTTGTAAAATTTCGCAAAAGTGTTTGAACCCGACCAAGTAGCTGCTCTGCAGAGTTGTAATGCCGAGACACCCCGGGCAGCCGCCCAGGACGAGCCCACCTTTCTGGTAGAGTGGACCATTACTGATTTCGGTAACGGCAATCCAGCCGTAGAATGAGCTTGCTGAATCGTATTACAGATCCAGCGCGCAATAGTCTGCTTGGAATCAGGCGTCCCAATCTTGTTGGCAGCATATAGGACAAACAGAGCTTCCGTTTTCCTAAGATGAGCCGTTCTGGTGACATAAATCTTTAAGGCCCTGACAACTTTGAGAGATTTTGACTCCGCGAAGACGTCAGTAGCCACCGTTACCACAATAGGCTGGTTCATGTGGAGCGATGAAACCACCTTCGGCAGAAATTGTTGACGAGTCCTCAACTCCGCTCTATCTTCATGGAAGATTAAATAAGGACTCTTGTGAGACAAAGCCGCTAACTCAGATACCCGCCTTGCGGATGCTAAGGCCAATAGCATGACCACTTTCCAAGTGATAAATTTCAACTCAACCTTCTGTAAAGGTTCAAACCAATGTGACTGAAGGAAATGCAACACCACGTTAAGATCCCGTGGCGCCACTGGGGGCACAAACGGAGGTTTGATTGTGCAAAACTCCTTTCACGAAAGTCTGAGCTTCTGGAAAGGAGGCCAATTGTTTCTGAAAGAAAACCGATAAGGCCGAAATTTGCACTTTAATCGAGCCTAACTTTAAGCCCGCATCCACACCTGCTTGCAGGAAATGGAGAAAACGCCCTAACTGAAATTCTTCCGTAGGAGCCTTCTTGGATTCACACCAAGATACATATTTTCTCCAAATACGGTGATAATGTGTAGACGTTACTCCTTTTCTAGCCTGAAGAAGTGTGGGAAGGACTTCACTGGGAATACCCTTTCGGGCTAGGATCCGGCGTTCAACCGCCAAGCCGTCAAACGTAGCCGCGGTAAGTCATGATATACGCACGGCCCCTGCTGTAACAGATCCTCTCGTAGAGGGAGAGGGCAGGGATCTCTTATCAGTAATTCCTGAAGAACTGGATACCAAGCCCTCCTTGGCCAATCCGGAACAATGAGGATCGCCTGAACCTTTGTTCTTCTCATGATCTTTAGCACCTTTGGAATGAGTGGAAGTGGAGGGAACACGTGCACCGACTGAAACACCCACGGTGTCACTAGCGCGTCCACTGCTATTGCTTGTGGATCCCTCGACCTGGAACAATATCTCTGAAGTTTCTTGTTGAGGCGAGATGCCATCATGTCTATTTGAGGAATTCCCCAAAGACTTGTCACTTCTGTGAAGACCTCTTGATGAAGACCCCACTCTTCTGGATGGAGTTCGTGTCTGCTGAGGAAGTCTGATTCCCAGTTGTCCACTCCTGGAATGAAGATTGCTGACAGAGCGCTTGTATGTCTTTCCGCCCAGCTGAGAACTTTTGTGGCCTCTGCCATTGCCATCCTGCTCTTTGTTCCGCCCTGGCGGTTTATGTGCGCTACTGCTGTTATGTTGTCCGACTGTATTAGGACGGGCAGGTTGTGAAGACTACGTTTCGCTTGAAGACCGTTGTAAATGGCCCTTAACTGTAGAACGTTTGTGTGTAGACAAACTTCCTGGCTTGACCATTTTCCCTGGAAGTTTTCCCCCTGTGTGACTGCTCCCCAGCCTCGGAGACTCGCATCCGTGGTTACTAGGATCCAGTCCTGGATCCCGAACCTGCGTCCCTGTAGGAGGTGAGAGCTGTGCAGCCACCACAAGAGTGAGATTCTGGTCTTGGCAGACAGGATTATTTTCCGGTGCATGTGCAGATGGGATCCGGACCACTTGTCCAACAGGTCCCACTGAAACACTCTGGCATGGAATCTGCCAAATTGAATGGTCTCGTAGGCCGCCACCATCTTCCCCAGCAATCGAGTGCATTGATGGATTGACACACTCGCTGGTTTCAGAATTTGTTTGATCAAACTCTGAATTTCCAGAGCCTTCTCTTCTGGAAGAAAAACTCTGTAATTCTGTGTCCAGAATCATTCCCAAAAACGCCAGCCGTTTTATCGGATTCAACTGTGACTTCGGCAAGTTTAGGAGATCGTCCAAGTACGGGATAATTGTGACTCCTTCCTTGCGAAGGAGAACCATCATTTTCGCCATTACCTTGGTGAAAATCCTTGGAGCTGTGGACAGACCAAACGGCAACGTCTGAAATTGGTAAAGACGATCCTGAATAGCAAACCTCAGGTAAGCCTGATGCGGAGGATAGATGGGGATGTGTAAGTAGGCATCCTTTATGTCTACTGACACCATGAAATCCCCTTCCTCCAGACTGGAGATCACAGCTCGGAGAGATTCCATCTTGAATTTGAATTTTCTTAGGTAAAGAATGAGGGATTTCAGGCAGGTTCAGAATTGGTCTGACCGAACCGTCCGGCTCCGAGACCACAAACAGGCTTGAATAAAAGCCTTCTCCGTGTTGAGACGGGGGAATCCTGATAATGACTTGATTTAGACACAACTTTTGAATTGCATCGCAAACAACCTTCCTGTCCGGAAGAGAAGCTGGTAAGGCCGATTTGAAAAATCGGTAAGGGGGAACGTCTTGAAACTACAGTTTGTACCCCATGGACACTATTTCTAAAACCCATGGGTCCAGGGCCGAACAAGCCCAGAATTGACTGAAGAGCCGGAGACGTGCCCCCACCGGTGCGGACTCCCGCAGAGGAGCCCCAGCGTCATGCGGTGGATTTGGCAGAAGCCGGGGAGAACTTCTGCTCCTGGGAACCTGCCACGGCCGGAGATCTTTTACCTTTTCCTCTTCCCCTATTAGCAAGGAAGGAATAACCTCGGCCTTTTTTGTATTTGGCCGAAAAGACTGCATCTGAAATTGGTGTGCTTTCTTTTGTTGTGGAGGAACATAAGGCAAAAATTACGACTTATCCGCGGTAGCCGTAGATACCAAATCCGTGAGACCCTCACCAAAGAAGACACTACCTTTATATGGGAGAGACTCCATAGCTTTCTTAGAGTCAGCATCAGCATTCCATTGATGAATCCACAATGCCCTCCTAGCTGAAACCGCCATGGCATTGGCTTTTGATCCCAAAATGCCAATATCTCTCGCGGCCTCCTTTAGGTAGGGCGCAGCATCCTTGATATAACCCAGAGTTAACAGGACACTATCCCTATCTAGGGTATCTATATCAGATGACAAGTTCTCTGCCCACTTTTCGATAGCACTACTCACCCACGCAGATGCAATGGTTGGTCTGAGCAGTGTACCCGTGGTGACGTAAATTGATTTTAAAGTATTTTCCTGTCTACAATCCGCAGGATCCTTAAGGGCTGCAGTGTCAGGAGACAGTAAAGCCACCTTTTTATACAACCGTGATAGAGCCTTGTCCACAATGGGGGATGACTCCCACTTTTCTCTATCCCCAGAGGGGAACGGATACGCCACCTGAATCCTTTTGGGAATCTAAAACTTTTTGTCAGGATTTTCCCACATTTTTTCAAACAGAGTATTCAGTTCATGAGAGGGAGTAAATGTTACCTCAGGCTTCTTTCCCTTATATATACAGACCCTAGTATCAGGAACCGCAGGGTCTTCAGTGATATGTAAGACGTCTTTTATTGCCACAATCATGTACTGAATGTTCTTTGCCAATTTTGGGTCTAATCTGGCATCACTATAGTCGACACTGGAGTCGGTGTCCGTATCGGTATCTGTGTCTGCCAACTGAGCAAAGGAACGTTTTTGTGATCCCGACGGGGTCTGAACCTGTGATAACACATCCTCCGCAGATTTCTTCCATGCCTGGTTCTGAGAATCAGATCTATCTAATGTCTTATTAATAAGAGCCACATTAGCATTCGAGGCATTCAACACATTTACTTAATCAGGAGTCGGCGGTGCCGACTGGGTCACTCCCACAGCCATTTCTGCCCCTAACACAGTCTCCTCCTGGGAAGAGCACTCCGCCTCAGACATGCCGACACGTGTTCCGACACCCACAGACACACTGGGCCAAAGGGGGACAGACCCACAGTAAAGCCCGTCAGAGAAACACAGAGGGAGTTTGCCAGCTCACACCCCAGCGCTCAATCCCGGTTCTGAAACGTTAATATAAAGCCTCAGACCCTGCAGCGCTTTTATAATACTTATATTTGCACCAAATCAACTGTGCCCCCCCCCCCCCCCCACCCACCCTTTTTGCACCCTGTCACCTGTACAGCAGTGTTGAGGAAGGACCAGCATCTCTGCAGCTCAGAGAAGAGAAAATGGCGCTGATGAGAGCGGTGAGAATGGCGCGCTTCAGCCCCGCTATTTTTAAATATAATTACACTGGCAGGGGTTAGGATTTTGTGCCTAGGCACTTAAAATCCACTTTGCCAACTTTAATGAGGAGTTTTATGCTGCCCAGGGCGCCCCCCCCCTCCTGCACCCTGTAGTGCCGCTGTGTGTGGGCGCGCAGCGCGATCGCTGTGCGGCACCTCAGAAGCAGTCACTGAAGTCTTCTTTCTTCCTCTACTCGCCTGTCTTCTGACTTCTGGCTCTGCAAGGGGGATGACGGCGGGCACTGGGAGTGAACCCCTAGGCGTACCTAGTGTTCCAAACCCTCAGGAGCTAATGGTGTCCTGTAGCCAAGAAGCAGGCCTCACTAGAAGTAGGTCTGACTTCTCTCCCCTAAGTCCCACGATGCAGGGAGACTATTGCGAGTAGTCCTCCCTGAAAATAAAAAACCTAACAAAGTCTTTTCAGAGAAACTCAGTAGAGCTCCTCTAAGTGCATCCAGTCTGCCTGGGCACAATTCTAAAACTGGAGTCTGGAGGAGGGGCCAGGTCACACCCCTTAAACATCTTAAAGTGCCCATGTCTCCTGCGGATCCAGTCTATACCCCATGGTTCTTGAAGCGTCACCCAGCATCCTCTAGGACGTATGAGAAAATCCCTTTAACAAAGGATCCATATAACCTTTGACAAAGAATCCACATTAACTGAATGAGACTCGTACCGAGGTCCTCACCCATGTGGGCTGGTTACCACATGATGCATACAGAATAAATGCTCCAGTTTTTGCCCGCAGGAAAGAGCTGTACTGCTGCGTTTTCGTTTTTGTATTTAGACTAAAATATATATATATATATATATATATATATATATATATATATATATAGAGGCAAGGAGGAAATTTGAACCTTCCAACAGTGCTACACAAGAGAAGCCCACGATGGACAGGATGGTCTTTACGACCACATATGACAATCACTCTAATCAGTTGAGGGGTGCCATTCGTAAGAACTGGCCCATCCTTGCCACTGATGGTCATCTGAAATTGAGAAAAAGCCCTCCACCCATGATGGCCTATCGTAAGGCGGCCAACCTTAAACAACTTCTTCTAAGACCAATGGCAGGCAATGAAGGACCAACCACCACAACGTGGTTACACGAGAGGTGCCCCATATTTCCACATCCCCACTCAGGAAGACCAATTGCCATTAAATATAAGCTACATTGCTCCATGGACCATTTAATATACATTCTCACATGCCCATGCAGACTATATTATGTTGGAATGACCACCAGGCGGTTTCCGAGATAGAATGGCTAACCATAGAACTTCGATACACCAAGCAATTACCTCTGGGACTGCGGTATTACCGGTAGCCAGACACTTCATGACACTCAGACATCAAGTCTCTGACCTAAGATCCAAACTGATAGACTGGATTCCGCCACTCCCACGCGGTGGCGACCGTGCCCTACTACTGAGGAAAAGAGAAAGTCTTTGGATCTACAAACTCGATACCATTGCCCCGAGGGGCATGAATGAACATAACCCACTGTCCATTTTTTTTTAAATAAGTCATGTTTTCGCCTACATGTCCATTGGTATATGTGCTGATGATTTAACTCTTTCCCCTTTCCCCGTACACATTTCCTTTGTATGTCGATCCCTGTTCTGTGACCTCATCTGCCTCTGTGATACCATACAACATAAAATATTCTATATCATTGTAAATAATATGCTATATAATATCGCTACCTGATCTGGTTATCATAACTGCATACATTAAGAAATTGTTTATTTTTTATATCCCTTAGCTAATTGTAATTATTTGGCCACCCTAAGACATCATTCCCCCCCCCTCGATATATGCACCGCATATATCTGATACATGTACCATTCTGTTTATTGCATTTGTGTGGCGCTTCCACTTAACAATGGAAGCAATTGTGTCACACTTGGTTGTCATGGACGCGGCTGGATCACAGTGATCGCTGGGAGTGACGCGCGCGCACCACTCTGAACCCAGTTGTCCCTCTGTACATTAGGTTGCTATGGTGCGGCCCGCCTTACCGGAAGTGACGCCGTGCGTTAACGCTGCCTGTGCCTGAGAATTAGGTTGTCATGGATGCGGCCCGCTTCCGGTGGTCACCGGAAGTGACGCCGTGCGTTCCACGGTGCTCGATGCCCGTGGCGCATCTATTGATATCTGCAGTATGTACATAGCTGCTTATAGTTATGTTTACAGACTAGGATGGATTTCACTGTCCCTGTTTCACTGTGGCTACATTTTATCTAGACGCGACGCACTTCCGGTATTACCGGAAGTGACGTTTGCGGTCCACAAGTGCGTTCCACCGCATTATCCATGGCACTGGGGGCGGGATTGTTGTCTCATTAGTGATGGTATTTAACAGGGGCCGGTGAGGCTATACCTCTAGCTCCAGTTTCCTGCATTATTCACCTGTGCGGTTATGCTGCTCATCTGACTGTGCTGTAAACTCCTTGACAAAGGTCCTGGTGAGGACGGAAACGTTGGAGGAGAAATCGTCACTTTCGTTACATGGAACTGTGAGATTGACCTTTTCATTAAATTTCCATTTCACTTGGTTGATTCAAATCTAGCGAGTGCTATTCTTTCCACGTCAGTGGAAAATACTGTATTGTACTTTGGGCCACACCCCCTGGAGGGTGTGACATTGATGGGCACCCTAGTAGTTGGCTGTGGTTTGTGAGAGTGCAGGGACCTGTGTGTGTGTGTGTGTGTGTGTGTGTGTGTGTGTGTGTATATATATATATATATATATATATATATATATCTATAAAACCTTAAAAAAAAAAAATACGTTTTAGTTACCAACCTCCCCCCATGTAATAAGCCCCTTTCTTGCATTCCTGCCATGACCAATGTATTTTACACCCCCTCCCCCCACACACAAGCATTATTTATCTTTATTTTACTTGGGGAGGGCATATACACCTCCCTTCCCCACCTGCATAATAATTTCTTCTCATTTGCATCATTCTCTCCCCCTTCAAGCACTTCCCCAATACTTTCATGCTTAGAACACTCATTACACCTTCTATCAAGGACCACCTACCCCTCTCCTACCCCATGTGCAGCATACAGTATTATATTTTATTAAGAGGGAACGGATCTGCTCCTTTCAAGTTTAATGTCTTTACGGTTGAGCAGAGGTAAACTCTTCAGTCAAACGTGGTCTGATGAACATACGGAAATGGGTAAAATGCAGTTTCCCTATGAGCACCTTTGAGACGCCAAAAAGACGTGATATTGGTGGCCACAGCAATTAATAAATAGCCTTCTAAGAGGAAAACTCTCCCAATATCATGAAAAAGGGACACACAGAGAGCGCAAACAGACTAAATGGATTAAAATATTTATTAATAAAACCAGGACTTATAAGTCCAATAATTGCTAAATGAATATACACACATATGAACCACAATTTAAATCACATGAATATACAAACAGGGCACTCCTTGCTGATTCCACGATAATATCCTAAGAAGCTGGGTACCTATAGGATTAAATGCTTGAATAGATATTTCTTTAACTTTTAACAATGCATTGTGTTAAATCCCATACTTGGAGATCATTGGATAATGCTGCTTCTTTGGAACTATTGTTGCTCAAAGTTCCTTAAGGAAATCTAGATGACCATTAGGCACATAAATATGAACTAGTTCTTATACCATTAGCTGTGCTGTTCATTTCCAAATTTAATAGGCAACAGTTAATTCACTCAGTGAGACAGAGAGGGAAAAAAGAAACAACCAGTGCCTTTTGGTTGAGAAACGCGTCAGGGTTCAGGCTCCGGGACTCCTGTAGCTACCACAGATATCATCTGTTACTGCACTGCATCGCACCGCACTGAGATCTTGGATTTCAAGCCACCTGCAAGTGGCCTCCTTTGCCAAACGGGGGCCGTGGCAGACATCCACCCGCAACGAGTGAGCAGTGTTAACCAGCCAGCGCACGGGGACGCCCAGCGCCTCCGGTCTCATACTCACTAGGAAGCGGTAAGAATTCATTATTACCGCTACACCAACATATGGAGAGCGGTTGACGGAGCTACTGCAGTGCTGAGAATTTCTCTGTCTCACTGAGTGAATTAACTGTTGCATATTAAATATGGAAATGAACAGCACAGCTAATGGTATAAGAACTAGTTCATATTTATGTGCCTAATGGTCATCTAGATTTCCTTAAGGAACTTTGAGCAACAATAGTTCCAAAGAAGCAGCATTATCCAATGATCTCCAAGTATGGGATTTAACACAATGCATTGTTAAAAGTTAAAGAAATATCTATTCAAGCATTTAATCCTATAGGTACCCAGCTTCTTAGGATATTATCGTGGAATCAGCAAGGAGTGTGTCCCTTTTTCCTAGCTTTCTACAGGGGTGCTGATACCCTGTTATTGGAGAGCAGCATTCAGCAGATCAGCAAAGGCTCACTAAGGCGCTTTTTCTTTTCTGGCGGATCTCCCAATATCACATACCTTCTCATTTAGCCCCAGGAGAGAAAGGAGATGATAGAGGTTGTGCACATGCTGTTGCTGAGAGAGCAGTACACATGCAGCAGGACTGACGTAACTAGCACTCTGGGATTACATAAATATAATAAACATGTAGACACGGCACAGAGCTAATAACTTGAGACTTTTTTTTTTATTATCCATTTCATATCGTTAAGGAAGTACATATTAAAGTCCCTTACCTAAACTTTAGAACATCTTGGGGTGTATCACATGCAGGGGCAAGACAGACATCTATGAGCCATCAGGGTCTTTCAGGAATAAAGACCCTGATAAAACCAGCGTTAATCATTATTTTTTGTGAAATACATTAAAATATTAATTATATAACCAGGTGATAAAAACAAAAACAAAAAAAACATTGTTAAATACCTTTCATAAGTTTTCCATCATTGACAGGCTTACTGCCTGCTGCATCAGTTTGGAAATCAGAATCACCCACACTGCTTCCATCATGTGCTGCAGTATCACCAAGTAGCAAGGTGTCATTTGGGGATTCTGCAGAATTGTAATTAGCATCTGATGTTGTAATAGGCTGTGAGAAAATTAAAATAGAAGAAATATAATTGTCTACTAAACAAAAAAGGAAAAAAAAAATTTTTTTTTAAAGCCTTAAGAATTACAGAAGAAAATATAAACACAACTTGGAAAGAAACCATATGCTACGTATATAACCAGTGGCTACTGAAAAACAACTTAGAGAACACTTTATAAAATGCCAATTGTACAGAGCATACAAGGGAGCTAAAAGTTTCATCTCAAATGCAGGCAACAAGAGGCTGGCTGCATAAAATATAAAAAACAGCTTACATGCAGACATTAAGTCACCATTATTCTTTCTATATCAAAAGCTGCACACAGTTACAAAAGTTTAAATAACATTACAAAATTGTTGGCAATCTCCTGTCGACATCATGCTACCAGCATACTTTCTGTTGACAATCGATATTATGTATGTATCCTATTAATTGGAATTGGAGCCATGAGCAATAAATAAGGATGTAGTGACTGGGAGAGGATACGTGAGCAAGGGCACAAATACAGGCCAGAAAACATACGAGTATGAAGGACTTTGTAAGTTAGAGCAAACAGTTTCCAATATACTGTATACAGAAGTATATTAAAAAGCAGTGTCGGCTGCTGCCCATGGGGACAGTTTAATACATAAGCCTCATAGTACCTTTAGGGGGATATCCAATTAGCCCCGGTACACTGCAGGTTGTCCCGTCATCTGGGATTTTGTTTCGCCTGCCTCAGGCAGGAGAAACCAAATCCCCAGAAACAGCTCCGTCTCCGTGCGAAAACAGGCCTGTTTTTACTGAAAACACACAGGTTTCACTGAACTTGTGTCTCTTCGGGAGAAAGAGCACTTTTTTTATTTTTTATTAATAAAATAAATTGGTGAAACATCAGGAAAAATCGCAAAACACATAAGTTTTTCGCACCCAATGTTTTACCGGGCCTAATAGGTTATCCCCCTTAATGTTGTTTCTAAAACGTACAATGGCTGCCTGTCCATTGGGATCAGCCGCTGCACCCTGCTTCAGTTTTCTTTCCTGTACAAGACAGTCCCCCTAGACTCCCATTGGCTAGTTACACAGGAGTCTGGGAGGTGGCCTTGTACAAGGAGGAGAACTGAAGCAGAGATCTGTGTCCCGGGAGCAACACAAAACTTCTCATCCCCGGGGACAGGCAGTATTGGCATGTTTAAATAAACCCCATTAAAATGCACTTTAAGGATTATGTATTAACCTGAATCCCTGCTGTATGTGATCTGCGCTACAACCGGCTTGCAATCAATTCATCACTCAATTTAAAATTATTTGTTAAACTATGAGTGAAGATTTTGGAGATTCTGTGCAAGAGAATAAAACCAATAGATCATACTGTTATTTATTCAATATTGTTTTTAGTTTTATATCATTATTAAACTCAAGTTGAATATTAAACTGACTGTTGAGTGACTGCTCTATAATGCATTACATTGCTTTAATAGAAAAGAAAAAAAAGTACACATTATGTGGAATGCTTCAGCTATAGCACATTACAGAAACATTTTTCTTCATGTAATTTAGAGCACACTGTGTACAGTTATTATATAGATGGGTATGGTAAATTATATATTAATGAACTACATTCTATTCCTTAAAATGTAAGCAATATCACATAAGGCTGGCTATATATATATATATATATATATTTTTTTTTTATTTTTTTTTTTTATTTTATATATATATATATATATATATATATATTTAATATATTTAATATATATATATTTAATATATATATATATATATATATATATATATATATATATATATATAATTGCAAGAGAATGCCGCGCCACTTGTGATGCCACAAATTCCCAAATAGTTCAAAAACACTCCCAGTTATTTGGGCGTCAGCTGCCCCCTAAAAAAACGGCAATGGTAGGTTGCCGCAAAAGAGAAATAGGAATACCGGATAGGGGTTCTAAGCGACCTGAGGTGTTTATATGTGGCCGAGTACAATAAATATATAAAAAATATATATAATAAAAAATATATATAAGAAATATGTGTAAAAAATAAATTCATTTATTTCACTACACTAGAAATAGGATTAAAATACAGTACCAATAAATATAACAATAAAAAAAAAAAAAATGAGAATCCTTTATATAAAATGCAGTTCTCTAAAAAATGACTATTTTTAAAAAAGGAATGGACATATATTAAATTCTCAAATAAAGTGCAGATTGTCTGTGCAAATAAGCTACTCAAATGTGGAAAAAATAGTGTTAAGAGTCTTAACTGATATAGCAGGAGGTCTCTGGGTGAAGGCCCAACGCGTTTCGTCTCTAAGACTTCTTCATGAAGAAGTCTTAGAGACGAAACGCGTTGGGCCTTCACCCAGGGAGCTCCTGCTATATCAGTTAAGACTCTTAATACTATTTTTTCCACATTTGAGTAGCTTATTTGCACAGACAATCTGCACTTTATTTGAGAATTTAATATATGCCCATTCCTTTTTTAAAAATAGTCATTTTTTTTTAGAGAACTGCATTTTATATAAAGGATTCTCATTTTTTTTATTTTTGTTATATTTATTGGTACTGTATTTTAATCCTATTTCTAGTGTTGTGAAATAAATGAATTTATTTTTTACACATATTTCTTACATATATTTTTTATTATATATATTTTTTATATATTTATTGTACTCGGCCACATATAAACACCTCAGGTCGCTTAGAACCCCTAGCCGGTATTTATTTATATATATATATATATATATATATATATATATATATATATATATATATATATATATATATATATATATATATATATATATATATATATATATATATATATATATAGTAAACTAAAATAAGAATTTACTTACCGATAATTCTATTTCTCGGAGTCCGTAGTGGATGCTGGGGTTCCTGAAAGGACCATGGGGAATAGCGGCTCCGCAGGAGACAGGGCACAAAAGTAAAGCTTTTACAGGTCAGGTGGTGTGTACTGGCTCCTCCCCCTATGACCCTCCTCCAGACTCCAGTTAGGTACTGTGCCCGGACGAGCGTACACAATAAGGGAGGATTTTGAATCCCGGGTAAGACTCATACCAGCCACACCAATCACACCGTACAACTTGTGATCTAAAACCCAGTTAACAGTATGATAACAGAGGAGCCTCTGAAAGATGGCTTCCTAAACAATAACCCGAATTAGTTAACAATAACTATGTACAAGTATTGCAGATAATCCGCACTTGGGATGGGCGCCCAGCATCCACTACGGACTCCGAGAAATAGAATTATCGGTAAGTAAATTCTTATTTTCTCTATCGTCCTAAGTGGATGCTGGGGTTCCTGAAAGGACCATGGGGATTATACCAAAGCTCCCAAACGGGCGGGAGAGTGCGGATGACTCTGCAGCACCGAATGAGAGAACTCCAGGTCCTCCTTTGCCAGGGTATCAAATTTGTAAAAATTTACAAACGTGTTCTCCCCTGACCACGTAGCTGCTCGGCAGAGTAGTAATGCCGAGACCCCTCGGGCAGCCGCCCAAGATGAGCCCACCTTCCTTGCGGAATGGGCCTTAACAGATTTAGGCTGTGGCAGGCCTGCCACAGAATGTACAAGTTGAATTTTGTTACAAATCCAACGAGCAATCGACTGCTTAGAAGCAGGTGCACCCAACTTGTTGGGTGCATACAGTATAAACAGCGAGTCAGATTTTCTGACTCCAGCCGTCCTTTAAATGTATATTTTTAAGGCTCTGACAACGTCCAACAACTTGGAGTCCTTCAAGTCGTCTGTAGCCGCAGGCACTACAATAGGCTGGTTCAGGTGAAACGCTGATACCACCTTAGGGAGAAAATGCGGACGCGTCCGCAGCTCTGCCCTATGTCGAATGGAAAATTAAATAAGGGCTTTTATAAAACAAAGCCGCCAGTTCAGATACTCTCCCGGCCGAAGCCAGGGCCAGTAACATAGTCACTTTCCATGTGAGATATTTCAAATCCACCTTCTTTAGTGGTTCAAACCAATTTGATTTGAGGAAATCTAAAACTACATTTAGATCCCACGGTGCCACCTTAGGCACCACAGGAGGCTGTATATGCAGTACTCCTTTGATAAAAATCTGGACCTCAGGGACTGAGGCCAATTCTTTTTGGAAGAATATTGATAGGGCCGAAATTTGAACCTTAATAGATCCCAATTTGAGACCCATAGACAATCCTGATTGCAGGAAATGTAGGAAAACGACCCAGTTGAAATTCCTCCATCGGAGCACTCCGCTGCTCGCACCACGCAACATATTTTCGCCAAATACGGCGATAATGCTTCGCGGTGACTTCCTTCCTTGCCTTTATCAAGGTAGGAATGACTTCTTCTGGAATGCCTTTTCCTTTTAGGATCTGGCATTCAAAACGCCATGCCGTCAAACGCAGCCGCGGTAAGTCTTGAAAAAGACAAGTACCCTGCTGAAGCAGGTCCCTTCTCAGAAGTAGAGGCCACGGATCGTCCGTGACCATCTCTTGAAGTTCCGGGTACCAAGTCCTTCTTGGCCAATCCGGAGCCACTAGTCTTACTCCACTTTGCCGTATAATCCTCAATACCTTTGGTATGAGAGGCAGAGGAGGAAACACATATACCGACTGGTACACCCAAGGTGTTACCAGCGCGTCCACAGCTATTGCCTGCGGATCTCTTGACCTGGCGCAATACCTGTCCAGTGTTTTGTTGAGGCGAGACGCCATCATGTCCACCATTGGTTTTACCCAACGGTTTAATAGCATGTGGAAAACTTCTGGATGAAGTCTCCACTCTCCCGGGTGAAGGTCGTGTCTGCTGAGGAAGTCTGCTTCCCAGTTGTCCACGCCCGGGATGAATACTGCTGACAGTGCTATCACGTGATTCTCCGCCCAGCGAAGGATCCTGGCAGCTTCTGCCATTGCCCTCCTGCTTCTTGTGCCGCCCTGTCTGTTTACATGGGCGACTGCCGTGATGTTGTCCGACTGGATCAACACCGGTCTTCCTTGAAGCAGAGGTTCCGCCTGGCTTAGAGCATTGTAGATTGCTCTTAGTTCCAGAATGCTTATGTGAAGAGACTTTTTCAGGCTCGACCACACTCCCTGGAAATTTCTTCCCTGTGTGACTGCTCCCCAGCCTCTCTGGCTGGCACCCGTGGTCACCAGGATCCAATCCTGCATGCCGAATCTGCGGCCCTCCAATAGATGAGCCTCCTGCAACCACCACAGAAGGGATACCCTTGTCCTCGGCGACAGGGTTATCCGCAGGTGCATCTGAAGATGCGACCCTGACCATTTGTCCAACAGATCCCTTTGCATGGAATCTGCCGAAAGGGATTGCTTCGTAAGAAGCTACCATTTTTTCCCAGGACTCTTGTGCATTGATGTACAGACACCTTTCCTGGTTTTAGGAGGTTCCTGACCAGGTCAGATAACTCCTTGGCTTTTTCTTCGGGAAGAAAAACCTTTTCTGAACTGTGTCCAGAATCATCCCCAGGAACAGCAGACGAGTTGTCGGCATTAATTGGGATTTTGGAATATTCAGAATCCATCCGTGCTGCTTTAGCACCTCTTGAGATAGTGCTAAACCCATCTCTAGCTGTTCTCTGGACCTTGCCCTTATTAGGAGATCGTCCAAGTATGGGATAATTAATACGCCTTTTCTTCGAAGAAGAAATATTATCTCGGCCATTACCTTTGTAAAGACCCGAGGTGCCGTGGACAAACCAAACGGCAGCGTCTGAAACTGATAGTGACAGTTTTGTACAACGAACCTGAGGTACCCCTGGTGTGAGGGGTAATTGGAACGTGGAGATACGCATCCTTGATGTCCAAGGATACCATAAAGTCCCCTTCTTCCAGGTTCGCTATCACTGCTCTGAGTGACTCCATCTTGAACTTGAACTTCTTTATGTACAGGTTCAAGGACTTCAGATTTAGAATAGGCCTTACCGAGCCATCCGGCTTCGGTACCACAAAAAGAGTGGAATAATACCCCTTCCCTTGTTGTAGAAGAGGTACCTTGACTATCACCTGCTGAGAATACAGCTTGTGAATGGCTTCCAAAACCGTCTCCCTTTCTGAGGGGGACGTTGGTAAAGCAGACTTCAGGAAACGGCGAGGTGGCTCTGTCTCTAATTTCAACCTGTACCCCTGAGATATTATCTGCAGGATCCAGGGATTTACCTGCGAGTAAGCCCACTGCGCGCTGTAATTCTTGAGACGACCGCCTACCGCCCCCGAGTCCGCTTGCGAAGCCCCAGCGTCATGCTGAGGCTTTTGTAGAAGCCGGGGAGGGCTTCTGTTCCTGGGAAGGAGCTGCCTGTTGCTGTCTCTTCCCTCGTCCTCTGCCTCGTGGCAGATATGAATAGCCCTTTGCTCTCTTATTTTTAAAGGAACGAAAAGGCTGCGATTGAAAGGTCGGTGCCTTTTTCTGTTGGGGAGTGACTTGAGGTAGAAAGGTGGATTTCCCGGCCGTAGCCGTGGCCACCAAATCCGATAGACCGACCCCAAATAACTCCTCTACGCATCGCCTGTCCACTGTCGTGTCCATAAAGCTCTTCTGGCCGAAATGGACATAGCACTTACCCGTGATGCCAGTGTGCAGATATCTCTCTGTGCATCACGCATATAAAGAAATGCATCCTTTATTTGTTCTAACGACAGTAAAATATTGTCCCTGTCCAGGGTATCAATATTTTCGATCAGGGACTCTGACCAAACTACCCCAGCACTGCACATCCAGGCAGTCGCAATAGCTGGTCGTAGTATAACACCTGCATGTGTGTATATACCTTTTTGGATATTTTCCATCCTCCTATCTGATGGATCTTTAAGTGCGGCCGTCTCAGGAGAGGGTAACGCCACTTGTTTTGATAAGCGTGTTAGCGCTTTGTCCACCCTAGGAGGTGTTTCCCAGCGCTCCCTAACCTCTGGCGGGAAAGGGTATAAAGCCAATAACTTCTTTGAAATTAGCAGTTTTTTATCGGGGCACCCCACGCTTCATCACACACGTCATTTAATTCTTCTGATTCGGTAAAAACTACTGGTAGTTTTTTCACACCCCACATAATACCCTGTTTAGTGGTACCTGTAGTATCAGCTAAATGTAACATCTCCTTTATTGCCAAAATCATATAACGTGTGGCCCTTTTGGAAAATACGGTTGATTCGTCACCTTCACTACCGGAATCAGTGCCTGTGTCTGGGTCTGTGTCGACCGACTGAGGCAAGGGGCGTTTTACAGCCCCTGACGGTGTTTGAGGCGCCTGGACAGGCACTAAGTGAGTGTCCGGCCCCTCATGTCGGCAAACGACAGCTTAAGCGAGTTGACGCTATCCCGTAATTCCACAAATAAAGGCATCCATTCTGGTGTCGACCCCCTAGACGGTGACATCCTCATATTTGGCAATTGCTCCGCCTCCACACCAATAACGTCCTCATACACGTCGACACACACGTACCGACACACAGCAGACACACAGGGAATGCTCTATACGAAGACAGGACCCACTAGCCCTTTGGGGAGACAGAGGGAGAGTCTGCCAGCACACACCAAAAAGCGCTATATATGACAGGGATAGCCTTATGATTAAGTGCTCCCTTATAGCTGCTTTTATATTAATATATTGCCATTTATTTTGCCCCCCCTCTCTGTTATACCCTGTTTCTGTAGTGCAGTGCAGGGGAGAGACCTGGGAGCCTTCCTGACCAGCGGAGCTGTGACAGAAAATGGCGCCGTGTGCTGAGGAGATAGGCCCCGCCCCTTTTCCGGCGGGCTCGTCTCCCGCTATTTAGTACATTTAGGCAGGGGTAAATATCTCCATATAGCCTCTGGGGCTATATGTGAGGTATTTTTAGCCTTTTTAAAGGTTTACATTTGCCTCCCAGGGCGCCCCCCCCCAGCGCCCTGCACCCTCAGTGACTGCCGTGTGAAGTGTGCTGAGAGGAAAATGGCGCACAGCTGCAGTGCTGTGCGCTACCTTAAGAAGACTGCAGGAGTCTTCAGCCGCCGATTCTGGACCGCTTCAGCATCTGTGAGGGGGCCGGCGGCGTGGCTCCGGTGACCATCCAGGCTGTACCTGTGATCGTCCCTCTGGAGCTTCATGTCCAGTAGCCAAGAAGCCAATCCATCCTGCACGCAGGTGAGTTCACTTCTTCTCCCCTCTGTCCCTCGTTGCAGTGATCCTGTTGCCAGCAGGAATCACTGTAAAATAAAAAACCTAAGCTAAACTCTCTAAGCAGCTCTTTATGAGAGCCACCTAGAATTGCACCCTTCTCGGCCGGGCACAAAAATCTAACTGGAGTCTGGAGGAGGGTCATAGGGGGAGGAGCCAGTACACACCACCTGACCTGTAAAAGCTTTACTTTTGTGCCCTGTCTCCTGCGGAGCCGCTATTCCCCATGGTCCTTTCAGGAACCCCAGCATCCACTTAGGACGATAGAGAAAACTAATTATCTATATATTCACCAAAAACTCACCAAACTTGAATTACCACCTCACAGATAGAAACATTGCTGTCGATGTTTCGGTCCTCACAGGGACTTTTGTCAAGTCCACCAGAACCAGACAGGAGAGATGCAAACCCCACTGTGTGTCCATACTGGCCTATAAGTACCTAATGCACACCTGAAACTCATTACATGTCTCCATCCCAAACACTTGACGTCATCGGTGTGAGACACTCATGATGCCTCCACATGCTCACAGATATGTCCAATCACAGAAATAAAAGAACATAACAGTTACCACTGGCTGCTGCAGCATTCACCACTAACTCCTCGTTCACCAATAATGTCTCATAACAGAGACAACTAACAAACTGCGATCACACACTTACGGTATGCGTTCCACGAACACTACCGAAAGTGTGTCGAACCATAGCAGCACCCACGTCCCGTCCAGCCGGCGCGTCACCAAAGTTACCACAATGGCTGATCACAACAGGCGGTGCTATACATACTCAAACACATGCCACTACCAGTTTGCGTTCCTCACAGCGCTATCCGGAAGTAGGGTGACTGGCACTTGCCGTTCATTAATGAAGAGCCTTAACACTTAATACCCCAATCGGTTATCATACCAAGGGGAAAGTCATCTATTAATAGATAAAGGCAGCGGTTAACATGCAATAGACCTTCAGGCAGTGCATAAGGGTAATAGGTGACAATACTGTACATCAGCATGAAACCGACATATATACAGAACAACTTAAACCCACCAAAACACATTATTAATTATACTAAAAGCCAGGTCATCAGACATAGAAAGTGTTAATCACTCAACATAATGGAGGTCAGTTAAGTCCAATACATGCATGAATCCAACAGTAATAGAAGATGTCTTGTTAAATAAACATATGTAGAGAATTTGTTTTTTTATTTAGGCCCTTGGGGGCCACTGTTTCCAATTGATGGATCCAATGAGCCTCTCTTTTCAGCAGTCAACCCACAATCTCCTCCCCTACGTGGAGGGAAGGACCCAATCAATGATCATGCATCACAGTGTCGACATTTAATGTCTTTCCTTAAAAAAAATGCAGCCAACCGGTTTGTCAGACGCACCCGTTTCATAGGCCAAGAGGATGGATGTCCGGTGTTGCGTAATGCGTTCTCTAAAGGTACGTATCGTTTTGCCTACATATAGTAAGCCACAAGGGCAAGTCAATCTATGTCTTCCAAATATTTTCTTGCCACTTTGCGGATGGCAGAAATAGTTATTCCGCATCACTCAAACAAATTGCGACACCGGTAAACTTGAGATTAAAGCATCAGGGTAATGACTTGTTGCCCAAAGCAAGGTGTTCCTGTCTGTAGGCTTCACGAATAGTGTATAAGTCCAAAATCTGTATTCAGTACTGTAACATCCAAAAAGTTCATTTTATGTTGATCCACAGAGGCTGTGAAACGGATTGGAGTATTGAGTGCATTTACATTTTGTACCATGGTATGAAAGGACTCAACGTCACCCCTCAAAATTACAAACACATTGTCAATAAATCTCTTAAAGTATACTAGCTTCTCATCATAAGTACCAAAAATAAACTGTTGTTCATATTTGTGCATGTACAGGTTTGCTTCCTCCACAGCCTCTATTTCCCTATCATGTGGGATAACCGTCTACAACGAGCATACCTCGTAGGCAGTCAGGAGATAAAATGCCAATTGTTCTTAAATCAGACAAGAAATGGGCTGTGTCTTTCAAAAAAGTTTTGGTGTTAGTGACTAAAGGCTGAACATAAAAGTCAATGACTTGCGCTATCGGGTGTAAAATGGCAGAGATTATCGGCCTACCAGGGGGATCCACCAGTGCCTTGTGCACTTTTGGTAGCGTATATAAAACAGGGAACACTGGGTGCTCCACTGACCAATAAAGGTATGTGTCCTCATTAATCTACCGATGTGTCCAAGCCAACAAGGGCAATTCACCAACCTGTCTCTTAATCCTTGTCATAGGGTTAAAGCTAATTTTTTTGTTAAGTATTAATATCGGAGAGTTGTCTCCAAATTTCTTTATTATAGTCACTGAAGTTCTGCAACACTCTTATCTGCATTACGAATAACTATTGTGGTATTATTCTCGAGAGACCTTAATGCCTGAGCCTCCTCATGGCTCAAAATGTCTTAAGTCCTAGTATTTTTAGCATTTTTACTCTCCACATCTATAACCCTTAAAAACGTCTTAAGTCTGCGGTTGGTGGACACAGGGTCAAAATCAACTGGTGGTCCCCCCCCCCCCTCAGGGTCTTCTTTTTTAGGCATGGACACAAGGACCAACGAGCTGGTTCAAGATAAAGACCAAAAGACCACACCCGAGGAGAAGAGGGTGCAAGAACAAGGGGAAAAACAAGGGGACGGAGGGGGACCAGGAGCTGATCTTTAATTTATCAGATCATTGTCTGACGCAGGCTGAGCAAAAATTACTGTCCAAGGGTTTATATTTTATTCCTACCTGTAAATACAATTCTTTTCAGTGGGCAGTTGACCATTATAAGATCGGTAGGAAAATTAGGCTGAAAGAGTTATTTTCTGTTAAAAATTAACTCTATAACCGGGAAGATCCCTTGCCTTTTAGGAAACCCAGCACTCTTGACCCTGTGGCCACCAACCCCAGCCTTAAGACATTTTTAAGGGTTATAGATGTGGAGAGTAAAGAAAATGCTAAAAATACAACGACTTATAACAATTTGAGTCATGAGGAGCTACAGGCATTAAGTTCTCTCCAGAATAATACCACAATAGTTATTAGTTATTCATAATGCAGATAAGGGTGGTGCAGTGGTGTTGCAGAACTTCAATGACTATAATAGAGAAATTAGAAGACAACTCTCAGATACTAATAATTAATAAAAAATGAGCTTTAACCCTATGACAAGGATTAAGAGACAGGTTGATGAATTGCTCTCGTTGGCTCGGACACACCGGTGGATTAATGAGGACACATACCTTTAAATTTGTCAGTGGAGCACCCAGTGTGCCCTGTTTTATATACGCTACCAAAAGTGAAAAAAGGCACTGGTGGATCCCAATGGTAGGCTGATAACCTCTGCCAGGGGGTCCATATTACAGGCGACAGTGCAATTCATCGATCCAGGACTTTTTTCTTCAGCCTTTAGTAACTAATATTAAAGGGGGGTACTCACGGAGCGATCGCTGCTTAAAATCTAAGCAATCTGACTAGATTGCTTAGTTTTTAAGCATGATCGCTCTGTGTGTACCCCCCACAGCGATAGCGATGCGCAGCCCCGCGCATCGCTATTGCTGGTGCTAGATTGGCCGCTGGGTGAAATGAGCGCCCCCCCGTCTCCCCCCGCACGCTCAGCAAACCTCGTGCTGTGCTGAGCGGCGGGAGAGATGTGTGCTGAGCGGTTTGCTCAGCACACATCTCTCTCCAGATCTGCCCGTGAGTACTGGGCTTAAAACTTATTTGAAAGACAAAGCCCATTTCTTGTGTGATTTAAGAACAATTGGCATTTTATCTCCTGACTGCCTACTAGGTATACTTGGGGGTATATACAATTGAAGTCGGATCCATTCCGACATGCATTTGTCGGAATGGATCTGACATGGGCTATTCAACAGCCAACTCAATTCAACTTTAAAAAAAGTTGAATTGAGATGAGGGAGCCGAGAGGAGGAGACAGGGGAGAGCTGCGAGGAGACAAGGGAGAGCAGCGCTACAGCAGCATTGTAGGAGAATGTGGCACAGCTTCCAGACCTCACTGCAGCATCCACCCGGTTCCAGCACGGGCAAATATTTGCGCAAAGTGGCAAGAAAATATTTCTAAGACATAGATTGACTTGCCAACTGGACCATGTCATCTATTTTTTGACTTGCCCTTACGGCTTACTATATGTAGGCAAAACGATACTACCTTAAGACAATGTATGACAACATCGGTCATCCATACGCTTGGCCTACGAAACGGGTTTGTCTGACAAACCGGTTGCTCTGCATTTTTTGAAGGAAAGACATCAAAGGTCAACACTACGATACATGATCATTGACTGGGTTCTCCCCCCCACGTAGGGGAGGAGATCGTGGGTTGACTGCTGAAAAGAGAGGCTCATTGGATCCATCATTTGGAAACAGTGGCCCCCAAGGGCCTAAATAAAACAAATTATCTACATATGTTTATTTAACAAGACATCTTCTATTACTGTTGGATTCCTGTATTTAGGTGTTTGTTATAATTGCCTGCTGCATATGGCAATTATGCTGGTTAGTCTAGTCTATTGTTGCAATGGCATGAAATGGACTTAACTGACCTCCACTTGGTTGAGTGATAAACCCTTTCTATGTCTGATGATCCGGCTTTTAGTATAATGAATTGTTTGTTTTTGGTGGGTTTAAGTTGTTCTGTGCATATGTTAGTTTTATGCTAATGTACAGTATTGTTACCTATTACCCAGATGCACTGCCTGAATGTCTACTGCATGTTAACTGCTGCCTTTATCTATTTATAGATGACTATGTCACCATAGTATGATAACCGATTGGGATGACGTGTGTTTGAGTATGTATAGCACCGCCTGTTGTGATCAGCCGTTGCAGTCACTATGGTGACGCACCAGCTGGACGGGACGTGGGTGCGGTAGTGTTCGTGGAACGCATACCGGAAGTGTGTGATCGCAGTGTGTTAGTGGTCTCTGTTATGAGACATTATTGGTGAACAAGGAGGTAATGGTGAATGCTGCAGCAGCCAGTGGTAACAGTTGTGTTCTTTTATTTCTGTGATTGGACATATCTGTGAGCATGTGGAGGCATCATGAGTGTCTCACACTGATGACGTCAAGTGTTTGGGGGTGAAGACATGTAATGAGTTTCAGGTGTGCATTAGGTACTTATAGGCCAGTATGGACACACAGTGGGGTTTGCATCTCTCCTGTCTGGATCTGGTGGTCATGACAAAGGTCCCTGGTGAGGACCGAAACGTTGACAGCAATGTTTCTATCTGTGAGGTGGTAATTAAAGTTTGGTGAATTTATACTTGAAGACTGGTGAGTGCTCACTACTGTTAGATATATATATATATATATATATATATATATATAAAAACACAAATAGATACAGAGTGCGCTAGCGTTATAACTGGTTGAGCATTGATCAATTCCAGATTCAAGGACAGGAACCCTCTTGAGTTCTTGTTTTCCCTTAGGTATTCCTAATTGGGGCCTGTATAGAAACCCTCTCACCAAAGAAAACACCCGACAGACAAATACTGTTTAGTTACAGAAATTTATATAAAATATTCTTTTAATCCATAATCATAAAATTGACATGATGAAATGACAAAACAATTATTTGGACACACACCGAAATGCTCTAGATGTTACAAACTGTTCCCCCTCACCTTAGCGGTGTGAGCTCTTGGAGGAATAGTTAAGGCAGAACGATAGTGTACAATAATTGATAAACCATACGCGTTTCGTCCACTCGGACTTCTTCAGGGGTAAAATATGTCTAAAACTAAAAATGAATTCCTCAAGAATGTGCTCTATATTGTAAACGTAACTCACTGGGATCCAATATGATGCATATCCATCTAGAGGTTTTTGGATGTAGTAAATCCCACTAGGAATATAGTATAAGCATAATCTGCTGGAGTTCAAATAAATCTCACAGGAATTCTTGGATCCGAAAAAATTCTCAATTGGAACAAATGAGAGTAATGACTGGCTGTGGCTCTACAATAATTTATTGGACGATGCAACACCATTTAAAAGGATAGAAGATCCATAACGGCTGGCAGCAACCAGAATCAGAATTAAAAACCAAGATAATGTCTGAAAACTTCCTCCTGACACAACTTGACAAATTGAATTGCATACAGGACCAGTGGTATAAGATAACACTCCAGTGATTTAACACTTAAATGCGGTATTGATTCAGTGCACCCACTGAGTGTGTGTTTGCAGCATCCAGGACAGGAGATGCAGCCTCTGGTGCCTTTCAGAAAAGGCGTGTTTATACTGATAAATCATGTGGCACTTATGGGACCTACACACTGGTCGATAACGAGCTACCGTTCATATCTTTCAGGGTGTAGGCACCAGTGACGAACGATGCACGGCCCCGTGCTCGTTCATCGCTGGTGCAGGCTTGTTTAAACATGCAGGCCAATATGGGCAATCTCGTCCATATTAGCATGCAGTGCTATGGGGCCGGGTGACGGGGGGAGTGAAGAAGCCTCACCCACCTCCCCGCCACCTCGCCTGTCTGCCGTATAGGCCATCGGGCAGCGGGTCGCTAGGTGTGTAGGGCCCTTTAGATTGCACACAGGTGGACCTCATTTCACTAATTACGTGACTTCTGAAGGTAATTGGTTGCACCAGAACTTTTGAAGGGCTTCATAGCAAAGGGGGTGAATACACATGCCAATTTTAAAATTTTTATTTATAAAAATTCTTTATATACATTTTTTCTCATTTTACGTCACCAACTTAAGACTATTTTGTGCATATCCATCACATAATATTTCCACTTAATTTTTTTTAAATTACAGGCTGTAATAAAACAAAACAACGAAATAGGTAAAAAGCCAAGGGGGGTGAATACTTTAGCAAGGCACTGTAGATATAGATAGCACCTAGCTAATATATTATATATATATATTTTTTTTTTTTATTTTTTTTTTAATTTAGCTTACAAAATAAATATATATCTAATACGCATTTGTTCTGTTCTCAGATGTTTGCTAACACTGCGGAATACTTTATCTGAAACTGGTCAAGATGAAGCTTATTTTACGCAATGCCTAGTTTCAGATATTAAACCTGAGCAATAAAATATTGTGACCACCATCCAAAAAATAAGAATTTACTTACCGATAATTCTATTTCTCATAGTCCGTAGTGGATGCTGCAACTGCCATGCCGTCAAACGCAGCCGCGGTAAGTCTTGGAACAGACAAGGTCCCTGCTGGAGCAGGTCCTTTCTTAGAGGTAGAGGCCACGGGTCCTCCGTGAGCATCTCTTGAAGTTCCGGGTACCAAGTCCTTCTTGGCCAATCCGGAACCACGAGTATAGTTCTTACTCCTCTCCTTTTTATGATTCTCAGTACTTTTGGTATGAGAGGCAGAGGAGGGAACACATACACTGACTGGTACACCCATGGTGTTACCAGAGCGTCCACCGCTATTGCCTGAGGGTCCCTTGACCTGGCGCAATATCGGTCTAGTTTTTTGTTGAGACGGGACGCCATCATGTCCACCTTTGGTTTTTCCCAACGGTTTACCATCTCTTGGAAGACTTCTGGATGAAGTCCCCACTCCCCCGGGTGAAGGTCGTGTCTGCTGAGGAAGTCCGCTTCCCAGTTGTCCACTCCCGGAATGAACACTGCTGACAGTGCTATCACATGATTCTCCGCCCAGCGAAGAATCCTTGCAGCTTCTGCCATCGCCCTCCTGCTTCTCGTGCCGCCCTGTCTGTTTATGTGGGCGACTGACGTGATGTTGTCCGATTGGATCAATACCGCCTGACCCTGAAGCAGGGGTTTTGCTTGAGTTAGGGCATTGTAAATGGCCCTTAGTTCCAGAATGTTTATATGAAGAGATGTTTCCATGCTTGACCACAAGCCCTGGAAATTTTGTCCCTGTGTGACTGCTCCCCAGCCTCTCAGGCTGGCATCTGTGGTCACCAGGATCCAATCCTGAATGCCGAATCTGCGGCCCTCTAGTAGATGAGCACTCTGCAGCCACCACAGAAGAGACACCCTTGTCCTTGGCGACAGGGTTATCCGCTGATGCATCTGAAGATGCGATCCGGACCATTTGTCCAGAAGATCCCACTGAAACGTTCTTGCATGGAATCTTCCGAATGGAATCGCTTCGTAAGAAGCCACCATTTTTCCCAGGACCCTCGTGCACTGATGCACTGACACCAGGCCTGGTTTTAGGAGATTCCTGACTAGCTCGGATAACTCCCTGGCCTTCTCCTCTGGGAGAAACACCTTTTTCTGGACTGTGTCCAGAATCATTCCTAGGAACACGAGACGTGTCGTTGGAATCGGCTGCGATTTTGGAATATTTAGAATCCACCCGTGCTGACGTAACACTAACTGAGATAGTGCTACTCCGACTTCTAACTGTTCCCTGGACCTTGCCCTTATCAGGAGATCGTCCAAGTAAGGGATAATTAAAACGCCTTTTCTTCGAAGAAGAATCATCATTTCGGCCATTACCTTGGTAAAGACCCGAGGTGCCGTGGACAATCCAAACGGCAGCGTCTGAAACTGATAATGACAGTTTTGTACTACAAACCTGAGGTACCCTTGGTGAGAAGGGTAGATTGGGACGTGGAGATAAGCATCTTTGATGTCCAGAGACACCATATAGTCCCCTTCTTCCAGGTTTGCTATCACTGCTCTGAGTGACTCCATCTTGAATTTGAACCTCTTTATGTAAGTGTTCAAGGATTTTAGATTTAAAATTGGTCTCACCGAGCCGTCCGGCTTCGGTACCACAAACAGCGTGGAATAATACCCCTTTCCCTGTTGTAGGAGAGGTACCTTGATTATCACCTGCTGGGAATACAGCTTGTGAATGGCTTCCAAAACTGCCTCCCTGTTGGAGGGAGACTTTGGTAGAGCAGACTTCAGGAACCGGCGAGGGGGAGACGTCTCGAATTCCAGTTTGTACCCCTGTGATACTACCTGCAGAATCCAGGGGTCCACTTGCGAGTGAGCCCACTGCGCGTTGAAATTTTTGAGACGGGCCCCCACCGTGTCCGAGTCCGCTTGTAAAGCCCCAGCGTCATGCTGAAGACTTGGCAGAAGCAGAGGAGGGCTTCTGCTCCTGGGAAGAGGCTGCCTGGTGCAGTCTTTTTCCTCTTCCTCTGCCCCGGGGCAGAAATGAGTGGCCTTTTGCCCGCCTGTACTTATGGGAACGAAAGGACTGAGTTTGAAAAGACGGTGTCTTTTTCTGCTGAGAGGTGACCTGGGGTAAAAAGGTGGACTTTCCGGCCGTTGCCGTGGCCACCAGGTCCGATAGACCGGCCCCAAATAACTCCTCCCCTTTAAACGGCAATACTTCCATATGTCGTTTGGAATCCGCATCCCCTGACCACTGTCGCGTCCATAACGCTCTTCTGGCAGAAATGGACATAGCACTCACTCTTGATGCCAGGGTGCAAATATCCCTCTGTGCATCACGCATATATAGTAATGCATCCTTCAAATGCTCTATAGTTAGTAATATACTGTCCCTATCCAGGGTATCAATATTTTCAGTCAGGGAATCCGACCACGCCACTCCAGCACTGCACATCCAGGCTGATGCGATTGCTGGTCGCAGTATAACACCAGTATGTGTGTATATACCCTTCAGGATATTTTCCAGCCTTCTATCCGCTGGTTCTTTGAGGGCGGCCGTATCAGGAGACGGTAACGCTACTTGTTTAGATAAACGTGTGAGCGCTTTATCTACTCTAGGGGGTGTTTCCCAACGCGCCCTAACCTCTGGCGGGAAAGGGTATAGTGCCAATAATTTATTAGAAATTAGCACTTTTTTATCGGGGGAAACCCACGCTTTATCACACACCTCATTTAATTCATCTGACTCAGGAAAAGCTACTGGTAGTTTTTTCACTCCCCACATAATACCCTTCTTTGTGGTACTTGTAGTGTCAGAAATGTTCAATGCCTCCTTCATTGCCGTGATCATGTAACGTGTGGCCCTACTGGACATTACGTTTGTCTCCTCACCGTCGACACTGGACTCAGTATCCGTGTCTGGGTCTGTGTCGACCCACTGAGGTAACGGGCGTTTTATCGCCCCTGACGGTGTCTGAGACGCCTGGACAGGCACTAATTGATTTGTCGGCTGTCTCATGTCGTCAACAGTTTTTTGTAAAGTGCTGACATTGTCACGTAGTTCTTTAAATACAACCATCCAGTCAGGTGTCGACTCCCTAGGGGGTGACATCACTAATACAGGCAATTGCTCTGCTTCCACATCATTTTCCTCCTCATACATGTCGACACAATCGTACCGACACCCAGCACACACACAGGGAATGCTCTGATAGAGGACAGGACCCCACTAGCCCTTTGGGGAGACAGAGGGAGAGTTTGCCAGCACACACCAGAGCGCTATATATATATATATATATATATATATAGGGATAACCTTATATAAGTGTTACTCCCTTTTATAGCTGCTGTTTATAATTTAGCTGCCAATAGTGCCCCCCCTCTCTCGTTTTTACCCTGATTCTGTAGGGACTGCAGGGGAGTCAGGGAGCCGTCCTTCCAGCGGAACTGTGAGGGAAAATGGCGCTTGTGTGCTGAGGAGATAGGCTCCGCCCCTTCACGACGGCCTTATCTCCCGCTTTTTTCTGGAAAACTGGCAGGGGTTAAATACATCCATATAGCCCAGGAGCTATATGTGATGCATTTCTTTTGCCATCCTAAGGTATTTCTGTTTTTATTGCGTCTCAGGGCGCTCCCCCCCAGCGCCCTGCACCCTCAGTGACCGGAGTGTGAAGTGTGCCGAGAGCAATGGCGCACAGCTGCAGTGCTGTGCGCTACCTTAGTTGAAGACAGGAACGTCTTCTGCCGCCGATTTCACCGGACCTCTTCGTTCTTCTGGCTCTGTAAGGGGGCCGGCGGCGCGGCTCCGGGACCCATCCAGGCTGAACCTGTGATCGTCCCTCTGGAGCTAATGTCCAGTAGCCTAAGAAACCCAATCCACTCTGCACGCAGGTGAGTTCGTTTCTTCTCCCCTTAGTCCCACGATGCAGTGAGCCTGTTGCCAGCAGGACTCACTGAAAATAAAAAACCTTAAATAAACTTTTACTCTAAGCAGCTCAGGAGAGCCACCTAGCATGCACCCTTCTCGTTCGGGCACAAAAATCTAACTAACTGAGGCTTGGAGGAGGGTCATAGGGGGAGGAGCCAGTGCACACCAGCTAGTTCAAGCTTTTACTTTTGTGCCCAGTCTCCTGCGGAGCCGCTATTCCCCATGGTCCTTACGGAGTCCCAGCATCCACTTAGGACGTTAGAGAAATCTGCTTTACACACAGCCTTATGGTTTGCTTCCTGCAGGGGAAACTCCTATTTACAAGAGGAATACATACATATACATACATACATACATACATACATATGCAGAAGGGGGTAGCAGGCACTCTTTGTATATACAGCCACCGGGGTGCCCTCCTTAAAACGGAATATACAAACAATATGGTTCCCTGGTATGGACTTGCGAGTCACCTCCTAGAATTAGGAACCAGGCGGCACTCCACTGGTTTTTTTTAATACGATCAAACTTTTGTAAATCCATGACAGTTCAGTGCAGTACAAACAACTAAGCATTGTGCAAAAGAGCCGACGCAAATACTAAATCTGTGCAAAAAAACAAACATATTTGGATTGTGTAAAAGATTGGGAATAACCTCACTAATTAAAGTGGGTAGCCACGCGCTTAATGTGAGTCGGTTCTCTGAGCAGCTATATCAACAAATGGATAGTCAATCCAACTATAGACTCATATATATATATATATATATATAAAATATACAGCGCTATTAATGGTATAAGCAGACAGGTGTAGATGATATTAAAATTTATTTAAACAAACTGTTCAATAAACAACAAAATAAAACACAATATTAAAAATGGAGCTATTCGTAAAAGTTCATAGAAACCAGTCTCTGGTAAATTAGGACCTATGGGACTGTATAGTATTATCCAGTGGTTGGTGGACCTAAAGGATATTAAAGCCTTTTGAATGGGATGAAATGTTCCACAATAATTACCACTCTTAAAGATGGATGGTTCCCTTAGCGGTGGTTCAGATGGCACAGACTCCAACGCCAAAAAGTGAAGGGATTGAAGAAGTGGATGGTCGACAGCAGGATAGCACACCATGAAATAAATCCCAGGCTTAGAGGTCCACTGTCCGATGTTCTGGATGTCCCAAATCAAGTCCTTTTGGTGGTCAACAATGTCACTCCTGACGCGTTTCGCTGTCACCAGGGGCAGCTTTATCAAAGGTATAGCTCCTAGCTCCATAGTTCCCCTTTTTATAGGGATATTCATTACACATAATCATCACACCTGTCTGCTATCATTTTAATTTCATATATATATATATATATATATATAATCAAAATACAGAAATCTCACACTTCATGATGTATGAGGCAAAACTATTTATTTCTACGTTATTTATCTTTAAAAACGAGTAGAGGGAACACTTAAAATCAATAAAATTCCCAACAATTGATGGTCACATGATAATTCCTTTCAGCACTAGATGGCATACTGATTCCAAACAAAATGGACTTCTTTGTCCCTAGAGTATTACTCACTCTAGTGGCTAATGAACATCCGGTCATGTGACGAGCTCGTCACTAATCACATGATCGGTGTTCATCTCCATATATAAACACAGTATACTCCGGTCATGTGACACCTTCTGAGCCACATGACTAGAGTCTGCAACCTCCCCCAATAGCGTCGTTCATCATGACCACACTGCCGCTGTCACATGACACACGCGTCATCCGTCTGGGTCCATAGTCGCGGTCACGTGATTTTATGCATCACGTGATTCACGTCCGCAGTCGCGGTCACGTGATTTGCGCATCATCGATCGCACACCTATTTTTCGTGTTGTTCTCCCTATGTAACATAAATTACATGGACATTGTAGTAAGTAAATTACCCAACTGGTCTCACAATTCATAAAAGATCTCAATAAATATTCTGTTCCATCAAATATACACTTTATACTTTTGATTTTATTTGAGACATATCCACAGGTTGTACACTTAGATCTATTGCATTTATAGAATCCATGTGGTTTTATAGGTAACCATGTATTTAGACTGGTGGGTTTTTCTTGTGTTATTTCTCTTAAATAAGCTTGGT
This sequence comes from Pseudophryne corroboree, assembly GCF_028390025.1. Lineage (NCBI taxonomy): Eukaryota > Metazoa > Chordata > Amphibia > Anura > Myobatrachidae > Pseudophryne > Pseudophryne corroboree. The sequence continues at coordinate 340,556,353 of NC_086444.1, read as the reverse complement.
GCCAGTTTATCTTTCATGGTAGTATTTTTCTTAAAGACAATCCGTGGATTCTCTGGGATCATATCGCTCAGAATAGGGTCTTGTTGTAATATAGGGTAATTCGGTTTAACGATTCTCTTAATTTCAGTAGATCTATTGTTGTATTTAGAGATAAAAAGTATTTCCCTTAACCCTACACCTACTTAATGAGTGTTTTGATTATATATATATATATATATATATATATATATATATATATAATCAAAAGAAAATAGGTTAATGGTAATGTTATGCTAAGAGACAGGATTTATATCGGTGTATATTAACTAAATACGTCTGGATTCTGGATGACAACAATAAGAGGCAGGATTTATACAGATGTATACTAACTGACATGTTTGGGTTTAGGATAACAGTAACTGAGGTGGTGTTATTGGTGTGGGTCTCCATGACAACTGGAATATTATACATAAGGAAATATAGGATGTGAAGAGGGTCAATTCTAGTGGCTCAGAATCAATCATGTGATCGGAGCTGAATAATATCACCTTGTATATGCGATATAAAAAACAACTATTTGATTGGCTTAGATTGGATCACGTGGTTGTAGGTTGACAATCACGTGATCGGAGAAATAAAAATATCACAGTCTATATTTTAGACAAATAATATACTTTTTCCTGATTGCATGAGCTCTGAACTTGTGTGTGTGTGTGTGTATATATATATATATATATATATATATATATATATATATATATATATACACACACACACACACACAGTATTATTGTAATATTATTGAACCTTGGGGGATTGGATAGGTGTGCGATCGATGATGCGCAAATCACGTGACCGCGACTACGGACGTGAATCACGTGATGCATAAAATCACGTGACCGCGACTATGGACCCAGACGGATGACGCGTGTGTCATGTGACAGCGGCAGTGCGGTCATGATGAACGACGCTATTGGGGGAGGTTGCAGACTCTAGTCATGTGGCTCAGAAGGTGTCACATGACCAGAGTATACTGTGTTTACATATGGAGATGAACACCGATCATGTGATTAGTGACGAGCTCGTCACATGACCGGATGTTCATTAGCCACTAGAGTGAGTAATACTCTAGGGACAAAGAAGTCCATTATGTTTGGAATCAGTATGCCATCTAGTGCTGAAAGGAATTATCATGTGACCATCAATTGTTGGGAATTTTATTTATTTTAAGTGTTCCCTCTACTCGTTTTTAAAGATAAATAACTTAGAAATAAATAGTTTTGCCTCATACATCATGAAGTGTGAGATTTCTGTATTTTGATTAAATTATATATATATATGAAATAAAAATGATAGCAGACAGGTGTGATGATTATGTGTAATGAATATCCCTATAAAAAGGGGAACTATGGAGCTATACCTTTGATAAAGCTGCCCCTGGTGACAGCGAAACGCGTCAGGAGTGACATTGTTGACCACCAAAAGGACTTGATTTGGGACATCCAGAACATCGGACAGTGGACCTCTAAGCCTGGGATTTATTTCATAGTGTGCTATCCTGCTGTCGACCATCCACTTCTTCAATCCCTTCACTTTTTGGCGTTGGAGTCTGTGCCATCTGAACCACCGCTAAGGGAACCATCCATCTTTAAGAGTGGTAATTATTGTGGAACATTTCATCCCATTCATTCAAAAGGCTTTAATATCCTTTAGGTCCACCAACCACTGGATAATACTATACAGTCCCATAGGTCCTAATTTACCAGAGACTGGTTTCTATGAACTTTTACGAATAGCTCCATTTTTAATATTGTGTTTTATTTTGTTGTTTATTGAACAGTTTATGTTTAAATAAATTTTAATATCATCTACACCTGTCTGCTTATACCATTTATAGCTCTGTATATTTTATGTGTATATATATTTGGATTGTGTATATTATATATATATATATAAATACAATGTGTGTGTGTATATATATGTGTACGTAAGTCCGGAGTGCTGGGGACTTTTTGCTGATTTGAGATTATATATATATATATATATATATATATATATATATATATATATATATAGAGAGAGAGAGATATAGAGATACATTATATATATATATATATATATATATATATACACACACACACACACACACACACACGCACACACAATCCAAATATCAGCACTCAGATTCAGAAAAGTATACTTAGCCAGGTGCCATATCTCTCTCTCTCTCTATCTATATATATATATATAAATATATAATTCCTCTTGTAAATAGGAGTTTCATCTGCAGGAAACAATAAGGCTGTGTATAAAACAGATTTTTGGATGGTGTTCACATTACTTTATTGCTCAGGTTTAATATCTGAAACTAGGCATTGCGTAAAATAAGCTTCCTCTTGACCAGTTTCAAATAAAGGATTCAGCAGTGTTACCAAACATCTGAGAACAGAACAAATGCTTATGTGTAAAACCTACTGTACTGTAAAAATTAATATGTCCTATGAGAAATATTTAATGCTCCAGAAGCAAGCTGTATGAAACGACAGCAAAATTCAGGTGCTCCTTCAAAAAATTAAACATCTGCATTAACATTATATAACAAATTATTCAAGAATGAAAATGTTATAGTACTAATCAGTGTTCCATTTAAATCACAAAACATTAGTCCCATTTGCTAATACACTTTCATATTAATCCAAAAACATTTAGTAGTTTGTGAATGTATTTGGGGGGATGGGTTTGGACATCTTGGACTGCACATCCTAATTCCAAACATAAGAGATGCCATCATGCTGAAACTTGTAGTTTCACACAGAAAACAAGAAAATGCATATTAACAGTCTATAGTACTAGAATAACTGCAAACCAACAGAGCAAAACTGAGGTGCTCCGCATAATTTTTGGCCAAAAGTATGGTCCCACCAAACGTGACTAGGTGACCTCATCTGGTGGGTCCCTACCACTAAGGTTTTAGTCCAGGGCACTGGAACCCCCAAGTCAGTGCAGGACAACCACCCCAAGGCATCACACTAGTGAGAGGTTAAAGTGTTAACTAAGGAAGAAGCAGAAGCTGTGTTATGAGTTTTACACTGGTGAGAAGTAATTATTATAATAAATATCATCATCATCACCACCACCACCACTAATGTGATGCCTTTGGGCAGTTGGCATGTGCTGACTTGGGGGGTCCTGTGCCCTGGACTTGAACCTTGGTATTAGGGATCAACTAGTTTGTGAATGGTCTGCTGTTATATATAAATATTTATATACAAACATACATATGCTTATACATATTTTATATCTAATTTTTATTTTAAGTATGAAAGTGACCGTCTGGTAGAAGTAATGATTATTCTTACATTATACACTAACATCCTATTCACTGTAATGAATCCATTCGTAATTCCACCCAATCTGCGGTGTATAATGACCTCAATTTGTGCAGGGTCTCATTTCAGAATCAACCTAATCTTATACTTCTACTGTCATCATGAAATTTATATAGTATGAATGCAGTCTTAACAACTGGGTTTTTTCTCACTACAATGTATGACCAACTTTAGGTGGCAAATAGAGCACTATCTATAAGGGTATTCGTTTTACATCATCTGGACTGACCAAGCAAATTAGAGAATTTAATGCTGTGTCATGATTATGTGTTCCAAGTACTCCCAAATGAGGTTCCATGAAAAATTCTCCTCAGTCTATAATATAATTTCTTTCAACACGTTTGGGCTGGCCGACAACTGAGGAGTGCTAACCTACAATCATATCAGTCAGCATGTGTTGTTATGGTCACTATATAGCACTAGAATTTAGGTCTAGAGTCCTACCTAATACCATCACTGTCTTCTCCTCACCCTAGTTTCATAACGAAGAGGATCTGGTTCGTTACTAAGAGTTTTGCATGTATTATGTTTAATACTCCGCGTAACTTTCAGCAGCAAGGTACCTTTGACTAGATCACTATGTGGGCTCTCAGCGTTTGAGAGATCCATTTGACTGGACATCTGCTGTCAGGTGCATCCTGCATTAGTATTCTGAGTTGTCTTAAGTTACTTTTTCTCTGACGTCCTAGTGGATGCTGGGAATTCTGTAAGGACCATGGGGAATAGCGGCTCCGCAGGAGTCTGGGCACAAAAGTAAAGCTTCAGGACTACCTGGTGTGCACTGGCTCCTCCCCCTATGACCCTCCTCCAAGCCTCAGTTAGATTTTTGTGCCCGACCGAGCAGGGTGCAATCTAGGGGGCTCTCCTGAGCTTCTTAGAAAAAGTTAGTTTTAGGTTTCTTATTTTCAGTGAGACCTGCTGGCAACAGGCTCACTGCATCGAGGGACTAAGGGGAGAAGAAGCGAACCTGCCTGCTTGCAGCCAGCTTGGGCTTCTTAGGCTACTGGACACCATTAGCTCCAGAGGGACCGAACACAGGCCCAGCCTCGGAGTCCGGTCCCAGAGCCGCGCCGCCGGCCCCCTTACAGACCCAGAAGCAAGAAGAGGTCCGGAAAATCGGCGGCAGAAGACATCAGTCTTCAACAAGGTAGCGCACAGCACTGCAGCTGTGCGCCATTGCTCCTCAGGCACACTTCACACTCCGGTCACTGAGGGTGCAGGGCGCTAGGGGGGGGCGCCCTGAGCAGCAATAAAAACACCTTGGCTGGCGAAAATACACCACATATAACCTCCAGGGCTATATGGATGTATTTTAACCCCTGCCAGAATACAGCAAAACGCGGGAGAAAAGTCCGCCGAGAAGGGGGCGGAGCCTATCTCCTCAGCACACAGGCGCCATTTTCCCTCACAGCTCCGCTGGAAGGACGTCTCCCTGACTCTCCCCTGTAGTCCTGCACTACAGAAAAGGGTAAAACAAGAGGGGGGGGGGGGGGGGGGCACTAATTTGGCGCAGTAATCATAAAAACAGCAGCTATAAGGGAAAAACACTCTTTATAGGGTTATCCCAGTATATATATAGCGCTCTGGTGTGTGCTGGCATACTCTCCCTCGGTCTCCCCAAAGGGCTAGTGGGGTCCTGTCCTCTATCAGAGCATTCCCTGTGTGTGTGCAGTGTGTCGGTACGATTGTGTCGACATGTATGAGGAGGAAAATGATGTGGAGGCGGAGCAATTGCCTGTAATAGAGATGTCACCCCCTAGGGAGTCGACACCTGAGTGGATGGGCTTATGGAAGGAATTACGTGACAGTGTCAGCTCTTTACAAAAGACGGTTGATGACATGAGACAGCCGGCTACTCAGCTTGTGCCTGTCCAGGCGTCTCAAAGGCCATCAGGGGCTCTAAAACGCCCGTTACCTCAGATGGCAGATACAGACGCCAACACGGATACTGACACTCCAGTGTCGACGATGAAGAGACGAATGTGACTTCCAGTAGGGCCACACGTTACATGATTGAGGCAATGAAAAATGTTTTACATATTTCTGATAATACAAGTACCACTAAAAAGGGTATTATGTTTGGTGAGAAAAAACTGGCTGTAGTTTTTCCTGCATCTGAGGAATTAAATGAAGTGTGTGATGAAGCGTGGGTTTCCCCCGATAAAAAACTGATAATTCCTAAAAGGTTATTGGCATCATACCCCTTCCCGCCAGAGGATAGGGCACGTTGGGAAACACCCCCTAAGGTGGATAAAGCGCTCACACGCTTGTCAAAACAAGTGGCACTACCGTCTCCTGATACGGCCGCCCTTAAGGAACCTGCTGACAGAAAGCAGGAGAATATCCTAAAATGTATATACACTCACACGGGTGTTATACTGCGACCAGCAATCGCCTCAGCCTGGATGTGCAGTGCTGGGGTGGCTTGGTCGGATTACCTGACTGAGAATATTGATACCCTAGATAGGGACAGTATATTACTGACTATAGAGCATTTAAAAGATGCATTTTTATATATGCGTGATGCACAGAGGGATATTTGCCGACTGGCATCAAGAGTAAGTGCGCTGTCCATCTCTGCCAGAAGTCCTTTCGGCCCCAGAAAGGCAAGCGGGCAAAAGGCTCCTCATTTCTGCCCCGTGGCAGAGGGAGAGGAAAAAGGCTGCAGCAAACAGCCAGTTCCCAGGAACAGAAGCCCTCTCCCGCTTCTGCCAAGTCCTCAGCATGACGCTGGGGCTTTACAAGCGGACTCAGGCACGGTGGGGGCCCGTCTCAAGAATTTCAGCGCGCAGTGGGCTCACTCACAAGTGGACCCCTGGATCCTTCAGGTGGTATCTCAGGGGTACAAATTGGAATTCGAGACGTTTCCCCCTCGCCGTTTCCTAAAGTCGGCTTTACCGACGTCTCCCTTGACAGGGAGGCGGTAATGGAAGCCATTCACAAGCTGTATTCCCAGCAGGTGATAATCAAGGTACCCCTCCTGCAACAGGGAAAGGGGTATTATTCCACGCTGTTTGTGGTACCGAAGCCGGACGGCTCGGTGAGACCTATTTTAAATCTGAAATCCTTGAACACTTACATACAGAGGTTCAGATTCAAGATGGAGTCACTCAGAGCGGTGATTGCGAACCTGGAAGAAGGGGATTATATGGTGTCTCTGGACATCAAGGATGCTTACCTCCATGTCCCAATTTACCCTTCTCACCAAGGGTACCTCAGGTTTGTGGTACAGAACTGTCACTATCAGTTTCAGACGCTGCCGTTTGGATTGTCCACGGCACCCCGGGTCTTTACCAAAGTAATGGCCGAAATGATGATACTCCTTCGAAGGAAGGGAGTTTTAATTATCCCTTACTTGGACGATCTCCTGATAAGGGCAAGATCCAGGGAACAGTTGGTAGTCGGGGTAGCACTATCTCAAGTAGTGTTGCGGCAGCACGGTTGGATTCTCAATATTCCAAAATCGCAGCTGATCCCGACGACACGTCTTCTATTCCTAGGGATGATCCTGGACACAGTCCAGAAAAAGGTGTTTCTCCTGGAGGAGAAAGCCAGGGAGTTATCCGAGCTAGTCAGAAACCTCCTAAAACCAGGCCAAGTGTCAGTGCATCAATGCACAAGGGTCCTGGGAAAAATGGTGGCTTCCTACGAAGCAATCCCATTCGGCAGATTCCACGCAAGAACTTTCCAGTGGGACCTGCTGGACAAATGGTCCGGATCGCATCTTCAGATGCATCAGCGGATAACCCTGTCACCAAAGACAAGGGTGTCTCTCCTGTGGTGGTTGCAGAGTGCTCATCTTCTAGAGGGCCGCAGATTCGGCATTCAGGACTGGGTCCTGGTGACCACGGATGCCAGCCTGCGAGGCTGGGGAGCAGTCACACAGGGAAGAAATTTCCAGGGCTTGTGGTCAAGCCTGGAGACAACACTTCACATAAATATCCTGGAGCTAAGGGCCATTTACAATGCTCTAAGCCTAGCAAGACCTCTGCTTCAAGGTCAGCCGGTGCTGATCCAGTCAGACAACATCACGGCAGTCGCCCACGTAAACAGACAGGGCGGCACAAGAAGCAGGAGGGCAATGGCAGAAGCTGCAAGGATTCTTCGCTGGGCGGAAAATCATGTGATAGCACTGTCAGCAGTGTTCATTCCGGGGGTGGACAACTGGGAAGCAGACTTCCTCAGCAGACACGACCTCCACCCGGGAGAGTGGGGACTTCACCCAGAAGTTTTCCACATGATTGTAATCCGTTGGGAAAAACCAAAAGGTGGACATGATGGCGTCCCGCCTCAACAAAAAATTGGACAGGTATTGCGCCAGGTCAAGGGACCCTCAGGCAATAGCTGTGGACGCTCTGGTAACACCGTGGGTTTACCAGTCAGTGTATGTGTTCCCTCCTCTGCCTCTCATACCCAAGGTACTGAGAATTATAAGACGGAGAGGAGTAAGAACTATACTCGTGGCTCCGGATTGGCCAAGAAGGACTTGGTACCCGGAACTTCAAGAGATGCTCACAGAGGACCCGTGGCCTCTGCCTCTAAGAAGGGACCTGCTCCAGCAAGGACCCTGTCTGTTCCAAGACTTACCACGGCTGCGTTTGACGGCATGGCGGTTGAACGCCGGATCCTGAAGGAAAAAGGCATTCCGGAGGAAGTCATCCCTACCCTGATCAAGGCCAGGAAGGATGTGACCGCAAAGCATTATCACCGCATTTGGCGAAAATATGTTGCGTGGTGCGAGGCCAGGAAGGCCCCAACGGAGGAATTTCAACTGGGACGATTCCTGCATTTCCTGCAAACAGGAGTGTCTATGGGCTTAAAATTGGGGTCCATTAAGGTTCAAATTTCGGCCCTGTCGATTTTCTTCCAGAAAGAACTGGCTTCAGTTCCTGAAGTTCAGACGTTTGTCAAGGGGGTGCTGCATATACAGCCTCCTTTTGTGCCTCCAGTGGCACCTTGGGATCTCAATGTAGTTTTGGGGTTCCTCAAATCACATTGGTTTGAACCACTTAAATCTGTGGAATTAAAATATCTCACATGGAAAGTGGTCATGCTGTTGGCCCTGGCTTCGGCCAGGCGCGTGTCAGAATTGGCGGCTTTATCCTGTAAAAGCCCTTATCTGATTTTCCATTCGGACAGGGCGGAATTGAGGACTCGTCCTCAGTTTCTCCCTAAGGTGGTGTCAGCGTTTCACCTGAACCAGCCTATTGTGGTGCCTGCGGCTACTAGGGACTTGGAGGACTCCAAGTTGCTGGACGTTGTCAGGGCCCTGAAAATATATATTTCCAGGACGGCTGGAGTCAGAAAATCTGACTCGCTGTTTATCCTGTATGCACCCAACAAGCTGGGTGCTCCTGCTTCTAAGCAGACTATTGCTCGTTGGATTTGTAGTACAATTCAGCTCGCACATTCTGTGGCAGGCCTGCCACAGCCAAAATCTGTAAAAGCCCATTCCACAAGGGAGGTGGGCTCATCTTGGGCGGCTGCCCGAGGGGTCTCGGCTTTACAACTTTGCCGAGCAGCTACTTGGTCAGGGGCAAACACGTTTGCTAAATTCTACAAATTTGATACCCTGGCTGAGGAGGACCTGGAGTTCTCTCATTCGGTGCTGCAGAGTCATCCGCACTCTCCCGCCCGTTTGGGAGCTTTGGTATAATCCCCATGGTCCTTACGGAGTTCCCAGCATCCACTAGGACGTCAGAGAAAAAAAGAATTTACTTACCGATAATTCTATTTCTCGTAGTCCGTAGTGGATGCTGGGCGCCCATCCCAAGTGCGGATTGTCTGCAATACTTGTACATAGTTATTGTTAACTAAATCGGGTTATTGTTGTTGTGAGCCATCTTTCCAGAGGCTCCTCTGTTATCATGCTGTTAACTGGGTTCAGATCACAAGTTGTACGGTGTGATTGGTGTGGCTGGTATGAGTCTTACCCGGGATTCAAAATCCTTCCTTATTGTATACGCTCGTCCGGGCACAGTATCCTAACTGAGGCTTGGAGGAGGGTCATAGGGGGAGGAGCCAGTGCACACCAGGTAGTCCTAAAGCTTTACTTTTGTGCCCAGACTCCTGCGGAGCCGCTATTCCCCATGGTCCTTACGGAGTTCCCAGCATCCACTACGGACTACGAGAAATAGAATTATCGGTAAGTAAATTCTTATTATTACCTTGATTGAGCATTCTCACACTTCATTCTTTCTCTATTCACTAGCTAACTTGTTAAGAAAGGTACATTATAGAGTATCAACCATGAAACAACCAAATTACAGTTTGCCTTGCATATAGCGCAAGTGTTACTTCTGTGTATGCATACGGGGGAGTAGGAATACAAATGCTGGAATGCACATTCTACATAGTTTGAAGATAGAGCTACAGTAACCATTACTTGCACCGCAGAGGTCATTATACTCAATCCTCTTTGCAGGGTAGTGTAATATGTATTCCATTGTGTGAAATATTTTGTATTCATGGAAACCATATGAAAAGTTAGCTGTAAGTAGAAGGTAAACTTCTCCATGAAAATCCCCTGAATGCCCCAATCAACATAACAAAAGGTACCTTGAGCAGCAGAAAGTAGCCAATGGAGTTTGGGTCTTCAAGCCTAACTTGTTTATACCTCACATATGGATTTTTATTTCAAGGACCAATAAAACCCAAATACGAAAATTTGCAGTTACAATCCATGAAAGCAAAAAATAAGATTTTACTCACCGGTAAATCTATTTCTCGTAGTCCGTAGTGGATGCTGGGACTCCGTAAGGACCATGGGGAATAGCGGCTCCGCAGGAGACTGGGCACAACTAAAGAAAGCTTTAGGACTACCTGGTGTGCACTGGCTCCTCCCACTATGACCCTCCTCTAGACCTCAGTTAGGATACTGTGCCCGGAAGAGCTGACACAATAAGGAAGGATTTTGAATCCCGGGTAAGACTCATACCAGCCACACCAATCACACCGTATAACTCGTGATACTATACCCAGTTAACAGTATGAAATATAACTGAGCCTCTCAACAGATGGCTCAACAATAACCCTTTAGTTAGGCAATAACTATATACAAGTATTGCAGACAATCCGCACTTGGGATGGGCGCCCAGCATCCACTATGGACTACGAGAAATAGATTTACCGGTGACTTAAATCTTATTTTCTCTGACGTCCTAAGTGGATGCTGGGACTCCGTAAGGACCATGGGGATTATACCAAAGCTCCCAAACGGGCGGGAGAGTGCGGATGACTCTGCAGCCCCGAATGAGCAAACTCTAGGTCCTCCTCAGCCAGGGTATCAAACTTGCAGACTCTTGCAAAAGTGTTTGAACCCGACCAAGTAACAGCTCGGCAAATTCGTAAAGCAGAGACCCCTCGGGCAGCCGCCCACGAAGAGCCCACTTTCCTCGTGGAATGGGCTTTTACAGATTTAGGGTGCGGCAGTCCAGCCGCAGAATGTGCAAGTTGAATCGTGCTACAGATCCAGCGAGTAATAGTCTGCTTAGAAGCAGGAGCACCCAGCTTGTTGGGTGCATACAGGATAAATAGCGAGTCAGTTTTCCTGACTCCAGCCGTCCTGGAAACATATATTTTTCAGGGCCCTGACTACGTCCAGTAACTTGGAATCCTCCAAGTCCCAAGTAGCCGCAGGCACCACAATAGGTTGGTTCACATGAAAACTGATACCACCTTAGGAAGGAATTGGGAACGAGTCCTCAATTCCGCCCTATCCATATAAAAAAAATAGATAAGGGCTTTTTCATGATAAAGCCGCTAATTCTGATACGCGCCTGGCCGACGCCAAGGCCAAAAGCATGACCACTTTCCACGTGAGGTATTCTAGCTCCACGGACCCAAGTGGCTCAACCCAATGCGACTTCAGGAAATCCAACACCACATTGAGATCCCACGGTGCCACTGGAGGCACAAACGGGGGCTGACTATGCAGCACTCCCTTAACAAAAGTCTGAACTTCAGGCAGTGAAGTCAGTTCCATTTTGGAAGAAAATAGATAGAGCCGAAATCTGGACCTTAATGGAACCCAATTTTAGGCCCATAGTCACCCCTGACTGTAGGAAGTGCAGAAATCAACCTAGCTGAAATTCCTCCGTTGGGGCCTTCCTGGCCTCACAGCACGCAACATATTTCCGCCATATGCGGTGATAATGGTTTGCGTTCACTTTTCCTAGCTTTAATTAGCGTAGGGATAACTTCCTCCGGAATGCCCTTTTCCTTCAGGATCCGGCGTTCAACCGCCATGCCGTCAAACGCAGCCGCGGTACGTCTTGGAACAGACAGGCCCCCTGCTGCAGCAGGTCCTGTCTGAGCGGCAGAGGCCATGGGTCCTCTGAGATCATTTCTTGGAGTTCTGGGTACCAAGCTCTTCTTGGCCAATCCGGAACAATGAGTATAGTTCTTACTCCTCTCCTTCTTATTATTCTCATTACCCTGGGTATGAGAGGCAGAGAAGGGAACACATACACCGACTGGTACACCCACAGTGTTACCAGAGCATCCACAGCTATCGCCTGAGGGTCCCTTGACCTGGCGCATTATCTTTGTAGCTTTTTGTTGAGGCGGACGCCATCATATCCACCTGTGGCCTTACCCAACGGTGTATAATCATTTGGAAGACTTCTGGATGAAGTCCCCACTCTCCCGGGTGGAGGCCGTGTCTGCTGAGAAAGTCTGCTTCCCAGTTGTCCACTCCAGGAATGAACACTGCTGACAGTGCTAACACATGATTTTCCGCCCATCGGAGAATCCTTGTGGCTTCTGCCATCGCCATCCTGCTTCTTGTGCCGCCTTGTCGGTTTACATGAGCGACCGCCGTGATGTTGTCTGACTGGATCAGCACCGGCCGGTGTTGAAGCAGGGGCTAGCCTGACTTAGGGCATTGTAAATGGCCCTTAGTTCCAGAATATTTATGTGTAGGGAAGTCTCCTGACTTTTCCATAGTCCTTGGAAGTTACTTCCCTGTGTGACTGCCCCCCAGCCTTGAAGGCTGGCATCCGTGGTCACCAGGACCCAGTCCTGTATGCCGAATCTGCGGCCCCCTAGAAGATGAGCACTCTGCAGCCACCACAACAGCGACACCCTGGCCCTTGGAGACAGGGTTATCCGCCGATGCATCTGAAGATGCGACCCGGACCACTTGTCCAACAGATCCCACTGGAAGATCCTTGCATGGGACCTGGCGAATGAAATTTCTTCGTAAGAAGCTACCATCTTTCCCAGGGCTCGCGTGCATTGATGCACCGACACCTGTATTTGTATTAGGAGGTCTCTGTCTAGAGACGACAACTCCTTGGACTTCTCCTCCGGGAGAAATCCTTTTTTCCTGTTCTGTGTCCAGAACCATACCCCGGAACAGTAGACGCGTCGTAGGAACCAGCTGCGACTTTGGGATATTCAGAATCCAGCCGTGCTGTTGTAGCACTTCCCGAGATAGTGCTACTCTGACGAACAACTGCTCCCTGGACCTCGCCTTTATAAGGAGATCGTCCAAGTACGGGATAATTATTTCGCCCATTACCTTGGTAAATACCCTCGGTGCCGGGGACAGACCAACGGCAACATCTGGAATTGGTAATGACAATCCTGTACCACAATTTTGAGGTACTCCTGGTGAAGAGGGTAAATAGGGACATGCAGGTAAGCATCCTTGATGTCCAGTGATACCATGAAATTCTCCAGGCTTGCAATAATCGCCCTGAGCGATTCCATTTTGAACTTGAACCTTCGTATATAAGTGTTCAAGGATTTCAATTTTAGAATGGGTCTCACCGAACCGTCTGGTTTCGGTACCACAACATTCTGGAATAGTAACCCCGGCCTTGTTGAAGGAGGGGCACCTTGATTTCACCTGCTGGAAGTACAGCTTGTGAATTGCCGCCAGTACTACCTCCCTTTCTCCGAGGGCAGCAGGCAAGGCTGATGTGAGGTAACGGCGAGGGGGAGTCGCCTCGAATTCCAGCATGTATCCCTGTGATACTACTTGCAGAACCTAGGGATCCACCTGTGGGCAAGCCCACTGGTCCCTGAAGTTCCCGAGACGCGCCCCCACCGCACCTGTCTCCACCTGTGGAGCCCCAGCGTCATGCAGTGGACTCAGAGGAAGCGGGGGAAGATTTTTGATCCTGTGAACTGGCTGTCTGGTGCAGCTTTTTCCTTCTTCCCTTGTCTCTGTGCAGAAAGGAAGCGCCTTTGACCCGCTTGCTTTTCTGAAGCCGAAAGGACTGTACCTGAAAATACGGTGCTTTCTTAGGCTGTGAGGAAACCTGAGGTAAAAATTTTTCTTCCCAGCTGTTGCTGTGGATACGAGGTCCCAGAGACCATCCCCAAACAATTCCTCACCCTTATAAGGCAGAATCTCCATGTGCCTTTTAAAGGCAGCATCACCTGTCCACTGCCGGGTCTCTAATACCCTCCTGGCAGAATGGACATTGCATTAATTCTGGATGCCAGCCGGCAAATATCCCTCTGTGCATCCTTCATATATAAGACGACGTCTTTAATATGCTCTATGTTAGCAAAATATTATCCCTGTCTAGGGTATTAATATTATCTGACAGGGTATCAGACCACGCTGCAGCAGCCACTATTTATGCTGAGGCAAATGCAGGTCTCAGTATAGTACCTGAGTGTGTATATACAGACTTCAGGATAGCCTCCTGCTTTTTATCAGCAGGCTCCTTCAAAGTGGCCGTATCCCCAGACGGCAGTGCCACCTTTTTTGACAAACGTGTGAGCGCCTTATCAACCCTAGGGGATATCTCCCAACGTGACCTATCCTCTGGCGGGAAAGGGTACGCCAGGAGTAACTTTTTAGAAATTACCAGTTTCTTATCGGGGGAACCCACGCTTCTTTACACACTTCATTCACTCATCTAATGGGTGAACAAAACACTGGCTGCTTTTTCTCCCCAAACATAAAACCACTTTTATGTGGTACTTGGGTTAATGTCAGAAATGTGTAACACATTTTTCATTGCCGAGATCATGTAACGGATGTTCCTAGTGGATTGTGTATATGTCTCAACCTCGTCGACACTGGAGTCAGACTCCGTGTCGACATCTGTGTCTGCCATCTGAGGTAACGGGCGTTTTTTGAGCCCCTGATGGCCTTTGAGACACCTGGGCAGGCGCGGGCTGAGAAGCCGGCTGTCCCACAGCTGTTACGTCATCCAGCCTTTTATGTAAGGAGTTGACATTGTCGGTTAATACCTTCCACCTATCCATCCACTCTGGTGTCGGCCTCACAGGGGGCGACATCCCATTTATTGGCCTCTGCTCCGCCTCCACGTAACCTTCCTCATCCAACATGTCGACACAGCCGTACCGACACACCGCACACACACAGGGAATGCTCTGACTGAGGACAGGACCCCACAAAGTCCTTTGGGGAGACAGAGAGAGAGTATGCCAGCACACACCAGAGCGCTATATAATGCAGGGATTAACACTATAACTGAGTGATTTTTCCCCCAATAGCTGCTTGTATACACATATTGTGCCTAAATTTAGTGCCCCCCCTCTCTTTTTAACCCTTTGAGCCTGAAAACTACAGGGGAGAGCCTGGGGAGCTGTCTTCCAGCTGCACTGTGAAGAAAAAATGGCGCCAGTGTGCTGAGGGAGATAGCCCCGCCCCTTTTTCGGCTGACTTTTCTCCCGCTTTTTTCATGGATTCTGGCAGGGGTAATTTATCACATATATAGCCCTGGGACTATATATTGTGATGATTTGCCAGCCAAGGTGTTTATATTGCCCTCAGGGCGCCCCCAGCGCCCTGCACCCATCAGTGACCGGAGTGTGAGGTGTGCATGAGGAGCAATGGCGCACAGCTGCAGTGCTGTGCGCTACCTTGTTGAAGACAGAAGTCTTCTGCCGCCGATTTTCCGGAACACTTCTTGCTTCTGGCTCTGTAAGGGGGCCGGCGGCGCGGCTCCGGGACCGAACATCGAGGTCGGGTCCTGTGGTCGATCCCTCTGGAGCTAATGGTGTCCAGTAGCCTAAGAAGCCCAAGCTACCACCAGTTAGGTAGGTTCGCTTCTTCTCCCCTTAGTCCCTCGCTGCAGTGAGTCTGTTGCCAGCAGATCTCACTGTAAAATAAAAAACCTAAAATATACTTTCTTTCTAGGAGCTCAGGAGAGCCCCTAGTGTGCATCCAGCTCAGCCGGGCACAAGATTCTAACAGTGGTCTGGAGGAGGGTCATAGTGGGAGGAGCCAGTGCACACCAGGTAGTCCTAAAGCTTTCTTTAGTTGTGCCCAGTCTCCTGCGGAGCCGCTATTCCCCATGGTTCTTACAGAGTCCCAGCATCCACTTAGGACGTCAGAGAAACATTATTTAGCCTTAGATGGCCCACACCTCACCCCACTCCTTTACTGACAGCTGAATCCCCTCCCACAACTTTAGTACAGTGTCGTAACAGGACTCCACTATATTAAGCTGCCCTTGCTTTTGTGTACAGATTCACAATGCACATTTCTGCAGAGTAATGGAACCCAAACATCATACCTTCATGCTGATGACCCTCAAATCTACCTTTCCCCCACTCTCCTGGACCTTATCTCCAATTGTCTCTCAACTTTTTTTTTCTTGGCTGTCCCAGCGCTTTCTTAAACCTAACATGGCTAAGACTGACCTGATCATCTTCCCACCCCTCCATCAATTTCATTATCTTTTGATAGCACCACCATCTCCTTTAGCCCACAAGCATGCTGTCTTGGAGTTATCAAACTCCTTCCTTTGCTTCAAACCACACATTACCTCTCGCAGCCAAGCCTTTTCCATCTCAGAAATATCTCAAGGACTAGACCCTCTCTCTCATCCTGGAGGCAACTAAAACCCTCCTCCACTCTCTCGTCATCTCTTGTTTGAACTACAGTAACCTCCTATCTGGCTTTCTGCCCCTCACCTCTCTCCACTCTCATTTGTCATCACTGCTGCTGTCGGGTTCATCTTCCTCTCCAAACATATTATATCTGGCACCCCTATCCTACAAGCCTTGCGCTGGCTCCCCTTCCCATTCCAAACTCAATTCAAACTTCTCAAAATCAAAGTCCTCAACCATTCCGCTCCACTAACTTTGCTCCACAAATGAATGCCGCCTGTCCTCCCAACTGATTACTTCCACCCACTCCTGCCTTCAAGATTCTGCCCATGCTGTCCTCTGGAACTCTCCCCATCAGACTCTCCACCTCTTTACAGACGTTCAATTGGACTTTCAAGACCCATTTCTTTATCATAGCCAACCTGCTCTCATCCTAAACCACTGCTCACTGTCTCCCCCTCCCTACATAATGTAAGCTGTTAGGAGCAGGACCCCCTTCCCTTGTGTGCCTTTTCTTCCGCTACTATACCACCATCCACTCCTTAAAACAGAAACACAACCGATGGGTTCTGCTGCTTGAGTATTATCACCACTGATGCAGAAATGTTCATAAATCATGTTCTGCAATGTTGTGTACGTCACTGTTCTCTTGTTCGGTTTATTCTGTTTATGCTCTTTATAAAAAGGTGCTGCGGACCCCTTGTGGCACAATATAAAGGATAATAATGTTGACTTGCCGATTTTGCAGATTCGCCCACATTAGTCTGCCAGCAGGTCAGTCACTTTCTGTCAATTTGAAAATCAGGTACTTGCAAATGTGCGCACTCTCCGGGTGTACCAATGGAATAATTTATACATGGACAGCTAGATTGCTGCATCCTTAATATGATATAGTTCCAACTCCAAAGTATGTCCTGTCCCTTCTGGTGTTATGGACCCTTAGACTGCTCTTATGATCCACTTACGATATGAGAGGTACAATTTATTAAGGTCACATAAAATGAAAAATCCATTTTCGATTCCACCGTACATGAGGCAAACATGCGTACCAGATTAAGTGTGGTGTCAGAAGTGCACATCCAAGTTGGCATACGTGATGTCAATTATACCTCTTTCAGGCGGCCACAGGCGGGTCGCACTTTGGAAACCGACACGGGAGCTCCCAGTGTGCGCCCCGCCTCATGGCGCCCCGCTGCTGCTGTCTTGCAACTTGGCATATTGCCGGGTTGATGACGTCAGCGCTGACTGCGTTTGGAGACCACATGATCTCCAAGAGCCGCCCGTACACACACACACAGTAAATGGGAAACGGGTTGCATCAACCCGGCTCCCGCTCACACCGCACAGTGAGCCGGGTTGAACACGAGTTCAACCCTGCTCGCAACCAGGATTGAAATACAGAGATTAGAAGATTTTGGAGAGAGTTATACAATTAATAAACACATCAAAGTGGATAACACTTGAGAACATTTCTGCTAATTTTGATATATATGATCAGATTGATGTCCCGTGTCAAGCCAGAAATTGACATGACATGCCCCCTAAGTAAAAAACATGAGGCTTCCCCAGAAAGATCAGCATTGCTGAGAGGCAGGATTCTCCACATGTTAGATTTGATTAGGTACAATGTAAACCATGCCAAACGATTACTTCAAGTATAATTTGGTCATCCAGTACCCATTGACCAACATCTAGATTGCAGTACAGTTTTCATTAAAAAAACAGGGGTCCAATGTCTAACCCCCCCCCCCCCCCCCCCCCACACACACTTCCCCCAACCCCTCTTACACTTGTTGCTACTCTATCTTTGACAGGGTAAAATATTGACAGTGAGAGTTATTTATTTGTACTTTTGTTTTCTTATCAAAGTGGTGGAGGCAACACAAAAAGTAAAGTTTTACTCGGGTAAATAACCAACATACAGTAGAATTGGCTAATTACCAAGTAAGTGTTGTGACTTTTTACATAAAGGGATTAGAGATGAGGTAACAGAGATAATCACTTGAGATGTAAATCATTGGCTAAAGTGCATACAGCAGTATACAGAGGATTTATTCTACAACAGTTTCAGCAACATACTCTATGCAGCCAGGATACTTGCTCTTACATTTATGTAACTAATGTCAAAGTCGAAAAATATTACAGAACACACATCACGTACAAACTGCACACACATGCCCACTGCACGTGCACATGTACGCACTTTGCGTATGGTCGCTCCCGCGGTCCTGCGCATCGGCGCGTGGTATGGGTATTTACGGCAGAGTTTGTGTACGCATGGAGGGCCATCAGAACACATTACATATTTAATCCAAATAGTGCACAATGTACACATAGTCTCCCTGCACCACATCAGAAAGTTATAGCTGTTTAAATGGTTGCAGAACAAGGGGATTCGCCTTTACAGGATAGGAGGGGACAGACTAAGTTTATAAGGTGGTATTTGGTATCCAGCTGTAGGGTATTTTAAGGGAAACATTCCGGTGTTGGTCTGCAGAAGATCGAATGTTCCTGCGGATAGTTATGTGCAGAAGCAGAATATAGATATAAACTGTATTTACTGTATATTATGTATGCGGCGGGAATCCAGAGGAGACCACCCACAAGAGCAGTTGAGAAAGACATCGCCTACCTTTTCAAATCAACCTGTGACCTCTCCTGTACTGTAAAAGTGCATCCCTGTGTCCAATGGACAAAGGGATTACAGTATCCATTGTATTGCTTTTGGAAGACTTGCATAAATAAAGCCTGCTGCAGGCCGGCCAGACACAAGACTCACAACGTTATCTATTTGATTACGGAGGACTGGACCAGGAAGCGCACGCGAATATTCTCACTTATGTACATTGACTGTAGCCATTATTCTGTTATATATATTGTCTTGTATTGTAGCGTATCATTTGTATTGTAAACCCCCTTTCAGAAATAATCCACTGTGGTGTCGGAACCCAGCGGTAAACTCACAATTGGTGTCGTGTGCTCATTGCCCTGCTAAGGTTTAAAGTGTACTATTATTGCATAGCATTGCTGTAGAAGGTTTAAAGTGTATCTCTGGGTGTATATGCGCTGCGAGTACTTTGTACCGTCAGCGCGGCGTGTGTACGCAAAGTCCGTACACTACGGAACCCTTTTACGCTAATAGCGTAAAAGGTGCATAGTGTGAATTAAGTATAGCGGCCAGAGCGGCTAAAGGTTTAAGGTGTGTTTAAGGTATAGCTTTAATTCCTGTAAAGATAATCGACTTTATCAATTGGGGGCATCGTCCGATTTTCCACATTTTTACTGCTTAACAGGTCACAAGCAGACATAATCTATCAGCATAAGGGTGGACAGAAGGTATCCTACGTATCCTTTTCTTGGTCGGTGGATACACTGAAAACCCTACTTAATTGCTGATTAGATGGTGTCTGCTCTGTATGGTTTGTAGGGATGCTGGTAAGAACTCGTAAGGTAAGCAGGAAAAAAATAAGAATTTACTTACCGATAATTCTATTTCTCATAGTCCGTAGTGGATGCTGGGGACTCCGTAAGGACCATGGGGGATAGCGGCTCCGCAGGAGACTGGGCACAAAAGTAAAAGCTTTAGGACTAGCTGGTGTGCACTGGCTCCTCCCCCTATGACCCCCCTCCAAGCCTCAGTTAGGATACTGTGCCCGGACGAGCGTACACAATAAGGAAGGATTTTGAATCCCGGGTAAGACTCATACCAGCCACACCAATCACACCGTACAACCTGTGATCTGAACCCAGTTAACAGCATGATAACAGAGGAGCCTCTGAAAAGATGGCTCACAACAATAATAACCCGATTTTTGTAACTATGTACAAGTATTGCAGACAATCCGCACTTGGGATGGGCGCCCAGCATCCACTACGGACTATGAGAAATAGAATTATCGGTAAGTAAATTCTTATTTTCTCTAACGTCCTAAGTGGATGCTGGGGACTCCGTAAGGACCATGGGGATTATACCAAAGCTCCCAAACGGGCGGGAGAGTGCGGATGACTCTGCAGCACCAAATGAGAGAACTCCAGGTCCTCCCCAGCCAGGGAATCAATTTTGTAGAATTTTACAAACGTATTTGCTCCTGACCAAGTAGCTGCTCGGCAAAGTTGTAAAGCCGAGACCCCTCGGGCAGCCGCCCAAGATGAGCCCATCTTCCTTGTGGAGTGGGCATTTACAGATTTTTGGCTGTGGCAGGCCTGCCACAGAATGTGCAAGCTGAATTGTACTACAAATCCAACGAGCAATAGTCTGCTCAGAAGCAGGAGCACCCAGCTTGTTGGGTGCATACAGGATAAACAGCGAGTCAGATTTTCTGACTCCAGCCGTCCTGGAAACATATTTTCAGGGCCCTGACAACGTCTAGCAACTTGGAGTCCTCCAAGTCCCTAGTAGCCGCAGGCACCACAATAGGTTGGTTCAGGTGAAACGCTGAAACCACCTTAGGGAGAAACTGAGGACGAGTCCTCAATTCCGCCCTGTCCGAATGGAAAATCAGATAAGGGCTTTTACAGGATAAAGCCGCCAATTCTGACACGCGCCTGGCCCAGGCCAGGGCCAACAGCATGACCACTTTCCATGTGAGATATTTTAACTCCACAGATTTAAGTAGGTCAAACCAATGTGACTTTTTTGGAACCCAAAAACTACATTGAGATCCCAAGGTGCCACTGGAGGCACAAAAGGAGGCTGTATATGCAGTACCCCTTTTACAACGTCTGAACTTCAGGGACTGAAGCTAGTTCTTTTTGGAAGAAAATTGACAGGGCCGAAATTTGAACCTTAATGGACCCCAATTTCAGGCCCAAAGACACTCCTGTTTGCAGGAAATGTAGGAATCGACCCAGTTGAATTTCCTCCGTCGGGCCTTACTGGCCTCGCACCACGCAACATATTTTCGCCAAATGCGGTGATAATGTTTTGCGGTTACATCCTTCCTGGCTTTGATCAGGATAGGGATGACTTCATCCGGAATGCCTTTTTTCCTTCAGGATCCGGCGTTCAACCGCCATGCCGTCAAACGCAGTCGCGGTAAGTCTTGGAACAGACAGGGTCCTTGCTGAAGCAGGTCCCTTCTTAGAGGTAGCGGCCACGGATCCTCCGTGAGCATCTTTTGAAGTTCCGGTTACCAAGTCCTTCTTGGCCAATCCGAAGCCACGAATATAGTGCTTACTCCTCTCCATCTTATCAATCTCAGTACCTTGGGTATGAGAGGCAGATGAGAGAACACATACACTGACTGGTACACCCACGGTGTTACCAGAGCGTCTACAGCTATTGCCTGAGGGTCCCTTGACCTGGCGCAATACCTGTCGAGTTTTTCCCAACGGTTTATGATCATGTGGAAGACTTCTGGGTGAAGTCCCCACTCTCCCGGGTGGAGGTCGTGTCTGCTGAGGAAGTCTGCTTCCTAGTTGTCCACTCCCGGAATTGCTGACAGTGCTATCACATGATTTTCCGCCCAGCGAAGAATCCTTGCAGCTTCTGCCATTGCCCTCATGCTTCTTGTGCCACCCTGTCTGTTTACGTGGGTGACTGCCGTGATGTTGTCCGACTGGATCAACACCGGCTGACCTTGAAGCAGAGGTCTTGCTAAGCTTAGAGCATTGTAAATGGCCCTTAGCTTCAGGATATTTATGTGAAGTGATGTCTCCAGGCTTGACCATAAGCCCTGGAAATTCCTTCCCTGTGTGACTGCTCCCCAGCCTCGCAGGCTGGCATCCGTGGTCACCAGGACCCAGTCCTGAATGCCGAATCTGCGGCCCTCTAGAAGATGAGCACTCTGCAACCACCACAGGAGGGACACCCTTGTTCTTGGTGACAGGGTTATCCGCTGATGCATCTGAAGATGCGACCCGGACCATTTGTCCAGCAGGTCCCACTGGAAAGTTCTTGCGTGGAATCTGCCGAATGGGATTGCTTCGTAGGAAGCCACCATTTTACCCAGAACCCTTGTGCATTGATGCACTGAGACTTGGCTCGGTTTTAGGAGGTTCCTGACTAGCTCGGATAACTCCCTGGCTTTCTCCTCCGGGAGAAACACCTTTTTCTGGACTGTGTCCAGGATCATCCCTAGGAACAGAAGACGAGTTGTCGGAACCAGCTGCGATTTTGGAATATTGAGAATCCAATCGTGCTGCCGCAACACTACCTGAGATAGTGCTACACCGACCTCCAACTGTTCCCTGGATCTTACCCTTATCAGGGAATCGTCCAAGTAAGGGATAACTAAAATTCCCTTCCTTCGAAGGAATATCATCCTTTCGGCCATTACCTTGGTAAAGACCCGGGGTGCCGTGGACCATCCATACGGCAGCGTCTGAACTGATAGTGACAGTTCTGTACCATAAACCTGAGGTACCCTTGGTGAGAAGGGTAATTTTGGACATGAAGGTAAGCATCCTTGATGTCCCGAGACATCATGTAGTCCCCTTCTTCCAGGTTCGCAATCACTGCTCTGAGTGACTCAATCTTGAATTTGAGACATCGTTAAAGCCGACTTTAGGAAACGGCGAGGGGGAGACGTCTCGAATTCCAATTTGTACCCCTGAGATATCACCTGAAGGATCCAGGGGTCTACTTGCGAGTGAGCCCACTGCGCACTGAAATTCATTGAGACGGGCCCCCCACCGTGCCTGATTCTGCTTGTAAAGCCCCAGCGTCATACTGAGGGCTTGGCAGAGGCGGGAGAGGGTTTCTGTTCCTGGGAACTGGCTGATTTCTGCAGCCTTTTTCCTCTCCCTCTGTCACGGGGCAGAAATGAGGAACCTTTTGCCCGCTTGTCCACGAAAAGACTGCGCCTGATAATACGGCGTCTTCTCATGTTGAGAGGCGACCTGGGGTACAAATGTGGATTTCCCAGCTGTTGCCGTGGCCACCAGGTCTGAAAGACCGACCCCAAATAACTCCTCCCCTTAATAAGGCAATACTTCCAAATGCCGTTTGAAATCCGCATCACCTGACCACTGTCGTGTCCATAACCCTCTACTGGTAGAAATGGACAACGCACTTAGACTTGATGCCAGTCGGCAAATATTCCGCTGTGCATCACGCATATATAGAAATGCATCTTTTAAATGCTCTATAGGCAAAAATATACTGTCCCTATCTAGGGTATCAATATTTTCAGTCAGGGAATCCGACCACGCCAACCCAGCACTGCACATCCAGGCTGAGGCGATTGCTGGTCGCAGTATAACACCAGTATGTGTGTAAATACATTTTAGGATACCCTCCTGCTTTCTATCAGCAGGATCCTTAAGGGCGGCCATCTCAGGAGAGGGTAGAGCCCTTACAAGCGTGTGAGCGCTTTATCCACCCTAGGGGGTGTTTCCCAACGCACCCTAACCTCTGGCGGGAAAGGATATAATGCCAATAACATTTTAGAAATTATCAGTTGTTATCGGGGGAAACCCACGCATCATCACACACTTCATTTAATTTCTCAGATTCAGGAAAACTACAGGTAGTTTTTCCTCACCGAACATAATACCCCTTTTTGGTGGTACTCGTATTATCAGAAATGTGTAAACATTTTTCATTGCCTCAATCATGTAACGTGTGGCCCTACTGGAAGTCACATTTGTCTCTTCACCGTCGACACTGGAGTCAGTATCCGTGTCGGCGTCTATATCTGCCATCTGAGGTAACGGGCGCTTTAGAGCCCCTGACGGCATATGAGACGTCTGGACAGGCACAAGCTGAGTAGCCGGCTGTCTCATGTCAACCACTGTCTTTTATACAGAGCTGACACTGTCACGTAATTCCTTCCAACAGTTCATCCACTCAGGTGTCGACCCCCTAGGGGGTGACATCACTATTACAGGCAATCTGCTCCGTCTCCACATCATTTTTCTCCTCATACATGTCGACACAAACGTACCGACATACAGCACACACACAGGGAATGCTCTGATAGAGGACAGGACCCCACTAGCCCTTTGGGGAGACAGAGGGAGAGTTTGCCAGCACACACCAGAGCGCTATATATATACAGGGATAACCTTATATAAGTGTTTTTCCCCTTATAGCTGCTGTATCTTTAATACTGCGCGTAATTAGTGCCCCCCCTCTCTTTTTTAACCCTTTCTGTAGTGTAGTGACTGCAGGGGAGAGCCAGGGAGCTTCCCTCCAACGGAGCTGTGAGGGAAAATGGCGCCAGTGTGCTGAGGAGATAGGCTCCGCCCCCTTCTCGGCGGCCTTATCTCCCGTTTTTCTATGTATTCTGGCAGGGGTTAAATGCATCCATATAGCCCAGGAGCTATATGTGATGTATTTTTTGCCATCTAAGGTATTTTTATTGCGTCTCAGGGCGCCCCCCCCCCCCCCCCCCAGCGCCCTGCACCCTCAGTGACCGGAGTGTGAAGTGTGCTGAGAGCAATGGCGCACAGCTGCGGTGCTGTGCGCTACCTTATTGAAGACAGGACGTCTTCTGCCGCCGATTTTCCGGACCTCTTCTGCTCTTCTGGCTCTGTAAGGGGGACGGCGGCGCGGCTCTGGGACCCATCCATGGCTGGGCCTGTGATCGTCCCTCTGGAGCTAATGTCCAGTAGCCTAAGAAGCCCAATCCACTCTGCACGCAGGTGAGTTCGCTTCTTCTCCCCTTAGTCCCTCGATGCAGTGAGCCTGTTGCCAGCAGGACTCACTGAAAATAAAAAACCTAATTTAAACTTTTACTCTAAGCAGCTCAGGAGAGCCACCTAGATTGCACCCTTCTCGTTCGGGCACAAAAATCTGAGGCTTGGAGGGGGGTCATAGGGGGAGGAGCCAGTGCACACCAGCTAGTCCTAAAGCTTTTACTTTTGTGCCCAGTCTCCTGCGGAGCCGCTATCCCCCATGGTCCTTACGGAGTCCCCAGCATCCACTTAGGACGTTAGAGAAAGCTATTTAAAATCTGTGAATTTATTTTTGGCGCCAAATGCGTACACAACAAAAGCGTACATCCATACTCTGTGCATACTCTCCCACATTGTTGCCATAACATTCAGATTACTAGATTCGTAATATAAATATTAAGGAAGTAAGTGTAAAACACAAACGCAGTCTGGCCTAGTTATAAAGGTTTATACAGAAAAGAAACTGTGTGGCGTGTTAAGTGAGCAATTATAGTGAATACTGCTCACATTTATAGAAATTGTAGGATTTGTGCTATTGCGAACGTACGGTTTTGTACACGTGTCTCGGACAAGGGCCCTCATTCCGAGTTGTTCGCTCGGTATTTTTCATCGCATCGCAGTGAGAATTCTCTTAGTGCGCATGCGTAATGTTCGCACTGCGCATGCGTCAAGTAACTTTACTAAGAAGAAAGTAATTTTACTCACGGCTTTTTCGTCGCTCCGGAGAACGCATTGTGATTGACAGGAAATGGGTGTTACTGGGCGGATGTACGGCGTTTTAGGGGCGTGTGGCAGGAAACGCTACAGTTTCCGGAAAAAACGCAGGCGTGTCTGGAGAAACGGTGGGAGTGCTTGGGCGAACGCTGGGTGTGTTTATGACGTCAGCCGGGACCGAAAAGCACTGAATTGATCGCACAGGCAGAGTAAGTCTGGAGTTACTCAGAAACTGCTAACTCGGTTTTGATCGCAATATTGCGAATACATCGGTCGCACATTTAAGATGTTTAGATTCACTCCCAGTAGGCGGCGGCTTAGCGTGTGTAACTCTGCTATAATCGCCTTGCGAGCGAACAACTCGGAATGAGGGCCAAGGTACAGAACTGCACACGCGGCGTAAGCACGGTCTCGTGTTTACGCAAATTGTGTAAGAATACGGTCGCTAAGTACAAATTACACAATAGTTCGTTTAGTTTAAAGGCGAGACAGTAGCCACGCTACAATAACACAAGATTGCCCAGCTTCCAAAGTTTAGTATAAAACCCTTATTTACTGTATTGCCTCTGGGAGTAAAGCTGCTTGTCTGAATGAATGATAATTTTCTGTACAGAAAAACCAAAGTGTAATTGAGTGAGCGAACGCAGGAGCGAGTGGAAATTTGAACCACGGAATTTGGAATCTCGGTGTGTGGTACATCAAGTGAGTGGAGACTTGGTGGCGTGAGGCGGCTGACTCACGTTAATATAAGGTTTAATACGTAAGTCGTGAGGATACTTACACAGGAACGTGGTAGGGAATTGTGAAGTGTTGTGACCCATATAGTTTTTTTTTTTTTAATACGCTCCGGCTGAGGTTTCGCAGCCTGAAAATCGATTCCAGTGGTCGTACGGCAGATAAGTAACAAGTACCTATACGCTGTGCGATTGGACTGCGCGTTTGTGGGTGCGATATATAGCGCAACGTGATATCCTTTTTACAAGCTTTTGCGTAAAATCGCGGTATCATCAGCGCTGTATAGAACATACGCAAGCGTGATTTGTGTATAATAAAGTGCATAGGGAGTTTTCGCTGGTCTCTCTCAGGAAAATCTCCAACGGCCGATACTTTACTGGAAAGGGTAAGTTATTCCTAAAAACTTCCAGTAAATATAGGTCACATAGGGCCCTAAGTTGGGTACATTGCCTTCGCTATCGACAGTGTATGGTAGTACTGGCCAATGTGGGCGGTGAGCGGGTGAAGAGCGCTCGGAGAACTTTCACCGTTACCTTATATTGAGTATTTTGGTGTTTGTGGGAAAAGGCCCACAATTATGGGAGCCAGTTGCTCAAGTAAGGGACGTTTAACCAGGGTTCAGGTTGTAGAGCCGCGGCCCATGGGGTCAGCGGAGTTTAAATAAGAATTTACTTACCGATAATTCTATTTCTCGGAGTCCGTAGTGGATGCTGGGGTTCCTGAAAGGACCATGGGGAATAGCGGCTCCGCAGGAGACAGGGCACAAAAAAGTAAAGCTTTACTAGGTCAGGTGGTGTGCACTGGCTCCTCCCCCCATGACCCCCCTCCAGACTCCAGTTAGGTACTGTGCCCGGACGAGCATACACAATAAGGGAGGCATTTTGAATCCCGGGTAAGACTCATACCAGCCACACCAATCACACCGTACAACTTGTGATCTAAACCCAGTTAACAGTATGACAACAGAAAGGGCCTCTTAAAGATGGCTCCTTAACAATAACCCGAATTAGTTAACAATAACTATGTACAAGTATTGCAGATAATCCGCACTTGGGATGGGCGCCCAGCATCCACTACGGACTCCGAGAAATAGAATTATCGGTAAGTAAATTCTTATTTTCTCTATCGTCCTAAGTGGATGCTGGGGTTCCTGAAAGGACCATGGGGATTATACCAAAGCTCCCAAACGGGCGGGAGAGTGCGGATGACTCTGCAGCACCGAATGAGAGAACTCCAGGTCCTCCTTTGCCAGGGTATCAAATTTGTAAAATTTTACAAACGTGTTCTCCCCCGACCACGTAGCTGCTCGGCAGAGTTGTAATGCCGAGACCCCTCGGGCAGCCGCCCAAGATGAGCCCACCTTCCTTGTGGAGTGGGCTTTTACAGTTTTAGGCTGTGGCAGGCCTGCCACAGAATGTGCAAGTTGAATTGTGTTACAAATCCAACGAGCAATCGACTGCTTAGAAGCAGGTGCGCCCAACTTGTTGGGTGCATACAATATAAACAGCGAGTCAGATTTTCTGACTCCAGCCGTCCTTGCAATGTATATTTTTAAGGCTCTGACAACGTCCAACAACTTGGAGTCCTCCAAGTCGCTAGTGGCCGCAGGCACCACAATAGGTTGGTTCAGATGAAATGCTGATACCACTTTAGGGAGAAAATGCGGACGAGTCCGCAGTTCTGCCCTATCCGAATGGAAGATTAGATAAGGACTTTTATAAGATAAAGCCGCCAATTCAGATACTCTCCTGGCAGAGGCCAGGGCTAGTAACATAGTCACTTTCAATGTGAGATATTTCAAATCCACCTTTTTCAATGGTTCAAACCAATGGGATTTGAGGAAATCTAAAACTACATTTAGATCCCACGGTGCCACCGGAGGCACCACAGGAGGCTGTATATGCAGTACTCCCTTGACAAAAGTCTGGACCTCAGGGACAGAGGCCAATTCTTTTTGGAAGAATATTGACAGGGCCGAAATTTGAACCTTAATGGATCCCAATTTGAGACCCATAGATAATCCTGATTGCAGGAAATGTAGGAAACGACCCAGTTGGAATTCCTCCGTCGGAACCCTCCGATCCTCGCACCACGCTACATATTTTCGCCAAATGCGGTGATAATGTTTCACTGTGACTTCCTTCCGTGCCTTAATCAAGGTAGGAATGACTTCTTCTGGAATGCCTTTCCCTTTTAGGATCTGGCGTTCAACCGCCATGCCGTCAAACGCAGCCGCGGTAAGTCTTGAAAAAGACAGGGACCCTGCTGTAGCAGGTCCCTTCTCAGAGGTAGAGGCCACGGTTCGTCCGTGAGCATCTCTTGAAGTTCCGGATACCAAGTCCTTCTCGGCCAATCCGGAACCACTAGTATTGTTCTTACTCTTCTTTGCCGTATGATCTTCAATACCTTTGGTATGAGCGGCAGAGGAGGAAACACATACACTGACTGGTACACCCAAGGAGTTACCAGTGCGTCCACAGCTATTGCCTGTGGATCTCTTGACCTGGCGCAATATTTGTCCAGTTTCTTGTTGAGGCGAGACGCCATCATGTCTACAATTGGTCTTTCCCAACGGTCTATTAACATGTTGAAGACTTCTGGATGTAGACCCCACTCTCCCGGATGAAGATCGTGTCTGCTGAGGAAGTCTGCTTCCCAGTTGTCCACGCCCGGGATGAACACTGCTGACAGTGCTATCACGTGATTCTCCGCCCAGCGAAGAATCTTGGCAGCTTCTGCCATTGCACTCCTGCTTCTTGTGCCGCCCTGCCTGTTTACATGGGCGACCGCCGTGATGTTGTCCGACTGAATCAACACCGGCTTTCCTTGCAGGAGAAGTTCCGCCTGGCTTAGAGCATTGTAGATTGCTCTTAGTTCCAGAATGTTTATGTGAAGAGACTTTTCCAGACTCGTCCATACTCCCTGGAAGTTTCTTCCTTGTGTGACTGCTCCCCAGCCTCTCAGGCTGGCGTCCGTGGTCACCAGGATCCAATCCTGAATGCCGAATCTGCGGCCTTCTAATAGGTGAGCCTTCTGCAACCACCACAGAAGTGACACCCTTGTCTTTGGTGACAGGGTTATTCGCAGGTGCATCTGCAGATGCGACCCTGACCATTTGTCCAACAGATCCCTTTGGAATATTCTTGCATGGAATCTGCCGAATGGAATTGCTTCGTAAGAAGCCACCATTTTTCCCAGGACTCTTGTGCATTGATGTACTGACACTTTTCCTGGTTTTAGGAGGTTCCTGACCAGATCGGATAACTCCTTGGCTTTTTCCTCTGGAAGGAAAACCTTTTTCTGAACCGTGTCCAGAATCATTCCTAGGAACAGCAGACGAGTTGTCGGGATTAAATGGGATTTTGGAATATTCAGAATCCACCCGTGTTGTCTTAGCACCTCTTGAGATAGTGCTAAAGCTGTCTCCAGCTGTTCTCTGGACCTTGCCCTTATTAGGAGATCGTCCAAGTATGGGATAACTAATACGCCTTTTCTTCGAAGAAGAATCATCATCTCGGCCATTACCTTGGTAAAGACCCGAGGCGCCGTGGACAATCCGAACGGCAGCGTCTGAAACTGATAGTGACAGTTTTGAACAATGAACCTGAGGTACCCCTGGTGTGCGGGGTAAAACGGAACGTGTAGATACGCATCCTTGATGTTCAAGGATACCATAAAGTCCCCTTCTTCCAGGTTCGCTATCACTGCTCTGAGTGACTCCATCTTGAACTTGAACTTTTTTATGTAGAGGTTCAAGGACTTCAGATTTAGAATAGGCCTTACCGAGCCATCCGGCTTCGGTACCACAAATAGAGTGGAATAATACCCCTTTCCTTGTTGTAATAGGGGTACTTTGACTATCACCTGCTGAGCGTACAGCTTGTGAATGGCTTCCAACACCCTCTCCCTTTCGGAAGAGACGGTTGGTAAGGCAGACTTCAGGAAACGATGAGGAGGATCCGTCTCTAATTCCAACCTGTACCCCTGAGATATTATCTGCAGGATCCAGGGGTCTACCTGCGAGTGAGCCCACTGCGCGCTGTAATTTTTGAGACGGCCCCCCACTGTCCCCGAGTCCGCTTGAGAGGCCCCAGCGTCATGCTGAGGTTTTTGCAGGAGCCGGGGAGGGCTTCTGTTCCTGGGAAGGAGCTGCCTGTTGGTGTCTCTTCCCTCTTCCTCTGCCTCGTGGCAGGTACGACAAGCCCTTTGCTCTCTTATTTTTGTAGGAGCGAAAAGGCTGCGGTTGAAAGGTCGGTGCCTTTCTCTGTTGGGGAGTGACTTGAGGTAAAAAAGTGGATTTCCCGGCAGTAGCCGTGGCCACCAAGTCTGATAGACCAACTCCAAATAACTCCTCCCCTTTATACGGCAAAACCTCCATGTGACGTTTTGAATCCGCATCGCCTGTCCACTGTCGTGTCCATAAGGCTCTTCTGGCTGAAATGGACATAGCACTCATCCGAGATGCCAGTGTGCAAATATCCCTCTGTGCATCACGCATATAGATAAATGCATCCTTTATTTGTTCTAACGACAGTAAAACATTGTCCCTATCTAGGGTATCAATATTTTCAATCAGGGATTCTGACCAAACTACTCCAGCACTGCACATCCAGGCAGTTGCTATAGCTGGTCGTAGTATAACACCTGCATGTGTGTATATATTCTTTTGAATAACTTCCATCTTTCTATCTGATGGATCCTTAAGTGCGGCCGTCTCAGGAGAGGGTAACGCCACTTGTTTGGATAAGCGTGTGAGCGCCTTGTCCACCTTAGGGGGTGTTTCCCAGCGCGCCCTAACCTCTGGCGGGAAAGGGTATAATGCCAATAACTTTTTTGAAATTATCAACTTTTTATCAGGAGCAACCCACGCTTCATCACACACGTCATTTAATTCTTCTGATTCAGGAAAAACTGTTTGTAGTTTTTTCACACCATACATAATACCCTGTTTTACGGTATCTGTAGTATCAGCTAAATGTAACGTCTCCTTCATTGCCAAAATCATATAACGTGTGGCCCTACTGGAAAATACGTTTGAATTTCTACCGTCGTCACTGGAATCAGTGCCCGTGTCTGGGTCTGTGTCGACCGACTGAGGCAAAGGGCGTTTTACAGCCCCTGACGGTGTTTGAGGCGCCAGGACAGGCATTAATTGATTGTCCGGCCGCCTCATGTCCTCAACTGACTGTTTAAGGGAAGATAAACCATCACGTAATTCCACAAATAAAGGCATCCATTCTGGTGTCGACCCCCTGGGGGGTGACATCTGCATATTTGGCAATTGCTCCGCCTCCACACCAATATCGTCCTCATACATGTCGACACCACGTACCGACACACACCGCAAACTCACAGGGAATGCTCTAATGAAGACAGGACCCACTAGCCCTTTTGGGGAGACAGAGGGAGAGTCTGCCAGCACACACCACAAAGCGCCATATATACAAGGGATATCCTTATATTAAGTGCTCCCTTATAGCTGCTTTAATATATATATATATATAGCCATTAATGTGCCCCCCCTCTCTGTTTTACCCTGTTTCTGTAGTGCAGTGCAGGGGAGAGACCTGGGAGCCGTTCTGACCAGCGGAGCTGTGACAGAAAATGGCGCCGTGTGCTGAGGAGATAGGCCCCGCCCCTTTTTCGGCGGGTTCTTCTCCCGCTATTTTTCCAGTCAGGCAGGGGTTAAATATCTCCATATAGCCCCTATGGGCTATATGTGAGGTATTTTTAGCCTTGTATAAGGTTTATATTTGCCTCTCAGAGCGCCCCCCCCCAGCGCTCTGCACCCTCAGTGACTGCCCAGTGAAGTGTGCTGAGAGGAAAATGGCGCACAGCTGCAGTGCTGTGCGCTACCTTATGAAGACTGAGGAGTCTTCAGCCGCCGGTTTCCGGACCTCTTCACGCTTCAGCATCTGCAAGGGGGTCGGCGGCGCGGCTCCGGGACCGGACTCCACGGCTGGGCCTGTGTTCGATCCCTCTGGAGCTAATGGTGTCCAGTAGCCAAGCAGCAAATCCACTCTGCATGCAGGTGAGTTTACTACTTTCCCCCTAAGTCCCACGTTGCAGTGATCCTGTTGCCAGCAGGACTCACTGTAAAGAAAAAAAAACCTAAACTAAACTTTCTCTAAGCAGCTCTTTAGGAGAGCCACCTAGATTGCACCCTTCTCGTTCGGGCACAAAATCTAACTGAAGTCTGGAGGGGGGTCATGGGGGGAGGAGCCAGTGCACACCACCTGACCTAGTAAAGCTTTACTTTTTTGTGCCCTGTCTCCTGCGGAGCCGCTATTCCCCATGGTCCTTTCAGGAACCCCAGCATCCACTTAGGACGATAGAGAAAAGCAAAAAGTATTGAAGACTTTTTGTCTGAATGGGAATGTGTGACTGATAAAGATAAGGAACCATTCCCTAAGGTGGGCAGCTTTGAACCAGAGGTACTGCAGAATGTAAGCAGTAAAATATGTCTTCAAAAAAATCCAGAAAACAAAGGATTAGACATAATGATTGTTTAAAATTATGGCAACAGGAGGGGGATATGCAAAGAGAACAAATTTGCAAAGCAGGTTCAAAACCTAGCGGGAATGAGAACACAAATACACCAGTGTCGACACAGGTCGAAGGGGAAGAGATGGCTACAGTCAATGATATATCCGTAGTATGCAAAAACAATGTATTAACCCTAATTTTTGCAAGATGTATCCTGTTTTGAAGTCTTTTCCAGGTTATAGGTCACAGGAATATGAAGGATCCAGCCAAATCGCAGCTCTCTTTCAAGCAGTCACTTTGCAGGACAATCAGGTGGGGTCTGTCCAACCAGGTAGTGCAGTAACAATATTCCCCAATGAAAGAACTGGTGAGGTCACAGCTACCGGTAAGTGTGAGACAGCTCATTGCACAGAGACAACAACACCTCACAGTAAACAAATCAGGAACGGAATGGTAGAATTACACCCTGTCTTGGGAACAGTAACTCCCAATGGGGGAACCGATAGTCAGGGAGTAGTCCTCACCAGGAATAATGCAATGTATTGCCCGTGGCCCAGAGATGAGCTGCGATCAATCATTTCAGAATTCCCCGACCCTCGGAAGGATTTAGCTAGACGTCAGAAATATATCAGAGATCTGGGTAATGCGTATGAACCGACAAACAAACACTGGCAGATACTTTTGAAAGCGTGCCTATCCCCTAATATTGACACCCAAAAATGTATCACTGATTGTAGATTAGAGTCGGATAGTCTTATGACTGACAAACACAATCAGGAGAACTTAGAGCAAATTAACAGGCAACTAGAGTTGTATTTCCCCACAACTGTTAAGTGGAGAAGAATTTTCTCCATAAAACAGAAGGAAAATGAAATGACATCTGAATATTTCCATCGGGCCCTGAAAATACTGGATAGATACATGGGGGTATCGGATACAGGGAACGATACGAATTACAGGGAGGTGGCTGTCTCTGTGCTAATGGACGGACTCGATAAGACAGTAAGGGACAGAGTACAAACATCTTTGCCTAATTGGAGAGGGGTCACAGTAGCTTGCCTTAGAGAGTGCGCAATTGTACCCCACAAAAATATTGTTAGGCGTAGAAAACAGGAGGAGAGGCTGAGGATTGAAAGTATACAGGCTCTTACACCAAACTCTCATCAGCCTAAACCCTAGACCCCTGCTGTTTGGAAAAGACCGAGAACATGCTACATTTGTAGGAAGGAAGGGCATTTTGCCAGAGATTGTAGGTATAGTAGAACACATAGTCAATATAGACCCCTAGACAGAGAAAAAACAAGCCACGTTATTAAACACATAGACGGGATCAAGGGACATATAGTAAGGAATCACGATACAGTATAGAAAAACACAGATTCCGTTAATGGGAAGAACAGAATAAATGCAACTTTACCCTTTTGACAGAACTTACTGGGGTTAGGAGGAGGCCTCTAAACTTATGCTTCTCTCTCTAGCAGAAGTGACCTCTAAGTAACTTAACAGGAGTTTTGTTAGAGATGGTAAACATATTGAGTGCTCCCACCCAGGAAGCACAAAATAAGAATTTACTTACCGATAATTCTATTTCTCGGAGTCCGTAGTGGATGCTGGGGTTCCTGAAAGGACCATGGGGAATAGCGGCTCCGCAGGAGACAGGGCACAAAAGTAAAGCTTTTACAGGTCAGGTGGTGTGTACTGGCTCCTCCCCCTATGACCCTCCTCCAGACTCCAGTTAGGTACTGTGCCCGGACGAGCGTACACAATAAGGGAGGATTTTGAATCCCGGGTAAGACTCATACCAGCCACACCAATCACACCGTACAACTTGTGATCTAAACCCAGTTAACAGTATGATAACAGAGGAGCCTCTGAAAGATGGCTTCCTAAACAATAACCCGAATTAGTTAACAATAACTATGTACAAGTATTGCAGATAATCCGCACTTGGGATGGGCGCCCAGCATCCACTACGGACTCCGAGAAATAGAATTATCGGTAAGTAAATTCTTATTTTCTCTATCGTCCTAAGTGGATGCTGGGGTTCCTGAAAGGACCATGGGGATTATACCAAAGCTCCCAAACGGGCGGGAGAGTGCGGATGACTCTGCAGCACCGAATGAGAGAACTCCAGGTCCTCCTTTGCCAGGGTATCAAATTTGTAAAAATTTACAAACGTGTTCTCCCCTGACCACGTAGCTGCTCGGCAGAGTTGTAATGCCGAGACCCCTCGGGCAGCCGCCCAAGATGAGCCCACCTTCCTTGCGGAATGGGCCTTAACAGATTTAGGCTGTGGCAGGCCTGCCACAGAATGTACAAG
This sequence comes from Pseudophryne corroboree, assembly GCF_028390025.1. Lineage (NCBI taxonomy): Eukaryota > Metazoa > Chordata > Amphibia > Anura > Myobatrachidae > Pseudophryne > Pseudophryne corroboree. The sequence continues at coordinate 340,521,289 of NC_086444.1, read as the reverse complement.
TTGAATTTTGTTACAAATCCAACGAGCAATCGACTGCTTAGAAGCAGGTGCACCCAACTTGTTGGGTGCATACAGTATAAACAGCGAGTCAGATTTTCTGACTCCAGCCGTCCTTTAAATGTATATTTTTAAGGCTCTGACAACGTCCAACAACTTGGAGTCCTTCAAGTCGTCTGTAGCCGCAGGCACTACAATAGGCTGGTTCAGGTGAAACGCTGATACCACCTTAGGGAGAAAATGCGGACGCGTCCGCAGCTCTGCCCTATGTCGAATGGAAAATTAAATAAGGGCTTTTATAAGACAAAGCCGCCAGTTCAGATACTCTCCCGGCCGAAGCCAGGGCCAGTAACATAGTCACTTTCCATGTGAGATATTTCAAATCCACATTCTTTAGTGGTTCAAACCAATTGGATTTGAGGAAATCTAAAACTACATTTAGATCCCACGGTGCCACCTTAGGCACCACAGGAGGCTGTATATGCAGTACTCCTTTGATAAAAATCTGGACCTCAGGGACTGAGGCCAATTCTTTGTGGAAGAATATTGATAGGGCCGAAATTTGAACCTTAATAGATCCCAATTTGAGACCCATAGACAATCCTGATTGCAGGAAATGTAGGAAAACGACCCAGTTGAAATTCCTCCATCGGAGCACTCCGCTGCTCGCACCACGCAACATATTTTCGCCAAATACGGCGATAATGCTTCGCGGTGACTTCCTTCCTTGCCTTTATCAAGGTAGGAATGACTTCTTCTGGAATGCCTTTTCCTTTTAGGATCTGGCATTCAACGCCATGCCGTCAAACGCAGCCGCGGTAAGTCTTGAAAAAGACAAGGACCCTGCTGAAGCAGGTCCCTTCTCAGAAGTAGAGGCCACGGATCGTCCGTGACCATCTCTTGAAGTTCCGGGTACCAAGTCCTTCTTGGCCAATCCGGAGCCACTAGTCTTACTCCTCTTTGCCGTATAATCCTCAATACCTTTGGTATGAGAGGCAGAGGAGGAAACACATATACCGACTGGTACACCCAAGGTGTTACCAGCGCGTCCACAGCTATTGCCTGCGGATCTCTTGACCTGGCGCAATACCTGTCCAGTGTTTTGTTGAGGCGAGACGCCATCATGTCCACCATTGGTTTTACCCAACGGTTTAATAGCATGTGGAAAACTTCTGGATGAAGTCCCCACTCTCCCGGGTGAAGGTCGTGTCTGCTGAGGAAGTCTGCTTCCCAGTTGTCCACGCCCGGGATGAATACTGCTGACAGTGCTATCACGTGATTCTCCGCCCAGCGAAGGATCCTGGCAGCTTCTGCCATTGCCCTCCTGCTTCTTGTGCCGCCCTGTCTGTTTACATGGGCGACTGCCGTGATGTTGTCCGACTGGATCAACACCGGTCTTCCTTGAAGCAGAGGTTCCGCCTGGCTTAGAGCATTGTAGATTGCTCTTAGTTCCAGAATGCTTATGTGAAGAGACTTTTTCAGGCTCGACCACACTCCCTGGAAATTTCTTCCCTGTGTGACTGCTCCCCAGCCTCTCAGGCTGGCATCCGTGGTCACCAGGATCCAATCCTGTATGCCGAATCTGCGGCCCTCCAATAGATGAGCCTCCTGCAACCACCACAGAAGGGATACCCTTGTCCTCGGCGACAGGGTTATCCGCAGGTGCATCTGAAGATGCGACCCTGACCATTTGTCCAACAGATCCCTTTGCATGGAATCTGCCGAAAGGGATTGCTTCGTAAGAAGCTACCATTTTTTCCCAGGACTCTTGTGCATTGATGTACAGACACCTTTCCTGGTTTTAGGAGGTTCCTGACCAGGTCAGATAACTCCTTGGCTTTTTCTTCGGGAAGAAAAACCTTTTTCTGAACTGTGTCCAGAATCATCCCCAGGAACAGCAGACGAGTTGTCGGCATTAATTGGGATTTTGGAATATTCAGAATCCATCCGTGCTGCTTTAGCACCTCTTGAGATAGTGCTAAACCCATCTCTAGCTGTTCTCTGGACCTTGCCCTTATTAGGAGATCGTCCAAGTATGGGATAATTAATACGCCTTTTCTTCGAAGAAGAAATATTATCTCGGCCATTACCTTTGTAAAGACCCGAGGTGCCGTGGACAAACCAAACGGCAGCGTCTGAAACTGATAGTGACAGTTTTGTACAACGAACCTGAGGTACCCCTGGTGTGAGGGGTAATTGGAACGTGGAGATACGCATCCTTGATGTCCAAGGATACCATAAAGTCCCCTTCTTCCAGGTTCGCTATCACTGCTCTGAGTGACTCCATCTTGAACTTGAACTTCTTTATGTATAGGTTCAAGGACTTCAGATTTAGAATAGGCCTTACCGAGCCATCCGGCTTCGGTACCACAAATAGAGTGGAATAATACCCCTTCCCTTGTTGTAGAAGAGGTACCTTGACTATCACCTGCTGAGAATACAGCTTGTGAATGGCTTCCAAAACCGTCTCCCTTTCTGAGGGGGACGTTGGTAAAGCAGACTTCAGGAAACGGCGAGGTGGCTCTGTCTCTAATTTCAACCTGTACCCCTGAGATATTATCTGCAGGATCCAGGGATTTACCTGCGAGTGAGCCCACTGCGCGCTGTAATTTTTGAGACGACCGCCTACCGCCCCCGAGTCCGCTTGCGAAGCCCCAGCGTCATGCTGAGGCTTTTGTAGAAGCCGGGGAGGGCTTCTGTTCCTGGGAAGGAGCTGCCTGTTGCTGTCTCTTCCCTCGTCCTCTGCCTCGTGGCAGATATGAATAGCCCTTTGCTCTCTTATTTTTAAAGGAACGAAAGGGCTGCGGTTGAAAGGTCGGTGCCTTTTTCTGTTGGGGAGTGACTTGAGGTAGAAAGGTGGATTTCCCGGCCGTAGCCGTGGCCACCAAATCCGATAGACCGACCTCAAATAACTCCTCTACGCATCGCCTGTCCACTGTCGTGTCCATAAAGCTCTTCTGGCCGAAATGGACATAGCACTTACCCGTGATGCCAGTGTGCAGATATCTCTCTGTGCATCACGCATATAAAGAAATGCATCCTTTATTTGTTCTAACGACAGTAAAATATTGTCCCTGTCCAGGGTATCAATATTTTTGATCAGGGACTCTGACCAAACTACCCCAGCACTGCACATCCAGGCAGTCGCAATAGCTGGTCGTAGTATAACACCTGCATGTGTGTATATACCTTTTTGGATATTTTCCATCCTCCTATCTGATGGATCTTTAAGTGCGTCCGTCTCAGGAGAGGGTAACGCCACTTGTTTTGATAAGCGTGTTAGCGCTTTGTCCACCCTAGGAGGTGTTTCCCAGCGCTCCCTAACCTCTGGCGGGAAAGGGTATAAAGCCAATAACTTCTTTGAAATTAGCAGTTTTTTATCGGGGCACCCCACGCTTCATCACACACGTCATTTAATTCTTCTGATTCGGTAAAAACTACTGGTAGTTTTTTCACACCCCACATAATACCCTGTTTAGTGGTACCTGTAGTATCAGCTAAATGTAACATCTCCTTTATTGCCAAAATCATATAACGTGTGGCCCTACTGGAAAATACGGTTGATTCGTCACCTTCACCACCGGAATCAGTGCCTGTGTCTGGGTCTGTGTCGACCGACTGAGGCAAGGGACGTTTTACAGCCCCTGACGGTGTTTGAGGCGCCTGGACAGACACTAATTGAGTGTCCGGCCGCCTCATGTCGGCAAACGACTGCTTAAGCGAGTTGACGCTATCCCGTAATTCCACAAATAAAGGCATCCATTCTGGTGTCGACCCCCTAGGAGGTGACATCCTCATATTTGGCAATTGCTCCGCCTCCACACCAATAACGTCCTCATACATGTCGACACACACGTACCGACACACAGCAGACACACAGGGAATGCTCTATACGAAGACAGGACCCACTAGCCCTTTGGGGAGACAGAGGGAGAGTCTGCCAGCACACACCAAAAAGCGCTATATATGACAGGGATAGCCTTATGATTAAGTGCTCCCTTATAGCTGCTTTTATATTAATATATTGCCATTTATTCTGCCCCCCCTCTCTGTTATACCCTGTTTCTGTAGTGCAGTGCAGGGGAGAGACCTGGGAGCCTTCCTGACCAGCGGAGCTGTGACAGAAAATGGCGCCGTGTGCTGAGGAGATAGGCCCCGCCCCTTTTTCGGCGGGCTCGTCTCCCGCTATTTAGTACATTTAGGCAGGGGTAAATATCTCCATATAGCCTCTGGGGCTATATGCGAGGTATTTTTAGCCTTTTTAAAGGTTTTCATTTGCCTCCCAGGGCGCCCCCCCCCAGCGCCCTGCACCCTCAGTGACTGCCGTGTGAAGTGTGCTGAGAGGAAAATGGCGCACAGCTGCAGTGCTGTGCGCTACCTTAAGAAGACTGCAGGAGTCTTCAGCCGCCGATTCTGGACCTCTTCTTGCTTCAGCATCTGTGAGGGGGCCGGCGGCGTGGCTCCGGTGACCATCCAGGCTGTACCTGTGATCGTCCCTCTGGAGCTTCATGTCCAGTAGCCAAGAAGCCAATCCATCCTGCACGCAGGTGAGTTCACTTCTTCTCCCCTCTGTCCCTCGTTGCAGTGATCCTGTTGCCAGCAGGAATCACTGTAAAATAAAAAACCTAAGCTAAACTCTCTAAGCAGCTCTTTATGAGAGCCACCTAGAATTGCACCCTTCTCGGCCGGGCACAAAAATCTAACTGGAGTCTGGAGGAGGGTCATAGGGGGAGGAGCCAGTACACACCACCTGACCTGTAAAAGCTTTACTTTTGTGCCCTGTCTCCTGCGGAGCCGCTATTCCCCATGGTCCTTTCAGGAACCCCAGCATCCACTTAGGACGATAGAGAAAATATGTTAGATACCCAAGAAGACTAATGTTGCATTTCACTGTTTTAGATGCATGTCCATCACAGGTAGAGGAAATTATCTCAAAGATACCGGGTTCCCTATGAACTTAGAATGGACAAGACACTGGATTGATGGCTGGGATAATCCCAGTAGAGATATAACACACATAGAATTTTTTTTAAGGGGAACAGACCGATTAGGGAATCATTCCCCGTAGTGCCCAATCCAGATGTCAAACTTTGTAAAATCTACAAACTTACCTGTTACTAAACTCTGTGATTTTTCTTCAAAGTTTCCTCTTCATTTCTTATGTTCACTGACAGGATTACAGTTCAAACGTCACATGCCTACTTGGTCTTTTCAGAGTTCTGCCCAAACCCAGTATATCTCACCAGCATAGGGACACCAGTATCAGTGTGCCTGGCCATGCACAAAGGGTGGAGAATGGGAATACTGGTGAAGGGAGACTGTGCATAGATACCGATATACATGATGGTGTGACAGCCTGATGGTGAACGCAAATCTGACAAATTTTCTTTTTATTATTTCCCCTCTCTTTTCACTTTCCAAAGATGGTTCACTTCACACAACTGAAAATACACAACAGTTAAACACATTGAAATGCAAGATTTATGTTCCCTACAGAAAGGTCGCTGACCCAGACAGAACCCGTGACAAAGAGCAGAGTGTAGAGAACATCGTATCACTGGAGTGTCTGTTCCGGGAAGGTTGAGAGGCAGTACTGTTGAGACGGCACCTGAGCGCGGAGAACAACAAGACCAGAGGCGGTTGTCGCACCAGTTTTATTTATTTTTCTCCATCCCCCACTACCCTTCTTCTCTCCTTCTCTTTCCCCCCTTCTTGTTTCCCTTCTCTTCCCTTAACAAGATGGACTTACCCCAAGAGACTGCGTTCCGGGTTTTCCTGTTAATCCTGTTGTTGACCAGGACAGTCTGTTTCGGTGAGGGTCCCAGAGAGGTCGAGAAAGGATCTGGAATGGGTTCTGATGGCGGGGATGGATTTGTAGAATCTCAAGAGCAACACATCACTCGAGCAAACGCGAGTATCAGAAAGCGATCTGGTAGCCAGGGAGCTCGGAGGCACTGTGAAGGGTTATTGGCTGAGGAAAATTGCATTTGTAGGAATTGTGAGAACATAGTCGAGGATGGGTGCATCCAGAGATGTCAGTCCAGCCTTAATATCAACATGGACCGTCATCCATTGAGTGATTACCACTCACTAGTGTGTAAGGTCTTAAACCAGACAGAATGCTGGGTGTGCTCACAAGTACCTCAAGGTCAGAGCAAGTCAGGATTAGTACCGTACCCTTTAGCAATAGATGAGGTACTCGAATTACGGGGTGGGAGACCGGTGGACAAGAAATTCAATATTTCTAGGCCCCCTAGTTTGAAGCTCCACCAGTATCATGTAGATAGATCCTTATTATGTTTCAATATTTCCAATTACCGAAAACCCGGGAAATTGGGAAGTGACGTGGAATAACCAGACAATGGCCTTTTCGCACAGAGCTGATAGGATACCCATAGACTCTGAACTTGTACGCCAAATAGCCAACAGTGGAAGGTATTTTCAGTATAGGTATACTCGAGGAAGCAAGACCATGTGGGTTGGAGAAGTATCACCAGGGTACTGTGCTCATATCATCCAGCCTGATACTTGTACTGAGCAGATGGGAGAACTAGGGAATGGGTTTTTCACTTGGAAAGTTTGTAATATGGTAATGTCATATTCTGTCCCCTATGTTCTCCCCGATGATGCCTATTTCATATGTGGGAGGAAGGCGTATAAGTGGCTTGCCCCGAACTCAGAGGGATTGTGTTTTGTTGGAAGAGTGTTGCCAGAGGTCATGACCATAACCCATGATAAGATGAAAGATGTTTACCGCAGTGCTCAGGCTCCTTATACTCATACTCACTATGAACACATCGTCAAGAGACACCTCATAGATAGGACAGAGCACGCAGCCTCTGATTTGTTCCACAAATCCACCGGGATTCAATTCCTTCTCGCATTAGACATCACCCGTACTGCCAGAGGAATTATAAATTATAGGTATATCCATGCGCTAGCGAACTTGATACATAATATCACTGAGATGTATGACGACACCTTCAGGTATACGGGAAGGGAGTTACAAGCTTACAAGACGGAACTGATCCAGCACAGGATGGTCCTAAATTATATCACAGCCGTCACGGGTGGGTACTGTGCCACTTTGGCAACTCAATATGGTGTGAAGTGCTGTACGTATATTACAAACAGCACTGATGACCCAACCGAGATTATCGATCGAAAGATGGATGATATCTTGCAGTTGAAGTGGGAGTTCCGGAGGAGACACAACCTTACCCTGACTGCTGTGGGTAATGAGCTGACCGGCTGGGTCTCATAGTTGAACCCACGAAGTTGGTTCTCAGGATTAGGAGAGAGTGGGCTCAAAATGTTATTATGAGTGTAGGGAAGTTTCTCCTTTGTATCCTGGGAGTCGTCATAATTAATGGCTTGATATTTAGGTGTGTTCGAATTCTAACGCGGCGCAAGCACGGCACAAATTTGATGAGTTTAAGGAGCGAGGGCATTGTTACAGCAACAGATTTAATTTACGACCCATCCATAGAGACAGTGTTATGATAAGGATTGCAAATGAATTCCATGGCCTGTTTCTTTCACCCGTTTTTCCTTTGTCTCCCCCTCTGCCCAGATACACCCATCCGGAAAAGACAACAGCCCTACCCAAGAATGTTTATGAAAATGTTATGTGAATGTATTTTAGATATGTGTCTTATCTTCATCTCTACAACCTTCAGTTAATGACACACATAGTCGACAGGTGATATCCACATATACTAGCACTCACATATGTTCCCACTCCATGTATCATCAACTAAATGTGCACCCCATTTGTTGGAACAAGAAGCCGAAAAGAGCTCGGTAGTGTTTGTCAGCCCACTTACAGACCCTTGATACGGGATAAGAAGGATTTAATGTACACTTCGCAATACCTCGAAGCTTATCTAAAACATATACGGCACGGTGATACATGCCCCTCAGACATGGATTCATACATACATGATTTTTACTATCCCACTAGGTCATACATTTCCCACCTACAACTCTCCTCCGACCATCCAATCGTCTGTAGATATTGTATTGATATTTTTCTGTTTAGTGATTAGATAGTGGCAGTTATTGGTAACTGCCATAGGGTGGACTGTCAAAGTCGAAAAATATTACAGAACACACATCACGTACAAACTGCACACACATGCCCACTGCACGTGCACTTGTTCTGCGGTGCGTGCACATGTACGCACTTTGCGTATGGTCGCTCCCGCGGTCCTGCGCATCGGCGCGTGGTATGGGTATTTACGGCAGAGTTTGTGTACGCATGGAGGGCCATCAGAACACATTACATATTTAATCCAAATAGTGCACAATGTACACATAGTCTCCTTGCACCACATCAGAAAGTTATAGCTGTTTAAATGGTTGCAGAACAAGGGGATTCGCCTTTACATGATAGGAGGGGACAGACTAAGGTTATAAGGTGGTATTTGGTATCCAGCTGTAGGGTATTTTAAGGGAAACATTCCGGTGTTGGTCTGCGGAAGATCGCATGTTCCTGCGGATAGTTATGTGCAGAAGCAGAATATAGATATAAACTGTATTTACTGTATATTATGTATGCGGCGGGAATCCAGAGGAGACCACCCACAAGAGCAGTTGAGAAAGACATCGCCTACCTTTTCAAATTAACCTATGACCTCTCCTGTACTGTAAAAGTGCATCCCTGTGTCCAATGAACAAAGGGGTTACAGTATCCATTGTATTGCTTTTGGAAGACTTGTATAAATAAAGCCTGCTGCAGGCCGACCAGACACAAGACTCACAACGTTATCCATTTGATTACGGAGGACTGGACCAGGAAGCGCACGCGAATATTCTCACGTATGTACATTGACTGTAGCTGTTATTCTGTTATATATATTGTCTTGTATTGTAGCGTATAATTTGTATTGTAAACCCCCTTTCAGAAATAATCCACTGTGGTGTCGGAACCCAGCGGTAAACTCACAATTGGTGTTGTGTGCTCATTGCCCTGCTAAGGTTTAAAGTGTACTATTATTGCATAGTATTGCTGTAGAAGGTTTAAAGTGTATCTCTGGGTGTGTATGCGCTGCGAGTACTTTGTACCGTCAGCGCGGCGTGTGTACGCAAAGTCCGTACACTACGGAATCCTTTTACGCTAATAGCGTAAAAGGTGCGTAGTATGAATTAAGTATAGCGGCCACAGCGGCTAAAGGTTTAAGGTGTGTTTAAGGTATAGCTTTCATTCCTGTAAAGATAAATCGACATTATCACTAATCACATACCACCCACTGAGATACTGTAACTCAGTTTATTTATTTGAATTCTAGATAAAGTGGATCTTTAAGAAAAATAAAGATCAAACAATAACTGGTAACTTTATATGAAGAAATAAATAATGCATTTGCAGGAAAAAAAAAATTATGTGAATGTGAAAATAGGGATGAAAATTTGAGCTTTCTAGAGGGCAACACTGTCCAGAGTATGTGTAGAACAAGCATGATCACGCCAATGACTGGTTGCTGTGATGGCGTTTAGGCCCGTGACAGGTGGTTCACCTCTGGTTAGGAGCTGTATCCACAAGGAACTGTGTCAGTTCTGACTCACTATTGATGTTAGGTTGCAGGATTATGCAGCAATGGCTGCTAGGTCAGCTGTGATTTCCCTTGTTGGGAGAGAGAGAGATACCAATACCTAAGACTTGGAGCAATGACTATGTAGAAGATGCATATCTACATAATATCCAGTCGCCAAGTCTAAAATCTTGGTCACCATGGCGACTGGTATTTGTCGATCACTGAATTAAAACATATGTTAAATTATTAACATGTGACAACCTTCTTACAACATACATTGTTGACAAGCTTTATTTTTAGCCATCCAGATAAAAAGGTCATGTAGGCATTATGGGAAGAAATATAGCAACAACCACTAAGCAACTGATTTTTGATCATAAAAAAGGAATATTTCTGACAGCCATAGATAAACACTGTACTCCATTAAAACATCTAGACTTTTTTTTTCTAGATCTAAATGAAACTGTATAATCCTGCAATTATTAACTTATACCAATATTGGAGCAAATAGTGTTAAAAATCAGTCCGTTACAGGCGTCTGGTTCCCAAAGTTGGAATTCCAAACCAGTTCGTTGGAGCTGCTCCACTCTGATCCTATCATCCTAATAATGTGCCCGTAGCAGCTTGAGATTTATCTGGAGAGCCATAGAATAAGTAAAACAACCTATGAATAGTTATCACTGCTTGGATGCAGTCTGGGGTGCACATACTGTCATGTCCTTCTGCCAGCTGTGCTCACTTTCATTATTTCCTCTCATTTTACGGTTGCCCTCCTTAATTAAAACTTGTTTTTTCATTTATTTCATGAATTGGTATATTGTCTCCCATGTGGAGAGTCAATACATTCTAGAGCACATGAAAGCCTTACACCACCGCTACATGCAGTAATCATATGTTTGTATAAAATAACTGGTGTCCAATCTATTTTCCTTTAAAGTGATGTTTCCATTTGCAATGCACAATGGGTTAAAATATACAAATTGGAGATATAAAATAGTGTGGCCTATATAGCGCAATAAAGAATTGGAGGGGTTGGTAAAGGTCTTCCTTTATATAGCCAATTTAAATAAATATCAATTCTGGAAATTAAAACTAAATGATCTGTTGCATAAAATTCCATCAAGCATAGCCAACGTAAAAAGTGAAACATGCTGATTTCACACAACCTCAGTGATGGTAATTTTCATCTATCAAATTGCATTGTACAGTGATTGCTAATTCCAAAATTCTCAAATAAAAAGCAGTCCGACTTTCATATGAAGGGCAAGGCTACAAAAAAAAAAAAAATGCCTCAAAAAGAGATAAAGCCAGCTACGTTGCTGGAATAACATCTTAGTAAAATGCCAAACGTATTCAACCATATCTGCAACCATCTTATTTTAAAGGTGACCTTCATCATGCATTTTAGCCAGGTAAAATAAATAGACACACTACATTCTGAAAGCCCAACAGCAATTTAATTTTACTGTACTCGCTTATCTGAAGTCAAAAAACACAAACATAACCCTTCTACCTACAAAACTTCATATACAATGCTACGATTTTCTAAAGGTTTAGGAAACGTAATTGGCACAAAAAAAACTATTTTATTGTTTAAACACACTTGGCGGCAGGTGTACTAAGCCTTGGAGAGTGATAAAGTGGAGAGATATAAACTACCAACTGTCATTTTAAAAACACAGCCTGTAACGTGGCAGTTAAGAGTGGAGTGATTGATTGATTGATTGATTGATTGATTCTTTATCCATCTCCACTTTATCACTAAACAAGGCTTAGTACATCACCTCACCCTTGCTGTTAAATAATCAGAGCTAACTAAGGGAGTCTGCTTTTGGAACTTACTTTCGTTTTCAGTGCTTCGGTCTATAAAAAAAAAAAAAAAGAGACAAATACAAACCATGCCCCAATATCAAATCCCCCTCTCCCTTATTGTTCAGTAGACTGGATTTGGGGTAGGGAGTTTCCAGGTTTTGAAGCTAGTAGCTACGCACTACTAACACTCTGTTGTATTGGCATGCATTATACAGTAGCTTGGAGAAGTTGGAATGTACACTGATCACTGTTACGTAACTGTCCCCTGGGTATCTACAGGTCACATTCTATCACAAGGTTAAAGAAAACATTTATTTATCTATTTTCCAGGACACAAATTCTGTAGCTCTTAAAGCCGCAGGATTGCCCATCTCCTGAATGTAGTGCTACATCCAGTAGATGGGCAATCCTGCAGCTTTAAGAGCTGCAGAATTTATGCTAGACATCTCTGCACCTGTAAAGGTCTAAAAAATATAAGACAAGCAGGGAGCTACTATGGAGTATCTTTTAACAGTCAAGAGTTTCAATAAAACATTGTCCATACCTGAGAAACAAGAATACCTTCTTTCTGCATGAAAAAGTGCTTTTTAAATTCATAGTATGGGTTATATTGATGCCAAGGCTGGAGGAAGTCAAATCTGCAAGGAAGAAACAAAAAAAAAGAGACGGTTATAGAACACATACTGTACAACCAACAGTAAAAGATAATAAGTTTAGCAAACTTCGAATACTGTGGTTATAGTAAGTGAAAGATTACTATTTATACATTAAATATAAAACAGTTATGAGACTAACCTTGTATCATTCTTTGCTTGTACACTAGTTTCAAATTTTATTCCATTTCGTGCCACATACTGAGCCAGCTTATCAATGACAGGCTGAATATCAGGAGGAGGAGGAATAATGGCAACCACTGGAGCCAGTGTGCTAAAGTAGAAACAGAAGATAAATCAAAACTCCTTCACCACTGCATAACAATGCCACATCAATTACAGAACGGGAAACAATGGAAAAAGCAGAAGTAACATTATTCAAACAAGGTAATTCTATTCAAAGTGTATTCCATTTTATCATTCCATCTCACCCAAAAAATGGATCTACATACATTGAAATGGTTAATCCAAAGCACTACTGATGTGTTATTTGGTTCCTGGTGTTACAGTATCTTAGGTCACACAATAAAACTTAAAATGAAAAACTGCAAACTAGCTGTTACAAGTGACTTTTCAAGTGAAAATTAGATTTAAACATTTATACTATAAAAGTGACTGGACAAGGACTGCAAAAAGGACAGGACTTAATTGATGTCAGTACTTTGTAGGTCCACCATGTACAGTGATTACTGCAGACAGTTCTTGGCAAACTGTCCACAAGTTCCTGGACAACAGCAGGCGGTATGCTCTGCCATTCCGCCTTAAGTACAGTGACCAAGGTCGAGTCGGCCTAGAACGCACCCGTGGCTCCAATTCGTACCAGAGGTTCTCAGTGGGGTTGAGACCTGGACTCTGAGCTGGCCAGTCTATCCAGGTTACCGCATTTTTTGTATATCAGTCAGGTGGCTTTGTCATCCTGATAAAAACATATATCATTTCTGAAGAACTGCCACAATGTAGGGAGCACAGAATTATCGAGAACATCTCTATACTACTCAGAGTTAATGTGAACATGCATTACAACTAGTGGACCCATGCCAAACCAGCTGAAACAGCCCCACGGCATAACGTCACAACATCCATGCTTTACTGTAGGTACTGTACACTCTGGCATCATTCTCCTGGCAACTGCCAAACCTAAACACGTCCATCTGATCTGAAAAGTGTAAAGAGTGAGTCGTCCTAACACTTGCTGCCATTGTTCCACTGTCCAGTTTTTGTGCTCTTTACAACATCGTTAGTGCTGAGCTGAATTCTTCTTTAGTGATTAGAGGTTTATGAGCAGCTGCACGGACATAATATCCAAGCACATGGGCCTCCCTACGAAGTGTTTTTGTCGAAACCGGCACATTAGTAGCCATTTAAAACTCCTATGCATGGGACGACCCCTGTTCTTTAGCAGCTCCGTGGTTAGCAATCTCCAGTCCCTGGGTTGCAGTTTCGGGTCTTCCAGGGTGAGGTGAATTCCTGCAAGGACTGTTCTTCTCTCATGCATTAATAACCAAAGACACAGTGGATTTAGGACCCTTCCTAACATCTGCAATGCTCCTCATACCCATACCTCCGATCGAGCAGCCTACGATAATCTCCTTTTCAAACTCTGTTAGCTCCTTCCGGCAAGCCATTTCGTTAGAAGATCATTTAATCAGTGCCCATCTACCCATTTCATACCTTCACGAACAAGTGTCTGCTACAGAAGCACACCATTTTGCTTGCATTGGGGTGTCCAATAACTTATCTACATAGTTTAAGCTAATGTAGATAAAAACATTCATCTTTAAAATGCATTCACATTAATCACAATATTGGCCGTTCAAACCACTGGACAGTGCAACAAGGGATAGAAATCGGCCAGTATAAATCATGCTTAGCCAGCTTTAAATTGTATTACTTATATTTTAGAATGATCGGCATTCCTGAATTTATGTGACCCAAATCTGACACCCTACACAGTTTAATGTAAGCTAAGGAAGTCACCAAATGTGATGCTGGGTGTTCTAGCCTTGAGTCTTTACTGCAGGGTGTAAGAATGTGAGAACACAGAGTACTGCTCGCAAGGACAGCTAATCCATGCCAGAACATGACACAGCCTCCATGGTACTGATGGCTGGTTAACAAAGGGTGGTTACTGAAACTTTGTGCTATTACTGAAAAAGTGATTTATCTTGCTACAATACACTTGAATAATAAAGCATTTGTTTGCATAAACTGCATTAAAATACCGCAGTGCTGAATAATTGTGTAAAGAACATAATGTACTTTAATCACGATCTGCATTAATTAAAAAAAAAAAAACTTAGAAAAATATTAGGGACAATGGCAAAAGGATTGCTCTCTGTACATGTTACTGAATAAAGCCACTGAGTGTGTGAGGACATTATCAGTGACTTGTAGACCAGCTGAAAAGGAAGAATTAATCACACAAACTATTATGGATGTGTTCTGGAACAGCCACAGAAATTAAAATCATATATAGGGGGCGGGACAAAGAAAAATAATTAACTGAAGAGCAGACTTTCAAATGTAAAGGATTATAGATGGCGTGAGACATAACATAAACCCACTAAAACAAAAAGGGAATGCTCAAGGTCATAAAATTAAGATTTTCTTTCACGGGTTTCTATCACACAAGCGACACTGACACCGCCAGTGAAGATTACTGCATTTGAAAACCTCTATTGTTCTTTTGGAACTTTCTGCATGTGTGATAAAAGAGCAGGCCCAGATCATCTTATTTCTCAGTTTCAATTATTCCACAGTAGTACCCATCTCCATTTTCTTAGCTTTAGTGATTTTTTTAATTTATTTTTTTATTGCATGTGACGTAAGACATACAGATGTGTCCTCATACACCGTTACACAAGTTGAAGCAAATAGCCTCTCTCTGCACGCCAAGATCCTGGGAGAAGGACTTTATTTTGCGCAAAAGAGTTCTCTAATTAATTGGGAGTAACAAAACTACTCTGCTAGATTACGCTGATCAAATTGATTTGTGACATTTCTATAGCTGTGTGCGACGAGCCTGAATCCGTTTAAGAAATGCTCCAATGCAGTGGCTGTGGCTTTACATATCAGGTATAATGAATGTCTAACGGTATGCGGTTAGCATACAGCTTGTCGGTATCCCGGCTGTCACAATACCGATGCTGGGATCCTGATGGGGGCACCATACCACCGCCGGATTACTAACTAGGTAGGCGATTCCCCCGTCTACGGGTGTCCACGACACCCATAAATGGAGAACAGTACCTGTGGCAAGACCATGCCCGCCAGGGGCTTCGATGCACTCGCCCCCCTGCCGGTATTCTAGTGATGCCGATGTCCGTATTCTGACAATCAGCCTCCCGTGCGGCGGTAACTCATGCCGAACCCTGTCTAAGTAGTGTCTAAAAATGTAAATAAATGTTCTCTAAAAAGGAGTCTAGGATAGGGAAAATAGACCATCATAGATGCAGAATGATTTTAAATCACCTCAAAAGGAACAAGATTATGGGTTTAAGTAAATGAAACATAGAATTATGACTTGTTATGAAATAAAATAGTAGTAGTAGGTCCCTAATATATGGCGTGGAAAAGACAATAGCCATTTAGTAAGGAGAATACATTTTAATTCTAGGGAAGAAACTTTGAACCTTAAAAACAAAACAGAAAACACAACAACATTTTACCTTGCTACTGTTGTTTCCGGTATTAGTTTGCCGTTATCGCCATTGTTTAAAGACGGTGGGATGCTGGGTTGTGGATCAGTTATTATTTCTTTTGCAGATTGTGCACTTTCCCCTGCTGGCAGTGAGCTGTAGCCAGTATTACCATCCACTGTGGGTGGAGGAGGTGCAAGACAGTATGTCCCATCTGGTAACATGTAGTAATTGTAAAAGGTAGAGGTCACAGTTGCTGTAAAAGGGGGGTAAAGAAAATACCTTAAACGTCTTTATTTAGAATCTCAGTCTTAAAGTTGTGAATTAAGAAAATGCCAAATTCATGTGTAAATATTCATTAAGTACGTTTCATGCCTCCACGGGTACATGGTCATTATTTATATACCCTGTGTTACATTTCAGAGGTTTTACTTTGAGATATTCATTTGGGAGATCATTGTCCTACTTTATTCAAGGACTTTCTCATTTTGATCAGTTATTTTTTTCTTGATGCTTTAGGGGAGATGCACAGTACTAAGCCTTGGAGTGTGTTAAAGTGGAGAACGTACCAGCCAATCAGCTCCCAAATGCCATGTTACACGAAAAATGACAGGAGCTGATTGGCTGGTACTTTACTTCCCTTCACTTCATCCCTCTACTAGTCTTAGTACATCTGCCCCTTAATCTTTAAATTTTTAAGTTTCAAACATATGTTTGTAATGATATATATATATATATACACACACACATATATATATATATATATATACATATATATATATATATATATATACACACACACATACACACATTGTACACATACATACACTATATATATATATATATATATATATATATATAAAAGAGAGAGAGAGAGAGAGAGAGAGAGAGAGAGATCAGTCTACTGTGTTAGATGCTACATGTTTCTCCATAATCTATTTTGTGCTTTTCCCTTAACCCATGCCTGCATATTAAGCTGAAGTTTTAAAAGGGAACCATGAAAAAAAAAAAAAAAAAAAAAAGGCCAGATTTCATCTATAGCTTTCTCTGTTCGGTAAAAGGGTGCATTGCACACATTTTTCCTCGCAGCTCCTGAGGCTGCAAGGAAAATAATCTGTGCTTGGTGCACCCTCTGGGGCTTAACTCACAGGAAAGTGGCACTAATTGAATAGCTTGATCCCACGGCTAATTGAATCTGCCCCAAAATGTACCTGTACTGTTAAATCCAGACTGTGTAAGTAAGACAAATCTATATACCTGTATTAATAGCAGTACGACTTTTATGAGAGATATATCTATGATAGCGTAGGCTGAGCAGGGCACATCCACATTATATACCAAATAAAGGTCTTGCTCTGTAGATTTGCAAAAAGTGTGGCAAAAATGTCCTCCTGGCCGCCTGCCACTTACAATGCGCTCTGGAAAATGTGACAGTTAGCGAACTCTCCCTGTGCATCTGCTGCATGCGACCTATTGGCTGGTTTGGAAACTGTGACAGTTATTTGCAGCAACCCACTAAGCAGGGTTTTTTCGCAATTTGACTCATAAGGGGGTAAAAATGGGTTAAATATTCTCCTTGGCAAACCTGTGCCCAGTGAAAAAAAGTGTGTCAGATTTGAAGTAACATTTATCAAGTGCTTTCTTTAAAATTATAGCAGCTTATTGCTTGCCATGGGCAGCTTCTCCACTGCTTCATTCATCTCCCCGTTTTACTCTCAACACTGAGCCACACTCAAGAATCAGCTCAACTAAAATGTAGGTGCCCATACACTACGGCGATATCGGGTTCAATCGTGATTGTGACAGCATCGGTGCGATATATTGCATGGATCGCATGTCGATCGCATATGTCCCCCGATGCGATGCGCGGGCACGCTGGTCGAATCTCCAATCACAAGATGTTGTGAGCTGCACTTAATATTTATCGCATGTGCTATCGCATGCGGTTTTTAAGCACATGCGATTTATCACAATGCAATGTGAGCTCACTTCCTGGACACTCCCCTCCACCCATTGTCGCAAGGGGCATGCGATTTAGCTCAGCCTTTCCTGCCGGGGCAATCGCACAAGTGTATGGGCACCTACCTCACGAGTCAGGCCCTTTGTTTTCATGTCTGGTTTATAAATAATAATAATAATAATAATAATAATAATAATAATAATAATAATAATAATATATATATATATATATATATATATATATATATATATATATATATATTTATTTTATACACACACATATACAGTCTAATATTTTGGACTTTGGTTCTCAATTTTACCATGTTCCGAGAAAGAACAGCTCTAGCATAATGTGCTGCGCCTGGAGTTATTAGTAAGTATATCTGGCCTGCTCTTTTCTAGTAATAAGTGCTGCTACCCGCAGCCCCACTCATTACAGTACAAGAGTAGTTAAGCTACCATGAGCCTTAGCATAGCCTCCCCCTGCCTCTACATGGCACAGTGTAGTCAGACATGAACTCCTGTCTGTAGTGCCTTGGTGATCACCCTAGAAATTACTACAGCTCAGAGGTGAAGGGCAGGCATGGGAAGGGACACCTACAGGGAAGCCTCTCTGCGATAGGAAGTGTGTGTCGGTGTGCATGTATGTAATAAAGTTGTACTATCACGGTGTGTGTGTGTGTGTACTGTTTTTATTTGGGTATTTTTTTGCAGTAGAACTACAGGTACCAGGGCCCCCCCGCATGCTGGTACTTGTGGTTCTCCAAGTACCAGCTTGCGGGGGAAGCTTGCTGGGACTTTTAGTTCTGCTACAAAAGACAATATTCTTTTTTTTTGACAATTGGCTATCAGTCTCCCATCCGCTGCCCTTGGATGGGGGGAGACAGCATCGGGCTTCACCCCTGGCCCTTGGGTGGCTGGAGGGGGGGACCCCTGGATTTAAGGGGTCCCAACTCCTCCAGGGTACCCCGGCCAGGGGTGACTAGTTGGGGATATAATGCCAGGGCCGCAGGGACCTATATAAAAGTGTCCCCCGGCTGTGGCATTATCTGACTAGTGGAGCCCGGTGCTGGTGTTAAAAATACGGGGGGCCCCTACGTGTTTTGTCCCCCGTATTTTTGACACCAGGACCGGACGCAGAGCCCGGTGCTGGTTGTTAAAATACGGGGGATCCCATGTCATTTTCCCCCCCGTATTTTTACAACCAGGACCGGCTCAAAGAGCCCGAGGCTGGTTATGCTTAGGAGGGGGGACCCCACGCAATTTGTTTCAGGGTTTTTTAAAAACTTTTGTGCCGTCCATGAAGTTGAATCTAGGACGCACACTATCGTCAATTGGTCCGTTTTTCGACAGCGGGACCAATTGACGATAGCGTTTTTTATTGAATATGTCGAATTCGGGTCCCGGCGGGAGGGTGTGTGACTGTCGAATTGTGTCGAATTAAAAAACGGTCGAATTCCAGCCGGAATTCGACCGCAATTGCATATACCTTTTAGTGCCACACAGGAAAACAGAAAAATGCAGATGCACACTCTCGTAATCAAAGCAATCATAAAAAAAACCAACAATTTAACACGTAACAAAATTGAGGTTCTTAGCATAATTTTGCCAAACATGTGGGCCCACCTACTACATCATGGTAACCTCATCAGAGGATCCCTAACACAGACATATTATATAAATTTTCCTTCTCATCTTATAAAAAATATATGGCATATTTCCTCCCTGTAGCTTTAAGGTGCATACACACGGTGATATTATGACTTTGCGATTTCCCCTCACCTCCCAGAGCCCAGAAGCACCGATTTTGACAATGTGCGTTTTTGACTAAGTACCAATATTGACTATACTTTGTACTAGATAGTACACTATATAGTCAAGACTGACTTGCCTGCACAGTCAATCTTTCCTCGTGATACCGACCCCGCGGAAGTGCGCATCGGTATCGCAAGCTGCCCAACACTGTGCGATTTGCACTAACTTTCCTTGCGATTTTGACTATATATAGTCAAAATCGAAAGGATAAATCTCACTGTGTGTACACAGCTTTACTCTCTCAGAACAGTGTGTCTAGTTACAATTTTCAGGAAAGTAATTACAAATTCTTTGATCGCGAACACATATTGTGAAGAAACAATATTATAGTTGTGATACTTATGGGACACACTGACAAGTCATGTCTCAGCACATTTTCTTTTAACACACCAAACAGTTTAACGACTATCAATATCCACAAATGAAGAAAGAAAAAATACTACGCACATTAAAATACTGATTAAGGAAGCTTTTTGTTGTCATCTAATGATTTCTTCCATGACACACTTCTAATTGATTCATATTATGTACACTAGGCTTACTTTATAAATTTACCCCATAGTGTCTTTGTGCTGCAAAGATAGTTCAATTTAAGATGGGATGTTGCCCATAGCAACCAATCAGATTCTACTTCTCATTTATCTAGCACCTTCTAGAAGATAATACCTGGAATCTAATTGGTTGCTATGGGCAACATTCCATCTTAAATAGAACTCCCATCTTAGTAAATTTACCCCTATGAATTCGGGGAACTACTGCGTAACTTACTATGAAATGGGGGCTCTACTGCATGATATACAGTGAAATGGGGTCCCTACTGCACAACTTACTATGAAATGTGGTCCCTATTATGCAGCTATGAATTAGGGGCCCTACTGTGTGGAATACTATACCACATCAGGAAGCTGCAAGCAGAAATGTTATCGCCAGCCGTGACTGTGGCCGAACAACTGAATTGTTGCTGTTGGGCACCACATAGTGACTGGCGCCTGAAAAGAAAATTAATGCTCCCCTTAATACATTTTGGTTTGGACTGCGGTTTGCTTTCTTAAATTGGATTTTAGAAAAAAATGTCAAGCCCTGGTGTATACCCTGTTTTCCCAACTTTGGCACCTAACAAAATCAATGACAATATTATTATTAAGGAGATTAATAATACCCCTTTCACACCGCAAATGCCGGATCCCACACAGGAATTGGAAACGGGTCCTTCCCGGGTGGGATCCGGCATTGGACGCTACAGCAGGCTTCCCTGACCCGGCAATATGCCAGGCGGGTTGCCATAACAGCGGGGGGCGAAGCAGGCGGCTGCGGCGCTGGGAGATGATCTCATCTCCACGCCACTTATTCCTATATAGTGAACGGGTCCCATCAACCCGGGAACCCATTTACGCTGCCACTGACCTGGTATTCAACACGGGAATAAGACTGCTTTATTCCTGGGTTGAATTACCGGGTCAGGCCACCCGGGAATTCCGCCGTGGCGCTTTCACACCGCGCGCAACATGCCGGGTCGATACTGGGTTATTTGTGCGGTGTGAAATAGGAATTAGTGTAGCTCCCTTATTGTAACGTCTGGAAATAGGTCAGCCAAACTAATCACTTACCAAGTGTGGCAAACATTGAGCAGGACAGTGAAGTACATGGAAAGAAACAAAAAAAACAAAAACAAAACAAAAAAAAGGCGCATAACTTATCC
Source organism: Pseudophryne corroboree (assembly GCF_028390025.1). NCBI lineage: Eukaryota > Metazoa > Chordata > Amphibia > Anura > Myobatrachidae > Pseudophryne > Pseudophryne corroboree. Next base: position 340,500,180 of record NC_086444.1, on the reverse strand, counting down.
TGCATGAAAGTGTATATAGATCAATAAGCATATTCCACACCTAACATGGATGAAGGATCGTAACTGCTATAAATCCAACTATTTCATTCATTTTTCCTGTATCTTGAAACATGTAGTATGAATTGCAATGGAAAGTAGCGAGGATGGTGAGTTCTACCTGTTCACAAAATCTAAAGGTTTAATAATAAGAATTTACTTACCGATAATTCTATTTCTCGTACTCCGTAGTGGATGCTGGGAACTCCGTAAGGACCATGGGGGATAGCGGCTCCGCAGGAGACTGGGCACAAAAGTAAAAGCTTTAGGACTACCTGGTGTGCACTGGCTCCTCCCCCTATGACCCTCCTCCAAGCCTCAGTTAGGATACTGTGCCCGGACGAGCGTACACAATAAGGAAGGATTTTGAATCCCGGGTAAGACTCATACCAGCCACACCAATCACACCGTACAACCTGTGATCTGAACCCAGTTAACAGCATGATAACAGAGGAGCCTCTGAAAAGATGGCTCACAACAATAATAACCCGATTTTTGTAACAATAACTATGTACAAGTATTGCAGACAATCCGCACTTGGGATGGGCGCCCAGCATCCACTACGGACTACGAGAAATAGAATTATCGGTAAGTAAATTCTTATTTTCTCTGACGTCCTAGTGGATGCTGAGGACTCCGTAAGGACCATGGGGATTATACCAAAGCTCCCAAACGGGCGGGAGAGTGCGGATGACTCTGCAGCACCGAATGAGAGAACTCCAGGTCCTCCTCAGCCAGGGTATCAAATTTGTAGAATTTAGCAAACGTGTTTGCCCCTGACCAAGTAGCTGCTCGGCAAAGTTGTAAAGCCGAGACCCCTCGGGCAGCCGCCCAAGATGAGCCCACCTTCCTTGTGGAATGGGCTTTTATAGATTTTGGCTGTGGCAGGCCTGCCACAGAATGTGCGAGCTGAATTGTACTACAAATCCAACGAGCAATAGTCTGCTTAGAAGCAGGAGCACCCAGCTTGTTGGGTGCATACAGGATAAACAGCGAGTCAGATTTTCTGACTCCAGCCGTCCTGGAAACATATATTTTCAGGGCCCTGACTACGTCCAGCAACTTGGAGTCCTCCAAGTCCCTAGTAGCCGCAGGTACCACAATAGGCTGGTTCAAGTGAAACGCTGAAACCACCTTAGGGAGAAATTGAGGACGAGTCCTCAATTCTGCCCTGTCCGTATGAAAAATTAGGTAAGGGCTTTTATAGGATAAAGCCGCCAATTCTGAGACACGCCTGGCTGAAGCCAGGGCTAACAGCATTACCACTTTCCATGTGAGATATTTTAAGTCCACAGTGGAGAGTGGTTCAAACCAATGTGATTTTAGGAACCCCAAAACTACATTGAGATCCCAAGGTGCCACTGGAGGCACAAAAGGAGGCTGTATATGCAGTACTCCCTTGACAAACGTCTGAACTTCAGGAACTGAAGCCAGTTCTTTCTGGAAGAAAATCGACAGGGCCGAAATTTGAACCTTAATGGACCCTAATTTTAGGCCCATAGACAGTCCTGTTTGCAGGAAAGGCAGGAAACGACCCAGTTGAAATTCCTCTGTAGGGGCCTTCCTGGCCTCACACCACGCAACATATTTACGCCAAATACGGTGATAATGTTGCACGGTTACATCCTTCCTGGCTTTGATCAGGGTAGGGATGACTTCATCCGGAATGCCTTTTTCCTTCAGGATCCGGCGTTCAACCGCCATGCCGTCAAACGCAGCCGCGGTAAGTCTTGGAACAGACAGGGTCCCTGCTGGAGCAGGTCCTTTCTTAGAGGTAGAGGCCACGGGTCCTCCGTGAGCATCTCTTGAAGTTCCGGGTACCAAGTCCTTCTTGGCCAATCCGGAGCCACGAGTATAGTCCTTACTCCTCTCCTTCTTATGATTCTCAGTACCTTGGGTATGAGAGGCAGAGGAGGGAACACATACACTGACTGGTACACCCACGGTGTTACAAGAGCGTCCACAGCTATAGCCTGAGGGTCCCTTGACCTGGCACAATATCTGTCTAGTTTTTTGTTGAGGCGGGACGCCATCATGTCCACCTTTGGTTTTTCCCAACGGTTCACAATCATGTGGAAGACTTCTGGGTGAAGTCCCCACTCCCCCCGGGTGGAGGTCATGTCTGCTGAGGAAGTCTGCTTCCCAGTTGTCCACTCCCAGAATGAACACTGCTGACAGTGCTATCACATGATTTTCCGCCCAGCGAAGAATCCTTGCAACTTCTGCCATTGCCCTCCTGCTTCTTGTGCCGCCCTGTCTGTTTACGTGGGCGACTGCCGTGATGTTGTCCGACTGGATCAACACCGGCTAACCCTGAAGCAGAGGCCTTGCTTGACTTAGGGCATTGTAAATGGCCCTTAGTTCCAGGATATTTATGTGAAATGACGTTTCCATGCTTGACCACAAGCCCTGGAAATTTCTTCCCTGTGTGACTGCTCCCCAGCCTCTCAGGCTGGCATCCGTGGTCACCAGGACCCAGTCCTGAATGCCGAATCTGCGGCCCTCTAGAAGATGAGCACTCTGCAACCACCACAGGAGAGACACCCTTGTCCTTGGAGACAGGGTTATCCGCTGATGCATCTGAAGATGCGATCCGGACCATTTGTCCAGCAGATCCCACTGAAAAGTTCTTGCGTGGAATCTGCCGAATGGAATCGCTTCGTAAGAAGCCACCATTTTTCCCAGGACCCTTGTGCATTGATGCACTGACACTTGGCCTGGTTTTAGGAGGTTCCTGACTAGCTCGGATAACTCCCTGGCTTTCTCCTCCGGGAGAAACACCTTTTTCTGGACTGTGTCCAGAATCATCCCTAGGAACAGCAGACGTGTCGTCGGAATCAGCTGCGATTTTGGAATATTGAGAATCCACCCGTGCTGTCGTAGTACTACTTGAGATAGTGCTACTCCGACCTCTAACTGTTCCCTGGACCTTGCCCTTATCAGGAGATCGTCCAAGTAAGGGATAATTAAGACGCCTTTTCTTCGAAGAAGAATCATCATTTCGGCCATTACCTTGGTAAAGACCCGGGGTGCCGTGGACAATCCAAACGGCAGCGTCTGAAACTGATAGTGACAGTTCTGTACCACAAACCTGAGGTACCCTTGGTGAGAAGGGCAAATTGGGACATGGAGGTAAGCATCCTTGATGTCCAGAGACACCATATAGTCCCCTTCTTCCAGGTTCGCTATCACTGCTCTGAGTGACTCCATCTTGAATTTGAACCTTTGTATGTAAGTGTTCAAGGATTTCAGATTTAAAATAGGTCTCACCGAGCCGTCCGGCTTCGGTACCACAAACAGCGTGGAATAATACCCCTTTCCCTGTTGTAGGAGGGGTACCTTGATTATCACTTGCTGGGAATACAGCTTGTGAATGGCTTCCAATACAGCCTCCCTGTCGGAGGGAGACGTTGGTAAAGCAGACTTCAGGAACCGGCGAGGGGGAGACGTCTCGAATTCCAATTTGTACCCCTGAGATACTACCTGCAGGATCCAGGGGTCCACTTGCGAGTGAGCCCACTGCGCGCTGAAATTCTTGAGACGACCCCCCACCGTACCTGAGTCCGCTTGTAAGGCCCCAGCGTCATGCTGAGGACTTGGCAGAAGCGGGGGAGGGCTTATGTTCCTGGGAAGAGGCTGCCTGCTGCAGTCTTTTTCCCCTTCCTCTGCCCCGGGGCAGATGTGAGTGGCCTTTTGCCCGCTTGCCCTTATGGGGACGAAAGGACTGAGCCTGAAAAGACGGTGTCTTTTTCTGCTGAGAGGTGACCTGGGGTAAAAAGGTGGATTTCCCAGCCGTTGCCGTGGCCACCAGGTCCGATAGACCGACCCCAAATAACTCCTCCCCTTTATACGGCAATACTTCCATATGCCGTTTGGAATCCGCATCACCTGACCACTGTCGCGTCCATAACCCTCTTCTGGCAGAAATGGACAGCGCACTTACTCTTGATGCCAGAGTGCAAATATCCCTCTGTGCATCTCGCATATATAGAAATGCATCCTTTAAATGCTCTATAGTCAATAATATACTGTCCCTGTCCAGGGTATCAATATTTTCAGTCAGGGAATCCGACCAAGCCACCCCAGCACTGCACATCCAGGCTGAGGCGATTGCTGGTCGCAGTATAACACCAGTATGTGTGTATATACTTTTTAGGATATTTTCCAGCTTCCTATCAGCTGGCTCCTTGAGGGCGGCCGTATCAGGAGACGGTAACGCCACTTGTTTTGATAAGCGTGTGAGCGCCTTATCTACCCTAGGGGGTGTTTCCCAACGCGCCCTAACCTCTGGCGGGAAAGGGTATAATGCCAATAATTTTTTAGAAATTAGCAGTTTTTTATCGGGGGAAACCCACGCTTCATCACACACCTCATTTAATTCATCTGATTCAGGAAAAACTACGGGTAGTTTTTTCACACCCCACATAATACCCTTTTTTGTGGTACTTGTAGTATCAGAAATGTTCAAAACCTCCTTCATTGCCGTGATCATGTAACGTGTGGCCCTACTGGAAAACACGTTTGTTTCCTCACCGTCGACACTGGAGTCAGTGTCCGTGTCTGGGTCTGTGTCGACCATCTGAGGTAACGGGCGCTTTAGAGCCCCTGACGGTGTTTGAGACGCCTGGACAGGTAATAACTGATTTGCCGGCTGTCTCATGTCGTCAACAGTCTTTTGTAAAGTGCTGACGCTATCACGTAATTCCTTCCATAAGACCATCCAGTCAGGTGTCGACTCCCTAGGGGGTGACATCACTATTACAGGCAATTGCTCCACCTCCATACCATTTTCCTCCTCATACATGTCGACACAACGTACCGACACACAGCACACACACAGGGAATGCTCTGATAGAGGACAGGACCCCACTAGCCCTTTGGGGAGACAGAGGGAGAGTTTGCCAGCACACACCAGAGCGCTATATATATATATATACAGGGATAACCTTATATAAGTGTTTTTCCCTTATATAGCTGCTGTATTGATTAATCTGCCAAATTAGTGCCCCCCCTCTCTTGTTTTACCCTGTTTCTGTAGTGCAGGACTGCAGGGGAGAGTCAGGGAGACGTCCTTCCAGCGGAGCTGTGAGGGAAAATGGCGCTTGTGTGCTGAGGAGATAGGCTCCGCCCCCTTCTCGGCGGCCTTTCTCCCGCTTTTTTAAGGAAAAACTGGCAGGGGTTAAATGCATCCATATAGCCCAGGAGCTATATGTGATGTATTTTTCGCCATCTAAGGTGTTTTTATTGCGTCTCAGGGCGCCCCCCCCCCAGCGCCCTGCACCCTCAGGGACCGGAGTGTGAAGTGTGCTGAGAGCAATGGCGCACAGCTGCGGTGCTGTGCGCTACCTTATTGAAGTCAGGACGTCTTCTGCCGCCGATTTCCCGGACCTCTTCTGTCTTTGTAAGGGGGCCGGCGGCGCGGCTCTGGGACCCATCCATGGCTGGGCCTGTGATCGTCCCTCTGGAGCTAATGTTCAGTAGCCTAAGAAGCCCAATCCACTCTGCACGCAGGTGAGTTCGCTTCTTCTCCCCTTAGTCCCTCGGTGCAGTGAACCTGTTGCCAGCAGGACTCACTGAAAATAAAAAACCTAACTTAAACTTTTTCACTAAGCAGCTCAGGAGAGCCACCTAGTGTGCACCCTTCTCGTTCGGGCACAAAAATCTAACTGAGGCTTGGAGGAGGGTCATAGGGGGAGGAGCCAGTGCACACCAGGTAGTCCTAAAGCTTTTACTTTTGTGCCCAGTCTCCTGCGGAGCCGCTATCCCCCATGGTCCTTACGGAGTTCCCAGCATCCACCAGGACGTCAGAGAAATATATATTTTCTGTAACCGCGTGTTCACAATAGTGGAGGGATTATATTTGCCTGGAATTTTCTGAGAAAGAACCTATTTATGAGCATTTTCCCAAAAGAGCACCAATCACTTAAAAAAGCCATAACAAGCACCTGAAGGGACCTTACAATTATGGTAGTTTTTAATCTAAAATTGCTGCAATACCCTAAACCATGTGTGGTCAACTGGGCGGGAAACATAACCAGTCATTAAGCAGCAAACGATGAAATTAAAGAAAATTAAGTGTTAGCAATGTGGTATAATGATCACAACAAGCCAGGTATAAAACTGTGGGGGTACAACCTGTGGTCCATGAAACAGGTAATTGTTTAGGGCTATCTCAGATGAATTCTGTTACAGCAAGTTATCCACACTTTCAATGTGCTCCCCAGCCGACAAGCGGTCACCATACCGCTTGTCGGGATCCAGGACGTCACAATGCAGACGCCGGAATCTTGACTGGCGGGGAAATCCCGACACCACAGGCTTTCCTCCCCCTATGGGTGTCAATGGCAGCCATAGAGGGAGAATAAATCCTGTGGCGAGCACAGAAAGCCACTGTGCCCGAAACGTGGCGAGCGCAGTGATCCCACAAGGGGCTTGCTATCGCTCACCCCGCTGCCGGCATACCCATGGTCGTAATCCGGCTGTTGGTATACAGACGGCCAGGATCTCGGCCGTTGGTTTTCATTACTGATCCCCTCCAGCCATATGGATATGAAAGATTATTTTATCTCATAAGGATAACTACAAGCACAATTTAAATATATTGCATTTCCCTGTGTCAAATTATTTTAGGGCAACTACAGAGGATCAAAAGGTTACCTAGCCACGCTATTACCATCACAAGCTTTTAGATAAAACAGCATTGCAGAACAAATTGCTGAGAGGTGTAAAAAAAAATACTTTGTTTCTTACATGTCTGTTGTGACAGAATAAACACTAGTTCTGCAGAGCGCTTCATATTAGACATCACAGGAAATAATAATCCAATATGCCCTTGTATAGCATAGCAGCATTTAACAACTGAGGGTAAATTCCTGAGATTTTAGAAGCTTAATATCAATGCAAATTACAATATAAAATATGCTACAATAGCCGTCTAGTCTCTCACTAGGAAGCCACATGCTGAAAATTTGTGGTTTGGCCAGGAGAAGCTTCAAACGGGAATAACACATTCCAGTAATCAGCATGTTGGATTTTCTTTTAAGAAGTGATGGTTACTAATTACAACTAGGGGTAGAATGAAAAAGGAGAAAACATTTAAAAGGAATTAAAAATAATAATAATAATAATAATAATATTAAATATATCTATATATCTATAATCTATATATACAGGTTGAGTATCCCATATCCATATATTCCGAAATACGGAATATTCCGAAATACGGACTTTTTTGAGTGAGGGTAGGATAGTGAAACCTTTGTTTTTTGATGTCTCAATGTACACAAACTTTGTTTAATACACAAAGTTATTAAAAATATTGTATTAAATGACCTTCAGGCTGTGTGTATAAGGTGTATATGAAACATAAATGAATTGTGTGAATGTAGACACACTTTGCTTAATGCACAAAGTTATAAAAAATATTGGCTAAAATGACCTTCAGGCTGTGTGTATAAGATGTATATGTAACATAAATGCATTCTGTGCTTAGATTTAGGTCCCATCACCATGATATCTCACTATGGTATGCAATTATTCCAAAATACGGAAAAATCCCATATCCAAAGTACCTCTGGTCCCAAGCATTTTGGATAAGGGAGACTCAACCTGTATATATATATATATATATATATATATATATATATATATATATATATATATATATATATATATATATATATAGGATAGATAGAGAGAGAGAGAGAGAGAGACTTTATACAGCTGGTGGCACTCAGAGACTGAAAAATCCCCTAGTTACCCGGAAACGTCACGGAATTAAAAATACACCCTGCTGGGTTTTATGCACCAAACATCCGTTTTTCAGTCTATGAGTGCCGCCTGCTGTATGGACTTTCTGTGTATCTGGCCCAATGCCTATATGGATGGCACCGGAGCAAGTTGGATGTAAGTCCAGAGTGTAGGGGAACATTGAGATATATATATATATATATATATATATATATATATATATATATATATATATATATATATATATATATATATATATATATATATATATATATGTAATATTTTTTTTATATATTTCTGTGCAGCCCCCTGCTTTCCTAAATTGCTGTAATTAACTGTATATTGATATCACCGTGTAAAAGGTCAATTGATAAATAAAAAAAAGCGGATTAAGAGATTAGGGGGTAAATTTACTAAAATGGGAGTTCTATTTAAGATGGGATGTTGCCCATAGCAACCAATCAGATTCTACTTCTCATTTATCTAGCACCTTCTAGAAGATAATACCTGGAATCTGATTGGTTGCTATGGGCAACATCCCATATTAAATAGAACTCCCATCTTAGTAAATTTACCCCTAGGTGTACACACTATACTAATCAAAAGAAAGTGGGTGAAAGCAGGTGTCTCCCTTCATTGCCATTAGAGTCTAAAAAGGAAGGTACATAGCTCAGGCACCAGTATTTTATCAACCAGGAAGTTGTATTCTAAACAGAGTATTAAACATAATACAACAAAAAAAAAAAATGTTTTCATTAAACTACTACGATTATAAAATGACACAATTAATAATTATTGCAGTTACTTAAAATAGTTAATATGGAGGAAATGTTTCATAATCTACAATATTTCAGAGATGTTCAGAAACTGGAAAAAAAAAAATTCCAACGGTATGGACATGCAGGTCAGAAAAATAGGTCTGCAATTTATTTAAAAAGACAGAACAATTAAATGGATCTCAATCTGATTGAGAATACTAACGGCTCCTTGTAAATCATATTTGACTGAGCAAACGGATGTCAACTTAGACAGGTCACTAATAGGTAGTAGCACAGACATGCTTGCATGCAATTTTCTCTCAGCATCCTTCTCCCCCTTCGCTCTGTGCCTCTCTCAGCATCCTTCTCCCCCTTCGCTCTGTGCCTCTCAGCATCCTTCTCCCCCTTCGCTCTGTGCCTCTCAGCACCCTTCTCGCCCTTCACTCTGTGCCTCTCAGCATCCTTCTCCCCCTTCGCTCTGTGCCTCTCAGCATCCTTCTCCCCCTTCACTCTGTGCCTCTCAGCATCCTTCTCCCCCTTCACTCTGTGCCTCTCCGCATCCTTCTCCCCCTTCACTCTGTGCCTCTCAGCACCCTTCTCCCCCTTCACTCTGTGCCGCTCAGCATCCTTCTCCCCCTTCACTCTGTGCCTCTCCGCATCCTTCTCGCCCTTCACTCTGTGCCTCTCAGCACCCTTCTCCCCCTTCACTCTGTGCCTCTCAGCATCCTTCTCCCCCTTCACTCTGTGCCTCTCAGCATCCTTCTCCCCCTTCACTCTGTGCCTCTAAGCATCCTTCTCCCCCTTCGCTCTGTGCCTCTCAGCATCCTTCTCCCCCTTCACTCTGTGCCTCTCAGCACCCTTCTCCCCCTTCACTCTGTGCCTCTCAGCATCCTTCTCCCCCTTCGCTCTGTGCCTCTCAGCATCCTTCTCCCCCTTCACTCTGTGCCTCTCCGCATCCTTCTCGCCCTTCACTCTGTGCCTCTCAGCATCCTTCTCCCCTCTCCTTCTCCCCCTTCACTCTGTGCCTCTCAGCATCCTTCTCCCCCTTCGCTCTGTGCCTCTCAGCATCCTTCTCCCCCTTCGCTCTGTGCCTCTCAGCATCCTTCTCCCCCCCTTCACTCTGTGCCTCTCCGCATCCTTCTCCCCCTTCACTCTGTGCCTCTCAGCACCCTTCTCCCCCTTCACTCTGTGCCGCTCAGCATCCTTCTCCCCCTTCACTCTGTGCCTCTCCGCATCCTTCTCGCCCTTCACTCTGTGCCTCTCAGCACCCTTCTCCCCCTTCACTCTGTGCCTCTCAGCATCCTTCTCCCCCTTCACTCTGTGCCTCTCAGCATCCTTCTCCCCCTTCACTCTGTGCCTCTAAGCATCCTTCTCCCCCTTCGCTCTGTGCCTCTCAGCATCCTTCTCCCCCTTCACTCTGTGCCTCTCAGCACCCTTCTCCCCCTTCACTCTGTGCCTCTCAGCATCCTTCTCCCCCTTCGCTCTGTGCCTCTCAGCATCCTTCTCCCCCTTCGCTCTGTGCCTCTCAGCATCCTTCTCCCCCTTCACTCTGTGCCTCTCCGCATCCTTCTCGCCCTTCACTCTGTGCCTCTCAGCATCCTTCTCCCCTCTCCTTCTCCCCCTTCACTCTGTGCCTCTCAGCATCCTTCTCCCCCTTCGCTCTGTGCCTCTCAGCATCCTTCTCCCCCTTCGCTCTGTGCCTCTCAGCATCCTTCTCCCCCCCTTCACTCTGTGCCTCTCAGCATCCTTCTCCCCCTTCGCTCTGTGCCTCTCAGCATCCTTCTCCCCCTTCGCTCTGTGCCTCTCAGCATCCTTCTCCCCCTTCGCTCTGTGCCTCTCAGCATCCTTCTCCCCCTTCGCTCTGTGCCTCTCAGCATCCTTCTCCCCCCTTCAATCTGTGCCTCTCCGCATCCTTCTCGCCCTTCACTCTGTGCCTCTCAGCATCCTTCTCCCCTTCACTCTGTGCCTCTCAGCATCCTTCTCCCCCTCCTTCTCCCCCTTCACTCTGTGCCTCAGCATCCTTCTCCCCCTTCGCTCTGTGCCTCTCAGCATCCTTCTCCCCCTTCGCTCTGTGCCTCTCAGCATCCTTCTCCCCCTTCGCTCTGTGCCTCTCAGCATCCTTCTCCCCCTTCACTCTGTGCCTCTCAGCATCCTTCTCCCCTTCACTCTGTGCCTCTCAGCATCCTTCTCCCCCTCCTTCTCTCCCTTCACTCTGTGCCTCAGCATCCTTCTCCCCCTTCGCTCTGTGCCTCTCAGCATCCTTCTCCCCCTTCGCTCTGTGCCTCTCAGCATCCTTCTCCCCCTTTGCTCTGTGCCTCTCAGCATCCTTCTCCCCCCTTCGCTCTGTGCCTCTCAGCATCCTTCTCCCCCTTCGCTCTGTGCCTCTCAGCATCCTTCTCCCCCTTCGCTCTGTGCCTCTCAGCATCCTTCTCCCCCTTCACTCTGTGCCTCTCAGCATCTTTCTCCCCCTTCACTCTGTGCCTCTCAGCACCCTTCTCCCTTCGCTCTGTGCCTCTCAGCACCCTTCTCCCCCTTCGCTCTGTGCCTCTCAGCATCCTTCTCCCCCTTCGCTCTGTGCCTCTCAGCATCCTTCTCCCCCTTCGCTCTGTGCCTCTCAGCATCCTTCTCCCCCTTCGCTCTGTGCCTCTCAGCATCCTTCTCCCCCTTCACTCTGTGCCTCTCAGCATCCTTCTCCCCCTTCACTCTATGCCTCTCAGCATCCTTCTCCCCCTTCACTCTATGCCTCTCAGCATCCTTCTCCCCTTCACTCTATGCCTCTCAGCATCCTTCTCCCCCTTCGCTCTATGCCTCTCAGCATCCTTCTCCCCTTCACTCTGTGCCTCTCAGCATCCTTCTCCCCCCTTCACTCTATGCCTCTCAGCATCCTTCTCCCCCCTTCACTCTGTGCCTGTCAGCATCCTTCTCCCCCTTCACTCTATGCCTCTCAGCATCCTTCTCCCCCTTCGCTCTATGCCTCTCAGCATCCTTCTCCCCCTTCGCTCTATGCCTCTCAGCATCCTTCTCCCCTTCGCTCTGTGCCTCTCAGCATCCTTCTCCCCCCTTCACTCTATGCCTGTCAGCATCCTTCTCCCCCCTTCACTTTGTGCCTCTCAGCATCCTTCTCCCCCTTCGCTCTGTGCCTGTCAGCATCCTTCTCCCCCTTCACTCTGTGCCTGTCAGCATCCTTCTCCCCCATCACTCTGTGCCTGTCAGCATCCTTCTCCCTCTTCACTCTGTACCTCTCAGCATCCTTCTCCCCCTTCACTCTGTGCCTCTCAGCATCCTTCTCCCCCTTCACTTTGTGCCTCTCAGCATCCTTCTCCCCCTTCGCTCTGTGCCTGTCAGCATCCTTCTCCCCCTTCACTCTGTGCCTGTCAGCATCCTTCTCCCCCATCACTCTGTGCCTGTCAGCATCCTTCTCCCTCTTCACTCTGTACCTCTCAGCATCCTTCTCCCCCTTCACTCTGTGCCTCTCAGCATCCTTCTCCCCCTTCACTCTGTGCCTCTCAGCATCCTTCTCCCCTCTCCATCACCGATAGCCACCCTCACCTGTATGACTTCTTCGCAGCACTAGCTGGAGTCAGACAGAGCAGGACGCGTGCCCGTGATGTAATGCCGGTGTCACGCTCCCGCCTCTTTATGGGAACGGTCCTCTCCATGAAGGGGATCTAGATGCTACCACTCCGGCAGCCCTGCAAGGTAGGAGGCGACGGTGTGCAGGAGTGGCGGGAGCCGTATCAGTGTAACAAAAGAGCAGCATATGGCTCGAGAGCTGTGGGTTGCCCACCGCTGCACTATTCAATCAGTCTCTGTCAAGGATTTACAAAAACTTACCCTTTTTGGAATCTTTCCACCCTATAAAGACCACATATTTTATCAAGCATAATTTATGAATAATGGTCAGACATGGAACTAAATTTTTTTTGCAAAACATAGGTTTTAGTTCTCACTGGAAGAATAAAAAATAAAATTAAGAGACGTATATTGTACATTTACAGGTTACTATGCACTGCTATTAAACTGTTGCTACAATATTTTGTACTAGAAACCTGGGGTTTCTGAAAACGAAGTCAAAATCATCTTGACATTTTGTGCTGCAGAATAAGAAGCCTTGTATCCGTAAACATGACTCCTAATGAGAGAATAGCATTGTGGAATTTATCCTTACTATTTTCAAACTGCAGTAACTAGAGCTCAAATTAAATAAACATGTATTAGGGAATTTCTTTTATCCTCAATTAACTAATTCAACCTTAGTTGCAAGGAAAAGTAAAAGCAGATCACCACAGGCTCAGTAAGCCTTTTGAGTACAGGGGGGCTTTATAGGGTCAATTCAGGGCAAAATAATGGAACAATTTCTGCTCTTCAATTGTTTGAGTTTCTAAAAACAAGGAGACTCTCCGCTCAGATTAAATAAAAAACATGACCTCTCGCAAACATATGTAAGTAATAAGCCACTTATGGTCATTATTTTATTTTCAGGAATATTCTTTTGAGAGGACCAACTTTAAATCTTTTTATGCAACTATCCAAATGTATCAGTTACTACTATTTCAATTTACGCTTCAGTTTAAAAACCCATGGAGGCACAAGCTGTAAATGCCACAGACTATTTAAATGACAATGTCATTTGGATAAATAGTATTGTCCATGGAATAAAGCTATTACAATGATGCAGATGTATAGTTAAAGCCAGAAGCTGTGTAAAAACTACACTGTATCTGTATTTATTCATTACAGATAGACGACTTCTCTTGCTGTAGCAGCGTAATAAAAATCAAAGTAAAGACAGCCTGCATGCAACAAACACAAACAAGCTGTCTGGAAAATAACAGTTTATTCTTTTGCCTGGTAAAAATCTATTAGGAGGATGCTGAATACTGCAATAGTGACATTAGTGAGCAAATAAAAGGGAAACCGGTGAGGGTACTGGTAAGAAGAAAAGGTGTTTATACTAATAGATCTATTTTTGACCAGCAAGAACCACACAGCTAAATGCTTCAAATCCGACATTAATAATATACTTTTATCTTTAGTATCAGTGGATTTTATCTGAAACAAATATTTTCCTAACCCCTTCACTGCTGAGCCTACAATGGCACTTACAGGCTGTTCCCATTCCAACATCAAAACCACTAATACCCCTTTTACACTCGCACTCCCGGGATGCATTCCCGGGACTGACCCCTTTCACACTGCACTAAGACCTGGGATCGACCCGGGACAGCCCCATTCACACTGATCCCGGGATATCCCTGCAAATGCATATGTATGTCATTAGAAATGGCCTTTTCTGGCTCACATTGATGAGGTCACACTAGTCAACAAAAGGGAGGGGTGAAGAACCATCAACACAACATGTTTGGCAAAAAATTTTTTTTTAATTTTTATAGGGTTTGCGGTGTATCTCTGGGTGTTTTGCGCTGTGTGTGTACTTTGTACCCCCAGCGCGGCGTTTGTGCACAAAGTCCGTACACGGTACGGGACTCTGTACGCAAACGGTGTACAAAGTACATAGGTTGCGTACAGAGTATAGCGGCCGCAGCGGCTTTCTCTTACGCTTCCTGGACGCTCCCCAGGGCTCTGAAAGGTGACATCATCTATTCAGAGCCCAAGAAAGCTCCAATCCGAGGCCTTTTAACAGTCCCGGGATAATGAATCCCGGGACGGGCCCTTTCACACTACACAGCTTCCCGGGACGGTCCCGGGACCAACCCTGGACGAGACCTGGGTTGAAATCCCGGGATGCTCGTCCCGGGAAATTGACCCTGCACCCTTTCACACTGAGAAAAATCCCAGGATGATGCGCGTTCACGTGCAAAATCCCGGGATTTTCATGCGAGTGTAAAAGGGGAATAAATTTATGCAGTAGCCACACAAATCATACTTCATTTTTCAGAAAAGTTGAAAGTCCTAAAAATAGAATTACTTGGTAATTCTCCTAACACTGCAAACATTCTAAATTAAAACTGCAGGTGAACTAAAATCAAGTGTGTGTGTGTAGCAACTAAAACCAGAAGTAATTGTCAGATGATAGTTCATGTACTTTGTATATATTAATAATTGTATACTATTGACCTAGGTGTGTTTAGTGTGTAAAAGTGGCCAAAAAATATGTATCAAAATGGCTGTCAGGTAAACGTCAGGCCTGTGTCCTGTAGGTGGCCTAGTTTCTGTTCTGCAGAGGAGCTTATGGGTAAAATGTAAAATACTGCCTCTAATCTCTTTTGAAGCTACACACAGGCAAGGAAACGATATATAAAATGTTGTGCGTTTAAAGTATCAGTTGTAAAACACAATAACCAGCTCAGGAAATAAGTCCTGGGAGGTTATGAAATGGGTTATTGAGATGTCCATTATGCTGCTTTCAGATCGCAAATGCCGGATCCTACCCGGTAAGAGAAACGTGTCCTTACCGGGTGGGATCCGGCATTTGCTCTCCTCTGCTGGCTTTCCGACCCGGCAATATACCGGGTCGGTTGCCATAGCAGCGGGGGGCGCAGCAGCAGCAGGGGCGGGGGTGGTGGCGGCGGCGCTGGGAGATAAGCTCATCTCCTGCGCCGCCTCTCCCTATGCTGTGAATGGGAGCCGTGTCGCATCGAAACGGCTCCCATTCACACTGCACCTGACCCGCTAATTCGGCAAAGGCGCTTTCACATCGCACACTGACCCGTTTCGACACGGCAATATGCCGTGTCGATACCGGGTTATTTGTGCGATGTGAAAGGGGTATTAGTTGGCCCAGGAGCAACTGCTGGTGGATAAATGACTGAGAAAAACAGAAGAGTGTGTCCACCTAAAAGGAGAGTCTGCAGACTGGTAATGCACCAAACCTTTCTCACGTGTCTCCTTTCATGACAGAGTCCTAGCCTATTGCGCAAGTTAGCGATTCAGCTTTATTTTTATATGAATTGTAGTGTGTGTGTGTGTGTGTGTGTGTGTGTGTGTGTGTGTGTGTGTGTGTGTGTGTGTGTGTATATATATATATATATATATATATAGCGCGTTGTCCTTCTAATGCCCCTACACATGCGGCGATCCGCCGCCGAGATGGCGGACTGGCGGCGGGGTAGGTGAAGTTTCTTCACTCCCCCGTCACCCAGCTCCATAGCAGTGCATGATAATACGGATGTGATTGTCCATATTGGCATGCATGCATAAGCGACCCGGCACCAACGATGAACGACCACGGGGCCGCGCATCATTCATCGTTGGTGCCTACACACTGAACGCTATGAACGAGTTCTCGTTCATTAATGAACGAGAACATTTATATATATCGTTAAGGGTAATCTTTAAGTGTGTAGGGCCATTAACCTTTGTAAATTATTGTTTAAGCATTAATCTTAGTGTGGTATCTGCAGTTCTTTCCATGAACATATACGCCTGTAGGAATTAAAGGCCAATGCTACTTATGTATAACATTGCTTGAATAATAATAACGGTAGTACAGTATTTGTCCGGAGAAAGCAAGGACTCCAGAAAACTTCCTTCTTGTGGCAGCTCAGTCGTGTATTCACTGTAAGTGCTAACATAACCATAAGCACGATCCGCGGAATTCATAACAGTGCGTCTAGTTTTAACGACCATCAAGAAATACCTAGTGTTTGTGGCTTCAGCATTAATCTATCTAAAACAAAAAAAAAACTAAAAAAAAATCAGGATTCTACAAGTAGGCTTTCATAATAAAATATTTCTCATGGTTCACATCTGAAAGAGTATTCTCACTGTGGCCGGACACCCTGGATGCCACATGGTTAATGGAGGCCGTGGGACTGAAGAGGTTAATCCTCAGTGCCTGGCGCCATAGTAAAGAACAAAAGGTGCTTGGCGACACTTTTTAAATGTATACTGGCGCTAGGCGCCATGTTTAAAATGTAAAGGCATTAGGCGCCGAGTGTTCTAAATGTGCAAAAATGCATGTTATGGGTGCGCCATGGTCCTGGACCTCTCCGGCAACCACGGCAGTGAGTGAAACCCTCGGTGTGCCGGGGGAGAGGGGAGCCGCTGCAGCCGGGAGATCAGCTCCTGCTGCAGCACTGTGTGTGTGCCGCCGCTGGGGGCCGGGAGCTCCGCTCCAGACGCCTCAGCGATACGGAGGTGGTAAGCCGCGACAGCCAGGACAAGCGTCCCAGGATGCAGGAAGGTGCGCTGCTCACGGAGGACCGGGCTAGCAGGCCCCCGATGCGGCGGGGAGAGGGGGTGTAGGGTACTGGGCGCTACGCTTCCGACGCCTCAGCACTCCAGGGAGAAAAAGTCACGGCGGCCGGGACGAGCGTCCCAGGCTGTCGGGCTTCAGTGAAGGGGTGATGGGTGCGCCGCAGCCTCTGATCCGGGGGCTGCGGTAAGGCTACAGATTTCAGCCACACTGGGTGACGGAGTGTGCGGCAGTGGGGCAGGTAACAGTTAGCCCCTGCTGCAGCCAGCTCCACCCCAGTGCGTCCTGCTGACCCTGGGGAGAGCCCAGCAGTCCTCCAAGCTGCAGGGCTAAGGAGCCAAGCGCTGAGCAGACAACAAAATAACTTTATGAAAAGCAATATATATTGTGCTGTGAGGCACTGCAGTTCCTGGGTATGTGGAGCCTGTGCAGGGCACAGGCTCAGTGTATATTTAAGCAACAATGTGTATAGTGTATTTAAATGTATTTTAAAGTGAAATGCACTTACTTGGTTGTGTGTCCCAGGAGGGGGAATCCAGTCCTTTTCCCCAAAAACAGAATGCCTTCCCCTCTAGCCTCTCACATGAACGTACTATGGGGAGAGAGGGGAGCAGCTCAGCTTTACAACAAGCTGAGTGGTTTTCCGGTCCCTCTGTGGGCAGGAAACACTAACCTGGGATCTAAGCTGCCCATCTCTGGAGCACGATTTCAGGCAGAGATGGTGAGCTGGGTCCCCGGGCAGATTCCTGGAAGTAGTTTAGGCAGAAAAACTTCCCCCCAGCCTAGACTGAGCATCACCAGGGCGGATACCAACCCTCCAGGATGGGGTGGTCAAAGGAGAGTGACCACTCCCCACTATCCATAGAGGACAATGGTAGCTGTGCATGTGGCAATGGCAAGGCATGCACAGTACATGAGTAAACAATGATTGGTTGAGGGTGGGTATGTGTACTGTAGTAGGATAAAAGGAGGGCCGCTGCCCTATGCAAAGTGTATTATACCATTTTCATTCTGCTGTAAACATCTGCTGTATTGCTGTTGCCCCTAGAAATAGGGAATAGCCTTTTTTAAAACTGTTTGGGCGAATAAACATCTTTTGCTCCAAGATGACCGCTTAATCTTGTGACCTGAAGAGCTATGCCAAACATAGCTCCGTTTTCCGTCTGTTGTGGGTACACCCAGAGTCTCCAAGCTCCGCCTCCTGCCAGCTATTGTGCAGAGGCTTGGTCAAGTGACCAGTGGGGACCTGTCAACACCACACAGGAGTGGTAAGACAGCGTGTCGACGCATACAGAGCAGAACCGTGGTTCCAGATGCCACGGCAAACAAGGAGTCTGGTGGTGGCAGCGTAGTCCACACCCACTGTGCAGTGGGTGGAGTCAGTAACAAGAGGTTACCAACGGTAAGTGGGAATCCCCTAATTGGCCAGGTCCTGTGTGACCTAAACGCCATTCTGTGACTGGGGGAGGGACGCGAGGTGGCAAGAGCTTTTGCACGGAACCGTCTGGTCACACCCACTTTTTCAAACAGTGGTAACCCTGAACATGGGGGGCTGGGATGTGTGAGACAGCAGTTTAAATGCTCTCCCATACTTTTTGGCATTGAAAGCATTTCCGCAAACGAAATCCTGGAAAAGATGGGGCTCAATAAAGTTATAGAGACTCTCCCCATTCCAGGTCCTAAAGCAGTTAAAAAATAAATAAACTTTTCATGACCTTTTCATGTTGCTATCGGAACGGTTTATTGTAGTGTACACATGAGATTTTTAAGGGGCCATTAAGTAAACATCAGAAAAACAGAACACCTAAATATTTAATATCTAAGCAAAGATATTAACATTGTTCCACATTTAATTGGCTCAATGCTGTAATTATCTGTCAACCATGACAAAATGCACACAGAATAGACTGAGCAGTTTTTGCAGTTTTATTAGTTGGGAAGAGGATTGGTCAATGCTCTCTATACATGAGAAGTAACTACATAAATATAGATTGGAAGCACTTCATTTTAAAATCCCACCAGTAGCGCAAAGCTTGCACTGTGCAGTTCTGCAATCATTGCTCTGGACATAGGAGTAAGGTGCACAATGGGTCACCTTTAGGAGCAGCCAGCTATGTCGACCACAAAGCAGATGCAGCCAGCTTGATAGATCATTGATCTATATAAATTGTGTACACAAAGACCAGGAAAAGCCTAAAGCTGGGTATACATTGATATATTGCGCGTGGGTCGGGGAGGGGTGTACCACCAAATATATCTGTGAACGACGTTGTTAACAGACATATTGCGTCAGCTTGTAGCACAAAGCCAGCACATCTAGCCGTATGTACAAGTGGTTTGCCAACCGCACATCTGTGACATCAGGACGACATATCGAGTGGCCGATCGGTAAGTATATACACTTACCTGAACCTTTCCACCGACATGTTATCCCAGTGTGTATCCAGCTTCAACTGCAGCATCTGATTTCCCCCCCAAATTGGGTATGTTTAATTACAAACTTTACACAAAACACGAAAAGATGAAAAACAAAATATAAAAACACATCTTGTATGTACAAATAGAAATGATAACTCTGCAATACAAACAGAACACATATGGACAATTAATGCCTCCCAGGCTCCATTGCCGGAAAAAACGTATGTACCGTATATACTCGAGTATAAGCCGACTTTTTCAGCACTTTTTTTTGTGCTGAAAAAGCCACCTCGGCTTATACTCGAGTCAGTCAGTGTGACAGGCAGAGCAGTGTGAAGGAGGGACACGGAGCGCACAGCGTGCGCCTCTCCTGTGTCCCTCCTGCATCTCCGGCGGGTCTATTAAAGGAAGTATCCGTTCGTGACCTCTGATCACGAACCGGCACTTCCTTTAATAGACCCAACGCGGCCGCCGGAGATGCAGGAGGGACACGGGAGAGGCGCGCGCTGTGCGCTCCGTGTCCCTCCTTCAGAAGACAGCGCGGGATCGACGGAGGGGTAAGTAACAGGCACTGGGGGAGCATATTTGGCACTTAGGGAGGGGGCATATCTGGCAGCATGAGGGGGCATATCTGGCAGCATGAGGGGGCATATGTGGCAGCATGAGGGGGCATATGTGGCAGCATGAGGGGCATATGTGGCAGCATGAGGGGCATATGTGGCAGCATGAGGGGCATATGTGGCACTGTGGGGCATATTTGGCAGCATGAGGGCATATCTGGCACTGTAGGGCATATCTGGCACATCTGGCACTGTGGGGGCATATCTGGCACTGAGGGCTGTGTACGGCTAGAGCTGCATTTCCCACCCTAGGCTTATACTCGAGTCAATAAGTTTTCCCAGGTTTTTGTGTTAGAATTAGGTGCCTCGGCTTATATTCGGGTCGACTTATACTCAAGTATATACAGTATATTAATATCCAAAAAGACACCATAGGCCCAAACCCAAGTGTGAATGAATGATAAATGATAGCCATCAGTGCACACCCAATGAAGTGTAATCAAAAACACTTTCACGGGGACAATCCTCACTCATGTCGACCTATTTCAGGTGTCGACCTAATTGGTGTCGACATTGAGTCCCATACCCAGATAAAGCACTTGCTGGCATAGTCGCATCTGATGTGACCATGCTAGGCAAGTGGTTAATGAGTAGGCCCAGATTTATCAAGCCTTAAAGAGATAAATTGTACGATGAAGTACCAACCAATCAGTAGCTAACCGTCATGTTTCAAACACAGCCTGAAACATGGCAGTTAGGAGCAGATTGGCTGGTACTTTATCACCGTCAATTTTATCACTTCTCAAAGGGCTTGATAAATCTGGGCCTAAACGCAAGATAATGACAAATCTGAGCAACCAAAGTCATGGCCTCAAGTGAGCTGCCATGTAGAGGCATATCCAATTAGACATGGGGTCAAGTGTTCTGTATTTACTCCACATGGTAACCCATTGATTCGGTGTAAATTGCTGGAATTTATGGGTTTCCCTGTGTATTAAATCCCAGAGGGTACATGTGAACGAAGATTATTTCTCTCAGCTCCTGTTGCTGAGTGGAAAAATATAACACGCGGTGTATCGGCAGTTACTGCAATTGAAGCAGTCAGCGCTGACAATTTAACATGACTCAAACTATCTTTATGCTCTAGAGGAGGGAGGGCTGGCAGAATCTTTAGTTCAGTCACATACAAGAACCCAGAAACTGTGCACTCCTATAGAACCTGCCACAACAAGCAACCCCACATCACCACACTTAGGAGGTAAGGGGTCCTGGTAGTACCCCAACTGTGTACAAGGCTCCTGAAGTAGAAGATAATCTGTGTAAAATGTACAAGTGAATTTGTTGGTACCAAACACAAGTTGTGGGTAGCATGTATTATTTCAGGCAAATCATACATTAAGTAGAACTTGCAATGCATCTACCTTATTATAGACGTAGCAGAGTACACCTTTGAAAAAAATGGTCTAATTTTCATCAGTCGTGAATAAAGGCTTACTCACTACAGGGGTGGCGGAAGAGCATCTCTTCTGAATGGCAGGATATTTAGGGCGAGAGTGTTTAATCGTAAAAATCAGTTTGGGAGCAGGAAAATGTCCTCAAACAGCGTATCAGTCAGTATATTCAGCCAAACAGTGTTTTAATTCCACTACAAGGCAACCATTGAACAGACAGAACTTAAAACCGTTATTTACGGAAAGAGAATTTACAGAGAGAAATAAAAAAATAAAAAACCAAAAACCTTTTATCAGTAAATAGTTAGAGTGAGTAGTGTTCTTACAGAAAATGTTGCGGTGTGGGGGTAGTGTAATACTTCACAATAATTTAAAAAAACGTACAATTCTTAAATTTATTTGAACTGGCAATTAAATAATTTTTAAAGAATCTTGCATATATTGCCCACTTGCTGGCTGGACAGCAATGCACACTGAAACACAGTTAACGTTTACACCTCCTCAGTTACCTTTTCTGCAATGTTCCCACTGTCAAAACAGCATCCTATCTTTTAAACATGGAGAAGGGGATCGCCGTCACTGTGCCTTTCAACTCTGATTTTGCCCGCCATGTGGAGCACCCATGAAATTTATCATGGGGAGAAAACTGAATTAGCCCACTTTATGAGCAGCAAACAGTGGGGCAAATTAAATTAATAGTTAAGTACTTTGCGTGAATTTTTACTGCGGCACAAACCTACTACTGTGGCTCTTTGGTATTCAATTATAAAATAGCATTATGTTAATGTGGCTTTCAAAGGAAGCAATTATGGCTTAGTGTGCGCCACCAGAGTTGGCGATAACTGCTTAAAAGTTCTTATTTCAATGTAAAAAGGTCAAGATACAGTGCATTACTTCTAGTAGTAGTATGTCCCTTATAATAAATAATAGAGTATTTAAGTGTGTTTAATTAATTATGGTCAATAAAGACTTCATTGTTAGTGTAATTTTCTCTAAAAAGCTAAAAATGGGGTTAAATGATGTAGGGCATGTATTAATGTGTTTTAAGAATGGAAAAGGTTTTGTTTTTTCTTTATGCTGTATATGGTAGATTCAAGCAGTTTATCACAATTCCTACTTGTAAACACTTACAAAGCAATAGAGACATTAAGACGTACTCTCAAAAGAGACAGATTTATCGGGTTCATTATGAAATCCCGACGGTCAGGAGACAGACGCCGGGATCCCGACAGCCAGAAAACTGGCTTCAAGCACAGCGTGTCCGCTCGCCACGCTTCGGGCCTGGGTGGTTGCGTGAACCACCACCCGAGTGGGGATTCCGACCACCAGTATTTCACCGGGTGTCGGGATTCCGGCGTTGGTATCTCGACAGCCGGCAAATTGACTGCCTCCCGATTTATCACCATCCACATCAATGGATGCAGAGGTGATGCGATAAAATTGTCCCAATCCGCAATGTGATTATTGATTACATCGCATGGATGTATCAATAATAGCAGGCAGGGACAGAGCTTGAGAGAAAGCTCTGTACCTGAAAATGCTGTCCGCATACATATTGGGGTATTTTATCATGAAAGAGACCATGAGTACGTGCTGCGCATGCACCGCTGCCATTACCGCCACCGCTAAGCACAACCCCCTGTCGCGACTACTTCCCCCACTGACTCCGAGATGCCGGAGGGCTGCCGGCCAGCCGGCCATTGGGGCTCCCTGCTGCTGTGACCTTTGGTGCTGTAAAGTGAGCTGCCGCTTTGCAGCAACACTGGGGTCACAGGAGCAGCTGGGAGCCCAGATGACCGTCAGCCAGCAACGGAGCACCAATCACCGGTCCCTGTGTAGGTAATTGAAAAATAAAAATACTACTTTTTTTTTTTCCAGTCATCAGCTTGTGTGTCGGAGCATTTTTCATTCATGAATAAAACGTTGCAATACTAGAGTCTGAGACCATATGACAAACTTTTACGGTAACTTCCAGCATCCTACCCTGAGTACTACTGTATGACGGCTCTATCGGTGGCTTTCAACAGCCAGTTAGCATCTGCAGAATACTTTTATTCAATATTTTAGCATTATTCTGTCAACATAATAAAAATAAATAAAATACATCAGATTACATAAATAGCATTACAGCAACTAGTCCAAGTATATAGTCTGAAAAAAAATGACAATACAGGTTGAGTATCCCATATCCAAATATTCCGAAATACGTAATATTCCGAAATACAGACTTTTTTGAGTGAGATAGTGAAACCTTTGTTTTCTGATGGCTCAATGTACACAAACTTTGTTTAATACACAAAGTTATTAAAAATATTGTATTAAATGACCTTCAGGCTCTGTGTATAAGGTGTATATGAAACATAAATGCATTCTGTGCTTAGATTTAGGTCCCATCACCATGATATCTCATTATGGTATGCAATTATTCCAAAATACGGAAAAATCCCATATCCAAAATACCTCTGGTCCCAAGCATTTTGGATAAGGGAGACTCAACCTGTACAATGGATACAGGTTATACAAATGGGACAGAAGAACAATCACCTCTACCGACCCTAAAAATAAGATTTTAAACCTACCGGTAAATCTTTTTCTCCTAGTCCGTAGAGGATGCTGGGGACTCCGTAAGGACCATGGGGTATAGACGGGCTCCGCAGGAGACATGGGTACTATAAAGAACTTTAGAATGGGTGTGCACTGGCTCCTCCCTCTATGCCCCTCCTCCAGACCTCAGTTAAAGAACTGTGCCCAGAGGAGATGGACAGTACGAGGAAAGGATTTTTGTTAATCTAAGGGCAAGATTCATACCAGCCCACTCC
Source organism: Pseudophryne corroboree (assembly GCF_028390025.1). Taxonomy (NCBI): domain Eukaryota; kingdom Metazoa; phylum Chordata; class Amphibia; order Anura; family Myobatrachidae; genus Pseudophryne; species Pseudophryne corroboree. The sequence goes on along the minus strand of NC_086444.1, from coordinate 340,476,231 downwards.
ATCCACACCGTATAACCTGGACTATACGCAACCAGTTAACAGTATGAACAAAACAGTATCAGCTAACGACTGATCTTAACTGTAACATAACCCTTATGTAAGCAATAACTATATACAAGTCATGCAGAAAAATGTCCGCACTGGGACGGGCGCCCAGCATCCTCTACGGACTAGGAGAAAAAGATTTACCGGTAGGTTTAAAATCTTATTTTCTCTTACGTCCTAGAGGATGCTGGGGACTCCGTAAGGACCATGGGGATTATACCAAAGCTTCAAACCGGGCGGGAGAGTGCGGCTGACTCTGCAGTACCGATTGAGCATACATGAGGTCCTCCTCAGCCAGGGTATCAAACTTGTAGAATTTTGCAAAAGTGTTTGAACCCGACCAAGTAGCTGCTCGGAAAAACTGTAAGGCCGAGACGCCTCGGGCAGCCGCCCAAGAAGAGCCCACCTTCCTAGTGGAATGGGCCTTTACTGAATTTGGTAACGGCAATCCAGCCGTAGAATGAGCCTGCTGAATCGTATTACAGATCCAGCGAGCAATAGTCTGCTTAGAAGCAGGAGTGCCAACCTTGTTGGCTGCATACAGGACAAACAGTGCCTCTGTTTTCCTAACCCGAGCCGTCCTGGCTACGTAAATTTTTAATGCCCTGACTACATCCAGGGATTTGGAATCCTCCAAGTCTCCCGTAGCCACAGGCACCACAATAGGTTGGTTCATATGAAAAGATGACACCACCTTAGGCAAAAATTGAGGACGAGTCCTCAACTCTGCCCTATCCTCATGGAAAATGAGATAGGGGCTCTTATGAGATAAGGCCGCCAATTCGGACATCCGCCTTGCAGATGCCAAGGCCAACAACATGACCACTTTCCAAGTGAGAAACTTTAATTCAACTGTTTGAAGAGGTTCAAACCAGTGAGATTTTAGGAACTGTTACACCACGTTGAGGTCCCATGGTGCCACAAAAGGAGGCTGGATGTGTAGCACTCCCTTTACAAAAGTTTGGACTTCTGGGAGAGAAGCCAATTCCCTCTGGAAGAATATAGATAGGGCCGAAATCTGTACCTTAATGGAGCCTAGCTTTAGGCCCATATCCACTCCTGTCTGTAGAAAGTGGAGAAAACGGCCCAAGTGGAAATCTTCCGTAGGAGCATTCTTGGCTTCACACCAAGATACATACTTCCTCCAGATACGGTGATAATGTTTCGCCGTCACTTCCTTCCTAGCCTTTATCAGAGTAGGGATGACTTCTTCCTGAAGATCTGAATACCAGGCTCTTCGAGGCCAATCTGGAACAATGAGTATTGTCTGCACTCTTTTCCGTCTTATGATTCTAAATATTTTTGAGATGAGAGGAAGAGGAGGGAACACATAGACCGACTGAAACACCCATGGTGCCACCAGGACGTCCACCGCTACTGCCTGAGGGTCCCTTGACCTGGCACAATACCTCCGAAGCTTCTTGTTGAGGCATGATGCCATCATGTATATTTGAGGAAGTCCCCAAAGACTTGTTATTTCTGCAAAGACTTCTTGATGAAGACCCCACTCTCCTGGATGGAGATCGTGTCTGCTGAGGAAGTCTGCTTCCCAGTTGTCCACTCCCGGAATGAATACCGCTGACAGAGCGCTTACGTGATTTTCTGCCCAGCGTAGAATCCTGGTGGCTTCCGCCATTGCCACTCTGCTCCTTGTCCCGCCTTGGCGGTTTACATGAGCCATGGCTGTGACGTTATCTGATTGAATCAGAACCGGTAGGTCGCGAAGTAGATTCTCCGCTTGTCGTAGGCCGTTGTATATGGCCCTTAATTCCAGTATGTCGATGTGTAGACAAGCCTCCTGACTTGACCACAGTCCCTGAAAATTCCTTCCTTGTGTGACTGCTCCCCATTCTTGGAGGCTCACGTCCGTGGTCACCAGAACCCAGTCCTGAATGCCGAACCTGCGACCTTCTAGAAGGTGAGCACTCTGCAGCCACCACAGGAGAGACACCCTGGCCCTGGGGGACAGGGTTATTTTCTGATGTATTTGAAGGTGGGACCCCGACCACTTGTCCAGAAGGTCCCACTGAAATGTCCTCGCATGAAACCTGCCGAAGGGGATGGCCTCGTAGGCTGCCACCATTTTTCCAAGAACTCGAGTGCTTTGATGAACCGACACTCTTTTTGGTTTTAGCAGGTCTCTGACCATGTTCTGGAGGTCCTGGGCTTTTTCCATTGGGAGAAAAAGCCTCTTCTGTTCTGTGTCTAGAATCATGCCTAGGAATGATAGTCGAGTCGTTGGAATCAATTGCGACTTTGGCAGATTTAGAATCCAACCGTGCTGTTGTAGCACTCTCAGGGAAAGCGACACGCTTTTCAGCAATTGATCTCTCGATCTTGCTTTTATCAAGAGATCATCCAAGTACAGGATAATTGTGACTCCCTGCCTGCGCAGGAGCACCATCATCTTCGCCATCACCTTCGTGAAAATCCTCGGGGCCGTGGAAAGCCCAAACGGCAACGTCTGAAACTGGTAATGACAGTCCTGTACAGTGAATCTCAGGTACTCCTGATGAGGAGGATATATGGGGACGTGAAGGTATGCATCCTTTATGTCCAGTGACACCATAAAATCCCCCCCTTCCAGACTGGAGATCACTGCCCGGAGCGATTCAATCTTGAATTTGAACCTTTTCAAGTACAGGTTTAGGGATTTCAGATTTAAAATGGGTCTGACCGAGCCATCCGGATTCGGGACCACGAACAGGGTTGAATAGTACCCTTTCCCTTGTTGGATTAGGGGAACAGTGACAATCCCTTGCTGTTGACACAGCTTTTGAATTGCAGCTAACACTGCTGCCCTCTCTGGGGGAGAAGCTGGCAAGGCCGATTTGAAAAATCGGCGAGGGGGCACCTCTTCGAATTCTAGTTTGTAGCCCTGGGATACAATTTCCATCGCCCAAGGATCCACGTCTGACAGAACCCAGACCTGGCTGAAGAGTCGAAGACGTGCCCCCACCGGTGCGGACTCCCTCAGTGGAGCCCCAGCGTCATGCAGCGGATTTAGTAGAAGCCGGGGAGGACTTCTGTTCCTGGGAGCTAGCCGAAGCAGGCGTTCTTTTCCCTCTACCCTTACCTCTGGCGAAGGATGAGCCCTGACCTCTTCTGGACTTATGCGACCGAAAGGACTGCATCTGATATTGTGGAGTTTTCTTTTGCTGTGGGGGAACAAAAGGCAAAAAAGTAGATTTACCCGCGGTAGCTGTGGAAACAGAGTCCGCGAGAACTTCCCCAAATAAAACGTCACCTTTGTAAGGTAAAACCTCTATATGCTTTTTTGAGTCGGCATTGCCCGTCCATTGGTGGGTCCACAGGACTTGCCTAGCAGAAATCGCCATGGCGTCGGCTCTTGAACCTAGCAGCCCAACGTCTCTCCGAGCGTCTCTCAAATATAAAACTGCCTCTTTAATGTGACCTAAGGTCAATAAAATGGTATCCCTATCTAGGGTCTCAATGTCAGCGGACAAGGTATCTGTCCAAGCTGCAACCGCGCTACATACCCATGCCGATGCTGCTGCCGGTCTGAGTAAAGCCCCCGTATGTGTATAAATAGATTTTAAGGTAGTCTCCTGTCTGCGATCAGCAGGATCCTTGAGGGCTGCTGTGTCGGGAGACGGTAGCGCCACCTTCTTGGACAAGCGCGTTAAAGCCTTGTCCACCCTGGGCGAGGATTCCCACCGTACCCTGTCCTGTGCAGGGAAAGGATACGCCATAAGAATCCTCTTGGGAATCTGCAGTTTTTTGTCTGGAGTTTCCCAAGCTTTTTCAAATAACTCGTTCAGCTCATGAGATGGGGGAAAGGTTACCTCAGGTTTCTTTTCCTTATACATGCGCACCCTCGTGTCAGGGACAGAGGGGTCATCTGTGATATGCAAAACATCTTTTATTGCCATAATCCTATAATGAATACTTTTGGCCACCCTTGGGTGTAACCTCGCATCATCGTAGTCGACACTGGAGTCAGAATTCGTGTCGGTATCTGTGTCTGCTATTTGGGATAGAGAACATTTTTGAGACCCTGAAGGGCCCTGTGACACATTTAAAGCCATGGATTGACTCCCTGTTTTTTTCCCTGCACTCTGCTTTGTCCAACCTCTTATGCAAGAAGGTCACATTTGCATTTAAAACATTCCACATGTCCAACCAATCAGGTGTCGGCGTTGCCGACGGAGACACCACAATCATCTGCTCCACCTCCTCCTTAGATGAGCCTTCCGCTTCAGACATGCCGATACACTCGTACCGACACCCCCACACACACAGGGATATTTATCTGGAGATAGTGCCCCAATAAGGCCCTTTGGAGAGACAGAGAGAGAGAGTATGCCAGCACACACCCAGCGCCAACTGACACTGGAAAACAAAATTCCCAGAATATATAGCGCTTTTTTATATAATTATGCATAATACACTCACTGCGCCTCACAAGTGCCCCCCCCCCCTCTTTTTAGCCCTGTGTCACCGTGTTCAGCAGGGGAGAGTCCGGGGACCAGCGTCTCTGCAGTGCTCTGTGGAGAAAATGGCGCTGGTTAGTGCTGTGGGACCAAGCTCCGCCCCCTCCGGCGGCGGGCTTCGGTCCCGCTCAATTTTATAATACTGGCGGGGGATTTATATAACTACTGCCTCCGCAGCTTATAATACTCCTATGCCAGCCTTCGAGGTTTATATTGCTGCCCAGGGCGCCCCCCCTGCGCCCTGCACCCATCCGTGCCTGCTAGTGTGTGTTGTGTGGGAGCAATAGCGCGCAGCGTTACCGCTGCGCGCTTACCTCCGGGAAGATCTGAAGTCTTCTTTTCTTCTTATACTCAGCCAGCTTCTATCTTCCGGCTCTGCGAGGAGGACGGCGGCGCGGCTCTGGGACGAACAGCGAGGGGAGACCTGCGTTCCGACTGCCTCTGGAGCTAATGGTGTCCAGTAGCCTAAGAAGCAGAGCCTATCACTTAAGTAGGTCTGTTTCTAACAAAATTCTTTTTTCAGAGAAACTCAGGAGAGCTCCCTGTAATGCACCCAGTCTCCTCTGGGCACAGGATCTAACTGAGGTCTGGAGGAGGGGCATAGAGGGAGGAGCCAGTGCACACCCATTCTAAAGTTCTTTATAGTGCCCATGTCTCCTGCGGAGCCAGTCTACACCCCATGGTCCTTACGGAGTCCCCAGCATCCTCTAGGACGTAAGAGAAAAAGACTTTCAACACAATGTACTAAAGAAAAAAAGGAAAGTAAATCACAAAATGGAATATTGGTTCTTAAATGTAAAATTTCATGGGGGCCCACTGGAACCATGTATATAGGGAGTTGGAGGAGTCTGGGCACCAAACCGTTAACTTCTTTAAGTTGCTCCACAGAGGTACCACGCTGATCCACCCAGGAAGTCCCCGCAGACCTGATTGAACGGGCACAAATCAAGGCAGCAACTGGCTGATTAGCTAAAGAGTGGGCCTGTCGAATGGACAGTCGAATCCAGCGAGGCAGGACCAACCTCGCTTATTAAGATCACAAAAGACAGAGTGAGTCAAAACTGCAAAAATCCTTGTGGAGACGGAGGGCTCTTACGACATCTAGGGTAGCTAAGGAGGAATCAGAGTCAGAAAAGGCAGTTACTTGAAGAGAGTGAACTACCTTAGGAAGGTAACCATGCCATGTACAGAGAACCATCCAATCTCATAAAAGATGAGAAACTGAGAAGGTTAAGACAAAGCACTAAAATAAGAAACACTTTGGACTGAAGATATCGTCACATGAAAGTTTTCCATGTAAACTAGCGATTCACAGATTCTAAAGGCTCAAAAAGGAATGAGACTGAAGGGTCAGCAACACCAATGCCAAATCCTACGGTGCCACAAGGAGAGTAAAGGGAGGTTGAATATGCAGAACCACCTGCTTAAAGGTCTGGGACGCTGGTACTAAGGGACACCTTACACTGGAAAAGGACAACAGGACTGATACTTGCACATTTAAGGAAGGGCGAAAACCCAAATTCAATCCCTAGCTTTAAGGTGTGGAACTGCCAAACCTGGTAGGCTTTGGCTTATATCTGAGGGTTCCAACAGCTTTTGAACAAAGAAACTTATACTAGGCCTGCACACACTGAGATTAGCTCTGAACCCAAGTGGTTTCCACTGGGGTGGGTTGAGCACTAGTGGATATCCCCGCCCCTTCCTTCATAGCAGTGGCCAAGAAAGTGAGAGACATAGAAGCTGATAACGGAGTAGAATTTTCAATATAGCCTGTAACAAGAAGGATGTCTATGCTGGTTCCTGCAGGTGAGCTACCACTGTTAGGGAGCCATGCTGTGACCTTGCTAAGTATTGTTCACATATGCCACCATGATCCTGTGCCGAACTAGAAAATTTCTCCTGACCGTTTTTGCAGGAATAAATGCGCAGCACAGGAGCGCCCCTCTCCAGGGTTGCCTTAGAGGAATTACCTTTAGAGGACATTATAATGTGATCCACAGCTCTAGTGGAAAACAACACCTGCGCGTATACACACACACACACACACACACACACACACACACACACACACACACACACACACACGTGGCAGTGTGAATGAGGAGAACACTTATTAAAGTGGTTATCCTGAAAATCTTGTAAAGGTACAACCTGTGCAGGTGACTACAAAAACTAATATCCAGGTGGTTCACAAATAGGTGGTTAAACAGCAACGTACTGTACATAATGAAGAAAAAAAAATCACCTCTTTAATACTAACAGGAACTATAATGGAATAGTTATCATCTTGACTGTATGACAACTCATTATATGATACATGTCACTCTTATCATACTGTGCGGAGCTTTAATGAACATTTCAAAAAACAAATAACCGTAACCCATATAAAAATCAGAAATTAAGAATTTATCCAGAGAACTATAAAGAATGAGTTTACACTCAAAAGCAAACAACAGTAAACCATATAAAAAAAAGGAAAGCACTAGATGAAAACAAAACAGTATACCCAATTGAACTGAATTAAAGAAATAACTTTAGCAAAATATAATCCTGTTATTATGCTAAACAGAAATATACCAGTTAATAAGCTAAATAGAAATTCAGAAACCAGGCACACACAATTCAAGTGCTCAGAAATACTTTTTTTGGGGGGCAATTTGAGTTAAAAGAATATCACCGATATTGATGTTGGAATATGACATGTGCAAACTGTGGGGCGGGGGAAACCTCAGCAAGAGGGTGATGAAACACAGCGAAGGGTTTCAGTTTATTTGCATGGTACAGTATGTTAGCAAAATACATACAACAGACATTCACTTGAAAATGGAACATAAAAGCAAAAATAAACAAGAGAAAATATGATAAATATTGCACTCTGAACATCAGTTATTAGCGACAACCATATCCAAGCACTATAAATAGACTATACATCTCACTTACTTTCTGTAGTACTTTCTGTCGGAGCTGCTGGAGCAGGTGCAGCATTTAGAGCCAGCTGAGTGGCCAGCTTCTCACTCTGAGCCTTCCTGACAAGAGCTGCAAGTGGGTGGTCAGGATCGATTACCTTTAAGGGCTGCAAAGTATTAAAAAATAAATAAAATATAAGCAATTTAAATGAACAAAATAAAAGACTAAAGACTAAACTATTCTGTACCATGGAAAAATTGGATTTTGGTACCTACCGGTAAATCCTTTTCTCGTAGCCCGTAGAGGATGCTGGGGTCCACATTAGTACTATGGGGGTGTAGACGGGTCCACCAGGAGCCATTGGCACTTTAAGAGTGTGGGATGGCTCCTCCCTCTATGCCCCTCCTACCAGACTCAGTCTAGAAACTGTGCCCGAGGAGACAACATACTTCGAGAGAAGGACTTAGCACAGATAGTGGTGAGATTCATACCAGCTCACACATACAAGGCACGTCAAGTCAACTAGCTTGAACTAATCAGCACATTACTTACCCAGTAACTATGCAGTACGCAACTAAACAAAGTGGTACTGAACCAAATAACACATGCAGGAAAACAAAGCGCTGGGCGGGCGCCCAGCATCCTCTACGAACTATGAGAAAATAAGATTTTACTTACCGATAAATCTATTTCTCGTAGTCCGTAGTGGATGCTGGGGACTCCGTCAGGACCAAGGGGACCAGCGGCTCCGCAGGAGACAGGGCACAAAACTAAAGCTTTAGGATCAGGTGGTGTGTACTGGCTCCTCCCCCCATGACCCTCCTCCAAGCCTCAGTCAGGATACTGTGCCCGGACGAGCGTACACAATAAGGAAGGATATTGAATCCCGGGTAAGACTCATACCAGCCACACCAATCACACCGTATAACTTGTGATCTAAACCCAGTTAACAGTATGACAAACGTAGGAGCCTCTGAACAGACGGCTCACAACAATAACAACCCGATTTTTTTGTAACAATAACTATGTACAAGTATTGCAGACAATCCGCACTTGGGATGGGCGCCCAGCATCCACTACGGACTACGAGAAATAGATTTATCGGTAAGTAAAATCTTATTTTCTCTGACGTCCTAAGTGGATGCTGGGGACTCCGTCAGGACCATGGGGATTATACCAAAGCTCCCAAACGGGCGGGAGAGTGCGGATGACTCTGCAGCACCTAATGAGAGAACTCCAGGTCCTCCTCAGCCAGGGTGTGCTCCTGACCAAGTAGCAGCTCGGCAAAGTTGTAAAGCCGAGACCCCTCGGGCAGTCGCCCAAGATGAGCCCACCTTCCTTGTGGAATGGGCATTTATATATTTTGGCTGTGGCAGTCCTGCCACAGAATGTGCAAGCTGAATTGTACTACACATTCAACTAGCAATCGTCTGCTTAGAAGCAAGAGCACCCAGTTTTTTGGGTGCATACAGGATAACAGCAAGTCAGTTTTCCTGACTCCAGCCGTCCTGGAAATCTATATTTTCAGGGCCCTGACAACATCTAGCAACTTGGAGTCCTCCAAGTCTCTAGTAGCCGCAGGTACCACAATAAGCTGGTTCAGATGAAACGCTGACACCACCTTAGGGAGAAACTGGGGACGAGTCCGCAGCTCTGCCCTGTCCGAATGGACAATCAGATATGGGCTTTTGTGAGACAAAGCCGCCAATTCTGACAGTCGCCTGGCCGAGGCCAGGGCCAACATCATGGTCACTTTCCATGTGAGATATCTCAAATCCACAGATTTGAGCGGTTTAAACCAACGTGATTTTAGGAATCCCAGGACTACGTTGAGATCCCACAGTGCCACTGGAGGCACAAAAGGGGGTTGTATATGCAGTACTCCCTTGTCAAATTTCTGGACTTCAGGAACTGAAGCCAATTCTTTCTGGAAGAAAATCGACAGGGCCGAAATTTGAACCTTAATGGACCCCAATTTGAGGCCCATAGACACTCCTGTTTGCAGGAAATGCAGGAATCGACCGAGTTGAAATTTCTTCGTGGGGCCTTCCTGGCCTCACACCACGCAACATATTTTCGCCACATGTGGTGATAATGTTGTGCGGTCACCTCCTTTCTGGCTTTGACCAGGGTAGGAATGACCTCTTCCGGAATGCCTTTTTTCCCTTAGGATCCGGCGTTCAACCGCCATGCCGTCAAACGCACCCGCGGTAAGTCTTGGAACAGACATGGTACTCGCTGAAGCAAGTCCCTTCTTATCGGCAGAGGCCCTGAGTCCTCTGTGAGCATCTCATGAAGTTCCGGGTACCAAGTCCTTCTTGGCCCATCCGGAGCCACGAGTATAGTTCTTACTCCTCTACGTCTTATAATTCTCAGTACCTTTGGTATGAGAAGCAGAGGAGGGAACACATACACCGACTGGTACACCCATGGTGTTACCAGAACGTCCACAGCTATTTCCTGAGGGTCTCTTGACCTGGCGCAATACCTGTCCAGTTTTTTGTTCAGGCGGGACGCCATCATGTCCACCTTTGGTCTTTCCCAACGGTGCACAATCATGTGGAAACAACTTCTCGATGAAGTCCCCACTCTCCCGGGTGGAGGTCGTGCTGAGGAAGTCTGCTTCCCAGTTGTCCACTCCCGGAATGAAAACTGCTGACAGTGCTATCACATGATTTTCCGCCCAGCGAAGAATCCTTGCAGTTTCTGCCATTGTCCTCCTGCTTCTTGTGCCGCCCTGTCTGTTTACGTGGGCGACTGCCGTGATGTTGTCCCACTGGATCAATACCGGCTGACCTTGAAGCAGAGGTCTTGCTAAGCTTAGAGCATTGTAAATTGCTCTTAGCTCCAGTATATTTATGCGGAGAGAAGTCCCCAGACTTGATCACACTCCCTGGAAATTTTTTCCCTGTGTGACTGCTCCCCAGCCTTTCAAGCTGGAATCCGTGGTCACCAGGACCCAGTCCTGAATGCATAACTGTGGCACTTTAGTAGATGAGCACTCTGCAGCCACCACAGAAGAGACACCCTTGTCCTTGGAGACAGGGTTATCCGCTGATGCATCTGAAGATGCGATCCGGACCATTTGTCCAGCAGATCCCACTGAAAAGTTCTTGCGTGAAATCTGCCGAATGGAATCGCTTCGTAAGAAGCCACCATTTTTCCCAGGACCCTTGTGCAATGATGCACTGACACTTTTCCTGGTTTTTGGAGGTTCCTGACTAGCTCGGATAACTCCCTGGCTTTCTCCTCCGGGAGAAACACCTTTTTCTGGACTGTGTCCAGAATCATCCCTAGGGACAGCAGACGTGTCGTCGGAGACAGCTGCGATTTTGGAATATTTAGAATCCACCCGTGCTGTCGTAGAACTACTTGAGATAGTGCTACTCCGACCTCCAACTGTTCTCTGGACCTTGCCCTTATCAGGAGATCGTCCAAGTAAGGGATAATTAAGACGCCTTTTCTTTGAAGAAGAATCATCATTTCGGCCATTACCTTGGTAAAGACCCGGGGTGCCGTGGACAATCCAAACGGCAGCGTCTGAAACTGATAGTGACAGTTTTGTACCACGAACCTGAGGTACCCTTTGTGAGAAGGGCAAATTTGGACATGGAGGTAAGCATCCTTGATGTCCAGGGACACCATATAGTCCCCTTCTTCCTGGTTCGCTATCACTGCTCTGAGTGACTCCATTTAAAATAGGTCTCACCGAGCCGTCTGGCTTCAGTACCACAATATAGTGTGGAATAATACCCCTTTACTTGTTGTAGGAGGGGTACTTTGATTATCACCTGCTGGGAATACAGCTTGTGAATTGTTTCCAATACTGCCTCCCTGTCGGAGGTAGACGTTGGTAAAGCAAACTTCAGGAACCTGCGAGGGGGAGACGTCTCGAATTTCCAATCTGTACCCCTGGGATACTACTTGTAGGATCCAGGGGTCCACTTGCGAGTGAGCCCACTGCGTGCTGAAACTCTTGAGACGACCCCCCACCGCACCTGTTTGTACGGCCCCAGCGTCATGCTGAGGACTTGGCAGAAGCGGTGGAAGGCTTCTGTTCCTGGGAATGGGCTGCCTGCTGCAGTCTTCTTCCCTTACCTCTATCCCTGGGCAGATATTATGGGGACGAAAGGACTGAGGCTGAAAAGACTATGTCTTTTTCTGCTGAGATGTGACTTGGGGTAAAAAAGGTGGATTTTCTAGCTGTTGCCGTGGCCACCAGGTCCGATGGACCGACCCCAAATAACTCCTCCCCTTTATACGGCAATACTTCCATGTGCCGTTTGGAATCTGCATCACCTGACCACTGTCGTGTCCAGAAACATCGTCTGGCAGATATGGACATCGCACTTACTCTTGATGCCAGAGTTTCGCATATATAGAAATGCATCTTTTAAATGCTCTATAGTCAATAAAATACTGTCCCTGTCAAGGGTATCAATATTTCCAGTCAGGGAATCCGACCAAGCCACCCCAGCGCTGCCCATCCAGGCTGAGGCGATCGCTGGTCGCAGTATAACACCAGTATGTGTGTATATACTTTTTACGATATTTTCCAACCTCCTATCAGTTGGCTCCTTGAGGGCGTCCGTATCTGGAGACGGTAACGCCACTTGTTTTTATAAGCGTGTGAGCGCCTTATCCACCCTAAGGTGTGTTTCCCAACGCGCCATAACTTCTGGCGGGAAAAGGTATACCGCCAATAATTTTCTATCGGGGGAAACCCACGCATCATCACACACTTCATTTAATTTATCTGATTCAGGAAAAACCACATGTAGTTTTTTCACACTCCACATAATACCCTTTTTTGTGGTACTTGTAGTATCAGAAATATGTAACATCTCCTTCATTGCCCTTAACAAGTAACGTGTGGCCCTAAAGGAAAATACGTTTGTTTCTTCACCGTCGACACTGGAGTCAGTGTCCGTGTCTGTGTCGACCGACTGAGGTAAAAGGACGTTTTAACGCCCCTGACGGTGTTTTAGACGCCTGGACAGGTACTAATTGGTTTGCCGGCCGTCTCATGTCGTCAACCGACCTTGCAGCGTGTTGACATTATCACGTAATTCCTTAAATAAGCCATCCATTCCGGTGTCGACTCCCTAGAGAGTGACATCACCATTACCGGCAATTGCTCCGCCTCCTCACCAACATCGTCCTCATACATGTCGACACACAAGTACCGACACACAGCACACACACAGGGAATGCTCTGATAGAGGACAGGACCCCACTAGCCCTTTGGGGAGACAGAGGGAGAGTTTGCCAGCACACACCAAAAACGCTATATTATACAGGGACAACCTTTATATAAGTGTTTTTCCCTTATAGCATTTTAATATATATATATATATATACATATCGCCAAATAAGTGCCCCCCCCTCTCTGTTTTAACCCTGTTTCTGTAGTGCAGTGCAGGGGAGAGCCTGGGAGCCTTCCCACCAGCCTTTCTGTGAGGGAAAATGGCGCTGTGTGCTGAGGAGAATAGGCCCCGCCCCCTTTTCAGCGGGCTTCTTCTCCCGTTTTTCTGAGACCTGGCAGGGGTTAAATACATCCATATAGCCTCCAGGGGCTATATGTGATGTATTTTTAGCCAGAATAAGGTATTATACATTGCTGCCCAGGGCGCCCTGCACCCTCCGTGACCGTTGGTGTGAAGTGTGTGACAACAATGGCGCACAGCTGCAGTGCTGTGCGCTACCTTCATGAAGACTGAAAAGCCTTCTGCCGCCGGTTTCTGGACCTTCAATCTTCAGCATCTGCAAGGGGGGTCGGCGGCGCGGCTCCGGGACGAACCCCAGGGTGAGACCTGTGTTCCGACTCCCTCTGGAGCGAATGGTGTCCAGTAGCCTAAGAAGCCAATCCATCCTGCACGCAGGTGAGTTGAACTTCTCTCCCCTAAGTCCCTCGTTGCAGTGAGCCTGTTGCCAGCAGGACTCACTGAAAATAAGAAACCTAAAAACTTTTTCTAAGCAGCTCCTTAAGAGAGCCACGGCACAAAAACCTAACTGAGGCTTGGAGGAGGGTCATGGGGGGAGGAGCCAGTACACACCACCTGATCCTAAAGCTTTAGTTTTGTGCCCTGTCTCCTGCGGAGCCGCTGGTCCCCTTGGTCCTGACGGAGTCCCCAGCATCCACTTAGGACGTCAGAGAAAAGGATTTACCGGTAGGTACCAAAATCCTATTTTCTCTAATGTCCTAGAGGATGCTGGGGTCCACATTAGTACCATGGGGATGTACCAAAGCTCCCAGAACGGGAGGGAGAGTGCAGAGGCTCCAGCAGAACTGATTGACCGAACTTCAGATCATCAGAGGTCAAGTATCAAACTTGTAGAACCTTGCAAACGTGTTCGACCCAGACCAAGTAGCCGCTCGGCAAAGCTGCGTTGCCGAGACACCCCGAGCAGCCGCCCAGGAAGACCCCACCTTACGAGTAGAGTGGGCCTTAACAGATTTTGGACACGGCAATCCTGCCGTAGAATAGGCATGCTGGATAGTGAACCTAATCCAGCAAGAAATAGACTGCTTAGAAGCAGGACACCCAATTTTCTTGGGATCGTATAGGACAAACAGAGTCCGACTTCCTGTGACGAGAAGTTCTCTTCACATAAATCTTCAGAGCCCTCACAACATCCAAGGACTTTGAAGTAATCGAGGAGTCAGTAGCCACTGGCACCACAATAGGTTGGTTGATATGAAATGCCGACACAACCTTTGGAAGGAACTGCTGACTAGTCCGAAGCTCAGCTCTATCCTCATGGAAGATCAAGTATGGGCTTTTGCATGACAAAGCCCCCAGCTCAGAGACACGCCTAGCAGAAGCTAAAGCCAACAAAGTGACCGCCTTCCATGTAAGAAATTTAAGGTCCACCTCCTGTAGAGGCTCAAACCAACCCGACTGGAGAAACTGCAACACCACGTTAAGGTCTCAAAGCGCCGTAGGCGGTACAAAGGGAGGTTGGATATGCAGAACTCCCTTCAAAAAGGTCTGAACCTCAGTGAGGGCAGCCAATTGTTTCTGAAAGAAAGTGGACAGGGCTGAAATCTGGACCTTCACAGATCCCAATCTCAGTACCATATCCACTCCTGATTGCAGGAAGAGGAGGAAACGTCCCAGTTGAAATTCCACCGCAGGAAACCTCTTGGACTCACACCAAGAGACATATTTCTTCCAAATACGATGGTAATGTGTAGACGTTACCCCTTTCCTAGCCTGTATGAGGGTAGGAATCACTTCTTTCGGAATACCCTTCCGAGCAAGAATCAGATGCTCAACTTCCATGCCGTCAAACGTAGCCGTGGTAAGTCTTGATAGGCGAACGGACCCTGCTGCAGCAGGTCCTCCCGAAGAGGAAGAGGCCTCGGCTCTTCTTGCAGTAGATCCGCGTACCAAGCCCGTCTTGACCAGTCTGGGGCAATGAGGATCGCTTGAACCCTTGTTCTCCTTATGAGCTTTAGGATTCTTGGGATGAGTGGGAGTGGTGGAAACATGTACACTGACTGGAACACCCACGGAGACACCAGGGCGTCCACCGCTACTGCCTGAGGGTCCCTCGACCTGGAACAATAACGCCGAAGCTTCTTGTCGAGACGAGAGGCCATCATGTGTATTTGGGGTAGACTCCAAAGATCTGTTACCTCCTTGAACACCTCCGGATGAATGCCCCACTCTCCCGGATGGAGATCGTGTCTGCTGAGGAAGTCTGCTTCCCAGTTGTCTACTCCCGGAATGAAGATGGCTGGCAGCAACAACGCGTGCTTTTCCGTCCAGAGGAGTATTCTGGTGACCTCTGACATCGCCGCTCTGCTCTTCATTCCGCCCTGTCGGTTTATGTAAGCCTCTATAGTTGTAGTTACGTTGTCTGACTGTACTTGAATGGCCCTGTTTCTTAGAAGATGGGCCGCCTGAAGAAGACCGTTGTAGACGGCTCTTAATTCCAGAATGTTGATGGGCAGGCCGGCTTCCAGGCTCGACCATCTTCCTTGGAAGGTCACCCCTAGAGTGACTGCTCCCCAGCCTCGGAGGCTCGCATCAGTCGTTAGCATGACCCAGTCCTGAATTCCAAACCTGCGGCCTTCCAGGAGGTGAGGTAATTGGAGCCACCAGAGGAGTGAGATCCTTGCCCTTGGTAACAGACAAATTCTTTGATGCATGTGGAGGGGAGAACCCGACCACTTGTCCAGGAGGTCCAGTTGGAAGGTCCGAGCATGAAACCTCCCGTACTGGAGAGCCTCGTAGGAGGCCACCATCTTTCCCAATAGGCGAATGCATTGATGAACCGACACCTGGGGTGGCTTCAAGACACCCCGGACCATGGATTGGATCACCAACGACTTGTCCCGCGGAAGGAACACCCGCTGCACTTCCGTATCCAGGATCATTCCCAGAAACGACAATCTCCGGGTCGGTTCCAAATGTGTCTTTGGAAAATTCCGAATCCACCCGTGACTCTGAAGCAGCCGTGTTGTGAGAACAATGGATTGCAGCAACCTTTCCCTGGACGATGCCTTTATCAGGAGATCGTCCAGATAAGGAATGATGTTCATGCCCTGTTTTCGGAGTAATATCATCATCTCTGCCATTACCTTGGTAAACACCCTCTGTGCTGTGGAGAGGCCGAACGACAGAGTCTGGAACTGAAAATGACAGTCCAGCAACACGAATTGGAGATAAGCCTGATGCGGTAGCCAGATCAGAATGTGAAGGTACGCATCCTTGATATCCAGGGATACCGGGAATTCCCCCTCTTCCAGACCTGATATCACCGCCCTGAGAGACTCCATCTTGAACTTGAACTCCCTTAGAAAGGGGTTCAATGATTTTAGGTTCAGGATGGGCCTGACCGAACCATCCGATTTCGGTACCACGAAAAAGTTCGTATAGTAACCCTTTGTCAGCATGTGCGGTGGTACCGGCACAATGACTTGTGCCTCTACCAGCCTTTGAACAGCCTCTTGTAGCACTGTGCTGTCCTCCAACAGAGTTGGTAAGCCCGACTTGAAAAAACGATGAGGAGGGAGACTTTGAAATTCCAGCCTGTATCCCTGAGAGACAATATCCACCACCCAGGGATCCAGGCCGGAGGAGACCCAGACATGACTGAACTGTCTGAGTCTCACTCCCACGGGCCCCACGACCGGGCCGTCCCGTCCACCGTCATGCGGAGGACTTAGGGGTACCTGAAGCAGGCTTTTGTTCTTGGGAACCTGCAGCGGCAGGTTTCTTGGACTTAACCTTACCTCCCCTGAAAAAAGTACTGGATGATTTGGACTTACTGGGCCGAAAGGACTGCTGCGAAGCTGAGGAGAAGGACCTCTTCAGAGCAGGAGCTGCTGAGGGAAGATACGGAGACTTACCCGCTGTAGCGGTAGATATCCACGCGTCTAGGGCTTCCCCAAAGAGAGCTTGACCTGTGTAGGGCAGCGATTTCACACTTTTTCTGGATTCCGCGTCGGCCGACCACTGGCGGAGCCACAGTCCCCGACGAGCTGAAACAGACATGGAAGAAATTCCCGCAGCCATGGAACCCAGGTCTTTTATAGATTCTACCATGAAACCTGCAGAATCATGAATGTCGCCTAAATACAATGCAACATCATCCCTATCCATTGTGTCCAAATCCTTTATCAAGGCAGCCGACCACTTCACTATAGCCTTAGCAATCCATGCACTAGCAATAGTGGGACGTAATATAGCCCCTGAAGCAGTGTAACACTGATTTCAGAGTATTATCAATTTTTCTATCCACCGGCTCCTTTAAGGCGGTAGATCCCGGTACCGGTAAAACCACCGTTTTTGAGAGTCTAGATACAGATGCGTCAACAATTGGCGGGTTTTCCCACTTTTTTCTATCCTCCTCAGGAAAAGGGAAAGTTACTAGAATCCTCTTAGGGATCTGAAACTTCTATTCAGGATTCAACCAGGCCTTTTCAAATATAGCATTCAGCTCTTTTGACGCAGGGAAGGTTAGCGAGGCTTTCTTGTTTTCCGTGACAAAAGCCTCCTCAACCTGCTCAGGTGTGGTATCATTAACATTTAACACATCCCTGATAGCCTTTATCAACAACTGCACCCCCCTTGCAAGAGATGCGGACCCCCGCAATACATTCCCATCACCATCTGTAGTGTCAGAATCGGTATCCGTGTCGTCTTGTGTTGCCTGCACAAGAGCACGTTTGTGGGGGTATATAGAGGGGTGACCTGGGGTACCTGACAAGGGCCACAAAGCCATAGAGGACTGCAATACCTGGGTTGCCGACTCATTACTGGGAACCCTGTCAGAAATTTGAGTAATCCAAGTCCTGATAGAGGAAAACCACTCTGATTCCCTTGCTGGAATCTGTGCTAAACTAGTGCTAACCTGATTACATGGAATGGGATCATCCTGGGAGGATAAATCCTCTGAAGCATATGACACTGTATCCCTGGACATTGCTGCTGGTGACCACCAAACACACCACACACACACAGGATAGGGTAAGACAGAGTCTCCCCCCCCCCCCCCCCCCAAGAATGGCAAGAGAGAGACAGAGATTGGAGTCAACCCACACCAGCGCTTAACAGGAGAAAAGCCCCTTACCAGCACTGACTTGTGCACCTTAATAGGAAACAGCCAAACAATTTGCCTCCCCTCCGTTCTACAACCCCCTGGTACCGTTACAGTAATCTGGAGCTGCTGTGGAGGGACCAGGATCTTCCTTCAGCAAACAGCATGCAGGAAAACGGCGCTGGAACGCTGCAGGGTCCGCTCTGAGGAGAAGCTCCGCCCCCTTCATGGCGCTGTCTTCCCGCTCATCTGAGTTTGAAAATGGTCTGAGGGTTGTGCTGGCTGGGATCCCTGTGGCCCGACAGGCTTGCTGACCAATTGTGAGGGGAAGGCGCTGGCCCAGGGTGCCCCTCACAGCGCCGCACAGTGTGCCTCTGGAACCATCCTGGAGCGTGGTTAATACTGTGCTCCAACCCCTGTTGCCATCTTCACACCGGCCCCCCGCTTGCTAGGGGGGTCGGTGACTAACTCACCACTTGCTTCAGCTCTGTAAGGGGTCGGCGGCATGCTGCTGGGGTGAGCGGTTCCCCTGCGGCAGAGACCGATCAGCCCCTCTGGAGCTCAGTGTCCAGTCAGCGGAGTCAGTGGCACAGACCCCGCAGGGCGGACACTGCTCCCCCCCTTAGTCCCACGCTGCAGGGAGGCTGTTGCCAGCAGCCTCCCTGTAAAATAAAAAACTCAACTTTAATAGGAAAGCTAAGGAGAGCTCCCCTAGCTGTGACCGGCTCCTCCGGGCACGTTTTCTAAACTGAGTCTGGTAGGAGGGGCATAGAGGGAGGAGCCTGCTCACACTCTTAAAGTGCCAATGGCTCCTGGTGAACCTGTCTATACCCCCATGGTACTAATGTGGACACCAGCATCTTTTAGGACGTTAGAGAAATAATGGAAAAGAATACTTAAAGCATATTACATACAAACCTCTTAGCACATAAAATGAAAGCTGAAGAAATCAAGATGTAAAAACCGATAAGTTTCAAAACCATGCATGTACAGGTTTACAGAAAATATAGCATAGCACTAATATGGGTGCACTGTAACACGTACATAATTCACAAATGCTCTGAAAAACGTAATTTTCATAAGAGCTTGTCCAAATGTGAGAATTGTACACGGTGTGTACTCAAATAGAACATTAAAACTAGCTTGCAAGGAACAAATAAATTAGTGTTTTTTTCTGCTGGGTGCACATAAAACATCTAGGAGCAATACAATATATTTGTTTTTTCTTTTTCATACAAAAACCTTTTGGGCTAATTTGTCCCTCGTGGTTTGCTATCTGATTGAACAATTAGTATTACCAGACTTTACATGCACTAGTTGGAATGCAAATTGGTATTTCGGTATCAAGGGTGTACTACGAGTGGCCAGCTGTCGGCATCCCGGCGCCCAGAATACCAGCGCCAGGATTCCGACAGCCGGCCAATGACGGCAGTGGGGCGAGCGCCACGCTATTCATTCTCCCTTCAGGGGTGTCGAGCACACCCCAAGAGGGAAAATAGTTGCTGGTATCCCGGCGCCAGTATGCAGAGCGCCGGGATCCCGACAGCCGGTATATCGAGTGCCACCCGGTATCAACACATTCTCTAGCTGAGCCAGAAGCCATGCATAAGTAGAAATATATTCCAGGATGGAACGCATAGCAGTGCATTGGTGTCACATGGCTTATGTGGTTAGGAGACTCAGCTGAGCCGTATGCCACACTGTACTTAATCCTCAGATGGTGAACCAAAATATGGGCTGTGTGCAATCTTAAATAAACAACCTTTTAAACAAGCTTAGTGAGCGATTTTAATAAATACCTTTGTAAGCTCTTCAAGCCTGCTGCATCGCTTTGAGGCAAATAGACTTGGATGTAGGTAATCACCACCTTCATCATCATCATCGTCATCATCATCATCTTGCTCTGCACTGGCCACAGATTCTGGAATAGTAAAAATAATTTCATATAACTATTGTAAATAATGTCAGACTACAGGTCTACATCTGAAACGGCACATTAATATCAGAATGAGTG
Source organism: Pseudophryne corroboree (assembly GCF_028390025.1). NCBI lineage: Eukaryota > Metazoa > Chordata > Amphibia > Anura > Myobatrachidae > Pseudophryne > Pseudophryne corroboree. The sequence continues at coordinate 340,456,260 of NC_086444.1, read as the reverse complement.
CAATAATGAAGGTTATCATTAGTGACAACCTTAATAGTGCCATGGTCTTGTATCAGTCACCTCTTGTTAAATTTGAAACTATTCACCGTTTATTTGTAAACGGCTATAATTATTAAATGAAGAAATAAGGAGTTTTAATGCTATCACTTCTGAAGTGTAATTATGGGAAAAATAGAATTTTGGTTACCTACCGGTAAATCCTTTTCTCGTAGTCCGTAGAGGATGCTGGGGTCCACATGGGGTATAGACGGGTCCACCAGGAGCCATTGGCACTTAGTGTGGGCTGGCTCCGCCCTCTATGCCCCTCCTACCAGACAGTCTAGAAACTATGCCCGAGGAGACGGAGATCTTCAAGAGAAGGATTTAACACAGATAGTGGCGAGATTCACACCAGCTCACACATACAAGGCACGTCAAGCTAACTTAGCTTGAAAACTCAGCTACCGCTGAAACATTACTTACCAAATAACAATGCAATAATTCATTAAAACGAAGTTGTACTGAACCAAACGATGATAGCAGGAAAACGAAGCGCTTGGCGGGCGCCCAGCATCCTCTACGGACTACGAGAAAAGGATATATCGGTAGGTAACCAAAAATCCTATTTTCTCTTACGTCCTAGAGGATGCTGGGGTCCACATTAGTACCATGGGGTGTACCAAAGCTCCCAGAACGGGAGGGAGAGCGCGGAGGCTCCTGAAGAACTGACTGACTGAACTTCAGATCATCAGAGGCCAAAGTATCGAACTTGTAGAACTTTGCAAATGTGTTCGACCCAGACCAAGTAGCCGCTCGGCAAAGATGTAATGCTGAGACACCTCAGGCAGCTGCCCAGGAAGACCCCACCTCACGAGTGGGCTTTAACAGACGTAGGACACGGCAATCCTGCCGTAGAATACGCATGCTTTATAGTGAACCTGATCCAGCGAGAGATCATCTGCTTAGAAGCAGGACACCCAATTTTCTTGGGATCATATAAGACAAACAGAGAGTCCGTTTTTCTGTGACGAGCAGTCCTCTTCACATAGATTTTCAGAGCCCTTACAACATCCAAGGATTTTGAAGAAATTGAGGAATCAGTAGCCACTGGCAGCACAATAGGTTGGTTGATCTAAAATGCAGACACAACCTTCGGAAGAAACTGCTGACGTGTCCGGAGCTCAGCTCCATCTTCGTGGAAGATCAAGTATGGGCTTTTACAGGACAAAGCCCCCAACTCCGACACACGTCTAGCAGAAGCTAAAGCCAACAACGTGACAGCCTTCCACGTAAGAAATTTGACTTCAACCTCCTGTAGAGGCTCGAACCAGTCTGATTGGAGGAACTGCAACACCACGTTAAGGTCCCAAGGCGCCGTAGGCAGAACAAAAGGAGGTTGGATTGTGCAGAACGCCCTTCAAAAAGGTCTGAACCTCAGGGAGGGCAGCCAATTGTTTGCGGAGGACTTTGGTGTACCTGAAGCAGGTTTCTGTTCCTGGGAACCTGCATCCGCAGGTTTCTTGGACTTGGGCCGACCTCCCCGAAAGAAGGTGTTGGACGGTTTGGCCTTTCTGGGCTTGTTAGACCGAAAGGGCTGTGGTGAAACTGAAGAAAAGGGTTTCTTCGGAGCAGGTGTAGCTGAGGGAAGAAAGGGTGACTTACCAGCCGTAGCTGTGGAGATCCACGCATCTAACACTTCCCCAAAGAGAGCCTGACCTATGTAGGGTAGGGTCTCCACACTTCTCCTGGATTCCACGTCTGCAGACCACTGGTGCAACCACATTCCTCGATGAGCTGATACGGTCTTTCATGGATTCTACCAGAAATCCTGCCGAATCCTGAATGTTATGTAAAAACAATTCAACATCACATTTCTCCATAGTATCCAAGTCCTCAAGTAACGTGTCTGACCACTTTGCTATAGCTTTGGCAATCCAAGCACTGGCAATAGTGGGACGTAGTATTGCCCCAGAAGCCGTGTACATGGATTTGAGCGTATTATCAATTTTAAGATCAGCCGGCTCTTTCAAGGCGGTAGATCCTGGAACAGGTAAAACCTCCTTTTTTGAGAGTCTGGATACTGACGTGTCAACAATAGGCGGGTTTTCCCATTTTTTCCTATCCTCTACCGGGAAAGGAAACGCTACCAGAACCCTTTTAGGTATCTGGAATTTTTTTTTCCGGGTTTTCCCAAGCCTTTTCAAATATAGCATATAATTCCTTTGATGCAGGGAAGGTTAGCGAGGCTTTCTTATTTTCAGTGATGTAAGCCTCCTCAACCTGCTCGGGTGTTGTATCAGCAATGTTCAACACATCCCTAATAGCCTCTATCAACTGCACCGCTTTTGCAAGAGATGCTGCCCCCCGCAACACATCCCCATCACCGTCTGCAGTATCAGAATCAGTATCAGTATCATCCTGCATGATCTGTGCAAGAGCACGTTTATGTGAATATACAGTGGGGAGCACTGACGTACCAGAACTGGGCCAGACTGCCATAGAGTTCTGTAAAGCACGAGTTGCAGATTCATTTTGTGCAACCCTATTCCTTGCTGGAATATGTGCTAAACTAGTGCAATCCTGATTACATGGAATGAGATCATCCTGAGGGGACATATCCTCTGCAGCATATGACACAGAGTCCCTGGACATTGCTTAATGGAGACCACAGACACTCCACACACACACAGGGGAAGACAGACAGAGTTTCACCGCCAAGAATGGCAAGAGAGACACAGAGATTGGAGCCAACCCACACACAGCGCTTTTAATATAAAGGGAGACCCCCTATCAGCGCTGACTGTGCACCTTAATAGGTTATACAGTCGTTTTGCAGCCTCCCCCCCTTCTACAACCCCCTGGTACCGTGATAGATAGCTGGAGTTGCTGTGGAGGAACTTGCTCTTCACTGACAGCATTGTGCAGGCAGGAAAATGGCGCTGAACGCTGCTGGGTCCGCTCTGAGAAGCTCCGCCCCCAAAATGGCGCTGTCTTTCCGCTCTTCATAGGATTATACTGGCTGAGATCCGGGGACCCTCGACAGGCTGTGTGACCAGTGTAGGGTGTAAGCGCTGGCTCAGGGCGCCGTTCACAGCGCCGCACTATGTACCGATGAGCCTCCGGAGCGCAGTTAATACTGCGCACCTACCCTGATGCCGCTATCTTCACACCGGCCCCCCGCTTGCTAGGGGGGTCGGTGACTCACTCACCACTGATCTTCAGCTCTGTAAGGGGGTGGCGGCATGCTGCTGGAGTGAGCGATCCCCTGTGGCGGAGAACGATCTATCCCCTCAGGAGCTCAGTGTCCCGTCAGCGGAGATAATGGCTCAGACCCCGCAGGGCAGACACTACGCCCCCCCCCCCCCCCCCCCCCCTTAGTCCCACGAAGCAGGAAGGCAGTTGCCAGCAGCCTCCCTGTAAAATAATAAACTCTAAAATAAACTTAACTAGGAAAACTCTCGAGAGCTCCCCTAGCTGTGACCGGCTCCTCCGGGCACATTTTCTAAACTGAGTCTGGTAGGAGGGGCATATAGAGAGGAGCCAGCCCACACGCTCAAACTCTTAAAGTGCCAATGGCTCCCGGTGGACCCGTCAATACCCCATGGTACTAATGTGGACCCCAGAATCCTCTAGGACGTAAGAGAAGGGATAAATAACACTAAAATTCAAGTTCATTCAATTTGAATACATTTTGTAACATTCATAATACTGAAAATTAAGATTTTAAATCTACCAGTAAATCTTTTTCTCGTAGTCCATAGAGGATGCTGGGGACTCCGTAAGGACCATGGGGATAGACTGGCTCCGCAGGAGACATGGGCACTTTAAGAAAGACTTAAGATCTGGTGTGCACTGGCTCCTCCCTCTATGCCGCTCCTCCAGACCTCAGTTAGAGAAACTGTGCCCAGAGGAGACGGACAGTACGAGGAAAGGATTTTTGTTAATCCAAGGGCAAGATTCATACCAGCCACACTAATCACACCGTATAACTTGTGATATACTATCCAGTTAACAGTATGAAATCGACATAGCATCAGTCCAAGACCGATGAAACTATAACATAACCCTTATTTAAGCAATAACTATATACAAGTCTTGCAGAAGTAGTCCGCACTTGGGACGGGCGCCCAGCATCCTCTACGGACTACGAGAAAAAGATTTACCGGTAGGTTTAAAATCTTATTTTCTCTTACGTCCTAGAGGATGCTGGGGACTCCGTAAGGACCATGGGGATTATACCAAAGCTCCCAAAACGGGCGGGAGAGTGCGGATGACTCTGCAGCACCGATTGAGCAAACAGGAGGTCCTCCTCAGCCAGGGTATCAAACTTATAGAACTTTGCAAAGGAGTTTGAACCCGACCAAGTAGTAGCTCGGCACAGCTGTAGCGCCGAGACCCCTCTGGCAGCCGCCCAAGAAGAGCCCACCTTCCTAGTGGAATGGGCCTTGACCGATTTAGGTAACGGCAATTCCGCCGTAGAATGCGCCTGCTGAATCGTGTTACAGATCCAGCGAGCAATAGTCTACTTTGAAGCAGGGGCACCAATCTTGTTGGTTGCATACACGACAAACAGTGCTTCTGTTTTTCTGACTGTAGCCGATCTGGCCACTTAAATTTTCAAAGCCCTGACCACATCAAGGGACTCGGGATCCTCCAAGTCGCGCGTAGCCACAGGCACCACAATAGTTCATATGAAAGGATGAAAACACTTTTAGCAGGAATTGAGGACGGGTCCGCAATTCCGCTCTATCCATATGGAAAACCAGATAGGGGCTTTTATGTGATAAAGCCGTTAATTCCGACACTCGCCTAGCCGAAGCCAAGGCTAATAACATGACCACCTTCCAAGTGAGATTTTTCAACTCCACCGTTTTAAGTGGTTCAAACCAGTGTGACTTAATGAAACTTAACACCACGTTAAGGTCCCAAGGCGTCACCAGAGGTACAAAAGGAGGCTTAATATGCAGTACTCCCTTCACAAAAGTTTGTACTTCAGGGAGAGAGGCCAATTCCTTTTGAAAGAAAATGGATAAGGCCGAAATCTGAACCTTAATAGATCCTAATTTTAGGCCGAAATTCACTCCAGTTTGCAGGAAGTGAAGGAAACGGCCCAGATGGAATTCTTCCGTAGGAGCATTCCTGGCCTCACACCAAGAAACATATTTTCGCCATATACGGTGATAATGTTTAGATGTCATGTCCTTCCTAGCCTTTATTAGCGTAGGAATGACCTCATCCAGAATACCCTTATCCGCTAGGATCCGGCGTTCAACCGCCATGCCGTCCAACGCAGCCGCGGTAAGTCTTGGAATAGACATGGCCCCTGTTGCAACCGGTCCTGTCTTAGAGGAAGAAGCCACTGATCTTCTGTGAGCATTTCCTGCAGATCCAGATACCAGGTCCTTCGTGGCCAATCTGGAACAATGAGGATTGTTCTCATTCCTCTCCCTCCTACCATTCTCAACACCTTGGGTATGAGAGGAAGAGGGGGAAAAACATAGACCGACTGGAACACCCAAGGTGTCACTAGGGCATCTACAGCTACTGCCTGAGGGTCTCTTGACCTGGTGCAATACCTCTGTAGCTTCTTGTTGAGGCGGGACGCCATCATGTCTATCTGTGGCAGCTCCCACTGACTTGCAATCTGTGCGAAGGCTTCCTAAAGAAGTCCTCTCTTGGATGCAGGTCGTGTTTGCTGAGGAAGTCTGCTTCTCAGTTGTCCACTCCCGGAATGAACTGCTGAAAATGCGCATACATGATTTTCCGCCCAGCGGAGAATCCTGGTGGCTTCTGCCATTTCCACTCTGCTCTTTGTGCCGCCTTGGCGGTTTACATGAGCCACTGTGGTGATGTTGTCTGACTGGATCAGAACCGGTAGGTCGCGAAGCAATGTTTCCGCTTGCCGAAGGGCGTTGTATATGGCCCTCAGCTCCAGGATGTTGATTTGAATACAAGATTTTTGACTTGACCCAAATACCTTTGAAGTTTCTTCCCTGTGTGACTGCTCCCCCACCTCGGAGGCTCGCGTCCGTGGCTACCAGAATCCAGTCCTGGATGGCGAACCTGCGACCCTGCAGAAGGTGAGCACTCTGCAGCCACCATAGGAGACACCCCCTGGCCCTAGGGGACAGGGTGATTAACTGATGCATCTGTAGATGTGATCCGGACCACTTGTTCCATAGATCCCATTGGAAAGTCCTCGCATGGAACCTGCCGAAGGGAATGGCCCCGTAAGATGCCACCATCTTTCCCAGGACCCGAGTGCAGTGATGCACTGACACCTGTTTTGGCTTTAATAGTTTTTTTTTTTTTTTTACCCGAGTCATTAGTTCCTGAGCCTTCTCTATCGGAAGATAAACCCATTTCTGGTCCGTATTCAGAATCATACCCAAAAAGGGCAGACGAGTCATAGGAACCAACTGTGACTTCGGGATATTGAGAATCCAGCCGAGTTGCTGTGACACCTTCAGCGAAAGTGACACGCTGTTCACCAACTGCTCTTTTGATCTCGCCCTTATTAGGAGATCGTCCAAGTATGGGATAATTGTGACTCCTTGCTTGCGTAGGAGCACCATCATTTCCGCCAATTACCCTGAAATTGGTAATGACAATACTGTACCGTAATTCTCAGGTACGCCTGATGGGGTGGATAAATGGGAACATGAAGGTATGCAGCCTTTATGTCTAGATACACCGTAAAATCCCCCCCTTCCAGGCTGGCGATGATCGCTCTGAGCGATTCCACCTTGAATTTGAACCTTTTCAAGAATAGGTTCAGAGATTTTAATTTTAAAATAGGTCTGACCGAACCGTCCGGTTTCGGGACTACAGCAAAGGTTGAGTAATATCCCCTTCCTTGTTGAAGGAGGGGAACCTTGAGCACCACCTGTTTGAGATACAATGTGTGAATTGTATTTAATATTATCTCCCTTTCTGGGGGAGAAGCCGGTAGGGCCGATAAGGAAAACCGGCGAGGAGGCACCTCTTCGAATTCCAGCTTGTAACCCTGAGAAACAATTTCTATTGCCCAGGGATCCACCTGTGAGTGAACTCAGATGTGGCTGATGAGTCGAAGACGTGCTCCCACTGGGGCGGACTCCCTTAGCGGAGCCCCAGCGTCATGCGGTGGATTTAGTAGAGGCCAGGGAGGACTTCTGTTCCTGGGAACTAGCTGTGCCCTGCGCCCTTACCTCTGGTAAGAAAAGACGCTCCTCGTACTTTCCTGTTTTTCTGCGACCGAAAGGACTGCATTTGATAATGTCGTGCTTTCTTAGGCTGTGAGGGAATATAAGGCAAAAGATCAGATTTACCAGCTATAGCTGTGGAGACCAGTCGAAGAGCCCTTCTCCACACAATTCCTTACCCTTGTATGGTAAAACCTCCATATGCCTCTTTTAATCGGCATCACCTGTCCATTGCATGTTCCACAGGACACGTCTAGCAGAAATCGACATAGCGTTGACTCTAGAACCCAGTAGACCAATGTCTCTTTGAGCATGTCTTATATATAAGACAGCATCTTTTATATATCCTAGGGTCAATAACATGGTATCCTTATCTAGGGTTTCAATCTCCGCTGATAAGGTATCTGTCCCCGCTGCTACAGCGCTATAAACCCCTGCCGACATAATCGCCGGTCTGAGTAGTGTACCAGAATGTATGTAAATGGACTTCAAAGTACTTTTCTGCATGCTATCTGCAGGATACCTGAGGGTAGCTGTATCTTGGTATGTCAGCGCTACCTTTTGGGTAAACGTGTCAACGCCTTGTCCACCCTAGGGGAGGATTCCCATCGTATCCTGGCCCTAGCAGGGAAAGGATACGCCATGAGAATTATTTTGGGAAACTGCAGTTTCTTGTCTGGAGATTCCCGCTCTTTTTCACACAATTCATTTGGTTCATGAGAGGGGGGGAAATGTTATCTCAGCTTTCTTCCCCTTAAACATGTGTACCCTCGTGTCAGGGACAGATGGGTCATCAGTGATATGCAAAACATCTTTTATTACAATAATCATATATTGTATACTTCTCTGCCAGTTTTGGCTGTAACTTTGCATTATCGTAGTCGACACTGGAGTCAGACTCCGTGTCGGTATCAGTGTCTATTATTTTGGATAGTGGGCGTTTTGAGACTCTGAAGGTCCCTGCGACATAGGGACAGACATGGGTAGATTCCCTGTCTGTTCTCTAATCTTTTGTGCAATAAATTTACCTCAGCACTTAATTCCACATATCCAGTCAGGTGTCTGCGTTGTCGACGGAGACACCACACACACACACACATTTACTCCATCTCCTCCTTAGACGAGCCTTTTACCTCAGACATGTCGACACACACGTACCGACACACCACACACTCAGGGAATCCTCTTATCTGAAGACACAAGGCCCTTTGGAGAGACAGAGAGCGAGTATGCCAGCACACACCCAGCGCTAATACCTCAGGAAAAACACACAATGTGTTTAACCAGTGGCGCTGTAATACTATTATTTGCTGCCAATTATGTGCCCCCCCCCCCCCCCCTGTTCTCTGAAACCCCCTTTCACCGTGGATAAGCAGGGGAGAGTCCGGAGAGCTTCCTCTCAGCTGTGCTGTGGAGAAAATGGCGCTGGTGAATGCTGAGGGAGAAGCCCCGCCCCCTCGGCGGCGGACTTCTGTCCCGCTTAAATATAATAAAAACTGGCGGGGGCTCTTTATATATACAGTGCCTAGCTGTATATATGTATGTTTTGCCAGAAATGAGGTTTATATTGCTGCCCAGGGCGCCCCCCCTGCGCCCCTTACAGTGACTGCCGTGTGTGAGGTGTGTGGGAGCAATGGCGCACAGCTGCACTGCTGTGCGTTACCTCAGTGAAGATCATGAAGTCTTCTGCCTCCTCTGAAGTCTTCTTTTTCTTCTCATACTCACACGGCTTCTATCTTCCGGCTCTGTGAGGAGGACGGCGGCGCGGCTCCGGGACGAACTCCAGGGTGAGACCTGTGTTCTGACTCCCTCTGGAGCTAATGGTGTCCAGTAGCCTAAGAAGCAGAGCCTTGAAACTCATAGAAGTAGGTCTGCTTCTTTCCCCTCAGTCCCTCGATGCAGGGAGTCTGTTGCCAGCAGGCTCCCTGAAAATAAAAAACCTAACAAATATACTTTGTCAGGTAGCTCAGGAGAGCTCCCTGAAGTGCACCCATCTCCTCTGGACACTATCAAACCGAGGTCTGGAGGAGGGGCATAGAGGGAAGAGCCAGTCCACACCAGATCTATAGTCTTTCTTAAAGTGCCCATGTCTCCTGCGGAGCCCGTCTATCCCCATGGTCCTTACGGAGTCCCCAGCATCCTCTAGGACGTAAGAGAAATTGTATTTTATTTCTTTAAATGTATCCTGGTGTACTGTTCAGGTCACAAAACGTTAAAAACTGGTCTGGTCATCTAGGTGCCCGTGCAGGCATATATATGCTTCGTATACAGTATAATGAATTTTTAACTAGAAAAAAAAAAATTGTCTGCCAACTGAAAGTCTGAAATTTCTGAAGTACTAGCAATGAATGGTTTAGTGAACTAGTACTAGCAAGGAATGGTTAGTAGAACCCTCTCCCACCTCACTCCCAATAACGCAGAAGTTTTCTCAATTGTATCCCAGATTCCTTAACTCTTATTTAAAGCAAGATAATTAAATTAAGAGAGCAACTAAGGTTTCTTACTTTTCTGCTCCTCGTTCCGTTTCTCTGCCCACTGGGTGTAGCGTCCCTCCTTCATAGCTTTTTGTATGTGCTTGTAGTAAGGGTTGAGGTAGTGATCAAAACGTAAGAAGTCAAATTGTGAGTTTCGTGCTTGTTTGGCTTTCAGCATGATCTCAAACTGAGCACCCTGCTTGCAGACAAAATTTGCTGTGCGCTCTATGATAGCATGCATCTTTGCTGTGGGTGGCTGTTGGAAAGAAAAACACAGAAAGTTACTTTTCTGAATGAAAGACTAATCCTGACAATTACTTTATAAACCTACTGAAACATCATCTTAAAATCGTCAAAGCAGATTTCTGTAGGATTAAATAAAAGTGATGCTTTAATGGTCTGTAAAAGTTAAGCATTAAAAATTTGACCCGACAAATTCTAACATGACATTTTGAATTTTTTATCTGTCCACAGCAATGGTCCAGGATACAGGACTTTCCCAACGCGTTCCGTCTATTATAAGACTTCATCAAGGGGACCGTTGCTATGGACAGATAAGCTCATTGTTTATATTTTTCTTGTACGTTTGTTACCTGCATTTTAAGTCATGGATATTATAAATGAAACTGTGTTTTTAATTTCTAAATTGCTTGAAGTGGTATATACCTCTGGGCCCGCCGCTGGTTCCGATTTCTTAAAATACAGTTTTATAAATGACTATGCAGTGCTAAAACAGCAGACACTGTTTTATCTCATGTACCTTACGACATATGATGGTCCTATGACTGAAGAAAACTCTATGAAGTTAAGTGGTCCAAATAAATAAATAAATAAATACATAAATATATATATATATATATATATATATATATATATATATATATATATATATATATATATATATATATATAGTTTCAAAGAAAGAGGACGGCACTCACAGGATTTTGATTATGACGTTTTGTAATCCAAAAAAGTGTCAAAGCATTATCGACGTTTCGGTGTCACAGCACCGTCTTCAGGATGTATAACCATAAATACATGTGACCAAGACACATGTATTTATGGTTATACATCCTGAAGACGGTGCTGTGACACCGAAACGTCGATAATGCTTTGACACTTTTTTGGATTACAAAACATCATAATCAAAATCCTGTGAGTGCCGTCCTCTTTCTTTGAAACTACTGTCACGTGGATTCGTGTTTGGACCGAGTGCACCGAGGTATTTGCATTTTATTTTTTGAGTGCCGATCAGCTGGAAGTTAGATAGATATATATATATATATATATATATATATATATATATAAAAATAGGATTTTGGTACTTACCGATAAATCCTTTTCTCCTAGTCCGTAGAAGATGCTGGGGACTCCAAAAGGACCATGGGGTATAGATGGAATCCGCAGGAGCTTGGGCACACTGAAAAGACTTAATCTGGGTGTGAACTGGCTCCTCCCTCTATGCCCCTCCTCCAGACCTCAGTTATAGGAACTGTGCCCAGGAGAGACGAACATTTCGAGGAAAGATTTTTGTTTAAACTAAGGGCTACCAACATACCAGCCCACACCACAAACATACCGTACAACTAGAGTAACATTAAACCAGATAACAGTATGAATTAACAACAGCAACAAGCTGAAACAAGAAATACACAACCCGTGTATAAAAACTAATTTAACTAGCAAGAAAACACTGCAAGTAACAGTCCGCACTGGGATGGGTGCCCAGCATCCTCTACGGACTAGGAGAAAAGGATTTATCGGTAAGTACCAAAATCCTATTTTCTCTTACGTCCTAGAGGATGCTGGGGACTCCAAAAGGACCATGGGGTTTATACCAAAGCTCCAGAACGGGCAGGAGAGTGCGGACGACTCTGCAGCACCGACTGAGCAAACGCAAGGTCCTCATCAGCCAGGGTATCAAACTTATAGAACAAAAGTGTTTGAACCCGACCAAGTAGCTGCTCGGCAAAGCTGTAACGCCGAGACGCCTCGGGCAGCCGCCCAAGATGAGCCCACTTTTCTGGTAGAATGGGCTTTTACTGACTTCGGCACCGGTAGTCCGGCCGAAGAATGAGCCTGCTGAATCGTACTACAAATCCAGCGTGCAATAGTCTGTTTTGAAGCAGGATGACCAATTTTGTTGGAAGCATACAAGACAAAAAGCGCCTCCGTTTTTCTGGCAAAAGCAGTCCTAGTGACGTAGATCTTCAACGCTCTTACAACATCCAGAGATTTTGGAATCGCCACAGCCTCCGTAGCCACCGGGACCACAATAGGTTGGTTAATGTGAAATGAAGAAACCACCTTCGGCAGAAATTGTTGACGAGTCCTCAATTCCGCCCTATCCAATGAAAAATCAAGTACGGGCTCTTATGAGATAAGGTCGCCAACTCTGACACCCGCCTGGCAAACGCCAGCGCCAACAGCATAACTACCTTCCAAGTGAGAAATTTCAAATCAACCTTACGCAAAGGTTCAAACCAGGAAGACATGAGAAACAGTAAGACCACATCCAGCTCCCATGGAGCTACAGGATGCACAAACGGAGGATTGATATGCATTACTCCTTTCACAAAAGTCTGAACCTCTGGGAGGACAGCTAATTCTTTTTGAAAGAAAATAGACAAAGCCGAAATCTGCACTTTGATGGAACCTAATTTCAGGCCTGCGTCTACTCCCGCCTGTAAAAAGTGGAGAAAGCGCCCCAAGTGAAAATCTTCCGCAGGAGCCATTTTAGACTCACACCAGGAACCATACTTTCTCCAAATACGGTGATGTTTCGCCGTAACCTCCTTCTTAGCCTTAATGAGAGTTGGAATGACCTCCCTGGGGATACCCTTACGAGCTAAGATCTGGCGCTCAACCTCCATGCCGTCAAACACAGCCGTGGTAAGTCTGGAAACACGCATGGACCCTGCAACAACAGGTCCTCTCTTAGAGGAAGCTGCCAAGGATCTTCCACCAGTAATTCCTGAAGATCCGGGTACCAGGCCCTTCTTGGCCAATCTGGAACGACGAGAATCGCCTGAATCCTTGCTCGTCGAATGACCCCCAGTACCTTTGGAATGAGAGGAAGTGGAGGGAACACATACACCGACTAGAACACCCACGGAGACACCAGGGCGTCCACTGCACTGGCTTGGGGGTCCCTTGACCTGGAACAATACCTCGGGAGCTTCTTGTTGAGACGAGACGCCATCATGTCGATCAGCGGAATTCCCCAACGTTTTGTCACCTCTGCAAATAACTCTTGGTGAAGAGCCCACTCTCCCGGATGGAGATCGTGTCTGCTGAGGAAATCTGCTTCCCAGTTGTCCACTCCCGGTAGGAAGACTGCTGACAGGGCGCTCACGTGTTGTTCCACCCAGCGAAGGATTCTTGTGGCCTCCGCCATTGCCGCTCTGCTCCTTGTTCCGCCTTGACGGTTTATATGTGCCACCGCTGTGATAGAAACATAGAAACATAGAATTTGTCGGCAGATAAGAACCACTTGGCCCATCTAGTCTGCCCCTTTTTTTTTTTTTAATATTATTATTTTTTATCTCTAACCTTATTTGATCCTTATTTCTTTGTAAGGATATCCTTATGTCTATCCCATGCATTTTTAAATTGCTCTACTGTCTTAGCCTCTACCACCTCTGATGGGAGGCTATTCCACTTGTCTACTACCCTTTCTGTGAAATAATTTTTCCGGAAATTTCCCCTGAACCTCCCTGATGTTGTCTGACTGTACCAGGACAGGTCGACCCTGAAGAAAGCTTCTTGCTTGCAAGCAGGCCGTTGTAAATGGCTCTTAACTCGAGAACATTTATGTGGAGACAAGCTTCCTGGAGCGACCATTTCCCCTAAAAGTTCCTTCCTTGGGTGACTGCGCCCCAGCCCCGGAGACTTGCATCTGTTGTCAGAAATACCCAATCCTGGATACCGAACCGGCGTCCCCCAAGGAGGTGAGGACTTTGTAGCCACCACAGGAGAGAAATTCTGGCTCTGGGAGATAGACTTATCTTCCGGTGCATGTGCAGGTGAGACCCGGACCATTTGCTCAGCAAGTCCCACTGAAACACCCGGGCATGAAACCTGCCAAATGGAATGGCTTCGTACACCGCAACCATTTTCCCCAGAACCCGAGTACAGTGATGGATCGACACACTTGTCGGCCTCAGAAGTTCCCTGACCATCGTCTGCAGTTCCAGAGCTTTTTCTTCTGGAAGAAATACTTTCTGTAAATCAGTGTCCAGAATCATGCCCAGAAAAGGCAGCCGAGTGGTCGGAATCAACTGAGATTTTGGCAAATTGAGTACCCAACCGTGCTGTCGCAGAACCGACAGTGACAAATTTACACTTCTCAGCAACCGTTCCTTGGACCTCGCGTTTATCAGGAGATCGTCCAAGTACGGGATAATTGTAACCCCTTGTTTGCGAAGGAGAACCATCATTTCCGCCATGACTTTGGTGAAAATCCTCGGAGCCGTGGAAAGCCCAAACGGCAACGTCTGAAATTGGTAATGAGAATCCTGTATCGCAAACCTGAGGAAGGCCTGATGTGAAGGACATATCGGGACATGTAAGTAGGCATCCTTTATGTCGACTGACGCCATAAAATCCCCCCCTTCCAGGCTGGCAATTACCGCTCTAAGAGATTCCATCTTGAACTTGAAAACTTTCAAGTATGGATTGAGGGATTTTAGATTTAGAATTGGTCTGACCGAACCGTCCAGTTTCGGCACAACAAAGAGGCTCGAGTAGAACCCCTCCCCCCGTTGGGACGAGGGAACGGGAACAATGACCCTCTATAGACACAATTTTTGTATCGCTACCAGCACCACCTCCCTGTCCAGAAGAGCTACTGGTAACGCCAAAATGAAGAACCGGTGAGGGGGTATCTCCCGAAACTCCAGCTTGTATCCCTGAGACACAATCTCTAGGACCCAAGGATCCAGGTCTGATTGAATCCAGACCTGGCTGAATATTTGTAGACGGCCCCCCACCGGTCCGGACTCCCCCAGGGAAGCCCCAGCGTCATGCGGTGCACTTGGTAGAAGCAGGGGAGGACTTTTGGTCCTGGGCGCCTGACACTGCAGGTGGTTTCCTTCCCCTTCCTCTACCTTTTGAAGCGAGGAAGGACGAACCTTTTCCACGCCTGTATTTATTGTGACGAAAGGACTGCATCTGCTGATGTGGTGCCTTTTTCTGTTGTGTGGAAACATAAGGAAGAAAAGAGGACCTACCCGCAGTCGCGGTCGAGACCAGGTCAGGCAAGCCGTCCCCAAACAAGACAGTACCTTTGAAGGGTAACGCTTTCTTGGAGTCGGCTTCAGCATTCCATTGATGGATCCACAACGCTCTCCTGGCTGATATCGACATGGCATTGGCTCTTGATCCCAAGAGACAGACATCCCTCGCCGCATCCTTCAGGTAATCTGCAGCGTCCTTGATATAACCAAGAATCAAAAGAACATTATCTTTATCAAGGGTATCCATATCATTAGCTAAATTATCAGCCCATTTAGCAATAGCACTACTCACCCATACCGACGCCACAGCAGGTCTGAGCAATGCACCCGAATTAGCGAAAATGGACTTCAGAGACGTCTCCAGCGTGCGATCCGCCGGATCTTTGAGAGCTGCCGTGTCAGGAGACGGAAGCGCCACTTTCTTAGACAAGCGAGATAGAGCTTTGTCAACATTTGGAGACGCCTCCCATTTTTCCCCGTCATCAGAGGGGAACGGATATGCCATGTAAATCCTCTTGGGAATCTGCCACCTCTTATCCGGCGACTCCCAAGCCTTTTCACAAAGAGTATTCATTTCATGAGAGGGGGGAAACTTCACCTCAGGTTTTTTTCCCTTAAACAAGGAAATCCTTGTTTCCTGTACCGCAGGTTCATCAGAAATGTGTAAAACATCTTTTATAGCCACAATCATGTACTGAATACTCTTAACTAATCGTGGATGTAAAGCAGCCTCAGTGAAATCGACCTCGGAATCAGAGTCCGTGTCGGTATCAGTATCTACCACTTGAGTAAATGGCCGCTTTTGCGACCCAGATGGGGTCTGTACCCGAGACAAAGCCTCTTCCATGGACTTTTTCCACACCTGTGTCTGTGACTCAGACTTATCCAACCTCTTTGATAAAGAAGCTACATTCGAATTTATCGTACTGAGCAATGAGAGTAAATCAGGTGTCGGCTGCGTCGACAGTCCCAAATCTAGCCCCGCATCCGCTCCCCAATAACCTCCTCTGGTGAATAAGATTCAGCCTCAGACATGCCGACACGTAGTACCGACACACAGAACGTCCCAGCTAGGTGACAGGCCCACAATGAAGCCCAGATAGAGGACACAGAGGGAGTATGCCAGCTCACACCCCAGCGCCCATATATCCCGACAAAAGATATATGTACCCAGCGCTGCTTAATTTATAATGATAAGAAGCACCACACTGCGGCCCCCCCCTTCTGAATATCTCCCCGTTACTTGTGAGAGGAATGTGGAGGTCCCGGCAGCGTCTCCTTCAGCCGCGTGTTGAAGGAGAAGATGGCGCCTGTGAGCCGCGGGACGAAGCTCCGCTTCCTTCCCGGCGCGCTTCGGCCCGCCAAATTTGAAAATGAAAAAGATGCCGGCGAGGGTTTAAGAAACGGTGCAGAGGCACCGAAAGCCTTCTGCCGGTCCCCGACCTCAGTAACATGCTGCCCAGGGCGCCCCCCCCCCCCAGCGTCCTGCACCCTGTAACTACCGTTGGTGATGTGTGTGGGAGCATGGAGCACAGCGTTACCGCTGTGCTGTACCTTCCGTTACTGAAGTCTTCTGCCGTCCTGAAGTCTTCTGATCTTCTCATACTCACCAGACTTCTGTCTTCTGTGAGGGGGTGACGGCGTGGCTCCGGGAACAAGCAGCTAGGCGCACCAAGTGATCGAACCCTCTGGAGCTAATGGTGTCCAGTAGCCAAAGTAGGTCTGCTTCTCTCCACTCACTTCCACGATGCAGGGAGCCTGTAGCCAGCAGGTCTCCCTGAAAATAAAAAACCTAACAAAAAGTATTTTCCAGAGAAACTCAGGAGAGCTCCCCTGTGAGTGTCCAGTCAGTCCTGGGCACAAAGTCTAACTGAAGTCTGGAGGAGGGGCATAGAGGGAGGAGCCAGTTCACACCCAGATTAAGTCTTTTCAGTGTGCCCAAGCTCCTGCGGATCCCATCTATACCCCATGGTCCTTTTGGAGTCCCCAGCATCCTCTAGGACGTAAGATAGATAGAGATATATATATATATATATATATATATATATATACATACATACATACATACATACATACACATATATATATATATATATACACATACACACACACACACACACAAAAATAAATCCCGTCCGCCGGCATACAGACACTTTTTCTCCCTCTTGGGGGTCCACGACCCCCCTGGAGGGAGAATGCGTAGCGCGCAAGGGGCTCATTTGTGCTCGCCGAGCAGTGTGTGTGTGTGTGTGTGTATATATATATATATACATACATATACAGGTTGAGTATCTCTTATCCAAAATGCTTGGGACCAGAGGTATTTTGGATATGGGATTTTTCCGTATTTTGGAATAATTGCATACCATAATGAGATATCATGGTGATGGGACCTAAATCTAAGCACATAATGCATTTATGTTTCATATACACCTTATACACACAGCCGGAGGGTAATTTTAGCCAATATTTTTTATAACTTTGTGCATTAAACAAAGTGTGTCTACATTCACACAATTCATTTATGTTTCATATACACCTTATACACACAGCCTGAAGGTCATTTAATACAATATTTGTAATCACTTTGTGTATTAAACAAAGTTTGTGTACATTGCGCCATCAGAAAACAAAGGTTTCACTATCTCACTCAAAAAAGTCTGTATTTCGGAATATTCCGTATTTCGGAATATTTGGATATGGGATACTCAACCTGTATATATATATATATATATATATATATATATATATATATGTGTGTATGTATGTATGTATGTGTGTATGTATGTATGTGTGTATGTATATGTATGTATGTGTGTATGTATATGTATGTATGTGTGTATGTATATGTATGTATGTATGTATGTATGTATGTATGTATGTATGTATGTGTGTGTGTGTGTGTGTATGTATGTATGTATGTATGTATGTATGTATGTATGTATGTATGTATGTATATATATATATATATATATATATATATATATATATATATATATATATATATATATAGTGGAAAGGAAATCAGCGGCACTCAGCAGACTGTTATAAAGTAAAGCGGTACCATCATACTTGAAGGATACCACCACCTTGTTAATTCATCTACAACAAATGGTGTTACCGGCTGATCAATTGACGTTATGTAGTGCAGATGTCACCAGCCTCTATACTTGCATCCCGCATGATGCGGGTGTGGAGGCTGTACGGCATCTCATAACTGACAACCCATTATATACGGGTCCAGCAATAGATGTTTTTTTGCAGCTATTAACATTAGTATTGACCCGTAATTACTTTACATTCAATGGGCGTATGTATTTACAACTAGCCGGTTGTGCGATGGGGTCCCCAGTGGCCCCATCGTATGCAAATGCATATATGTATTCTGTGGAGACTGTTCTATTTAGTTCCATTGAACAATCATCTATGTATTTCTACAAGAGGTACATAGATGATTTATTGATTTTCTGGAGGGGTAGTGCTGAATCTTTATCGGCATTACTAGATAAACATAATGCCACTGATGGGGCTGTTAAACTCACGTACCAGATGTCTGAGACTCAGATTCACTTCCTAGATGTGGCTATCCAGTTAGGATCAGGGCAAATACAAACTAATTTATATGTCAAACCTACTAACAGGAATTCGGCACTACATCACGCCAGTTTTCATCCACATTCTACACGCAAGGGTCTGCCATATTCACAAATGCTGAGGGCCAGACGTATCATTTCAGACCCACAGCAACTAGATGAGACATTAGAACAGATGGTGGATAAATTTCAAGTAAGAGGGTATCCACGAGAGGAACTTTTGGCTAACAAATTTAAAGTCATGCGACTTACCAGGGAGTCTTTGTTGACTTCTGTAGCAGTTCCCTTGACAGCCACAACACACGAGGCCCCTAAAATTCCGTGGGTCAATAGATACACCACAGCTACCACCTCTGTAGTCAGTCAGGCCAAGAGATTGTGGCCATTGGTTAACACTGACCACACATTACCAGCCCTATACGGTACCCGATTACTTCCCAGTTACACCAAGGGACAAAGCATTTCAGACAAAGTGGTTAAATTGGATGTATTTCCATTAACTAAGCAAATATCATCCCATTTTTTTGCGCCCTAAAGTGGGTTGCTTTCGTTGTCTAGGGTGCTCGACTTGTAACACACTAATGACAGGTTCAACATTCAGCCACCCTACTACAGGGAAACAATATAAGATTCACCACAGAGTCACTTGCACCACAACGCATGTAATTTACATGCTGAAATGTCCCTGTGGGCTGGCCTATGTGGGCAAGACACAGAGACAGTTCAGAGAAAGGATGGCACTACATCGCAGTGCCATAAAACAAGCGTTAGAAAAGGGTGCGAGTGAACAGCCTATTGCCCGACATTGTTTGGTGGCAAGGCATACGATAGCCAGCATGAGAGCGATCATAATTGATCACGTCCCTCTCTCACATCGGGGTGGGGACCGTAACAAAATACTTATGCAGCGTGAAAGTAGGTGGATATATGTCTTAGGCACCCTGTCACCGAGGGGACTAAATGAAACATTAGGTTTGCAATGTTTCCTATAACTAATGACAAGATATAGCATTCCAGTTCAATGACATATTTCCCCAACTGCAGTAAATTAATTTCTAAAAATCATAGGTACTATCAAATGGTAGTAATTAGATTTCAAAGCAATATATCATAATAATATAATCCATAGGAAATGTTAATATAGATGATATGTTCAGCTATTTAATTAAATATATACGGATTTTGGTATTATCTGTGATGCCGGGAATCGCTTAGTTTAACTGTTAGCACCGTGTCTTTTAATTGATGTATGTATGTATCTGTTTTGTTAAGTGTGATCAGTGTTATGTCTTTCTGTGATTTTAAGCGTTGAGCACAGCGTGCGTGACTAACCCCTGGGTTGTTTTGATTACAGCAACGCTGACCACACTTCATAGGATTGGCTCCCTGCCCGACGCAGCCTACTGACGTCATCGTTCCGAGACGAGTGTTTTCGGTCTGACGGACGGGGCGCGGGCGGCGGCGCGGGACAGGTGAGTCTAATCCAGGTACTGAGTACCTACTTGGGCGGGTATATAAGTGTGTTTTAAGTGCAATGTATTTGTGTACCATTTGTCCCTGAAGACGGGGCGCAGTCCCCGAAACGGCGTAGGACCGGATTAAAGACTTTTTTACTTTATAACAGTCTGCTGAGTGCCGCTGATTTCCTTTCCACTATATCGGATCTTGCCTTTGATCCTCAGAGGGCACCGCGGCAAGTAACTATACCCCTACTAGAGAGTGCCGAACCACAACCGCTATATATATATATATATATATATATATATCCAGATAAGTCCACACTCACTGCTACAGTCCACAACATAGGCGGTGCTCCATAAGGGGCTCCAGAGAAGTCCAAAATATATCCAAAAAGAGTACAGGCACTCACCACTTTTCCTTGAAAATAGAAGAATTTATTGCCACTCACAGGTGTGTCTCACATGGAGACAGTCAGCATAACAGCATATAGTGTCGACGTTTCGGCTCCCATCGAGCCTTCTTCAAGACAGACAGAAAAACAACAGGTGTATACCCAGCAGCCCATGGGCTGTTATGCTGACTGTCTCCATGTGAGACACACCTGTGAGTGGCAATAAATTCTTCTATTTTCAAGGAAAAGTGGTGAGTGCCTGTACTCTTTTTGGATATATACATATATATATATATATACATACACACACACACACACATACATACATACATATATACACATACATATATACACACACACATACATATATACACACACATACATATATACACACACATACACACACAGGTTGAGTATCCCTTATCCAAAATGCTTGGGACCAGCAGTATTTTGGATATGGGATTTTTCCGTATTTTGGAATAATTGCATACCATAATGAGATATCATGGTGATGGGACCTAAATCTAAGCACAGAATGCATTTATATTACATATACACCTTATACACACAGCCTGAAGGTCATTTTAGCCAATATTTTTTATAACTTTGTGCATTAAACAAAGTGTGTGTACATTCACATAATTCATTTATGTTTCATATACACCTTAAACACACAGCCTGAAGGTCAATTAATACAAATTTTTAATAACTTTGTATATAATAAGAATTTACTTACCGATAATTCTATTTCTCGGAGTCCGTAGTGGATGCTGGGGTTCCTGAAAGGACCATGGGGAATAGCGGCTCCGCAGGAGACAGGGCACAAAAAAGTAAAGCTTTACTAGGTCAGGTGGTGTGCACTGGCTCCTCCCCCCATGACCCTCCTCCAGACTCCAGTTAGGTACTGTGCCCGGACGAGCATACACAATAAGGGAGGCATTTTGAATCCCGGGTAAGACTCATACCAGCCACACCAATCACACCGTACAACTTGTGATCTAAACCCAGTTAACAGTATGACAACAGAAAGGGCCTCTTAAAGATGGCTCCTTAACAATAACCCGAATTAGTTAACAATAACTATGTACAAGTATTGCAGATAATCCGCACTTGGGATGGGCACCCAGCATCCACTACGGACTCCGAGAAATAGAATTATCGGTAAGTAAATTCTTATTTTCTCTATCGTCCTAAGTGGATGCTGGGGTTCCTGAAAGGACCATGGGGATTATACCAAAGCTCCCAAACGGGCGGGAGAGTGCGGATGACTCTGCAGCACCGAATGAGAGAACTCCAGGTCCTCCTTTGCCAGGGTATCAAATTTGTAAAATTTTACAAACGTGTTCTCCCCCGACCACGTAGCTGCTCGGCAGAGTTGTAATGCCGAGACCCCTCGGGCAGCCGCCCAAGATGAGCCCACCTTCCTTGTGGAGTGGGCTTTTACAGTTTTAGGCTGTGGCAGGCCTGCCACAGAATGTGCAAGTTGAATTGTGTTACAAATCCAACGAGCAATCGACTGCTTAGAAGCAGGTGCGCCCAACTTGTTGGGTGCATACAATATAAACAGCGAGTCAGATTTTCTGACTCCAGCCGTCCTTGCAATGTATATTTTTAAGGCTCTGACAACGTCCAACAACTTGGAGTCCTCCAAGTCGCTAGTGGCCGCAGGCACCACAATAGGTTGGTTCAGATGAAATGCTGATACCACTTTAGGGAGAAAATGCGGACGAGTCCGCAGTTCTGCCCTATCCGAATGGAAGATTAGATAAGGACTTTTATAAGATAAAGCCGCCAATTCAGATACTCTCCTGGCAGAGGCCAGGGCTAGTAACATAGTCACTTTCAATGTGAGATATTTCAAATCCACCTTTTTCAATGGTTCAAACCAATGGGATTTGAGGAAATCTAAAACTACATTTAGATCCCACGGTGCCACCGGAGGCACCACAGGAGGCTGTATATGCAGTACTCCCTTGACAAAAGTCTGGACTTCAGGGACAGAGGCCAATTCTTTTTGGAAGAATATTGACAGGGCCGAAATTTGAACCTTAATGGATCCCAATTTGAGACCCATAGATAATCCTGATTGCAGGAAATGTAGGAAACGACCCAGTTGGAATTCCTCCGTCGGAACCCTCCGATCCTCGCACCACGCTACATATTTTCGCCAAATGCGGTGATAATGTTTCACGGTGACTTCCTTCCGTGCCTTAATCAAGGTAGGAATGACTTCTTCTGGAATGCCTTTCCCTTTTAGGATCTGGCGTTCAACCGCCATGCCGTCAAACGCAGCCGCGGTAAGTCTTGAAAAAGACAGGGACCCTGCTGTAGCAGGTCCCTTCTCAGAGGTAGAGGCCACGGTTCGTCCGTGAGCATCTCTTGAAGTTCCGGATACCAAGTCCTTCTCGGCCAATCCGGAACCACTAGTATTGTTCTTACTCTTCTTTGCCGTATGATCTTCAATACCTTTGGTATGAGCGGCAGAGGAGGAAACACATACACTGACTGGTACACCCAAGGAGTTACCAGTGCGTCCACAGCTATTGCCTGTGGATCTCTTGACCTGGCGCAATATTTGTCCAGTTTCTTGTTGAGGCGAGACGCCATCATGTCTACAATTGGTCTTTCCCAACGGTCTATTAACATGTTGAAGACTTCTGGATGTAGACCCCACTCTCCCGGATGAAGATCGTGTCTGCTGAGGAAGTCTGCTTCCCAGTTGTCCACGCCCGGGATGAACACTGCTGACAGTGCTATCACGTGATTCTCCGCCCAGCGAAGAATCTTGGCAGCTTCTGCCATTGCACTCCTGCTTCTTGTGCCGCCCTGCCTGTTTACATGGGCGACCGCCGTGATGTTGTCCGACTGAATCAACACCGGCTTTCCTTGCAGGAGAAGTTCCGCCTGGCTTAGAGCATTGTAGATTGCTCTTAGTTCCAGAATGTTTATGTGAAGAGACTTTTCCAGACTCGTCCATACTCCCTGGAAGTTTCTTCCTTGTGTGACTGCTCCCCAGCCTCTCAGGCTGGCGTCCGTGGTCACCAGGATCCAATCCTGAATGCCGAATCTGCGGCCTTCTAATAGGTGAGCCTTCTGCAACCACCACAGAAGTGACACCCTTGTCTTTGGTGACAGGGTTATTCGCAGGTGCATCTGCAGATGCGACCCTGACCATTTGTCCAACAGATCCCTTTGGAATATTCTTGCATGGAATCTGCCGAATGGAATTGCTTCGTAAGAAGCCACCATTTTTCCCAGGACTCTTGTGCATTGATGTACTGACACTTTTCCTGGTTTTAGGAGGTTCCTGACCAGATCGGATAACTCCTTGGCTTTTTCCTCTGGAAGGAAAACCTTTTTCTGAACCGTGTCCAGAATCATTCCTAGGAACAGCAGACGAGTTGTCGGGATTAAATGGGATTTTGGAATATTCAGAATCCACCCGTGTTGTCTTAGCACCTCTTGAGATAGTGCTAAAGCTGTCTCCAGCTGTTCTCTGGACCTTGCCCTTATTAGGAGATCGTCCAAGTATGGGATAACTAATACGCCTTTTCTTCGAAGAAGAATCATCATCTCGGCCATTACCTTGGTAAAGACCCGAGGCGCCGTGGACAATCCGAACGGCAGCGTCTGAAACTGATAGTCCATCTTGAACTTGAACTTTTTTATGTAGAGGTTCAAGGACTTCAGATTTAGAATAGGCCTTACCGAGCCATCCGGCTTCGGTACCACAAATAGAGTGGAATAATACCCCTTTCCTTGTTGTAATAGGGGTACTTTGACTATCACCTGCTGAGCGTACAGCTTGTGAATGGCTTCCAACACCCTCTCCCTTTCGGAAGAGACGGTTGGTAAGGCAGACTTCAGGAAACGATGAGGAGGATCCGTCTCTAATTCCAACCTGTACCCCTGAGATATTATCTGCAGGATCCAGGGGTCTACCTGCGAGTGAGCCCACTGCGCGCTGTAATTTTTGAGACGGCCCCCCACTGTCCCCGAGTCCGCTTGAGAGGCCCCAGCGTCATGCTGAGGTTTTTGCAGGAGCCGGGGAGGGCTTCTGTTCCTGGGAAGGAGCTGCCTGTTGGTGTCTCTTCCCTCTTCCTCTGCCTCGTGGCAGGTACGACAAGCCCTTTGCTCTCTTATTTTTGTAGGAGCGAAAAGGCTGCGGTTGAAAGGTCGGTGCCTTTCTCTGTTGGGGAGTGACTTGAGGTAAAAAAGTGGATTTCCCGGCAGTAGCCGTGGCCACCAAGTCTGATAGACCAACTCCAAATAACTCCTCCCCTTTATACGGCAAAACCTCCATGTGACGTTTTGAATCCGCATCGCCTGTCCACTGTCGTGTCCATAAGGCTCTTCTGGCTGAAATGGACATAGCACTCACCCGAGATGCCAGTGTGCAAATATCCCTCTGTGCATCACGCATATAGATAAATGCATCCTTTATTTGTTCTAACGACAGTAAAACATTGTCCCTATCTAGGGTATCAATATTTTCAATCAGGGATTCTGACCAAACTACTCCAGCACTGCACATCCAGGCAGTTGCTATAGCTGGTCGTAGTATAACACCTGCATGTGTGTATATATTCTTTTGAATAACTTCCATCTTTCTATCTGATGGATCCTTAAGTGCGGCCGTCTCAGGAGAGGGTAACGCCACTTGTTTGGATAAGCGTGTGAGCGCCTTGTCCACCTTAGGGGGTGTTTCCCAGCGCGCCCTAACCTCTGGCGGGAAAGGGTATAATGCCAATAACTTTTTTGAAATTATCAACTTTTTATCAGGAGCAACCCACGCTTCATCACACACGTCATTTAATTCTTCTGATTCAGGAAAAACTGTTTGTAGTTTTTTCACACCATACATAATACCCTGTTTTACGGTATCTGTAGTATCAGCTAAATGTAACGTCTCCTTCATTGCCAAAATCATATAACGTGTGGCCCTACTGGAAAATACGTTTGAATTTCTACCGTCGTCACTGGAATCAGTGCCCGTGTCTGGGTCTGTGTCGACCGACTGAGGCAAAGGGCGTTTTACAGCCCCTGACGGTGTTTGAGGCGCCTGGACAGGCATTAATTGATTGTCCGGCCGCCTCATGTCCTCAACTGACTGTTTAAGGGAAGATAAACCATCACGTAATTCCACAAATAAAGGCATCCATTCTGGTGTCGACCCCCTGGGGGGTGACATCTGCATATTTGGCAATTGCTCCGCCTCCACACCAATATCGTCCTCATACATGTCGACACCACGTACCGACACACACCGCAAACTCACAGGGAATGCTCTAATGAAGACAGGACCCACTAGCCCTTTTGGGGAGACAGAGGGAGAGTCTGCCAGCACACACCACAAAGCGCTATATATACAAGGGATATCCTTATATTAAGTGCTCCCTTATAGCTGCTTTAATATATATATATATAGCCATTAATGTGCTCCCCCTCTCTGTTTTACCCTGTTTCTGTAGTGCAGTGCAGGGGAGAGACCTGGGAGCCGTTCTGACCAGCGGAGCTGTGACAGAAAATGGCGCCGTGTGCTGAGGAGATAGGCCCCGCCCCTTTTTCGGCGGGTTCTTCTCCCGCTATTTTTCCAGTCAGGCAGGGGTTAAATATCTCCATATAGCCCCTATGGGCTATATGTGAGGTATTTTTAGCCTTGTATAAGGTTTATATTTGCCTCTCAGAGCGCCCCCCCCCAGCGCTCTGCACCCTCAGTGACTGCCCAGTGAAGTGTGCTGAGAGGAAAATGGCGCACAGCTGCAGTGCTGTGCGCTACCTTATGAAGACTGAGGAGTCTTCAGCCGCCGGTTTCCGGACCTCTTCACGCTTCAGCATCTGCAAGGGGGTCGGCGGCGCGGCTCCGGGACCGGACTCCACGGCTGGGCCTGTGTTCGATCCCTCTGGAGCTAATGGTGTCCAGTAGCCAAGCAGCAAATCCACTCTGCATGCAGGTGAGTTTACTACTTTCCCCCTAAGTCCCACGTTGCAGTGATCCTGTTGCCAGCAGGACTCACTGTAAAGAAAAAAACCTAAACTAAACTTTCTCTAAGCAGCTCTTTAGGAGAGCCACCTAGATTGCACCCTTCTCGTTCGGGCACAAAATCTAACTGGAGTCTGGAGGAGGGTCATGGGGGGAGGAGCCAGTGCACACCACCTGACCTAGTAAAGCTTTACTTTTTTGTGCCCTGTCTCCTGCGGAGCCGCTATTCCCCATGGTCCTTTCAGGAACCCCAGCATCCACTTAGGACGATAGAGAAATATATATATATATATATATATATATATATATATATATATATATACACACACACACTTTTTGCCTCTCTGTAAACAACCTTTTCACAGGGAAATACTTTAAGAAAATTGCACTTTTTAGGCGCTTGGATAGATAGATAGATAGATATAGATATCTCTACACACACACACACCTTGAAAAAGGGACTACGGCCCCGAAATACTGGAATTCTGTATGCGACACCCTAAATAAGTTTACCTTTTTTTTTTTTTTTTACACCAGTTCCTGGTGCCACTGTATTTTGTTTTATATGCATTGTTCCTTTAACAGAGGGCAACAGGGTAGCTGTACTATATGCAAGCGGAGTGACGGCCTATTATCTTTCAATATATACATATAGTATAAAAAACTCCATACTTTATTTATTGTTTCCAAGCTCTACTTTCCTTCTGGTCAATAAATACATAAATAGATATATAGAAGCACATTCTGGTGTTACTGTAAGCATTTTGTAAGCTTTACTGTGCACTGCATCCCAACCCTCACTGGTTAACTGTTCCTAGTGTGATTCCCTCCTGGTCAACTTAACTGCAAGAACACTGTCAATTATATGAGGTCCTAACAATACTTGTACAACATATTCATGAATTCTAACTTTGCACCAAACAGTGAGACATGTGAAAAGGTTGCTGTGTGCTATTTAATTATAGTAAGTACAAGATTAATTCCAAACTTACCAGCTCCACGTCAGGGGGCACATTTAGCCCTTCTGGTGCAATAAAAGGTTCCTCATTATCTTCAAGATCACTTGAGTCTAAAAAGGACATAAACGACATTTAAAAGGACTACATTGTAAATATTTTAGAAAAGCAAAACCTGAAAAATAACTGCTAAATGTGCAACTGAAAAGTCAGGATTCTGCACTGTCCTAGTCTTTGAAAAACAGGCTAATATGTAGCATATATCATGTAGATCTATTTGTTTTAGAAAGCAGCAGTGATCATATAATAATATACCCTATGGAACTCTGTAATACATATTTCTAAATACATGAAGTACTTTGTTAAACTGGAGTATCCTGTTAACCAGGGCATATGCAAATGTAGTGGGAGATTCCTGTGGCCTGGAAACCCCCCTCGCTAGCCTAAACCATGACCACCATAGCAATTGTATATAATAGAAATTTGCTAGAGCTGAATGTTTTAAATATCTCCTCAGTGTTACAAATAAAATACTTAGCAACACCAGTGGATCTTTTAAAATGTATCAGCCAGTAATTAATACATGTGTGTGCACCAGCTAGGAGACCTGTAAAACACGCACTGTTAGCGGTGCTCTGCTATAGACGTCTATAGGGTTAATTATCAATACTGTAACGTGTACATATATGTCCAGAGCAGTTTCTAGGTTCTTTTGCCGTTCCCCCAGACTTGGTCCAGTTCTATGGATTGGTGCCCACATCTGATATAAAGCATTCGACGCCGGTATGAATGGTCGACCATGTTAAGGTCGACAGTCATTAGGTCGACCATTATTGGTCAACATGGACTAATGGTCCACACATGAAAAGGGTCCACACTGATTTTTTTTAAACTGCTTTTGCTGTCATTTTTCCGTAACATGACCAGAAACCCCAATTAGTGTACTGCGACCTTAACATGGTCGACCATCCAAACGGATACCAAAGCATTCAGCTCAGGCAGGGGTCTCTACTGCCACATCTAATGGCTTACTGTTTTCGCTGTCCCTGTATATGTCGGAATTATAACATACAGTACATTGCACTTCGTACAATGCATGTTATAGCTGGTTCATGCAAATTATGCACTATTCATGGACTGGCCACATGCACCCTAACATCAAGCAGTTGGAAACTCCCGTCTAGAAATCCTGCGTTTGCCAGTGCAGGAACCTTCCTTTTTATTTTATTTTTTTAAATGACCTAATTTACATTCCCAGATTTCCTTGTTTTAGCTAAAGTGCATGTTTGTTATTTCAGGATGCACTGTGGGCTCAGAATATTTTTTGGCGTAAAACACACGTCTAATGTGCATGCTCACAAAACTGACGTACACTTCTGTCCATACTGTATGCAGATTGTTACACTTGTGGGCACTTACGACTCATTATAATTGGAAAGTCTGAATGGGGAAGAGAAATGAGCGTGAAAATAAAACAAGTACCATAAGGGCATCTTCATATAACCCCATCCAAGATGGAGCTAGTAACAGACACGTGCCTCACAGTATATCTTGTATCACCCACAGATTGTATATAAAGCATCAGTGTGGCTACCATATTATATGAACCTGCGGCCACTTCATTAGTTTTTGCGTTTTCATAAAGATAAAAAAAAAAAATCAAATGAGATTTTTAACTAAGTGAAAACAGTGGCCATTTACTGTAATTTGTACTTTTAAGTTGTATTTGCCCCTTCATTCAACTGTATATATTGTGTTTCTGTAGTAAATGTGAATTACACATTTATTAGTAACACTGTCCAGGCATGGTCTTATGTACAGGTCACTTCATTACAGTACTATATGGTATACACACATTTGGTGCCAAGATCTCTGCTAGGGAGCCTGTTACCTTAACATTAATGCAGCTCTGATTTTGTCTCAGTTGTTTGGGGCAGAATAGTGCCAGGTGGAATGTACAAAAAAAACTGGCTAGAATAACTGTAAAATGAACCCAATACTGGTACTGCTCCTGGTGTAAAACTGGCCACAGGGTAAGATTGGTTCTGGTATGAATGGTCGACCATGTTAAGGTCGACAGTCATTAGGTCAACCACTATTGGTCGACATGAACAAACTCGACACATGAAAATTGGCGACACGAGGAAGGTCGACACATAAAAATGTCAACATGGATTTTTTTTTAACTGTTTTTGGCGTAATTTTTTCCCTCAACTTGAACAGGAACCCCAATTAGTGTACCGTGACCCCTTGCACGCTGCGGGCAAGGTGCCGAGCGTGCAGTCCACGTGGATGCTAAAAATCTATTTGTCGACCTTTTCATCTACATGTACTGTGTCAGCCATTTGTCCATGTCGACCATGTCAATGTCGACCTAGCGACTGTCGACCTGTCAAACGGAAATCGGTAATATTGCAGAGCTAGAAGCATACGCAGGCCTATTTTACATTAAAAGCTCAGATGTAAAATGTGCATCTTACAACTGCACTTTTAATATAAAATGCACCCAACTTTACATGAGACCTCACATATATGCGCTCAGTCATTAAAGTAACAGGGTTTATACAGAAACATTCTGAAATCTTGTTGTACTGACTCAGGGAAACTGTGAAAGCTATGGGTTCCTGTTGTTAAATTCGGGATATTAGATAGACATTTCAAAGCATGAGTTATGGAATGAACTTGAATTTGGAATGGCATTGCGCAGTGAGTGTCAAAGTCCAATAGTGCAATGCGTTTCATCTGTGCTATATATTGCACAGATAATTAGAAATGAGACAACTGTAATAATCAGAGGATGGAATTGGCAAGTACAAGTGGCTGAGTGCCATTATTGACTGGTCTAGAACCTAGGTCATTGTTAATTGCAAAAATACAAAAAGCTTACAGATTGTGGAAATAAGTGATAAAGCATTTATTATTCGATGTTCCACATTACTAATTAAAACACACACAGACAACCCAGGGGTAGAAAGACACAGGGTAACCAGATGCAGCAATAGCGGAGCAGCGGAAAAATGAGGGCGGCACCAAACAGAACAAGGACATGGAAAGCAGGATTCTGCAAACAAAAGCTTCAGTGCAAAAAGTCACTAACAAAAGAAATAGGACGTTGTACAATGTGAAAACAGCATGCGAATGGACAAATGTTTTATTGCTGTGTTATACAGTCTTGTTATTCATTTGTCTATTTTCATACTACATTTCAGCATATTTCCCATATCGGCTAGCTTGTCGTCTGAAATAAGATTTTTGTACACAATCACTAATTTGATATGGAAAGTGACTGCGATGTGAAATAATGACATTTACAATTTGCTGTTCTAGTCGGAATTCAGGGGCAAAGACAAGCACAATTCTATTGGCTCAATTCAATTAGCTGTGAGACCTCTCAAGGCGCAAGTAAAATCAGTTATATGTCACGCATATGGTACTGCCAGACTTGCTGTGTGCAAAATTGTTCAAGTCCATGGAGAAATCAGGCAAGGTGGTAGAGTTTGGTGGTCATTGCCAGCATTTCCACGCCTTTGCAATAGAAATTCACCCCCCTCGCGGCCAATTGAATTGAGCACCGTGTGTCTGGAGATTGGCAGAGATAAAATATTAAAGGTGTCTATTTAATAAATATGTAAAAATCAGCACAAAAAAAACCCCAAACGCTTCCCCATTTGTTTTTCTCTCCATATTTAAATGCCGGGACAGCACTTGCAGCAGAGGGGGTGTCACGGTGAGGCTATATCAATCATATTGCGAATTTGTGAAAGATGTTTGCATGGTCTGTACAATCTAGTGTTCACTCTAGAATCAGGGCAGGGCGCCGGACCTAGAGGGGCACTAGCGTGCGCGCGCGGCCAAGCTGCGCACGCCGAAAGGGGTGTGGCCATGCAAAATAGGGGGCTGGGTCATTGCGGGTACTAAAAGGGGGCGTGGGCGGCGTCACTGTTGGGGGCGTGCCCAGCACCTACGGAGGTGCTGGGCTTCCCCAAGCGCTCTCTCAGCGTGAATGGATGCGCGCGGCATCTTTACACGGCTGTGAGGGCAGGAAGCGGGCAGCAGTTTTAGCAGGGCGCCGCAGAAAAGGCAAGGCGGGTTTTGCCCTTAAAAAAAAAAAAATGCTAAAATTGCCTAGCGCGAACACTACAATCACTGTGTCTGTGACGTCAGCCCTACTCTGATCAGAGAAGTGGCCGGCGGTGCAACCAGGAGAGCACCTAGAGAAGACACAAACCACCACCTATAGATGGCATTATGTTTCTCAAAATAAAGAGGAGAAAAGCTTCATCTGTATAAACACCATTCCTGCACAGCCCGGTTATTTCACATGGGGCCTGCAGTAATGTGAGAACTGAAAAGGCGGCAAAACCAGGGAGTTCTCCACACTTTTCATGTAACTAGAGAGAAAGCAAAAGTATGGTTGTCTCCAGCTAAAGTGCTGGAGAAAAGCCATATTATTGTTTATTAAATAGACCCCTAAAGAACTGTTGCTGTAATAAAGTTTACAAATAATAGAGAGCCATATTGTATGCACTGCAGTTTAAAATGTCAAAAATCAAATTGGAAGTCTATTTATTGACATGAAGAATGCAACATGAACAGCTTAATTCAACCATATGAAAACATTGGCAATAATTTCCTTTTCCCCTCTCTCTGCCTTATTATACGGAGTCAGTTCATTAAATATGCTTACATTTGGCCAACTTGCAAAATCAAATCTATGCAGAAATATTAATACTAGTCTACAGTAAAATTTGTATTTACTGAGGGTCAATACAATTGTTTCCAATGAATACTAATCAGGCAAGATGAAAAGAATCGTTCAACCTATTTAAAAGGCATTATACAGCCAAGGGACATCAATTATTTCCAAGGCAAGCGATAGAAAATATTCCATATCTAAAGTTCAGCTTAATGTTAATTCTGACTGAGCATCAGTTAGTTAAAGTGGCATTAAACGTCATTAAAAAAATGAAAAAGTTATGTGCTTTGGGAATACAAAAAAAAAAGATGTAAGGTCAGATGTGAACATAGCTTCTATGTACGATTAGTCTGTGCAGTTGGAATTCATGAAGCTGTTGGATATCCTACACAAAAATCGAGCTCCAATGCTGCCACAGCAAGAAATAAACCATTCGAAGCTGGATAAGTCTAGGTCAATGAACCGCAGTCTTATCAGTTTCAGCTTTTCACTGCACAAATAGATATCCAGAGCATGAAGGGTACAGCAAAACTTTGCATTGCACCATCACTAATAAAAGCACCATAAATATTCAGAATGGCGGTATGAAAGAGATCATCAGTTATCACACAACACTATAATCATGGAAACAGTTTATTGGTGCAAAGTAGATTAAAATAAACACAACAGAATATCAATTTCAGTTAAATTAAATAGTCCCATGTGTCTTCCTTCAAATGCACAAAAAGCATTTTGTTACTTATTTCTGGCTATTAAGGGATGGGGTGTGGTTCAATAGTAAAAAGATAGCCAATACGTTGACCCTAAATGGTCAACATGGTCAAAAAGTAGGCTTGGGAAAGGTCGACAGGTACAAAAGTTAGATCTCAAAACGGTGAATACGTTTTTTTTTAGGTGTCATTTTGTATGTTTCACCATATATGAGCCAAATTAGTAGAAATGTGTATCCTCACGGGCTCACTGCACTGGCCACGCTTCAGCCAAGGTGTCAACCATTGTCATGTCTACCTTTCTCTACTCTCAATCTTCACCATATGTTCAGGTATACATAAGATTGCCATTAATATTTTAGTTTGATTTCGTTGGACAGATAAATAAGAATTTACTTACCGATAATTCTATTTCTCGTAGTCCGTAGTGGATGCTGGGGACTCAGTCAGGACCATGGGGAATAGCGGCTCCGCAGGAGACAGGGCACAAAAATAAAGCTTTAGGATCAGGTGGTGTGTACTGGCTCCTCCCCCTATGACCCTCCTCCAAGCCTCAGTTAGGATACTGTGCCCGGACGAG
Organism: Pseudophryne corroboree; assembly: GCF_028390025.1. Classification (NCBI taxonomy): domain Eukaryota; kingdom Metazoa; phylum Chordata; class Amphibia; order Anura; family Myobatrachidae; genus Pseudophryne; species Pseudophryne corroboree. The sequence goes on along the minus strand of NC_086444.1, from coordinate 340,423,016 downwards.
CGTACACAATAAGGAAGGATATTGAACCCCGGGTAAGACTCATACCAGCCACACCAATCACACCGTATAACTTGTGATCTGAACCCAGTTAACAGTATGACAAACGTAGGAGCCTCTGAACAGACGGCTCACAACAAATAACAACCCGATTTTTTTTGTAACAATAACTATGTACAAGTATTGCAGACAATCCGCACTTGGGATGGGCGCCCAGCATCCACTACGGACTACGAGAAATAGAATTATCGGTAAGTAAATTCTTATTTTCTCTAACGTCCTAAGTGGATGCTGGGGACTCCGTCAGGACCATGGGGATTATACCAAAGCTCCCAAACGGGCGGGAGAGTGCGGATGACTCTGCAGCACCGAATGAGAGAACTCAAGGTCCTCCTCAGCCAGGGTATCAAATTTGTAGAATTTTGCAAACGTATTTGCCCCTGACCAAGTAGCAGCTCGGCAGAGTTGTAATGCCGAGACTCCCCGGGCAGCCGCCCAGGATGAGCCCACTTTCCTTGTGGAATGGGCCTTGACAGATTTAGGTTGTGGCAAGCCTGCCACAGAATGTGCAAGTTGAATTGTGCTACAAATCCAACGAGCAATCGTCTGCTTAGAAGCAGGAGCACCCATCTTGTTGGGTGCATACAATATAAGCAGTGAGTCAGACTTTCTGACTCCCGCCGTTCTTGAAATATATATTTTCAATGCCCGGACCACGTCCAACAACTTGGAATCCTCCAACTCGTTAGTAGCCGCAGGCACCACAATAGGCTGGTTCAGGTGAAACGCTGACACCACCTTAGGCAGAAAATGAGGACGCGTCCGCAGTTCTGCCCTGTCCGTATGGAAAATAAGATATGGGCTCTTATATGATAAAGCCGCCAATTCTGATACTCTCCTGGCTGAAGCCAGGGCCAGTAGCATGGTTACTTTCCATGTAAGATACTTCAGCTCCACCGATTTGAGCGGCTCAAACCAATGGGATTTGAGAAAATCCAAGACTACATTAAGATCCCACGGTGCCACTGGGGGCACAACCGGGGGCTGTATATGTAGTACTCCTTTTACAAAAGTCTGGACTTCAGGAACTGAAGCCAATTCTTTCTGGAAGAAAATTGACAGGGCCGAAATTTGAACCTTAATGGACCCCAATTTGAGGCCCATAGACAATCCTGTTTGCAGGAAATGTAGGAATCGACCCAGTTGAAATTCCTCCGTGGGGGCCTTCCTGGCCTCACACCACGCAACATATTTTCTCCAAATGCGGTGATAATGTTGTGCAGTCACCTCCTTCCTGGCTTTTACCAGTGTAGGAATGACCTCTTCCGGAATGCCTTTTTCCTTTAGAATTCGGCGTTCAACCGCCATGCCGTCAAACGCAGCCGCGGTAAGTCTTGGAATAGACACGGTCCCTGCTGAAGCAGGTCCCGTCTTAGAGGTAGAGGCCACGGATCCTCCGTGAGCATCTCTTGAAGTTCCGGGTACCAAGTTCTTCTTGGCCAATCCGGAGCCACTAGTATCGTTCTTACTCCCTTCTGCCGTATAATTCTCAGTACTTTTGGTATGAGAGGCAGAGGAGGGAACACATACACTGACTGGAACACCCACGGTGTTACCAGAGCGTCCACAGCTATTGCCTGAGGATCTCTTGACCTGGCGCAATACCTGTCCAGTTTTTTGTCGAGGCGGACGCCATCATATCCACCATTGGTTTTTCCCAACGGTTCACAATCATGTGGAAGACTTCTGGATGAAGTCCCCACTCTCCCGGGTGTAGATCGTGTCTGCTGAGGAAGTCTGCTTCCCAGTTGTCCACTCCCGGAATGAATACTGCTGACAGTGCTATCACATGATCTTCCGCCCAGCGAAGAATCCTTGCAGCTTCTGCCATTTCTGTCCTGCTTCTTGTGCCGCCCTGTCTGTTTACGTGGGCGACTGCCGTGATGTTGTCCGACTGGATCAACACCGGCTGACCCTGAAGCAGGGGTTTTGCCAGACTTAGAGCATTGTAAATCGCTCTTAGCTCCAGTATATTTATGTGAAGAGACATCTCCAGGCTTGACCATACTCCCTGGAAGTTTCTTCCTTGTGTGACCGCTCCCCAGCCTCTCAGACTGGCATCCGTGGTCACCAGGACCCAGTCCTGTATGCCGAATCTGCGGCCCTCTAACAGATGAGCACTCTGCAACCACCACAGAAGAGACACCCTTGTCCGTGGCGATAAGGTTATCCGCTGATGCATCTGCAGATGCGATCCGGACCATTTGTCCAGCAGATCCCACTGAAAAGTTCGTGCGTGGAATCTGCCGAATGGAATCGCTTCGTAAGAAGCCACCATCTTTCCCAGGACTCTTGTGCATTGATGTACAGACACTGTCCCTGGTTTTAGGAGGTTCCTGACAAGTTCGGATAACTCCCTGGCTTTCTCCTCCGGAAGAAACACCTTTTTCTGAACCGTGTCCAGAATCATTCCCAGGAACAGCAGACGTGTTGTCGGGGTCAACTGAGATTTTGGAAAATTCAGAATCCACCCGTGTTGTTGCAGCACTACTTGGGTTAGTGCTACTCCGTCCTCCAGCTGTTCTCTGGACCTTGCCCTTATCAGGAGATCGTCCAAGTAAGGGATAATTAATACGCCTCTTCTTCGCAGAAGAATCATCATTTCGGCCATTACCTTGGTAAAGACCCGAGGTGCCGTGGACAATCCAAACGGCAGCGTCTGAAACTGATAATGACAGTTTTGCACCACGAACCTGAGGTACCCTTGATGTGAAGGGCAAATTGGGACATGCAGGTAAGCATCCTTTATGTCCAGGGACACCATAAAGTCCCCTTCTTCCAGATTCGCTATCACTGCTCTGAGTGACTCCATCTTGAACTTGAATTTTTGTATGTACAGGTTCAAAGATTTCAGATTTAGAATAGGTCTTACCGAGCCGTCCGGCTTCGGTACCACAAATAGCGTGGAGTAATACCCCTTTTCCCTGTTGTAGGAGGGGTACCTTGACTATCACCTGCTGAGCAAACAGCTTGTGAATGGCTTCCAATACCGTCTCCCTGTCTGAGGGAGACGTTGGCAAAGCAGACTTTAGGAACCGGCGAGGGGGAGACTTCTCGAATTCCAACCTGTAACCCTGAGATACTACCTGCAGAATCCAGGGGTCCACCTGTGAGCAAGCCCACTGTGCGCTGAAATTCTCGAGTCGACCCCCCACCGTTCCTGAGTCCGCTTGTAAGGCCCCAGCGTCATGCTGAGGGCTTTGCAGAACCCTGGGAGGGCTTCTGTTCCTGGGCAGGGGCTGCTTGCTGCCCTCTCTTACCCCTTCCTCTGCCCCTAGGCAGATATGACTGTCCTTTTGTCCGCTTGTTCTTATAGGACCGAAAGGACTGCGGCTGAAAAGACGGTGTCTTTTTCTGTTGGGAGGGGGTCTGAGGTAAAAAGGTGGATTTTCCGGCAGTTGCCGTGGCCACCAGATCCGATAGACCGACGCCAAATAATTCCTCCCCTTTATACGGCAATACAGGTTGAGTATCCCATATCCAAATATTCCGAAATACGGACTTTTTTGAGTGAGAGTGAGATAGTGAAACCTTTGTTTTTTGATGACTCAATGTACACAAACTTTGTTTAATACACAAAGTTATTAAAAATATTGTATTAAATGACCTTCAAGCTGTGTTTATAAGGTGTATATGAAACATAAATGAATTGTGTGAATGTACACACACTTTGTTTAATGTACAAAGTTATGAAAAATATTGGCTAAAATGACCTTCAGGCTGTGTGTATAAGGTGTATATGTAACATAACTGCATTCTGTGCTTAGATTTAGGTCTCATCACCATGATATCTCATTATGGTATGCAATTATTCCAAAATACGGAAAAATCCGATATCCAAAATACCTCTGGTCCCAAGCATTTTGGATAAGGGAGACTCAACCTGTACTTCCATATGTCGTTTGGAATCCGCATCACCTGACCACTGTCGCGTCCATAAACTCCTTCTGGCAGATATGGACATCGCATTTACTCTCGATGCCAGAGTGCAAATATCTCTCTGCGCATCTCGCATATAAAGGAAAGCATCCTTTAATTGCTCTATAGTCAATAAAATACTGTCCCTATCCAGGGTATCAATATTTTCAGTCAGGGAATCCAACCAGACGACCCCAACACTGCACATCCAGGCTGAGGCGATGGCCGGTCGCAGTATAACACCAGTATGTGTGTATATACTTTTTAGGGTAGTTTCCAGTCTCCTATCTGCTGGATCCTTGAGGGCGGCCGTATCCGGAGATGGTAACGCCACTTGTTTTGATAAGCGTGTGAGCGCCTTATCCACCCTAGGGGGTGTTTCCCAGCGCGCCCTAACCTCTGGCGGGAAAGGGTATAATGCTAATAACTTTTTTGAAATTAGCATTTTTCTATCTGGGTTAAACCACGCTTCATCACATACATCATTTATTTCCTCTGATTCAGGAAAAACTACAGGTAGTTTTTTCACCCCCCACATAATACCCCTTTTTGTGGTACTTGCAGCATCAGAGATATGCAAAGCCTCCTTCATTGCCGTGATCATATAACGTGTGGCCCTACTTGAAAATACGTTTGTTTCATCACCGTCGACACTAGATTCAGTGTCTGTGTCTGGGTCTGTGTCGACCGACTGAGGTAAAGGGCGCTTTACAGCCCCTGACGGTGTCTGAGACGCCTGGGCAGGTACTAACTGGTTTGCCGGCCGTCTCATGTCGTCAACTGATTTTTGTAATGTGCTGACATTATCACGTAATTCCATAAACAAAGCCATCCATTCCGGTGTCGACTCCCTGGGGGGTGACATCACCATTATCGGCAATTGCTCTGCCTCCGCGCCAACATCGTCCTCATACATGTCGACACACACGTACCGACACACAGCAGACACACACAGGGAATGCTCTTATCGAAGACAGGACCCCACTAGCCCTTTGGGGAGACAGAGGGAGAGTTTGCCAGCACACACCCAAGCGCTATAATATATATGGGAACAACCTTATATAAGTGTTGTTCCTTATAGCAGCTTAAATATATCCAGTATATCGCCAAAAAATGCCCCCCCTCTCTGTTTTACCCTGTTTCTGTAGTGCAGTGCAGGGGAGAGTCCTGGGAGCCTTCCTCACAGCGGAGCTGAGCAGGAAAATGGCGCTGTGTGCTGAGGAGAATAAGCCCTGCCCCCTATTTCGGCGGGCTTTCCTCCCGTGGATTTAGATAAGTGGCATGGGTTAAATACATACATATAGCCTTAATGGCTATATGTGATGTATTCTTTTGCCTTAAGGTAATAAAATATTGCTGCCCAGGGCGCCCCCAGCAGCGCCCTGCACCCTCCGTGACCGCTTGGTGTGAAGTGTGTGACAACAATGGCGCACAGCTGCAGTGCTGTGCGCTACCTTCATGAAGACTGAAAAGCCTTCTGCCGCCTGTTTCCGGACCTTCAATCTTCAGCATCTGTAAGGGGGGTCGGCGGCGCGGCTCCGGGACGAACCCCAGGGCGAGACCTGTGTTCCGACTCCCTCTGGAGCTAATGGTGTCCAGTAGCCTAAGAATCCAATCCATCCTGCACGCAGGTGAGTTGAAATTCTCTCCCCTTAGTCCCTCGATGCAGTGAGCCTGTTGCCAGCAGGACTCACTGAAAATAAAAAACCTAAAAAACTTTTTCTAAGCAGCTCTTTAAGAGAGCCACCTAGATTGCACCCTGCTCGGACGGGCACAAAAACCTAACTGAGGCTTGGAGGAGGGTCATAGGGGGAGGAGCCAGTACACACCACCTGATCCTAAAGCTTTATTTTTGTGCCCTGTCTCCTGCGGAGCCGCTATTCCCCATGGTCCTGACGGAGTCCCCAGCATCCACTTAGGACGTTAGAGAAAGATAATTTAAGTACATGTAATATGCAGCTGATAACAATGACCTCATTAAGAGAATATGCAATGGTTTTTAGGACACATGCAGGATACTCTTCTGATGAAGCTGGGTGGTCTTTGCCGAGGGAAATGCGTTAAGAGCTTGTATCATTATCTTGCCACTCTTTTGGATGCTGCAACTGGATCTTGATATGAACTGAGATATTCACTAATGGGACTCTGCTAACTCTCTACCTGAACTACTACACCTGCAGCGCTGTAACACCTAGTGCACAGGTTCTCAAACTCGGTCCTCAGGACCCCACACAGTGCATGTTTTGCAGGTTTCCTCACAGAATCGCAAGTGAAATAATTAGATCCTCCTGTGGACCTTTTAAAATGTGTCAGTGAGTAACTAATACACCTGTGCACTTGCTGGGTTACCTGCAAAACATGCACTGTGTGGGGTCCTGAGGACCGAGTTTGAGAACCACTGACCTAGTGGATTTCCTGCACAGCCTACAACCTCTGCAATCAGTTGCTAAAAGGGACTGCTTTGGACATTAAACCATACAATTTGGGTAATACTTTGCTGCAGACTTTCAGTTTTCAGTGACTAATTGTGGCACCTGTAGTCCCTATCCATTTACCAGCTTTTAAGGCCGGGATCCATATATGTTGCTTAATATATGGGACTTTTTTTTTTTTTATACGTGGTGAATTAAAATTTGTCAAATTACATTTTAATCCCTCAATCTTTCCATATGTTTTAATAGATTTGATATATTATCTTTGCAAACAACCACAACTATTCAAATTTGTTTAGCGCCAGTTTTTTAATTTTGCTATTGCTTCTATTGGGACTGACCATCCCTTCCTGGCTGCTATTGACAGCACGTTAGAATGTTTTTTAGATTGTGCGGTCTACCTTTTACCTGTTGACCATTTATGGTCGACCTATTGACTATCACTGTACTGTAGATCTATCAACCAGATACCTGAAGGGATATAAGGATGTGAGACAGGCAGATGATGCTACTTCGAGTCTAGTCATATGCAGACGATTTATCACAGGTATCTCTTAATTACACTGTGATATCACCTGTGAACTTATTTCCCTAAAATGCATACTAGAACCAGTGGTGGACTTCCCCTTTAAAATAATACAGAAACAAAATATTGTATTAATTGTTGAATTTGAAGCCCATCAAAACAGCCTGTGTATACAATCTTGCTGCAATAAAAGCAATTGGCCCTGACTTATATTAAAGCTGTCATTTTTTGTGTGCCTGGTACAGTAATATACTGAACTAAAGCAAAAACCTACCTTTATCATCTTTGTCTCTTTGTGGCTCTTCCTCTTCTGTGGGTTGTGAAGGATCGTAATAGTCACTTTTATATTTGAAACCCACATAATTATACATTCCATCTTCTGCTAAGGCTTCACTTAGCCGCTTATATTCTTCCTCTTGAAGGAAAATACCAACATATGTTAAAATCTTACAAATCAAAACTAAAAAAGAAAAGAAAAAACGCAAGGCCCTGCATGGAAACCATAATCCTACTAATAGATTATTCCAAACAATATATTTTTTTTTATCACTAATAGACAGGAAAAAAGGCAAATCACTTTTCCTAATAAGCATATTTGGGAGCAAATACATGAAAAAGTTCAGGATTCTAAAAATGTGACTGCAACTTGCTGATTTTTTATTTTTTATTAAATAAAGGGAGAATATTCCAGTTTACTGAAAGGTCAGTCTCTACAAATAAAACTATCCTGTGGTCCACATTCAGAGAGCTGTTTTCCAATCCAATGGGTACTGTCAAATAGATAATATCAGAAAGAGTGAGTATAAAATAATCCAAATTCCATTCATCTTTTGAATCAAATAGGAAAGCCAATTTTATCATTTCTAAAAATGTTATTTAAATAGTTGATGTACCTTGCCTTGCTTCCTCTTCAAGCAAGTCCGTATGCAACGCTAAATACCTCTCTTCATCACACAAAGCCTCAATCCGAGCCTCCTCTTCAGATAAATTGTAGTTTCGGTTCCATGAGTTGTGCTCTGCGTCATATTCAGAGAGGTCATGCAGATGACCACGCCCATCATACCTGCAACACGAATAAAATGGTTAGTACAATGTACTTAAAACTGTAGTACTTCATTGTAAGAACTTACTGGTCTAATCTGTCCTGTCACAAAACTAACTCACTATAAAAATGTTGTATTTTCTGAAAATACAAGTTCTCTTATTTATGTCTTCTTTGGACATGTTGCAATGTACACTGGTTAGACTACTCTACGCAATAGTAAAGCTTTTAATAAATCTAGTCTGAAGATTTTGCTTATTTAGAAATAACTCAAATGGTAATTCTAATGTCAAAATGCCTGATGGCAATTTTCTTTTATAAGTTCTTACCGTTTGTTTTCCAACCATTTACTTAGCTAAATATTTTATTTGTAAATTTGCGAAGGGTCTGGAAACTTCTAATTTACATTCACACGAACCCGAACACATAAATACCTATCCGTAAGAACCAAAGGCTGGAAATTTTCTCGCTTCTTTCTGCTAGTCCGCATCTCTCAGCAGAAATCTTCACCGCAGATACGTAGATCTCTTGGTGGTAAAATCATGGCTAGGCTCGACCCTTAGCCAAATGGCTGAGGAAATAAGTTCTGGTTATGTAGTAGAGAGACACACATACATGGCAACAGAAACATACGTATGTAGTTTAAGGAGGCTTTGTGGGATAATAATAGAAACCAGATAGCTAAGACTATTTGCTCAGGCACCAATGATGTAACCAACAGATGTATTAAGACCACCATAAAATTATAATTGGTTTGAAAATGTGGTTTAACGGTGCTAGCATATATCCAATATACAGTACACTAAATAAGCTAGATGATACATCTGTTGTAGCAGCAATAGATCCTCGTAAACACATACACTAATAGTAGATACAGCAATGGTCAGTACAACTGCGGAATAGATTGACATGAAAGTAAATAAGTTCTCCTGAATTAAAAAGGGTCAAGACAGCAAATAGTCAAAAATGACAGAAAAAGTGTAACAAAAACCTCCTTAATTTACAAAACTATACCATCTTATTTAAATTGAAAGCTTTGCTTTATGCCTTCACAGAACATGCTATAAACACATTAAGCAGTCACTTAATGGTGTTCACAACAGAACCAGATGTAGATTAATGTCCACTTGGAGAGAAATTAGAAACAAAAGGAATAAACAAAAATTCCAAATAGATCTTTTTGAATTGAATATCTGCAGGTGGTACCAGAAATCCACAAAACATAAGGGTAACCACCCAAGAACTGTATCCCCTACCACTGAAAAATAATCAGAACACAGAAGTACCACTAAAAATAGTGAAACTTTAGTAGGCCGCTTAAGAGAATCTCGGGCTTACCCTAGTACCTAGTTGCCAGCATTTTTTAATCGCTGCATAAAAAATTAGAAATTATGTGGGGCTTTTCAAACAAAGGCTATCGTTAAAAAGGTATTACTGCATCTTTCATCCCACAAAGACAACAAATAAACTGGTGCCCCGGGATACAAATGGCACAGTCCATCGACGAAGGCTTCCTCCTACACATTACTGAAAATAAGTAAAAAGCATGACATAAGTACATTTTTTGGGGTCATACACAGAGGCATTAAAATTAATTTGTGCAGGTCATCAAAACCTAGTAAAATGCTATCACACTATGGGGCTCTAAAAAAAAAAAAATGAAGATGGACCTGTATGCACATGACTTCTAGCATGCATTAACATTGCATCAAATCTATGAAGACACTGACTCCAGCATTATCAAATGTTAATGCCTAGCCATATATAACAGAGTGCTACAGAATGTAAATTCAGAACCTGTGAAAGCATTATAACAGCATATACTCCTTTTTTTTAAGACACATTAATGAGTCTTAACAGTCACGATGCAAGGCCAAACTACCAACAATTCAACAATCGTTTTTCAATGACTGTGTGTATGGAACTTACGCTCAAAAGAGCACAGAGCTACCTTGCATTAAAAAGGTTAAAAAAAAACAGTTCCCTTTCTGGATGTAAACGTAATATTTATGCTGTTAAATTTTGCTCTAGAAAGTCAGTCAATGCTGAGTATGACTGCGAATTTCCAAAAACACCCAACAAATTCTCTGACATACAGCTATACTCAAAAAAAAAAAAAAAAAAAAAAAATCTTTAGTGGCAAAAGTGGACTGCATCAAACTGCTCTGGGATGGAGCAATACGTCAGCCATACTAAAAGAGTGATATGAGGTCAAGAGAAAGCACTGAATAATATGGGAAGAAATTCAATCGTTTTGCGATCCATCCCCCCTCCTTCACAGCCAGAAGTACTGGGTTTAGGCGGACAAAGATTCAATTGTTTTTGTTGATGTGTGTGCCACAGACGCCCATTACTTATTCCATATAAAGGGGATAGTACATGAAAAGTGCTGGTATTTAGCACAACAATGATATTACTTTAAAGATTTTTTTTTTCATTTTAAAACAAACTATTATAGCGATACATTTATAAAAACCATCACCGGCCAGTGATTTTCATATAATTGAAACAATGCAAAAAGAATTGTTTCAAATGTGGTACACATATTGGCCGGTGTTGGTTTTTATTCGTGTTATATATGTTTCGCTATAATAGTTTGTTTAAAATAAAACAAAAATATACAAAGTAATATCGTTGTGCTAAATACCAGCACTTTTCATATACTATTTTCCTTGGATTTTCTCTTTCGGGTCAATTACACCCATTGAAAAGCAGCAGGTATCTGGCCACTAATAGGCGATGGGTTCTCTGTCTTTTTCTGATTTTTACTTATTACGTATGTCTTGCCCAAATGTACCGGATTCTGACGCATAAAGCAGCTAAGCCCATGCTAACTACTGGGTGTGCTGTGTCCTCGTGGTCAAAGCCCGTTTTGTTTAGTTTTTTTTTTTTTTTGGGGGGGGGGGGGGGGGGGGGAGACAACTTCTCAGGAGGGTACAAGGAAAAACAATGTGCACCCACAGCGCTCCTTAAATCAAACTAATCAATCAATAGTCTGCAATTACAGAAACTAGGTTAACAATGAACAGTTCCCAACAGGTTCTTTAAACAAACATGGACATTTATTAGGCCCATAATAAATTAGTGGAGATGTGTGGTCTGGCTGTGCACATCATCATTAAGTATGATAAACCAACCTAGCAGATTTTCCTGCTTACCTATTAGGTGCAAGGAAAAATGTCATATGCTGGTGTTCGCAAAGTTGACGAGAAGCCTTGCAGCCACTGCTGCTTGTTCATTATCCCCTTTAATGTGTTACTCTCTAGCACTTTAGAAAACATTTCTCAATATAAGTATTCAAACTTTATTGAATTATTACTTTGACATGAAAATAACCCTCAATATGTTCGAATTATGCTTGTACACATTTGACCTGATTCATGTTTGTAAGTAAAGCAAAAAGGCAAGCAACTGGGAAAACCATGTTGCACTGCAGGTGGGGCAGAAGAAACATGTGCAGAGTGTTAAGGTGGGTACTCACAGAGCGATCGCTGCTTAAAATCTAAGCAATCTGACTAGATAGCTTAGATTTTAAGCATGATCGCTCCGTGTGTACCCCCCCCACAGCGATAGCGATGCGCAGGCTATCGCTGGTGCTAGATTGGCCTGCCTTGCAGGTCCCCCCCCCCCCCACCCCACCCCGTCTCCCCACCCCCACACATCGTACTGTGCTGAGCGGTGGAAGAGATGTGTGCTAGTTCACTCAGCACACATCTCTCCCAAATCAGGCCGTGAGTACTGGCCTTTAAATTTGGGTGGGGTGTTTTCACACTGAGATCTAAATTGCAGTGTAAAAATAAAGCTGTAACATTTGTGGGCTACATGCTAAAATAGCCAGTATTTACCCTGCACAGAAAAAAAATATAAAATGTACATGCTTCCCTTGCGTGGCAACATGGTTTGTTCTAGAAAAAAAAAAAAAAAAAAAGTTACAAGCTTTTTTTTTTTTGCTTTACTTACAAACATGAATCAGGCAGATTGTCAGATAATGGAGGCCTTTCAATTTTTTTTTTTTTTTGCAGCCAATCTCTAGTCTAAAGCGATGGGAGATTGCAGGGCAATATTCAAGTGGTGTTTTTTTGCGCATATCATCGCCAAGCAGATAGGGTTTAGCGGCATAAAGTGGTTAAACTAATGGGCTTGATGCGAGAAGTACTGCTGGAGCCAACAAACAGACGACTTTTTAAACATTTCAGCACGCTACCTCAGGAGGATGCCAGCTGAAATGTGTTCCCCTCGCGGCTATTCACGCCCAAACAGAGCAACAATTGAATAGTTCTATCCAGCTCCATCTCATGGCAGACATGGAGAAAAACAACTGTAATACCCACAAAATGTCTGTCAGATGGACGTTTCTCCCTCAGCCTAGGGCAGCACATATGCTGCCCGACAAGGCCTCACAAAATATCATATTTTTAGACATGCTGGACGATTCGGTATGTCCGACAAACCAATCATTTGTCTGTTCGGTCGCACAAACACACTATACAATTAGTTTGGCAAGCTAATTGTTTAATCTATGCCCAGAATTAGAATTGATGCAATGTTATATTACAGTAGCAATTCCATCAAGGGGGCCGATTCAATTTACCGACAGTTGAATAGCGCCGGGAATTAGCTCCCGGCGCTATTCAATTCAGCTCAAGTTAAGTCAGGTTGTTTTGTCGGGAGAACGGGCATTCTCCGACTTAACTCCCCGCCGTGATGCTGATTCCCGACAGAATCAGCCTCACGCCAGCCGCACTTTTGGCGGATTTCCTCTCTCATCTCCCGGGGGTGAGAGAAGAATTCCCGACAATTGGTGTCACTTGGCGCTGTATTGAATAGTGCCGGGGGCTAATTCACGGTGCTATTCAACTGTCTATGAATTGAACAGACCCCAAGGTGTTCATCTAAGATGTGAACGGCCAAATATTCTCTGTAAAGCGCTGCAGAATATGTGTGCGCTATATAAAATAAGAATTTACTCACCGGTAATTCTATTTCTCGTAGTCCGTAGTGGATGCTGGGGACTCCGTAAGGACCATGGGGAATAGACGGCTCCGCAGGAGACTGGGCACAATTAAAGAAGGATTCAGGACTATCTGGTGTGCACTGGCTCCTCCCCCTATGACCCTCCTCCAGACCTCAGTTAAGATACTGTGCCGGAAGAGCTGACACAATAAGGATGGATTTTGAATCCCGGGTAAGACTCATACCAGCCACACCGTACAACTCGTGATATGAACCCCGGTTAACAGTATGATAACAACGGAGCCTCTGAACAGATGGCTCGCAATAACAACCCGATTTGTGGAACAATAACGATTTACAAGTATTGCAGACAATCCGCACTTGGGATGGGCGCCCAGCATCCACTACGGACTACGAGAAATAGAATTACCGGTGAGTAAATTCTTATTTTCTCTGACGTCCTAGTGGATGCTGGGGACTCCGTAAGAACCATGGGGATTATACCAAAGCTCCCAAACGGGCGGGAGAGTGCGGATGACTCTGCAGCACCGAATGAGCAAACTCAAGGTCCTCCTCAGCCAGGGTATCAAATTTGTAAAATTTTGCAAAAGTGTTAGACCCTGACCAAGTAGCCGCTCGGCAAAGTTGCAGTGCCGAGACCCCTCGGGCAGCCGCCCAAGATGAGCCCACCTTCCTTGTGGAGTGGGCTTTTACTGATTTTGGCTGCGGTAGTCCTACCGCAGAATGCGCAAGTTGAATAGTGTTACAAATCCAGCGAGCAATGGTCTGCTTAGAAGCAGGAGCACCCAGCTTATTGGGTGCATACAGGATAAACAGCGAATCAGTTTTCCTGACTCCAGCCGTCCTGGAAACATAAATTTTCAGGGCCCTGACTACGTCCAGCAACTTGGAATCCTCCAAGTCCCTAGTAGCCGCAGGCACCACAATAGGTTGGTTCAAGTGAAACGCTGATACCACCTTCGGGAGAAACTGAGGACGAGTCCTCAACTCTGCCCTATCCATATGGAAAATCAGATAAGGGCTTTTACACGACAAAGCCGCCAATTCTGATACACGCCTGGCCGAAGCCAGGGCCAACAACATGACCACTTTCCACGTGAGATATTTCAAATCCACGGTTTTCAGTGGCTCGAACCAATGTGACCTCAGGAATCCCAAAACCACATTGAGATCCCAAGGTGCCACAGGATGCACGTAAGGAGGCTGAATATGCAGAACTCCCTTGACAAAAGTCTGAACTTCAGGCAACGAAGCCAGTTCCTTTTGAAAGAAAATCGACAGAGCCGAAATCTGGACCTTAATGGACCCCAATTTTAGGCCCATCGTCACCCCTGCTTGCAGGAAATGCAGGAAACGACCCAGTTGAAATTCCTCCGTTGGGGCCTTCCTGGCCTCACACCAAGCCACATATTTCCGCCAAATGCGGTGATAGTGGGTTGCAGTCACATCCTTCCTGGCCTTGATCAGGGTAGGAATGACTTCCTCCGGAATACCTTTTTCCTTCAGGATCCGGCGTTCAACCGCCATGCCGTCAAACGCAGCCGCGGTAAGTCTTGGAACAGGCAGGGCCCCTGCTGCAGCAGGTCCCGCCTTAGCGGTAGAGGCCATGGGTCCTCTGAGAGCATCTCTTGAAGTTCCGGGTACCAAGTTCTTCTTGGCCAATCCGGAACCACGAGTATAGTTCTCACTCTTCCCCTTCGTATTATTCTCAGCACCTTGGGAATAAGAGGCAGAGGGGGAAACACGTAAACCGACTGGTACACCCACGGTGTCACTAGAGCGTCCACAGCTATCGCCTGAGGGTCCCTTGACCTGGCGCAATATCTTTTTAGCTTTTTGTTGAGGCGGGACGCCATCATATCCACCTGTGGTCTTTCCCAACAGTTTACAATCAATCGGAAGACTTCTGGATGAAGCCCCCACTCTCCCGGGTGAAGGTCGTGTCTGCTGAGGAAGTCTGCTTCCCAGTTGTCCACACCCGGAATGAACACTGCTGACAGTGCTAGCACGTGATTTTCCGCCCATCGGAGAATCCTTGTGGCTTCTGCCATTGCCCTCCTGCTTCTTGTGCCGCCCTGTCTGTTTACATGGGCGACCGCCGTGATGTTGTCTGATTGGATCAGAACCAGTTTGTTTTGAAGCAGGGGACTTGCTTGGCATAGGGCATTGTAAATGGCTCTTAGCTCCAGGATATTTATGTGTAGTGAAATCTCCTGATTTGACCACAGCCCTTGGAAATTTCTTCCCTGTGTGACTGCTCCCCAGCCCCGAAGGCTGGCATCCGTGGTCACCAGGACCCAGTCCTGTATTCCGAATCTGCGGCCCTCTAGTAGATGAGCCCTCTGCAGCCACCACAGTAGTGACACCCTGGTCCTTGCCGACAGGGTTATCCGCTGCTGCATCTGGAGATGCAACCCGGACCATTGGTCCAACAGGTCCCACTGGAAAATCCTTGCGTGGAATCTTCTGAATGGAATTGCTTCGTACGAAGCTACCATTTTTCCCAGGACTCGCGTGCATTGATGTACCGACACCTGACCTGGTTTCAGGAGGTTTCTGACTAGAGATGACAACTCCTCGGCTTTTTCCACTGGAAGAAACACTTTTTTCTGGTCTGTGTCCAGAATCATTCCCAGGAACAGAAGACGTGTCGTCGGGACCAGCTGTGACTTTGGGATATTGAGAATCCAGCCGTGCTGCTGCAGCACTTCCCGAGAAAGTGCTACCCCCAGTAACAACTGTTCCTTGGACCTCGCCTTTATCAGGAGATCGTCCAAGTACGGGATAAGTAAAAACCCCTTCCTCCGAAGGAGTATCATCATTTCGGCCATTACCTTGGTAAAGACCCTCGGTGCCGTGGATAACCCAAACGGCAGCGTCTGGAACTGATAGTGACAGTCCTGTACCACAAACCTGAGGTACTCCTGGTGAGGAGGGTAAATGGGGACTTGCAGGTAGGCATCCTTGATGTCCAGGGAGACCATGTAATCCCCCTCGTCCAGGCTCGCAATAACCGCCCTGAGCGATTTCATCTTGAACTTGAATCTTTTGATATATGTGTTCAAGGATTTTAAATTTAAGATGGGTCTCACCGAACCGTCCGGTTTCGGTACCACAAACATTGTGGAATAGTAACCCTTTCCTTGTTGAAGGAGGGGTACCTTGACAATCACTTGCTGTGAATACAGTTTTTGGATAGCCACCAACACTGCCTCCCTGGCAGAGGTAGTTGCTGGTAAGGCAGATTTTAGGAAACGGCGGGGGGGAGACGCCTCGAATTCCAGCCTGTACCCCTGAGATACTACTTGAAGGATCCAGGGATCCACCTGTGACGGGCCCCCACCGTACCCGGGTCAGCGTGTGAAGCCCCAGCGTCATGCTGTGGACTTACCGGACGCGGGGGAGGACTTCTGCTCTTGGGAACTGGCTGTATGCTGCAGTTTTTTCCCTCTACCTTTGCCTCTCGGCAGAAAGGATGCGCCTCTAGCCCTCTTGTTTTTATGGGGCCGAAAGGACTGTACTTGATAATACGGTGCTTTCTTTTGCTGTGGGGTAGCCTGTGGCAAAAATGTCGATTTCCCAGCCGTAGCTGTGGAAACGAGATCTGAAAGACCATCCCCAAACAGTTCCACCCCCTTATAAGGCAAAACTTCCATGTGCCTTTTTGAATCGGCATCACCTGACCACTGCCGAGTCCATAACCCCCTTCTGGCGGGCAATGGACATTGCGCTTATTTTTGATGCCAGCCGGCAAATATCCCTCTGTGCATCACGCATGTATAAGACAGCGTCTTTTATATGCTCTATTGTCAGCAAAATATTGTCCCTATCCAGAGTATCAATATTATCCGACAGGGAATCTGACCACGCAGCAGCAGCACTGCACATCCATGCCGATGCAATCGCTGGTCGCAATATAATGCCCGTGTGTGTATATATAGCTTTTAGGGTAGCCTCCTGCTTTCTCTCAGCAGGTTCCTTTAGGGCGGCCGTATCCGGAGACGGTAGTGCCACCTTTTTTGATAAACGTGTAAGCGCTTTATCTACCCTAGGGGGTGTTTCCCAACGTGACCTATCCTCTGGCGGGAAAGGGTACGCTGCCAATAACCGTTTAGAAATTATCAATTTCTTATCGGGGGAAGTCCACGCTTCCTCACACACCTCATTTAATTCCTCAGATGCAGGAAAAACTACTGGTAGTTTTTTCTCACCAAACATAATACCCTTTTTTGTGGTACCTGGGGTACTATCAGAAATGTGTAATACATTTTTCATTGCCTCAATCATGTAACGGGTGGCCCTATTAGAAGGTACACTAGTCTCATCGTCGTCGACACTGGAGTCGGTATCCGTGTCAACATCTGTGTCTGCCATCTGAGGTAGCGGGCGTTTTAAAGCCCCTGATGACATTTGAGACGCTTGGACAGGCACAAGCTGAGTAGCCGGCTGTCCTATGTCGTCAAACCTTTTATGTAAGGAGCTGACACTGTCACGTAATTCCTTCCATAAGTCCATCCACACAGGTGTCGACCCCGCAGGGGGTGACATCACATTCACAGGCATTTGCTCTGCCTCCACATCATTATCCTCATCATACATGTCGACACAGCAGTACCGACACACAGCATACACACAGGGAATGCTCTGACAGAGGACAGGACCCCACAAAGCCCTTTGGGGAGACAGAGGGAGAGTATGCCAGCACACACCAGAGCGCTATATAACACAGGGATATCACTATACAGAGTGTTTTCCCCTATAGCTGCTTGTATTATATATACTGCGCCTAAATTTATTGCCCCCCCCTCTCTTATTTACCCTTTCTGTAGTGCAGGACTGCAGGGGAGAGCCAGGGAGCGATCCTTCCAGCGGAGCTGTGAGGGAAAATGGCGCCAGTGCGCTGAGGAAGATTGCTCCGCCCCTTTTTTGGCGGGCTTTCTCCCGCTGTTTGTGTAAATCTGGCAGGGGTAATTTACACCTATATAACCTCTAGGGCTATATATGGTGTCAGTTTTGCCAGCCAAGGTGTTAATATTGCTGCTCAGGGCGCCCCCCGCCCCCCCCCCCCCAGCACCCATCAGTGACCAGAGTGTGTGGTGTGCATGAGGAGCAATGGCGCACAGCTGCAGTGCTGTGCGCTACCTTGGAGAAGACAGAAGTCTTCAGCCGCCGATTTCCCGGACACTTCTTGCTTCTGGCTCTGTAAGGGGGACGGCGGCGCGGCTCCGGGACCGGACGACGAGGTCGGGTCCTGTGTGCGATCCCTCTGGAGCTAATGGTGTCCAGTAGCCTAAGAAGCCCAAGCATCCACCAGTTAGGTAGGTTCGCTTCTTCTCCCCTTAGTCCCTCGTTGCAGTGAGCCTGTTGCCAGCAGGTCTCACTGTAAAATAAAAAACCTAAAATATACAGTACTTTCTTTCTAGGAGCTCAGGAGAGCCTCCTAGTTTGCATCCAGCTCGGCCGGGCACAGAAATCTAACTGAGGTCTGGAGGAGGGTCATAGGAGGAGGAGCCAGTGCACACCAGATAGTCCTGAATCTTTCTTTAATTGTGCCCAGTCTCCTGCGGAGCCGTCTATTCCCCATGGTCCTTACGGAGTCCCCAGCATCCACTAGGACGTCAGAGAAATAACTGGTAATAAATAAATTGGGAAAATAACAATCACTGAAAAAAGAATGTTCCTCCCAAACATTCCATGTGTTGAAAAGACCTAACTAACATGAACATAAAGACAACTGCCAAATCAGTATTCTTGAGTAACCATTATTTTCATAAGTCATTAAAATCTCTCTTAAATAGGAAAAAAAAAAGGCTAAAACCCTGGAGATAATTGTTCAGCATTCTTTGATTTTGCTGGGCAATAAGTAACATTACCACCACTTATGCTGCATTCACACCGCAAATGCCGGGTCCTACCCGGTAAGACAAACGTGTACTTACCGGGTGGGATCCGGCATTTGCGCTCCGTTGCAGGCTTCCCGACCCGGCAATATACCGGGTCGGTTGCCATGACAACGGAGGCCGCAGCAGCAGCAGGGGCGGGGGTGGAGGCGGCGTCGGGAGATGAGCTCATCTCCAGCGCCGCCTCTCCCTATCTTGTGAATGGGAACCGTGTCGCATCGACACGGCTCCCATTCACACCGCACCTGACCCGGTAATCAACCCGGGTAAAACCCTTCTTTTTTACCGGGTTGATTTACCGGGTCAGGCGACCCGCTATATCGCCCAGTGTGCTTTCACATCGCACACTGACCCGGTTCGACACGGCAATATGCCGTGTCGGTACCGGGTTATTTGTGCGATGTGAAAGGGGTATTAGTGGTAACAGGAAGTTTATAAGTTTATATGGAAAGAAAATAGTATTTAATAACCAAACCTTTCAGTTTATATTTATTTATTTAGGGTAGAGCTTGCAGCAGCTGAAGGCTCAACCAAGTCAATGATGACGGATGGGTACACACCTACAGATATATCTGCCTGGTGGGAACAAACATCTAGCAATGGGAGTAAATGACAATTAACAATTTGCTCACAAACACTGGAACACAGACAATGGTTGTTCAAACAAATTGGTTAAATTGTTTAACAAATTTATCCTAACAACAGGTTTTGTACATTTTGCAGCGTTTGGGAGCAAATGGTTGATTGCCCTTTGCTCCCATACTGTACATTGCCAGATTTTTGTTCCCACCATACAGATTGGACAGATAAATGTGGAACTGCTAGGTGCACACCTAACTCATA
Source organism: Pseudophryne corroboree (assembly GCF_028390025.1). NCBI lineage: Eukaryota > Metazoa > Chordata > Amphibia > Anura > Myobatrachidae > Pseudophryne > Pseudophryne corroboree. The sequence goes on along the minus strand of NC_086444.1, from coordinate 340,403,324 downwards.
ATAGTCAAACTTACTTATTTGGCCATATTAACATAAGCGTGCAACATTTGTAAATTATATTATGATATTATGGCACAATGTCAAACACTTCATGCGGGGAATTCAATTGTTTTACGTGCCGCAATAATTATTGGGCGCCAGACGAATACATTTAATCTATTTTGGGTGCGAAGGCTGAGAGCATAAATGTGTGCACCTTTGGAATAACAACTGAATCTCCCCCATGTGTTCATTTACTTTCTTACCAATAAAAATACTTTATGCCATTGTAGAATAATGGTTTAAAACAAACAAAATGGTTTAAAACAAACAAAAAACGTTGATAAAAAAGTTTGAGAACAAAAGGTTTCGATTCAATTCAGCGCAACGTTATGCCCAACTGGAGGATTTCTTCTCGCACCGCTCCTGGGGTGTGAGCAGAATTCCGACAAAACTACTAGTGCAATGCTGTTTTGTGCCCTTAGTGCACCAGAAACAGCATCGCGCCCAACACTTAAGTCGGAGAATACCGGTTCTCGTGACTAAACACCATGTTTAAGGCGTGAGAACCAGCATTCTCCAATATAACAGCGCACTGAATTGAATAACTCCGGGAGTTCCTTCCTGGCGCTGTTCAATTCGCACTGAGATTAATCAAGCCTAAAGTTATTTTAATAATATACAGGTTGAGTATCCCTTATCCAAAATGCTTGGGACCAGAGGTATTTTGGATATCGGATTTTTCCGTACTTTGGAATAATTGCATACCATAATGAGATATCATGGTAATGGGACCTAAATCTAAGCACATAATGCATTTATGTTACCTATACACCTTATACACACAGCCTGAAGGTCATTTTAGCCAATATTTTTTATAACTTTGTGCATTAAACAAAGTGTGTGTACATTCACACAATTCATTTATGTTTCATATACACCTTATACACACAACCTGAAGGTCATTTAATACAATATTTTTAATAACTGTGTATTAAACAAAGTTTGTGTACATTGAGCCATCAAAAAACAAAGGTTTCACTCTCTCACTCAAAAAAGTCCGTATTTCGGAATATTCCGTATTTCGGAATATTTGGATATGGGATACTCAACCTGTACTAACTAAAAAATACAATATCCATTAACGGTTATAAAACCAAACGAAAAACAAATATTTCAAGTTTGTCATTTATATGTAAAGTAGCTGAAAAACATGCCTATGTCAACTACAGTTCACTAGCGCAGGAATTCTTTATGTATTCTAATATGTATTCTGTTGCCCTCCAAACTTTGAATAGTAGAGGATAAAATAAGATTTTTCTCCTAGTCCGTAGAGGATGCTGGGGACTCCGTAAGGACCATGGGGAATAGACTGGCTCTGCAGGAGACATGGGCACTAAAAAGAACTTTAGGTATGGGTGTGCACTGGCTCCTCCCTCTATGCCCCTCCTCCAGACCTCAGTTAGAGAAACTGTGCCCAGAGGAGACGGACAGTACAAGGAAAGGATTTTTGTTAATCTAAGGGCAAGATTCATACCAGCCCACACCATCCACACCGTATAACATGGAATATACGAACCAGTTAACAGTATGAAACAAAACAGCATCAGCCAGAGACTGATCAAACTGTAACATAACCCTTATGTAAGCAATAACTATATACAAGTCTTGCAGAATTTAGTCCGCACTGGGACGGGCGCCCAGCATCCTCTACGGACTAGGAGAAAAAGATTTACCGGCAGGTTTAAAATCTTATTTTCTCTTACGTCCTAGAGGATGCTGGGGACTCCGTAAGGACCATGGGGATTATACCAAAGCTCCCAAACAGGCGGGAGAGTGCGGATGACTCTGCAGCACCGATTGAGCAAACAAGAGGTCCTCCTCAGCCAGGGTATCAAACTTGTAAAACTTTGCAAAGGTGTTTGAACCCGACCAGGTAGCTGCTCGGCACAACTGTAATGCCGAGACGCCTCGGGCAGCCGCCCAAGAAGAGCCCACCTTCCTAGTGGAATGGGCCTTAACCGATTTTGGTAACGGCAATCCAGCCGTAGAATGAGCCTGCTGAATCGTATTACAGATCCAGCGAGCAATAGTCTGTTTAGACGCAGGAGCGCCAACCTTGTTGGCTGCATATAGGGTAAACAGGGCCTCCGTTTTCCTAACCCGAGCCGTTCTGGCCACATAAATTTTCAATGCCCTGACCACATCCAGGGACTCGGAATCCTCCACGTCCCTTGTAGCCACAGGCACCACAATAGGTTGGTTCAAATGAAAAGAAGAAACCACCTTAGGCAAAAATTGAGGACGAGTCCGCAACTCCGCTCTATCCACATGGAAAATTAGGTAAGGGCTTTTGCGAGACAAAGCCGCCAACTCCGACACCCGCCGTGCCAACGCCAAGGCCAATAGCATGACCACTTTCCAAGTGAGATACTTTAATTCAACTGTCTGAAGAGGCTCAAACCAGTGAGACTTAAGGAACCGTAACACCACGTTAAGGTCCCATGGTGCCACCGGGGGCACAAAAGGAGGCTGGATATGCAGCACCCCCTTTACGAAAGTCTGGACTTCTGGAAGAGAAGCCAAATCCTTTTGAAAGAAAATGGATAGGGCCGAAATCTGAACCTTAATGGAGCCTAATTTTAGGTCCAAATTCACTCCAGTTTATAGGAAGTGGAGAAAACGGCCCAGATGGAATTCTGCCGGAGGAGCAGTCTTGGCTTCGCACCAAGACACATACTTCCTCCAGATACGGTGATAATGTTTCGATGTCACCTCCTTCCTAGCCTTTATCAGAGTAGGAATGACCTCCTCCGGAATGCCCTTCTCCGCTAGGATCCTGCGTTCAACCGCCATGCCGTCAAACGCAGTCGCGGTAAGTCCTGGAATAGACAGGGCCCTTGTTGTAACAGGTCTTCCCTGAGAGGAAGAGGCCACGGATCTTCGGTGAGCATCTCCTGCAGATCCGGATACCAGGCCCTTCGAGGCCAATCTGGAACAATGAGAATTGTCCGAATTCCTCTTCGCCTTATGATTCTCAGTATCTTTGAGATGAGAGGAAGAGGGGGTAACACATAGACCGACTGAAATCACCCACGGTGTCACCAGTGCGTCCACTGCAAACGCCTGAGGGTCCCTTGACGTGGCGCAATATCTCGGAAGTTTTTTGTTGAGGCGTGAAGCCATCGTGTCTATTTGAGGCAGTCCCCACTGACTTACAATCTCTGCGAAGACTTCTTGATGAAGTCCCCACTCTCCTGGATGCAGATCGTGTCTGCTTAGGAAGTCTGCTTCCCAGTTGTCCACTCCCGGAATGAAGACTGCTGTCAGAGCGCTCACATGAGTCTCCGCCCATCGAAGAATCCTTGAGACTTCTGCCATTGCCACTCTGCTCCTCGTGCCACCTTGGCGGTTTACATGAGCCACTGCTGTGATGTTGTCTGACTGAATTAGAACCGGTAGACCTTGAAGTAAGGTCTCCGCCTGACGAAGGCCGTTGTATATGGCCCTTAATCCCAGTACGTTGATGTGAAGACAAGCCTCCTGGCTTGACCAGAGACCTTGGAAGTTTCTTCCCTGTATGACTGCTCCCCAACCTCGGAGGCTCGCGTCCGTGTTTATCAGAACCCAGTCCTGAATGCCGAACCTGCGACCCTCTAGAAGGTGAGCACTTTGCAGCCACCACAGGAGAGATACCCTGGCCCTGGGGGACAGGCTGATCATCTGATGAATCTGTAGATGTGACCCGGACCACTTGTCCAGAAGGTCCCACTGAAAAGTCCTGGCATGGAACCTGCCGAACGGAATGGCCTCGTAAGACGCCACCATCTTTCCCAGAACTCGAGTGCAGTGATGTACCGACACCCTGTCTGGCTTTAATATGTCCCTGACCAAGCTCTGAAGTTCCTGGGCCTTTTCCATCGGGAGAAAAACCCTCTTTTGTTCCGTGTCCAGAATCATGCCTAAGAAAGGCAATCGGGTCGTTGGAACTAACTGTGACTTTGGTAGATTTAGAATCCAACCGTGTTGTTGTAACACCCTCAGGGAGAGTGATACGCTGTCTAGCAATCGTTCTCTCGATCTCGCTTTTATCAGATCGTCCAAGTACGGGATAATTGTGACCCCTGCTTGCACAGGAGCACCATCATCTCTGCCATTAATTTGGTAAAAATCCTCTAGGCCGTGGAAAGCCCAAATGGCAACGTCTGAAATTGGTAATGACAATCCTGCACTACAAATCTCAGGAACGCCTGATGAGGTTGATAAATGGGGACATGCAGGTATGCATCCTTTATGTCTAGGGACACCATATAATCTCCCTCTTCCAGACTTGCGATGACCACCCTGAGCGATTCCATCTTGAACTTGAACCTCTTTAAGTATAGGTTTAAGGATTTTAAATTCAGAATTGGTCTGACCGAACCGTCCGGTTTCGGGACCACAAACAGGGTTGAGTAATAGTCCATCCCCTGCTGGTGCAGGGGAACTTTGACCACCACTTGTTGAAGGCACAACTTTTGAATTGCTGCCAAAACTACCTCCCTCTCTGGGGAAGAAGTCGGCAGTGCCGATTTGAAAAACCGGCGAGGAGGCACCTCTTCGAATTCCAGCTTGTACCCCTGGGAAACAATGTCTATTGCCCAGGGGTCCACCTGAGAATGAACCCAGACCTGGCTGAAAAGACAAAGACGTGCCCCCACAGGAGCGGACTCCGCCCATGGAGCCCCAGCGTCATGCGGTGAATTTAGTAGAAGCCGGGGAGGACTTTTGTTCCTGCGAACTGGCTGTAGCTGGCAGCTTTTTCCCCTTGCCCTTACCTCTGGCAAGAAAGGAAGATCCCCAAACTCTCTTGGATTTATGCGGCCGAAAGGACTGCATCTGATAATGTGGCGCTTTCTTAGGCTGTGAGGAAACATAAGGTAAAAAAGTTGATTTACCAGCAGTAGCTGTGGAGACTAGGTCCGCGAGACCTTCCCCAAACAACTCCTCACCTTTGTAAGGTAAAACCTCCATATGCCGTTTCGAGTCGGCATCACCCGTCCACTATCGGGTCTACAGTGCTCGCCTGGCAGAAATCGCCATAGCGTTCGCTCTGGAACCCAGTATGCCTATATCCCCCTGAGCCTCTCTCATATAAAAGGACCGCATCCTTAATATGGTCCAGGGTCAATAAAATAGTTTCCTTATCCATCGTATCCATATCCGCAGATAAGGTATCGGTCCACGCTAGTACAGCGCTACAAACCCAAGCCGACGCTATTGCCGGTCTGAGTAATGTACCGGTATGTGTGTAAATTGACTTCAAGGTAGTTTCCTGCTTGCGGTCAGCAGGATCCCTGACGGCAGCGGTATCCTGAGACAACAGCGCCACCTTTTTGGAAAGGCACGTCAATGCCTTGTCCACCCGTGGGGAGGATTCCCACCGTATCCTGTCCTTGATCGGGAAAGGATACGCCATAAGAATCCTTTTGGGAATCTGCAGTTTCTTATCTGGAGTTTCCCAAGCACTTTCAAATAACTCATTTAATTCAAAGGAAGGTGGAAAGGTAACCTCAGGCTTCTTTTCTTTAAACATGTGGATTTTAGGATTAGGCACCGTGGGGTCATCTATAATATGCAGCACATCCTTTATAGCAATAATCATATAATGAATACTCTTTGCCAACTTTGGCTGCAACCTCGCATCATCATAATCGACACTAGAGTCAGAATCTGTTTCGGTATCTGTGTCTACTATCTGAGAAAGTGTGCGCTTTTGAGACCCCGAAGGCCCCTGTGACATAGGGAAAGGCGGGGTCTGACCCACCGTACCGTCCCTGGACTCCGCTTTGTCCAAACGTTTGTGCAATAAATTCACATTTGCATTTAAAATATTCCACATATCCATCCAGTCATGTGGCGGCGTTGCCGACGGCGACACCACACTCATGCGCTCCACCTCATCCCTAGGAAAGCCTTCCGCTTCAGACATGCCGACACGCATGTACTGACACACCACACACTCAGGGAAAGCTCTATCTGGAGACAGTCCCCCCACAAGGCCCTTTGGAGAGAGAGAGAGAGAGAGAGAGAGTATGCCAGCACACACCCAGCGCCAATAACCCTGGAAAATCAAAAATTTACCCAGATTCAGAGTGTATGTATATATATATATATATATATATATATATATATATATATATATATATATATATATATATACACATACATACATACATACACACATATATATATATATATATATATATATATATATATATATATATATATATATATATACACACACACACACACATATATATATATATATATATATATATATATATATATACACACACACACACACACACACAATTTGCAGAGGTGCGGCACTCATACCAAATAACGAAGATTCAGAGACGTATTCACTTTTGCATCAACGTTTCAATATTTACATATTGTCATCGGGATCCTGTGAGGGCACCGCCGCAGCTGCTGTTTGAAGCATGGAGTGCCGGACCAGCGATATATATATATATATTCACTGCGCCAAATTATGTGCCCCCCCCCTTCTTTAAAACCCTCTGTCACCGGTGATCAGCAGGGGAGAGTCCGGGGAGACAGCTTCTCAGTGTGTGCTGTGGAGAAAATGGCGCTGGTGAGTGCTGAGGAAGAAGCCCCGCCCCCTCAGTGGCGGGCTTCGGTCCCGCTTTTTTTTTTTAAACAAACTGGCGGGGATACTCTGAAATACCACTAAATAGTGTAAATCAAATCATAGCCAGCCCTAGAGATATACATTGCTGCCCAGGGCGCCCCCGCGCCCTGCACCCCACAGTGTGCGCTGTGTGTGTGTTCTGTGTGGGAGCAATGGCGCGCAGCGTTACCGCTGCGCGTTACCTCATTGAAGATCTGAAGTCTTCTGCCGCCTCTGAAGTCTTCTATCTTCTTATACTCACCCGGCTTCTATCTTCCGGCTCTGCGAGGAGGACGGCGGCGCGGCTCCGGGACGAACCGCTAGGGGAGACCTGCGTTCTGACTCCCTCTGGAGCTAATGTAGGCCAGTAGCCTAAGAAGCAGAGCCTAGCATTTAAGTAGGTCTGCTTCTCTCTCCTCAGTCCCACGATGCAGGGAGCCTGTTGCCAGCAGGTCTCCCAAAAAATAAAAAACCTAACAAAATACTTTCTTTCAGGAAGCTCAGGAGAGCTCCCTGTAGTGCACCCAGTCTCCTCTGGGCACAGTATTAAACTGAGGTCTGGAGGAGGGGCATAGAGGGAGGAGCCAGTGCACACCCATACCTAAAGTTCTTTTTAGTGCCCATGTCTCCTGCGGAGCCCGTCTATTCCCCATGGTCCTTACGGAGTCCCCAGCATCCTCTAGGACGTAAGAGAAATTAATATATGCATTCAATTCAAATTAATTTAAAAAGGTCCACATACTTACAAGACATACACTGATTGCTACTGCAAAATAAGGTTACAATTTCCATTTATCAATATATGTCAAATTGAAATATTTAGTTTACCGTGTGGGTTAAGCTCTGGGTTTAACACCCAAAGCTATTTAATTTTTCTGCACTTCCCCCTCCAGATAACCCAAAAATTCCTTGTTAAGTGCTGGAATCTACGAGTTTTCCCAAGTATTAAAGTATTAAGTCCTACAGGGTGTGAAGGAAGCTCCTGACGCTGCAAAGAAATATCAGTGTTACAGTAGGTGCACCGTCTGGGATTTAACAAGCGGCGCGAGCCTTAACTGAAAGGCTCCAGACTAACAATTAGCCGCAGGGTTGAATCTGTCCAGTGGTCTATAAGCCTGGAGAGAAGGATGCTGACACACATACCACATTTTAGTGTTACATTATACCTCAAATAAATATTGTCTAGGTGACTAAAAATCATACATGTACTTGTACACTATACAACATACATTTCTGTTTGGACTTTCACAGCCACCTAGTAAGTCTTATGTAGTCACAGACATGGGTGAAAGACAATTTCAGAGCGTCTTACAGAGAGACTTTTTTAATATATGTTGAGACATTTAAAATGCAGGAGAAAAGCAAACCACAGACATAAAATGAAAGTATATGGTTCATTAATCTGGGATCCGGACTGAAAGTCGACAGTAACTAGGTCGACAATGTCTAGGTCGACCACTATTGGTCGACAGTAACTAGGTCGACAGGGTGTCTAGGTCGACAGGGTCTTTAGGTCGACAGGTCAAAAGGTCGACATGAGTTTTCACATTTTTTTTTCTTTTTTTGAACCTTTTCATACTTAACGATCCACGTGGACTACGATTGGAACGGTAATCTGTGCCGAGCGAAGCAGTAGCGGAGTGAAGGCACCATGCCCGAAGCATGGCGAGCGAAGCGAGCCATGCGAGGGGACGTGGTGCACTAATTGGGGTTCCCGGTCACTCTACGAAGAAAACGACACCAAAATAACATTAAAAACTCATGTCGACCTTTTGACCTGTCGACCTAGAACATGTCGACCTAAAGACCCTGTCGACCTAGACACCCTGTCGACCTAGTTACTGTCGACCAATAGTGGTCGACCTAGTTACTGTCGACTTTCAATACCACACCCCATTAATCTATAGCATTTCATACATTAGCCCAGTGGTTCTCAAACTTGGTGCCTTGGATTAAAATTATTTATGGTCAATACAATAGACAAAACAAGAGCTGGTGGCTGTCAAATCATAAATATGTGGACAGACAGAAGCAAATCTTATCTCCCACCAAACAACTGAACCTACTGATAACAGAAACATTTTACTTAACTTAATATTTCTTTCTAAATTTCTCAATAAGAAACTTTTGGCTTAGGGGTGCCATTAATTTTTTTTTTATACTCTAGGGCAGATTGTTTGGGATCCACTGTACTAGCCTATGAAGTACTAAACCAAATTCAAAAAGTTAACCTGGAATTAATTTTTTATGCCCTCTAAAGCCTGTAAAGGTAGAGGCCATGGGTTTGATTCAATACGAAGAGAATAGAATAGCGCTGGGAATTAGCGCCCGACGCTATTCAATACAGCACGCTGTGACACCTGATGACAGGAATTTTTTTCACACCCCCGGAACCGATACGAGCAGACATCCGCCAAAAATGCAGGCGAAATATTGATTTCTGCCCTTAGCGCGGTGGAAACTGCATCGCACTGTGCAGTGAAGTCAGAGAATGCTGGTTCTTCAGACAAAACAGCCTGTTTAGTCTGGGAGAACGGGCATTCTCCGACTTACCATTGCGCTGTATTGAATCGCCCCAGGAGCTAATTCCCGACGCTAATCAACTCCCTTAGTATTGAATCGAGCCCTATGAATAGGGAGCAGTGTACATCTTAATAATGTCATAAATAATGTAAGCTGCTCAGCGGTCCCATCATTTTTGAAGGCGCGACACTGTTTGTGGTGGTGGTGGTGGGTTTGAGAAATGTTTAAACCATTTTATTAAGTAAACACAATAACAGGAGTATAGTAATGAAAAAGAAAAAAAGGTAACCTTTTCAATGATAATGGAGTTTACATATTACGGGGTAGATGTATTAACCTGGAGAAAGCATAAGGAAGTGATAAACCAGTGATATGTGCAAGGTGATAAAGGCACCAGCCAATCAGCTCCAATATGTACATTAACAGTTAGGATCTGATTGATTGGCTGGTGCCTTTATCACCTTGCACATATCACTGGTTTATCATTTCCTTTTGCCTTCTCCAGGTTAATACATCTGCCCCTATATTTGTAGTAAATCATATAAATTAAATGACAAACAAATGTATGAGGCTGGCCACATAACTAGTTGGCTGGCAGGACCAATTTGTTCCCATACAGTAAAGCACTGTATGGGAATAAATGACAATCGCCTGTTTAGCAGCTTTTTAATAAGCCTGTTGTAGAAGAAGACAGAACTTTAAATTTAAAAAAAAAAAAAAAACTTGGCAAACCAGTTACACAATAACCTGTGCACATAGATCAGTGGAAAACGCCAGATACTCAGCACTGCCTTGTACTTTCACATATAGAGATACTGTTACTGATAGAAATGAACTGAAATGTAACCATTCCTCTGCAAGGCTCTGGGCTTATTGTCCCATCACTGGTAGAAAGGCCTCACAGCCATGCCCCTGAGCACAGGCTACATGTATGCAGAGGACCAGACTATGAGAACAGAAATGGTTCTGTAAGGTATTTCCCAACCAGGTTACACATGTAGCCTTCATGACACCTGCTGACAATTATACTAGATGTAACATGAAGGGGGGGGGGGTTGCATGCATTGGGAAACACAAGTGAGCATGGAATCACATGGTTTCGTGTGTGTGTAGCTACATAAGTGTACACACAGGCAGCCGGCAATGGCAGGGCGCTGCGGGCCAGTCTAGCAGCGGAGGGCTGAGTGCAGCCACTGGAAACATAATACAGATCACACTGGGTTACGTTAGGCAATAGTCATAAGCGTCCAACCGACCTATCGATCAGGATCTGGGCTTCCCCCATCCACGGGATGAGCTGTCTCCCCTGCTCGTGGAACGTCGCCTTCTCATCGTCCCGGAAGAGCTTGCACGCGTAGCCGAAGACCAGGAGCTCGGCCGCCGGGGCCTTCCCGCTGCTCTTCTTCCGTGTGCCCGCAGAATACATCCCGAAATCCTCCCTCGGCCTACGGCGCTGCTGGGGACAGGGTCAGGCCTCCGTCACTGCAGCAGATGCAGAACTCGGCACAAAATGGCGATGCGCAGGCTTCCGCCTCCGCCCGCACATTCGTCTCTCCTCGCCAGCTGCAGCGCGGACTCCCTGTCCTATAGAATAATATGCTCGGTATAAACGCGTCTGACGTGCCGGGTGCTTGGGGAAGTGTCGGCTTGTTCGGAGCCATTTGTTATTTAGTTTTATTTTTTTTGTGAAACGAAAGTGCTCCGGGATGAATACATCTGTTTCCGCCAGCCCCAATATGGCTGCGCCCTGGTGTCAGAGAAGCTGCGACTGGTATGGTGTCTTATAGCTAATAGACACAGTTTTGCTTGATATATACAGTAAAAGAAGAGAATAATCAGCTCACGATGGACACATCATGCTGCATGGGCCACTGCTGCAATGCTAGTGTACACAGGCAGAGTCACACTGAAAAGAAACCAACCAATCAGCTAACTGCTTGCAGTCTGTTTAAAAAAATGACAGGAGCTGATTGGTTTGTACTTTATCTCTCTTCAAGTTTTGATAAACATGCCTTAAAGTGCTAATAAGTAGAGATCATTTTTATAGTCAATGGGGTCGATTCAATTCTCCCATCGCTATTAAATTCAGCTCATGTTAAGTCTGCAAATGGCCGTTCTCCCGGACTTAACAGGTTGATTTGTCGGGAGAAGGGGCATTCTCCGATTTAACTCCCCGACACGATGCTGATTCCCGACAGAATCAGCCTTGCGGCAGGACTTTTGTCGGTTTTCCTCTCGCATCCCCGGGGGTGAGAGAAGAATTCCTGACAATTGTCACTTGGTGCTGTATTGAATAGCACCGGGAGCTAATTCCAGGCGCTATTCAACTGTCAGAGAATTGACAAAGTAAAAATTTGCAAGTGCGCTGTCAAAAGCAGCTGGTATAGGGATGGTCTAAAATCCCTTAATACATAGCAAATACAAGAAAACAAGTGGGTATACCAGCACTGGCTGAATTACATAAATAATGAATGGAAATGGGGTTTGGGAGGGAACCGCACCAGTCCAGAAAAATCAAACAATTAATAGCCTCTGAAAAACTGAATTTAAATCGAATTACTTCAATATATGGCAACCGTAGATATTATAATAATCGATACTAATATCACAATATGTTGCTTTCAGTGGTGCTCCCTAGAGTCAAAAAGTATCAAGTACAGGGGACCAAGAAAAGAGATATTGGAAAAAAAGACTCTTTTGTGGGAGCACTCTAATTCAGAGGTTACAGTATAATTTGTATAACAATTTAATTCGTAAATATTAAAATTAGATTCTATGAGTGACCATATGTGAACAAAATAGCTTAGCGAAAATATGGATGAATTATGTTATTAGTGATCTCAAATACCACAGTCTGTAAGTTGCCGGAAATAGAGATCTGTGGTGCTTCTGTCACCATGCTCTTGCATAATATCTCTTATGTAATGTATGACCATCATTTATTCTGCTAATATCCATTGCAGATCATTATAGGCGCAGAGAATTTAAATCATTGGTCACATGAATCCAAGTGTGGGGTAGCATAAAGTTGAGTGCCACTGTATCCGATAGCCAGTTTATTGCAGTACCAGGGTGTTCAAAGGAGGTCTCCCGTCCTAGTACTAACCCGGCCTTTCACTGCTTAGCTTCCAAGTTCAGAAGAGATTGGGCATCTCCAGTGAAGTATGACCGCAATTATTAGGCTCCTCTCTTTGGTCACTCCAAATATATGCCGTGTGGCTACTATATATTGGGGATAAAGAGCATATGTAACGTAAATGTTACAGACAAAAGAGATTAGATGCAGTCATCTGGCTACTCAAACTGTGACTCGGCGGCCACAATTAATCTGTAAAGGGCAATTTATATGGAGAATTCATATAAACCATATACCATCTTTAGATGGGTTTGCCTTGTACCAATGATATCTGTAATGCAATGGTTACAAACATAAGAGATTACGTGCAATCACCTTATTAATCAGCAGCTGATTAATCAGCGTGTGACATGGCAGTCACAGAAGGTTTATATACGTGCAATCACCTAATTACTCAGCATGTGACACGGCAGTCACAAAAGAAACATCAATAGGTTTAAGGATAATATATGTGGGAAAAATCCATATATACCACATACCATCGCAGATGGATTTACCTTGTACCTAAACATAGAGCTTTAGATCACCAGTATGGCCGTACCAGAATATCCTGTGTCTTAATGCAAATTATAATTTTACTGTAAGAAACAGCGTGTAGTTATGGTATGATAGCAGACTAGGACATTTATCAAAGCGATACCAGCTCCCACTAACTGACCCCTCTATACCACAGAAAAAAAAGGGGGGGGATGGGGAAAGTTTGTATCACAGCAGGTTATATATAAAACCTACAGAAAGTGCTCATGACATTAATATACTTGGAGAAGATCCACTGCATAGAGCTCTTATTGTGAGACTGATTGAAGGTTAATTGCTACAATGAACAATTGTTTCCCAAATATCAACAAAGATGTTGGACTAAAATGTGATGTCTCTAATACTCAGAGTTCTATATGACAATTGTTGCAAAATAGGAAAATGTCAGATGACTGTTGAGCAGGAAAATAACAGCCTTTCAGACCCATGCAGTGGAGTTGCATAAGTGTAGTGTGAATAAGTTTCACTTTGGTGTGGGGTATATACGGTACCGGTGCTAGTATTAGCGCTGCTCGTCCCGCTTTTGGCCGTAGAGAGGCTCCGGGGACTCCAGCGGCGTGTGTCCGTAGTCTCGCTTCAAGTGAGCGGTGGCTTGGGGCCGTTGCCTGGTGACATTCTATGTGTTCCGGCTAGCGCGGTCACGTGTGGGCATCACGTGATCGCGGGGTCCTGACGTACGTTTCGCAGGGTAAGCTTGATCACAGGACGTAGTGTGATCACTGGAGGTTTCAGTTTATGTAGAGCAGGGCTCATAGCTGATTGGATAATCTTTTTGATAGACACTCTGATCCACCAATCTTATCATTGACTCATAGATTCAAGGAGTCAATTATGTTAGTTTCCCAGATTGTTACTATTAACACTTCGGTGACTGGTATTCACAAGTAATTAATTAAACAAAAATATGTTGTATATATATGGATTTACCTAGGCATACTTTATGATGGATAAGGTGACAAAAATGAGTGTTTAGTTATGTAGTGCTGGTAGTGAACATTGCTTACCAATTTTTGGTTGAGCTTGCTATACAGCAGTGACAACCATAATTAATTAGAAAATAGAGGTGTAGTCTAGTGATAATTAAATCTAAGAAAATACATGAGATATCCAATACATTTTGTGATGCTAATTTGTGTGATAGAGAAGGGGAATGAGAAGTGGAAAACAGAGTAAAGGGGATATATGGGGTAGAAAACAGTGAAGAAAAGAAAGTGAGAGGAAGGGTTATGAAATGAGGGCAAGGGAATAGGGAGAAATATACTCAAAATATTGCACTTACATGTGATAATACTAAATTAATTTAAGAGGGCAGAAATAATAAATATAAGAGGAGCCCATAGTGAGAAAGATTGATACATTATGGGAAAGTGATTAACAGTGGTGAAAGAGTAAATCATAAAATGTATAAAAAATAGGATGTTTTAAGAAATTTTTTGTATAGCCAAATATTTTATGCACATTAGCCGAAACTGGAGAGAAAAAAACTAAATTGTTGATAAGAAAAAAATAATTTGTTTATATATTGACATTAATTCAGATATACCCCATAATTTATGTTTTCATTCATGCCTGTTGGGTATAGGGATCCCATCTTAAAGATCCATTCACTCTCTCTTTTCAGTAGGTTCTCCGTTAAATTGCCTCCTCGTATTCCAAGTTTGATTTTCAGCAAGCCAAAGATTTTGAGCTCCTCCCATCTGCTTTCATGATAGGTGTAAAAATGGCGAGCGACTGACGTTAATTGTTTCATCTTGGCCTTGTCCGTGATGGCATTACGTATGGATCCTACATGTTCTAGGATACGCTGTTTAAATGGACGAGATGTCATGCCAATGTATTTTTGGTTGCAACTACATTTTAAGCAATAAATAACACCTTCAGTTTGACAGTTAATATAGTCTGTTATTTGTATCATCTTCCCAAATTTGTCTTCTATTTCCTTCGTTGGATCAATATATTTGCAAGCTTTGCATTTACCACAGGGATGTGTTTCGGTGGTTATTGGTCTTTTAGTAGGACATTTTTGAAAGTGACTACACACAAGCCTGTCTTTAAGGTTTTTGGATCTGCGCCAACTCATGGCGACCTTAGGGCCCAGGTTTTTTGATAGGGTAGGGTCTGCATGCAGGATATGCCAATGTTTCTGTATTGCTGTGTTAACCTTTTTCCATTCTTGGCAAAAGTTACCAACAAAACGAATGGTGTTATCGGTACTTGAACCTTTTTGTTCTCTCTTGAAAATTATATCCTCTCTTTTGATGGTTTTGACAGTTTTAATGGCTTTTTTTATTGAGGTTTTACTGTATCCTCTATCGCATAGTCTTTTGGTCAATTCTGCACTTTGTGTTGTAAATTCCTTATCATCTGAGCAGTTCCTGCGGAGACGAAGAAATTCCCCTTTTGGGATATTTTCTATGGTTGGGGGAAAGTGAGAACTAGTCTGATGTAGTAAAGTGTTTGTTGCTGTGCTCTTCCGATATAGTTTTGTGGCAATCATTCCTTCGGGGTTCTTATAGATCATCAAGTCCAAAAATGGTAGTTCTGATTGACTTATACTGTGTGTCAGGCGAATATTGAGATCATTTTTATTTAGATGTTCTATGAATTGGTGCAGCAATTGTAGGTCACCTTCCCAGATCATAAAAATGTCATCTATGTATGTATTCCACATAGCGACATGAGTTGTAAACATGTCATTGTGGTCTTTGAAAATGATTTCTTTTTCCCACCATCCGAGGAATATGTTGGCATATGTGGGCGCACAAGCCGCCCCCATAGCCATACCCCTTGTTTGGAGGTAGAATTTGTCATTAAACGTAAAAAATATTAAAATGTAACACAAAATGGAGTAACTTAATCAGAAAGAGATGAAAGTCCTTCTTACTTTCATTATGTAGAAAATATTCTACTGCTCTTATCCCATCTTTATGACCTATCGAGGTATACAGTGCCTCAACATCCAGTGACACCAGGTATTGATTTTCTTCTAATCTTAAATCATGCACTTTCCTTAATATATCGGTTGTGTCCTGGACGTATGAGGGAAGATCCAGAACATATTGTCGGAGGTGTAGGTCAAGGAAGATACTCGCCTTTTCTGTTAATCCCCCTATCCCAGACACAATAGGTCTTCCTGGTGGGGTCTTGATGTTTTTATGTATTTTAGGCAGCATGTAATAGGTAGGGATCTTGGGATTC
Source organism: Pseudophryne corroboree (assembly GCF_028390025.1). Classification (NCBI taxonomy): domain Eukaryota; kingdom Metazoa; phylum Chordata; class Amphibia; order Anura; family Myobatrachidae; genus Pseudophryne; species Pseudophryne corroboree. The sequence goes on along the minus strand of NC_086444.1, from coordinate 340,387,278 downwards.
TGTGTCAATAAATAATCATACTCCTGTTTAGTGATTGTACCTTGTGCTTGTGCTTGATTAAGAATGTTTTCATAAATTGTTTTGTAATTTTGAAGTGGATTAAGTAATATTCGTTTATAACAGTTAGTTGTATCAAGTTGTCGCTGTGCTTCCTTAATGTAATCCGTTTTAGGCCAGATGACAACATTGCCTCCTTTGTCCGAGGACTTAATGACAACATCTTGCCATGTCTATTTCTCTTATGGCAGTTCTTTCTTGTCGAGTAAGGTTAGAATGACCCAGCCACTTGTGTTTATTTATATGAATTTGATGAAATTCTTTGGCTACCAGCTTCATGAAGACCTGTACCTCAGGACAGATTTGCTCTTGCGGAAAGTAAGTAGACTTCTTTTTACAAATGGGTCTAGTTGTGGGATCCTCTTCAGTATACCGATTTTGTTCTTGTTCAAGTTCCTGTATTGCAGCAAGAGCTTCTTGTTCCATCTGAGATAAGCCTGGAGATTGGGATTCTGAGGGTGATGGTAAAATCATTTCCTTTTCAGCATATAATTTTGTTAATAGCAACTTCCTACCAAATAACTTAAGATCTTTTTCCCACTTGAATCTGTCAAAATGTACTGTAGGAGAGAAGGTCAAGCCTTTATGAAGTACGGATTCTTGAGCTTGTGTGAGTTCATGATCTGAGAGGTTAATAATTTTTAATTTGGAGTCGTCATTACAAGTCTGAGTTACCATCGATCCTGTTGGTGTTGTCTTCTGTATGTGTTGCGGGTCGTTGGGGGTGAGGAATCCCATTGTCGCGGTCCTCTTCTTTTTGCGCCCCCGCCTCGTCTTCCCTCTCTTTGTCTGCCTCTTCCTATTCGGGAATCCCCTAAAAAAGAGGCTGAGTTCTGAGGGTTATTGGGTGTGTCACTTCTGGAGTTGGGATATCCCTCTGTGGTATATTCAGGGGTATCTTCTTTTCCAGATGTTTCGGCTTCAGATGACGAGTATTGGCCTGTATGTTTAGGAGGATCTTTTCTCCAGGATGGTTTTTGCCATTTGAAGATTTTCCCGGAAGCAAAATCTCTTTTGTCTCTCGCGTATTTGGTCTTCTTTCTGTCTATAATGGTCTGTTCATAAGCTTGGAGTTCCAGTTTATTTTTCTCAAAACAGCGTTGGAATTGAGGGTCCTTCTCCCAACTTTCCAATTTCTTACCCAGTTCCTCTAGATTGCGTTCACACTCCTCCAAAATAAGATTATTATGTTTAATTAGAACATTCATAAATTCATTGGAACATTTCAAAAGGATATGTTCCCATTCTTTTGTCAGATTCTCGCTAGCCAAATCAAATGTCGGGAAAACTCTTGGACGGAGGCCACGTGGGGATATTTTATTCTTAATATAATTTTTTAAAGTTGAAAGATCCCAATTAGTCCTAATTTGTTTCCTTAATGCCAGGTTCAATTTTTGAAAGTCCTCTTCCCAACTAATGTGGGGTTCGGTGTCCACCAGATCGCTTGGAAAGATGTCATCCAAGTTATCCTTGTTTTTACGTCTTGAGCTAAGCTCTTGTCTTAAACTGAAACTCATAATATAATATATTGGTCAACTCCTGAAATGAAATTATGTGCACGGGACAGGGTATCCTAAGAGAAGAAAACACAAATCCCTTGATGGTATGACCGTGCAGGTGTCCCTGGAAAGCTGAGTTATCAGCCAATATACAGTTTAGGAAATGGGGTTTGGGAGGGAACCGCACTAGTCCAGAAAAATCAAACAATTAATAGCCTCTGAAAAACTGAATTTAAATTGAATTACTTCAATATATGGCAACTGTAGATATTATAATAATCTATCCTAATATCACAATATGTTGCTTTCAGTGGTGCTCCCTAGAGTCAAAAAGTATCAAGTACAGGGGACCAAGAAAAGAGATATTGGAAAAAAAGACTCTTTTGTGGGAGCACTCTAAATCAGAGGTTACAGTATAATTTGTATAACAATTTAATTCGTAAATATTAAAATTAGATTCTATGAGTGACCATATGTGAACAAAATAGCTTAGCGAAAATATGGATGAATTATGTTATTAGTGATCTCAAATACCACAGTCTGTAAGTTGCCGGAAATAGAGATCTGTGGTGCTTCTGTCACCTTGCTCTTGCATAATATCTCTTATGTAATGTATGACCATCATTTATTCTGCTAATATCCATTGCAGATCATTATAGGCGCAGAGAATTTAAATCATTGGTCACATGAATCCAAGTGTGGGGTAGCATAAAGTTGAGTGCCACTGTATCCGATAGCCAGTTTATTGCAGTACCAGGGTGTTCAAAGGAGGTCTCCCGTCCTAGTACTAACCCTGATATCTGTAACGCAATGGTTACAAACATAAGAGATTACGTGCAATCAGCTGATTAATCAGTATGTGACACGGCAGTCATCAAAAATAATTATATACATGCAATCATGTGGTATAGAGGGGTCAGTTAGTGGGAGCTGGTATCGCTTTGATAAATGTCCTGGTCTGCTATCATACCATAACTACACGCTGTTTCTTACAGTAAAACTATAATTGGCATTAAGACACAGGATATTCTGGTATGGCCATACTGGTGATCTAAAGCTCTATGTTTAGGTACAAGGTAAATCCATCTGCGATGGTATGTGGTTTATATGAATTTTTCCCACATATATTATCCTTAAACCTATTGATGTTTCTTTTGTGACTGCCGTGTCACATGCTGAGTAATTAGGTGATTGCACGTATATAAACCTTCTGTGACTGCCGTGTCACATGCTGATTAATCAGCTGCTGATTAATAAGGTGATTGCACGTATATAATTCTTTTCGGTGACCGCCGTGTCACATGCTGATTGCACTTTATTTTTGCTTAGGCATAAGGTAAATCTATCTGTGATGGTATGTGGTATATATGATTTTTTCCCACATATATTATCCTTGAACCTATTGATGTTTCTTCTGTGACTGTCGTGTCACATGCTGAGTAACTGACTAATTAGGTGATTGCATGTATATAATTATTTTTGAAGACCGCCGTTTCACATACTGATTAATAAGCTGATTGCACGTAATCTCTTATGTTTGTAACCATTGCGTTACAGATATCATTGGTACAAGGCAAACCCATCTAAAGATGGTATATGGTTTATATGAATTCTCCATATAAATTGCCCTTTACAGATTAATTGTGGCCGCCGAGTCACAGTTTGAGTAGCCAGATGACTGCATGTAATCTCTTTTGTCTGTAACATTTACGTTACATATGCTCTTTATCCCCAATATATAGTAGCCACACGGCATATATTTGGAGTGACCAAAGAGAGGAGCCTAATAATTGCGGTCATACTTCACTGGAGATGCCCAATCTCTTCTGAACTTGGAAGCTAAGCAGTGAAAGGCCGGGTTAGTACTAGGACGGGAGACCTCCTTTGAACACCCTGGTACTGCAATAAACTGGCTATCGGATACAGTGGCACTCAACTTTATGCTACCCGACACTTGGATTCATGTGACCAATGATTTAAATTCTCTGCGCCTATAATGATCTGCAATGGATATTAGCAGAATAAATGATGGTCATACATTACATAAGAGATATTATGCAAGAGCAAGGTGACAGAAGCACCACAGATCTCTATTTCCGGCAACTTACAGACTGTGGTATTTGAGATCACTAATAACATAATTCATCCATATTTTCGCTAAGCTATTTTGTTCACATATGGTCACTCATAGAATCTAATTTTAATATTTACGAATTAAATTGTTATACAAATTATACTGTAACCTCTGAATTAGAGTGCTCCCACAAAAGAGTCTTTTTTCCAATATCTCTTTTCTTGGTCCCCTGTAATAAATAATGAATGGACAGTTGGTTTAAAATTAAAATAATCTGATTTTATTATCTAAAACTAATACCGTGTTCACACTGACAATTGGCGGGTTGCACCCGGGACTCGTGCACGAGACCTTCCCAGGTGCAACCCGCTTGAGACCTCGTTCAGACTGGCTGCCCCGACACAGCATATTGCCGCGTCGATGACGTCACCGGGTCACATGCGGGGGCGGCGCTTGGAGATCAGATGATCTACAAGCACCGCCTGCTCCAATAGTGTGGAAGGGTCCCAGATCGCATGGACCCAGGAACACTTAACCCCGTTCACACTGCCATCAAACTGCGCCTGACCCGGTATTCACCCGGGAATAACCCTTCTTTATTCCCAGGTTGAAATACCGGGTCAGACGACTTGGGAATTTGTCAGGACCCCCGTTCACACTGCACATAAACCCGGATTACTGCGCATTCACGTGCAATAACCCGGATTTTTCATGGCAGTGTGAACAAGGTATAAGAGAATAAAATCCCTTCTCTAAAATATGCAGATGCAAAAATAATAAACAGTACATGGATTATTGCCACAAATAGAGATGTATATGTATATTGCAATACAAGAGAAGTTCCACTTCTGTACTCCTGTATAGTTCAGGAAACTTGGCTAGGACACTTTTCTGTGTAAACAGTCACTAGGTATGCAATGGGTTTACCGGATATGTTGAAGCATAGATCCCATGATGTAACATCAGCCTTAGGTGGAGTCCAATTATATTCTGCTTACCAAAAAAAATTAGGCTCGGGCCAGCCCTGTATACATTAGATAGATAGATCTATTATATGTATGTATTTGGGAATCGGCACAAATCCACTAGCAGTGTATCCAACCTGGTACTACTCCACTCCATGGAGATAAATCCAAATATAAAGCACTTGAACAGAGGGCACTCACCAATACCTTTAGAAAAGTTCTAGAGCATCATAAGCAGCATGCACACATGCTAGGACATTTATACTAGAGATGAGCGGGTTCGGTTTCTCTGAATCCGAACCCGCACGAACTTCATGTTTTTTTTCACGGGTCCGAGCGACTCGGATCTTCCCGCCTTGCTCGGTTAACCCGAGCGCGCCCGAACGTCATCATGACGCTGTCGGATTCTCGCGAGACTCGGATTCTATATAAGGAGCCGCGCGTCGCCGCCATTTTCACACGTGCATTGAGATTGATAGGGAGAGGACGTGGCTGGCGTCCTCTCCATTTAGATTAGAAGAGAGAGAGAGATTGACCTGATTTACTGGAGCTTAGGAGTACTGTAGAACTGTAGAGAGTGCAGAGTTTACTAGTGACTGACCACAGTGACCACCAGACAGTGCAGTTTTATTTAATATATCCGTTCTCTGCCTGAAAAAAACGATACACAGTGACTCAGTCACATACCATATCTGTGTGCACTGCTCAGCCCAGTGTGCTGCATCATCTATGTATATATCTGACTGTGCTCAGCTCACACATCTTATAATTGTGGGGGAGACTGGGGAGCACTGCAGTGCCAGTTATAGGTTATAGCAGGAGCCAGGAGTACATATTATTATTAAAATTAAACAGTGCACACTTTTGCTGCAGGAGTGCCACTGCCAGTGTGACTGACCAGTGACCTGACCACACTGACCACCAGTATAGTTAGTAGTATAGTATACTATATTGTGATTGCCTGAAAAAGTTAAACACTCGTATCTGACTGTGCTCAGCTCACACATCTTATAATTGTGGGGGAGACTGGGGAGCACTGCAGTGCCAGTTATAGGTTATAGCAGGAGCCAGGAGTACATATTATTATTAAAATTAAACAGTGCACACTTTTGCTGCAGGAGTGCCACTGCCAGTGTGACTGACCAGTGACCACCTGACCACACTGACCACCAGTATAGTTAGTAGTATAGTATACTATATTGTGATTGCCTGAAAAAGTTAAACACTCGTCGTGTGACTTCACTTGTGTGGTGTTTTTTTTTTTTATTCTATAAAAAAACTCATTCTGCTGACAGACAGTGTCCAGCAGGTCCGTCATTATATAATATATACCTGTCCGGCTGCAGTAGTGATATATATATATTTTTTATATCATTATTTATCATCCAGTCGCAGCAGACACAGTACGGTAGTTCACGGCTGTAGCTACCTCTGTGTCGGCACTCGGCAGTCCGTCCATAATTGTATACCACCTACCCGTGGTTTTTTTTTCTTTCTTCTTTATACATACATACTACTACTACATCTCTTTATCAACCAGTCTATATTAGCAGCAGACACAGTACAGTACGGTAGTCCACGGCTGTAGCTACCTCTGTGTCGGCACTCGGCAGTCCGTCCATAATTGTATACCACCTACCCGTGTTTTTTTTTTCTTTCTTCTTTATACATACATACTACTACTACTACATCTCTTTATCAACCAGTCTATATTAGCAGCAGACACAGTACAGTACGGTAGTCCACGGCTGTAGCTACCTCTGTGTCGGCACTGGGCAGTCCGTCCATAATTGTATACCACCTACCCGTGGTTTTTTTTTCTTTCTTCTTTATACATACATACTACTACTACATCTCTTTATCAACCAGTCTATATTAGCAGCAGACACAGTACAGTACGGTAGTCCATGGCTGTAGCTACCTCTGTGTCGGCACTGGGCAGTCCGTCCATAATTGTATACCACCTACCCGTGGTTTTTTTTTCTTTCTTCTTTATACATACATACTACTACTACTACATCTCTTTATCAACCAGTCTATATTAGCAGCAGACACAGTACAGTACGGTAGTCCACGGCTGTAGCTACCTCTGTGTCGGCACTGGGCAGTCCGTCCATAATTGTATACCACCTACCCGTGGTTTTTTTTTCTTTCTTCTTTATACATACATACTACTACTACTACATCTCTTTATCAACCAGTCTATATTAGCAGCAGACACAGTACAGTACGGTAGTCCACGGCTGTAGCTACCTCTGTGTCGGCACTGGGCAGTCCGTCCATAATTGTATACCACCTACCCGTGGTTTTTTTTTCTTTCTTCTTTATACATACATACTACTACTACATCTCTTTATCAACCAGTCTATATTAGCAGCAGACACAGTACAGTACGGTAGTCCACGGCTGTAGCTACCTCTGTGTCGGCACTCGGCAGTCCGTCCATAATTGTATACCACCTACCCGTGGTTTTTTTTTCTTTCTTCTTTATACATACATACTACTACTACATCTCTTTATCAACCAGTCTATATTAGCAGCAGACACAGTACAGTACGGTAGTCCACGGCTGTAGCTACCTCTGTGTCGGCACTGGGCAGTCCGTCCATAATTGTATACCACCTACCCGTGGTTTTTTTTTCTTTCTTCTTTATACATACATACTACTACTACATCTCTTTATCAACCTGTCTATATTAGCAGCAGACACAGTACAGTACGGTAGTCCACGGCTGTAGCTACCTCTGTGTCGGCACTCGGCAGTCCGTCCATAATTGTATACCACCTACCCGTGGTTTTTTTTTCTTTCTTCTTTATACATACATACTACTACTACATCTCTTTATCAACCAGTCTATATTAGCAGCAGACACAGTACAGTACGGTAGTCCACGGCTGTAGCTACCTCTGTGTCGGCACTGGGCAGTCCGTCCATAATTGTATACCACCTACCCGTGGTTTTTTTTTCTTTCTTCTTTATACATACATACTACTACTACATCTCTTTATCAACCTGTCTATATTAGCAGCAGACACAGTACAGTACGGTAGTCCACGGCTGTAGCTACCTCTGTGTCGGCACTCGACAGTCCATCCATAATTGTATACTAGTATCCATCCATCTCCATTGTTTACCTGAGGTGCCTTTTAGTTGTGCCTATTAAAATATGGAGAACAAAAATGTTGAGGTTCCAAAATTAGGGAAAGATCAAGATCCACTTCCACCTCGTGCTGAAGCTGCTGCCACTAGTCATGGCCGAGACGATGAAATGCCAGCAACGTCGTCTGCCAAGGCCGATGCCCAATGTCATAGTACAGAGCATGTCAAATCCAAAACACCAAATATCAGTAAAAAAAGGACTCCAAAACCTAAAATAAAATTGTCGGAGGAGAAGCTTAAACTTGCCAATATGCCATTTACCACACGGAGTGGCAAGGAACGGCTGAGGCCCTGGCCTATGTTCATGGCTAGTGGTTCAGCTTCACATGAGGATGGAGGCACTCAGCCTCTCGCTAGAAAAATGAAAAGACTCAAGCTGGCAAAAGCAGTAGCACCGCAAAGAACTGTGCGTTCTTCGAAATCCCAAATCCACAAGGAGAGTCCAATTGTGTCGGTTGCGATGCCTGACCTTCCCAACACTGGACGTGAAGAGCATGCGCCTTCCACCATTTGCACGCCCCCTGCAAGTGCTGGAAGGAGCACCCGCAGTCCAGTTCCTGATAGTCAGATTGAAGATGTCAGTGTTGAAGTACACCAGGATGAGGAGGATATGGGTGTTGCTGGCGCTGGGGAGGAAATTGACCAGGAGGATTCTGATGGTGAGGTGGTTTGTTTAAGTCAGGCACCCGGGGAGACACCTGTTGTCCGTGGGAGGAATAGGGCCGTTGACATGCCTGGTGAAAATACCAAAAAAATCAGCTCTTCGGTGTGGAAGTATTTCACCAGAAATGCGGACAACAGGTGTCAAGCCGTGTGTTCCCTTTGTCAAGCTGTAATAAGTAGGGGTAAGGACGTTAACCACCTCGGAACATCCTCCCTTATACGTCACCTGCAGCGCATTCATAATAAGTCAGTGACAAGTTCAAAAACTTGGGCCGACAGCGGAAGCAGTCCACTGACCAGTAAATCCCTTCCTCTTGTAACCAAGCTCACGCAAACCACCCCACCAACTCCCTCAGTGTCAATTTCCTCCTTCCCCAGGAATGCCAATAGTCCTGCAGGCCATGTCACTGGCAATTCTGACGAGTCCTCTCCTGCCTGGGATTCCTCCGATGCATCCTTGCGTGTAACGCCTACTGCTGCTGGCGCTGCTGTTGTTGCTGCTGGGAGTCGATGGTCATCCCAGAGGGGAAGTCGTAAGCCCACTTGTACTACTTCCAGTAAGCAATTGACTGTCCAACAGTCCTTTGCGAGGAAGATGAAATATCACAGCAGTCATCCTGTTGCAAAGCGGATAACTGAGTCCTTGACAACTATGTTGGTGTTAGACGTGCGTCCGGTATCCGCCGTTAGTTCACAGGGAACTAGACAATTTATTGAGGCAGTGTGCCCCCGTTACCAAATACCATCTAGGTTCCACTTCTGTAGGCAGGCGATACCGAGAATGTACACGGACGTCAGAAAAAGACTCACCAGTGTCCTAAAAAATGCAGTTGTACCCAATGTCCACTTAACCACGGACATGTGGACAAGTGGAGCAGGGCAGGGTCAGGACTATATGACTGTGACAGCCCACTGGGTAGATGTATGGACTCCCGCCGCAAGAACAGCAGCGGCGGCACCAGTAGCAGCATCTCGCAAACGCCAACTCTTTCCTAGGCAGGCTACGCTTTGTATCACCGCTTTCCAGAATACGCACACAGCTGAAAACCTCTTACGGCAACTGAGGAAGATCATCGCAGAATGGCTTACCCCAATTGGACTCTCCTGTGGATTTGTGGCATCGGACAACGCCAGCAATATTGTGTGTGCATTAAATATGGGCAAATTCCAGCACGTCCCATGTTTTGCACATACCTTGAATTTGGTGGTGCAGAATTTTTTAAAAAACAACAGGGGCGTGCAAGAGATGCTGTCGGTGGCCAGAAGAATTGCGGGACACTTTCGGCGTACAGGCACCACATACAGAAGACTGGAGCACCACCAAAAACTACTGAACCTGCCCTGCCATCATCTGAAGCAAGAAGTGGTAACGAGGTGGAATTCAACCCTCTATATGCTTCAGAGGTTGGAGGAGCAGCAAAAGGCCATTCAAGCCTATACAATTGAGCACGATATAGGAGGTGGAATGCACCTGTCTCAAGTGCAGTGGAGAATGATTTCAACGTTGTGCAAGGTTCTGATGCCCTTTGAACTTGCCACACGTGAAGTCAGTTCAGACACTGCCAGCCTGAGTCAGGTCATTCCCCTCATCAGGCTTTTGCAGAAGAAGCTGGAGGCATTGAAGAAGGAGCTAAAAGGGAGCGATTCCGCTAGGCATGTGGGACTTGTGGATGCAGCCCTTAATTCGCTTAACAAGGATTCACGGGTGGTCAATCTGTTGAAATCAGAGCACTACATTTTGGCCACCGTGCTCGATCCTAGATTTAAAACCTACCTTGGATCTCTCTTTCCGGCAGACACAAGTCTGCTGGGGTGCAAAGACCTGCTGGTGACAAAATTGTCAAGTCAAGCGGAACGCGACCTGTCAACATCTCCTCCTTCACATTCTCCCGCAACTGGGGGTGCGAGGAAAAGGCTCAGAATTCCGAGCCCACCCGCTGGCGGTGATGCAGGGCAGTCTGGAGCGACTGCTGATGCTGACATCTGGTCCGGACTGAAGGACCTGACAACGATTACGGACATGTCGTCTACTGTCACTGCATATGATTCTCTCAACATTGAAAGAATGGTGGAGGATTATATGAGTGACCGCATCCAAGTAGGCACGTCACACAGTCCGTACTTATACTGGCAGGAAAAAGAGGCAATTTGGAGGCCCTTGCACAAACTGGCTTTATTCTACCTAAGTTGCCCTCCCACAAGTGTGTACTCCGAAAGAGTGTTTAGTGCCGCCGCTCACCTTGTCAGCAATCGGCGTACGAGGTTACATCCAGAAAATGTGGAGAAGATGATGTTCATTAAAATGAATTATAATCAATTCCTCCGCGGAGACATTGACCAGCAGCAATTGCCTCCACAAAGTACACAGGGAGCTGAGATGGTGGATTCCAGTGGGGACGAATTGATAATCTGTGAGGAGGGGGATGTACACGGTGATATATCGGAGGATGATGATGAGGTGGACATCTTGCCTCTGTAGAGCCAGTTTGTGCAAGGAGAGATTAATTGCTTCTTTTTTGGTGGGGGTCCAAACCAACCCGTCATATCAGTCACAGTCGTGTGGCAGACCCTGTCACTGAAATGATGGGTTGGTTAAAGTGTGCATGTCCTGTTTATACAACATAAGGGTGGGTGGGAGGGCCCAAGGACAATTCCATCTTGCACCTCTTTTTTCTTTTATTTTTCTTTGCGTCATGTGCTGTTTGGGGAGGGTTTTTTGGAAGGGACATCCTGCGTGACACTGCAGTGCCACTCCTAGATGGGCCCGGTGTTTGTGTCGGCCACTAGGGTCGCTAATCTTACTCACACAGCTACCTCATTGCGCCTCTTTTTTTCTTTGCGTCATGTGCTGTTTGGGGAGGGTTTTTTGGAAGGGACATCCTGCGTGACACTGCAGTGCCACTCCTAGATGGGCCAGGTGTTTGTGTCGGGCACTTGGGTCGCTGAGCTTAGTCACACAGCTACCTCATTGCACCTCTTTTTTTCTTTGCGTCATGTGCTATTTGGGGAGTGTTTTTTGGAAGGGCCATCCTGCGTGACACTGCAGTGCCACTCCTAGATGGGCCAGGTGTTTGTGTCGGCCACTAGGGTCGCTTAGCTTAGTCATCCAGCGACCTCGGTGCAAATTTTAGGACTAAAAATAATATTGTGAGGTGTGAGGTATTCAGAATAGACTGAAAATGAGTGGAAATTATGGTTTTTGAGGTTAATAATAATATGGGATCAAAATGACCCCCAAATTCTATGATTTAAGCTGTTTTTTAGGGTTTTTTGAAAAAAACACCCGAATCCAAAACACACCCGAATCCGACAAAAAAAATTCGGTGAGGTTTTGCCAAAACGCGGTCGAACCCAAAACACGGCCGCGGAACCGAACCCAAAACCAAAACACAAAACCCGAAAAATTTCAGGCGCTCATCTCTAATTTATACCCAATGTAATCACAGGCAAAGGCACTCCCCATGACATCACTTCCTGTCATCTCACAGAGAGGAAGTGTCTAGCAAACAATGTATAGTATTATAGCGTACCTCCCAACTGTCCCTATTTTCGCGGGACAGTTCCTATTCAGTGGAGACAGGAGGAAAGGGGGCAGGCCAGCGGCTCACAGAGCTCTGGGCATGCCCCCTCAGTGACGAAACTGGGAGTGGCTTGCGATCGTGGGTCTTCCCGCGAAGCCATTCCCCTTTTTCTTAGGCCACACCCCTTTATCGGGAGCGTGCGCGGCATTGCCACGCATGTGTCCCTCTTCAAGTATGGACACAGTTGGGAGGTATGTTATAGTCATCAGCTTCAGACATACCAGAATCAATAATGTAGGGTGTGTTGGGATGCTATATCAAAGTACGGTAGCTGGGAACAAGTAGATCCATAGAACACAGCGCTGCGCTATCAGTGGAACACATGCCGGAACCGGAAGTGACATCGCGTCACCTAGGCAACCGACAATACAAGGCATACTAGCGCTAAATGGGTCCCCACTTAGCAAGAGGTTCCCATGTAAGCAAATGCTTATATAGACAGAAGGAACATTGGGGGTCATTCTGAGTTGTTGGCTCGTTGCCGATTTTCGCAACGGAGCGATTAAGCCAAAAATGCGCATGTGCATGGTACGCAGCGCGCATGCGCTAAGTATTTTAGCACAAAACTTAGTAGATTTACTCACGTCCGAACGAAGAATTGTCATCTTTGAAGTGATCGGAGTGTGATTGACAGGAAGTGGGTGTTTCTGGGCGGAGACTGACCGTTTTCTGGGAGTGTGCGGAAAAACGCAGGCGTGCCAGGATAAAACGCAGGAGTGGCTGGGGAAACGGGGGAGTGGCTGGCCGAACGCAGGGTGTGTTTGTGACGTCAAACCAGGATCGAAATGGGCTGAGCTGATCGCAGCTCAGCCCATTTTTAGATATCTTATTAGGTTGTTGACAATGCTCATGTGAAACCTGCGGAGCCATGTATGCCCACTATTTAACAATGGCCCTCATTCCGAGTTGTTCGCTCGCTAGCTGCTTTTAGCAGCATTGCACACGCTAGGCCACCGCCCTCTGGGAGTGTATCTTAGCTTAGCAGAATTATTTGCAGTTTCTGAGTAGCTCGAGACTTACTCAAAACTGCAAATAATTATTTATTCGCACTTCTGCTACTCTTTCGTTCGCAATTCTGCTAAGCTAAGATACACTCCCAGAGGGCGGTGGCCTAGCGTGTGCAATGCTGCTAAAAGCAGCTAGCGAGCGAACAACTCGGAATGAGGGCCATTGTTAAATAGTGGGCATACATGGCTCCGCAGGTTTCACATGAGCATTGTCAACAACCTAATAAGATATCTAAAAAATAACTTTTAATTACACTTCAATAAAAATCATTATTTTACGCCGCCAGACAGGGACCATGTGTCACAGTTATGACCACACCACCAAAAGAGTACCACACGGATACAGCACTGTCCAAACCTCCAGCGTAACAACAATTATATAGTCATATATATAAAAAATACACATTAGCAAGAACACTGTATACACTAATATAGAAAAAGAAGACATAGGGGTATATTTACTAAGGTCCCGATTTTGACCGAGATGCCGTTTTTTCTTCAAAGTGTCATCTCGGTAATTTACTAAGCAAAAATCACGGCAGTGATGAGGGCATTCGTAATATTTTGGAAGTCCTTGGAAAAAATCACGAATCAATACACCATCGGTCAAATACGCCTGCAATTTGGTAGAAATCGGGAATTTACTAAAAAGTGCAAAACACAAACACTGCCGACAATAGCCAAACACTGCCGTGCTAAAATACAAATCGTGAAAAAGTGCTAAAAATAAACAGACCTGCTTTTTTATCCCGTGTTTGTATAGGCATGCACGGATCCATGAGATCCGTGCATGTTTTTCAGTGGGAAGGGGGGGGAAATGTTATAAATTTTCAAAAAAAAAATGCGTGGGGTCCCCCCTCCTAAACCAAACCAGCCTTGGGCTCTTTGAGCCGGCCCTGGTTGCAAAAATATGGGGAAAAAATGGACAGGGGTTCCCCCATATTTAAGCAACCAGCACCGGGCTCTGCGCCTGGTCCTGGTTCCAAAAATACGGGGGACAAAAAGCGTAGGGGTCCCCCGTATTTTTGAAACCAGCACCAGGCTCCACTAGCTGGACAGATAATGCCACAGCCGGGGGTCACTTTTATACAGTGCCTTGCGGCCGTGGCATCAAATATCCAACTAGTCACCCCTGGCCGGGGTACCCTGGGGGAGTGGGGACCCCTTCAATCAAGGGGTCCCCCCCCAGCCACCCAAGGGCCAGGGGTGAAGCCCGAGGCTGTCCCCCCCCCCATCCAATGGGCTGCGGATGGGGGGCTGATAGCCTTTGTTCAAAGTGATTGATATTGTTTTTAGTAGCAGTACTACAAGGCCCAGCAAGCCTCCCCCGCAAGCTGGTACTTGGAGAACCACAAGTACCAGCATGCGGCGGAAAAACCTGTAGTACTACTACTAAAAAAATACCCCAATAAAGACATCACACACACACCTTGAAAGTATAACTTTAATACATCCATCCACACCTCCATATACACATACTTACCTTATGTTCCCACGCAGGTCGGTCCTCTTCTCCAGTAGAATCCATGGTGTACCTGTAGAAAAAATTATACTCACATAATCCATGGTTGAAGGCTCCTCTGCTTGTAATCCTTTTGTAATCCACGTACTTGAAAAAATTAAAAAACGGATACCCGACCACGAACTGAAAGGGGACCCATGTTTTCACATGGGACCAATTTCCCCGAATGCCAGAAACCCACTCTGACTGATGTCTAAAAACATGGGTCCCCTTTCAGTTCGTGGTCGGGTATCCGTTTTTTTATTTTTTCAAGTACGTGGATTACAAAAGGATTACAAGCAGAGGAGCCTTCAACCATGGATTATGTGAGTATAATTTTTTCTACAGGTACACCATGGATTCTACTGGAGCTGTTTTTGAATGATGCAAAAAATGAAGATACAATACTAAAAGGAATACTTGCAGGTTGCGAAGATAATACTTGTAGCACTGTGAAAAGCTACAGCAGATGACAATGGAGAAGAAATGGTTAAGATGAGAGCTGAGTAAATGAGGACCAGGATTTAGTAGAAACTTCCACAGGCTGTGTGATTGAAGCAAGGCAGTCACTGAATAAACAGGGTAACCACTCTCGGGCCTCAGGGAATCCACTTGATTGCCACTTGGAGAGCGATTGACTGACAGCACAGCATGGAGCTGGTGGATCACTTGCGGTGAAGGCTGCAGGCAGACCTCTGGGAGCGGAGGCGATATCAGGACCACTGGAATCACACAAAAATCCACAGCGAGAGCACAGAGCTAGGGTACAGAGTATCTACAACAAAGCACTGGCCAAGAGTGAAATAATCCCAGCCTACTTATAGGCAGCACAAGCACAGGATTGGCTAACACTTACCCACAGGTGCTCAGAGTTGCTAACAGATGCTGCATTTAGTCTCCAACATGGCCACCTCCTATACTGCAGACACACAGAGGGGCCTCTGACCATTCGGACCCCGCACTCCCGACTCCCAGAACCTGCATCACCTCTGCAGCCGATCACGCCGCATCCCCACACGGCCACACAGCACCGCGAGCAACCGCGCAGGCAACGGACAGACCCCAGAACCCACAGCAGTGAGTCATCGGTTCATGACAGATATCCATGTACATTTAAAGTAGGTGTGGTTGTCTGCCCAGAATATAAAGATTCGCCAGCCTTCTTAGAAATTGGGAACTCAATACATTGGCCCATTTTGGATCATAATAACACGTTTCACTGCGCTCTCTTCAAGCTAGCATTTTTCACTAAAAGGTTCAGAGTCTGCTGTCCTAGAAAACCTCCAGTTATTGTCAAAAGTCGACAAGAGTATGTAGTGGAAAAGATCCTGGATTTCAAGTTTATACAGGGGCAAGTACATTTCTTGGTTCATTGGAAGGGCTATGGCCCTGAAGAGAGAGAATGGATTCCTTGTAGATTTCTTCATGCACTAAAACTTAAGAAATCATTCTTCAGAAAATTCCCAGACATACCCGGCTAAGGGTTCCTTAAACCCTCCTCAAGGTTAGGGGTACTGTTACAGGCCTTGTGTATAAGCCACTGGTCCTTGTCTGCAAGCCTTGCTGGTTCTGTGGATACTCTGCTGGATTTCCTGCCTGTCTGCGTCCTGTTCCTGCCCTGTCTTCACCCACCTCCAGCATAGTGTTTTAACCATTTGTCTGCCTTTCTTGTGTACCTGTGCTCAGCCTGCAAGATATACCATTTACTCAGTGCCTGCATACCATCTACTCAGTGCCTGCTAGCCATCTTCACAGAGCCTCATCTGCCCGGGCTGAGATTCCGACCTAGCTCTGACCTCACCCTCCATGCTTCATGTGTTTCTTATCTTCAGTTACTACCCACTCCATTGTCCTGTGGTCTCCTGCCTATTGTGTGTATTGCTGGAGGTTTAAGTCCAGGGAGCACCCTAAGTACCGGTGTACGTGACGATCACTAAATGAAAACAGCAGGGGGGGAGGGTGCTATTGGCAGAAGAACCTCTTGAGGGCTTTAGGGTTCTTACACCAATAGTACTGGAATTCCCTAACACCAACACAGGTAATTAGCTGCACTAATTGGACTTCCCCCTGAGACTTCTATTCATAACATTACTCACATACTTTCATAGTGCACAGCATCGCTGATATGCATTTTATAGTGTGCTTTTTTTTAGGCATAAAAGATGCAATATTTATGATGTCAGTTTAATGTGCTTCATTAGGAACAGAAAATTTTACTTAATCTATAACAGCCTCCTTGACCATAAAGCTGTAAGCTTTGTATGCTTACCGGTACTTAGAAGCTTCAGCGGGAGATACTGCACTGTAAGTCAGTGCAAGTGACAAGCACCCACACTCAGATTTAATTAATGATCTGTACACCATAAAACAAGGAAATAGAACAACCACAAACAGTGTAATAATTCCAGATTACTCAAACAGGGATGTAAAGGAACCTTGAGATTTAATTCTATCAAGTACTACCACTATGAGGAGATGTTCTTTCTTGGTAATGCATTTATATGATATGATATATGATTTAAGCAGGCATATTCCAAGTTATTTGATATATTTATTAAACATCAATGATTCATTATGTAATGATTTACTGAAAAAAAGAGACAATTTGCTGACAGCACGGATTCATTTTGTACAATTTTATTACTGTAAAAACTAGAGATGAGCAGTTTGGATTCCATGGAATCTGAACTGCTCCGAACTTATGGAATCCGAGTGGATGTTCCCATCAGACTCTGAATCCAGTTCGAGGCCGAATGTCATCCTCCCGTTGGGATTTGGAATCCACATAAGGATCCACCGATGGGCATTGGTGCTATTATACTCCAGTCATGCTGCTCTCTGCTCTGCCGTGTCTGCCCAAGTGGCTTTGTGGAATACAAGTGCTGTCACTGTCAATAAGGAGCTGTGCTGCCATCACTGTCCATCTAAGGGACTGTGCTGCTGTCACTGTGTCCATCTAAGGGGCTGTGCTGTCACCATGTCCATCTAGTGGTTGTGCTGTGCTGTGTCCTTCCACAAGCTGTGTCCAGTCCCCTTAGTCTATTTCCATCACAGTGGTGCTCAGGCCTTAGCCTTTATATATGAGTGGTGGTTCTGAAATTGTCAGTGAGGAATCTTCTTCTGCCTTTCATGATGATGAAAGACCTTTTCCCTCAGAGTCTAGAAGTGGCGTTAAAAAATGAAAACTTAGACTTTTCTCAGTGATTAACAGAAGAAACTGTTAAGTGTGTCCTTGAGTGCTATGTGTGAGTCTGACCTTTCAAAGAAGCTGCCATCTACCATTTCTGCTCCCTCTGGAAATGTGGAGATGAGCAGCAGTATAGTATGTATGCTGTAGCTGATGACATAGAAATTGAGGATCCAACCATGGTAATGGAAGAGGATGAGGGGGATAGTGTAGCTGACACCGGTGCTAAAGTGGATGTTGTTTGTGTAAGTCAGGCACCAATGAAAGCAGCTGTTCGCCATGATAAGAAGGCCAGTGTCACGCCTGGGCACATGCCCAACAAATCCACCTATTTTGTGTGGAATTATTTTTACCTAAATCCTGACAACATTTGTCAAGACATCTGTAGTGTTTGTAAAACTACAGTAAGTAGAGGTAGGGACATTTACCATCTAGGAACCTCCTCACTGTTACATCATTTGCAGCAAGCTCATAAAAAGTTTTTGACATCAGAAACTTGTTCTAAAAAATAACAAAAAGCAGTCCAGCTAGTTTCTCAACTAGATCCCAGCACCTGCAATCTCCACCACCAACACCTTTATCCTCAATATCCTCAGTAATGAACAAAGGTAGTCGTGCATTAAATTTGTTACTGCTAGGTGACTCCTCCTCTATCGAGGATTCCTCAGAAGAATCCTTCAGCGCTAGGCCTGTACCTGGGTATAGATCTTCATCCCAGAAGGGGACCAAGCTCTCACCCAGTCACACAGCGGGTCACTGATGCCATCACAGCTATGCTAGTATTAGATCTGCATCCAATATCCACCATTAATGCAGTGGGTTTTACAAAATGAATTGAGGTTCTATGTCCCCGGTACCAAATTCCATCTCAGTTCCATTTTACTAGACAAGCAATACCTCACCTGTACCAGAACATTAAAAAACAACTAATTATTTGCCTCCAAAATGCCATTGTACCTACTGTCCACTTAACAACAGATATGTGGACAAGTGGTAGTGGTTCAAATTAAAAATTACATGACTGCGACAGCCCACTGAGTGGGTGAATCGCTTTTAGCAGCAATGCCACAACAAACAATGTAATAGCAAAATAACTAATCCCACTTGGACTTTCCTCAGGATTTGTGATTTCTGATAACACCACAAATATTGTGAAAGCATTTCAGTTGGGTGATTTCCAATATGCCCCATGTTTTGCTCACACAATCAACTTGGTGGTACCGGGTTTTAAAAATAAATAACAGGGAAATGCAGGAGATGCTGTCTGTGGCCCAAAAAATGTTGGGACATTTTTGGCATTCATCAACAGCATGCCGGATATTGCAGCAGCTCCAAGAACCTGAAGCAAGAGGTAGTAACCAGGTAGAAGTCGACCCTTTATATGCTTCAGTGGATAGAAGAACAGAAAAAAGCCATCCATAGCTATACAACAAGCCATTACATTGGGAGAGAAGGTGGAGTGTACCTTAGCACAGCACAGTGACGTGAGTTCTGACACTGCTAGCTTCAGTCAGGTGATTCCCCTAATTAGGCTTTTGGAAAACCAGCTTCGCCTAGATACAAGGGTTGCCAATATCTTGAAATTATATCACTAAATTTTGTCGACCGTACTTGATCGAGGTTTAAGTAATACATCATGTGTTTCTTTCCAGCTGATCCAGATTTTAATAGATGCAAAGAGCTCCTGGTGAGCAAGTTGGCAGCTCAAGTGGTACACAACACGACGACATCTCCTTCAGTTTCTCCAGCAGCTGCCAGGAAAAAAACTCAGCTTTCCCAAAATACACAGGGGGTCATTCCAAGTTGATCGCTCGCTAGCTATTTTTTTGCAGCGCTGCGATCAGATAGTCGCCGCCTATGGGGGAGTGTATTTTCGCTTTGCAAGTGTTCGAACGCTTGTGCAGCTGAGCGGTTCAAAAACAGTTTTTGCAGTTTCTGAGTAGGTCTGAACTTACTCAGCTGCTGCGATCACTTCAACCTGTCCGGTCCCGAAATTGACGTCAGACACCCGCCCTGCAAACGCTTGGATACGCCTGCGTTTTTCCAACCACTCCCTGAAAACGGTCAGTTGATACCCATAAACGCGTTCTTTCTGTCAATCTTCTTGCGATCGGCTGTGCGAATGGATTCTTCGTTAAATCCATCGCCCAGCACCGATCCGCTTTGTACCCGTACGACGCGCCTGCGCATTGCGGTGCATACGCATGTGCAGTTTTGCCGAGTTTTGACCTGATCGCAGTGCTACAAAAAATAGCGTGCAATTAGGTCGGAATGACCCCCACAGTGGTGATGCAGAGGAGTCAACACAACATTTTGACAACTGTTCAGGTCGAAAAGAATTGCTGAAAATTAGTGACACCTCTACCGTAACTCCATCTGATATGATCACCATTCAAAGGATGGTGGAGGATTATTTTGACTACTGAAAAGAAAGAAGGCAATTTGGAGGGCTTGTACAAACTGGCTTTGCATTACTTAATCTGCCACCCTCCAGTGTGTACTCAGAAAGTTTTCAGCACATCCGGGAACATTATCAGCGATGGGCATAGGAGGCTACTTTCTCAGAATGTGGAACACATGATGTTCATCAAAACAAACTACAAATTTTATGAGGAAGACCTTTACCGGCAATTACATCAAAGTATAGAGACTTCTGTAATGGTGGATTCTAGCGGGGATTAATTAACATTGTGTGAGGGTGATTTACACACTAATGAGGTAGAGGATGGTAGTGACGATGACATCTTGCCACTGCAGAACTGTTAGCTTAGCTGCCTTAAGCCCGTTGTTAGCATGTTTTATGGGGGCCCACCCCAAACAATACAACCACAAAAGTGTCAGTCCCTGACGCTGAAGTGCTTGATTTGTTAAACTGTGCATGTCCTGTTTAATATTCAGCATAAAGACAATTCCCTCTTGCACCACTTTTAAGTTCTGCCACTGCTGTGGGCAGTGTTTAAATGTGTTATAAACTGCCATGTGTTTGTGTTGCTGCTCTGTCGCCTACTAACCTGCCAGCTCGATGCAGCCTTTTTCCTAAAGCAGTAGAAAACAATATTGTGAGGTGGTCAAAATTGACTGCTCCGCATCCCAGCATCTAAGTCCCAGTAGCTAGTTGCAACCCAGCAATCCCGTATAGCTGGTACTGCTCCACAACCCAGCATCTAAGTTTTAGTAGGTGGTCATAATCCAGCAATCCTTTATAGCTGGTACTGCTCAGCATCCCAGCATCTTAAGTAGCTTGACGGATCGCAGCAATCCTATGTGCCTGGTACTGCTCCACATCCCAGCAATCCTGTGTAACTGGTACTGCTCCGCATCCCAGCAATCCTGTGTAGCTGGTACTGCTTTGCATCCCAGCAACTCTCGGTAGTTGGTACTGCTTTGCTTCCTACCATCCAACCTCTGGATGCATCCAGCGTCTGTATCGTTGCCTCACCATACAAGAAAGAACCACATTAGACCTTCCAACTTCTTCCCAAGTTCTATAGACCTCAATCCAGTAATACAGTCTAGTCCTAGTTCGCAACCAACCATAGCAGTGACACTCTTCTAAGGAGATTTCTGGCTCCTGTATCTGCGAAGCCTGTGTAGCTTCCAACACTGTAACACATTAGCACTTTTATGGTCTTTCAGCCTGCTAAACAGCACAAAAGCAATATACTTCTTAAAGCTTCACTGCTGCAATCATCCATCACACCAGTGTGCTGTCTGTCTCCTGCAACAAGTCCTGCATGTACAACTCCAGCCTGCAGTTCTCACACTGCTTAATATCTACAACCTCCAGTATGCAGTTCCCACTCTGCAGAGTATCAACTCTAGTATACAGCTTCACCCTGCAGTTCTCGTGCTACAAAGTCTTCAGTCCTTTGCAAACCTGATGCAGTATCTATGCTGCCAATCATCTCAATGCAACTCACCAGTTACCATACATACACATTTTGTCCAGAACTTAGGGCCAAATTCAGACCTGAATGCAACAGCAAACTTTTTCTCTAATGGGCAAAACCATGGGGGTAATTCCAAGTTGATCGCAGCAGGAATTTTGTTAGCAGTTGGGCAAAACCATGTGCATGGCAGGGGAGGCAGATATAACATGTGCAGAAAGAGTTAGATTTGGGTGGGTTATTTTGTTTCTGTGCAGGGTAAATTCTGGCTGCTTTATTTTTACACTGCAAATTAAATTGCAGATTGAACACACCCAAATCTAACTCTCTCTGCACATGTTAAATCTGCCTCCCCTGCAGTGCACATGGTTTTGCCCAACTGCTAACAAAATTCCTGCTGCGATCAATTTGAAATTACCCCCCCATGTGCTGTCTTTGACAGCAGTCACGAGGGGCCCCATCAGTCGGGGAAAGGGGATCCATGTGTAAACATGGATCCCCTTTCAGTGCGTGGTTCGGGTAATCCGTTTTTTTATTTTACCAAGACCCTGGATTATAACTGTTAAGAAGAGGACCGATCTACACCGGATTTTTTGTAAGTATAATTTTATTTACAGGTACCCCGGGATTCTACTGGACAAAGGGACCGACTGCTTTGTGTCAACATAGGTAAGTATGTATGTGTGTAAGTGTGCATGTATGTTTAATAAAATTTTACTATCACGGTGTGTGTGTTTTGTTTTTATTTGGGTATTTTTTTTGTAGTAGAACTACAGGTACCAGCGGGCCCATTTTTTCCCCCACATTCTGGTACTTGTGGTTCTCCAAGTACCAGCTTGCGGGGAGGCTTGCTTGGACTTGTAGTTCTGCTACAAAAAACAATATAATTTTTTTGACACAAAAGGCTATCAGACCCCCATCCGCCGCCCTTGGATGGGGGGGGCAGCCTCGGGCTTCACCCCTGGCCCTTGGGTGGCTGGAGGGGGGGACCCCTTAATTAAGGGGTTCCCACTCCAGGGTACCCCGGCCAGTGGTGACTAGTTGGAGATTTAATGCCAGGGCCGCAGGGACCAATATAAAAGTGTCCCCCGGCTGTGGCATTATCTCTCTGACTAGTGGAGCCCGGTGCTGGTGTTAAAAATATGGAGGACCCCTACGTATTTTGTCCCCCATATTTTTTGCACCAGGACCAGGTGCAGAGCCCGGTGCTGGTTATTAAAATATGGGGGAACTCCTGTCAATTTTTCCCCTGTATTTTTACAACCAGGACCGACTCAAAGATCCAGAGGCTGGTTATGCTTAGGAGGGGGGACCCCACGCAATTTTTTTTCTGTTTTCAACCCATTCTGCACTGCTCACAATGCACACAGTGAAGCCCTGCACGGATCTCACAGATCCGGCCGGGATTCCTTGTGTTTTGTCAGGCAGTGTTTTACTCACCACTCCCATAAAACACTGCCTGACATTACGAATCACATCGACATCGGAAAAAACGAATGTGGAAAACTCGTCAGCTTAGTAAATGACCATATCAGGATTCAAAAAGTTGCAGTAAAATGCACCCGATACCATTCGAGATCAAACACCCACGGCCAGGGGTGACTAGTTGGGGATTTAATGCCAGGGCTGCAGGGACCAATATAAAAGTGTCCACCAGCTGTGGCATTATCTCTCTGACTAGCGGAGCCCGGTGCTGGTGTTAAAAATACGGGGGACCCCTATGTCTTTTGTCCCCGTATTTTTTGCACCAGGACCAGGCGCAGAGCCTGGTGCTGGTTGTTAAAATATGGGGGAACCCCTGTCAATTTTTTCCCTGTATTTTTACAACCAGGACCGGCTCAAAGAGCCCGAGGCTGGTTATGCTTAGGAGGGGGGACCCCACGCAATTTTTTTTCTGTTTTTAACCCATTCTGCACTGCTCACAATGCACACAATGAAGCCCTGCACGGATCTCACAGATCCTGCCGGGATTCCTTGTGTTTTGTCAGGCAGTGTTTTACTCATCACTCCCGTAAAACACTGCCTGACATTACGAACCACATCGACATCGGAAAAAACGAATGTGGAAAACTCGGCAGCTTAGTAAATGACCGTATCAGGATTCAAAAAGTTGCAGTAAAATGCACCCGATACCATTCGAAATCAAACACCCTTAAAAACGGCTAAAACACGAATATTAATAAATATACCCCCAGGTCTGAATTAGGCCCTTTGTTGTAAGCCATCAGCCTGCATTCCATTCCTGTCCCAGTCCTGTCCAGTCTGCATTCTCCAGTTTGTTCCTGTCCTACCCATGGTCCCAATGCTAGCACCTAGTCCTGACAATAGAAAAAAACTTTTTGGCAATCCTGTGGCGCTGTACTCATGAGCAGCAGAAGACTGAAAAAATAGGTCACCAACCTATACATAGATGGACAAGTAAAAAAAAAGGAAGAGTCTTACATGCGCTATGAGTAGACGGTAAAGTCCAAATTTCAAGTAACACAAATGGTTCTCCTTATTCCTCGTGGCAGTTCATGTATGGGGAAAAAAGGGGAGAACAGACGATAGTGTAATAAAGTCAGATGATGACATACCCAGCATGCCTATTCTTCCTATTGAGAAGTGTCACAGTCCACTCCAAAAGATTCAGAAACCCAAAATTTATTTTTTGTTTCCCTCTCAGGTCACCTCACACCTGGTAGAGGAATATATGATAGAATGCTCACACGTATGCTTACTTTTAGTATGCAGGTGCTGTGCTCATAAAGGTATCTTTATCCCCTTTCGTCACCAAGCACAGAGATGATAAATCCATATACAATGCAGGATGGTTGAGACAATAAAACATGTTTATTAAAAACAAAAATGAGGTTTAAAACACATAGTAGTTCAACTTTATCACACGGAACAAAACACCAGATGTAACCCGGGTATATAAGGTATAGTTCCCCGTGCTTGTGAACACTCTGTACCTCTAAAACAGACGCTATCACTAACTCTATGTATGGGGTATACACATGGAGCATTGGGGGTAATTCCAAGTTGATCGCAGCAGGAAATTTTTTAGCAGTTGGGCAAAACCATGTGCACTGCAGGGGAGGCAGATATAACATTTGCAGAGAGAGTTAGATTTGGGAGGGTTATTTTGTTTCTGTGCTGGGTAAATACTGGCTGCTTTATTTTTACACTGCAATTTAGATTGCAGATTGAACACACCACACCCAAATCTCTCTCTCTCTGCACATGTTATATCTGCCTCCCCTGCAGTGCACATGGTTTTGCCCAATTGCTAACAAATTTGCTGCTGCGATCAACTCAGAATTACCCCCAATGTATGCTTAATTTCTAAGCAATCTAGTCAGATTGCTTAGAAGTTAAGCACCCATCTCTACGTGTGTACCCTCCTTTAGAACCTAAACATGCTTAGAAGTTCAGCACACATCTCTACGTGTGTACCCCCTTTAGAACATAAACATACTCTCTTTGATTGTAGCCAATCCAAAATCACAATTGAAAAATCTGTCAATTTATCAAGAAACATAATAAACCCCCAAAATACTGATGTTCTGGATTTTTACATTTCTGTTTGATAGGCTATTTGTCACGGTCCAGCGGGAGACTGTGCAGGGGAGCCGGCTCTTACCTGTCCAGTCCCTTTGGAGAGGTCCAGCTGGTGGAGGTGCGGGCTGCTGGCGCCGGGCAGGGTGTGCTGGGAGGACAGGCAGGGGCACTGGTTGGCAGCGCAGCAGACTGGCAGCATGTCCCTCCGGCAGGGGTTAGCAGTGCTGCTGTGGAGCCAGAGCTTCTGTGAACAGGCTGGGCTATGTTCCTGGTGGCCATCTTGGATGTGGGCAAAAAGCCTGTCTTGCCCACACTTCACCAATTTACCACTTTCCTGTGGCCAATTAGCTCTGAGCAGCTGCTATAATACAGGAAGGCCTGGAGGAGGGAATTTGCCAGTGCAACGTCTTTCACAGTATCTGTGAAGCTAGTTCTCTGTGCTCCCGCAGCGTCTCCAGTGTTAGGTTCTTGTTACAGCAAATTACCCAAGCCTGCTGATATAGCCTTACGCAGACTGCCGACTCTGTTCCCATGTCTCATCTAGCTACCTGTTCCGGATGCCGCAGTAACCAGCCTTCGGAATTCCTCCTTTAAAGTACTGGGTCACGATTCCGGTATCCTCAGCCACCCGCTAACCTACAGTAGTATTTCTATTCAACTGTCTTTGGCGAACTCTGTTAAACTACTCCAAGTAATAAATGCACAAGACCTTCATCTGTCTCGCTCGTTTGTTATTCAGAGGTCCAAGTGCACCAGAATCATCTTCCCCAAATCCGGATCCACAAGAATCCTCAGAAGTGACAGTTTGCACTTGCCAAATGGATCCAGGAACTGGACAGGATTCTGGCTCGGATCTCGTACACAGCATAGCAAGGCGTCTGGAGGGATTGGAAAATTCACTGCAACATTTGGCGCAGTGCCTCCAAGAGATATCCACTCGGCAGGATTCCATCCAAGCCTCTCTAGCGAATACTACTCCTGCCCGTCGACCGGAGTCACAAGTTTCTCAGCCCGTACTGGTGTCATTGGGGTTATCACCATCCTCTCTCCGTTTGCCAACCCCCAACAAGTTTGACGGGAACTCTAAACTCTGTCATGGATTCCATAATCAGTGCGATGTGCACTTTACGTTACAGTCAGCCAATTTCCCAACACAAAAGGCGAAGGTGGCGTACAGAGTTTCCTTACTCACAGGGGCAGCCCTGGAATGGGTCTCACCGCTCTGGGAAAGAGATGATGCTCTGCTGAGTGACTATCCAAAATTCCTAGCTACTTTTAGGCAGATCTTTGATGAACCGGGACGCTCGATATCAGCATCCATTGAGATTATGCGTCTACGCCAAGGGAATAGGCCAGTCGGCCAGTATATCATTCAGTTTCAAACCTACGCCTCTGAGCTACTATGGAATGAGGAAGCCTTGGTTGCAGCGTTTTGGAGTGGCCTTTCTGACCGTTTGAAGGATGATCTAGCGACTCGAGACTTACCACCAAAACTGGATGATCTCATTTCATTATGTAACAAAGTCGATCTCGGGAGAGGCAGGCCGAAAAAAGCAAAGACGATCGCTATCGTTTCCGCCCTGTACCTCTGACACCCCCTCCGCTAGCAGTAGATTCTCCTGACGAACCCATGCAGCTGAACCAGGCCCGACTTAATCCTGAGGAGCGCCAGAAACGGCGGCAAGAAAATTTGTGTCTTTACTGTGGGGCACCAGGACACATGGTGGCATCATGCCCACAGCGTCCGGGAAACTCCCGCTCCTAAATGGGCTAGGAGACACCAGGTTAGGAGTCTTGTCTCGGTCTCCAAATTCCTCTGAACCTACTCTACCAGTCACTATTGAACTCTCACAAGGTACTAAGTCCATTCTCTCTCTTTTAGATACAGGAGCAGCAGAGAATTTCATCACAGCCCATCTGGTTCAGCAGCTTCAGATCCCTGTGCGAGATTTGTCCCGTTCCATTTCGTCATCTGCAGTTGATGGAAGCCGTATTCCTGGTGGAGTAATTTCTCAACGGACTCTTCCTATTTCAGTTGGTATCGGTGCTCTTCATAAAGAGCAATTGGAACTTTTAGTTATACCCAAGGCATCACATGAAATTGTGCTGGGTTACCCTTGGTTTAGTAGGCATAACCCGCATATCGATTGGCACTCCATGCAAATCTTATCCTGGGGGACGACTTGTTTGACCTCTTGTTTGCCATGTATCAAACCACTCAATAAAACCCTTGTCACATCACCCCTGCAGATTTTTTCTCAGTACGCTTCCTTCTCTGACGTCTTCAGTAAACAGGGAGCAGATATCTTGCCACCCCATAGGAAATGGGACTGTCCTATAGACCTCGATCCAGGGAAAGATCCACCCAGAGGTCGGACTTACCCTTTATCAATTCCTGAAACTAAGGCTATGTTCTAGTATATCCGAGAAAACTTGGCCATGGGGTTCATTCGGTCATCTACCTCACCAGCCGGAGCTGGGTTCTTCTTTGTCCAGAAAAAAGATGGGGGGTTAAGACCTTGTATAGATTACTGGGGCCTGAATAACATCACAGTAAAAAATCGTTACCATCTACCCCTCATTTCCGAATTATTTGATCGAGTCAAGGGAGCGACCATCTTCTCCAAACTAGCCCTAAGAGGAGCCTACAATCTGATCAGGATACGAGCAGGTGGCGAATGGAAAACCACGTTCAATACCAGGGATGGTCATTTTTAATATCTCGTCATGCCATTTGGTCTGAGTAATGCCCCTACCGTATTCCAAAATTTCGTCAACTAAATTTTCAGAGACCTTCTATATCAATCTGTCGTGCTCTATCTGGATGACATCTTAATCTTTTCCCCAGACCTTGGAACACATCGACGACACGTCCTAGAAGTTCCACGTAGCCTGCATGAGAACCATTTGTATTGCAAGCTGGAGAAATGCATCTTCGAGCAGGTTTCAGTTCCCTTTCTAGGGTATATAATTTCAGGCTCCGGATTACAGATGGATCCTGAGAAAATACAAGCCATATTGAATTGGTCAAGACCTTCCTCTCTTAAAGCGGTGCAGCGTTTTCTAGGGTTCTCTAACTACTATCGGAAATTTGTTAGAGGATTCTCCACCTTGGTAGCCCCCATCACCGCTCTTACTCGAAAAGGAGCAGACCCGTCTCATTGGTCCCCAGAAGCAGAGTCCGCTTTCCATCTGCTTAAACAAGCATCCATATCAGCACCAGTATTAAGGCAACCAGATATAAATAAACCCTTTTTCTCGAAGTGGCCGCCTCCTCGGAAGCAGTAGGAGCGGTACTCTCTCAAAGGTACGAAGATCATAAGTTCCATCCTTGTGGTTACATCTCAAAGACGTTTCTCCCTGCCGAGAAGAACTACACTATCGGGGAGCAGGAGTTGGCAGTCAAGCTAGCCCTAGAGGAATGGCGATATCTCATCCTGACTTATCGGCCCGGTTCACAGAATCTAAAAGCAGATGCTCTGTCACAGTCCACTACTTCCATTGAATCTGAAAAACCTCCTCAAACACACCCCGTCCTAGATGCAAAAGTTTTTGCCTCCACTCATCTACAACTTCCTGCAGGGAAAACTTTTGTCACTCCCCAACTTCGGAAGAAACTCATATCTTGGGCTCACACTTCCCGATTTTCAGGTCATCCAGGTGTTCACAAGACAATGGAATTTCTGCAAAGATCCTATTGGTGACCCACGCTGAAAGCAGATGTGACAGCCTTAATTTCCTCCTGCTTTAAGTGCGCCCAACACAAGGTCTCTCGGCAGCCTCCAGCTGGGAACTTATTGCCTCTTTCTGTACCCTTTCAACCGTGGTTCCATTTATCAATGGACTTCATAACAGATTTACCATCTTCCTGAGGCTACACTACAATCTGGGTGGTGATAGACCGATTCTCCAAAATGGCCCACTTTGTACCATTGAAGAAATTACCAACAGCATCTGAATTGGCCCATCATTTCATTTCCGAGATTTTCAGGCTTCACGGTCTTCCCACCGAAATAGTGTCTGATCAAGGTGCAATTTGTAGCAAAGTTCTGGAAATTCCTTTGCACAGCCTTACAAATCAAATTGCAGTATTCCACAGCCTATCATCCACAGTCCAACGGTTCCACCGAACGAGTTAATCAAGATTTGGAGATCTTTCTACGCATTCACCTTTCCTCTTCTCAGGATGATTGGGTAGAACATTTACCTTAGCTGAGTTCGCCCACAACAATACTTACCATTCTTCTACTGGGCTTACGCCCTTCCTCATTGTTTACGGAGCCCATCCTAAAGTTCCAGCATTTCAAAGTCTACCATCACTCGACTTACCAGCAGTGGAAACTTCCCTAAAGCGTTTTTTGTACATTTGGAATCGGGTTCATACCAATCTTCAAAAGGCTTCTCTTCGTTACAAGAAATGGGCTGATAGAAAACGAAGAACAATTCCTAGTCTCAAGGTAGGAGACCAAGTTTGGCTTTCTACAAGGAACTTACGCTTACGAGTACCTTCAATGAAGTTTGCACCCCCCCGCTTTATATGTCCTTTTCCAATTGTGGGAATAATTAATACAGTGGATTATAAACTCAAACTACCCCCTTACCTCAAAATTCCTTCTCCTTTCCGTGTTTCCTTGCTAAAACCTTTAGTTTTGAACCGATTTTGGAGACTGTTACCACGACCACCCAAAGTACTCACTCAAAGTGGAATAGAAAAAGGTACTTGACTCCCGAATTCGTTATGGTCGGTTACAGTACCTATTAGACTGGAAAGGATATGGTCCGGAAGAACGGTCCTGGGAGTACGCAACAGATGTTCAAGCCCCAACATTAGTTTGCAAATTTCATTCTAAACATCCAGAGAAGCCTAAATTGTGTCGGGGCCACTCTAAAGAGGGGGGGTAATGTCACGGTCCGGCGGGAGACTGCAGGGGAGCCGGCTCTTACCTGTCCAGTCCCTTTGGAGAGGTCCAGCTGGTGGAGGTGTGGGCTGCTGGCGCTGGGCAGGGTGTGCTGGGAGGACAGGCAGGGGCACTGGTTGGCTGCTCAGCAGACTGGCAGCATGTCCCTCTGGCAGGGGTTAGCAGTGCTGCTGTGGAGCCAGGGTTTCTGTGAATAGGCTGGGCTGTGTTCCCGGTGGCCATCTTGGATGTGGGCAAAAAGCCTGTCTTGCCCACACTTCACCAATTTATCACTTTTTTGTGCCCAGTTAGCTCTGAAAAGCTGCTATAATACAGGAAGGCCTGGAGGAGGGAATTTGCCAGTGCAACGTCTTTCACAGTATCTGTGAAGCTAGTTCTCTGTGCTACCGCAGCTTCCCCAGTGTCAGGTTCTTGTTACAGCAAATTACCCAAGCCTCCTGATATAGCCTTACGCAGACTGCCGACTCTGTTCCCGTGTCCTACCTAGCTACCTGTTCTGGACGCTGCAGTAACCAGCCTTCGGAATTCCTTCTTTAAAGTACTGGGTCATGGTTCGGTATCCTCAGCCACCCGCTAACCTACAGTCGTATCTCTATTCAACTGTCTTTGGCAAACCCTGTTAAACTACTCCAAGTAATAAATCCGCAAGACCTTCATCCGTCCCGCCCGTTTGTTATTCAGAGATCCAAGTGCACCAGAATCATCTTCCCCAAATCCGGATCCACAAGAATCCTCAGACGTGACACTATTGCTCAGATGAACTGAGGTTTGCAATTGTCAACAGAAATTTTAACAATGGACCTCATTCAGAGACGGATGGAAATGCAATGTCGTTGTATTTCCAACTGATCTGAAAGGAGGGACATGCAGGAGACATCTCAGAAGAGACACCTCCCTCCTGCATGTTGCTGTGATCCTACCACGGCGACCATCATCGCAACCTGGGATCCAACGGTCGTGATGTTCCACGCAGATGGTCATCTGAGTAAGCTACAGCTTACTAAGTTGGCCTACGGAAGCAGGGGTTGCAAATCCAGGAAGTCTGGCCCTGTTTCTGGGTATGCAAGCCTCCCCTGCCCTCTCTCCACAATGCCCACTCTGTACATGTGCAGAATAAACCTTGTGCAGCTGAGATTCATGAATATCAGGAATCTGCATGCGGACACAGACCTGCGGGTCAGATCTGAATCAGGCCCAATATCACCTATTGACATAAGTTCCCCATGTTCTCATTAGTTAACATGATTTCTATTTGAGCTAGGCATTTTATAAAATGTTTGCATGTTTTAACCTGTGCCTACTTTAGATTTTATGGCATGTTTGTGTTTCTGCAAAACACATTTTACTGGAATTTTTCTGTTCTCAGAAACAAACATAAAACCCACTGAAAATAAATCCTGGTACATTTGGGTGCGACATGGACAATAAGTCATGGGCACTCACACCCAGCGGAACTAACAATGTAATATCACCCACCACTTTAGATGGGCGCTGCGGGTGCAAGAAATCAATTGAATACCCCCATAATGTTTTATTATATCAAATGATAGGCTGAGGTGTCTAAAATGAAATCCACTCAACCTCTGCAGCAGAGTATGAGCCATTCAGTCATCTCTGGCAACCAAAATCCTGGAGCTGCTTACTTATCCTACTTACCCTTAGCAATGGAAATCCCAAATACTTCCATTATTTTGATTAATAAAGGTTCAATAAAAAAAACAATCATACTTCACTGTGAAATCCAAGATCTATCCACTCCTTTCCATGTGTAGAGCTTCAAGATCATTCTTCTGCTCAGCAGCAGAGATACAAGGGGCATTCACTTACCCTCAGCAATAAAGATCCCACTGCAGAGTTATTAAGTGTATGATACATTGACAAATTTCCATGTGAAATTTTAGAGGTTAAGATCATATACAAACCGAATTTGCATGCCACGAAATATCTGCGTTTAGTAGTCAATTATAGTTTTCCATACCTGATGAAATCCTGCTGCTCTTCATACTATGTAGAGTTTTCTGCTCTGTGATGCTCTCTATAGGCTCAATTTATTATTTATTTATTTATTTATTTATTAGCAGTTTCTTATATAGCGCAGCATATTCCGTTGCGCTTTACAATTAGAACAACAATTATAGAACAAAACTGGGCAGACAGACAGAGGTAGGAAGGCCCTGCTCGCAATGATCTCACACACCAATAAGGTCACACATGTTGATCAAACGGATTGATCAGCCATACATTTTTGCATGTGTTTGGTCAATTCTTTGGAACACATGCTCAGTCATCACTTTATCATTTTATGCACGTCAACAAGATCAAGTTACTGTGAGATAAATTATGTTTTGTGTACAGAATTTCTTGTGAGAAGTCTGTTATCCTATTACTCCAGCTTTCGTTTAGATTAATTTATTGTTATTACAAAAGCCATCACCTCACTGTGAATCTAGAATGTGTTTGTCAGAGGCAGGAGTGGTGTCACAGTGCAAGCATAGCTGTTATTGTGCCTGGGGAAATGTTCACATAGAACGCCTTGATGAATGATGATGTAGCTCTGAATTAGACTGTTATGCCAGACTAAGTGGAGCTCGAGACACAATGTAAATTTGTAAGGAAGAAACAACTTAAACCTGCAATATCATCAAAAGTATTTGTAAAGCATTTTTATGGATTGGGAGTCACAGTAGAAAGCAAATACTGGAGTCCATTGGTCTGATGGATTTATAATTGCCATCCATTAGAAGGATAATTGGGGAGGATAAAATCACTTTTTGCAAATGATGATGGAATGATAAGATAGGAATCTATCTAATGACCCATGTATATAAAAAAAATGCCATCTGCTGTAAGTAGCTTATGTCTATTGTGATTGTGCAATAAATTTTGCTTTTATTTTTAATAACATTCCATTGGATCTGCTACAGACAGGCAATCCAGTACACAATATATTGCTAATGTACACTGCCAGTATTAAGTGGTATTTCATTTTCTCAGCAAGGTACAAATATATTGGAATGACTGATTATTGGCAAATGACAAAAGAGAACTGCTCCAAACTCATCCACCCACAAAATAATAATATGCAGACCGGATGAATCAGCTGCATAACATCAAATCCATTTATTCAGCAAAACTTATAAAATAATAAAACAATCAGCCATCATAAATCGCAAAATAAATAACACTCTGGCTTCCTGAGATTTGTGATAAACTATCCAAATCTAATCCTTGCGGTACCCCTTATAGGCTCCGGAGAGGCTGGTGGGTTTAACCATATCTTGCCCTGGACCTGCAGCCATTTATGTGGAAGTTGCAGCCAGTGATACGTCTTGAAAGAGACGTGACCTGGGGCATTGATCCCGCACTCATGGCTTTTGTCTGGTGAATGGGTGAATTAGGGACAGCCCTGAGAGAACCTCCAACTGCCCACTCTTTTCCACTCCTTATGGTCCTCTGCCAGCGGATCCCCTGGTGCCCTGTTCGTGTCCAAGATGCTGCAGTGGCAGTGGTAGTCAGCATTTACTGTATCTCCTTGTCTATGTGTGAAGTTATTTCTCAGTTTGAGATAAATGGCAGTCACTTGATCGGCAGAAGTCCTCAGCAATAATGGTCAGTGTCCGTATTGGTGGCAATGGATCAGGCTTTGATGTAGTATTGTTCTCCACCGCGTTTCAACAAAGGGTCTTCCGCTGTGGGAGTAGTAATTACATGTTTCTGTTGGATCTCTTCCTTTATTCCTCTCTCCCTTCCCTCCTTTTCGTCAAGCTGCATATGCTGAGTTCTGAGGGTGTAAACTGTCTGTCAATCTCCCTTTATGTTTTTTTTTATTACAGGTTAGTAACCCAAAGCATCTTTTTATGTTAATCCCAGGAAAAACTGCAAATATTGTTTACAAAGAAATTTAGTGATCAATGGGGTATATTTACTAAAATTCGTATTTTCCCGACTGAGGTTAAAGTTCAATCACGAATGACATCGAAAGTGTAAAGTTGCAACTTTTTGAATTTATTACGACTAATTTACTAAGCTGTCGTATTCTGCATTTTCGTATTTACCGATGTCGATGTCATTCGTTTTTGTTTGCAGTGTTTTACGTGAGTGACTTGTAAAATACTGCCGACTTTAACACAATGAATCTCAGCCGGATCTGAGAGATCCGTGCTGGGCTTCATTGTGCACCTTTATTAAAATAGAAATCATTGTTAAAATAAAATTAAAAAATGCGTGGGGTCCCCCCTCCTAAGCAAAACCAGCCTCGGGCTCTTTGAGCCGGCCCTGGTTGTAAAAATATGGGGGGAAAAATGTCAGGAGTTCCCCCATATTTAAACAACCAGCACCGGGCTCTGCGCCTGGTCCTGGTTCCAAAAATACGGGGGACAAAAAGCGTAGGGGTCCCCCGTATTTCTGAAACCAGCACCGGGCTCCACTAGCCAGATACATAATGCCACAGCCGGGGACACTTTTAAATTGGTCCCTGCGGCCCTGGCATTACATACCCAACTAGTCACCCCTGGCCGGGGTACCCTGGAGGAGTGGGGACCCCTTCAATCAAGGGGTTCCCCCCCTCCAGCCACCCAAGGGCCAGGGGTGAAGCCCGAGGCTGTCCCCCCCATCCAAGGGCTGCGGATGGGGGGCTGATAGCCTTTTTGTCAGAAAATGAATATTGTTTTTAGTAGCAGTACTGCAAGTCCCAGCAATCCTCCCCCGCAAGCTGGTACTTGGAGAACCACAAGTACCAGCATGCGGTGGAAAACCGGGCCCGCTGGTACCTGTAGTACTACTACTAAAAAAATACCCCAATAAAAACAGGAGACACACACCTTGAAAGTAAAAGTTTAATACATACATCCACACCTCCATATACACATACTTACCTATGTTCACACGAGGGTCGGTCCTCTTCTCCATGTAGAATCCATGGTGTACCTGTTGAAAAAATTATACTCACAAAATCCAGTGTAGATGGCGCCTCTTCTTTTCTATTTGTAATCCTGGTACTTTGCAAAATAACAAAACGGACACCCGACCTCGCACTGAAAGGGGCCCCATGTTTTCACATGGGACCCCTTTCCCCGAATGCCAGGAACCCCCCCTGACTTCTGTCTAAGAGGGTTCCATCAGCCAATCAGGGAGCGCCACGTTGTGGCACCCTCCTGATTGGCTGTGTGCTCCTGTAGTGTATGACAGGAAGCACACGGCAGTGTTACAATGTAGCGCCTATGCGCTCCATTGTAACCAATGGTGGGAACTTTGTGGTCAGCGGTGAGGTTACTTTCGGTCAACCGCTGACCACAAAGTTCCCACCATTGGTTACAATGGAGCGCATAGGCGCTACATTGTAACACTGCCGTGTGCTGCCTGTCATACAGTACAGGAGCACACAGCCAATCAGGAGGGTGCCACAACGTGGCGCTCCCTGATTGGCTGATGGAACCCTCTTAGACAGAAGTCAGGGGGGGTTTCTGGCATTCGGGGGAAAGGGGTCCCATATTTTTACAACCAGGGCCGGCTCAAAGAGCCCGAGGCTGGTTTTGCTTAGGAGGGGGGACCCCACGCATTTTTATTTAAAGAAAATAACACTTTCCCACCCCTTCCCACTGAAAAACATGCACGGATCTCATGGATCCGTGCATGCCTATCCGAACACGGTAAAAAAAAGCAGGTCTGTTTTTTTTTAGCACTTTTTCACGATTTGTATTTTAGCACGGCAGTGTTTGGCTATTGTCGGCAGTGTTTGTGATTTGCACTTTTTAGTAAATG
Organism: Pseudophryne corroboree; assembly: GCF_028390025.1. Classification (NCBI taxonomy): domain Eukaryota; kingdom Metazoa; phylum Chordata; class Amphibia; order Anura; family Myobatrachidae; genus Pseudophryne; species Pseudophryne corroboree. The sequence continues at coordinate 340,351,475 of NC_086444.1, read as the reverse complement.
ACCGATTTCTACCAAATTCCTGGCGTATTTGACCGATGGTGTATTGATTCGTAATTTTTTCCTAGGACTTCCAAAATAATACGAATGCCCTCATCACTGCCGTGATTTGAGTTTAGTAAATTCCCGAGATGACACGTTGAAGAAAAAACATCATCTCGGTCAAAATCGGGACCTTAGTAAATATACCCCAATGTGTACAATAAAAAAATGTAAATCACAATATTAAATATCACTACTGTCTTAGCAAAATTAGTTCCACTGAGCAATAACAGACATCCACGTGAGAAAAACCACAGGTAAACACTATATACATATTGTACACATACAGGGTAATAAACTAATAAACATAATTAAGGCGAGAGAGACGTGTGGTGCCTGCTGCTGTACAGGTTTAGCCTTGTTGCTTACCTTGCGTCACACCCTCTCACCTTCATGCCATACGGGTAACAAAAGGTCCTGGTATACAAACCAGCCTAACAATGCCAGCCTAACATGAGCACAGGCCTAAGGCCTGATTAACCCCACGGGCCTAGTGCCCAATCCCTGGTGGTTTAGGAAAGGTTAACACTAAAGGGCCTCACAGGGGTCTACCAGTTCCATTGGGAGAGGCTGCAGTGGGGCACTTTTAGCTCTTTTGCATCTCACCATTGCAGCGATCTCTGGTCCTCAGCTGCACTCTTCTGCCACTGGCCCAACCTGGCCAGCGGTGCCGCCTCTTCTTGACCACCTCCAGTCGAAGCAGTGCATCTTCTTTCTTGATTGTGACATTTTCTGGCCCTTTCCGTGGCCACTGGGGCTCTTGTGTGGGCATCTTTTTTCCCCACTGCCAACAAACTTCTGGCTCTACTGCTTAGCGCTGTCTGACTTCAGACACCGGGGGCATGCGGATCTGTGATGCAGCAAGCTCTGATTGGCTTGCTGCAGTTGCATTCTATAGGCTGCTGGTCGCAAGCCATGATTGCTCAGTGGTAGCACCAAATTCAAACTCCTGACGCCTCCTTTCTCTATTGAATGCTGAACCGGTGCCAAGTTTAAACTGCGTAGCCTGGCTCTGTTGAATGACCGGTGCTGGGATCAGAGGATTGTTCCAGTGCGGGTACACATTTCCACAATGGTACTGGGAGAAAACAACACAGTTGGGTAAAGGGTGGGGAAGGAGTGATTAGTAAAACTCTCTTTTAATTGATGTAAATGTCTGTGATAAATGGAGGTATGTACCTTCTGGTGATAATCACCCATAGGCTCTGCAGCAGCCATGGGGACCTTCCTGAAGTTTCAGCACTCCAGTAGATGGTTAAGCTGATCAGCAGCACCTGGACCCTGCGACCAGTGATGATTGGCTGGGAGAGTTCCAGCTGAGCTGGGGGTCAGGCCATTATGACAAGAGTGGCACTCACTTAGGTAGTTAAGTGCAGTAACGGTTGGTATGCCACTGCTAACTGTAGTCGGACATAGATCACCACTGGGAGCTGTCAGAGGGGAGTCAGCCAGGTGTTCCGGGACTCTGCGGGAGTGCCGCTGCTATACTGTAGTAGGGTAGTGGTCACTCCTGAGAGCCATCTTAGTTCACTGCACAGGTGCTGGTAGGGCTTTATCTGGGTTCAGGATAATTTAACTGCAACAGCCGCAGGCGCACTACTGCTCGCTGCTGTGGAGGATCAGTGGTCATAGCTGGGAGCCGTGGGAGATCCACACACAGAGTGTAGGCAAGTGGTTATACAGTTTTGGCCAAGACAGTACTGCAGGACAGCAGCAGCTGTATGGGACACAACACTGTGACAGTCTCTGAGACAGACACACAGTCTTGCTCTCATCTCATGAGAACAGGGCATTAAGCTCCACGGCGGCCGCTGTATAAGGAACATCTGATCCACCAGCGCTGAGTAGAACTGGAGTGTATTCAGCTATATGCTGTTCTGCCCTCCTGTGTGGGGGCTCTCTGCGTGTGGGGCAGCCGGGGTTACCACCCCTGAGACCCTGGCCATAATCGAGCCCTGTCTGCAACTCAACCACAGCTCCACGTGTGGGTGAAGGGCAGTAGCTGGATGCAGAGTTGTGTACACACGTAATTACTCCTGTTTTCAGACAGATCTCCAGGGATACGGATGATGCAAGTGCCCACTGATAATGATGACATTTATCACACCAAGCAGACAGCTAGGAGTATATCACTGAATACGGATGAATGTCTGCATTTAGGGCCCTATTCAGTAAGGATTGCAAATTCTGCTTGTTAGCAGAAGTTGCAATCCTTCTGATCGCATGCTGGGGGTCACCCATTGCAGGACAAGGTCGCCCAGCATGCTAACCGCCGCCTCCTCCCTGCGACTACGCTTAAATTGAGAAAGTAGGGTGTCCTCCTGCTGACAGCTGCGACGGCAGGAAGCCCGCCACCATCTATTTGATTGCAGTGGCTGCGTGTGATGTCACTCAACCGCCCTGATCACGCCCACGCCAGCCCCCCGTTCATCTGCCGCCACCTCTGTTTTCCCGACGCCACCCCCGTAATGTTCCGTCTCCACCTATGAAATGGAGCGTTGCTGCCCCGCGAGTGCCTCAGCCTGATTGCTGGGCCCTGTGCGTGTGCCTGCATCATCTTTGCGATCCAACCTGAATAGGTGCCTTAGTACACTATTCAGTACGGATTGCAAATTCTGCTAAAAAGCAGAAATTGCAATCTGTTCTTTCACATGCTGGGGGCCGTCAATCGCAGGAGAAAGCCTCCCAGCATGCTACCCGCTGCCCACCAACTGCGACCACGCTCTAATTGCGATCGCGCCGCAATTAGTGCGCAGTAACAGAAACTAGGGAAGCATCATGCCAGCACAGTCCCACCGCCATTTTATCAGTCTAAGCAGCTGCAAGCAACTTCACAAAGCCACCCCGAAAACACTCCAGACGCCTCATATTTTCCCCATGCCTCCCCCGCAACAGTCCGCTAACACCATCCCACCGCCAGAGGCATTCGCAGTTAATGCCACCCATCCGCATTAACTGCATGCGTATGCACAGGATGGGACCTGCAGCCCCATCTCAAAAATTGTGGTTGCATCGCGTTTGCAATGTGACCTGAATAAGGCCCTATGGGGCTAATACCGACCTGATGACTAGGCTGCATTTTCGTACAGCAGGCGATCAGGTCTAAACTGCGCATGAGTATGCACCGCAATGCGCAGGCACGTCGCATGGGTAAAAAGCGGATTGCCGTTCAGGGATAAGTTTGTGCGAAGGATCCATTCGCAGGGGCGTTCGCAAGGAGATTGACAGGAAGAAGGCATTTGTTGGTGGCAACTGACCGTTTTCTGGGAGTGTTTGGAAAAACGCAGGCGTGTCCAAGCGTTTGCAGGGTGGGTGTCTGACGTCAAGTCCGGTCCTGAACAGGCTGAAGCGATCGCAGCGCTGAGTAAGTCCTGGGCCACTCAGACACTGCACAAAATCTGTTTGTACACATGCACAGCTAAAATACATTCCCCCTGTAGGCGGCGACTATCTGATCGCAGTGCAAAAATTGCCTGCTAGCGATCAGGTCTGAATTAGGTCCTTAGTTCAGTCTACGCAGCTTCCATTCCAGTCTGCATTAGTAAACACATACAGTATTCCAGATTTAGCAGAATTTTAGTAGAGCAGCCCTTTTGGAAAGGGTACCCTAATAAAATATTTCTTTGTTATTGGACCCTAAAATAATAATACATAGTTTTCCCACTGAAAACTATGTATCACGGAACAAACATGAAAACACAACCTTTTATAGCCCATTTGACACCAGTCTTGGAAGGAATCATGAAGCAGATGGCGTCTGTCATGCTGTGCCTGGAAGTAGTTCCATACAGCAACTTTGGGGGTCATTCAGATCTGATCGTCGATGTACTAAATTAAGCACAACTATGATCATTTACTCTGACATGCGAGGGGACGCCCAGCACAGGGCTAGTCCACCCCGCATTTCAATCCCCCCCCCCCCCCCCCCCACAGGTACAAAAGCATCACACGGTGGCTCGAGCGCACTTCGCAAAGTGATTCAGACTGCGATCGCTGCTGCTGCAGCGATTGTAGTCTGAATTACCCCCTTTGTGCAGTAATAAAGTAGCTGTCCGCTGTCTTACCACAGTGTGTAAGGTGTTTCTGAACACTATGCTGTCTCAGAAATGCTGATGTTATAGGCTATAAGAAGAAAAAAATAAATTACATCTAGTATCTTCAGGATTATTACTAATGGACAAGGGAAATGGTTCATCTGTATTTTTTCCCTCTATATAAGTTCAATAAAACTAGAGGGAAAAACATCATTAAAGGTAATACCCCCTTCTCAATGAAAAAATCCCATTGTAGACATCTAATATCGCAGACTGGAAGCTCCCTTGTAAATGTAATTACTGTGCTTGAGGCCTAGATAAAAGAGAAATCTTTTATAATTTTTATGTTACAGTGCTGATCCGTTTATTTGCTGCCATAGGCCTAAACATCTAATGTTATTAAGCCAGAGGTTATGTCAAGTAATATCTTTCCACTGTCTAAATCCTAGTTCGTATGTGTTTAGTGGATTATTTGACCTAATATAATCCCTATATGTTACAAGATTCCAAATTCTTTTCAACCATAGTACAGTATTATTTAATACGCATAGAATTGGAAATATTTCAGTAACTCTCCCAACATTTGCAGATCATTTTTGATTTTGACTTCCCATCTAAAACATTTGTATTCCAAAATGTACAGTTGATATAAAATATGCTAAACAATAGAGTATAATTTATGTTGCAAGTGGTGCAGGAAGGCGTGGGTGGCTATAAAGGCCTGGGCCTGTCTTAGGGACTGGGAAGAGAAGCCACATCATACAAGATGGTGGGACCACATCCATTCATGGTGCAACATTTACACACACAGCCCCTGTGTTCACAACAGGACATGTAGTTGTCCTCACATTGTTGTCTTCACCTCCCTTAGTACCAGTTTTGACAGCCCTGTTAAGTTATATCCCTGTTCTGTGTTCACTGTTTGCTTTACTGTAATGCATCAGTGCATGAGTGCTTTCTCTTTCCTACTCCCTCTCTCTTCAGCACGCTTCACTCCATCTCTCTCTCCTTATCGGTCTCTCTCCCTCTGACACTGTTCCCCCAATTTTTCTTTTTTTCTTTCTTTTGCAGTACTCTAGAAAAGATCCTGCACCATGAAAGTTATCACAGATAGTGTTATAAGGTATATATAGCCACTCACTGTATTTTTTATAAATATATCAATTGCAATATCAAAAATTGTTGAAAAGCTGTTATTTGATGCACTCAACCTATGGCTACAGGGCTAAAAATCATTGTGTATTTTGTATACATTAAAAAAAGTAAAAATCTGTCTCATAACCTTCCCATTGGTTGTCACAAAATAAATATATACAATGCTTACTAACAGCATCAGACTGGCTGGCCAGGGAACCGCTTCTGGTCCATTTATGCCGGAACAATTGATAGTCAGCCATTCCGATGCTGCTTACTAACATAGAAAAATGTACTACACTTCAGTAACTGTACAATATGAATAAAGAAAAAATAAAAAATAGATTAAAGATGTTACAGAAAATAAAGATAATTTGTGTTAAAAAATTACTGTGTCTTGCCATATTTGTATCTCTAAAATGTAAACGATGTGTTGTAGTAGAGACTATAACTTGTAACCAGAAGTTGCAATTATGTACCAAGTGAGAGGGCAGTAGATTGTGTAATAGGAATGAACGAGTGCTGGTGTTATATAACATGTACTGTAGGATTATAAAACTGCAATAACCCATTATCAGTGTGTGATACAGTCTCCTATTAAATCAATGAGAGTGACAAATGCATCATTTTCTACAGCATATCCGTTACATTAAGCCACAGCCCAGAATGTCAGCATGCATAACAAACAAATTGTCAGCTGTCTGAAGTAAATAACACAGTTCAATATCAATTCTGATACTTGATTCCTCATATTTTAAATCGATCGGGTAAATTGGAGGTGCAGGTTCCCGCTGTATTTATTTCACATGTAGATAAATGTGAGTATGGATATCTGCTCACAAATGAATCTTTTAACCAAGAAAAACATAAAAACTGTAATGTACAACACTGCAGATACAGTATATACAATGGTCTCATCGCATATGGGTGATGCCTCTTACTTATTTAGGTCCACGTGGCAGTGCTACATATAAATATGTGCATACACAAAAAAATAAAAGGTGCTGTTATTAGTGGGATTTGATATCTAAAGTTCATACATGTAACATCCAGCACTGTGAATGCATACAGCGATTGATTTAATAGGAGACTGGTCTATTTACTAAGCCTAGAATGGAAATAAAGTGGACCGAAATAAAGTACCAGCCAATCAGCTCCCAACTGTCATGTAGGGATGTGGTCAGCATCCCGGCGCACTGGATGCCAGGGGTCAGGTGACCTGCACTGGAATTCCGACACCACTCGAAATCTCAGAACCAAGACCCAGACCAACGGTGTAAGTACTGGGGTGAAGGTTAGGGTTAGCACCTGGGGAGGGTTAGGGTTACGCACCAGAGAGGGGGTGTTAGCCATAACCAACACCCCCTGTGTCCTTAACACTAGCCACCACCCCAAGAGGGTTGGGGGCAGGGGTGAGGTAAATTGATTACCTTGTCCCCTATCAGCATTATAAAAGTTGGAATGACGTGGTCGGTCATTTGACTGCTGACATCCCGACTGCCGGGATAGCATATTACACCCGTCATGTCACATGCTATGGGGGACATTTACTAAGCAGTGATAGGAGCGGAGAAGTGAGCCAGTGGAGAAGTACCCATGGCAACCAATCAGCACTGAAGTAACATCTATAATTTGCATACTATAAAATTATACAGAGCTGCTGATTGGTTGATGGGGCTCATTTCTCCGCTCTTATCACTGCTTAGTTAATGTCCCTCTATGTTTGAAAACTGACAGGAGCAGACTGGCTAGTACTTATCTTTGTCCACTTTACCTCCATTCAAGTCTTAGTAAATAGACCCCTGTATCACACACTGATAACGGGACATGGCAGTGTTATAATCCTACCAGCACTCATTCACGTGATACATAACTGTAACTTCTGGATACAAGTTATAACCTCTCACTTGATACATAATTGTAACTTCTGATAGAAGTTACACCCTCCAATGCTTTAAACATTCTTAGGCGGCATGTTAGACAATAAGACAAAGCAAGGTATATTTTTTTAACGCACATTTCTATTTTGTTGTATTGTTTATATTTCTTTTATTGATATACAATCATTGTTTTATTTTACATTTATCTATGTTAGGCATTGTACTGTATTATATATGTATTTTGTGACCACCAATAGGAAGGGTATGGGACAGATTTTTCCCTTTTTAATGTATATCAAATAAAAAATGATTTTAGGGGGTTCTTCAGAGTTGTTAGCAAACCAAAAAAGTTAGCAACTGGGCCAAACCATGTTGCACTGCAGGTGGGACAGATGTAACATGGGCAAAGAGAGTTAGATTTGGGTGGGCTGTGTTCAAATTTAAATCTGGTCTGGAGTGTAAAAATAAAGCAGCCAGTATTTCTCTTACGTCCTAGAGGATGCTGGAGTCCACATTAGTACCATGGGGTATAGACGGGTCCACCAGGAGCCATTGGCACTTTAAGTGTTTGAGAGTGTGGGTTGGCTCCTCCCTCTATGCCCCTCCTACCTGACTCCACAGCAACTCCAACTATCTGTACACGGTACCAGGGGGTTGTAGAAGGGAGGGGAGGCTGTAAAACAACTGTATATCCTATTAAGGTGCACAGTCAGCGCTGACAAGGGGTCTCCCTTTACTAAAAGCGCTGTGTGTGGGTTGGCTCCAATCTCTGTGTCTCTCTTGCCATTCCTGGGGGGGGGGGGGGGGGGGGGCTCTGTCTGCCCCACCTGTGTGTGTGTGTGGAGTGTTTGGTGGTCTCCTTTAGCTATTTCCAGGGACACTGTGTCATATGTTGCAGAGGATTTATCCTCCCAGGATGATCCCATTACATGTAATCAGGATAGCACTGGTTTAGCACGGATACCAGCAAGGGAACCTCAGTGGCTTTCCTCTATTTCTGACAGTGTTGCAAGTAATGAATCTGCAACCCAGGTATTACAGAGTTATATGGCAGTATGGCCCGATTGTGGTACCTCAGGACACCCCGCTATATACCCCCACAAACGTGCGCTTGTGCATGTCACACAAGACGACACGGACACCGATTCTGACACTACAGACACTGATTCTGACACTACAGATGGTGATGGGGATGTGTTGCGTGGGTCCGTATCTCTTGCAAATGGGGTGCAGTTGTTGATAGAGGCTATCAGGGATGTGTTGAATGTTAATGATACCACACCTGAACAGGTTGAGGAGACTTTTTTCACTGAAAATAAAAAAGCCTCGCTAACCTTCCCTGCATCAAAGGAATTGAATGCTATATTTGAAAAAGCATGGGAAAACCCTGAGAAAAAATTCCAGGTCCCTAAAAGGGTCCAGGTGGCATTTCCTTTCCCTGAGGATGATAGGAAAAAATGGGAAAACCCTCCGATTGTTGACGCATCTGTGTCCAGACTCTCAAAGAAGGTGGTTTTGCCTGTTCCAGGATCTACCGCCTTAAAGGAGCCGGCAGATAGGAAAATTGATAACACGCTTAAATCAATGTACACTGCTTCTGGGACCATATTACGTCCCACTATTGCTAGTGCATGGATTGCAAAGGCAATAGTGAAGTGGTCGGCTACCTTACTTGAGGATTTGGATACGATGGATAGGGATGACGTTGCATTGTATTTATGCAACATACATGATTCTGCAGGTTTTATGGTAGAATCCATGAAAGACCTGGGTTACATGGCTGCGGGAATATCTTCCATGTCTGTTTCAGCTTGTCGGGGACTGTGGCTGTGCCAGTGGTCGGCTGACGCGGAATCCAGAAAAAGTGTAGAGTCCCTACCCTATACAGGTCAGGCTCCATTTCTTCCCTCAGCAGCACCTGCTCCGAAGAAATCTTTCTCTTCAGCTGCAATGCAGTCCTTTCGGCCTAACAAGCCTAGAAAGGCCAGGACATCCAATACCTTCTTTAGGGGAGGTCGGGTTAAGTCCAAGAAACCTGCCGTTGCAGGTTCCCAGGAACAAAAGCCTACTTTGGGTACACCAAAGTCCTCTGCATGACGGTGGACTGCATGCCCCGGTGGTGGGGCCAGTTGGAGCGAGACTCAGACACTTCAGCCATGTCTGGGTATCATCCGGCCTGGATCCCTGGGTGATAGATATTGTGTCTCAGGGATACAGGCTGGAATTTCAAAGTCTCCCTCCTCATCGCTTTTTCAAGTCAGGCTTACCAACTCTGTTGTGTAAATGCAAAATTGCTTTCTAACATATTTAAAATGCCCGCTCTAATATATACTGCGGACGCCAGGCGCATCTTATTACCATATACGATAAAAGTGCGCTGTATGTCGCAAAACACTACATCCCTTAAGCTCCAAAGCTCATTGATGTATATATTTGATATTAAAAGGATATGTCTACAATATATCACATGTACAGTATATATATAGTTACATGGTTACAATTTATACAGTAAGCAGTTATTACAATCTAAATCAAAATACAGCCACAGCCAGCAAATACATCACCATATCTTTCTCATATAAAGTCTCCCCTCCATATCTCTCTCTCTCTCTCTCTCTGTAAAATCATGCAGGCACCGGACAGACAGCATCTCCATCATCATCTGGGACAAACAGGAAAAGAAGCAGCCGGCTCTGTGTGTGTGATCACCTATATACTATGTATTTTGGGGGAGTGCACACATCTAGTCTAGGGGAGGGAACGTTCTCATTCATGATGAGTCACTGATCGGTTCATATGCAAACAAGGTTCAGCCTTGATGGACAAATTACAGGAGATAGCCACTGGTCAGGCATGCTGTCTTCCAGGAAATCCATTGTTCTAATAAGAGTGACTTTAGCTTTCATACATTTAATCATATCTACTTGTTGCAGTGAGCTACAACTTAATAACAGGCATCAAGTTGATATACACATTAATCTGGTTGCTTTAATACCAAATACGACATGTCTATCTTGTTTCGTTCCAATAATACACATACATGATGTTACTCCATTAAATACATTTAAAACATTATGATGTCTGGCGCTTGATATGTTATAATTATGTGCTGTGTGAAATATGTGTCGAATCTATCTCTGTGGCATGTCTGTATAAATGCATATGTTACCATATATTGTGGTGCTCGCTGCGCGTATTTGCAAGCTTAGTGACTCATATGTGTGGAGTCTGTATGTTCTCTCTATGTAATATTTTTTACTTCAACAGTCCACCCTATGGCAGTAAACAATAACTGCCATCAAATATTAACATAAGAAAAAATATTTCAGACAATAATCAGTGATCTAGACACGTATGTATTAATTTCGCAAATCAGACATTTGACTATATTTGGGGAAGACAGGGAGGAGGACGAGACATCCTCTATATGCACTCGGCGGTCACGGAACCACTGGTTGGGTGTGGGACAACATTCAACCTATAGCGTATGCTGGGACAGTGCTTTGGCCTATAATGTCTGATTTGGACAAATATTTCACACATACGTGTACCTACGTCTTTGTACACTGATATTCGGTTCCGATTGAGGTTCTGCTGGGTAGATGAAGAAGACACAAACAAATCGTGAAAGTGACGTATAAAATTTTCATGATTTACATATTACTATCATTTTCTGAACATTGTTTCCATTTCTGGAACGTATTCTAGGTCTGTTTAATCATTGAACAAGGGTTATAAGTAGTGTCCTTCCTAAATAACATAAACCTTCAGAGTTCGGGGAGAGCCACTCATAAACCTTTCTTTCACACATATTAATGAGCTCTTTATCTGCTATGTGTGAATAGCCATTGTCTGATTGTTCCTGATTACCTCCCAATTTCCTGAAATTGGTGAGATTTAAACATACCAAGGATTTATCTATGGTACTGGTGGATCTTAAGGCTAGGGGGTCTAGTTATATTATACTCTTTGTCCACCAGTCCCCTCCCCCTTCCCAGAGGCGGATTAAGGCTTTGGGGTGCCCGGGGCATTTAAGACAGGGGGGCCCTAAAGTCTTCCCCACAAATTAATCATACACCCGTGCGAACACACATAATAATCGAATCACTGTGTCATGTCTCTGGGAATGAAGTGGGATAGAGGTCAGAAAGAGAATGGAGACTGGACAGAGGATGGGGTGGTGGAGGCAGTGCCGTTTCTATGGGTGGACGAGCCGTGCAGCCGTGCTGCTATTACCTGCTCCTCCTCCTCCCGCCCACAGAACTCCGCTCAGCGGGCGAAGTTTCACAAAATAGTTGCGTTGTGACATCACGATGCAACCACTTCATTTCACGAAACTCTGCCCAGCGCATGGAGTACCATGGGCAGGAGGAGGGGGAGCAGGTAATAGCAGTACTGGCGCCAATGAGCATTACACACCCCTGGCAACAAGCATGACTCCCAGACCATGAAACCGCTGGCAACGAGTATGACACCGTGAGCATAAAAATTCCTGGCAACGAGCATGACACCCAGCGCAAGAAATCCCTGGCAACGAGCATTACACACCCCTTGCAATGAGTTACACCACTGGCAACGAGCGTGAAAACCCTGGCAACAAGTATGGAACTCAGAACATGAAACCCCTAGGTAACAAACAGGTAACTGTACTCTGATGAAGGAATTAAAGTTTCTGAAATGTTATATATGTGTACGTACGTATGTATATTATACATACACATATATATAACGTTTCAGAAACTTTAGTATCAAATGTAATTAATTTCAAAAACTTTTATATATAAATATATATATATATATATATATATATAAAATTAGCCTGTGGTTGAGGCAGCACTCCTTAATTTAAGCGATTACTTGCCTGGCGCCCTCCTAGGTACCTCCAATATAGCATGAGAATGGGCGGCACTCAGAAATAATATCAAGCGACCTATACCTTCTTGTCGCTTGATATTATTTTTGAGTGCCGCCCGTTCTCATTATATATATATATATATATATATATATATATATATATATACACGCAATATGTGCGGAACCCCGGCACTCAGATGTTTCATGGGGCATGGGTGCATTTATGCGAATGCCGGGGTTCCACGCTTGTTGCATGCATATATACATATATATATATATATATACACACACATATATATATACACACACACACACACTTACATACATATATATATATACATACATATATATATATATACACATACATATATATATATATATGTGTATGTGTATATATATATATATATATATATATATATATATATATATTCCCATGGGGTTAGGCACTCCTGGACTACAAACTCTTCACAGCCGTTTTCTTACATATATAATGGATAACTACACTGGCTTACTCTTTCAGGTTGAGGTGACTGCAGCATGCTGCTCCTCAACAGACAAATGCCGGCTCGATGAGTGCTCAGCCTCAGCTGCCCGCCATCTCCTCTCTCTCCCCCTCCAGCCGGCTCCTCCCTGCCAGCCTATTCCTCCGCAGGTGAGAAAACTGTCTAAGTCTAACTTTGAACCGAACACTGTGAATTCCTCTATTAAGACGTTTAGTCGAATGTTAGAAACAGCTAAGGATGAGTGTCATGACAAGGCCTATCCCAACTTGCCTAAAGCTGAATATGAAGCACTAAAGAACTTGGGCAAGAGGGAAGACATTGTCATCAGAAATGCAGATAAGGGGGGAGGCATAGTGGTATTAGATATAGAAAGTTATAAGATCGAATGTACCAGGCTTTTATCAGACACTAATACATATGGTATATTATCTGCTGACCCTACCAATGTTTTTAAACATGAATTGGAAGAACTACTAATTAATGCGGTAAAGTCCAACATCATTTCAGAAGGTATTAAGAAAGCCCTGTTGATAGAATATCCGATTGTGCCTATATTTTATATTATTCCTAAATTACACAAGGATATGGTTAATCCTCCTGGCAGGCCTATTATATCAGCCAGGGGTTCCTTGTGTGAAGCCATCTCCCGGTATTGTGATTATTTTTTACAACCGTGTATACAAAACACACCTACACATCTCAAAGATACCTCAGCATTATTACGTAAACTTGAGGAGATGGGTCAATTGAGACAGGAGGTGGTGTTGGCATCTATTGATGTCACGAGTTTGTACACCTGTATACCACATGGGGCGGGAGTGGCTGCAGTCAGACACCTGATTACAAATAACCCTTTGTATACAGGCCCAGATATTGATTTTTTTCTATCTCTCCTAGAGTTTTCTCTTTCTCATAATTATTTTTTGTATGATAAAAAGTTTTATATACAACGCACTGGCTGTGCCATGGGGTCGGCTGTAGCCCCGGCATTTGCTAATTCGTTTATGTGGGAAATTGAACGAGAGATCTTTTTACAAGACATCCATGTATCTACACAGCTGCAACTATATCAGAGATACATAGATGACGTGTTAATATTCTGGTTGGGACAAGAATCTGATCTTATTTCTCTGGTAGAACAGCATAACAACACAGACAGTCCGATTAAATTCACAATGGAGACTCATAAGACACAGATTCATTTTCTGGACATACTAGTAAAAATTAAAGATGGTAATATTAGTACTAGTATGTTTACGAAACACACTGATAGAAACAACTTGCTTAAATTTGACAGCTTCCATCCAAGATCCACAGTCAAAGGCCTCCCTTTTTCACAATTTATTCGTGTATGTCGTATTAATAATCAGGAACTAACCAGAGATGCTCAGTTAGACGAAATGCAGAATACATTTTTACAGAGAGGTTATCCGTTGAAAGAGCTTAGGATGGCACGGGATAAAGCAGTAAAAATAACAAGGCAACAACTACTTAAACCGCATAAACAAAAATCACTAAAAGGGCGATTCCCATGGGTTACAGAATATAATACTAGTAGCTCATATATAGCTAAAAAGGCACGTCAGTTGTGGCCAATAGTAGCTACTGACAAGGATTTGGGAGAAATATATCAGACAAAACTTCTGTCTAGTTATTCGAAGAAACGTAGTGTCAGAGACTTTGTGGTCAAGACTGATATTTCAGGCTTTTCTACAGGTACTGATACTAGGAGTTTTTTGAAACGCAGAAATGGCTGCTACAGATGTAGTGGATGCACTACCTGTAGCTACTTAACTCCAGGGAATTCATTCCAGCATCCTCATACAGGGAGGAAATATAACATCAATTATTCTCTCACATGTAGTTCACGATTCGTAATTTATTTATTAACATGTCCATGTGGACTGGTATATGTCGGCAAGACGGACTGTGAATTTAAGACCAGGATGGCACAACACCGGTATGCCATACGAGAGGCATTAAAAACTGGCAATAGTGAACAACCGGTTGCCCGCCATTTTGTCCAAGCAAGGCACAGTATGGCGACTTTGCGCTATAAAATCATAGATCATGTTCCCAAAAATCTCAGGGGTGGTAACCGGTCTAAAAAACTTCTCCAGATTGAGGCCAAATGGATATTTGAGTTAGATACTCAATATCCGAAGGCCCTAAACGAGTCTTTAAATCTAAGATGTTTTTTATAGAAGATTTCAGTATGTTTATTAATTGCATTAAGATGTATAACAAGTTTTATTCTGTTGGAACAGTTGAATATGGCAGCTGTTTGTTACATTAATTCTGTGTTTTATATTTTGTTCACCATGTCTTACATTAAGTTACAATGTGATTGATTTTGTTACATTGGTAACATTGAACACCAGATGTTTCACTAGAGTTGTTTATGGTTGCTATGGTTACTCTCCACAGCCCCAGCACGTTAGCCGGACGGACCGGAGCCTGTATCACTTCCGGGGGTGTAGTGAATACAGGACCGGAAACCGGGCAGCGTGACAGGGAGCAGCAGGGAGGACTCTGTTACACACCAGGTATTTAAGCACTTTATTTGATGTAAGCATTTATCCTGACGAAGGGGCTGCGACCCCGATACGTAGATCGATTATGCTACAATAAAAGCACCGTTTTTCTTCACTTTAACTAAGTCTCCCAGTGCCGTTTTCATGGAGGATTTATATATACACACACACATATATATATACACACACACATACATACATACATACATATATATATATATATATATATATACACACACACACATATATATATATATATATATATATATATACACATACATACATATATATATATATATATATAGAAATCCAATTCAGCCGGCACTCACGAATAAAAAGTAATTGCCCCGGTGTCCAGTTCACAAATAGTCCATAGATATCCAAAATAAACGGCACTCAGGGACTGTCATATATGCAAAGACATGTATTGAAGTCAGATCAAACGTAAACGTTTTCGGGGACACAGCCCCTTCGTCAGGATCAAAAGACAATAACAGTTAAAACAGACACAAACACACATTTAAATACCTTATTGTAACTCACCTGTCCACGTCCGCTCATCAGAGCCGCAGGCGCCGGCAAACAACAGTGACGTGCTTCCTGTGAAGGCAGGAACCGTTAACATGGAGACCGCTGGCTTGCGTTCCGCATGACCGGACTTCCTGTTCTTGACACCAGCCTGTCCTGCGCATGCTCCAACACCCGGGATCTGCGAGAAGAGGGGCAGAGAGAGACAAAAAATAACAGACACTGTGGATGATAACATAAACTATTAATAACAACGAACAGACTATTACTAACAACAAACTAACTCACATAAACCACAAAATAGCCATATATGAGAACATTCACATAGAACATTTACATAATGAATGATAATAAAGACAGAAGGGTTAAAGAGCCATACTCAATTCTCAAAGATTATAGGGTGTTCCAATTAATTTTCTCATTAAGCCCCATTGGGTAAATAGTACCCAATCGCATAATCCACTGGGATTCTTTAATTAACAGATTTTTAGATCTGTTCCCCCCGCGTAATGATGCTGGAACATGATCAATGATAAAATATTTTAAAGAGGACAGGGGGTGGCCCATTTCCCTAAAATGCTTAGCAACAGGTTGATCAATAAATCTTCCCTCGAGAGTGAGACGAATGGCGGAACGATGTGCCGCCATACGTTCGCTAAATTTACGGATAGTTTGACCAACGTAGTACAACCCACATGGGCAAACTGTCACGTAAACCACGAATGCAGTACTGCAAGTGAGTACATATCTGATCTCATATGTCTTGTCTCTGTGAGGATGCTTAAAGGACTTACAAGCAAGTAAGTGGGTGCACGTTGCACAGTTAACACACCTATAGCATCCGGGCTTTTTGGTATACACATTATGAGGCCTAGAAACCCCATAGCCTGTGATTTCTGTATGTACAAGACGATCACGGAGATTACTGCCCCTCCTGAATGTAGCCATGGGTCTAGTGTTCCTGAAAACGGGTAGATCAGGATCAGATTTCACCATGGGCCACAATGCTTGTGTGGCTCTTCTAATAATGGGACTGGCTACTGTATAGTCGGATACCATTGGCAGCACCTCCTGTATAGCTTTATGTCGCGGATGTAATAAATCTGTGCGTGACATGCCAAGTACTCTAGTTTTCTGTTCAAGAAGGACTTTCCTATCATAGCCCCTTTCCAGGAATTTAACTATGAGGTTATCAATGTAACCCTCTGTTTTACCTAAATCACTTGTAATTCTGGCAATCCTCATCATCTGAGATAATGGGAGGCCCCGTTTTAAAGATTCAGGGTGATGGCTGGAGGCTTGCAATAGGGTATTTCTGTCTGTGATTTTGTGGTGCACTTCTGGTTCAAATTTGCAGTTGTTAAGCAAAATCCTAACATCTAAAAAGACAGCTTCAGTGGGACTGTAAGAATACGTCAACCGGATTGGAGATTGTGCATCATTAATGACAGCCAACATATTTTCTAAATTCTCTACACCTCCTGTCCATAACATGAACATGTCATCAATGTATCTGGTGTACCATAATACATTGTGACAAATGTTGGGATCCTCAAGGAATGTGACATCTTCAAAACTAAACATAAAAACATTAGCATATGAGGGGGCCACAGGAGACCCCATGGCACACCCCCGCAGCTGTAGATAAAAATTACCTTCAAACAAAAAATAGTTTCGTCGTAATGTCAATTCCAAGAGGGTCAAAAAAAGATCATGATTAAACTCTTTAGCATCAAGAAAATAATTGAGAAACTGACGCATGGCCCCCAGACCCCCCTCATGGGGTATGGAGGTGTACAAGCTAGAGACATCCATACACACCATCAATGTTCCTGGAGCTACTCCATCAAATTTCGAGAGCTCTAACAGAAACGATGTCGTATCCTTGAGAAACGACTGTTTTTTGGACAATAATGGTTGTAAAATACAATCCAATAATTGAGCCACTGGTTGATACAGTGACTCACGTGCTGAAAGGATCGGGCGACCTGGTGGGTGCGCCCTGTCCTTATGCACTTTAGGCAGGGTATAAAGGACGGGGATCTTAGGGTGTTGTACCACCAATTTGTTGTAAACCTTAGTAGAAATCAACCGGTCATCACATGCTTTTTTAAGGATGCTGTTTAATTCTGATTGGTATTGCTCAGTAGGATCTTTGGGTAATTTTAAATAAACCTGTTTGTCAGATAATTGTGACATAATTTCTGCTCGGTAGTCACCAATGTCCTGTATGACGATGGCCCCGCCCTTATCGGCTGGCCTGATACCGATGTCGTCATATTGGGCTAGATCTTGTAGTGCCAAAGTCTCCTCTCTCTTTAGGTTATGCCGAATGGCTCCAGGTGCTGCTGTGTATCTCGAAACAGCACCATCAAGTAACCGTCCAAACGTTTTTAGTGACGCATTGTTGGAGACTGGGTCATATTTGGAGCTAGAAGATAACTTTAGAAAAGGGTCCAATATGGTGGTCACCGAGGGTTCCTGTTGGTGTTGATAATGTTCTTTTAACCGTAAATTCCTAAAGATCCTATGAGCATCTCTCTTCCAATTGAATTCGTTGTGTTTATTGGTGGGCACAAAACTCAGACCTTTATTTAACACTTGTATTTCAAGAGGTTTCAACTGTCGTTGAGACAGATTGAAGATTAAGTCTTCTTGGATTCTTGGTTTTTTCTTCCCCCTCTTGTTTTGGCCCCCCCTGCGGGTGGGAGGATGGCTTGAGGATCCATACCGTTCCTGGGTCCCCTGCCTAAAGGGACACTCGCTGGACGAGAAGTGTCATCAGACTCAGAGACAATGAAGTCGCTGTCACTATTTGATGTCTGATAATCTTTTCGGGCGCCAGGGTTACGTTTTTGCCACGGGCGTCTCCTGAACGTATTTCTGCGACCTTGATTCCCATTGTCTCCTCCTGATAACCACTTGTATACATGATTGTCATCATAGTCACCATCAACTGTACGTTTCTTTTGTTTTTTAAATTTGAATAAATTCTTTTTATATTCATTGTGCTGTAGCTCCAGCTTATTCAGCCAATCCTGGCTGGATTCACCCACTAAGGTATGTAAATGATCTTTCTCAAAATTGGCAATTTTCTGTTTAGTGATAAGTAGTTCTCTATTGGATTCCTCTATGACGGACACCATTAAATCAAATGAACACTTGTTCAAAATGGCGATCCACTTGGCAACAAACTCAGGGTTATTGCGGCCGATCGTAGGCACATTGTGTACCCTGAAGCCTCTAGGAATTTTATGCTCGCGGTAATACTCCGATAATGAAATCCCATGCAGGAGATAATCGGTCTCGCTGCGTTTCAGCTTCAGCAACTGTTGGTACAGGTCCTCTGAGTTGACTACCGGATCACTAGTAGTCATTTCATCATTAAATAAAATGGTCTCAATTTGCGCTGCAGTGTAACTAAAGGTTGTCCCTTGTGGTGGTGCCGATATAATGCAGCACCCAAATGTTTCAGTGGTCGGTGCAGGTGCCTCCATCCTGCTTGAACAGAAGGCGTGCAGAAATGCCGTATGACAATAGCAAATAATCCCACGTACACTGCAGTTACTGTCCCATACAAATCATAGAGGTTACCAAATAATGGGTATACTGGCATGTACCCAAAATAAATGATTTTAAAAATTGCAATGTCCAAGAACCAGAGTCTGGGTAAAGAAATGTAGAAAGAAACAAGGTGCCATGCAACTGGTGCAAACTCGCACATAAAATAGAAATCCAATTCAGCCGGCACTCACGAATAAAAAGTAATTGCCCCGGTGTCCAGTTCACAAATAGTCCATAGATATCCAAAATAAACGGCACTCAGGGACTGTCATATATGCAAAGACATGTATTGAAGTCAGATCAAACGTAAACGGAATTGACATTACGACGAAACTATTTTTTGTTTGATGGTAATTTTTATCTACAGCTGCGGGGGGGTGCCATGGGGTCTCCTGTGGCCCCCTCATATGCTAATGTTTTTATGTTTAGTTTTGAAGATGTCACATTCCTTGAGGATCCCAACATTTGTAATAATGTATTATGGTACACCAGATACATTGATGACATGTTCATGTTATGGACAGGAGGTGTAGAGAATTTAGAAAATATGTTGGCTGTCATTAATGATGCACAATCTCCAATCTGGTTGACGTATTCTTACAGTCCCACTGAAGCTGTCTTTTTAGATGTTAGGATTTTGCTTAACAACTGCAAATTTGAGACAGAAGTGCACCACAAAACCACAGACAGAAATACCCTATTGCAAGCCTCCAGCCATCACCCTGAATCTTTAAAACGGGGCCTCCCATTATCTCAGATGATGAGGATTGCCAGAATTACAAGTGATTTAGGTAAAACAGAGGGTTACATTGATAACCTCATAGTTAAATTCCTGGAAAGGGGCTATGATAGGAAAGTCCTTCTTGAACAGAAAACTAGAGTACTTGGCATGTCACGCACAGATTTATTACATCCGCGACATAAAGCTATACAGGAGGTGCTGCCAATGGTATCCGACTATACAGTAGCCAGTCCCATTATTAGAAGAGCCACACAAGCATTGTGGCCCATGGTGAAATCTGATCCTGATCTACCCGTTTTCAGGAACACTAGACCCATGGCTGCATTCAGGAGGGGCAGTAATCTCCGTGATCGTCTTGTACATACAGACATCACTGGCTATGGGGTTTCTAGGCCTCATAATGTGTATACCAAAAAGCCCGGATGCTATAGGTGTGTTAACTGTGCAACGTGCACCCACTTACTTGCTTGTAAGTCCTTTAAGCATCCTCACAGAGACAAGACATATGAGATCAGATATGTACTCACTTGCAGAACTGCATTCGTGGTTTACGTGATAGTTTGCCCATGTGGGTTGTACTACGTTGGTCAAACTATCCGTAAATTTAGCGAACGTATGGCGGCACATCGTTCCGCCATTCGTCTCACTCTCGAGGGGAGATTTATTGATCAACCTGTTGCTAAGCATTTTAGGGAAATGGGCCACCCCCTGTCCTCTTTGAAATATTTTATCATTGATCATGTTCCAGCATCATTACGCGGGGGGAACAGATCTAAAAATCTGTTAATTAAAGAATCCCAATGGATTATGCGATTGGGTACTATTTACCCAATGGGGCTTAATGAGAAAATTAATTGGAACACCCTATAATCTTTGAGAATTGAGTATGGCTCTTTAACCCTTCTGTCTTTATTATCATTCATTATGTAAATGTTCTATGTGAATGTTCTCATATATGGCTATTTTGTGGTTTATGTGAGTTAGTTTGTTGTTAGTAATAGTCTGTTTGTTGTTATTAATAGTTTATGTTATCATCCACAGTGTCTGTTATTTTTTGTCTCTCTCTGCCCCTCTTCTCGCAGATCCCGGGTGTTGGAGCATGCGCAGGACAGGCTGGTGTCAAGAACAGGAAGTCCAGTCATGCGGAACGCAAGCCAGCGGTCTCCATGGTAACGGTTCCTGCCTTCACAGGAAGCACGTCACTGTTGTTTGCCGGCGCCTGCGGCTCTGATGAGCGGACGTGGACAGGTGAGTTACAATAAGGTATTTAAATGTGTGTTTGTGTCTGTTTTAACTGTTATTGTCTTTTGATCCTGACGAAGGGGCTGTGTCCCCGAAAACGTTTACGTTTGATCTGACTTCAATACATGTCTTTGCATATATGACAGTCCCTGAGTGCCGTTTATTTTGGATATCTATATATATATATATATATATATATATATATGTGTATGTATATATATATATATATATATATATATATATTCCCATTGGGTTAGGCACTCCTGGACTACAAACTCTTCACAGCCGTTTTCTTACATATATAATTGATAACTACACTGGCTTACTCTTTCAGGTTGAGGTGACTGCAGCATGCTGCTCCTCAACAGACAAATGCCGGCTCGATGAGTGCTCAGCCTCAGCTGCCCGCCATCTCCTCTCTCTCCCCCTCCAGCCGGCTCCTCCCTGCCAGCCGCGCGGCCAGTCAGTTACACTGAGCCAGCGGAGGCTTTCAATCTGGGCGGTCGCCGGAAGCACATTGCAGGTGCGGCGCTGTCAGTGCGACGGCTGCTTGTGCCTGCTGTTGCTGCGCTGCAGATCAGTGTTTAAGAACCGATCTGTGGTGGGCGGCGGGGGGCCCTTTTAGTTGGGGGGGCCCGGGTTACTTAACCCCTGTGACCCCCCCTTAATCCAGCTCTGCCCCTTCCGTGTAATTCAAGTACCTCAGCTAACTCTAAAAAAAATATGGCACTAATCCTGCATCTTTTCGTCTTAGAGGTACCCATGAGCACATCCAACATTCTGTTTGGTTTAAGACCTTACCCACTAGTGAGTGGTAATCGCTCAAGGGATGTCTGTCACCTTATTGCTAGACTGACATCTCTGGATGCTCTTATCTTCAAATATGGGGTCACAATAACTACAAAATACAGTATTCCTCAGACAATAGCCTATCACGTTACCTCCGAACTCCGTAACTACTAGACCTTTGATTTTTCTCTGGCTTTAACAAACTGATCGGCTAATCCTGGGATCCTATAAGGAAATCACTGCTTCCTCCAGAACCAGTTCCAGTCCCACACTCGACTCTTCATGAAAAACCTCGCAAAAATAGAATGACCTGAAATAAAATGTTTGTCAGCGGGAAAGAGAGAAAAGAGAAATAGAACAAAACAACTCTTGTTCATAGCAAATCAATTACAACGACTGGTCTTTCTGTAATACTTTAGTACGCTCAGGTAGTGTTCAACAGTGCCGCCTCTCAGTCTTCACGGAACAGAGTCTCTGGTGATACTTTTGCAATCTCACTCCATTTACGAGTTCCTTCCGGACTACCGACTTTCCTGCAATGGGAATCGTGGACCCAAGTCTCTCTCTCGGCTACTTTCACTGGGATAGTGCTGTCAACAAAACTTGGTATGGTCCTTCCCACCTGTCTATTAGGCAACCTGAGTGTAAGAACAATCACACAGTCTCTTGGTTCACAATCAAGACAGTTAGTATTTGGCATACCAGGAATCAACAGTTTCAAGTTCGTTTGTCAAGTTCTCAAATGCTGGCTCATCTCAATAAGGTACTGTACTGTCACCTCATTGGTGTATTTCTGATCATTGTGCGGATCAATCATGACATGAGGTTGTCTTCCAAAAAAACAAAAAGACACAAAATCCAAAACAAAAACAAAAATTTCGAAGAGGTTGATTCGTTAAGTGAAGATCTGGGAGTGGTTCCGATGCTACATAATACTAGTGTCAGTATCTATGATCACAATAGTCCAATTTCAAGCTTTGCTCCTACTTCTAGGGGTACCATTATCTACACACAAATTTCTGCGCAATTTTTCTTTGTGGTAAACACAGCAGCATCCGTAGTGGCAGGAAATGCCTCTACCCAGTTTGAGAAAACATCAGTGCACACCAATACATAACAATAATTCCTAAAGGGTGTTAACTGTACGAAGTCGATTTGTATTACCTGAAAAGGTCAGACTGCAGGAGGGATATGGGATGGCTCTGTTGGTATTGCCTTACCAAATGTTCTTCCTCATGCAAGTAAGACAGGTCATTGCTTTCCTGCCTGCCTGCATGAGAAGAGTACTCTGGTGCACTCCAGTAGGCTCTTACCAGCTTGCACATACCTTCCTTACCCTAGGTGAGTCAGACCATATGCCGCCTCAGCTAGGCTTGGGAGATATGTTCTGGGGGCCACTGGCTTACCTTGTCCATCTCTCCTGGGGACTCCTAACCATACCCCTTCGACTTCCGGACCTCCTTTTCCTGTAGGGAACACAAATTTGTATCTTAATTAAACTGTTGTGTGTTTGCAATGTAGAGTACCATGAGCATAACTCAAAAAAGAATTAAAAAAAAAAAACATCTCTAGAGGAGAGAAAGAAGAAGAAAATGAAGAAGAAAATGTCAGGTTTGCCATTCACCAACAGGCATATCAGTGTCTATACAAAATTTCCCTTCACCAGTATTCTCATCCTTCCTCCACCCTTTGTGCATGACAAGGCACACTGCAGTAATACTGGTGTTATCGTGCTGGTGAGATATACTGGGTTCGGGCAGAACTCTAAAGGACCAATTAGGCATGTAATGTTTGAACTGTATTGTACCACCCTGTGTGAACGCAAAAGATTAAGAGGAAACTGTGGAGAAACAGAATAGAGGTTGGTGACAGATGAGTTTGTAGAGGTGGAGAAGATTTAATTAAAATTTGACAACTGGATTGGGCACTACGGGGAAGTGATTCTCTACTTGGGCTACTCCCCTTAAAAAAATTTCTGTGTTTGTTGTATCGCTATTGGGACTATCCCAGCCATCAATCCAGTGTCCTGTCCATCCTAAGTTCATAGGGAACCCGGTATCTGTGAGATAATTTCCTCTACCTGTGATGGACATGAATCTAGAACAGTGAAATGTAACATTAGTCTTCGTGGGTGTCTAACATACTTTGTACTTCCTGAGCTGGAGCACATTATATGTATATCATATCTAACAAAGCTCCTGTTAAGTTAATTAGGGGCCATTTCTGCTAGGAAAAAGAAGCAAAAGTTTAGAGGCCCCATCTTAACCCCAGCAAGTTTTGTCAAAGGGTAATGTTGCATTTATTTTGTTCTTCCCATTAGCTGAATCTGTGTTTTCTATATGGCTTGTGATTCCTTACTATATATCCCTTGGTCCCGTCTATGTGTTTAATAATGTGGCTTGTGTTTTCTGTCTAGGGGGTCTATATTGACTATGTGTCCTACTACTCCTACAATCTCTGGCAAAATGCCCTTCCTGCCTACAAGTGTAACATATTATTGACATTGACTTACCATTAGGGATCTGGGGTTTGGACTGATGGGTGTTTCCTGTATGTGCCTTATACTTACCGTCCTCAACCTCTCCACCTGTTGTTCTCTGCACCTAGCAATATTCTTGTGATGTTCAATAGCGCACTCTTTAAGATTAGCTACTGTGACCCTTTTCCAATTTGGCAAAGAAGTCTGCACCCTGACCCCCAATGCCTTATTGAGCCCGTCCATTAGCACAGAGACAGCCACCTCCCAGTTGCCGAATTAGTGTTTACCAGTGATCTTATCCAGACGGAGAGTTTTCTATTACTGCAAAAGACAATTTTTTTTTAACAAGCTTCTAGGTCCTGCGAAGTATTCATTCAATCCTTCTCATCCCGTATTAAGGGTCTGTACATGGTCCAACAAACATTTCCGAGCTCATCTTGACTAGGGGCATTACTAGGAATGAATACTTCTTATATGGTGACTAAAAGAAATACCTTGCGTAAACACGCAACCGTGCGTGCCTTTTACGCCGCGTGTGCGACCCTGTACTTTGTCCGTACGTGTACAAGAAGTGCGTCAGCAATTCAACAAACCACACAGTCTCTATAAATGTGAGCAATACTAACTATAATCGCTCACTTAACACAACACCCAGTTTTTCTGTATAAACCTTTAACGACTAGGTCAGAACTGCGTTTCATGTCTTTAGAATTACTCCCTTAATACACTTATTTCAAATTTATCTATATAGCAAACAAATGTATCCGATTTCACACAGATCTATAATGACTGCAATAATCTATAATTTAAATGATATGATTCAGATTGGATAGCCATCTTGCAGAACATACACTGATATAAATATACACATAATTACAATAATATGTATATATATATATATATATATATATATACACACACACTATATACTGCACTTCAATGAAACACCTTCATATGTATTTGTGGGCACACTGAATGACTTGTTTCTCTCAGGGCCTCTAATTTGCATATGAAAGATATTTGCTTTTCACTACTAAAAAAAAAAAAGTAGTCACACAAGTTAATTTGCATTTCAATGGCTATACTCCCTAGTAAGCAGACTCTACAAGTCTTGGAAGAAAAGAAAAAAAAACTATTTTTTTTTCTTTTTCTATCCGTGTGCAACCCCCCACTTGACGTAAGGTTATTACACACAGACGAGAAGGGGAAAAAAACATTCACTTATCTCACCATTAACTCTCACTAGGCCCAATTGAAACTATTTGTAATTGATTATGGCATGGGTTAAATAAATTCATTGGTAACTCATAAATGGTGCTATGAATGTAGATATATGGAAACTTTGTGACAAAGGAAACTGATTGTTCTGAGCAGACTGAAAATCAGCTATTTAGAAAGTAACCTTCCTAAAATGGCCACTGCTCCTCCTCCTTCCACATCCATGAGGCTTACACAAGATGGTGGACACACCATGTGGCTAGTCCAAAATGGAGGACAGACCATGCGGCTCCCTTGTCACGAAGAAATCACACTCTATACAGGCACCAATGTTACTTTAGGCCTGAGTTTAAAAATATACAAAATTTCTCAGCCTGCTAACACAGCCATATCATAGATATGCAGCAACTTTTAAATGTACTTTTAAATCTACTTAACAGATAAACAATCCAATCTGAATCAAACACAATATGACTTATTTGAACTTTGTTTTGCAACAATAAAAATATGTTTTAGCATTTTAAATATTGTGAGAAACACTGTCCCTTGAATTTCATATCAGCGGCTTACTGATAAAACAATAGAACACACGGATGTGATTTGTCAGCATCACGATGCGTCCACCGTTAGCTGATCGACCACAGCGTCGCGTTTGTAATGTACAGTGCATCATCAAGAACATGATATCGCGGACGCAGCCCTCATCTGTAAATGCCAAATTGCTTTCTAATAAATATTTAAAATGCCCGCTCTAATATTTACTGTGGACGCCAGGCGCATCTTATTACCATATACGATAAAAGTGCGCTGTACGTCGCAAAACACTACATCCCTTAAGAGAAAACAATACACGCATCCATTGTCTGAGTTCCAAAGCTCATTGATGTATATATTTGATATTAAAAAGATATGTATACAATATATCACATATACAGTATATATAATTTACATGGTTACAATTTATACAGTAAGCAGTTATTACAATCTAATTCAAAATACAGCCACAGCCAGCAAATACATCACCATATCTTTCTCATATAAAGTCTCCCCTCCATATCACTCTCTCTCTCTGTAAAATCATGCAGGCACCGGACAGACAGCATCTCCATCATCATCTGGGACAAACAGGAAAAGAAGCAGCCGGCTCTGTGTGTGTGATCACCTATATACTATGTATTTTGTGGGAGTTGATAAAGCTAAATATTTATCGTATATAAAACACTTTAAGAGGTCTAAGAACACTGTACGCTATCTACGTAAGAAGTACCGTAAGGGTACGCAAGTTGTGTAGCGATCGCTCAACCGTAGTCGAGACGCTCAAGCGTCACGTTCGCTTACGGCCCAGTGATCACAGGCAGGCACGCTATTGGCTGCCGACTAACGTAATGATTCGCTATAGCGTAGCGTACGCTCGAGACCACGAGGAGATCACCAGCGGTGCAGACGCTTACAACGTTAAAACCTTTATATCTATACCTTTAACAATGAGATACACAGTATACCTTAGTGTAGAGACAGAGTGTAAGTGCAACCTGGTGTAACCTGATTAACTACAAAGCTGCTTGGGCGTCACCGACGCTCAGAGAATACTTAACCCTATAAAGAATACACAGATACCTGGGCTTAGGGTCCAAAACCTATTATATGTATTATAACTATTATACTTGCAAAAGGAATCACAGTACAAATGATACACTACAATATAACATAAACCAACTAACCAGATAACTACACAGGAAATACAATACAATACAATACAATACAATACAATTAAAGGAAAATACGAGAGAGATAGAGAGAGAGAGAGAGAGAGAGAGAGATGGCTCACAGTAAGACAATATGATTACGGAGAAAACTTACGCACAAAGGGAAACGATCGCATGCGCCTCGATATCCAGCTCCCGATTATCAGCAATGAGAACCGTTGAAGAGAGTGAACTGGATACGGTCGGCCTGCCTATTTATGCCCCACACACAATACAATTCAATGGTCCCTACAATCTCATTGTTCATTGGACACAGGAATTCGGCTTCGCATTATAACAAAAGGTCATAGGTTGATTCATACAGGTGGGCTGTGACTATTTCCAACTGCTCAGGTGGGAGGGAAACTGGGTTTCCCGCCGCATGGGTAATAAAGTGCAAATAAAGTAAATGTTCATAAACTTCTTATGTCCATAACTATTCGCACGAGCGATTGATCTGCTTCAAACCAACACCGGAATATTTCTAATTAAATATTCTTCCGATGGATACTAAACACCACTGTATTACTCCTGTCTGACCCTTCGTATCAAACAAAGAGGGATTCCTCTGTTCATAAACATTCTATATTAACCAAACTTTCAGAATCTATCAAAGGGACCATGATCTACAAAATACATTATTAGTGAAAATATGTAATGATTGAGTCGCACGCTACGATCGCATAAACTCTACCGTAAATACGCATACCATGCGCCTGCGGGTGCCCGCGACTGTGAGTATGCGCACGTACGGGAGAGCGTACGCATGCGCAGCACGGACCTGTGTGAGGTGCAAATATGGTAGTGTGCATAGAGATATTTTTCTGACTTTGACAGTCCACCCTTTGGCAGTCAATAATAACTGCCACCTTCTAATACATTTCAAAAGGAGAAAAATATATGTCAGGGGTTAATTCATTTCCATGGTTGGGTAAGGGAGGAGAGAGGAGTAGGTGGGAAGAGGGTATGACCTAGTGAGATAGCAGAAGCATGTGTGTATGAGTCCGTGCTTGGGGGGGTCATGTATCATCGTG
Organism: Pseudophryne corroboree; assembly: GCF_028390025.1. Classification (NCBI taxonomy): domain Eukaryota; kingdom Metazoa; phylum Chordata; class Amphibia; order Anura; family Myobatrachidae; genus Pseudophryne; species Pseudophryne corroboree. The sequence continues at coordinate 340,323,156 of NC_086444.1, read as the reverse complement.
CCGTACGTGTTGTAAATCAAGCTTCGAGGTATTGCGAAGTATACATTTGAATTCCTTCTTATCCCGTGGTACGGGTCTGTGGATGGGCTGTCAAACTTTACCGAGCTCTTTTCGGATTTGAACAAAATGGGGAGCACATTTTAGTTGATGATACATGAATGGGGGAATATGTGATTGCTGATATCTGTGCCTGTATTCCCTATACTATGTGTGTCATTACCTGAGGGTTGTAGAAATGAAGAAAAGACATAATTACGGTAAATGCGGTGGTATTCTATGTCAGGTTAATGTACATTTGTTGGTTGAAGTTTTGTTCGGTATCAGTTGAAAGTCGTCTTCTTTGCGCTGTGTTGCCCATTAGGTGTGAGCAAAAAGCTTTGTCAATGCCATTAGATTTACAAAAAATGTTGGGCTAGCGTAAGTTTAAGAATTCTAGGGAAACTGGGGATCCATGGCAAAGTTCATCAAATGTCCGTATCTCAAGTGGTCAAAACTTCTTCTTTGGTCTATCCGTTGTCTGTATAGCGTCTCGTCAACTTCCTCGTCCAAGTGGGTCTTTTTATCTTGGAGAAAAACCAGAAAAACAGGTGAAAGAAACGGACCGTAGAAATCGCATTTTCGTTACATCATTATTTCTATCATTGGGTCATAAATCAAATCCAGGTTAATTACAGTTTCCTCACTCCTCAAACTCATTACCCTGGTACGATGTTTGCACTTCATTAAAGCCTGACCGCATCTAAATATCAAGCCAATTGATATGACAACACCTAAGATACATAGGAGAAACTTCCCAACATCCATTATGACTCCTTGAGCCCAGTCTCCCAAACCGGAGAACCAATTTCGCGGGTTCAACCATGACACCCAACCAGTCAGCTCATTACCTACAGCAGCAAGAGTGAGATTGTGTTTTCGGCGAAATTCCCACTTCAATTGGAGAATATCGTCCATCTTTTGGTCTATGACCTCGACCGGATCCTCGGTGCTATTCGTGATATACGTGCAACACTTCACGCCGTACTGTGTTGCCAATGTAACACAATATCCGCCTGTCACTGCTGTGAGGTAATTAAGAACCATTCTATGCTGCACCAGTTCTGTTTTATAAGCTTGAAGTTCCCTTCCCGTATATCTAAACGTGTCATCATACATTTCCGTGATATTATCTAACAAATTTGCGAGCGCCGATATGTATTTATAATTTAGCACTCCTCTAGCGGTGCGGGTGAAATCTAACGCGATTAAGAATTGAATCCCGGTGGATTCACTTATCAGATCAGAGGCCGGATGCTCTGTCTTCTCTATCAGGTGCCTTTTAACAACGTGCTCGTAATGGGTGTGAGTATAAGGAGCTTGGGCACCACGATGTATGTCCTTCATTTTGTCATGTGTTACAGTCATTACTTCAGGCAATACTTTTCCAATATAACACAATCCTTCAGAGTTTGGGGCAAGCCACTTGTACGCCTTTCTCCCGCATATGAAATATGCATCATCGGGGAGAACATATGGGACGGAGAAGGACATAACCATATTACACACCTTCCAGGTGAAATCTCCTAACCCTAATTCTTCCATCTGCTTAATACACGTATCAGGTTGTACGATATGTGCACAGTATCCTGGTGATACTTCTCCAACTCTCGTAATCCTATTTCCTAAGGTGTACCTATACCGGAAAGATTTTCCTCTACTGGCTATGTGGCGTACAAGCTCTGTATCTGTAGGCATTCTATCTGCTCTATGCGAAAAGGTCATGGTGTGGTTACTCCATGACACTTCCCAATTTCCCGGCTTTCTGGGATTGGAGATGTTGAAACATAATAGGGACCTATCCACATGGTATTGGTGGAGCTTCAAACTAGGAGGGCTGGAGATATTAAACCTCCTGTCCACCGGTCTCCCACCATTTAACTCAAGTACCTCCCCTATCGTTAAAGGAAATGGTACTAGCCCTGATTTGCTATGACCTTGAGGTACTTGAGAGCATACCCAACAATCTGTTTTGTTTAACACATTACCCACTAAGGAGTGATAGTCACTCAATGGATGCCGGTCCATATGGATATTAAAACTGGATTGGCATTTCTTAATGCACCCATCTTCAATGACATTGTTACAGAGCCTACAGATACAGTTTTCCTCAGCTAACAATCCGTCACAATTCCTTCTATGGTCAATGCTATCGGATCGTTTTCTGATACTCGCCTTTGCTTGTTGGTTAGGTTGATCTTGGAAAACTACGCCTCCATCTTTATCATCAGAACCCATTCCAGAACCTCTATCGACCTCCATGGTACTCTCGCCGGAACAGACTGCTCTGGTCAACATCATGGTCAACAGGAAAATCCGGATCACAGTCTCTTGGGGCAAGTCCATCTTATAGGAGGAAACGGAGAAGAATGAGAAGGAGGAAAAATAAATTTGAGGGAGAGGGGATGGGAAGTGGAGAAAAACAATAAAAGGGAGTGGGGAGTCGACAACAGCTCTCGGTCTTCAAGGCTCAGGTGCCGCCTCAGTCCTCCTGGAACAGACACTCCAGTGATACAACCTCTACCGTCTGTTCCTTATCACGGGACTTCTCTGGATCAGCAACCTTCTTGCAGTGGGATGAATGGACCCAAGTCTCTCTCTCAGCAACCTTCAATGCTGTAGTGCTAGTCAATAAGACCTGGTATGGTCCTTCCCATCTGTCAATAAGGCAACCTGAGCGTAGAAAATTCCGTATCATTACATAATCCCCAGGTTCAATGTCATGACAATTACTATCAGGTAGATCAGGAATCACCAACTTCAGACTATCATTTTGATTCCTTAACTGTTTACTCATGTTAATCAAGTACTTTACAGTTACTTCATTGTTACATTTCAAATCATCCTGAGGGTTAATCATGACATGCGGTTGTCGACCAAACAAGATTTCAAAGGGAGACAGATTAAGAGGGGACCTGGGAGTGGTTCTGATACTGTACAATACAATGGGTAAAGCTTCTGGCCATGTCAATCCTGTCTCTGCCATCACTTTACTCAATTTATTTTTAATAGTGCTGTTCACTCTTTCGACCTTCGCACTCGCCTGTGGACGGTACGGAGTGTGCAGCTTGCTATCAATTCCCATCAACTTACACATTCCTTGAAAGACATCACCTGTAAAATGGGTACCCCTATCACTTTCGATTATTCTAGGGATACCATATCTACATACAAATTCCTGCACAATTTTCTTAGCAGTAAACATAGCGGTATTTGTAGCCGCAGGAAATGCTTCGACCCAATTTGAGAAAACATCTATACAAACAAGTACATATTTCAAATTCCGACAAGGGGGTAATTGTATAAAGTCAATTTGTATTACCTGGAAAGGGCCGCCGGCAGGTGGGATATGGGATGGTTCTGTAGGTATTGCCTTTCCAATATTCTTTCTCAAACAGGTAAGGCATGACATTGCTCTTTTACTCGCATGAGAGGAGAATCCTGGGGCGCACCAATATGCTCTCACCAGTTTGCACATCCCTTCCTTGCCTAGATGAGTCAGCCCGTGAGCTGCTTCAGCCAGACATGGAAGATATGCTCTGGGGGCCACTGGTTTACCATGTCCATCCGTCCAGAGTCCTGAGGACTCCTGGCCACATCCCTTTGCCTTCCAGACTGCCTTTTCCTGTGTGGAACACAAATTTTGCATTTCACACAACTTCTGTGTGTTAATGGTATTAAATACCATTAATTGTGTGGTGTCTGTCTGTATGGGGGTAGCAGCTGCTAACTTAGCAGCTTCGTCTGCTCGGCTGTTACCAAGTGATACCGGGTCTTGGCTATATGTGTGTGCTTTACATTTGATAACAGCCACTCTGTCGGGTTCCTGTATCGCTGTTAGAAGCCTTTTTATGTGAGCTGCATGCGCTACCGGTGTACCAGCTGCCGTCATGAAATTTCTGAGGCGCCATAGGGCTCCGAAATCATGGACTACCCCGAATGCGTATCTAGAATCGGTGTAGATATTGGCTGACTTACCCTTAGCCAATTCACATGCTCTGGTTAGGGCGACCAGTTCAGCAACCTGGGCTGAGTGAGGTGGGCCTAGCGGTTCCGCTTCTATGGTGTCTTGGTCATCTACGACTGCGTATCCAGTACACAAGTCTCCCGAGTCTGACTGTCTATGACAACTACCGTCCGTGTAGAACGTGAGTTCTGCATCTTCCAGTGGGTTGTCACTGATGTCAGGCCTTGCGGTAAAATTTTGGGTCAAATATTCCATACAATCATGTGTATCTTCCTTTGTATTAAATCCTCCTTCCCCATCACTCTCACCTTCCACCCTTTGTGCCTGACCAGGCACACCTGGGTGATACGTTGCAGGATTTAATGCACTGCATCTCCTTATGGTGATGTTTACGGGGGCCATTAGTGCCAATTCCCATCTCGTAAACCTCGCTGATGAGACGTGTCTGGTTTGGGCAGAATTCAATAAGGCTGATACTGCATGTGGCGTATGGATTGTGAGGTTGTGGCCTAGCACGACATCTTCGCTTTTTGTCACTAGCAATGCTATCGCAGCAACGCTTCGCAAGCATGTGGGGAGGGATCGCGCTACCGTGTCTAGCTGAGCGCTGTAGTATGCAACTGGCCTACTGGCATCACCGTGTTTTTGGGTTAGTACACCTGCCGCGCAACCAGCACTTTCTGTTCCGTATAGTTCAAAGGGTTTCCCATAGTCTGGCATACCTAGTGCTGGTGCCTGCGTTAGGCACTGTTTGAGTCTCTCAAATGCTGTTTCGGACTCGTCTGTATGCGAAATCCTATCAGGTTTGTTTGAGGAGACCATTTCCTGCAAAGGTAACGCCAAAATGGAAAACCCTGGGATCCAATTACGGCAATACCCACACATTCCTAAAAACGTTCTGATCTGTTGCTGGGTTTGTGGCAGAGTCATGTCTCTAATTGCTTGGATTCTATCAGCGGTCAGGTGTCTCAGTCCTTGTGTTAGACAGTGTCCCAAATATTTTACCTTAGTTTGGCATAATTGTAACTTGTCTTTGGACACCTTGTGTCCTGTGTCTGAAAGATGAAACAGGAGCTGTTTCGTATCCTTCAGAGATGCTTCCAGTGAATCTGAACACAGTAGTAAATCGTCCACATACTGTATCAATACTGATCCACTGTCTGGTTGGAAAGACTGTAAACAATCATGCAAAGCCTGAGAAAATATACTTGGACTATCTATGAAACCTTGGGGTAATCGAGTCCACGTGTATTGGACTCCTCTGTATGTAAATGCAAACAAATATTGGCTGTCAGGGTGCAGAGGTACCGAAAAGAAAGCGGAGCAGAGGTCAATAACAGTGAAAAATTTGGCAGTGGGAGGGATTTGCATTAGGATGACAGCTGGATTTGGCACTACGGGGAACTGACTCTCAACTATTTTGTTAATCCCCCTTAGATCCTGCACTAGTCTGTAACCCCTCCCCCCACTCTTTTTAACAGGGAAGATGGGACTATTGGCAGTGCTGGACGTTCTTACCAGAATGCCCTGTTGTAGCAAGCGCTCTATTACTGGGTAAACTCCTAACTCCACCTCTGGCTTCAGAGGGTACTGTGGGATTTTTGGAGCTATCCTACCATCTTTTACTTGTACAACTACTGGAGCTACGTTTGCCATTAATCCAGTGTCTTGTCTGTCTTTTGTCCAAAGTGACTCTGGTATCTGAGATGTCATCTCTTCTATTTGGGATGGATTCCTATTTGTCATAATGGTATGTGACATTAATTTTGATGGGGAGTCTAACATGTCTCGCACTTCCTGAGCGTGTTTCTCAGGTATGTCCAAGAATACACCTTCAGGAGTACAATAAATGACGCACCCCATTTTACACAGTAAGTCTCTTCCCAGGAGATTGGTTGGTGCCGATGCAGCCAGCAAAAAGGAATGCTTGGTATGCAAAGGCCCTATTGTAATCTCGGCTGGTTTGCTAACAGGGTAGTGCTGGACTACTCCTGTTACGCCCATGGCTGGAATTGTCCTACCAGTGGTTCTCATGCCCACTGTCGAATTTATCACTGACTTGGCCGCCCCTGTGTCTACAAGAAAGTTTAAAGTTTTACCAGCTACATTAATTGCGATCTCGGGTTCACTTCCAAGGTTGGCAATTAATTTTACTGGCTGCAGATTACAGGTATGGCCACACCCCTATTGGGTATGGTGACCTTCCTGAATCCCGCTGGCAGCAACTACTTGTGAGGGAGTTAGCTGGGAACTACCAGAGGCATGCCAGTCTCTGTTCGGGGGATATCTTTTTGTTTCCCCTGTATGTGGCTCATAACTCCGTTTCTGTGGACCCCGATCCCAATGTCGTGTGTCGTGTCGTTGTCTAGGGGGTTGGTATGAGTTTCGTGGATTCTTTACTCTACAATCTCGTGCCATGTGTCCCTGTTTGTGACAAGAATAACAAGTAACCATACTTGACTTACCCACAGGATTTGGTGATACAAACAAAGGCTGCCTTGTGGTCAGAGCCTGTATACTTACTGACATTAATTTATCACCTTGTTGTTCCCTGTGTCTGGTGATGTTTCTATCGTGATCAATAGCAGCCTCTCTCAAAGTAGCCACAGACAGACCTCGCCAACATGGTTGTGTGGTCTGTACCCTAGTCTTCAATGACTCTTTTAAACCATCCATCAGTACCGATACTGCTACTTCCCGATGGTTTGTGTCTGTTTTAATGTCCTCTATGCCTGTGTATTTTGCCATTTCTAATAATGCTCTGTGAAAATACTCTGCAGCTGTCTCTGACTCCTTCTGTTTAATGGAGAATATCTTATTCCATTTAGCTACTGCTGGGAAATACTCTTTTAGCTGCAAGTTTATTCTTTTCACATTATCTTGGTTGTACACATCTGTAAGAGGTACATCATGATCTAGTCCGCAATCAGCTAAAAATTGAGTTGCGTCGACATTTGAGGGTAAACATGCTCTCAGCAATATCTGCCAGTCTTTATTGTTGGGCTCTACAGTGTTACCTAAGTCTCTGATGTATTTTTGACTGGCAACTAAGTCTTTTCTAGGGTCAGGAAATTCAGACACTATGGTCCTTAATTCCATTCGGGAAAATGGGGTGTACATGGCAATGTTCCTAATGGGAGTGGCTCCTGATGCGTCTGTTTTCCCATTTGGCACTGCTATTACTCTAACAGGTGTAATTCTAACAACCTCATTCTGTGTAGATTCTACAGGCTGTGGTGAAATAGTCTCAGCATAATGCATGGTGCCGTACTTACCAGTTGATACGACCTCACCTATCCCTCCGCTAGGGGCCTTTACTAATCTCGTGGGTGGAGCTGTGCCTACTGTGGTCTCTGCTATGGTGGCTGCTAGAGAGAGCGCTGAAATCGTTGCCGATTCGTCCTCTTGATCACACTCCTGAGGAAAGTTCAAAACAGGGTACAACTTGCACGGGTTAATACTTGCATGGGTTAATGGGTTAACATTATCATTAACATTTACACAGTTACTAAGTGATTTTGTGTTACACCTTAGTGCGTCTTTCTCCGCAATCAACTTCTCTCCTGATATGTATGGTGGCGGTGGGGCCGTGGCAATCAGTTTTCTGTTAGAGCCAGATCCCGCCGCCTGAGCCAAACCTCTCTGTATCTCACCTTCCTGTTGCCACAACTGTAAATAATCATAATGCTGGATTCGTCTCTTTGTTGATTTTATGAGACATATCCTCCTCCTTAAATTTTGTAACACTTCTGAGCTGAAGCTCCCTACTCTTGGGAATTTCTCCCCGTCATGTACTGTCATTCTCTCCCATTCATCACATAAAGTTTCTGTGTGACTTCCATATTTCTCACACATTATATACCTGGCCGACCCAATTGGTCGGACCACTGAATCAACCCGAACCGAGGTTGATCGCCCCCTACCTGAACAAGTGGCCCCCATAGTTCGAAAGTGTTGCTTTATTTAGCCAACCCTTACGCAAAACCAAATGTCCACAATAGGCTGACGGTGGCGGTTTACCGAGTACCCCACTCACTCGCCCACGCCGACCAATACGACCTGATCACACCGATATGGTGCTGGCGTACTCGACCTAGGGCCCCTGCGACCTGAACCTCTATTTACTGGAACCTGCGAGGGTTATCCGGAGAACACTTACTCTTTCCAGTAACTATTGGTTGCTGGATAGTTCCTGAGTGAGCAGCAAACTTCCCTTAAAATAAAAAAATTACACAAATCACGTTAGAGTGTACAAATAGCGTTTGTGACCCCTTTACTCTAATGGTATTAGGTCAGATTACTAACTAATGTACACAATTACGTGCGGTCCAGTCGTTCAGTACACAAACAACTAAGCTTATGTACGGAAAGACCAATGGAATCGAAACTTACGACTGCGAATTCCTTCAGCCAGAGCTTATATGGCCTATATGGGTGTTGCACCAACCCTTTTCGGTGTTGTGCCTGTGAACTGTATAGCGGACTTCCTTGTCGGCTGTACCTGGACCTCCTGGTCTGTTATGACCTCCTGGTCTTGTTACAGTGTGACCTCCTGGTCTTGTTACAGTATGACCTCCTGGTCTGCTATACTCTAATGCTCAAAATTGTATATTTAACCAGAGATGCCTCCCTAGCCACCGTGCACGTCACTTACACGCATGTACCTCACGAGTACTCGACTTTTCTTGTGGTTCAACCTTTAAAAATTGTAAAAACACTCACTCATCACATGTACACTTTTGTTTCTATTTCTATTTCTGCGCAGAAATTTTTCTTTAGATCAGGTGTGTTACCAATTAGGAGCAGGATCTGTTAATTAAAATTTCGGACACCCAAAAATAGACTTGCGTTATTTCTCGCCTCGCGTTATTTATCGCTTTGCGTTAAAAATCAACTTATCGTGACTTGAGCTACGTGGGCGTAACCGGACGCTCCGTTGCGTAACGTACGCTGCGTGCGTCGGCCTTTGGATTGCGTACGCAAGTCTTTGTTAGAGACACGTATACGCAAAGCAAAGATCCACCGTAACACAATTTATACTTTTATCAATGTAGATGATCCTTGATCATCTACCACACAAACACACTGACTTCGCCTTATCTCCCAGGCAAAACTGTGTGTTTGTCTATCTTTTAACTATATTACCTTTACTCTTAAACTATGAAATAACGGCAAATCTCTTTTAGCACTTCTATCAACTATAAAACTGGCAGACAGGAGAGTGATATACGAAAATGAAAAAGAAAAAGAAATGCAGATATATATATGTGTGCGTGCGTGTGTACGCAAGACAGAAAAATAAACAGTTTTTAAAAGGCACTAGCGTTTTGTTCTTACCTCCGGTTCCCGGATTCCTTCAGCACTCTTTACCTAAGCGAAGCAGACGCTTATCCTGTCAGCACTACGAGGGATACAACCTCCCGCCCTTTGCTGAGGGATAATGTCTGCTGATCTACCTAGTGCAGATATGTGAAGGACGGGCGAGCCGCCAATTGATAAAGCTAAATATTTATCGTATATAAAACACTTTAAGAGGTCTAAGAACACTGTACGCTATCTACGTAAGAAGTACCGTAAGGGTACGCAAGTTGTGTAGCGATCGCTCAACCGTAGTCGAGACGCTCAAGCGTCACGTTCGCTTACGGCCCAGTGATCACAGGCAGGCACGCTATTGGCTGCCGACTAACGTAATGATTCGCTATAGCGTAGCGTACGCTCGAGACCACGAGGAGATCACCAGCGGTGCAGACGCTTACAATGTTAAAACCTTTATATCTATACCTTTAACAATGAGATACACAGTATACCTTAGTGTAGAGACAGAGTGTAAGTGCAACCTGGTGTAACCTGATTAACTACAAAGCTGCTTGGGCGTCACCGACGCTCAGAGAATACTTAACCCTATAAAGAATACACAGATACCTGGGCTTAGGGTCCAAAACCTATTATATGTATTATAACTATTATACTTGCAAAAGGAATCACAGTACAAATGATACACTACAATATAACATAAACCAACTAACCAGATAACTACACAGGAAATACAATACAATACAATACAATACAATTAAAGGAAAATACGAGAGAGATAGAGAGAGAGAGAGAGAGAGATGGCTCACAGTAAGACAATATGATTACGGAGAAAACTTACGCACAAAGGGAAACGATCGCATGCGCCTCGATATCCAGCTCCCGATTATCAGCAATGAGAACCGTTGAAGAGAGTGAACTGGATACGGTCGGCCTGCCTATTTATGCCCCACACACAATACAATTCAATGGTCCCTACAATCTCATTGTTCATTGGACACAGGAATTCGGCTTCGCATTATAACAAAAGGTCATAGGTTGATTCATACAGGTGGGCTGTGACTATTTCCAACTGCTCAGGTGGGAGGGAAACTGGGTTTCCCGCCGCATGGGTAATAAAGTGCAAATAAAGTAAATGTTCATAAACTTCTTATGTCCATAACTATTCGCACGAGCGATTGATCTGCTTCAAACCAACACCGGAATATTTCTAATTAAATATTCTTCCGATGGATACTAAACCCCACTGTATTACTCCTGTCTGACCCTTCGTATCAAACAAAGAGGGATTCCTCTGTTCATAAACATTCTATATTAACCAAACTTTCAGAATCTATCAAAGGGACCATGATCTACAAAATACATTATTAGTGAAAATATGTAATGATTGAGTCGCACGCTACGATCGCATAAACTCTACCGTAAATACGCATACCATGCGCCTGCGGGTGCCCGCGACTGTGAGTATGCGCACGTACGGGAGAGCGTACACATGCGCAGCACGGACCTGTGTGAGGTGCAAATATGGTAGTGTGCATAGAGATATTTTTCTGACTTTGACAGAGTGCACACATCTAGTCTAGGGCAGGGAACTTTCTCATTCATGATGAGTCATTGATCGGTTCATATACAAACAAGGTTCAGCCTTAATGGACAAATTACAGGAGATAGCCACTGGTCAGGCATGCTGTCATCCAGGAAATCCATTGTTCTAATAAGAATGACTTTAGCTTTCATACATTTAATCATATCTACTTGTTGCAGTGAGCTACAACTTAATAACAGGCATCAAGTTGATGTACACATTAATCTGGTTGCTTTAATACCAAATATGACATGTCTATCTTACTTCGTTCCAATAATACACATACATGACGTTACTCCATTAAATACATTTAAAACATTATGATGTCTGGTGCTTGATATGTTATAATTATGTGCTGTATGAAATATGTGTCGAATCTATCTCTGGCATGTCTGTGTAAATGCATATGTTACCATATATTGTGGTGCTCGCTGCGCGTATTTGCAAGCTTAGTGACTCATATGTGTGGAGTCTGTATGTTCTCTCTATATAATATTTTTGACTTCAACAGTTGGAGGACAGCACTGTACTACAAGATGCTGTCCAAAAGCAGGTGGAGGCACAGGTCATTGTGCCAGTGCCACCTCACATGCTGACCAAAAGTTATTATTCGAACCTTTTCGTGGTACCGAAACCGGATGGTTCGGTCAGGCCATTTCTGAACCTAAAATCATTGAACCCCTTTCTAAAGGAGTTCTAGTTCAAGATGGAGTCTCTCAGGGCAGTGATAGGTCTGGAAGAAGGGGAATTCCTGATATCACTGGATATCAAGGATGCGTACCTACACATTCCGATCTGGCTGCCACATCAGGCGGAAATGTTGATTCTCCTCTGCAAGCAAGGTGTGAACATCATTCCATATCTGGACGATGTGCTGATAAAGGCATCGTCCAAGGAGAAGCTACTGCAGTCTATTGTTCTCTCAACATGACTGTTCCAGAGTCACGGTTGGATTCTGAAGCTTCCAAAGTCACATTTGGATCCAACCCAGAGGTTGTCATTTCTAGGAATGATCCTGTATACGGAGGTGCAGAGGTTGTTTCTTCCGCAGGAAAAGGCGTTGGTGATACAAGCTATGGTCCGGGATGTCCTGAAGCCACTCTGGGTGTCGGTTCATCAATGCATTCTCCTATTAGGAAAGATGGTGGCCTCTTACGAGGCTCTCCAGTATGAGAGGTTCCACGCTCGGACCTTCCAACTGGATCTCCTGGAAAAGTGGTCGGGATCTCACCTTCACATGCACCAGAGAATTCGTCTGTTGCCAAAGGCCAGGATTTCACTCCTCTGGTGGCTCCAATTGCCTCACCTTCTGGAGGGCCGCAGGTTCGGGATTCAGGACTGGGTCCTTCTAACCACGGATGCGAGCCTTCGGGGCTGGGGCGCAGTCACTCAGGGAGTAACCTTCCAAGGAAGGTTTGTCAAGTCTGGAAGCCAGCCTACCCATCAACATCCTGGAACTAAGAGCCGTCTACAAGGGTCTTCTTCAGGTGGCCCCTCTTCTAAGAAATCGGGCCATTCAAGTGCAGTCGGACAACGTAACAACAGTGGCTTACATAAACTGACAAGGCGGAACAAAGAGCAGAGCGGCGATGTCAGAGGTGACAAGAATACTCCTCTGGACAGAAAGGCACGCGTTGGCGCTGTCAGCCATCTTCATTCCGGGAGTAGACAACTGGGAAGCAGACTTCCTCAGCAGACATGATCTCCATCCAGGGGAGTGGGGCCTCCATCCGGAGGTGTTCACAGAAATAACAGATCTTTGGGGACTGCCCCAAATAGACATGATGGCCTCTCATCTCAACAAGAAGCTTCGGCGCTATCATTCCAGGTCGAGGGATCCACAGGCAGTGGATGCCCTGGTCTCTCCGTGGGTGTTCCAGTCAGTGCACGTGTTTCCTCCACTCCCACTCATCCCAAGAATATTAAAGCTCATAAGGAGAACAAGGGTTCAAGCGATCCTCATTGTCCCAGACTGGGCAAGAAGGGCTTGGTACGCGGACCTTCTGAATCTACTGCAAGAAGAGACGAGGCCTCTTCCTCTTCGGGAGGACCTGCTGCAGCAGGGGCCGTTCGCATATCAAGACTTACTGCGGCTACGTTTGACGGCATGGAAGTTGAGCACCTGATACTTGCTTGGAAAAGCATTCCGAAGAAGGTCATTCCTACCCTGATACAGGCTAGGAAAGGGGTAACGTCTAAACATTACCATCGTATTTGGAAGAAATATGTCTCTTGGTGTGAATCCAAGAAGTTTCCTACGGTGGAGTTTCAACTGGAAAGTTTCCTCCTCTTCCTGCAAGCAGGTGTGGATATGGGCCTGAGGTTGGGATCTGTGAAGGTCCAGATTTCGGCCCTATCCATTTTCTTTCAGAAACAATTGGCTGCCCTCCCTGAGGTTCAGACCTTTTTGAAGGGAGTTCTGCATATCCAACCTCCCTTTTCACCGCCTACGGCGCCTTGGGACCTTAACGTGGTGTTGCAGTTCCTCCGGTCGGATTGGTTTGAACCTCTAAAGGAGGTAGAGGTCAAATTTCTTACATGGAAGGCGGTCACGTTGTTGGCCTTAGCTTCTGCTAGACGTGTGTCTGAGCTGGGGGCTTTATCCTGTAAAAGCCCTTACTTGATCTTCCATGAAGATAGAGCTGAGCTCCGGACACGTCAGCAGTTTTTTCCAAAGGTTGTGTCGGCATTTCATATCAACCAACCTATTGTGGTGCTTCTGACTCCTCAATTACATCAAAGTTCTTGGATGTCGTAAGGGCTCTGAATATATATGTGAAGAGAACTTCTCGTCACAGAAAGTCGGACTCTCTGTTTGTCCTATATGATCCCAAGAAAATTGGGTGTCCTGCTTCTAAGCAGACGATCTCTCGCTGGATCAGGTTCACTATCCAGCACGCTTATTCTACGGCAGGACTGCCGTGTCCAAAATCTGTTAAGGCCCACCCTACTCGTAAGGTGGGGTCTTCCTGGGCGGCTGCCTGGGGTGTCTCGGCAGTACAACTTTGTCGAGCTGCAACTTGGTCTGGGTCGAACACGTTTGCAAAGTTTTACAAGTTCGATACTTTGGCCTCTGATGATCTGAAGTTCAGTCAATCAGTTATGCAGGAGCCTCCGTGCTTTCCCTCCCATTCTGGGAGCTTTGGTACATCCCCATGGTACTAATGTGGACCCCAGCATCCTCTAGGACATAAGAAAAAATAGGATTTTGGTACCTACCGGTAAATCCTTTTCTCGTAGTCCGTACGTAGAGGATGCTGCCCCTCCCCCCCAGCGTTTCATTTTCCTGCAAATGTTATTTGGTTCAGTACAACTTCGTTTTATTTGAGTACTGCATTGTTACTTATTAAGTAATTTTTCAGCTGTTGCTGAGTAGTTCAAGCTAGTTGGCTTGACGTGCCTTGTATGTGTGAAATGGTATGAATCTCACCACTATCTGTGTAATAGCATTCTCTTGAAGTATGTCGTCTCCTCGGGCACAGTTTCTAGACTGACTGAGTGTGGGGCATAGAGGGAGGAGTCAGCCCACACTCTCAAACTCTTAAAGTGCCAATGGCTCCTAGTGGACCCGTATATACCCCATGGTACTTATGTGGACCCCAGCATCTTCTGCGGACTACGAGAAAAGGATTTACCGGTAGGTACCAAAATCCTATTTTACCCTGCACAGAAACAATATAACCCACCCACATGTAAATCTCTCTGCACGTTACATATCCCCCACCTGCAGTGCAACATGGTCTTGCCCAATTGCTAACTTTTTTGGTTTGCTAACAAACCGGAATAACCCCCTTAGTGTTGCAGACATTAGTTGAGTGCATCCAACTACAGCTTTTCTTTTATTCAGTCTACATGTACTGAGTATTCTCCCTCTCTGTCTCTTGCTCTTTTCCCTTCTTGCTCACCTGCCCCTATGTGTCTGTGTCTCTGTATCTCTAGCGCACCCCTGTATTTTGCTCTTCCCCCTGTTAAAATAACATAAAGAAGATACTTATAACACAGATTCTACTTTGTATTATTTTAATAATTTTTAATGAGAAAATATAGCCAAATCTCTGTGGGGGGCAGCGAGAGCGCTGCCTCCCAGTGGCAATAATAGAGTGGCTGAAGTGGGGGGTTGGGGGGGGGGGGGCGGACCAAGTTGCGGGCTGGAAAAGCCGATTGAAAAACTGATAAAAAGCGGCACCAGCACATTGCCTCATTGACAGGGGGCTGTGCCTTCAGCCCACATCAAGGCACACCCCTGTCAATCAGACAGATGTGATTGGTCAGTGGCAAGGGGTGGCCTGGGACGGATAGGCAGGGTGTTGGATTCCCCTCCCCCCCCCCCCTCCCCATACCAGGTCGGATGCATTTTTAGTACATGGAGTACTCTTTCTGCCCTGGACCTTCACCCCGGAACCGGTGACACAAATGATCAAGGTGCCAACAGACCAGCATTGCCTTCAGGAGGGAGCGTGACATTCTGTCACCTGCTGCTACTGCCTACGGGCGCAGCTCAACCATGGAACTCCTTAACTCCAGTTCAGGCAGACCAGCAGATGCTTGCCTGCCCTACCCTCCGGACCTGCAAACGTGACCCCCTGTCCGGCCGCTGACAAATCCCTGCAGCTGCGGGTGTTCCTCTGCTTGCACTCTTTTGCTTGTGGACAGCAGAGTGACCTGGGTGCTGGGTGCACAGTGGCACGATGAAGGGAAGGGCAAAGTGGTAGATCTGCTGGCTCAGGGTGAGGATATAGTGTGCTGCTGCCAGGTGAGTGCAGGGCCTCAAGATCTGTAGCACTAGCTGTGCTGGTTATGAGGAGTGTGAGTGTGACTAGTAGCTGGGGAATTCCTGCTGTGCAGTCAGTAAGGACATATGCCCGGCAGCGACATGTGGGGGGTAGCAATCCAGTATTATGCAGCTGCCCCATGGGATACATTAGACAGAATGGTTCCTTTATTATTAAATATCATGAGTGGGGCTGATTGCAGGCACAGGTCATGTTTATGTCTCTGTTATAGGCGTGTACTGTGGGTGTCATTCCCGGGCCTCATTCAGCATCTCACGTTGGTGCTATGCGATTGCATTTGTCCACTTTTTTGGCCCAGTGTGCATGTGCAGGGACTGTTGTGCACGGGCCAGACAATGCGATCGCATCACATTGATTAGTTTAGCCAGTGCTTTCCCAGGCATTTACCTCACTACTGTTACGTTTGTAATAGAAATCATAAGGTGTGTATTGTCAAAGTCGAAAAATATTGAAGCACACACACCAAGTATAAACCACACACAGATGGCCCCTGCGCGCGCACTCGTTCTGCTGTGTGTGCACATACCCGCAATTTGCGTAAGGTCGCTCCCCGCGGTCATGCGCCTTAGCGCGTGGTATGCGTATTTACGGTAGGGTTTGTGTGCGCATGGAGGGCTATCAAAACATTACATATTTAATCCAAATAGTGCACAATGTACACATAGCCTCCCTGCACCATATCAGAAAATTATAGCTGTTTAAATGGTAACAGAACAAAGGGATTCACCTTTACAGGATAGGAGGGGACAGAACAAGGTTACAAGGTGGTGTTTGGTATCCAGCTGTAGGGTATTTTAAGGGAAACATTCCGGTGTTGGTTTGAGGAAGATTGCATGTTCCTGTGGATAGTTATGTGCAGGAGCAAAATATAGATATAAACTGTATTTACTGTATATTATGTATGCGGGGGGAATCCAGAGGAGACCACCCACAAGAAGCAGTTAAGAAAGACATCGCCCACCTTTTCAAATCAACCTATGACCTCTCCTGTAATGTAAATGACCATCCCTGTGTCCAATGGACAAAGAGATTACAGTATCCATTGTGTTATGTTTTGGATGAAGTGAATAAAGAGAGCCTACAGCAGGCTTAGTCAGACAGAAGGCTCACAACGCTATCTATCAGATGGCGGAGGACCGGACCGGGTTGCGCAAGCGAATCTACTCACGTATGTACATTGACTGTAGCCATTATTCTGTCTAGATTTATCTTGTTAGCCTGTAGTGTATAATTTGTACTGTTTACCTTTTTGGAATAATTCACGGTGGCCTTAGAACCCTGTGGTTTCAACTACAGAATGGTGTTGTGTCCTCATTTCCCTGCTAGGGTTTAAAGCGTATAACATTACCAAACTGTATAAGGTTTTAAAAGTGTATTGATAAGGTGTAACATCATTGCAGTGCTTTGCTGCATAAGGTTTAAGGTGTAACATCATTGCAGTGCTTTGCTGCATAAGGTTTAAGGTGTAACATCATTGCAGAGCTTTGCTGCATAAGGTTTAAAGTGTAATCATATCATTGCATTGTATAACTGTATAAGGTTTTAAGGTGTATTAATTCGGTGCGAACGCACTGCGTGTGCTTTGTACCCGCGGTGCGGCGTTTGTACGCTAAGTGCGTACACGGTACGGGACTCTGTGCGGAAATAGCGTACGAAGTACGGAGCGCGAGCTAGCGACCGCAGCAGCTCCATGGTAAAGGTGTGTTTAAAGGTATAGCTTTATGGTTTAAGATAATAACTGACATTATCAATTGGGGGCTCGTCACTCTCAGTAAAAAGAGGTCAATTGGGGGCAACGTCCGATTTTTCCTCATACCCACAGCCTAGCAGGTTAAAGCAGACTCTATCTATCAGCAAAAGGGCGGACAGGTATCCTACGTAAGCCTTTTTCTGGCTGTAGAATACACTGGTAAACCCTATTTCATTGCTGATAAGATGGTGTCTGCTCTGCATGGTTTGTAGGGATGCTGGTGGGATCCGTAAGGTGAATATACAAAGCTATTTAAAAAGTCTGTGAATTTCTGTTTGGCGCCAAATGCGCACACAATACAAGCATACACCTGTACTCTGCATATCTGATCATATTGTTGCAAAACAAGGTTCAAATGAGTCATATTGTGTTTGATTCAGATTGGATTGCTTATCTGTTAAGTAGGGTAAAAATACATTTAAAAGTTGCTGCAATAGCCTTGATATAGTGGTTTTTTTTTTTAACTCAGGCCTAAAATAACTTTAGGGGCTTGCATGGTGTGTGATTTCTTTGTGACAAAGGAAGCTGCATGGTCTGTCCTCCATTTTGTGTAACCCTCATGGATGTGGAAGGGGGAGGAGCAGCAGCCATGTTGGGAAGGTCATTTTTCTAAATGGCTGATTTTCACTGCCAAGAATAATCAGCCCTCCCTGGTCAAAAAGAAATCACCATTTATGAGTTGCCAATGCATTTATTTAACCCATGCCATAGTCAATTACAAATAGTTTCAGATGGGGCTTAATGAAAGTTGATAGTAAGATGAATACTTGATGTAAGAACGACACACAGATATAAACAAAGTTTTTTTCTTTTACCTCTAAGATTCAGTTAACTCTGCTTGCTATAAGATAGCCATTTAAATGCAAATTAACCTGTGTAACTGCTTTTTCTTAGCAGTGAACAACCCTCTTGAACAGGCAGTCAAAAGCACACAGCATTCATATGCAAATTAGAAGCACTTAATGGGTAAATGAGTCTCAGGAGACCAGTGAATGGTACATATATATAATATTATAATTATGTGTGTGTTTATATCAATGTATGTTCTGCAAGATAGCTATCCAATATGAATCATACCATTGGAATTATTGATTATTACTAGATTCATTTTGACCTGTACTGAAAAATGTGTTGCTATTTAGTTTAAATATAGAGTTAATAGTTAAGGAAGTAAGTGTAAGATGCACATGCAGCCTGGCCTAGTTGTAAAGGTTTATACAGTAGAAACTGTGTGTTGTGTTAAGTGAGCGATTATAGTTAAATATCGCTTACATTGATAGAAGTGTGGGATTTGTACTATTGCGGACGTACGGTCTTTTGTACACGTGTCTCAGACAAAGTACGGGACTGCGTACGCTATGTAAAGGCCTACGCACGTAGCGTGTTTACGCAACATGCGTAAAGGGTACGACCGCTAAGTACAAATCACACAATAGCATTGTTTTAGTTTAGGCGCGAGACGGTAGCCACGCGATAATAGCACAAATTTGTTCAGTTTCCAATACTTAGTTTAAAGACATTTTTTTACTGTATTACCTCTGGTACTAAGGCTGTTTTATCTGAATGAAAGTTAATTTTCTGTACAGAAAAACCAAAGTGTATATGAGTGAATGAGCGTGAGTGTGCAAACAATAAAGGTTTTGTGGACCCAGGGAATTCGGGATCCCGTAGTAGACCACACCAGGTGAGTGGACACTTGGTGGCGTGAGAGTGGCTTGCTCACGTTAACATTGATTAAAGTACAAAGGAGCAAAGTAGTAGATAACAGCAGACCAATAGGTCAGCGAAGTCAGAAAACCGCTGACAAAGTCAAGCGAAGCTCTGAATACCGCAGCCTAAAAGGTCAGTGTAGAGAGCGCAGCCCAGGTGGCTGGCGTAGAACCCATATAGGCCCATTTTGAAACGCTATGGCTGAGGTTTCGCAGCCTGAAAAACGATTCCATTGGTCGTGCAGCGGATAAGTAACAGTTACCTATACGCTGTGTGATTGTACCGCGCGTTAGTGGGTGCAATATTTAGCTCAACGTGATACCCTTTTACGACATTTGCGTAAAATCGCGGGATCATAGGAGCTAAGTGTAGCACACGCAACGTGATTTGTGTAACAGTTTTTTTTATTTTAAGGGAGTTTCGCTGGTCACTCAGGAAATCTCCAGCGACCAATATTTACTGGGAAAGGGTAAGTCACTCCCATATTTTTCCAGTAAATAAAGGTTACACAGGGGCCCTAGGTTGGGTACGACCGGCGCTGACGACAGTGTTTAGGTGTATTGGCCAACGTGAACGTGAGTGGGTGAGAGCACTCGTTGAACTTTCACCGTTACCTTATTACTGAGTATTTTGTTTTTTTTGTTGGAATTAGCTGAGAAGGCAATACCTGCAAAAGATGGGGGCCAGTTGCTCAAGTAAGGGACGATCAACCAGGGTTCAGGTTGATATTCCGCGGCCCAAGGGGTCTGTGAGGTACATAATGTGTGAGAAATATGGATCAAAAACAGAGGTTTTATGCAATGAATGGGAACGTATGACTGCGGAAGATAGGGAACCATTCCCTAAGGTAGGCAGTTTTGAACCAGAGGTGTTGCAGAATTTAAGGGTTAGGATATGTCTGTTAAAATCCCGAAAACAAAGGATCAGACATACAAACTGTTTAAATTTATGGGAGCAAGAGAGCGATATGCAAGCCGGTTCCAAGCCTAGCGGGAATGAGAACACAAACACACCATTATCGACACAGGTCGAAGGGGTACAGAAGGCTACAGTCAATGATACATCCGTAAATGACAGAAATATGAAAGAGCAATGTATTAACCCTAACTTTTGCAAAATGTATCCGGTTTTGAAGTCTCTCCAAGGTTTTAGGTCACAGGGAGATGAAGGATTAAGCCAAATCGCAGCTCTCCTCCAAGCAGTCATGTTGCAGGAAACTCAGGTGGGACCTGTCCAACCAGGTATAGCATTAACTGTATTCCCCAATGAAAGAACTGGTGAGGTCACAGCTACAGGTAAGTATGAGATAGTTCATTGCACGGAAACAACAACACCACACAGTAAACAGATTAGGAACGAAATGGTAGGATTACACCCTGTCTTGGAAATGGTAACTCCCAATGGGGGAACCGATAGTCAGGAAGTAGTCCTCACCGAGAATAATGCAATGTATTGCCCGTGGCCCAGAGATGAGCTGCGATCAATCATTTCAGAATTCCCCAACCCTCGGAGGCATTTAGCCAAATGTCAGAAATTTATCAGAGATCTGGGTAATGTGTATGAACCAACAAACCAACATTGGCGGACATTTTTGAAAGCATGCCTACCCCCTAATATTGACACCCAAAAATGTACCACTGATTGTAGATTAGAGTCAGATATTCCTGTGACTGACAGAAACAATCAGGAAAATATAAAACAAATTAATAGGCAACTAGAGTTGTGTTTTCCCCCTGAGTGGAGAAGAATTTTCTCCATAAAACAGAGAAAAAATTAAATAACATCTGAATATTTCCACCGAGCACTAGAGGAAATGGATAGATACATGGGGGGTATTAGATACAGAGAACGATGAAAATTACAGACAGGTAGCGGTGTCTGTGCTAATGGACGGACTCGATCAGACAGTAAGGGACAAAGTACAAACATCTTTGCCAAATTGGAAAGGGGTCACAGTAGCTTGCCTTAGAGAGTGCGCAATTGAACACCATAAAAATATTGTTAGGCGTAGAATACTACAAGAGGAGAGGCGGAGGATTGAAAGTATGCAGGCTCTTACACCAAAGTCCCATCACCCCAAAACCCTAGTAGTAATAAAAGACCGATAATATGTTACATGTGTGAAAATAAAGGACATTTTGCTAGAAACTAGGAGGAGTAGAGCACATAGCCAATATAGACCCCCTAGACAGAGTAAACAAGCCACGTTATTAAACACATAGACGGGATCAAGGGACATATAGTAAGGAATCCTGAGCAGTATAGAAAAACACAGATTCGGTTAATGGGAAGAACAGAATAAATGCAACTTTACCCTTTTGACAGAATTTACGGAGATTAGGAGGAGGCTTCTAAACTTCTGCTTCTCTCTCTCTAGCAGAAGTGACCTCTAAGTAATTTAACAGGAGTTTTGTTAGAGATGGTATACATATAGAGTGCTCCCACCCAGGAAGCACAAAATATGTTAAAATACCCACGAAGACTAATATTGCATTTCACTGTTTTAGAAGCATGTCCATCACAGGTAGAGGAAATTATCTCAAAGATACCGGGTTCCCTATGAACTTAGAATGGACAAGACACTGGATTGATGGCTGGGATAGTCCCAGTAGAGATATAACACACATAGAATTTTTTTTAAGGGAACAGCCTAATTAGGGAATCATTCCCCGTAGTGCCCAATCCAGATGTCAAACTTTGTAAAATCTTCTTTGTTACTAAACTCTGTGATCTGTCTTCAAAGTTTCCTCTTCATCTCTGGCGTTCACCGACAGAATTACAGCTCAAACGTCACATGTCTACTCGGTCTTTTCAGAGGTCTGCCCAAACCCAGTATATCTCACCAGCATCGCTGTGCCTGGCCATGCACAAAGGGTGGAGAGTGGAAATACTGGTGAAGGGAGACTGTGCAGAGATACCGATAGACATGTTGGTGTGACAGCCTGATGGTGAACGCAAATCTGACAAATTTTCTTTTTATTATTCTCTCTCTCTCTTTCATTTTCCACGGATGGTTTACTTCACACAACAGTTAAACACATTGTAATGCAGGATTTATGTTCCCTACAGAAAGGTCGCTGACCCAGAGAAAGCCCGTGACAAAGAGCAGACTGTAGAGAACATCGTATCACTGGAGTGTCTGTTCCAGGAAGATTGAGGCGGCACCTGAGCAAGGAGAATAACAAGACCAGAGGCGGTTGTCGCACCAGCTTTCTTTTTCCTTTTTATTATTTTTTTCATCTCCCATTACCCTCCTTTCCTCCCCCTCCTTGTTTCCTTTCTCTCCCCCTTAACAAGATGGACTTACCCCAAGAGACTGCGTTCCGGGTATTCCTGTTGACCCTGTTGTTGACCAGAGCAGTCTGTTTCGGTGAGAGTACCAGAGAGGTCGAGAAAGGATCTGGAATGGGTTCTGATGACAAGGACGGATTTGTAGAATTCCAAGAGCAACACATCCATCGAGCAAAGGCGAGTATCAGAAAACGATCTGGTAGTCAGGAAACTAGGAGACACTGTGAAGGGTTATTGGCTGAGGAAAATTGTATCTGTAGAAATTGTGAAAACATAGTTGAGGACGGGTGCATCCAGAGATGTCAGTCCAGCCTTAATATCAACATGGACTGTCATCCATTGAGTGACTACCACTCACTAGTGGGTAAGGTTTTAAACCAGACAGAATGCTGGGTGTGCTCACAAGTACCTCAAGGTCAGAGCAAGTCAGGACTAGTACCGTACCCTTTAGCAATAGATGAGGTACTCGAATTACGGGGTGGGAGACCGGTGGACAAGAAATTTAATATTTCTAGGCCCCCTAGTTTGAAGCTCCACCAATATCATGTGGATAGATCCTTAGTGTGTTTCAACATTTCCAATTCCCGAAAGCCAGGAAATTGGGAAGTGACATGGAATAACCAAACCATGGCATTTTCACACAGAGCTGACAGAATGCCTGTAGACCCTGAACTTATACGCCAAATAGCCGACGGTGGAAGGTATTTTCGGTATAGGTATACTCTAGGAAGTAAGGCCATGCGGGTTGGAGAAGTATCACCAGGGTACTGTGCGCATATCATACAGCCTGATACGTGTACTGAACAGATGAGAGAGATAGGGATTGGATTTTTCACTTGGAAAGTTTGCAATATGGTAATGTCATATTCTGTCCCATATGTTCTCCCCGATTATGCTTATTTCATATGTGGGAGGAAGGCGTATAAGTGGCTTGCCCCAAACTCAGAGGGATTGTGTTACATTGGAAGAGTGTTGCCAGAAGTAATGACCATAACCCATAATAAGATGAAAGACGTTCACCGCAATGCTCAAGCTCCTTACACTCACACTCACTATGAATACATCGTTAAGAGATACCTTATAGATAGGACAGAACACACAGCCTCTGATTTGATCCACGAATCCACCGGGATTCAATTCCTACTCGCGTTAGACATCACCCGTACCGCCAGAGGAATTATAAATTATAGGTATATCCATGCGCTAGCAAACCTAATAGATAATATCACCGAGATGTATGATGACACCTTCAGGTATACAGGGAGGGAGTTGCAAGCTTACAAAACGGAACTGATCCAGCACAGGATGGTCCTCAATTATATCACAGCGGTGACAGGCGGGTACTGCGTCACATTGGCAACTCAGTATGGTGTGAAGTGCTGCACGTACATCACAAACAGCACTGATGACCCAACCGAGGTCATAGATCAAAAGATGGACGATATCTTGCAATTGAAATGGGAGTTCCGAAGGAGACACAACCTTACCCTTACTGCTGTGAGTAATGAACTGACCGGCTGGGTCTCATGGTTGAACCCACGCAATTGGTTCCCAGGTTTAGGAGAATGGGCTCAAAATGTTATCGTGAGTGTAGGAAAGTTTCTCCTTTGTATCCTGGAAGTTGTCATAATGATTGGCTTGATATTTAGGTGTGTTCGAGTTTTAACGCGGCGCAAGCGCAGTACCAAAGTGATGAGTTTGAGGAGCGGGGGCATTGTTACAACAACTGATTTAATTTATGACCCATCAATAGAGACAATGTTGTGATAAGACGTGATTCCACGGTCCGTTTCTTTCACCCGTTTCTCCTTTGTTTTCCCTCAAGCAAAAATACATCCATTCGGAAAAGACTTTGATGAACACTACATCCATTCGGAAAAGACTTTTGATGAACAATACATCCATCCAGAAAAAACTTTGATTAACACTTTCAGCAAAGATGCACCCATCCGGACAAGACTTCAATCAGTATCCAAGAACAATTGCACAAATGTTATGTGAATGTATTTGTGATACGTGTCTTATCTTCATCTCTACAACCTTCAGGTAGTGTCACACATAGTCGATAGGTAATACCCATATATTATCATTCACATATGTTCCCCCCCTCCATGTATCATCAACTAAATGTGCGCCCCATTTGTTGGAACAAGAAGCCGAAAAGAGCTCGGTAGTGTTTCTTGGCCCACTTACAGACCCCATATACGGGATAAGAAGGATTTAATGTATACTTCGCAATACCTCGAAGCTTATCTAGAACATGTACGGCACGATGATACATGCCCCTCAGACGGATTTCATACATAAATGCTTTTACTATCCCACTAGGTCATCCATTTCCCGCCTACACCTCTCCTCCTACCATCCAATCATCTGTAGATATTGTATGGTATATTTTTCTGTTTAATGTTTAGATAGTGGCAGTTATTGTTGACTGCCAAAGGGTGGACTGTCAAAGTCGAAAAATATTGAAGCACACACACCAAGTACAAACCACACACAGATGGCCCCTGCGCGCGCACTCGTTCTGCTGTGTGTGCACATATCCGCAATTTGCGTAAGGTCGCTCCCCGCGGTCATGCGCCTTAGCGCGTGGTATGCGTATTTACGGTAGGGTTTGTGTGCGCATGGAGGGCTATCAAAACATTACATATTTAATCCAAATAGTGCACAATGTACACATAGCCTTCCTGCACCACATCAGAAAATTATAGCTGTTTAAATGGTAACAGAACAAAGGGATTCACCTTTACAGGATAGGAGGGGACAGAACAAGGTTACAAGGTGGTGTTTGGTATCCAGCTGTAGGGTATTTTAAGGGAAACATTCCGGTGTTGGTTTGAGGAAGATCGCATGTTCCTGTGGATAGTTATGTGCAGGAGCAGAATATAGATATAAACTGTATTTACTGTATATTATGTATGCGGGGGGAATCCAGAGGAGACCACCCACAAGAAGCAGTTAAGAAAGACATCGCCCACCTTTTCAAATCAACCTATGACCTCTCCTGTAATGTAAATGACCATCCCTGTGTCCAATGGACAAAGAGATTACAGTATCCATTGTGTTATGTTTTGGATGAAGTGAATAAAGAGAGCCTACAGCAGGCTTAGTCAGACAGAAGGCTCACAACGCTATCTATCAGATGACGGAGGACCGGACCGGGTTGCGCAAGCGAATCTACTCACGTATGTACATTGGCTGTAGCCATTATTCTGTCTAGATTTATCTTGTTAGCCTGTAGTGTATAATTTGTACTGTTTACCTTTTTGGAATAATTCACGGTGGCCTTAGAACCCTGTGGTTTCAACTACAGAACGGTGTTGTGTCCTCATTTCCATGCTAGGGTTTAAAGCGTATAACATTACCAAACTGTATAAGGTTTTAAAAGTGTATTGATAAGGTGTAACATCATTGCAGTGCTTTGCTGCATAAGGTTTAAGGTGTAACATCATTGCAGTGCTTTGCTGCATAAGGTTTAAGGTGTAACATCATTGCAGAGCTTTGCTGCATAAGGTTTAAAGTGTAATCATATCATTGCATTGTATAACTGTATAAGGTTTTAAGGTGTATTAATTCGGTGCGAACGCACTGCGTGTGCTTTGTACCCGCGGTGCGGCGTTTGTACGCTAAGTGCGTACACGGTACGGGACTCTTTGCGCAAATAGCGTACAAAGTACGTAGCGTGAGCTAGCGACCGCAGCAGCTCCATGGTAAAGGTGTGTTTAAAGGTATAGCTTTATGGTTTAAGATAATAACTGACATTATCAGTATGCTAAGTAAAAAAAGTTTTATTCATATGATAACTATAGCACAAACGGGAGGCAATCAGGAGACCGCCTGTCAGGATCCCTGTTGTCACAATGCCAATGCCGGAATCTCGAAAGGCGGTGAAATGCTCCTGCTGGAATACCGGTGTGCCAGGCTTTCTCCCTCTATGGGTGTCCATAACACCAATAAAGGCAGAATAAAACCTGTTCAAGTGCAACTAACCACTATGGTCGCATGGGGCTTTCTAGCACTCGTCCCGCTGCCAGCATATTGGCGGCCGATATGTCGCTGTCGGTATCTTGACAGCTGCCATCCTGGCTGCCGGTAATTAATATGTATTTTGCACAAACATCAGTCTGGAATATCACTATTCAGAATGGATAAGAAAGTCACAAAAAGTAACAGCAATTATCAGAGTCCAGTATAATCTGATATTTGAAAGCCCCTCCTCAGTGTCCTCAAATTACAAGGTATGAATATGTTCCTAATTAGGTAAATGTGGAAATGGTAGCTGTTTGGTCACAGTACAGTATGTACACAGCAATATACAGAGCTCAGAATACACCGGCAGCAGGATGGGTCCAGAGCTCCTCAGCATAACTGGCAATAAAACATTAACATCACTGGGGGGGAGATGTACTAAGCCTTGGAGAATGATAAAATGGAGAGAGATAAAGTAGCAAGCAATCAGCTCCAAATTGCCATGTTACAGGCTGTGTTTGAAAAGTGACAATCATGAGCTGATTTGTTGCTAGTTAATCTCTCTCCACTTTATCACTCTCCAAGGTTAGTACATATGCCTCCATGTAATTAAGCATGAGTTCTCATCAAACTAGGTGGATGCATGGAGCTGGGGTACATGCAGACTGGGGTCATGATGAAGCTGGATGTGGATGTGGATTTGGCTGAATTCTGAAGTTGGGTACTGCAAGATATTCTAGCTGAAGTCAGACAATTAAGTTAGTAGCAAAGGAAGGTGATCACTCTGTAGATATGGCAATACTGGATGCCTCCAATTGAGCCAGGAATGTACATTCAGCACTGGGAAGCTGGACTGCGTGTAGGAACACGGGGGGGGGGGTGATTCCGAGTTGTTCGCTATTTGCACTTTTGCGAACACGTTGCACAATAGCGAATAACCGCCCCCAACGTATTTTTGCTATTTCGTACGCAGTATTACACAAACTAGGCGTATGCCAAATGACACCGCACTAATGCGTACCCATCGCAATTTCACAAACCTCATCGTAAAAATCCTAACTCCTCGTAAATTTACACATTCCTCTTAAAAATGCTCACGCTTTTGCGGAAAACCGCACAGCAATGGGTTGTTTTTTTTCCAAGTTATATTACACCTTTCAATTCAAACTCAACAAGCCTTCCTCAATTACCAATCTAATTAGTGTAATGAATGATTGTGGTCATGACCAATTAAGTCTTCAAACAATACCTACAGAACACTTTGTAGGCATAATTGGCCATTACCATGTTTGTTTATAAATAAGTGAAATAGATGTGTAAACTGTGCCTGGCCTAATGTTAAATAGCATATTTTTGTGTGGAGGTGTAGTGTGTGAATATATGTGTTTTCATGTTTTTCTAAACAATAAGCTACTAACTGACATAATTTGTTTGTTTGTTTGTAAATAATAAGATTAATATTCGTAAGTTTGATGTGTGTTTTTTGTAAGGCAACCAGTTTCTGCTAGGCAATATGCTGTTCCTTTATTGCATTAAAAAACACAACAACCGCTTAACTGTAATAATCAATTTTTTATTTTTGTACATATTTTTTTCATTTTTTTGTGTTTTTTTTATAACCAACAACAAATATTTACAAATTTTACAATTAACAAATTAGAATAATTTTTCAATCCTCTCTACATCTGCCAGCATGGCCTGCAAATTAGTCTTTAGCCTTGCAATGATGCCAAGCAGGCTTGTGGGATCTCCAACTGCACCATCTGAAAAGAAGAGCAAAAATAAAAATAAAAAACTTACTCACATTACCTATTACACAAGCAAGCCACAAAGCACACTTTAATGGGGGATCGGTATGAAATACCTCCAATCAAAATACCAACGTTCAAAATCCCGACACCAATTGACCGATGGTCAAAATCCTGACAAGGTCAAAATCCCGACATGGACAAAATCCCGACATTTAAAATACCGACAAGGTCAAAATACCGACATGTAAAATGCCAACAGGTCAAAATACCGACATGCGGTTTTGTTGTTTTTTTTGTGTGTATGTCGACATAAGTCAACATGGACACCATATAAAGTGTACCGCATCCCCTCGCATGGCTTCGGGCACGGTGCCTCGCTGCGCTCGGCACACTATTATATTCCCCCTCCAGGTCCACTGGGATGGTAAAGTATGAACAAGTCGGTTTCAATGAAAAAAATCATGAAAAAATCATGTCGGTATTTTGACCTGTCGGCATTTTACATGTCGGTATTTTGACCTTGTCGGGATTTTGACCTCGTCGGGATTTTGACCATCAGTCAATTGGTGTCGGGATTTTGAACGTCGGGATTTTGATTGAAGGTAAACTGACTGCATCCCTTTAATGGCAAAGGGACTACATCATGGATGTTTGAATGTTAAAACAGTAGCATAGCAACACACAAGCAAGCTCAGCAATGTTTGTTATTGTTAACTTTCAATTTTAAAAAGTGTACCACACCATGATGTACATTTACTAAGATGGGAGTTCTATTTAAGATGGGACGTTGCCCATAGCAACCAATCAGATTCCACATATCTTCTAGAAGGTGCTAAATAAATGAGAAGTTGAATCTGATTGGTTGCTATGGGCAACATCCCATCTTGAATAAAGCTCCCATCTTATTAAATGTAACCCCATACTGGGATTCATTCACATCTGGAGTGAAGCAGACTTGTATTTTTTGGTGTTTGCCCTGCATCATCACACTGCATATCAACATCTTCAGAAGGACAACATATCCTAGCATGCCCACACTCCCTAAATGCCTGCCTTACTACATAAGGTGAAACATGTTTTTTTTAACTAAAAAAAACATTTTTTGAGTGTAACTTTCACAACACAAATCATTGTTTCCTTAGCCTGGCTAACAAAGTGAAGCATGCGAGTTGAATGTGCAAATATTAGGAATACCCAGGCACAAGTGTAAAAGAACAACAACATACTAAACTCCACTCAGGTCTAACTGTTTCACTGACAACCTAGCACATATAAACCCTGTTGTCCTGGCAACCCTGTCGACCTAATGAGTGTCGACCTAGAGTGGACACCCTAAACATTGCAGACATAGACACTGTACATCTAATGATACTCACACAAATGTAAATGCAACATCCATACCATGATGAAGAAAACAAACATTTTTCCTTGGGCCAAGATTGGCCACAGTACAACACTGCATGTATTGGAATTTGAAGTTAAAGTAGGTAACAAATACATTTTAAATGTGTTAAAACTTACTCTCATCAGCCACATGTGCAGCACCCTCAACAGCCTCAGGGGCTTCTGCTGCCCATTCACTGGGTGGGGAAGGAGGCTGGATGGGGGAAGGAGGCTGGATGGGGGAAGGAGGGTGGATGGGGGAAGGAGGATGGATTGGGGAAGGAGGAGGGATTGGGGAAGGAGGAGGGAGTGGGGAAGGAGGATGGAATGGGGAGTTGTTTACAGAGGGTGGGTCTGATTGAGAGGGGGAGGGGGGCGGAGAGGGTGTTTAGGCCACAGAGTGGGAGGGGGGCCAGAGAGGGGGAATGGGAAAGAGGGGGAGGTGGGCGGAGTGGTGGTTTGGCCTACAGAGGGGGAGGGGGACAGAGAGGGGTATTGGTAAAGAGAGGGGGAGGGGGACAGAGAGGGGTATTGGTAAAGAGAGGGGGAGGGGGGCTGAGAAGGGGATTGGGAAGGAGAGTGGGATTGGGCGTCAGAAGGGGAGGGGGGCTGAGAAGGAGATTGGGAAGGAGAGGGGGATTGGGCGACAGAAGGGGAGGGGGGCTGAGAAGGGGATTGGGAAGGAGAGGGGGATTGGGCGACAGAAGGGGAGGGGGGCTGACAAGGGGATTGGGAAGGAGAGGGGGATTGGGCGACAGAAGGGGAGGGGGGCTGAGAAGGGGATTGGGAAGGAGAGGGGGATTGGGCGACAGAAGGGGAGGGGGGCTGAGAAGGGGATTGGGAAGGACTTTCTGCAGCAGCTTGCCGTTGTGTTCGCCCTAGAATGACATAGGCAATATTTAGGTTGTTGGTTTAAAAATTATAACAACAGTATTTTTCAATTACACTGTTCTGTCCCATGTTAAAGACACAGGGGTAAAATTGATAATTTTTTAATTTAAAAAAAACTGGTGATGTTGCCCATAGCAACCAATCAGATTCTACGTAACATTTATTAGGCTGCTTCTAGAAGATAATATATTTAATCTGATTGGTTGCTATAGGCAACATCACCAGTTCTAAAAAGCTCCCACCTTAGTAAATTTACCCCACAGAGCAAGTTATTGGGTTCAGTTGACAGCCTGTGTAGCAACTCAGTACAATAACATTCACTTTTTCAGAAGCACTTTGCTACACAGTCAGTACTGCTTGCCCTAACCACACACACTGTGTCATGTTTGTTCTACAATAGTTCATTGTCAGTGTGCTAATTTTCACACTATATAATTTAGTGAAAATATGCAAGTTTTGCATTACAAATTTCTGCTAATAATCTCAGTTATTTAATGTAATATGACACTTACTGCGCCTACGTCTAGTGCGGATTTGTTGGCTGAGCTCCGCCAACAGGTCCGGTGTGCGATGGCGGAGGTCGCTCCAGCGCCTTTCAAGCTGGATTATGGAGCTTGTGGTCCGGGTGCGGCTGCGGAGTATGCGGCGGACCTCCGCGTAGGCCTCACGCTTTATCCTATTGGGGATAAAGGGGGCTGCGCAGCCTACGCGGCGGTCCATCACCGTGACCAACACGCGCAGCTCACGGTGGCTAAATGCTGCTGCGCGCATGGTGCCAATGGTGTTTTCCATATATGGGCTTATATTTATAGTGTGTGGTGGCATGTGATTGGTTGTAAATTTATGGTGTCATCTAATAAACTTTATTGATGTGTGCATTGCTGTGAAGGACAGTGGGTACAGTTCGCAATAGCGGAAATTCGCAGCCGCGGAAGAACAAAAAACACAATACATACACTCACAATTACACTCACACACACTCACATACACACACACTTATAGAAAAGTAATTGGTACAATCTGTGTACTCACCACATTTGTCAATAACAATCAGCTGCACAAAGTCACCAAGTTTACGACATTTAGGAACATATGTTGTGTAATTTGTAATGTCAACAGATGCACAAGCCAAAACAAAAAAAAAAACACACAAAAAAACAATTATTAAACCATACATACTTGCTGTGTTAATAGCCTAATTTAGTAATACAAACAAAAGTAAACTCGCATAAAATAAGCACTACGCAACACAACATTAAAACATTTGCTAACAAACAAACGCACATTTGTCTGCAATATACTGAAACAAAAACTCACTCTGCAAAGTTTGTCCAAACACGACCACCTTCTCTGAAAAACCACAAACCTCCATCTGCCATCATACACCCACTCACACAGGCTGCAATCCAGACTCTTAAATAGGCTATACAATTACTGGAAGAATTAGCATAATTGACACCTGTGTGAATTACCGCACTGGACACGCAGCTATAAATAGCTACACACCTGTGCGAACACACATGCCACCAGCAACATGGCTACTCGTGAGCAGTTGGCAGCAGAGATGGACCGCGTGCACCAGCAGATGTCCGCTTTGACACATAGACGCCTAGCGTTAAGGAGGCAGATGATGGAATCCGCAGGTGCGGATTCTGAAGTAGCGGGACCCAGTACTAGAGACATTCCATCTTCTGATACCCAGCAGTTAGGAGTGGATACCCTGCCAGACATACATACTGGGGGAACTGAGGGAGATTCTGCAATACCCTCACAAACACAAACTACACAGGCAGCTAGTGAAGAGGAAGATGGTGAGGCGGGACAGGACGAAAGCTCACAGGCTACTTCTAAGGGGAAAAAAAGGCAGCCCGCCTTCACTAAGATGGAGTTACGTGTTTTGGTCACACAGGCCATGGCAAAAATACATTGAGGACCAAAAAACATGGGTGCTGCAACCAAAGATAGAATCTGGAGGGACATCACTGATTCTGTTAATGAAGTCGGCTCAATAGTCCGAACATCACAGGAAGTTCGAAGACGTTAAGTGTATATTGCCAGTCCATTTTCTGTGCCAAGTATTCTTAAAAAGTTAGTTAGATGTGATGTTGCCAATAGCAACCAAATGCATAACATGTGTACTATATATTAAAGCAGGTATTCATAATTTTTCTCTACCTTGCTCCTATTTTTCCCCACATATGTAGTTGGGCCGACTTCAAATCCCGCCTGAAGGGCAAGAGGTCTGCGGAGTGGAATGCCTCGAGGGCAAAAGGGGGAGGTCCAGCTGCCACTGTGGAGTAAACAGAACTTGAGGAGATGGCGATGGACTGTGTCAGTTACGAGGAGGGGGTAGGGGTGTCTCATATGGACACGGACCTGCCTGAAATACTGATGGCACATGACTTGCCAGGTAAGTTTACACACATATTCCTAAACAACTAATTAAGTGGATCCAAAAGTCTCATGTTTAATTGTAAAACTCTTTTTCCACTCATTCTTCTATTTCCTTTGAACATAACACAGCACAGGTGGATGATCACCTAGAGTCAGAGGAGGGTAATGTGGCTGAGGTGGAGGGACCTAGTGTCTCTGGCACTGTGGGACCACAAATCCCACCCATCCAGATTCCAACTGGACCCCCCACCCAACCCTCTGCTATCCCGGACATCCTGTCTCAAATAGCAAGGTATGGTGAGAGCCTGAATGCTTTTCAAGACAGGATGATCCAGGAGGTTAGCCAGATACCTGTCCGGCTCACTGAGCACAGAACCAGTGTGGAGCAAGGTGTAGCTCAGCTCTGCCAAGGTCTGGCAGAGATCAGGCAGGGCCAAGAGCAACTCGCCTCCTCCTTCAAAGACGTAGCAAAATCCATCTTGCAAGGGCTCCAGGACATCGCTGTCTCCCTTGCCCACAGTGGCAGAGAGCCAGCCACATCTGCTCCCTCCCCTCCCTCTGCCCAGGAAGAACATCCCACTGGGCAGGGCCCTCAAAGGTCACTTCGCAGACCGAGCCATGAAGAACTTCATCAGGCGGGAAAAAAGAGAAAGTGATGTCTCTCCAGATGGGCAGCACCCATGTTTTTCATGTTGCCTCAATGTATTTTTTGTGTTGGCTTGTGTGGCCAGAATGGAGAACTCCCTCAAAGTGAAAGGATCTATTTCTGTTTCTGTATATTGTAGCCTGTGAGTTTTTTTCCTGTACACCAGAGCCATCTTCCTCTTCCTAGCGTGCTGTGTATTGTTGTGTTTGTGTGTTGGTTCCAGAATCTAACTCAGTTCCCCTAAAAATTATGTCTGGCTGGGTGTTCACAACATAATTCTTTTTCTTTAAAATTCAAATTTTGTCAGAAGATGGTGTTTCCCTAGTACTGGGTTCTGCTATGTGATTTGTGTCAGTGGCATCTGCTTGCTGCTATGTCCATCTTTGTCTGTGATGCTCACCTGTAGCCATGTTGTTTTGCCCAATGAATATATTTTTTGAGTAAAAAAATATTGAAATTATTTTTGTTTGTGTACTTTATTAAAGTTAATGCATTATGTACAACTTAGCCCAGTAAAGTTTAGCATGGCATATAGACATTTGTGGAACAAGGGAACAATCCAAATATTCATACAAACATTGCATCTTTCAAAATGCACAAAAGGAAGAAGGAAAGGGCTGTATTGTCGGTGCACATAAGGAAGACTAGATCTGGTTATCACATCTGCCTATATTTGTTTAAAATTTAACTTTTATTAGTATCTGTTTAAAACTAGTGTACATTACTTACACATAACCATGAGTATAAGCGAAACATAGAGGTTAAAATTGTGACGTAGACAAAACATACAAAGTGCAAATTAAATAAAGGTGGTTTGGAGATTAAAATGTGTGTCCACGTGTGTCTTATTCCAATGTCCAAATATGTATAATCTATTATTCCATAATGGGATCAATATTCATTCATATGTTTAGTCATTATTATGCTCTTGAAAGAGGCATTTAGGGAATATAGATATTAATTATGGTAGTATCTTAGGTATAATTTCAATATGAGCTGTTTGATATCAACTTGTGTGTGACAAAACAATCGTCGCAATATCTAATTGGATCAGATGTGTGATAAAGTGTAGAATACAAAGGTGATGCTATAAATTCAATATAGATATATAATACACTCTGGGGGGATGAATATCTTCCTCTGTTGTTTATGATCAGTAACATATGTAACGTCCTCTTATAATGGTTAGGTAATCACACCATTGTTGTCCCTTGAAGGAAAGCACCTCCATTCATAGGGGCTGGTGATACCCTCTCAATTAATTTGATTCAATACCTTCCAAATGCTTGGTGTTATTCGTGATTGAGTATATAACAGTTGGTTATAGTGGTTAGGTGTTCACAATATTATTATCCCTAGAGGAAAAGGCGTCCTCATTATGAAGGATTAGTGACACCTTTCTGTTATAACCAGAGTATTAAATTATACACCATCATCAAGCATCCAGACGATTCATTAAGAAGGGGAATCGTTTATTGTATTACTGTTGTTTATAATATCTAATGTATTATATGGGGATATATCTTTCAAAATGCAACAGGTATGCCTTGCACAACACTTTACTGGCCATATAAAAATAGTATTTACAAATAGTTTCTTGGGTTACTAGGGGCAACATGACATAATATCAAAAATTGACAGATATTCCCACCAAAGTTAAACATTTATAAAAAAAAAAAAAAAGTGTAGGCTGCATTATGTTGCTCATGATATTTGTTATGTACAAAGGTTTAGATTTTGCTGATGTAGTTTTTCAGTTTTGTTATTTCCACTTGTTTGCATTTGGTAGTATTTATGTCAAAATTAAAACATGCATTTAACATCAATGTTTAGTTAATAACTAAAACAAATCATGCCTTATTTGGCAGCGTGTCAGATTTATAGGTGCTAACAACAAAAATGTAATGTGTCCACACAATTGCTGTTTGCAGCATTTCAGAAGAGCAGTGTTTGGAAAGTAATTGGACAACAGATTAATGGAATTTCTAATTAACTGATAATTATTGCAGACACACTTGTAACAGTACTTCGCAAATGCAGAGTAACTGCAGACCTACTCCTATGCTGCGTCAAGATAGCGAACATTTGTTGTGTTCATTTTACCATCGGGAACGCATTTCTGCTCAAAACACGCCTACTGCTGGTTGCATACTCCCACACTAGCCGCCCACTTTCACGCCCATTTCGTTAGATAGCGAAGCCGAGCCTCTGTCACGCCTTCGTCACTCCCTGTTTTCGGTGGTGTAGTACGAGAAAAAATTCTGTTAGTAATTTTGCACAAGCGTCGTATCACTGCCTTTGCGCACGCGCAGTTCAGCAGTCGCGCATGCGCAGTTTGCGGATTTCCGCCGTTTGCGATGCGATGAACTGCTGCGAACAACTCGGAATGAGGGCCACGGATGGAGCAGGACCAGAATATTGTCTAGGCCAGTGATGGCTAACCTTGACACTCCAGCTGTTGTTGAACTACACATCCCAGCATGCCCTACATCAGTTTTAGCATGGCCAAATAACAAAACTGTAGCAGGGCATGCTGGGATATGTAGTTCAACAACAGCTAGAGTGTCAAGGTTAGCCATCACTGGGCTAGGCACTGGGGGTAATTCAGACCTGATCGCTAGGCTGCGTTTTCTCATAGTCTGCGAACAGGTCCGAACTGCAAATGCGTATGCACCGCAAAGCGCAGGCGCATCGGGCGCCTGCATCGGGCATCGGTCCATAGCGACGGGATGGTGCAAAAAAAGCGATCGCACGGGCGAACGCAAGGAGATTGACAGGTAGAGGGCATTGTGGTTATCAACTGACCATTTTCTGGTAGTGTCTGGAAAAACGCAAGCGTCTGCAGGGAGGGTGTCTGATGTCAATTCCGGTCCCGGACTGGCTGAAGTGATCGCAGTGGCTGAGTCAGTCCTGGGCTTGCACAGAGACTGCACAAAATCACTTTGTGCAGCTCTGCTACACATGCATTCGCACACTTGCACAGCTCAAGTACCCTCCCCCTGTAGGCGACGACTATCTGATTGCAGGACAGCAAAAATCGCTGCCCAGCGATCAGGTCTGAATCAGGCTCTCTGTCAGGTATTAGAACCAGACATTGTAGCAGTCTGAAGCCAGAAACTAATGAGGATTTGCAGGAGCTGTATCAGCAAACCAATTCAGGTGCATACAGCACTGGAACTCTGATGCTATGCAGGGACCAAATACCATTACTGGCAGATATGGAGTGTCAGGACAGAGCTTAAAGACCAGACACAACCAACAAGCGCTACTAGATAAACTCACCTGCATAGCAGCTCCACTTAATAGCAAGCTCTCACATGCAGGGTAATGCGATAGCAGATGCTGATGTTCTCACACTTGCAGGCAGTAAACTTGCATTGTAGCTCAAATTGATTGAAAGCACACACATGGGAAATTAGTGACTGACACTCAGTGGCACACGCATGGCGTGTTTCTAAGTACATAGAAACCCCCCCCTGATGGACCACATTTTTTTTCAGAGACAGAGACAGCCTTATCTCCATCTCTGCATCATCTGCGGGTCACCCGCAATCGGGTCAGCGCTTCTGCATAAGGTGTCTTCCATATCCATTCCACCTGACGCCAGTGGCGCCGAGAGGAGGGGAGTGGGTACTCTTTACCCGGGCCCAATGGAGGGGCCCAGGTTCCTCTGCCCTCCCCCTTCCCTGTTGCTGACAGCCACTTGTGACGTTGGGTGGGGAGAATGGACTGGCCGCCGCTGCAGCAGCCTCTCTCCCAGCAGCATTTGCTGGGGATAGACGCAGTTCAGTAGTGGCCAGTCCTCTTTCCCGTGATGAAAGGAAGGGGAGCAATTGCACCCACCCTACTGCTGCCGCCGGCCACCCCATGATGCCCACCAATTCTGGCGCGGCCACACAAATGTTATTTTATTCATATTTTCTATGCAGAAATCTGACTCCCCCTCTCATTGATCATACCCCCCTCATTACCAGGTCCTGGCAAAGCTTTTTGCACCCCTGCCTGACGCAGAACGTTGACTGCTGAACTAGGGATGGCCATTGTCGCTACTGCCATTGATTGTTATCACTGATGGTGATGGTGAGACAAACCATCGATGGCAGGTAACTATTCTGTGTATATCCATCAGTGATTTTTACCATCGGTGTTTATGTGCATGTGCGGTTGCTTGCTCTTCTGCTATGTAAGAGCCGGGGGCGGGGCTGAGCTGTGAGTGACAGCTCAGCCTCTTAAAGAGGAGGGGCATCCCATTCCCAGCTCTTACACACAATAAGAGCCGGATACTGCGCAGGGCTGCTGGCTGACAGCCTAGCAGCCCTATGCAGCAACAGGCAGCCTTAAAATTAAATGGCGGGGGGGGGGGGGGCAAAAACCATTGTGCATACAGCTACCATTGATTGTTTATAACTATTTGCTTATACACAGTCGATGGTAAAAGTATTCATGATCGGTGAACGGACCTTGTGTTTAAGTATACTATGCATGTGTGTGCGTGTGTATGCTCTTTGTACGTGTGTTCGTCACATAAATACAGTATATATATATATATATATATATAAAAGTATATATATATATATATATATATCAGGATTTGAATACCTTACCGGTAATTCTTTTTCTCCTAGTCCGTAGAGGATGCAGGGGTCCACTTCAGTACCATGGGGTATAGACGGTTCCGCAGGAGCCTTGGGCACTTTAAGACTTTTTCAGAGTGTGAACTGGCTCCTCCCTCTATGACCCTCCTCCAGACCTCAGTATAGGAACTGTGCCCAGAGAGACGGACAATTCGAGAAAAGGATTTACTTTTAAGTTAATGGTGAGATTCATACCAGCTCACACTTCAACCATGCCGCACAACATGGCATTCAACAAAACACATGCCAACGAGCATGAACATTACAGCATACGTGCTGAAACAATTTTAACAAATTAACAACTGCAGGTAAAGTACGCACTGGGCTGGGTGCCCAGCATCCTCTACAAACTAGAAGAAAAGGATTTACCGGTAGGGATTAAAATCCTGTTTTCTCAAACGTCCTAGAGGATGCTGGGGTCCACTTTAGTACCATGGGGTTATACCAAAGCTCCAGTACGGGCGGAAAGTGCGGATGTTCCTTCAGCACCGATTGACCAAATTTCAGGTCATCAACGGCCAAGGTGTCAAACTTGTAAAACTTAACAAACGTGTTTGTCCCTGACCAAGTAGCTGCTCGGCAAAGTTGTAATGCTGCCCAGGATGAGCCCACCTTTCTTGTAGAATGGGCATTCTCCGAATTCGGCAATCCTGCCATGGAATGAGCGTGCTGAATCGTACCTCTGATCCAACGAGCAATCGTCTGCTTAGAAGCAGGACACCCAATCTTGTTGGGAGCATACAGGACAAACAGTGCCTCTGTTTTCTGTATCCTTGCTGTTCTTGCGACATAAACTCTCAGAGCTCTGACCACATCCAGAGACTTCGAACCAGCGAAAGTGTCAGTAGCCACTGGCACCACAATAGGTTGGTTTATATGGAAAGAAGAAACCACCTTTGGAAGAAATTGCTGACGAGTTCTTAACTCAGCCCTATCTTAACTCAGCCCTAGCCATATCCTCTCCCGTGGTATGGAGTTAAGGGCTCCTGTTAAAAAGGTAGAATCTCCCAGATCCTTCCCGTATCTTATCTAAGAGCCCTTAACTCCATACCACGGGAGAGGAACACCATAAAGGAATATACTATATGCAAGATTTAGAAGTCCTGATGGTACTCATTTTTAAACTACCTTAGGTTGTGGATACACCACCTTGCTTTTGAAACTGACACTGGATGAACTACTCTTTTACTATTCATCACATCTAAAAAGAAAAAAAAAAAAGTTCCATATAAGCACACCTGTTTTCATCGTCTTACAATATCACACTATTGTGGTTTTCTAAATCTACTTACGGTCCACCCACGGAGCAACCGGGGAAGTAAGAAGATCATGACCAGGAGAAGTTCCTTTCATTATACAGGCCTGAACACACATGAGATGCGGTACGCATAATATTATTTAAGTTTCATTGGGAAACCACATAACACAGGAGGCGCTGGGTTCTACCACTTTTTCATATATATATATATATATATATATATATATATGCTAACCAGTTCCTCTTGATCCTATACCCTCACAGGTCAGTAAAACTTTGTCTCCTGTGCTTATCCCAACCTTAACTAAAATCTGTAATCTCTCTCTCTCTACTGGTATCTTTCCCTCTCTGTTTAAACATGCAGTCATTACTCCCATTCTAAAAAAACACAACTCTGACCCAAACACACTCTCTAACTACCGTCCCATTTCCCAGCTACCCAGTCCCTCCAAGCTACTTGAGAGGCTTGCCTACACTCGACTTACACACTTTCTTAACTCGCACAACTTATTGGATCCACTTCAGTCAGGCTTTCGTGCCCAACACTCCACAGAGACGGCACTGACCAAAGTAGTGAATGATCTAGTCACTGCTAGATCAAAAGGCCATTACACACTACTTATTCTTCTAGATCTCTCTGCTGCTTTTGACACTGTTGACCACTCTCTTCTCATTCAAACACTACAATCCCTAGGTCTTCAGGATACAGCCCTTTCTTGGTTCTCATCCTACCTATCTAATCGCTCTTTCAGTGTTCACTTCTCTGATTCTACCTCCTCTTCTCTACCTCTATCAGTTGGAGTACCGCAAGGCCCAGTCTTAGGTCCTCTGCTTTTCTCAATCTATACCTCCTCTCTTGGTAAACTAATCAGCTCCTTTGGATTTCAGTATCATTTGTATGCTGATGATACTCAAATCTACCTATCCTCCCCAGATTTGTCACCACCAGTATTGGCTCGTGTCACTGGATGCCTGTCTGCCATTTCATCTTGG
Source organism: Pseudophryne corroboree (assembly GCF_028390025.1). NCBI lineage: Eukaryota > Metazoa > Chordata > Amphibia > Anura > Myobatrachidae > Pseudophryne > Pseudophryne corroboree. The sequence goes on along the minus strand of NC_086444.1, from coordinate 340,282,789 downwards.
ATGTCATCTCGCCACCTCAAACTCAACATTTCCAAAACCGAATTAATTATTTTCCCACCAGCTAAGAGTAGTTACCAACCTGATATCTCTATAACTGTTGACAATGCAACTATCCACCCCACCCCACAAGCTCGTTGCCTAGGTGTCACCCTTGACTCTGAACTGTCCTTTGTTCCACACATTCAATCTGTCTCTAAATCATGTTACATGCACCTTAAAAACATATCCAAAATACGCCCTTATCTTACACAAGACACTGCAAAAACTCTAATTCATGCACTCATCATCTCCCGCATTGATTATTGTAATAGTCTCCTTACTGGTCTTCCCAAACATAGGCTATCACCACTTCAATCCATTTTAAATGCAGCTGCGAGGCTAATCTTCCTCGCCAGACGTTCTTCATCTGCTGATCCGCTCTGTCAGTCCCTCCATTGGTTACCGGTATTCTACCGTGTCAAATATAAAATACTTTTACTTACATACAAGGCTATTAACCAAACTGCACCATCATACATCTCCTCACTCATCTCAAAATATCTCCCTACCAGACCTCTCCGCTCTGCACAAGATCTGCGTCTCTCATCCACATGTATTACCTGTTCCCACTCAAAATTACAGGACTTTACCCGGGCTTCACCCACTCTGTGGAATGCCCTCCCACGCACAATAAGACTCTCCTCTAGTCTCCAAACCTTTAATCGTTCTCTGAAAACTCATCTCTTCAGACAAGCCTACCAAATTTCTGACCCACACACATAACCTTCACAGCTTCCCTATCAAGTTACATCCCCTCTGTACAGTCCACATAAACTCACATTTTGTCTTCCAACATTGCTGGGTGATCATATCATATACAACCCATTAAGAACCTAGCAACCTGGGGAACCATTATGTGACAAGTAGCATCTATCCTTGTGTATCAATGCCTATTTCCCTATAGATTGTAAGCTCGCGAGCAGGGCCTTCCTACCTCTGTCTGTCTGTCTTTACCCAGTTTTGTTCTATAATTGTTGTTCTAATTGTAAAGCGCAACGGAATATGCTGCGCTATATAAGAAACTGCTAATAAATAAATAATAAATAATTCAGCGGCACTCAGAGACTTGTGACAGCGTAAAACTTGAAAACATCTTGTGCTTTAATGAATCAGAAAAAAAGCCTGCATACCAACGTTTCAGGGCGCAACCGCCCCTTTGTCAAGGTGAGCGAAACAGAATTTTTATTTTTTTATTTTTTTTTTTTATCTGTAACACTATTGGTATATTTATAATGTCAATGGAATTGCAGGATGAGAAGCAATATCGATAAAGTAATGTCTATATTTAGGTGCTTCCTGATCTCTTGTGAAGTGTTTGTTCAGAGGTTCCCAAAAAATCTATCCTGGTTCTTTAGAAAATCACAATATTGGGGTATGTATGAGGACATACAAATTCGTTACTTTATGAATGTGGGTATAATGAAGTATCATGTCATGAGGGTTAATCTTGATATTTAGATCACGGGATTGTTTGAAATTCTCCAGATCAATGAAAGTGACCAAACCCTGGGACTAGGTATGCACTTGATATCATTTAACTTCTAAAAGGATAGATTAATAATGTTTTGCTAAAGAAAAGCTTCAATGTTTTTATTCTTTATAGATTTGTTTTAGAATCTCCTGTAGAGAGTAGTACATACATCCACTATAACATTTATTGGGGTATGTATCTGAGTAATTCATAATTCCTCTATAAATGTATTTTTTAAATAATAGACAGAGAATATGTTTATGACACCCATTTACTTTTTAAGTGATTTTACCCCTGAGGAAGTCCGATTGAGGGACGAAACGCGTAGGGTTCAAGGTGACTAGGATACCTTAATTACATTGGGGATCCCCTACCACTGAGCTCACATCCTAGGGTGGTTGGTGGCACTGATTGCATCTGTCCTGATGTATATTTGGTTCCTGGAAACACCTGTGTGATAATGCAAAATTGATCTGGCATTGTATTGTATTTTAAATTGGATGTTCCAACATCAATCATTTTTATTAATCTAAGGCCTTTGGCCATCTGTTTTGGGTGTTCATATCCTTGGTAAGAGGGTATCATTACAGGAGGATTGTCTTTTGGCTGAATCTCAATCAGAATTGTGTCTTCATCCCAAGTCGAATATTGAATTAAGGGGGTGATTCCGAGTTGTTCGCTCGCTAGCTGCTTTTAGCAGTATTGCACACGCTAAGCCACCACCCTCTGGGAGTGTATCTTAGCTTAGCAGAATTGCGAACGCAAGATTAGCAGAATTGCGAATAGAAATTTCTTAGCAGTTTCTGAGTAGCTCCAGACTTATTCAGCCATTGCGACCAGCTCAGTCCTTTTCGTTCCTGGTTTGACGTCACAAACACACCCAGCGTTTGCCCAACCACTCCCCCGTTTCTCCAGCCACTCCTGCGTTTTGCAACTCGAACGCCTGCGTTTTTCTGCACACTCCCATAAAACGGCCAGTTTCCGCCCAGAAACACCCACTTCCTGTCAATCACACTACGATCAGCACAGCGATGAAAAAGCTTTGTTATGCTGTGAGTAAAATACCTAACTTTTGTGTAAAATAACTAAGCGCATGCGCTCTGCGAACCTTGCGCATGCGCAGTAAGCGACTAATCGCAGTATAGCTAAAATCGGCAACAAGCGAACAACTCGGAATGACCCCCTAAGTCCGATAAAGAATACATCGCTGGGATATTTACCATACAAATTATTTATGGACTCTATCTGGACAATCTCATGTGTATAGCGCCATCCGGGTCCATATTTTCCCTATATATATATATATATATATATATATATATATATATCCATCCAGTAAATACCAGCACTCACAAGCAAACATACAGCTTCCTCCGGTGCATGTCAATATCAAAGATAAATGTCCAGCAGTAACAGCACACGGAGATTTTTTCAGCAGATACAAGTGTATTTAGAATAATTGACGTTTCGGAGCAACACGCTCCGTCCTCAGTAGTGGTAGTGTTTATTCTGAGGACGGAGCGTGTTGCTCCGAAACGTCAATTATTCTAAATACACTTGTATCTGCTGAAAAAATCTCTGTGTGTTGTTACTGCTGGACATTTATATATATATATATATATATATATATATATACCAACTGTTAACCGGCACTCTCACTTCCTCAATCAGCTGCTGCGGTGCCCATTATGTATACATATAGTCCATTCCAGATATGGCACTCTGCGGTCTCTTACAGGAAATAAATACAGCTCACAACCAAGCTTGCATCAGCGACGTTTCGGCTTTAACAGCCCTTGTCATGCATTACAACCATCACCTTGTAATGCTTGACAAAGGCTATTAAAGCCGAAACGTCGCTGATGCAAGCTACGTAATTATATATATATATATATATATATATATAATTACAATCCACCACCACCCCGTTTTCCTTGAAGACTTAGCGCTGGTTATTAATTTTGCAGAGGTCAGCCCATTGTCACGAACCGATAACTCACCTCTGCGGGTTCTGGGGTCTGTCCGTTGCCGGCGCAGTTGCTGCGGTGCTGTGCGGCCGTGTGGGGATGCAGCGTGATCAGCGGCAGAGGTGATGCAGGTTTTGGGAGCCGGGAGTGCGGGGACCAAATGGCCAAAGGCACCGCTGTGTGTCTGCAGTATAGGAGGCGGCCATGTTGGAGACCAAATGAGCACCTGAGAGCACTTGTGAAACACCTGTGGGTAAGTGTTAGCCAATCCGGTGCTTGTGCTGCCTTTAAGTAGGCTGGGATTATGTTACTCTGAGCTATTGCTTTGTTGTATCTACTCTATGCCCAAGCTCTGTGTTCTCTCCGTGGATTTCTGTGTGATTCCAGATGTCCAGATATTGCCTCTGCTCCCAGAGGTCGGCCTGCAGCCTTTACTGCAAAAGATCCACCAGCTCCATGCTGTGCTGTCAGTCAATCGCTCTCCCAGTAGCAACACGTGAATTTCCAGAGTCTTGTGAGGTGTTACCCTGTCTGCCTGCTTCAATCACACAGCCTTTGGAAGATTCTACTAAACTCAGGTGCTCATTTAATCAGCTCTCAGCTTAACCCATTCATCACCATTATCATCTGCTGCAGTTTCACAGTGCTGTTATCTTCACAACTCGCAAGTATTCCATTTAGTATTGTATTTTCATTGTTGCTGCAATCAAGGACAATTCTTCACAGCCTTCCAGTTTAATCTTTAAGCTTCAGTACAAGTCTCTACAGTTATTCATTTATGTCTACAATATCCCTTACTTGCCTCCCTGACCCTCTCCTTGAGGGAGAAAATGCTCTGTTCCTGGACTTTCCTGGTAATATATGATTGCCATCACCTGTGGTGAAACACCTTTCTTATTAATTAACTAGCTCACCACAGGTGATGGCAATCATACATTACCAGGAAAGTCCAGGAACAGAGCATTTACTCCCTCATGGAGAGGGTCAGGTAAGCAAGTATGCAATATCCAGTTAACACTCCTTACAGTTTGGCACCAATCATTTCTTTATTTGGACAATTCATCATTCACTCATAAGCCTGTTTAAAAACTCAGTTATATGAACATTTCTTCAATGCATCTTTAAGACTGTTCCTGCTTATCATTATACCATTCATTGCAATACGTCAGTATATACTGTATATGGTGATTAATAATTTGTCATTTAATTCCTTACTGGAATTGTTGTCTTTAATAAATATATGAAACAGAACTTTCTTCGTCCTCCCTGCTTTCATCATACCCCAGCACCTATACCTTTGGTTGGTCCAGGGTCAACGGATTCACAAAAACACTGAGCCCTGACAGTAAGCACTGGCTACGTGGATCCGGCGGGTGACCAATTCGCAGAAGGTGGTGCTACGGCAAACATCCTTTTCCGACTGGAGAATCAGGAGTCCCTACAGACACAAATTGTTCAGTTTATGCAAACTATGGCAGTTCATTTGGAGGCTCTTCATACGGCTATAAGGACACCACAGGTTCAAGTTACAGCTCTGGTTGTCTCGGCTTCCGCAATGGTTTCTTCAGTGCTGGTACCTATGTCTCATCTGCAGTTACCATCGCCAAGTCAGTTTGACGGAACCTCAAAGCTTTGCAGAGGATTTCTTGAACCAATGCGAGATCCAGTTCGAACTGTTGTCTGCTAGTTCTCCATCAGCCCATTCTAAGATTGCATATAGCAGGTTGAGTATCCCATATCCAAAATGCTTGGGACCAGAAGTATTTTGGATATCGGATTTTTCCGTATTTTGGAATAATTGCATACCATAATGAGATATCATGGTGATGGGACCCAAGTCTAAGCACAGAATGCATTTATGTTTCATATACACCTTATACACACAGTCTGAAGGTAATTTTACCCAATTTTTATAATTTTGTGCATTAAACAAATTGTGGGTACATTCATACAATTCATTTATGCTTCATATATACCTTATACACACAGCCTGAAGGTCATTAATACAATATTTTTAATAACTTTGTGTATTAAACAAAGTTTGTGTACAATGAGCCATCAGAAAACAAAGGTTTCACTATCTCACTCAAAAAAATCCGTATTTCGGAATATTCCGTATTTCGGAATATTTGGATATGGGATACTCAACCTGTATTATTGCCCTCCTGTCTGGTCAGGCCTAGGAGTGGGCGTCACCACTGTGGGAGAGGGGAGATCCTATTCTCTCTAATTATAAAGAGTTCGTATCATCCTTCCGGAAAATCTTCAATGAACCAGGTAGAACCACCTCTGCATCTTTGGAGATTCACTGTCTACGTCAAGGTTTACGTCCTGTTAGTCAATATATTATTCAGTTTTGCACGTTGTCTTCATAGTTAAACTGGAAGGAGGAGGCCCTGGTCGCAGCATTTTGGAATGGACTCTCAGAAAGAATCAAGAATGATTTAACCATTCGTGATGTGCCAACTAAGCTGGATGAATTAATTTCCATCTGCAATAAACTTGATCTGAACTACAGAGAGCGATGTTTAGAGAAATCCAAGGCAGAGCGATCTAGTCCGCACTATCGTCCCAGACCTCGTCAAGATTCTTTTTCATCTCAGTTTCCTGTATCGACAGAAGAGCCTATGCAGATCGGGCGCTCCCGCCTTACGGAGGAGGAACAAATTCATCGTCGACAGGGTAATCTCTGCATGTACTGCGGGTCATCCGAACATTTCATTAAGTCTTGCAAACTTCAGCTGGGAAACTCTTGCTCCAAGCTTATTCAAGAGAGGTTAAGCTAGGAGTTACCTTGGAATCACGTTTCGGGAAAGAGACATATTTGCCTATTCGTTTAGAAGCTCTGAGTTCTACAGTTAAAGTTTCAGCTCTCCTAGATTCCGGTGCAGCCGAGAACTTCATCACCTCAGCCTTTGTCATACGATCTGAAGTTCAAACCATGCCTCTGGAAGTAGCAGTTGCTGTTACAGCAATGGATGGAAGTCGAATTCCAGACGTCATAATTACTCATCGAACCGTATGTCTCAAGATGATAGTTTGTGTGCTCCATTCCGAATATATTTCCTTTCTCGTGATTCCCAAAGCCTCTCATGATGTGATACTTGGATTACCTTGGCTGCAGAAACATAATCCACAATTCAACTGGCAAACCATGGAAAAAAAAATTTGGGGTGAATCTTGTACCAAGGACTGTTTATCTTAAATAATACCTCTCCGGTCAGTCAGTCTTCCTGAGTTACCTTCAGTCTATCAATCTTTTGTGGATGTCTTCAGTAAACAAGCGGCAGACTCCTTACCCCTGGCATTCCCAACCACGGTCCTCAAGGCACACTAACAGTGCAGGTTTTAGTGATATCCAGGCTTCAGCACAGGTGACTTAATTAGTAGTAAACAGAAAGAGAAACCAAAAGTAGTTGCTTGGTTGGGCGCACAAGTGAAATTCATATTAATTTTAATTTCTTTAAAACTTAGCTTTTATTGCTTCACCTTCTAAAATGCCCCCTTTATACGGGGATTACACAGCAAAACATAGAGGTTAAAATTAATACATACAAACATAAACGTGAAAAGAGAAAATATAGATGTGAGAAGATTTAAAAGGCGGTACTTCCACTATTACTCTCGCAAGGTGTAGGGATAGGATTACTTATGTAGCACCTGAGTGTCTGGAATGTATTACATAGCAAAGTCCCCTGATATAGTAAGACTTTGATTATACAAAGGACAAATGATAGCAATTCAGGGAATTGTTCTCTATATTGCATATAATGATATTACAGATTTGAAATAAACGTTGTATTTGTGGACGTAATATGTTAACAGGTTCAAATGTGGAGACTCTTCTATCACAATAAATAGCTGCTATAAATATAATGTGTATTTATCTGTGTATTCACATATGTAATAAGTCTTTAATGTTCATTGCTTCAGTATATTACACACATTCATCTTATGTTCTATATCACCAATATTTAGTGAAATGGACAGGGGTAGATATCTTTATGATGAAAGTTCTTTTATTCAAGAGAAATTCACATAATTATCATACTGCTCTGAATTAAATTGAGTGACAGACTGATCAGTCTCACGGTTATCCGTGTATCTGAATACACTATTGCTCTCCCTGAGATGCTGTAGCAGCCTATATTTCCTGTACTATGAAGCAGGAAAATATTTGTTGCATTGATTTCTATCTCAGACTCCACCTGTGTTTAGATATATTGTATCAGGGTGTGAGAGCCAGTTCCCTTGCTATGCATATCCCTGACTTGTAACATTAGAGTACTGTAGCAACCTGTCTTTACTGTCTTGTGGCACAGGATAAATATTCGCTACTATAGTATTCTTTCTTTAATTTACAACTATGCTTAAATGCAATATGTCAGGATATGTTAGCCAGTTCCCTTCCTTTACGTGTCACTGATTTATACACAGGGGCTGGTAGATCTAACCCAGTCACTAGTACCGGACCAGAGCATTCACATATATGTACTATTAGTCAACTTAACAGAGCAATGTTGCTAGGTATTGGAGTTGTGTTAACAAATTGCGTGCTGAGTCTAACACATTAGTTAGAAACCTGCTGGCGACCACACAGTACTGTTGCTATTGACAACGGCACACGTTAGTCAATTGGATACAATGCTATCTAGATAAGTTATATACACTCTATGTGCTTCCTAGCGACCAACACTGACACTTGAATTTATTTCTAATAACCTCATTATACGAGGGTGCCGGGGGAGGTCTATTCTCAATATCTTACTAATTATATCTACACCATTGCTAAATTATGAGTGTGGTAGGCCGCCGAAACGCCGACGTGCACGTTTCGCTGTATAGCTTTAACGAGGCTGACCCGATTGTCCTCCGTGACACTTATTTCTAGGGTTGGTATTACCCAATCGCATGCTGCATGAGGGTCACGTGTGCCCATCAGCCAATGGCAACACGTCCTCCGCCTGATGTGATACTAGTCATCTGACATCTGACGTCGGCCCACTCGGATCACGTGGTACCCGACGTACGTCTGTCAGATGGATGTAAACAAAGAGTCCGGTCATGTGACCGGAGTTCTCAGCAGTGTCCTTATACATTCATCTGTATATCTGAGCAGGTTATTATAAGCTTAAATCAATTAAAGAAGTCTGTATTTCATGTAGAACCGTTTGGTTGAAATATCATTAAGCCTTCCAAATAATGCATGTTCATACTAAATTTGATGCGCCGCATAGATTAACAGTATGTCATATTAAGGTCAATACCCTAGTCAGCCATTGTCACAGATTGCGGCTACACCGTACATCACAAACACATATGAGGGACGTATTCTTCAAGTAAAAGTTATGTGCAATAACCGAATTGATATAATGGAAAGGTACTATAATGCTGATGTCACTGCTATTATCCTCTAAGGGGGGCCCACTGTGGACCAGTAAAATGAGCTTCTAATAGGTATCTCCATTATAAGATGATGGCAAATTTCTGATAAAACCTGTAAAAACAGGTAAATCGAGGGTCACGGCAAACCCATCTGTGGATCCTTGTTAAGCCAGATGTTTTCTACATTCCTTACATGTGTCCTCCTGTCCTATATATGGGGCATTCAAATTGTAGGGCTTTGGAAAAGTATGAGATGGATACTATTACCCAGCTTATAATGGGATCGACCCTGGGCCATGTGATGTACACATCTTTATATGGCCCCCTAGATGGCTTCCATAAAAAGGTAAGTATAATATTATGGCAAGACACTATGCTACTTGTCATCATAGTAGTGTGTGGGCAAAAGAACCGGCCACTCGGTGTCTAACTTGTACATGACCTATGGTCCACCATACAGGTAAGTATATTTTATAGAGTCCCCCCTGATCTGGTCTCAGGAAAGGGGTTGAGGTTCAATTAAATACATATTCTACTTTCTAAATTCCATCCAGGCGTGAAATGTCGGTGATAGTAATGAGTGATGTGAAATAATTGTGATGAAACCAAAAAAGAGAAGAGGGGGAAAGAAAAAAGTAAAAAAGAATAAAGAAAAAAGAAAGATTATTTATATGTATATATAGAAAGAATGTTTTGTTATGTAGAAAAATTGCAATGAATAAAATGACCTAAAAAATGGGAGGTGGGTTGTGCAAAACAAATAACGTGAGTAAATAATATATGACTCCCACAATTAAATAAGAGGGAGATGGGCAAATAAGTGCTCGTGAAAGTAAAAGACTGCTAGTTGTCAAGTTCTAGTGCTGCTGAGGTGTTACACAGTGATGTTTACTTGAGATGAAAAGGTGAGTGTTACCTGTGATGCTCAAAGATAATATACAGATAAATAAACCATATATTGAGAATGTCTCTTTTATATCCGATCATAGACAAATTCTGTCCTTTGACTCAATAGGAAAGTAGGGGGAGGAAGAGGAAAAAGGGGGGAAGAGAGAAAGAGAATGAAATTTTAATTATATTTAATTTCCCCTTGAAAGTCACCATTTTATACCTAGGGGACTTAAATTACAGGTACTAACTGACTGGTGGAAACAAAATAGGGGGCCTGTTTGCCCTCGTAAAAATGCTAATAGAATAGATATCTACTATTCTAGGAACTATGTAAGTATACAGGAGAGGCTCATAAATACGAACCGTAGCTATTGGCTTCATTCAACCCTGCCGGGTGTAAACTATTCAACGTGAAAATCATTTTGGTTTCATGTCTCAAAAGTGCTTGGTCCACATCTCCACCCCGAATTTCAAGTTGTATATGTCTCATGCCAAAGACTTCCAAACCGGTAGGATCACTTTTATGAAATTTCTGAAAGTGTCGTGCCACAGATGTTAAGATTTTGAATCTGGTTTGGTCTTTATTAGCATTGCGTATATTCCCAACATGCTCTAATATACGTACTTTCAGTGCTCTTGATGTTTGCCAATGTAGATCTTGTCACATGGGCATTTCATATGATACACCACACCTATAGAGGTGCAGGTTATCAGTGTGGGAATCATCCACTTTTTATTGAATTTGTCAAAGAACCATTGGGTGGGGACCATATACTGGCACGCCTTACAATGGCCACAACATCTTGATCCTTTTCTGTTGGGTCTAGCTCCTCCTATTTTTTGGAGATGGCTATGAACGAGGTGGTCCTTGATGTTACGTGACCTGCGCCAGCTAGTCTGTACCTTTTTTGGTAAGATTGAATTTAGATCATGATCAGTTTGGAGAATTGGCCAATGCTCCTGAAGAACATTATTAATCTCTCTCCAATGTACATTGAAGGTGCCGATAAACCGTACTGGTTCTTCTTTCTGTACTTTAGGCTTAACTTTGAGAAGGGATTCACGAGGATACCTTTCCACTTCCCGCACCATTTTCTTAATGAGTGTTTTACTATATCCTCTATTTTGAAATCGAACACTCAATTCATTTTGTCTCATGTCATGTCAAATATATCTGGATCTGAACAGTTCCTTTTGGTGCGGAGCAGTTCTCCTTTCGGTACCGCTTTAACCGTGGCTGGAAGATGTGAGCTGCTAGAATGGAGAATACTGTTGGTTGCGGTGTGTTTCCTGAAGATATCTGTAGTGATATTACCCTCCTCATTAATCTGGATTGTAAGATCTAAAAAATTAATCCTAGATTGGCTGGTTTCATATGTGAGCCTCAGATTGAGATCATTTGTGTTCAGAATTGCAAAGAATTGTTTCAATTCACTATACTGTCCCTCCCAGAGCATGAGAATGTCATCTGTATATCGTAGATAGATTAAGATGTTATCCGTGAACATCTCCAATGCTTCCTGGAAGACCACTTCTTTTTCCCACCACCCCAGGTAGAGGTTAGCGTACGTGGGGGCACATGCTGTCCCCATCGCTGTCCCTCTAACCTGGAGGTAGTGGGATTCATTGCAAGTGAAATAATTTTTTGTTAAGATGAATTCTAACAGCTGAAGCTAATGAGGTGACATGTTTGCGAAGATGTTGGTCAACATAAATGCTGGCTTTTTCAGTCAGGCTTCCTTTCCCAGACACAATGGGTCTGCCTGGGGGTCTCATCTCGTTTTTATGTATCTTTGGGAGGGGATACAATGTTGGGGTTCTAGGTTTTTCCATTTTCAAAAATTCGAAATCTTGCCTTTTGATGATGCCCTTATCAAAAGAGGTTTGAATCAATGCATTGTACTGTTTCAGAAATTTTTGAGTGGGGTTGAAAATGAGTTTTTCATAACATGTACGATCTTCCAGTTGTTTTTGGATTTCTTCAAGGTACATGTTTCTTGGCCACAGTACTACATTCCCACCTTTATCTGAGGGTTTGACCAAGATTTCATCCCATTCTGCTATTTCCTGCAGTGCAGTACTCTCTCCCTGTACCTAGTAGCGAATATTTATCCTGTGCCACAAGACAGTAAACACAGGTTGCTACAGTACTCTAATGTTACAAGTCAGGGATATGCATAGCAAGGGAACTGGCTCTCACACCCTGATACAATATATCTAAACACAGGTGGAGTCTGAGATAGAAATCAATGCAACGAATATTTTCCTGCTTCATAGTACAGGAAATATAGGCTGCTACAGCATTTCAGGGAGAGCAATAGTGTATTCAGATACACGGATAACCGTGAGACTGATCAGTCTGTCACTCATTTCAATTCAGAGCAGTATGATAATTATGTGAATTTCTCTTGAATAAAAGAACTTTCATCATAAAGATATCTACCCCTGTCCATTTCACTAAATATTGGTGATATAGAACATAAGATGAATGTGTGTAATATACTGAAGCAATGAACATTAAAGACTTATTACATATGTGAATACACAGATAAATACACATTATATTTATAGCAGCTATTTATTGTGATAGAAGAGTCTCCACATTTGAACCTGTTAACATATGACGTCCACAAATACAACGTTTATTTCAAATCTGTAATATCATTATATGCAATATAGAGAACAATTCCCTGAATTGCTATCATTTGTCCTTTGTATAATCAAAGTCTTACTATATCAGGGGACTTTGCTATGTAATACATTCCAGACACTCAGGTGCTACATAAGTAATCCTATCCCTACACCTTGCGAGAGTAATAGTGGAAGTACCGCCTTTTAAATCTTCTCACATATATATTTTCTCTTTTCACGTTTATGTTTGTATGTATTAATTTTAACCTCTATGTTTTGCTGTGTAATCCCCGTATAAAGGGGGCATTTTAGAAGGTGAAGCAATAAAAGCTAAGTTTAAAAAAAATTAAAATTAATATGAATTTCACTTGTGCGCCCAACCAAGCAACTACTTTTGGTTTCTCTTTCTGTTTACAATAAATTTGAGTTGCATATGGGCTGCACCCCCATATTATTATCTCTATTATTAGAGCGAGATACTCCAATGGGGTTCAACTAGTCGATACAATTTAACTGATTGTATAGTGTGCAGATACATTCCTTCTTCTTTTCAGAACTTGTTCTGCTGGTTTCCAGCTTTCTCTAGTATCTAGCACCTAATATAAGTTACATTTGGTAACAAGATCACTTGCATTACTTTCTTATATCACAACAATTACAGTAACATAGGACCTGGTGTGTTCTTTCCGTGACGATAAAAATGTCTAATTTTAGTCTCACTAAAGACCTTGAGAATAGGAGAGACAAATTGCGAAATGACATGGAATCAGCCTTTAATGACACATCCGCATCACATACCAGCTTGAAAGCTGATTGGACTGATGACTTATTTGGATTGAAATTGGCCTTAATGAAACAGAGCAGAATTTGCTGGAATAGAACAACCTCTGAGAAATATTTGAAAAACGATTTGGTACCGAGGGGTCTCAGACCTAAACTCTTTCCAGCCTATGAACTGGCTAATAATGAACTGAAAAAAGAGTGGGAGAACACACTGCTACATTGCTCAAGAGAGCTTATTAAAATACTCATCAAGCATGATGACATCATACTTACACAATTGACACAAGAGATCTCCAAATTAGGAGATTGACTCAAAAATTTTGAAAATTTAGATGTGTTTCAACAGAGGTACGAAATATATAGAAAGGAGTTGGAGGAATATGAAAATGAAATAATTGAAAGGAAGAGACGCCAATTTGTAAGAGACAAAACGGATTTTTCAATGAATAGAGTCTTTAAGTGGAATACCCATCCCCTGAGAAATAGGAATACTCAACCCTCCACCTACTCCACCTTCGAAGTTGATTCATCGGATGGGGAATCTGCTAGGAGTGTATCCCACAATAGGACACAGAGGAGGGATTTTTTAGGCAAAACCCCGAGAGATACACGAGATGGCCTACGTACAGACGGAGGAAGATCAGGAGGGGGCAGGGGAAACAGAAGAAAAAGAGACTCTTTGGACTGGCAAGAGGAGCCGAGGGAAAGAAGGGACAGGAAATATCCAATACAGTACTGGGAGACTCTTTAAGGATTATCAATCTTTCTGATAAAACTCTGACCCCAGACCAAATTGGAATTTTAAGCAAAGGCCTCTCCTTTTCCCCGGTCCAAGATTTGGATCGTTTCGAATGCGAAAAGGATTTACATCTATTTACTAGGAAAATCCTACTTAAGAAATTCTTTGTGAACCAAAGTTCTCAGAAACCTCAGTTCTCAGAATCAGATCCTGATATATTGACTTTGAGTTCACAAGATCTTCTGGCGGTCCAAATATTAGAAGATTTAGCCAATGAGGAACCAAAGGATGTCGATGTGTCTCTACCACCAGATAGGAATAAGATCAAAAAAAGATCTACTTTCTTTCCTGATTATATGATCTGCCCACCGGTACAAGTTTACCAAGACCTAGTATCTAAAGACCTAGATAAACTATTTCTCCACAAACGCAGACACCCAGACAATATTAGTCAGGGAGAGAGAACTGCACTGCAGGAAATAGCAGAATGGCATGAAATCTTGGTCAAACCCTCAGATAAAGGGGGGAATGTAGTACTGTGGCCAAGAAACATGTACCTTGAAGAAATCCAAAAACAACTGGAAGATCGTACATGTTATGAAAAACTCATTTTCAAACCCACTCAAAAATTTTTGAAACAGTACAATGCATTGATTCAAACCTCTTTTGATAAGGGCATCATCAAAAGGCAAGATTTCGAATTTTTGAAAATGGAAAAACCCAGAACCCCAACATTGTATCCCCTCCCAAAGATACATAAAAACGAGATGAGACCCCCAGGCAGACCCATTGTGTCTGGGAAAGGAAGCCTGTCTGAAAAAGCCAGCATTTATGTTGACCAACATCTTCGCAAACATGTCACCTCATTAGCTTCCTATACACGTGACACAATGGATGTGCTTTTGAAGCTTCAGAATTTGAATGTGAATCCTGGTGTTTGGCTAGTATCTTGCGACGTCGAGAGTCTATACACTAGTATCAGCCACGACAAAGGGATAAGGGCAGCAAGATACTTCCTTGATATGGAAACACCATGTGAACATAATGATTTTCTCATTCAGCTGTTAGAATTCATCTTAACAAAAAATTATTTCACTTGCAATGAATCCCACTACCTCCAGGTTAGAGGGACAGCGATGGGGACAGCATGTGCCCCCACGTACGCTAACCTCTACCTGGGGTAGTGGGAAAAAGAAGTGGTCTTCCAGGAAGCATTGGAGATGTTCACGGATAACATCTTAATCTATCTACGATATATAGATGACATTCTTATGCTCTGGGAGGGACAGTATAGTGAATTGAAACAATTCTTTGCAATTCTGAACACAAATGATCTCAATCTGAGGCTCACATATGAAACCAGCCAATCTAGGATTAATTTTTTAGATCTTACAATCCAGATTAATGAGGAGGGTAATATCACTACAGATATCTTCAGGAAACACACCGCAACCAACAGTATTCTCCATTCTAGCAGCTCACATCTTCCAGCCACGGTTAAAGCGGTACCGAAAGGAGAACTGCTCCGCACCAAAAGGAACTGTTCAGATCCAGATATATTTGACATGAGACAAAATGAATTGAGTGTTCGATTTCAAAATAGAGGATATAGTAAAACACTCATTAAGAAAACGGTGCGGGAAGTGGAAAGGTATCCTCGTGAATCCCTTCTCAAAGTTAAGCCTAAAGTACAGAAAGAAGAACCAGTACGGTTTATCGGCACCTTCAATGTACATTGGAGAGAGATCAATAATGTTCTTCAGGAGCATTGGCCAATTCTCCAAACTGATCATGATCTAAATTCAATCTTACCAAAAAAGGTACAGACTAGCTGGCGCAGGTCACGTAACATCAAGGACCACCTCGTTCATAGCCATCTCCAAAAAATAGGAGGAGCTAGACCCAACAGAAAAGGATCAAGATGTTGTGGCCATTGTAAGGCGTGCCAGTATATGGTCCCCACCCAATGGTTCTTTGACAAATTCAATAAAAAGTGGATGATTCCCACACTGATAACCTGCACCTCTATAGGTGTGGTGTATCATATGAAATGCCCATGTGACAAGATCTACATTGGCAAAACATCAAGAGCACTGAAAGTACGTATATTAGAGCATGTTGGGAATATACGCAATGATAATAAAGACCAACCCAGATTCAAAATCTTAACATCTGTGGCACGACACTTTCAGAAATTTCATAAAAGTGATCCTACCGGTTTGGAAGTCTTTGGCATGAGACATATACAACTTGGAATTCGGGGTGGAGATGTGGACCAAGCACTTTTGAGATATGAAACCAAAATGATTTTCATGTTGAATAGTTTACACCCGGCAGGGTTGAATGAAGCCAATAGCTACGGTTCGTATTTATGAGCCTCTCCTGTATACTTACATAGTTCCTAGCATAGTGGATATCTATTCTGTTAGCATTTTTACGAGGGCATACAGGCCCCCTATTTTGTTTCCACCAGTCAGTTAGTACCTGTAATTTAAGTCCCCTAGGTATAAAATGGTGACTTTCAAGGGGAAATTAAATATAATTAAAATTTCATTCTCTTTCTCTCTTCCCCCCTTTTTCCTCTTCCTCCCCCTACTTTCCTATTGAGTCAAAGGACAGAATTTGTCTATGATTGGATATAAAAGAGACATTCTCAATATATGGTTTATTTATCTGTATATTATCTTTGAGCATCACAGGTAACACTCACCTTTTCATCTCAAGTAAACATCACTGTGTAACACCTCAGCAGCACTAGAACTTGACAACTAGCAGTCTTTTACTTTCACAAGCACTTATTTGCCCATCTCCCTCTTATTTAATTGTGGGAGTCATATATTATTTACTCACGTTATTTGTTTTGCACAACCCACCTCCCATTTTTTAGGTCATTTTATTCATTGCAATTTTTCTACATAACAAAACATTCTTTCTATATATACATATAAATAATCTTTCTTTTTTCTTTATTCTTTTTTACTTTTTTCTTTCCCCCTCTTCTCTTTTTTGGTTTCATCACAATTATTTCACATCACTCATTACTATCACCAACATTTCACGCCTGGATGGAATTTAGAAAGTAGAATATGTATTTAATTGAACCTCAACTCCCTTTCCTGAGACCAGATCAGGGGGGACTCTATAAAATATACTTACCTGTATGGTGGACCATAGGTCATGTACAAGTTAGACACCGAGTGGCCGGTTCTTTTGCCCACACACTACTATGATGACAAGTAGCATAGTGTCTTGCCATAATATTATACTTACCTTTTTATGGAAGCCATCTAGGGGGCCATATAAAGATGTGTACATCACATGGCCCAGGGTCGATCCCATTATAAGCTGGGTAATAGTATCCATCTCATACTTTTCCAAAGCCCTACAATTTGAATGCCCCATATATAGGACAGGAGGACACATGTAAGGAACATAGAAAACATCTGGCTTAACAAGGATCCACAGATGGGTTTGCCGTGACCCTCGATTTACCTGTTTTTACAGGTTTTATCAGAAATTTGCCATCATCTTATAATGGAGATACCTATTAGAAGCTCATTTTACTGGTCCACAGTGGGCCCCCCTTAGAGGATAATAGCAGTGACATCAGCATTATAGTACCTTTCCATTATATCTATTCGGTTATTGCACATAACTTTTACTTGAAGAATACGTCCCTCATATGTGTTTGTGATGTACGGTGTAGCCGCAATCTGTGACAATGGCTGACTAGGGTATTGACCTTAATATGACATACTGTTAATCTATGCGGCGCATCAAATTTAGTATGAACATGCATTATTTGGAAGGCTTAATGATATTTCAACCAAACGGTTCTACATGAAATACAGACTTCTTTAATTGATTTAAGCTTATAATAACCTGCTCAGATATACAGATGAATGTATAAGGACACTGCAGAGAACTCTGGTCACATGACCGGACTCTTTGTTTACATCCATCTGACAGACGCACGTCGGGTACCACGTGATCCGAGTGGGCCGACGTCAGATGTCAGATGACTAGTATCACATCAGGCGGAGGACGTGTTGCCATTGGCTGATGGGCACACGTGATCCTCATGCAGCATGCGATTGGGTAATACCAACCCTAGAAATAAGTGTCACGGAGGACAATCGGGTCAGCCTCGTTAAAGCTATACAGCGAAACGTGCACATCGGCATTTCGGCGGCCTACCACACTCATAATTTAGCAATGGTGTAGATATAATTAGTAAGATATTGAGAATAGACCTCCACCGGCACCCTCGTATAATGAGGTTATTAGAAATAAATTCAAGTGTCAGTGTTGGTCGCTAGGAAGCACATAGAGTGTATATAACTTATCTAGATAGCATTGTATCCAGTTGACTAACATGTGCCGTTGTCAATAGCAACAGTACTGTGTGGTCGCCAGCAGGTTTCTAACTAATGTGTTAGACTCAGCACGCAATTTGTTAACACAACTCCAATACCTAGCAACATTGCTCTGTTAAGTTGACTAATAGTACATATATGTGAATGCTCTGGTCCGGTACTAGTGACTGGGTTAGATCTACCAGCCCCTGTGTATAAATCAGTGACACGTAAAGGAAGGGAACTGGCTAACATATCCTGACATATTGCATTTAAGCATAGTTGTAAATTAAAGAAAGAATACTATAGTAGCGAATATTTATCCTGTGCCACAAGACAGTAAACACAGGTTGCTACAGTACTCTAATGTTACAAGTCAGAGATATGCATAGCAAGGGAACTGGCTCTCACACCCTGATACAATATATCTAAACACAGGTGGAGTCTGAGATAGAAATCAATGCAACGAATATTTTCCTGCTTCATAGTACAGGAAATATAGGCTGCTACAGCATCTCAGGGAGAGCAATAGTGTATTCGGATACACGGATAACCGTGAGACTGATCAGTCTGTCACTCATTTCAATTCAGAGCAGTATGATAATTATGTGAATTTCTCTTGAATAAAAGAACTTTCATCATAAAGATATCTGCCCCTGTCCATTTCACTAAATATTGGTGATATAGAACATAAGATGAATGTGTGTAATATACTGAAGCAATGAACATTAAAGACTTATTACATATGTGAATACACAGATAAATACACATTATATTTATAGCAGCTATTTATTGTGATAGAAGAGTCTCCACATTTGAACCTGTTAACATATGACGTCCACAAATACAATGTTTATTTCAAATCTGTAATATCATTATATGCAATATAGAGAACACTTCCCTGAATTGCTATCATTTGTCCTTTGTATAATCAAAGTCTTATTATATCAGGGGACTTTGCTATGTAATACATTCCAGACACTCAGGTGCTACATAAGTAATCCTATCCCTACACCTTGCGAGAGTAATAGTGGAAGTACCGCCTTTTAAATCTTCTCACATCTATATTTTCTCTTTTCACGTTTATGTTTGTATGTATTAATTTTAACCTCTATGTTTTGCTGTGTAATCCCAGTATAAAGGGGGCATTTTAGAAGGTGAAGCAATAAAAGCTAAGTTTTAAAAAAAATTAAAATTAATATGAATTTCACTTGTGCGCCCAACCAAGCAACTACTTTTGGTTTCTCTTTCTGTTTACAATAAATTTGAGTTGCATATGGGCTGCACCCCCATATTATTATCTCTATTATTAGAGCGAGATACTCCAATGGGGTTCAACTAGTCGATACAATTTAACTGATTGTATAGTGTGCAGATACATTCCTTCTTCTTTTCAGGACTTAATTAGTAGCTCAGTTATTTTGATTTAACCATCTGTGCTGCAGCCTGGATATCACTAAAACCTGCACTGTTGGTGGGCCTTGAGGACCGTGGTTGGGAATGCCTGCCTTACCCCCTCATCGCGAATGGGACTGCCCAATCGTTTTGGTGCCAGGCAAAACACCTCCTAGGGGGCGAATTTATCTGCTGTCCATCCCAGAGACTAAAGCTATGTCTGATTATATACAAGAGAATTTAACCAAAGGATTTATTAGACCATCTTCCTCACCTGCAGGAGCCGGAATCTTCTTTGTTAAGAAGAAAGACGGTGGTTTACGACCATGCATAGATTATCGCAAATTTAATGAGATCACTGTGAAGAACAAGTACCCATTGCCGCTAATTCCAGAATTATTTGACTGGGTAAAGGGAGCTACTGTGTTTACAAAATTAGATCTTCGTGGAGCCTACAATTTAATCCACATCCGTGCCGGGAACGAATGGAAGACTGCCTTTAATACCCGGGATGGGCATTACGAATACCTTGTAATGCCTTTTCGTGTTTGTAATACTCCTGCAGTTTTCCAAAGTTGTGTGAATGAACTTTTTCAAGATCTTCTTTACAAGTGTTTAGTAGTGTACTTGGATGATATCTTAATATTCTCCCAGGACCTGAAGTCTCACCATCACCAAGTTAAAGAGGTACTGACCCGCCTGAGGAAAAAACACTTATATTGTAAGTTTGAGAAATGTACATTTGAAGTATCTTCAATACCGTTCCTTGGTAACATTATTTACGGATTAGAGCTATCTGCGGATTCTGTAAAGGTACAGGCTATCCGAGACTGGTTCACTCCTACAACTCTCAAGGGGATTCAGCGATTCCTTGGCTTTGCTAATTTTTATAGGAAATTCCTTAAGAATTACTCTACGTTGGACGCTCCCATCACAGCCCTGACTCGCAAGGGAGCAAATCCTACAAACTGGTCTTCTGAAGCAATCAAAGCCTTCTTTGATTTAAAGCAAGCCTTTGTGTCAGCCCCCATTTTTCGACAGACAGATTTGAACCGTCCCTTTCTAGTGGAGGTAGACGCATCTATGGAAGCAGTGGGAGCTGTGTTGTCACAAGTCTTTGAAGATAAAAAAGTCCATCCCTGCGGATATTTCTCCCGTAAGTTCCTACCGGCCGAACGTAATTATGCAATTGGGGAGCAAGAATTACTTGCCATCAAATTGGTGTTTGAGGAGTGGAGATACCATTTAGAGGGAGCACAACACCCCATTACAGTATATATTGATCATAAGAATCTTCTTTATCTGCAGTTGGCTCAGTGTTTTAATCCACGACAAGCTCCATGGGCTTTTTTCTTCACCCGATTTCATTTTAAGCTCACCTATCGTCCATGGTCTCAAAACAAAAAAGCAGATGCCCTTTCTCGGTCTTTCAATTCTTCTGAATCAAATGATGCTACCACTAATCAAGCCATTGTGAGTCTTACGTCCTTTCTAACGATTCGAACTTCTCCGGTCCCAGTTCCTCCGCCTGGCAAAACCTTTGTTGCCACAAACCTTCGAAAACGACTACTTACTTGGGCTTACTCGTCATCTTTCATGGGTCATCCTGGGGTCCTAAAGACTCTCAAATTTATTCAACAGTCTTATTGGTGGCCACGTCTCAAAGCCGATGTTCAAGAGTTTATAGCAGCATGTCCTAAATGTGCCCAACATAAGAGTCCAAGGGGTTCTGCTCCAGGTTTATTACATCTGTTATCTATACACAAACAACCGTGGACTCATATCTCAATGGATTTCATGACCGATTTACCTCCATCAAAAGGGCGGAATACCATTTGGGTGATAGTGGATCCATTTTCGAAGATGGCGCATTTCATTCCATTAACTGGATTACCATCAGCCCCTTCAATAGCCAGATTGTTCATTTCTGAGATCTTTAAGCTGCATGGCCTTCCTCGAGAGATCATCTCTGATCGGGGAACACAATTTGTAGTTTTCGAGGTCGCTTTGTTCATCTTTAAACATTAAGTTTAATTTTTCTTCGGAATATCATCCCCACACAGATGGACAAACTGAGAGATTAAATCAAGATCTTGAAACCTTTCTCCGGTTATACATATCTTCCTCACAGGATGATTGGATTGACTACCTTCCATTGGCAGAATTCGCTCATAATTGTCTCTTTCATTCGTCTTCAGAATCTACGCCATTTTATACTAACTTTGGTTTTCATCCTCGTGTGCCAGAGTTCCATCCGTTGCCAGCTCAAGAAGTTCCAGCAGCAGATCAAGTGCTTCAATGTTTGTCTAGGATCTGGAGTTGTGTGCGCAAATCGTTGATTAAATCCTCAGCTCGTTATAAATCTTTCGCAGATAGAAAACGTAAGGCTGTACCAAACTACAAGGTAGGAGACCAAGTTTAGGTTTCTACTCGAAATCTTAAGTTCAAAGTTCCTTCTAAGAAGTTTGCTCCCAAGTTTATTGGTCCATTTCCTATTGAAAAGGTACTCAATCCTGTCATACAAAGTCAAGTTGCCACCTTCTTTGAAAATCCCAAACGCCTTTCATACACGCCTTTGTTGAAACCTTTGATTCTCAATAAGTTTCGTACTGCCCTGTCCAAACCTCCTAAAATTCACTCTTTGCAGGATGAGGAATTTGAAGTTAAGGAGATTGTGGACTCGCTTCATCGATATGGACGTCTGCAGTTTCTGGTTGATTGGAAGGGTTATGGTCCGGAGGAGAGGTCCTGGGTTTTTGTGGAAGATGTTCATGTTCAAGACTGGTACAAAAATTCTATTCCAAGAATCCTGACAAAGCTCAAAGGTGTCCAGAGTCCACCCTTAAAGGTGGGCACTGTCATGAACCGATCACTCACCTCTGCAAGTTCTGGGGTCCGTCCGTTGCCGGTGCGGTTGCTTGCGGTGCTGTGCGGCCGTGTGGGAATGTGGCGTGGTCAGCGGCAGAGGTGATGCAGGTTCTGGAAGCCGGGAGTGTGGGGACCAAATGGCCAAAGGCACCGCTGTGTGTCTGCAGTATAGGAGGCGGCCATGTTTGAGACCAAATTTTCACCTGAGAGCACTTGTGAAACACCTGTGGGTAAGTGTTAGCCAATCCCTTGCTTGTGCTGCCTTTAAGTAGGCTGGGATTATGTTACTCTGAGCCAGTGCTTTGTTGTATCTACTCTATGCCCTAGCTCTGTGCTCTCTCTGTGGATTTCCGTGTGATTCCAGTTGTCCAGATAGCGCGTCCACTCCCAGAGGTCTGCCTGCAGCCTTCACTGCAAAAGATCCACCAGCTCCCTGCTGTGCTGTCAGTCAATCGCTCTCCCAGTGGCAACATGTGAATTTCCAGAGTCTTGTGAGGTGTTACCCTGTCTGCCTGCTTCAATCACACAGCCTTTGGAAGATTCTACTAAACTCAGGTGCTTGTTTAATCAGCTCTCAGCTTAACCCATTCATCACCATTATCATCTGCTGCAGTTTCACAGTGCTGTGTTATCTTCACAACTCGCAAGTATTCCATTCAGTATTGTATTTTCATTGTTGCTGCAATCAAGGACAATTCTTCACAGCCTTCCAGTTTATCTTTAAGCTTCAGTACAAGTCTCTACAGTTATTCATTTATGTCTACAATATCCAGTTAACACCCCTTATAGTTTGGCACCAATCATTGCTTCATTTGGACAATTTGTCATTCACTCATAAGCCTGTTTAAAAACTCAGTTATATGAACATTTCTTCAATGCATCTTTAAAGGGCCCTACACATTGAGCGTCCCGGCAGCGGGGGGGCAGTGACGGGGGAAGTGAAGATTCTTCACTCCCCCATCACCTGTCTCCATAGAAGTGCAGGCAAATATGGACGAGATCGTCCATATTGGCCTGCATGCACAGGCGACGGGGCACCAGTGATGAACGAGTGCGGGCCGTGCATCGTTCATCGCTGGTGCCTACACACTCAAAGATATGAATGGGATCTCATTCATTAATGAATGAGATCGTTCATATCTTTGAATATTATAGCCCAGTGTGTAGTGCCTTTAAGACTGTTCCTGCTTATCATTATACCATTTATTGCAATACGTCAGTATATATATGGTGATTAATATTTTGTCATTTAACTCATTACTGGAATTGTTGCCTTTAATAAATATATGAAATGGAACTTTCTTCGTCCTCCTTGCTTTCATCATACCCTAGCACCTACACCTTTGGCTTGTCCAGGGTCAACGGATTCACAAAATCTGACGAAACCCTGCCAGTTTAGCGGAGAAACGCGTAAGGAAGGCACCAGCATCTACCTCCTGCCTCCCGTTGATATCCACTACCTTCTCTGCCTGCTGGTGAGCCATTTAAACAGGGTAAAGGCTAATGCGTGACCGAGCTAAGGAGGTCCGCACCCTGCATGACGGAAGCCGTTGTGGCAAAAAGTATCTTTCTAAGTGGCTACAAATAAAGACTGCAACTTTACATTCCGGCTTAAAAGAGACTTTTGCCCAAATGTAACAACTTGTTACCAATTATATGAGAACAACCATATGGACATTGAATATACGTGGATATTAAGGGCTATTTATTAAGGAGATACTATAGGTGGATTTATATAGATTGATTATACTATCTTTTATATATTATATAATTGTTTATGTTGTATGTTTGGAGTGTAAATAAATTGAATATGTTTAATTCATCAAGGTTTCCAGCGCTCCCTTAATAGTATTTATTATCTTTGTGTGTATAGGATTCACAAAAACACTCAGCCCTGACACCCACTACATTTCATTTTAATTATTCTTTTGTTAAAAAAACAATGTATAGAAGCCAGCACATATCTTAGTGATGTGTACCACTTTACATAAACACATCTTTCAGGGGCATGTAATTTTTTTAATGGGAATTTTTTGGCCTAAGCGGCTTAGTAAATCTGGTGATTTCTATACATTTAATGTGGAGAAATCAGTACATCCTTCATTGGCTTCTAGCAGTCTAAATGAACATGAAGGTGAACAATGAATACTCATTTGACAATTGAATGGATTCATAATTTTGGAAATGGGACAGTGTAATATTTCTCAAGAGCTTGACTACAGAGTCAACAGTGCAGCTGGCAATAACAGTAATACATGTGCTTATACACTGGAGATGTTACTGGTGGGCGCTGATCGTGCAGGACTTTGAGGGATATTAATCAAAGCTTGATAAAGTATCAACCAATCAGCTCCTAGCTGACATTTTTTCAAACACAACCTGTAAAATAAGCTGATTGGTTAGTATGTTACCTGTCTCCAAACTTTGATAAATCTCCTCTTTTGGTTCTATATTACACCAAGCTACATCTTATACAGTGCATCCGGAAAGTATTCACAGCACTTCACGTTTTCCACATTTTGTTATGTTACAGCCTTATTCTAAAATGGAATAAATTCATTTTACCCTCAAGATTCTACACACAATACCCCATAATTATAACATGAAAAGTTTTTTTTTAGATTTTTGTAAATTTATTAAAAATAAAAATGAAGAAATCACATGTACTTAAGCATTCACAGCCTTTGCTCAATACGTTATTGATGAACCTTTGGCAGCAATTACAGCCTCAAGTCTTTTTGAATAGGATGCCACAAGCTTGGCACACCTATTTTGGGCAGTTTCACCCATTCCTCTTTGCAGCATCTCTCAAGCTCCATCAGGTTGGATGGGAAGCGTCGGCGCACAGCCATTTTCAGATCTCTCCAGAGATCAATTGGATTCAAGTCCAGGCTCTGGCTGGGCCACTCAAGGACATTCACAGAGTTGTTCTGAAGCCACTCCTTTGATATCTTGGCTGTGTGCTTAGGGTCGTTGTCCTGCTGAAAGATGAACCGTCACCCCAGTCTGAGGTCAAGAGCGCTCTGGAGCAGGTTTTCATCCAAGATGTCTCTGTACATTGCTGCATTCATCTTTCCCTCTATACTGACTAGTCTCTCAGATCCTACCAGTGAAAAACATCCCCACAGCATGATGCTGCCACCACCATGCTTCATTGTAGGGATGGTATTGGCCTGGTGATGGGGGTAATTCCAAGTTGATCGCAGCAGGAATTTTTTTAGTAGTTGGGCAAAACCATGTGCACTGCTGGGGGGGCAGATATAACATGTGCAGAGAGAGATAAATTTGGGTGTGGTGAGTTCAATCTGCAATCTAAATTGCAGTGTAAAAATAAAGCAGCCAGTATTTACCCTGCACAGAAACAAAATAACCCACCCAAATCTAACTCTCTCTGCAAATGTTATATCTGCTCCCCCTGCAGTGCACATGGTTTTGCCCAACTGCTAAAAAAATTCCTGCTGCGATCAACTTGGAATTACCCCTGATGAGCGATGTTTTCCTCCAAACATGACGCCTGCCATTCACACCAAAAAGTTCAATCTTGTCTCATCAAACCAGAGAATTTTGTTTCTCATGGTCTCAGAGTCATTTGATGCATTTTGGCAAACTTCAGGTGGGCTTCCATGTGCTTTTTACTAAGGAGTGGGTTCCATCTGGTGGATTGCTGCAGAGATGGTTGTCCTTCTGAAAGGTTCTCCTCTCTCCACAGATGAATGCTTTAGCTCTGACAGAGTGACCATTGGGTTCTTGGTCACCTCCCTGACTAGGGCCCTTTTCCCCCCGATTGCTCAGTTTAGACGGCCGGCCAGCTCTAGGAAGATTCCTGGTGGTTCTGACTTCTTCCATTTACGGATGATGGAAGCTTTTATGCTCATTGGGAACTTCAAAGCAGCTGATTTTTTAATTTTTTTTAGGGGTCAATTCAATTAGAGTTGAGGAAAGCAAGTTGCCATTGCAAAAGCATAGTAGTGCCAGCAATAGCAGCTTAACTTGCCCGCTCGTGGCCTTATCTTGTTCCAAACTCTATTTTTTTAGAAAACAGTTCTATGGGGCTGCAAACATAATGCTTCATGTTTGGAGCAAAAGCACGTACAGTATGGCATATAGCTGCACTTACTTATGGGCAAACTGCTGCTCAAATCTAGTTGCATTTGTGTCATGACTGTGGTTTTTTGAGAACCTGGCGTGTAAGTGAAGTCCGTGCGGGTAACTGGAGGACTATGTGTATATTTGGCTGGTCTGTGGGAATCAGTGAGATGAAGTAGTAAGGAGCAATCCGTGACCGGGGATCGAACCCGGGCCTCGGCAGAGGGAGCTGTATCCTGACCACTGGATCACCAGGGACTTGGTGTTGATAGCAGGATGGTGAATGTATTGGTGAAAACGAACTAGATATACTGTCACAGGAGTAGGTGTTTGTGTACTCAAGGTTACTATGAAATAGGTTCTCTGGAGTTGCGCAGAACTGGGAGGAGAGCTGAAGATGTTGAACCGGACTGGTTACCGGTGAGACTGAGAAGCGCACTGTGAACAGGGCTGGGTACTGGTATAACTGGAAACGCAACTGTATGTAGAACAATGACTGGCTGTGACTTTAAGACGACGCTGAAGATGAACTGAAGACTGTGGCTGTGTCTTTAAGATGAGACTGAAGAATACTGCAGCTGTGTCTTTAAGACGAGACTGATGAATACTGCAGCAGGTAACACAACAGTAATCCAGACTGGGTAGCAAAATAGCAGAGATTTACAGGAACCAAAGTAAAAGTGTTACCTCTTAGGGAGCTCAGTTACTAAGCTCGCACAGAGCTATGTGACACAAGGAACTGGCCCCATCTGTAACACAAGTCTCTTTACTTATACTTCCTGGTCCTTGGTGATTGGTGAACAGAGTCAGGTGATTCAGAGAGTCTCAGGCTGACACAGGATTGGATAGCTCCAGGTCTGGTGATTAGACCCTGTCATGTTAGTACTCCAGGTTAGGCTCTGATGTAGAGTGAGGCCTAGCAGGCTGGAAAAATACTGAAGCCTGAACTCCTAAAATAAACAGAGGATGCTGGATTTTAGGCCCAAACACCAGAGAGCTGAGCACAGTGGAGAATGTATCTGGTGGTCACTGGAGTCAGAGAGGCATATAGTATAATGACAACAATGATTGCTGTGTAGGCACAGCATAGAGAGACTTGGTGAATTCAATGTTCATACAGAAGGTTAATCAACACTGGTGGAGCTCGTTACCTCTCAGCACTCAGGAAACTCATGGTACTGGCAAGCTGTTTATCCCAGTGAGCAGAAAAGACACAGGATCCAGGACAGATGGCTGAGGTTTGTTACCAAATATGAGAAATACAGTCAGGATCATGACAATCTGTATGCATGTTTCGCAAGGAATACTGTCACACGTTGCAGGGTCCGGCGGTGACTTATACTGCTCTGTCTTCTACATGCTTTGCATCTCCTCCAGTTATTCCCACAGCTTGCTATGACATCATCCAGCCAACCAGCAACAGGCAGCTCCCGGTCACATAACTTAATGCACCAATCATTTGTAAAGGTGCCCGATATGAATCTGCAAGTGCTGACAGTTAGATGCTAATACAACTTCTCTCCTTAGTGGACAGTTTACTTTGCTCCAGTATTTCCAGTGCAGTTTTCTTCTCCTGTTCCTGACCAGTCCCATTCTGCTATCACCTGTAGAATCAGCCTGCAAACCCTGTGCAGTTGCTACTGCAGTTCTGTGTAGTTTAGGCTGCTAATCCTCTGCAGCTTTAGCAATTATTACTGCAGTCTTGTGCGGTTTTCAGATAGCTAATCTCCATCTCCAAAGCCTTTGCAGTTAACCATGCTGTCCAGTGCTGTTCCCTGACTGCTAATCAGCTTCAGCCTACAAGTCTGTGCAGTTAACCACTACTATCCTGAACAGTTCCCATTTGCAAGTTACACCTGCAGGTCCTGACCGTCCTGTCTACTCCCAGTGTGCTTCCTCATATATTGCAACCTACTAGTTTCCACAACACACCAGTTACCAGATGAAGCTGGTTATTGATTGACGTACTTCACAGACATATTGGGGGCCCATATATGCGCTATATCGGCCAATATATCTATCACTCTGTACCTAGCATAAGCATTGTCATTCTGACTCCTGATTAGGGTGATTCTTGCAGCTGTGCTCTGAGCTGTGCTTAGCAATCAGTAACTGAAATTGATTGTCTGCTCCGCCTTTATTATCTGTGCTAGTGAGCACTTGGATACTGCTCTTGTTTGGATCTCATGTGTTCGGCCTCAGCCATTTTCTGTACAAAGGGCCTAATTCAGGTTGGATCGCAAATCACAATCTAACCACAATAATTACATTCGCCCTGCAGGCGAATGCGCAGGTCCCGGCCTGCACATGTGCTCGCATTTAATGCAGGTGCCCCACAGTATTTGCGAACACCTCTGCCCGATTGACATAATTTCTGCGACTGCGCACTAATTGCAGTGCGATCACAATTAGTGTGTGGTTTCAGATGGGGGTCGGCGGGTAACATACTGTGCAGCCTTGCCCTGCGATGGGCGGCCCCCAGCATGCCAACTTGACCGAACTGCTGTAGTGCTAACAGAGTGGCCTACTCAGGTAAGCATATACGCTTATCGATCAGCTGCTCAATATGTCGGTTTTCGGTTTTCACTTTACAGCTAGGCGAACATTTGGATTTGCCTGCCCGACTTTGTTGTCAGTACCTACAGCCAGTGTGCAGGTGGTCCACAGACCGCTTGTACACACAGCCAGATCCGCCAATATATCTGCAGATGTATCAGCCATTGGCTTTGCTGCAGGACCGGCCTAATATGCCTGTGAACAACGTTGTTCACAGACATATCAGGTGTACAGTACACACCTGCCATCCCGCTAGCAATATATTGTCCATTCGCATAACTGAGTATCCAGCATTAGTGCCGGACATTTCTGTGACTGTTGCACTGCTATTCTGGAAGGAGCTGGAAGGCTAATGTAATTTATATGCAAAGCTGTTACAGATTTTATTGTTTGTAAGTGCAACTATTAAATGTAATAATTTTTATAGTAATGACGGTATATCACTTTTTAGAGTTATATTTTTTTCTATGGTAACTTTATAGAGTTTTACCTGCTATCAAAAGACAGCTGAAAGGGAGGAGAGAAAGACCTTGAGATATGCCCATGTATTAATGGCGCTAGTAAGAGAAACTGAGGACATTAACTGAAAATCGGTGAAGGAAATATAAATGGACACATTTATAAAATATTAGGACACTTGAGTTTTATCCTTGCTCCAATATGCCACTACTTTTTTCTGTATTTATGATTATAGATTAACAAACATCACAGTAAGAAGATATTTGGAAAGGAAGCAGTCAGGATCCCGGCAGTCAAAATACCGACACCGGAATCCTGACCCTATTCTGAATGCCGACACCGACATCCAGAATGTGTGCACCATCCCGGCGCCAAAATCCCGACAGCCGGGATGCTGAATGAAGACACACTGCGGATGGGTAAGCCACAGGGGTGGGGGGGGGGGGGGGGGGCAGGGGGGAGGTTAGGATTAGGCTGAGTTTCAGGGGGTTAGGCTACGTTCCGGGGGGTTAGGGTTAGGCTGTATCCCGGGTGGTTAGGGTTAGTCTGCGAGGAGGGGGGGTTAGGTTTAGAGACCCCCCTCGGAGGGTTTGGTTTAGGCATCGGGGATGGGGGGGTTAGGTTTAGGCACCTTCGGGAGGTGGTTAGGGTTCAGCACCAAGGGGGGAGGTTAGGGTTAAGATGCAGGTTGGGAGGGTTGGGGTTAGGAGGGTGGGGAGAGGGGAGAACACCCCTTACTCACCCCTGTCAGTTTTTTCACCAGCGGGATCTCAGCATCAGTATTTCGAGTGCCAGGATCCCGTGTGCCGGGATTTAATACTGATCCCTTTTGGATAGCACAGTGCATATCAAAAAGTCATGAATTTACTAATTAGGAAAAATTGTTATATCAAAGAGTTATAGAGCCATATCAGCCTTATAAGAGGTTAACCATATTTTTAAACAGAAATAATTTAAAAGGCAAAACCAGGTACCAGAACTCACCTAACGTTAAAGCTAATCCAAGTGATCATTTTATTTATTTCTGAATATATTCACTGATTTTCTCTTATGTCCTTGGGGATACTGGGAATCCATTTAGTACCATGGGATATAGAAGGGTCCACTAGGAGCCTTGGGAACTTTAAGAATTTGAGAGTGTGGGCTGGCTCCTCCCTCTATGCCCCTCCTACCAGACTCAGTTTAGAAAATGTGCCCGGAGGAGCCAGTCATGTCGCTGGAAGCTCCTGAAGAGTTTTCTGCATTTATTTTATCTGTTTGTTATTTTCAGGCAGGACTGGATGGCACCAGCCTGCCTGCTTCGTGGGACTTAGGGAGGGGAACGGCCCAACCTCTTGAAGGGTTAATGGTCCCATTCCCCGCTGACATGACACTAGCTCCTGAGGGAAAAATTTGCAAGCCCCACCACGGCGAGCGTACATTCCCGCAGCACGCCGCCACCCCTAACAGAGCCAGAAGATAGAGTGGTGAGTACTAAGCCTGCGTCCAGGTTAGCGGATTGCCGGCCATTATGGCGGCATGAGGGTATGGAGACGCACGGCTTCTACATGGGGCAGCTGGGTCTCCAGACTCAGTACACAGTGCAGAAGCATGGCTTCTGAGGCAGCAAACTGAGTCTCAGTACACTATATGTGTACAAAGTACCCAGACTGGCATTACAGACTTAAATGGGGGCTGACTCCATTTTAGGCACAAAATAGTATATAAAAGTGTGGGAAGGGGTGGGGCTTCACTATGAGCGGATACAGCAGCTCACCAGCACCATTTTCACTCTGCAGTGGACACTGACGCTGACTGACAGGGACGTGCAGCTTCTCCGGAAAGACTCCATATTACCTCAGTGGTACCAGGGGGTCATATAAGGGGGGGAGCGCTTACTAGTGTACTAAGTCCCCAATCTGGGTACTTAGTCTGCGACCCATCTAAGCTTGGCATTAGCAGTGAGTACTGCAGTTCCTCCAGTCGAACTGGTTTGAACCGTTACAGGAGGATGACATAAAGTACCTTACATGGAAGACCGTCACACTGTTGGCCTTGGCTTCAGCAAGACGTGTGTCGGAGCTAGGGGCGTTGTCTCACAAGAGTCCCTACTTAATTTTCCATGAGGACAGAGCTGAACTCAGAACTCATCAGCAATTTCTTCCTAAGGTGGTGTCCGCGTTTTACATCAACCATCCTATTGTGGTTCCGTCTGTTACGGACACCTCTGCTACTTCAAAGTCTATGGATATTGTGAGGGCTTTGAAGGTGTATGTAAAGAACAGCTCGTCACAGGAAATCAGACTCGCTGTTTGTTCTCTATGATCCCAATAAAGTTGGGTGTCCTGCTTCAAAGCAGTCTATTGCACGCTGGATCGGGCTCACTATCCAGCATGCTTATTCCACGGCAGGTTTGCCGGTTACAAAATCTGTACAGGCCCACTATACTAGGTCGGTGGGTTCTTCTTGGGCGGCTGCCCGGTGTGTCTCGGCTTTATAGCTCTGCCGAGCAGCTACTTTGGTCAGGTTCGAATACGTTTGCAAATTTTTACAAGTTCGATACTTTGGCCTCTGAGGACCTTCAGTTTGGTCAGTCAGTTCTGCAAGAACCTCAGCAGTCTCCCACCCAGTTTGGGAACTTTGGTACTTCCCCATGGTACTAAATAGATTCCCAGTATCTCCAAGGATGTAAGAGAAAATAGGATTTTAATAACCTACCGGTAAATCATTTTCTCGTAGTCCGTAGGGGATACTGGGCGCCCGCCCGGTGCTTTGTTCTTCCTGCACTGTTACTTAGTTAACTATCCTGGTTGGTTCAGCTGTTGCTGTTCATGTTTCAAGTTTGGTTTGCATGGCTTTCCTTTTGTTCTGTGTGCTGGTTCATAATCTCACCACTTTCTTTATTTATCCTTCTCTCAAAGTATGTCAGTTTCCTTGGGCACAGTTTCCTAGACTGAGTCTGGTAGGAGGGGCATAGAGGGAGGAGCCAGTGCACACTATCAAATTCTTAAAGTGCCCAAGGCTCCTACTGGACCAGTCTATACCCCATGGCACTAAATGGATTCCCAGTATCATTCAAATACATAATTTACACTGCGCTTGTGTGAATTTCAGCAGCTTCTGTAACGATAAACAATACTAACTCTAAAAGAAAGAAGCGCTTGTGATTTGTTTAAGAAATTCTCATACCTAAAAAAGAAAACTGTTAGTTGTAATGAATACAGCTCTTTTGGGTGCTATGTGGAGGTATTTTGTAGGTTTTTTTAATTGCTGGGGGTTCCGTATTGGTAATCCAGGTTATTACTGGCCAGTGATTAGCTGTCCCTAGCTCTCCCTACCTTCTGTGAGCCGCCAATCGCGGCTCACTAGTGGCGTCCCGGCTCTGGTTCCCTCCTGCAATGAGTTGCGGTGTCCGTTCGTTTTGAGATCGGCGCTTGGTGATGACGTCAGATCCCGCTTCCGCTTCTCCTGCCTCCGTCTCTCTCCAACACGTTTCGGGCTTCCCGCCCTTTGTCAAGGATTGAGATTGGATCGAAATACTTACTATTTATTGCTAAAAAACTTTATTGTTCTCTAATTAAAAACAGGAAGTGGTCATACGGGAAGTTGCTATACCGGCGGCAACCACATGCTCCATGTTATCCTATTCTGTAGGTTATTAAAAAGTATAGGTATGGCATTTCAGTTGTTAAAAATAACCTTCATTTATTTATTTTTAACAACTGAAATGCCATACCTATACTTTTTAATAACCTATAGAATAGGATAACATGGAGCATGTGGTTGCCGCCGGTATAGCAACTTCCCGTGTGACCACTTCCTGTTTTTAATTAGAGAACAATAACGTTTTTTAGCAATAAATAGTAAGTATTTCGATCCAATCTCAATCCTTGACAAAGGGCGGGAAGCCCGAAACGCGTTGGAGAGAGACGGAGGCAGGAGAAGTGGAAGCGGGATCTGACGTCATCACCAAGCGCCGATATCAAAACGAACGGACACCGCAACTCATTGCAGGAGGGAACCAGAGCCGGGACGCCACTAGTGAGCAGCGTTTGGCGGCTCACAGAAGGTAGGGAGAGCTAGGGACAGCTAATCACTGGCCAGTAATAACCTGGATTACCAATACGGAACCCCCAGCAATTAAAAAAAACTACAAAATACCTCCACATAGCACCCAAAAGAGCTGTATTCATTACAACTAACAGTTTTCTTTTTTAGGTATGAGCATTTCTTAAATAAATCACAAGCGCTTCTATCTTTTAGAGTTAGGATTCCCAGTATCCCCTATGGGCTACGAGAAAAGGATTTACCGGTAGGTAATTAAAATCCTATTTTTTCTTGTACATGAGGAAAATATATTGTAATGAAAAAGCACAGTTCCCTAATATCATACGTCCGACTACTGTTGCACCCCAAATCATTCACCACATATTAAATATTAATTGTCCCCAGCAGAGTGAGGACAATTGCTCTTCTCATCTACCTATCTCATTGCTTTGATTTGACATCTCCTCTAAGTTCTACACTTTCCCTAAGGAATCCAGTTTAACCTCCTCACCATAACATTCAAAACACTTAATTACTCTTTTCCTTCCTAAATCTCTGTCCTCATCTTAATCCACACTTCATTTCACCCTCTCTGCTCTTTCTTTGACTTGTGCAGTGCTGCTTCACTCTTCTGGAACCCACTTCTTTGTCCTCAGGAATAGTGCCCTCCACCCCCTACTTCTCTCAATGCACTATACCTTTGTCCAGTGTGCCCCCACTCACAGTCAGAGACTCAGATCCTTTCTGTCCACCCTTCCCGGGGCACTGGGTCATTAAGTGCTACTGTTTTAACTGTCACTCACATAGATGTCAAATTGTTTGTGTATCACTGTAATCTTTCCCTGTGCGGCACTAATGACACTTTATTGTACCACATAAATAAAATATTACTACTACAACTACTATTAATACTAATACTATGGTTGTGATGTTCTTTACGGCGTTCGGGATGCTGGCAGTCAGAAGACAGAGACCATGGTATCCCGATAGAGAGAATCCCCCTATATCCCCCTAACCCTAACCCCCCATTCCAGCAGCCTGTTATGAGCCACGGCTGTGGCTCATTCCTGTTTTGCAGTTTTGTTCTGTATTTCATGTTATACTTCTGTTTATGTTCCCCGTGGGTGTCATGGGGTGCTCGGAGCTCACCCTTAAGGAGGGGATACTGTTATGAACCACAGGTAGTGGTTCATTCCTATTTTATGTTTATAAAGTTGTCTTGCATGCCAGGATTCCCTGTTGCTCTGTTTTAGAATACTCTTGTCTGCTGCCGCTGGTGAGTCTGTGTAATTGCAGCTTGTTCCCATGTGTTCAGCCTCACCTGGCTGCTAATTGCATCTTGTCAGTTTAGAATCATGCAACAGGGCAGCTGCATGGGATTATTAATTAGGCCTCTCTGTTATATGCTGGCTGACTGCAATTCACAGATGCTGGTGATATTCCTTGGTTTGCAGTCTGCTTGAAGTTTGAGCTGGTTCCTGTCAGTCCCTGTGTTGATTCCTGTGTCAGTCCCTGTGTCGATTCCTGTGTCTGATCCCGTGTCCTGCGGTGAGGCGTTCCTGCCCTGAGTTCCAGTGGCTTTGCCTGTCCCTGGTCAAGTCTTCTGGCTTCCTGGTGTCCACCGGTCTGTCGTTTGGGATTCTGCCTGTCCTCCAGTTCTGAGAGTCGGTGTCGGCAGCATTAGAAGTTCCTGTCCGTTTGCCAGTATTCGTACCGGTTCCGTGAGTAGCGGCTCTCCCGCGTCCGTTGGCCTAGGCCGCTGTATTCCATTATTGTTTCTGTCCCTGGTGTTTTGCAGAGGGTTCTGCTTATGCTGTCACCGCCGGTACACAAAGGTATTGTGTCAGCGTGTGATCAGCATTTCCTTTGTTGTTCTTTTCCTTTGGCGGTTTCTCCGCACATACTTTAGGTTTTTAGTTAGCTTGTAGCCCCTGGCCTGTTTGCTTAGTTAGAGGTCCTCTTGTTATCATTCTGCCTCGGATTTCCCTTTGTCTCTCATTAAGACCGGGGGGCACCGGAGTTGGGCAGACATAATCCGCCCTTCAAACGTGACTGCCAAGGGCTCAAGAAACCATAGTCTCGCAAGGGATTTCCGATAGCACGGGTGAGACAATAGAGTTAGGGCGCCAGGGGCTATTCTCTTTCCATTCCCCTTTCCCAGCATTCCGTCCTGGTGCTCTGGACTCACTTCATGAACATCTCCCTTGTTCTGAGCACCAGGAACCTAACACAGCCTAACACTAATCTTCCTGGGTGGTGCCTAAATTTAACCCCCCTCCCCACAGCCTAACCCTATCCCTTCCTTCCCCGTATCCTAATCCTAACCCTCCCATTGGGGTGCCTAATTCTAACCTCTCCCACCATGGGCTAGCACTAACAGTGGGTTGCATACTTACAATCGGAATGCTGGGTGTCGGGATTCCAGCATTGGCAATTCAGAGTTTTGTCATCTGCATCATGGTTACGTGTTATTACTGATACACTAATAATAATGAGAATAATAATTAATAAAAACACTCAAACTGAATTACTCTCCTATATTAAGTCAAAATCTCACTTATAAGCAAAGTAAACTCAATCTACTCATCAATATTTTTTTTTTTAAATTACAGCTGACAAATATATTGATCTTGTTTTAGTACAAGTAATAATCCCAAAAACCACAAAGATATATTCTGGTCAATGACTATCCATTAATCCTTATTTTTTTACCTTTCATCTAAGGTTTATATAACTTTTCATGACCCTCCAGGATGACCACTCATATTGGGCCTTGTTCATTGACTCTGACTTTATCCAAGTTTATCGACTGCTATTTTCAAGCACTTGTTTGTAAAATCTCTATGTGTTTTAAAAATCTGTGAGACTTCTTGATAAAATTGAAAGACATTGATCAGCATGACGGGGATAAGTGGCTTCGTAGTATCAATGTACAATACCGCACGAGAAAAGTATTGACTTTATTCAGAAAATGTTAGAGGAAAAATTGTCATCAAGATTAGTACATTTTTTTTATTCATTTGTTACATTTGTGCTTGAGAAAAATGATTTAAAGTTTCAAAATGACTACAGAGAATGGTATGGTGTGAGCACGGCCCAGTGTAATTTAAATATTTTTATGTTTAGTGTGGATATGTCCTAGTTTCTGGAAGATGCAAGATATACTGAAAATACTGACAGATGAAAAAAGTCTTATGAAAATAATGGTAATGAGGCATAGGCCACCATTGGTATAGGACTAGAGTAGATACTAAGGGACAATTTTACTCTTAGGGTGTGTACACACGGTGAGATCCTTGCTATGCCCGATTTTCACTTGCGATTTCCCTTGAACTCCCCGGAACCCAGATAGCACAGATTTTGACTAACTTTTCTTGAGATATGGACTATATGTGCTTACGATTTTGGCTTATGTGAGATTTTGGCTTATGTGAGATGTCATTGACATGTGAGATGAACTATATAGTACTCCGATCTAGCAAGGATTAACTGCACAGTCTATCTTTTCTTGCGATGCCGACCTTGCGGGATTGCGCATCGGGATCGAATCGGGATCGCAAGGTGACTTTCACCTTGCGATCTGCACTAACTTTTCTTGCGATTTTGACTATATAGTCAGAATCGAAAGAAAAGATCTCACCGTGTGTACACAACATTACTCTCTAAGTAGCCATACTTATTATATAAACAAATCACCAGTGATGATAATATACAATAATTTACCCACTACCACCCAAGTACAATAATTTCTTTGTCATTTTACCACCCAAGTACAATAATTCCAATCCTACTGTATCTTTCAAGACCTCCACACCACTGGAGTGCTTAAGGGAAGGTGTCAATTTCAAAAGTTTACTTTTACTAATTGTCTGATTTTAGACCTCAAACCTGTGCAGGGGCGGATTGGGAATCAAAAGTGGCCCTGGAAAAATTTCTAAAAGTGGCCTCATGTGGGCGGCACCGAATCAACTGTAGGTGGAGCCAATACCAAAGTAGGCGGGATTAATACCTCAAAATGTAATGTACATGGAGTTACACCAACAAAAGGCAGAACATGTTATATTAGCTAGAGATGAGCGGGTTCGGTTTCTCTGAATCCGAACCCGCCAGAACTTCATGTTTTTTTTCACGGGTCCGAGCGACTCGGATCTTCCCGCCTTGCTCGGTTAACCCGAGCGCGCCCGAACGTCATCATGACGCTGTCGGATTCTCGCGAGGCTCGGATTCTATCGCGAGACTCGGATTCTATATAAGGAGCCGCGCGTCGCCGCCATTTTCACACGTGCATTGAGATTGATAGGGAGAGGACGTGGCTGGCGTCCTCTCCGTTTAGAATAGATTAGAGAGACACTTGATTTACTAATTTTGGGGAGCATTAGGAGTACTCAGTACAGTGCAGAGTTTTGCTGATAGTGACCACCAGTTTTATTTATAATCCGTTCTCTGCCTGAAAAAAGCGATACACAGCACACAGTGACTCAGTCACATACCATATCTGTGTGCACTGCTCAGGCTCAGGCCAGTGTGCTGCATCATCTATTATCTATATATAATATTATATATATCTGTCTGACTGCTCAGCTCACACAGCTTATAATTGTGGGGGAGACTGGGGAGCACTACTGCAGTGCCAGTTATAGGTTATAGCAGGAGCCAGGAGTACATAATATATTATATAGTGAGTGACCACCAGACACACAGTGCAGTTTATTTAATATATCCGTTCTCTGCCTGAAAAAAGCGATACACACAGTGACTCAGTCAGTCACATACCATATCTGTGTGCACTGCTCAGGCTCAGGCCAGTGTGCTGCATCATCTATATATATTATATATCTGTCTGACTGCTCAGCTCACACAGCTTATAATTGTGGGGGAGACTGGGGAGCACTACTGCAGTGCCAGTTATAGGTTATAGCAGGAGCCAGGAGTACATAATATTATATTAAAACAGTGCACACTTTTGCTGCAGGAGTGCCACTGCCAGTGTGACTAGTGACCAGTGACCTGACCACCAGTATATATAATATTAGTAGTATACTATCTCTTTATCAACCAGTCTATATTAGCAGCAGACACAGTACAGTGCGGTAGTTCACGGCTGTGGCTACCTCTGTGTCGGCACTCGGCAGCCCGTCCATAATTGTATATACCACCTAACCGTGGTTTTTTTTTCTTTCTTTATACATACATACTAGTTACGAGTATACTATCTCTTTATCAACCAGTCTATATATTAGCAGCAGACACAGTACAGTGCGGTAGTTCACGGCTGTGGCTACCTCTGTGTCGGCACTCGGCAGCCCGTCCATAATTGTATATACCACCTAACCGTGGTTTTTTTTTCTTTCTTTATACATACATACTAGTTACGAGTATACTATCTCTTTATCAACCAGTCTATATATTAGCAGCAGACACAGTACAGTGCGGTAGTTCACGGCTGTGGCTACCTCTGTGTCGGCACTCGGCAGCCCGTCCATAATTGTATATACCACCTAACCGTGGTTTTTTTTTCTTTCTTTATACATACATACTAGTTACGAGTATACTATCTCTTTATCAACCAGTCTATATATTAGCAGCAGACACAGTACAGTGCGGTAGTTCACGGCTGTGGCTACCTCTGTGTCGGCACTCGGCAGCCCGTCCATAATTGTATATACCACCTAACCGTGGTTTTTTTTTCTTTCTTTATACATACATACTAGTTACGAGTATACTATCTCTTTATCAACCAGTCTATATATTAGCAGCAGACACAGTACAGTGCGGTAGTTCACGGCTGTGGCTACCTCTGTGTCGGCACTCGGCAGCCCGTCCATAATTGTATATACCACCTAACCGTGGTTTTTTTTTCTTTCTTTATACATACATACTAGTTACGAGTATACTATCTCTTTATCAACCAGTCTATATATTAGCAGCAGACACAGTACAGTGCGGTAGTTCACGGCTGTGGCTACCTCTGTGTCGGCACTCGGCAGCCCGTCCATAATTGTATATACCACCTAACCGTGGTTTTTTTTTCTTTCTTTATACATACATACTAGTTACGAGTATACTATCTCTTTATCAACCAGTCTATATATTAGCAGCAGACACAGTACAGTGCGGTAGTTCACGGCTGTGGCTACCTCTGTGTCGGCACTCGGCAGCCCGTCCATAATTGTATATACCACCTAACCGTGGTTTTTTTTTTCTTTCTTTATACATACATACTAGTTACGAGTATACTATCTCTTTATCAACCAGTCTATATATTAGCAGCAGACACAGTACAGTGCGGTATTTCACGGCTGTGGCTACCTCTGTGTCGGCACTCGGCAGCCCGTCCATAATTGTATACTAGTATCCAATCCATCCATCTCCATTGTTTACCTGAGGTGCCTTTTAGTTGTGCCTATTAAAATATGGAGAACAAAAATGTTGAGGTTCCAAAATTAGGGAAAGATCAAGATCCACTTCCACCTCGTGCTGAAGCTGCTGCCACTAGTCATGGCCGAGACGATGAAATGCCAGCAACGTCGTCTGCCAAGGCCGATGCCCAATGGCATAGTACAGAGCATGTCAAAACCAAAACACCAAATATCAGTAAAAAAAGGACTCCAAAACCTAAAATAAAATTGTCGGAGGAGAAGCGTAAACTTGCCAATATGCCATTTACCACACGGAGTGGCAAGGAACGGCTGAGGCCCTGGCCTATGTTCATGGCTAGTGGTTCAGCTTCACATGAGGATGGAAGCACTCAGCCTCTCGCTAGAAAACTGAAAAGACTCAAGCTGGCAAAAGCACCGCAAAGAACTGTGCGTTCTTTGAAATCCCAAATCCACAAGGAGAGTCCAATTGTGTCGGTTGCGATGCCTGACCTTCCCAACACTGGACGTGAAGAGCATGCGCCTTCCACCATTTGCACGCCCCCTGCAAGTGCTGGAAGGAGCACCCGCAGTCCAGTTCCTGATAGTCAGATTGAAGATGTCAGTGTTGAAGTACACCAGGATGAGGAGGATATGGGTGTTGCTGGCGCTGGGGAGGAAATTGACCAGGAGGATTCTGATGGTGAGGTGGTTTGTTTAAGTCAGGCACCCGGGGAGACACCTGTTGTCCGTGGGAGGAATATGGCCGTTGACATGCCAGGTGAAAATACCAAAAAAATCAGCTCTTCGGTGTGGAGGTATTTCACCAGAAATGCGGACAACAGGTGTCAAGCCGTGTGTTCCCTTTGTCAAGCTGTAATAAGTAGGG
The DNA here is from genome assembly GCF_028390025.1 of Pseudophryne corroboree. Taxonomy (NCBI): domain Eukaryota; kingdom Metazoa; phylum Chordata; class Amphibia; order Anura; family Myobatrachidae; genus Pseudophryne; species Pseudophryne corroboree. Next base: position 340,241,893 of record NC_086444.1, on the reverse strand, counting down.
GTAAGGACGTTAACCACCTCGGAACATCCTCCCTTATACGTCACCTGCAGCGCATTCATAATAAGTCAGTGACAAGTTCAAAAACTTTGGGTGACAGCGGAAGCAGTCCACTGACCAGTAAATCCCTTCCTCTTGTAACCAAGCTCACGCAAACCACCCCACCAACTCCCTCAGTGTCAATTTCCTCCTTCCCCAGGAATGCCAATAGTCCTGCAGGCCATGTCACTGGCAATTCTGACGAGTCCTCTCCTGCCTGGGATTCCTCCGATGCATCCTTGCGTGTAACGCCTACTGCTGCTGGCGCTGCTGTTGTTGCCGCTGGGAGTCGATGGTCATCCCAGAGGGGAAGTCGCAAGCCCACTTGTACTACTTCCAGTAAGCAATTGACTGTTCAACAGTCCTTTGCGAGGAAGATGAAATATCACAGCAGTCATCCTGCTGCAAAGCGGATAACTGAGGCCTTGACAACTATGTTGGTGTTAGACGTGCGTCCGGTATCCGCCGTTAGTTCACAGGGAACTAGACAATTTATTGAGGCAGTGTGCCCCCGTTACCAAATACCATCTAGGTTCCACTTCTCTAGGCAGGCGATACCGAGAATGTACACGGACGTCAGAAAAAGACTCACCAGTGTCCTAAAAAATGCAGTTGTACCCAATGTCCACTTAACCACGGACATGTGGACAAGTGGAGCAGGGCAGGGTCAGGACTATATGACTGTGACAGCCCACTGGGTAGATGTATGGACTCCCGCCGCAAGAACAGCAGCGGCGGCACCAGTAGCAGCATCTCGCAAACGCCAACTCTTTCCTAGGCAGGCTACGCTTTGTATCACCGCTTTCCAGAATACGCACACAGCTGAAAACCTCTTACGGCAACTGAGGAAGATCATCGCAGAATGGCTTACCCCAATTGGACTCTCCTGTGGATTTGTGGCATCGGACAACGCCAGCAATATTGTGTGTGCATTAAATATGGGCAAATTCCAGCACGTCCCATGTTTTGCACATACCTTGAATTTGGTGGTGCAGATTTTTTTAAAAAACGACAGGGGCGTGCAAGAGATGCTGTCGGTGGCCAGAAAAATTGCGGGACACTTTCGGCGTACAGGCACCATGTACAGAAGACTGGAGCACCACCAAAAACTACTGAACCTGCCCTGCCATCATCTGAAGCAAGAAGTGGTAACGAGGTGGAATTCAACCCTCTATATGCTTCAGAGGTTGGAGGAGCAGCAAAAGGCCATTCAAGCCTATACAATTGAGCACGATATAGTAGGTGGAATGCACCTGTCTCAAGTGCAGTGGAGAATGATTTCAACGTTGTGCAAGGTTCTGATGCCCTTTGAACTTGCCACACGTGAAGTCAGTTCAGACACTGCCAGCCTGAGTCAGGTCATTCCCCTCATCAGGCTTTTGCAGAAGAAGCTGGAGGCATTGAAGAAGGAGCTAAAAGGGAGCGATTCCGCTAGGCATGTGGGACTTGTGGATGCAGCCCTTAATTCGCTTAACAAGGATTCACGGGTGGTCAATCTGTTGAAATCAGAGCACTACATTTTGGCCACCGTGCTCGATCCTAGATTTAAAGCCTACCTTGGATCTCTCTTTCCGGCAGACACAGGTCTGCTGGGGTTGAAAGACCTGCTGGTGACAAAATTGTCAAGTCAAGCGGAACGCGACCTGTCAACATCTCCTCCTTCACATTCTCCCGCAACTGGGGGTGCGAGGAAAAGGCTCAGAATTCCGAGCCCACCTGCTGGCGGTGATGCAGGGCAGTCTGGAGCGACTGCTGATGCTGACATCTGGTCCGGACTGAAGGACCTGACAACGATTACGGACATGTCGTCTACTGTCACTGCATATGATTCTCTCAACATTGATAGAATGGTGGAGGATTATATGAGTGACCGCATCCAAGTAGGCACGTCACACAGTCCGTACTTATACTGGCAGGAAAAAGAGGCAATTTGGAGGCCCTTGCACAAACTGGCTTTATTCTACCTAAGTTGCCCTCCCACAAGTGTGTACTCCGAAAGAGTGTTTAGTGCCGCCGCTCACCTTGTCAGCAATCGGCGTACGAGGTTACATCCAGAAAATGTGGAGAAGATGATGTTCATTAAAATGAATTATAATCAATTCCTCCGCGGAGACATTGACCAGCAGCAATTGCCTCCACAAAGTACACAGGGAGCTGAGATGGTGGATTCCAGTGGGGACGAATTGATAATCTGTGAGGAGGGGGATGTACACGGTGATATATCGGAGGGTGAAGATGAGGTGGACATCTTGCCTCTGTAGAGCCAGTTTGTGCAAGGAGAGATTAATTGCTTCTTTTTTGGGGGGGGTCCAAACCAACCCGTCATATCAGTCACAGTCGTGTGGCAGACCCTGTCACTGAAATGATGGGTTGGTTAAAGTGTGCATGTCCTGTTTTGTTTATACAACATAAGGGTGGGTGGGAGGGCCCAAGGACAATTCCATCTTGCACCTCTTTTTTTCTTTTCTTTTTCTTTGCATCATGTGCTGATTGGGGAGGGTTTTTTGGAAGGGACATCCTGCGTGACACTGCAGTGCCACTCCTAGATGGGCCCGGTGTTTGTGTCGGCCACTAGGGTCGCTAATCTTACTCACACAGTCAGCTACCTCATTGCGCCTCTTTTTTTCTTTGCGTCATGTGCTGTTTGGGGAGGGTTTTTTGGAAGGGACATCCTGCGTGACACTGCAGTGCCACTCCTAGATGGGCCCGGTGTTTGTGTCGGCCACTAGGGTCGCTAATCTTACTCACACAGCTACCTCATTGCGCCTCTTTTTTTCTTTGCGTCATGTGCTGTTTGGGGAGGGTTTTTTGGAAGGGACATCCTGCGTGACACTGCAGTGCCACTCCTAGATGGGCCCGGTGTTTGTGTCGGCCACTAGGGTCGCTTATCTTACTCACACAGCGACCTCGGTGCAAATTTTAGGACTAAAAATAATATTGTGAGGTGTGAGGTATTCAGAATAGACTGAAAATGAGTGTAAATTATGGTTTTTGAGGTTAATAATACTTTGGGATCAAAATGACCCCCAAATTCTATGATTTAAGCTGTTTTTTAGTGTTTTTTGAAAAAAACACCCGAATCCAAAACACACCCGAATCCGACAAAAAAAATTCGGTGAGGTTTTGCCAAAACGCGTTCGAACCCAAAACACGGCCGCGGAACCGAACCCAAAACCAAAACACAAAACCCGAAAAATTTCAGGCGCTCATCTCTAATATTAGCTGGATGTAACACTTTAAAAAGTTTAGAAAGTATTGTGTTGTAGCAGACAGAAGTAATTAAGAATTTAAAACTGGGGTGACATTTAATCCTCTGCACACTCACTACATAAATTGTAAGGCAATTATAGCTACTTTATGCTATATTCTGTTACAGTGGTTCTCAAGCTGGGTCCTCACGGGGCACAAGCAGGGGTGCCATGGGATGTGGTCCAGGACCAAAACAGTGATTGGCAGCCACTATCACTGGTTTTGCCTATCATAAACGTAGGGACAGAGAAAGAGATGCAGCAGGGATGTATGGACAGACAGAGGCCGCAGGGAAGTATGGACAGAAGCAGCAGGGATGTAGGGACACAGAGGCAGCAGTAACATACAGTAGGGACAAAGGCATGAGGAACATACAGTAGGGACAGAGAGAGAGAGAGGCAGCTATTAGTGGTGACAATGGGTGAGGGGTAAGAGGCTGTGAGTGATAAGGGGGGTGCGGGTGTGGGGTGACAGGCTGTGAGTGGGGGTAGCGGTAATGGGGTGACAGGCTCTGATTGGGGTCAACGGGAGTGGGGCGACAGGCTGTGAGCGAGAAGGGGGTGTCGTGGGTTCGGGGTGACAGGCTGTAAGTGGGGGTAGTGGATATGGGGTGACAGGCTGTGAGTGGGGTTAGTGGGAGTGCCGGATAAAAAAATACACTCACCTGAAATCTAAGGCTTCTGTGACTGGATGGCTCTCCTGCGCCATGGACAGGCAGCTGTCAGCAGTCGCCAGACTGTGTGGTGACCTCCATTCTGTGAGTATGCAGCTCCACCGAAGTTCTTCTTCCCCTGACACAGCTTGGCACGCGGGTGATGTCATCACAAGGGGCGTATTTAATTCATTAAAAGACATTGGGAGGAAGAGCTGCTCGCACCACCCTACTTACGTCTTTGGTGGGGACAGAGAGAGAGAGGGACAGGGACAGACTGAGAGAGACAGTAGGTACAGAGAGAGAGATAGCAGGGACAAAGAGAGATATCAGGCATAGAGAGAGACAGCAGGAATAGAGTGAGAGAGACAGCACGGTCAGAGAGAGACAGCAAAGAGAGACATCAGGCATAGAGAGAGAGAGACATCAGGGTCAGGGAGAGACAGCAGGGTCAGAGAGACAGCGGGGACAGAGCGAGAGAGACAGCAGGGACACAGAGAGTGAGAGACAGCAGGGACATAGAGAGAAAGCAGGGTCTGAGAGAGAGAGAGAGAGAGAGAGAGAGAGAGAGAGAGCAGGGTCAGAGAAAGACAGCAGGGACAGAGAGAAAGAGAGCAGGGTCAGAGAAAGACAGCAGGGACAGAGAGAAAGAGAGCAGGGTCAGAGAAAGATAGTAAGGATAGAGAGAGCAGAGTCAGAGAGAGAGAGAGCACGGTCAGAGGCAGTATGGACAGAGAGAGAGAGAGCAGGGTCAGAGAGAGAGAGAGAGAGAGAGACAGTAGGTACTATGTAACATTACCAACTTGCAGTAATGGGCCCTACACACATACTGATCCGCCTCCGAGCTGCCCGACGGCGGATACATCCGACGGGCGGCCTGGCGACAGGGGGAGTTGACGGGGGGAGTGAAGTTTCCTCAATCCCCGTATCACCCGGCTCCATAGCACTGCATGCTAATATGGACAATCTCATCCATATTGGCCTGAATGCATAAGCGACGGGGCACCAACGATTAACGAGCACGGGGCCGCGCTTCGTTAATTGTTGGTGCCTCCATACTGCACGATATGAACGAGTTCTCGTTCATTAATGAACGAGAATGTTCATATCGTGCTTTTTATCTGCCAGTGTGTAGGGCCCATAAGGAATTACGGTTCCGCTCTGCAGAAGTCTCCCAGTCAGTGCAGCCGTGCATGGCGGATGCCGTGGAGGAGCGGGAGTCGGAACCTGCGGCAGCTTACATTCTCAGCAGTGTGAGGAGGTGGAGCCATAAGTGAGGAGAGAAAAGGGCAGTGTGCTGTGTGGTGTGACACGGCGGCTGCTGCTGCGAGTCAAATCAGCAAACATCCCCGGCCGAGGTCACTCACCCACACTTGTGGAGATGTCACACCTGCAGGACTGCTGCCTTCCATCCCTCCCGCTGGGACGCGCAGCGGCACAAACTGCTGATATGGCAGAAATGTTTAAAAAAAACACACACACATGGTGCAGAGCCTCCAGGATCTGGGCATCCCACCCACCCGTGATGCTCCGTGGGCTACTTCCCCATCCCCCTCTTACATACTCCTAATGGCCCGGCAATGACATTGGGTGTGGCTACCCAGTTCCACACTCCCCAACTACCCCTACAGATCGGAGGCGGAGCAGTGGGAGGCTGGTAGAGCTCTTCATTCAGTAAACACCCTTGAAAGATGCTGCACAAGGTACACTGACCTGGCCGGCTGCACCCTCCTCTGTCAGACCTGTCATGGCACCCAGGGCAAGCACCCGGCTCGCCCCGCCCTAGATACACCTCTGGTTGTCTGTCCCTATTATTCACTTGTCCCCCCCTCTCCCCCCAATCAGATCTCCATTTATTTACCCAGACAGATCTCTATGTACCACTGGTACTGCAGCTCTGCAGGCAGCGTGTAAGTCTACAAAAATAGTCCTGCAAGCTGCAGTGCCAGTGGTACATGGAGATCTGTCTGATTGGAGCAATCAGGACAGCCTCAATGGCCCCATTTCTCAAGTCCTGGCTGCTTCTTCCCTCCCTATAGACAGGCCAGCGTCACATCACAGTGGTGGCCCAGGAGCACAGTGCAGAATGAGGTCAGAGTAGACTTATACTACTCACCACTCCTGCTGAACATCGTTGCCGCACTGTCTCTTCCCTTTCCCCTGAGGTCTGCTCCAATGACGTTTGGTGCGCGGACCTCCTCTTCTTGTCAGCTGGGGTGGTTGGGGCCGAGCCTGCTCTCCCATCGGCTGACGGCCGCGGCCCCCATACACTGTGTAAACCGGGTCACCTGGGTGGTATGGGGGCGGAGCCTGCTCTCCCAGAGGCCGATGGCCACGTCATACTGATTTTACTCAGCACGGTATCAGTGGGTGAAGCGCGGGGGGGGCGGGGCCACGTAAGACAGTCGGCCCCGCACACCAATCGGCCCACCGGTATTCTCCCCGGTAAAGTCAGTGGCCAATCCGTGCCTGAACCTGTTCAATATGAGGCTAGCTCTTGCATTCTATTAGTCGGTAGGAGTTTCAAGAGTTACTGCTTTGATGGAGCTGGAGAGGCGAATTTAGTGGCGAGTTGTAAATTGCCTATTGGTTACTGAGAGATTTGTTTTGTGACTGGTATTTTCTGTGATTTTTTTTCTGTTTTATATTTAAGGGGTATATTCAATTGAAGTCGAAAGCTGCCGTCTGTCGGAAAGGCATCAGTTTTCAACTTTTTTAAGTCAGAAGGGGTCCCGACCTATTCAATATAACCCAAAATTATCCGGCAAGTCGGGATTTCGACTTGTCGGAAAGCACGTGGATCAGCGGAATAGCCGCCAATCCGCATGCTTCTGATGGAAACTGAGCCAAATCCAACAGCTTTTGGCCCCCTTTCTGACCATCTCAATCCGGCTTTAAAAAAAAGTCGTATTGAGATGAGGGACCTGAGAGGAGGAGACGGGGAGAACCGTGGGGAGACGGGGAGAGCAGCGGGGAGACGGGGGAGTGCAGCAGCTACAGCAGCATAGCGCTGCAGGAGGATGTGGCACCGCCGCCAGACCTCAAGGCAGTGTCCACCCGGCTCCAGCAAGTGAGGTCCTGCTTGCTGGAGCCGGGTGGATGCTGCCGTGAGGTCTGGCGGCGGTGCCACATCCTCCTGCTACAGCGCTATGCTGCTGTAACTGCTGCACTCCCCCGTCTCCCCCCCCCCCATCTTCTCCTCTCGGCTCCCTCATCTCAATTCAACTTTTTTTAAAGTCGAATTGAGATGGCCATTGGATAGCCCATGTTGGATCCATTCCGACAAATGCATGTCGGAATGGATCCGACTTCAACTGAATATACCCCTTAATGTTAATTGTGTTTTTGGTTTAGTTGTTGCCAGTCTTATTTGAATATGAATGTAGTGTGAGTGTAATTGTTAGTGTCTTTTTCTTTTCTATGTCTTATATGTTTTTTTGTCTTGTCTGTCCTATATGTTAAGCGCCTTGAGTCCTATTGGAGAAAGAGCGCTATATAAATATAAATATAATAATAATAATAATAATAATAATATGTTTGGTGACTAGAGGGAGGAAAGGAGATGAGGTCAGGGAGACAGGGATAGTAGTGAGCAGGAAGTAGACATTCCTTTAGGATAGCAAGAAGCAGATGGCTATGAATCAGGGAGTCAAGTGACACAGATATTGTCCTTATCTGTGATACTTACACAAATGTTTATAGCATGGCCATGAGTTCCATGCTCCACCGCATTGTACTAAACAACAGCAAGCAGCAGATATCAAGATGTGTGTTTTGCAGTGACCCTAAGGCACTATGTGTTTCAAGTAGTATGCCAACAGTGGGTAAATAACAAACTTATTGAACATATACTGCTAAAAGCAATAAAATCATGCAATTAAGACAACACAATAAAAAGGCATGCAGTTACGTTGCCGGCAGTCAGGATACTGATGCCAGAATACCAACCACTGACCATGCCGCCAGCCGGAATCCTTGCTAACAGGGGATATTCCCACTTGTGGGTGTCCATGACACCCATAGAGTGGGAATAGAATCTGTAGCGAGTGCAGTGAGCCATTGCGCTCAGCCCCCTCCCGGCATTCTAGCGGCCGGGATCCCAGTGTCGGCATGCTGACCGGCATCCCATACCCAATGCAATAAAAATAGTATAGGCGATTATCATAATGGGAATAAACTCCAAGTGGAGTGAATAGTAGCTCCCATTTGGAGCAGATAGCTAATAAAGGAAGTCAAATAATTCCAGCTCCAAAGGAGCAGAAATGAAATAGCAGCATACTGTATAATAGATCATACCAGTAGGAGGAGGCGAGTGTCTTCCGGTAAGTAGCAGGTTATCTCTGGAAAAAAACACCCACAGGCTTCAACATCAAAAGCATCTGGTGGATGCTAGTGGCTGCATACAGGTTCCAGCGCATTTCAAGCTAGGTGAGCTCTTTTAACAGGTGTGGTCAGAGAACTCAACTCCAATATGGTCTCCACTTCCAATTTATTCTACTGTGTCATTTACCTGGCCCATCTATTTCAATGGAGACAAACCAAACCAGCATACCAACTACATCTAGGCCAACAAATCCACTTAGGTGCAGTCTGTAGACCAATAGATGCTGCGGAAGAAGACTCAAAAAGGGATTCACAGAAAAGAAAATATAATTCAGATTTTGAGAATATTTTATTCAGAAATATTCACCAATTGTGAAAAAATATATATGATATACAGTATAGTAAATGATTTCCTGAGATGCCTTTATTCTAATATAAAAGAGGGCCTAATATTGCAGACATGTTTGAGCTGTATCCCTTGTAGACTCTGTGGTCATTGCAATAGAATAATCACAGGTGAATTTGTTTCATCAGCATCTCCGTGTAGATCAATACCAGTAAAAGTATACGCTACATGTGAGATTAAAGCGATTATCTATTTTCTTAAATGCCCATGTGGCTATGAATGTATAGGTCAGACATCAAGAGTTGTTAAAGGAGGCGCAGGGAACATAAATGTAACATTAAAAGCTTCAATGCAGATGAAAGAAAAAACATGAAAATCCGGTTTGAAGACATTCTATTCAGCAGTAGACATAATATTTCTCAGTTATGCTGGGAGTTATTGGAAGAAGATGTTGTCACATAGAAGACACAATTTGAAACCATTACTTGCATATAGGGGTTATTTGGATTAAGATATTTAGGGACATTGTGACCAAGAGGCCTTACGGGGGTATTCATCTTCAGACAGCACTGAGATGCGATCGCATCTCCCCATCTGCCCCTGCATTTTGTACGTGCAGGATCTGCACTGCGCCAGCGGGGAGATGCAATCACACCTCAGTTATGCGAACGCCTCTGCTTGATTGACAGGCAGAGGCGTTTGCGAAGCGGTACGGGGTGGCACTGCAGCATTGTGGGGGGCGGCGATGCGGTGTTGGGTGGGCGTGTTGTCGGAAATGGGGTGCGGGTATGGAGTGGCTGCGTGACATCACACGCGTCCTCTGCGACCCAAAAAATGGCGGCTCTGTATCTACCTTCGCAGCCAGGCAGCGGAGACAGGTGTGGTTCCACAAATCAGTGATGCAATCGCAATTAGATTGTAATCACATCACTGCCGGGCATTTGCATGATGGGCAGCCTTGACCTGTGCTGGCAGCCCCCAGCATGTGATCGCAGCCAGTTGCAGTTTTGCTAACATAGCAAAAGTACAACTGAAGCTGAAAGACGGCCTTAATTTCTAATTCAATCTCAAAGGTTTTCTAAAATAACTAAATGTTCATCTTCATGACTACATGCTTTTTGTGCATATAGCTGTTTTTAAAAGTGATATTGTAATATTGCATAGAAAAAAGTAAATGTGTGTGTATTTATGTTTGTATATATGTACATATTTATATGTGATTGCTCTTGCCTCTGCTGGCTGCATACAGATATGTCCTCATACATTTTTGAAGCAGTCATTCAAATAGCCCCTCTTGCCACGCCAGGTCTCATGAGACTCTGCTAGAGTTTGGCATCTTGTTTGCTGAAAATGCGTCTTAGTTGCAACGCAATGTGACTCTGACGCACAAGAAGACTGTGCTGATTAATTTGCTATATGACAGCTGTATATCTGTTATGAGCCACGGCTGTGGCTCATTCCTGTTTTGCATTTTGGTTATGTATTTTATGTTATACTTCTGTTTATGTTCCCCGTGGGTGTCATGGGGTGTTCGGAGCTCACCCTTAAGGAGAGGGTACTGTTATGAACCACAGGTAGTGGTTCATTTCTATTTTGTGTTTGTAGTTGTCTTGCAGGCCAGGATTTCCCGTTGCTCTGGTTTGAGAATACGCTTGTTTGCTGCCGGTGGTGAGTCTGTGTAATTGCAGCTTGTTCCCATGTGTTCAGCCTCACCTGTCTGTTGATTGCACCTCTCAGTTGTGCAGCAGGGCAGCTGCACGACATAATTAATTAAGACTCTGTTATATTCTGGCTCAGTGCAATTCACAGATGCTGGTGATATTTCCAGAGTTCCAGAGTTCTGAGCTAGTCCCTGCCAGTTCCTGAGCTCCTGTCTAGCAGTGTCTGTCTAGCTGCTTCCAGTGTCGGTTCCAGTGTCAGTTCCAGTGTCTGATCCCGTGTCCTGCCGTGAAGCGTTCCTGTCCAGAAGTCCTGTGGCTTTGTCTGTGCCTGGTCAAGTGTCTGGCTTCTTGGTGTCCACCGGTCTGTCGTTTGGGATTCTGCGTGTCCTCCGGTTCTGAGAGTCTGTGTCGGCTGCATTGGGGGTTCCTGTCCGTTTGCCAGTATTTGTACCAATTCCGTGAGTAGCGGCTTTGCCGCGTCCGTCGGCCTAGGCCGCAGTATTCTTTGGTTATATTTTGTTACTGGTGTTTTACAGAGGGTTCTGCTTATGCTGTCACCGCCGGTACACAACAGTATTGTGTCGGCGTGTGGACAGCATTTCCTTTGTTGTTCTTTTCCTTTGGCGGCGTGCCGCACATATATTTAGTTTTAGGGTTGTTAGTAGCCCCTAGCCTTCTGTTTGCTTTAGTTAGAGGTCCCCTTGTTATTATCCTGTCTCAGTTCACGCCTTGTCTCACTCTAAGACCTGGGGGCATCGGAGTTGGGCAGACCTAATCCGCCCTTCAAACGCGGCTGCCGTGGGCCCAAGAAACCATAGTCACTCAGGCGTGAACTGACCACACGGGTGAAACAATGGAGGTAGGGTGCTAGGGGCTATTTCCACACCACACCTTATTTCAGTGTCACGTTCTGGTGCTCTGGACTCACTATGCAACATCTCCCTTGTTCTGAGCACCAGGAACCTAACATTATAACCAGCCATACAACAAAAAAGAAACAAAGCTAAATAGTAGTTTTTTCTTTTTTGGTCCAGTGTCTTGTCTAGAATCCAGTCCGGTGTTTAGAATCCAGTCCTGTCTAGAATTCAGTGTGCAGAATCCAGTCCTGTCAAGAATCGAGTCCTGTCTAGAACTCAGTGTGCAGAATCCAGTCCGGTGTTTAGAATCCAGTCCTGTCTAGAATTCAGAGTGCAGAATCCAGTCCGGTGTTTAAAAATCCAGTCTAGTCTTGTCTTGTCTAGTTTGAAATCCTCCTATGCAAGCCCTGCAAGCATCTCTCTCAGCCCTATACTCTGCTTTCAGTGCTTTGAAACCTGAGCGACTGGAAGTTTTGCAGCAATCCTTAAAGCAACTGCAAAACCTTCTGACTAAAATTTTGCTTATCTTGCCAGAAGTCGTTGAGAGTTCATCTACCTCTAAAGAGACTCTTGCTCACAGTATGGTGACAAGAGAATCCTCAGGTTCAGTTGGAGAGAAAAAGTTTAAAAGTTTTCTGCGGCCCAGGCTCTCAGAAGAGGAGCGTCTGCGTCGCAGAAACTTAAATTTATGCCTATATTGTGGGGGTTTAGGCCACTATCTGCAGACCTGTGAGTTGCGCAAGCCAAAGTGTGGCGACAAGTCCTGCCGTCTGGCCAAGTTGAGTCAGGATACAAGACCTACTCCTGTCTCTACTGTGGCAGAGGTACTTGTCACACAACCCACACTAAAAAGCACTCTGTCCTATAATTGGGGTCCTTGGGCTAGGGAGCCCCATTATAGATTCAGGAACCAAAGGAGAATGTTTCTCTCCTCTCTTGATTTTCCTGTTGAAGCAGAGTTGCAAACCCCTGGAGCGGTGCCCGATGCCCGGGGTCCTGGAGCGGTGCCCGATGCCCAGGGTCCTGGAGTGGTGCCTGATGCCCAGGGTCCTGGAGCGGTGCCCGATGCCCAGGGTCCTGGAGCGGTGCCCGATGCCCAGGGTCCTGGAGCGGTACCCGATGCCCAGAGTCCTGGAGCGGTACCCGATGCCCAGAGTCCTTGAGCGGTACCCGGTGCACAGAGTCCTGGAGCGGTACCCGATGCCCAGAGTCCTGGAGCGGTACCCGATGCCCAGAGTCCTGGAGCGGTACCCGATGCCCAGAGTCCTGGAGCGGTACCCGATGCCCAGAGTCCTGGAGCGGTACCCGATGCTCTAGGTTATAGAGGGACATCGAATATTATAGCTCAGGTGTCAATACCAGAAGGGGTCTCAGAAGCTGTTATCCCAGGTAGAGACTTGAAAAGCGCAACTCCAGAGAAGGTGTCTAAAACCAGAGTTCTAGAAGGGAACTCGAGAAGCAAAACCCCAGAAGGGATCTTTGAAGTAATATCCCCAAGTGGGGTCTCGAGAGACAAAGCCCCAAAGAAGGGTCTAGAAGTCGCTTCCCCAGGAAAGGACTCAAGAGGCATAGCATTAGTGGAGGTTCTGAAGGTTATAGCTTCAGCAAAAGTCCCGGAAGTCATTGTCCCGGGAGAAGTTTCGATAATTATCGACTCGGAGAGGGAGGCTGACGGCCCGGTCCCAGAGAGGGAGGCTGACGGCCCGGTCCCAGTAAAAGAATCCGAGGTGCTGACCCCAGCGGGGTTCCCGAAGGCCACTGCCCCAGCGGGGTACCCGAAGGCCACTGCCCCGGGTGGGGTTCAGAAAGTCACTGCCCCGAGCGGGGTTCAGAAAGTCACTGCCCCGAGCGGGGTTCAGAAAGTCACTGCCCCGGGTGGGGTTCCGAGGGCCACTGCCCCAGGTGGGGTTCAGAAAGTCACTGCCCCAGGTGGGGTTCAGAAAGTCTCAGCCTCGAGTAAGGTCAATAGTGACCAGGTCCTAGCAAAGCACTCTAGTCAGTCAGATGGGAAGGAAGCAGATCCTGACTCTGTTGATATCTCAACATCTATAATCTTTGATGGGGACTTAGTCCAATTTCTGGCGCTTTACAAACACTATTACACCATTTTGTTGTCTAGACCATTTCTGGGCATCACTTCAGAGAACCTAGTGCTCTATCTGATATATTCCTTTAGAGGAGAGCCTTTTGAGTGGGCGACCAGCCTAATGAAAGCTGAAGATCCCATTCTTCAGGATCCCCCAGCATTCAGTGATGCAGTTATTAAAAGATATGGTTCCAAAGAAATTGGTTCAGGTTCCACTAGGTCACCCGTCTTATCTGCTGAGAGTTCACCGTATACTGTAAACTCGGCACAAGAGTCTCAGCCCGTTGTTTTGACTGCAGGATGTGCTTTTCTGTCTTCTTCTAATAGTAGTACTTTGCCTGAAAGTTCAGCTCCCAAGGTTAAGAAACCAATCTCTGATTTGAACCCAGTCTTGCTGGGAGGTACCATCAGTTCAGACAATATTTGGGGAATTACCTTGGTCAGACCTCAAGAACTTTGTAAAAATAAGAAGAAGAAGAAAAAGAAATAATTATTGACTCTTGCCTTGATATAAAAAAAATATTTTTTCCCCCCTTGTCTTGTGTCCAGTGGCCACCGTCAAGGTAGGGGGGGGCACCGTTACAAGCTGTTGCCACAGCTTGTTTCTGTTAGACCAGTGTGTCAGTTTTTTTTTGTATCCCTTGTTTTGGAAAGTGTGAACTTTGGGGTCCTTTGACCCCTCCTCAAGGGGGGGGGGGGTAATGTTATGAGCCACGGCTGTGGCTCATTCCTGTTTTGCATTTTGGTTATGTATTTTATGTTATACTTCTGTTTATGTTCCCCGTGGGTGTCGTGGGGTGTTCGGAGCTCACCCTTAAGGAGAGGGTACTGTTATGAACCACAGGTAGTGGTTCATTTCTATTTTGTGTTTGTAGTTGTCTTGCAGGCCAGGATTTCCCGTTGCTCTGGTTTGAGAATACTCTTGTTTGCTGCCGGTGGTGAGTCTGTGTAATTGCAGCTTGTTCCCATGTGTTCAGCCTCACCTGTCTGTTGATTGCACCTCTCAGTTCTGCAGCAGGGCAGCTGCACGACATAATTAATTAAGACTCTCTGTTATATTCTGGCTCAGTGCAATTCACAGACGCTGGTGATATTTCCAGAGTTCCAGAGTTCTGAGCTAGTCCCTGCCAGTTCCTGAGCTCCTGTCTAGCAGTGTCTGTCTAGCTGCTTCCAGTGTTGGTTCCAGTGTCGGTTCCAGTGTCGGTTCCAGTGTCTGATCCCGTGTCCTGCCGTGAAGCGTTCCTGTCCAGAAGTCCTGTGGCTTTGTCTGTGCCTGGTCGAGTGTCTGGCTTCTTGGTGTCCACCGGTCTGTCGTTTGGGATTCTGCGTGTCCTCCGGTTCTGAGAGTCTGTGTCGGCTGCATTGGGGGTTCCTGTCCGTTTGCCAGTATTTGTACCAATTCCGTGAGTAGCGGCTTTGTCGCATCCGTCGGCCTAGGCCGCAGTATTCTTTGGTTATATTTTGTTACTGGTGTTTTACAGAGGGTTCTGCTTATGCTGTCACCGCCGGTACACAACAGTATTGTGTCGGCGTGTGGACAGCATTTCCTATGTTGTTCTTTTCCTTTGGCGGCGTGCCGCACATATATTTAGTTTTAGGGTTGTTAGTAGCCCCTAGCCTTCTGTTTGCTTTAGTTAGAGGTCCCCTTGTTGTTATCCTGTCTCGGTTCACGCCTTGTCTCACTCTAAGACCTGGGAGCATCGGAGTTGGGCAGACCTAATCCGCCCTTCAAACGCGGCTGCCGTGGGCCCAAGAAACCATAGTCACTCAGGCGTGAACTGGCCACACGGGTGAAACAATGGAGGTAGGGTGCTAGGGGCTATTTCCACACCACACCTTATTTCAGCGTCACGTTCTGGTGCTCTGGACTCACTACGCAACATCTCCCTTGTTCTGAGCACCAGGAACCTAACAATATCTGTGTGCAACTGACTCTCTGAATCTGTATATGAAGTGCTACAATATAGCAGGTGCAGCTTTTTTCTAATACAAGTTCTGTTATGCAGTGGGTAGGCCCATACTTTTGGCCAAAATTATGCAAAGAACCTTACTTTTATTTGATGTTACATTGCAAAATGTATTACAGTTCTGTTTAGTAATGTTTGGAGAGTGATTCAGTGCTACAAAGTGCTACAATGTAGCAGCTGCTTTGCAAAACAAGTTCTGTTCTGCTCTGTATACAGACTCAGTCACACACAATATACAAGTTTAATTTAATCTGCACAGTCTACTCATGTGCCCTAGTCGCATTGCAAAAAAGACACATAACTTTAGCCGATCAGCTAACTACAGTATAGTGTGAAGATACAGGGTTCAGCACATAAACAGTTCAGCACACTTCTGTAAATCAATTCCACATGACAATTCTCACCACAGACTCCTGACAGAACATTACTTCTAATACCCCTTTTACACCGCCAGCATATAACACAGGTTATTGCACATGAACATGCATAACCCATGTTGTTGGTTGGTGTAAAAGGGCCGAGTTGGAATAATCCGGGTCTAGTGACCGAGTATTCCAACTTGAGTAGTTTGCAGGGTTGAACACGAGTTCAACCCGACAAACTGTGCTGTGTAAACGGGAGCTGGGTCGCATCGTACAGTGAATGTATGGGCGGCGCTTGGAGATCATGTGAGGGTTGGAGACGGCAGTGTACCTGAAGCGGGTCACAGCCAGGTAGCACCCGTGTCAGGCTCCCGCAGTAGTTGGTGTAAAAGCGGTATTGGTCAAGGAGTATAGACTCTGACCTCAGCTCTCTGGGTAACTCTACTTAAACCCCAGAAGCTTCATATTGCAGGGGTGTTTTAATTTTTTCTTTGTCTTAGGATCTTAAGGCATTGGAATACAATACATATTCTAATCAGGGTGATTACATCAGCCAGAGAGCCATCCTGTCTGTCCAGCTTACTGTTGGACAATGGGCAGTAAACAAAAAGGGACAATTGTACATTATATGACTCAACAGTTGAGTGTCTACTGTGGTGTTAGCAAACAATAAGAAACCAGGTCTAACATGAATACTTTACCTAAAGTGTAACAGATAACAACACAATTGCATATATTAACAATATTAAGATTGATTCAAACACAATATGGGGGTGAGCAGGGACACGCCATGGGGATAAAAAGTACATATTTGATGTGGGAAATGAGGCATAACTATATTGTCACAGACCTCTCATTTTCTCATATATAGCATCAGCTATAGCCCCTAGAAGCACCATAAGCCTGCCAATATATTAAGAGGATTTGCTTTACTTTGGAAGTTCTCTGTTTTACTCCCATGATGTACTGGCCATCCAAGGGTAATTAGCAGTGTGAGATTTAAATGTGAAGCCACTGAGTGCTGTCCACTCCAAGTTCACGCACTGGGAACAGCTCACTGGAGGTGTGGTAGATGTTACTGGGATGATCTACAGCCCCTAGGTAAAATCTACCACTATATGTACAGTATTTTATAACATTGTTTGTGAATTGATAACTTGTGTCTGTATTATATTAAACATGTGTTGTATAAGAGCAGTATAATTGATTGATTGGATTGCATAGGGGGGGAGGGGGGCTAGACTGCGTGCCCAAACGAAAAACAATGAAAGGTTTAACCATGAGACTCATAGTGCCACACACAGGAAAAAAAAAAAAAAGAATGCAGGTGCACTTTCCAAACATTACTAATCAGAATTGTCATTTTGCAATTTAACATCAGATAAAAGTGAGGTTCTTTGCATAATTATGGCCAAAAGTATGGGCCTTCCCATTACGTCAAGGTGCCCTCCTCATCAGGTAGGTCCCTAACATTCTAAAGGTTCAAGGCCAGGGCACGGGACACCCCCAGGTCGGACCAACCAAACCACCCCAACACACCACACTAGTGATAGCAAGTAAAGTGTTAAAGGATGTTAGATAAGTAAAAGCAGCTGCTATGTGATGAGTGTTACATGGGTAAGAGATAATAATAATAATAATAATAATAATAATAATAATAATAAAAACACAAATAGGGTGCAGTAAAGTGCTAAATTAAGTGTTACATTATGATGCCCTGAAGCAGCTTGGCCAAACCACCCCAAGTGGCATACATGTACACAATATAGAATATAAAGGGGGGCCTTAGACTGTACACCCTAACTAAACATAATGAGAGGTTCTACCATGCTGAGACTTGTAGTGCCACACACAGAAAAAAAGAATGCAGGTGTTCTCTACAAATATTACTAATGAGAATTGTAATACATTTTGCAATTTAACATCAAATGAAACTAAGGATCTTTGCATAATTGTGGCCAAAAGTATGGGCTTACCCACTGCGTCCAGGTGACTTCATCATCAGGTAGGTCCCTAGCATTCATTAATTGGGATGCGGTCAAGATTTCGACCGCCGGGATTCCGGCCGGCGGCATTTAGTACCGATCCCCATTAATTGGCTGATTAAATACATTTTAACTTTGACTGGCAAAGTTCAACTTTATATTGTGTCATCAGATATAAGAATAAAAAGATATATTACTGGCAAAAAAAAAGATTTTTTTCAGCAATTTTAATGACATTGGGCCTGATTAATGGTTGTAAGGAATTGCACAGCTTAAGGAAGAGACTGTGCAATTTTGTATCATTAAAATTCTATTGCAGCAGGAGGCGTCTGTCGGAGATGGACGCCTTCTGTTTGCATTAGAAAGGATCAAAGTGCTGTGTTTGAGGACACAGCCTTGGATCACCTTTGAAACCACCGTGACCGATTCTCAATGGTTTTGAAGTCTGCGTCGTGGACCCATCACGCCTACAAAATGGGGGCGACATGCCCATGTTTTGAAGAACAGTACCGGGTGCTGCCTCTCCTCCACCCCCAAACACTGCAGCATGTCAATCATGTTGCGGCTGACGGGACTGTGAGCGACATTGCGGGACCCTTTCTGCACATATGCAGAACAAGTCTTGCGCCTGCACAGACCCCAAACATTGTATTCGTACTCAAACCATTGGGTTGTGTATGAATATGAATCAGGCCCATAGTGCACACATGATACACATGAGACATTGAGACTGAAGAAAGGTCAGTATGTGTATAAGAGTACTTATGTGACAGCATACTGTGCTTTATATCTGATGAAGGGTTGTGATATTATTACTGTCCCCTCTGTGATTCAATAAAACAAAGGTGTTTCTTTTATGTTGTTTTCCATAGTTACAGTATACACTACTAGTCTGACATTTGGACACCCTGCAGGATCATGTTATTTTTTTTTTATTTGGTTCCATGTTACTGGTGTTATCAGTAGTATTAATTAGCTTTTTATCATGTCAAAAAGACATTTGCATCTTTAACTAAGTTAGTTAATTTATTTCACTGTGAGAGTATGCTAATTGTTGAAAGTTCCCATTGCAATAATGTTGATGAAATGTTGCTAAATGTTGCTAAACTTTCAATATTTAGCAAATGAACAGTTACATATAACAAGTGAATTAACCACTTAAAGATGTATGAATCTGTTTAAATGGAGCTTTTTATTAATTTTAATTGGTCTGGACCAATGGCGTATCTATAATGGGTGCAGAGTGTGTGGTGCACACGGGCCTCTGGGTCCAAGGGCTCCCACAATGCTCACCCTACACCCATTTTTTCAATACTTACCTCTCCCGTGTTGCCAGCAGCAGCGCAATACAAGTCACTGGGAAAATAGTGAAGTAGCCATTTTTCCAGTGTTTTGTGCATACGCAGTAGGAAAATGGCTGCTCCATTATTTTCCCGGAGACCTGCATATGCGGAGTAGACTCTGGTGCTCCAAGTCTATTGTGCTGCTGGCTGGAGAGGAGGGAGACCCAGACAAAAGCCGCACATGGACATCACACATTACATCCAGCCACGTCCAGGCAGGAAAGCAGGGACACATCATACAGTGAGAGGGCATGGAGGTTAATCACACAGCCCCAGCAGTCCAGGGCATCAATCAGGCAGCACGGAATGCAGGAGGTCAGCCTGAGCGGAGGAGAAATCAACCCACTCGGTACAGAGAACATGTGGGCAGCATACACAGAGGCACTTCCTGTCCAGGGAACATGCAGCCCAGCAAGAGGAAAGGGAGCAGAGGGGTGCCACCTGGTGGTCGGAGAGCGGAAGGACAGACACAGACAGGGCATTCGAGCAAGAGAGCGGCGTGCAGAGGGGTAAGCACTGCCAGGGACAAGGATGCAGCTGCAGAAGCAGAGAGCCAGCGCATGCTGGTGGACGTGTTGGCAGAGGGCACAGAGTCGGACGGGCATGAATCAGGGGAGGAGGAGCGGGGCAGCAGCATGGTGCTGCAGGAGAAAAAACAACCATCTACAGGATCGTATCGTCAGCAGCACTCGCCTACATCACATGAATGGCCCACCGGTGTTATGCAGTGGTAGGGGCCCATGATTAGAGGTGTGGCCAATCTCCAAAGGGGGTGTTGCCAGCCACCACAGAGGTTTGGCTAACCATTATAGAGTATCTGGTCTGGACTCCTTGATAATTTATATAGTAATTAATGCTAGTGCATGGATGATAATGTGCCAGATTAATGACAGCAATGTACTGTAGAGAATACATCATAATCCTGTGCAGTATAAGGTAACATGTATAATATATAATTCAAGTGCACAGTCTAGAACCTGATCCCTAGAGGAGGAGGGCCCCCCAGGTAGTGGGGCCTACCGGTGGTTTCCCCTGTACCCCTGTGGGCCAGTCCGAGCCTGGCCACCATGTATCGAGCCACAGGGGAGATAACGGAAGCAGCAGAGGCAGCCGAGCAAGGTCACCAGAGATGAGGGGAAAGTGGGTCTTTCTTGCGGAAACCCAGAAATACAACAGCCCTGCACGGCAGCCAGGATTCACCCCCAGCCGCCAGGGATATATGGAGCATCACCGGGCAACATCAGAGGACAACAGATCCCGGGAGGGTAGGCAGGGTTTCTTCACCCATTCCCCCCGGTTGATCTCCCCCCCCCCAGGAGAGGTTACCACAACCTTACTACCCCCTCCAGCGGACAACAGGCAATGCAAGATTTTCTGACGGAAGCCAGAGGAGGGGGGACGGCGAACCAAAGCATACCCAAGATCATCGCGGCACTGGCCTTTTCCAGCCGGGAAGCAACACAGGCGGGCGCCATGGCAAGCGCAGCAGAGGGGTTGAGGACAGAGGCCGTCGCCCAGGCAAGCACGGCGCTGGGAAGCAACGGATCGCCATCA
Source organism: Pseudophryne corroboree (assembly GCF_028390025.1). Lineage (NCBI taxonomy): Eukaryota > Metazoa > Chordata > Amphibia > Anura > Myobatrachidae > Pseudophryne > Pseudophryne corroboree. The sequence continues at coordinate 340,221,472 of NC_086444.1, read as the reverse complement.
CACAGGAACGGTGAGTTAACTATTGTGTGTAATGCTTATGCTGTAAATGACATGTTAGTGCACGGTAATAGCGCACAAAGTTTTGCAGTTTCCAATTTAGCGCAGGGCGGTTTGCACAGCATTGTGCAGAGCTCAGGGGCATTGGGGGCTAATGTTAGCGAGCAGACCGAAAGGGGGGAAAGTGAGTCTGAGTCAGAGGATGATGAGAAGTGTAAAGAGCTAAAGGAGCAGCTACGCTTGGCACGTGAGAATATTAAGAAAAAGAAGTTGGCAGCCCCAGGGTCTGACGTGGTATTGAGCAGAATAGAGCAAGCTGAGACGGTTAAGTCGGGTTTCTTGCAGCAAGGAGGAGCGATAGACAATGAGCTAGATGCGCTAGACTCGCACCTACCCATGCGGCTCAGGAAGGAGAATGTGAAGGGAGACTTTATAGATATATGCTCCCTTACTGAGGAGGGCTGGATGGAGAAAGAAAGATGTAGCGAGAAAGGGAGTTGGCAGAAAGAGTCCTATAAAACTATTGAGCACTGGGTAACTGGAATGTTGGCATACTCAGGCTGTTATGTGGCCGCGTACCCCGACATGGCGATGAATATGTTGAAGTACATTAACCTCATCTACTCCATGTATAAGGATCGAGGGGGACAAGCTTGGCGCAAATATGACGAGGCGTTCAGGCTCAGAGCGCAGGGACAGAAGCCAATTAAGTTTGGCGCAAGAGACATTGGGCTATGGTTTAAAGTGCAGGCTAGGGGCGCAGTCGAGAAGGGTAGCGCGACGCAAAAGCTAGCAGGGAGGCCTGGCACGGCCAAGCAAGACAAGCTTAAATGCTATGCCTTTAATGATGCGCGTTGTACCAGACCCTCCTGTAGATTTAAACACGCTTGCACCCTCTGTAACGGGAGTCACCCAGCAAAAGAGTGCTTTAAGCAGAAAGGTGAGAAGGTATCCGGAGCGACTGTCTCTGGCAAAAGCAACTAGCCCAGTGAGGCTAGGGGGAATCTGGGAGTGGCTGTCCGGATACCCCATGTGGGCAGAAGCCAAGCTGCTACAGGAGGGCTTCATGGGGGGTTTTAGGATCCCCATAAAGAAGCCCGTCGCCCCAAGCGAATGCACCACGAACCTGCAATCCATCTGCGCGCAGCCAGAGGCGGCACGCGAAAAAATTGTTAAGGAATTGGCCCTAGATAGTAGAGATGAGCGGGTTCGGTTCCTCTGAATCCGAACCCGCCCGAACTTCAGGTTTTTTTACACGGGTCCGAGCAGGCTCGGATCTTCCCGCCTTGCTCGGCTAACCCGAGCGCACCCGAACGTCATCATCACGCTGTCGGATTCTCGCGAGGCTCGGATTCTATCGCGAGACTCGGATTCTATATAAGGAGCCGCGCGTCGCCGCCATTTTCACACGTGCATTGAGAGTCATAGGGAGAGGACGTGGCTGGCGTCCTCTCCGTTTAGAGAAGAGAGAGACACAGTATTTTGGGGAGCATTATTAGGAGGAGTACTACTATACTGTATACTACTATACTACTTGCTGAAGTGATATTTATAGATTAGATAGTGTGACTGTAAGTGTATTATCTGACTTGTGGGGGAGACACTGACAGTGGGGAGCAGTTAGAGTCTGAGAGCAGGACTCAGGAGTACATATAACGTACAGTGCACACTTTTGCTGCCAGAGTCAGTGCCACACTGCCATTGTTGTGACCACACTGACCACCAGTATAATAATATATTTTGTGATTGTCTGCTTAGGCCTCGGAGTACTAGTTGCAAGTTGCAACGTGACCTGAAGTGACCACCAGTTTAATAATCAATCACCACCAGTTTAATATATATATATATATATATATATATATATATATATAATTGTATATAATATATATATATATATATATATAATATTGTATACCACCTACCCGTGTTTTTTTTTTTTCATTCTTCTTTATACATACTACTATAGTAGCTTACTGTAGCAGTCTGCGGTGCTGTGCTGACCTGACAGTGTCCAGCAGGTCCGTCATCAGTCATTACATAATAAATATATATAGTACCTGTCCGGCTGCAGTACTAGTGATATTATATTGATTTCATCTCATTATCAATAATTTATCATCCAGTCTAGACTCTATATTAGCAGCAGACACAGTACGTTAGTCCACGGCTGTAGCTACCTCTGTGTCGGCACTCGGCAGTCCATCCATAATTGTATACCACCTACCCGTGGTTTTTTTTTTCTTTCTTCTTTGTACATACTACTATAGTATAGTAGCTTACTGTAGCAGTCTGCGGTGCTGCTGAGCTGACAGTGTCCAGCAGGTCCGTCATCAGTCATCATTACCTAATAAATATATTATCTACCTGTCCGGCTGCAGTACTAGTGATATTATATATACATACATATATATATTGATTTCATCTCATTATCAATCATCCAGTCTATATTAGCAGCAGACACAGTACGTTAGTCCATGGCTGTAGCTACCTCTGTGTCGGCACTCGGCAGTCCATCCATAATTGTATACCACCTACCCGTGTTTTTTTTCTTCTTCTTTGTACATACTACTATAGTATAGTAGCTTACTGTAGCAGTCTGCGGTGCTGCTGAGCTGACAGTGTCCAGCAGGTCCGTCATCAGTCATCATTACCTAATAAATATATTATCTACCTGTCCGGCTGCAGTACTAGTGATATTATATATACATACATATATATATATTGATTTCATCTCATTATCATCCAGTCTATATTAGCAGCAGACACAGTACGGTAGTCCACGGCTGTAGCTACCTCTGTGTCGGCACTCGGCAGTCCATCCATAATTGTATACCACCTACCCGTGTTTTTTTTTTTCTTTCTTCTTTGTACATACTACTATAGTATAGTAGCTTACTGTAGCAGTCTGCGGTGCTGCTGAGCTGACAGTGTCCAGCAGGTCCGTCATCAGTCATCATTACCTAATAAATATATTATCTACCTGTCCGGCTGCAGTACTAGTGATATTATATATACATACATATATATATATTGATTTCATCTCATTATCATCCAGTCTATATTAGCAGCAGACACAGTACGGTAGTCCACGGCTGTAGCTACCTCTGTGTCGGCACTCGGCAGTCCATCCATAATTGTATACCACCTACCCGTGGTTTTTTCTTTTTCTTTCTTCTTTGTACATACTACTATAGTATAGTAGCTTACTGTAGCAGTCTGCGGTGCTGCTGAGCTGACAGTGTCCAGCAGGTCCGTCATCAGTCATCATTACCTAATAAATATATTATCTACCTGTCCGGCTGCAGTACTAGTGATATTATATATACATACATATATATATATTGATTTCATCTCATTATCAATCATCCAGTCTATATTAGCAGCAGACACAGTACGTTAGTCCACGGCTGTAGCTACCTCTGTGTCGGCACTCGGCAGTCCATCCATAAGTATACTAGTATCCATCCATCTCCATTGTTTACCTGAGGTGCCTTTTAGTTGTGCCTATTAAAATATGGAGAACAAAAATGTTGAGGTTCCAAAATTAGGGAAAGATCAAGATCCACTTCCACCTCGTGCTGAAGCTGCTGCCACTAGTCATGGCCGAGACGATGAAATGCCAGCAACGTCGTCTGCCAAGGCCGATGCCCAATGTCATAGTACAGAGCATGTCAAATCCAAAACACCAAATATCAGTAAAAAAAGGACTCCAAAACCTAAAATAAAATTGTCGGAGGAGAAGCGTAAACTTGCCAATATGCCATTTACCACACGGAGTGGCAAGGAACGGCTGAGGCCCTGGCCTATGTTCATGGCTAGTGGTTCAGCTTCACATGAGGATGGAAGCACTCAGCCTCTCGCTAGAAAACTGAAAAGACTCAAGCTGGCAAAAGCACCGCAAAGAACTGTGCGTTCTTCGAAATCCCAAATCCACAAGGAGAGTCCAATTGTGTCGGTTGCGATGCCTGACCTTCCCAACACTGGACGTGAAGAGCATGCGCCTTCCACCATTTGCATGCCCCCCTGCAAGTGCTGGAAGGAGCACCCGCAGTCCAGTTCCTGATAGTCAGATTGAAGATGTCAGTGTTGAAGTACACCAGGATGAGGAGGATATGGGTGTTGCTGGCGCTGGGGAGGAAATTGACCAGGAGGATTCTGATGGTGAGGTGGTTTGTTTAAGTCAGGCACCCGGGGAGACACCTGTTGTCCGTGGGAGGAATATGGCCGTTGACATGCCTGGTGAAAATACCAAAAAAATCAGCTCTTCAGTGTGGAGGTATTTCAACAGAAAAGCGGACAACAGGTGTCAAGCCGTGTGTTGCCTTTGTCAAGCTGTAATAAGTAGGGGTAAGGACGTTAACCACCTCGGAACATCCTCCCTTATACGTCACCTGCAGCGCATTCATAATAAGTCAGTGACAAGTTCAAAAACTTTGGGTGACAGCGGAAGCAGTCCACTGACCAGTAAATCCCTTCCTCTTGTAACCAAGCTCACGCAAACCACCCCACCAACTCCCTCAGTGTCAATTTCCTCCTTCCCCAGGAATGCCAATAGTCCTGCAGGCCATGTCACTGGCAATTCTGACGATTCCTCTCCTGCCTGGGATTCCTCCGATGCATCCTTGCGTGTAACGCCTACTGCTGCTGGCGCTGCTGTTGTTGCTGCTGGGAGTCGATGGTCATCCCAGAGGGGAAGTCGGAAGACCACTTGTACTACTTCCAGTAAGCAATTGACTGTCCAACAGTCCTTTGCGAGGAAGATGAAATATCACAGCAGTCATCCTGCTGCAAAGCGGATAACTGAGGCCTTGACAACTATGTTGGTGTTAGACGTGCGTCCGGTATCCGCCGTTAGTTCACAGGGAACTACACAATTTCTTGAGGTAGTGTGCCCCCGTTACCAAATACCATCTAGGTTCCACTTCTCTAGGCAGGCGATACCAAAAATGTACACAGACCTCAGAAAAAGACTCACCAGTGTCCTAAAAAATGCAGCTGTACCCAATGTCCACTTAACCACGGACATGTGGACAAGTGGAGCAGGGCAGGGTCAGGACTATATGACTGTGACAGCCCACTGGGTAGATGTATGGACTCCCGCCGCAAGAACAGCAGCGGCGGCACCAGTAGCAGCATCTCGCAAACGCCAACTCTTTCCTAGGCAGGCTACGCTTTGTATCACCGCTTTCCAGAATACGCACACAGCTGAAAACCTCTTACGGCAACTGAGGAAGATCATCGCGGAATGGCTTACCCCAATTGGACTCTCCTGTGGATTTGTGGCATCGGACAACGCCAGCAATATTGTGTGTGCATTAAATATGGGCAAATTCCAGCACGTCCCATGTTTTGCACATACCTTGAATTTGGTGGTGCAGAATTTTTTTAAAAACGACAGGGGCGTGCAAGAGATGCTGTCGGTGGCCAGAAGAATTGCGGGACACTTTCGGCGTACAGGCACCACGTACAGAAGACTGGAGCACCACCAAAAACTACTGAACCTGCCCTGCCATCATCTGAAGCAAGAAGTGGTAACGAGGTGGAATTCAACCCTCTATATGCTTCAGAGGTTGGAGGAGCAGCAAAAGGCCATTCAAGCCTATACAATTGAGCACGATATAGGAGGTGGAATGCACCTGTCTCAAGCGCAGTGGAGAATGATTTCAACGTTGTGCAAGGTTCTGATGCCCTTTGAACTTGCCACACGTGAAGTCAGTTCAGACACTGCCAGCCTGAGTCTGGTCATTCCCCTCATCAGGCTTTTGCAGAAGAAGCTGGAGACATTGAAGGAGGAGCTAACACGGAGCGATTCCGCTAGGCATGTGGGACTTGTGGATGGAGCCCTTAATTCGCTTAACAAGGATTCACGGGTGGTCAATCTGTTGAAATCAGAGCACTACATTTTGGCCACCGTGCTCGATCCTAGATTTAAAGCCTACCTTGGATCTCTCTTTCCGGCAGACACAAGTCTGCTGGGGTTGAAAGACCTGCTGGTGAGAAAATTGTCAAGTCAAGCGGAACGCGACCTGTCAACATCTCCTCCTTCACATTCTCCCGCAACTGGGGGTGCGAGGAAAAGGCTCAGAATTCCGAGCCCACCCGCTGGCGGTGATGCAGGGCAGTCTGGAGCGACTGCTGATGCTGACATCTGGTCCGGACTGAAGGACCTGACAACGATTACGGACATGTCGTCTACTGTCACTGCATATGATTCTCTCACCATTGAAAGAATGGTGGAGGATTATATGAGTGACCGCATCCAAGTAGGCACGTCACACAGTCCGTATTTAGAGATTAATTGCTTCTTTTTTGGTGGGGGTCCAAACCAACCCGTCATTTCAGTCACAGTCGTGTGGCAGACCCTGTCACTGAAATGATGGGTTGGTTAAAGTGTGCATGTCCTGTTTATACAACATAAGGGTGGGTGGGAGGGCCCAAGGACAATTCCATCTTGCACCTCTTTTTTCTTTAATTTTTCTTTGCGTCATGTGCTGTTTGTGGAATGTTTTTTGGAAGGGCCATCCTGCGTGACACTGCAGTGCCACTCCTAGATGGGCCCGGTGTTTGTGTCGGCCACTAGGGTCGCTTATCTTACTCACACAGCTACCTCATTGCGCCTCTTTTTTTCTTTGCGTCATGTGCTGTTTGGGGAGGGTTTTTTGGAAGGGCCATCCTGCGTGACACTGCAGTGCCACTCCTAGATGGGCACGGTGTTTGTGTCGGCCACTAGGGTCGCTTATCTTACTCACACAGCTACCTCATTGCGCCTCTTTTTTTCTTTGCGTCATGTGCTGTTTGGGGAGGGTTTTTTGGAAGGGCCATCCTGCGTGACACTGCAGTGCCACTCCTAGATGGGCCCGGTGTTTGTGTCGGCCACTAGGGTCGCTTATCTTACTCACACAGCTACCTCATTGCGCCTCTTTTTTTCTTTGCGTCATGTGCTGTTTGGGGAGGGTTTTTTGGAAGGGCCATCCTGCGTGACACTGCAGTGCCACTCCTAGATGGGCACGGTGTTTGTGTCGGCCACTAGGGTCGCTTATCTTACTCACACAGCTACCTCATTGCGCCTCTTTTTTTCTTTGCGTCATGTGCTGTTTGGGGAGGGTTTTTTGGAAGGGCCATCCTGCGTGACACTGCAGTGCCACTCCTAGATGGGCCCGGTGTTTGTGTCGGCCACTAGGGTCGCTTATCTTACTCACACAGCTACCTCATTGCGCCTCTTTTTTTCTTTGCGTCATGTGCTGTTTGGGGAGGGTTTTTTGGAAGGGCCATCCTGCGTGACACTGCAGTGCCACTCCTAGATGGGCCCGGTGTTTGTGTCGGCCACTAGGGTCGCTTATCTTACTCACACAGCTACCTCATTGCGCCTCTTTTTTTCTTTGCGTCATGTGCTGTTTGGGGAGGGTTTTTTGGAAGGGCCATCCTGCGTGACACTGCAGTGCCACTCCTAGATGGGCACGGTGTTTGTGTCGGCCACTAGGGTCGCTTAGCTTAGTCATCCAGCGACCTAGGTGCAAATTTTAGGACTAAAAATAATATTGTGAGGTGTGAGGTATTCAGAATAGACTGAAAATGAGTGGAAATTATGGTTTTTGAGGTTAATAATACTTTGGGATCAAAATGACCCCCAAATTCTATGATTTAAGCTGTTTTTTAGTGTTTTTAAAAAAAAACACCCGAATCCAAAACACACCCGAATCCGACAAAAAAAATTCTGTGAGGTTTTGCCAAAACGCGGTCGAACCCAAAACACGGCCGCGGAACCGAACCCAAAACCAAAACACAAAACCCGAAAAATTTCAAGTGCACATCTCTACTAGATAGGATGGCGGGTCCGTTCAAGGCCCCACCGCTGCCAGGCTTAGTAATTTCCCTTTTGGGCCTAGTACCGAAGAAAGCAGTAGGGAAGTTCAGTCTCATTCGGCACCTATCTTTCCCGGAAGGGGAGTCAGTAAATGACGCCCTAGACGAGGAGCAATGTTCGGTGCAATACCAGTCATTTGATCAGGCGATTGCTATGGTTAAAGGGCAGGGGAAAGGATCATTGTTAGTAAAGCTAGACATTGATTCAGCATTTAGATTGCTCCCCCTGCACCCAGACAGTTTCCATCTCATGGAGTTTTGTTTTGACGGTTATTTTTTCATAGAGAAGTGCCTGCCCATGGGCTGCGCCATATCCTGCGCATTGTTTGAAACATTCAGCTCATTCCTGCAATGGTGCCTGGAGGAGCGCACAGGGCGCAAGGCGGTGGTAATTTTCTCCTGGCAGGTCCAGCGCAATCAGATCAATGTGGGCAGTTGCTGCAGGAGCTACAGCGTATGCTAGGCGAATTCGGGGTTCCAATTGCCACGGAAAATACAGAAGGCCCAAAAACAGTAATTTCTTACCTGGGCATAGAGATAGACACGGTGAGAATGGAGTGCCGGCTTCTAGCAGAGAAGGTGCAGAAGCTAGGCTACGAAGTAGGGGCATGCACCAGGGCTAACAAAGTCACCCTAGAGAGGATGCAATCGTTGCTAGGCCTCCTCAATTTTGCCTGCCGGGTAATCCCCATGGGTAGAATTTTCAAGAGACGGTTAGAGAGGGCCACTGCTGGTGTGAAGAGAAGACACCACCTCATATGCATCAGCAGGGACTTGAAAGATGATTTGTTGGTATGGGAGGGGTTTTTGCAGCACTTCAATGGGGTGCTCATTTGGCCTAAAGCTGCGCAGTCAAGCTGCGCGTTGGAGTTGTTCACGGACGCGGCGGGGGCCACAGGTTTTGGGGCATATTGGCAAGGCGAATGGTGTGCAGAGTCATGGCCAGACAGGTGGAAGGAGAAAGGCCTCACAAAGAACCTGGCAGCCTTAGAGTTATTTCCCATAGTGGTAGCGGTAGGCATCTGAGGCCAGAGGCTCGCGAACAGACATATTCAGTTTTGGTGCGACAACATGGGAGTGGTGCAAGCTATAAACAATCAGTCTGCTTCGTCACCCCCAGTAGTAAAATTACTGCTAGGTTAAGTGGCGGCATGCCTCCGCCACAACATCACGTTCAGGGCTAAGCATGTGCCCAGCGAGCAGAATGTGATCGCAGATGCGCTGTCGCATCAAAAATGGGAGCTATTTAGGGCAGAAGCACCGCTTGCACAGGAAGAAGGCTTAACATGCCGCTCTCATCTTTGGCAGATAGTCGAGCCTGTCTAGGCGAGCTGGTGGAAAGGTCCCTGGCACCCAAGACGTGGAAAGCCTACAGGGCAGCTTGGGGGAAGTGGCAGCAATTTCAGAGGAGAGGAGACTCACAAGGGCGAGACCCCTTGCGCCAGTTACTGTCCTTTCTGGGTAAGATGAGGCAAGAAGGGGTGTCGAAAGCCTCGTCCAGCACCACACTAGCAGGTATTTCCTTCTTTTCCAAGTTGCATGGCAAAGGGGATGATACTAAAGTCTTTTTGGTGCGCACCATGATGAGGGGATGGGCCAGGGCAGAGCCAAGGAGGCCGGATAAGCGCGAGCCAGTAACTGAGGAAAGGCTCAGGAGCATTACCCGCGTCATACAGGGCATGTGCACTGATAAGTATGAGGCAAAGCTGTTCAGGACAGCTTTTACTATGGAGTTTGGTGAAGCATTTAGAGTGGGGGAGTTGGTAGCGCAATCAAGCAAGACAGCAGGAATCGGCTTGCTATTCAAAAACGTGGTGGTGAAAGAAGACATGGTCTTGTGCAGGATCCACAGGTCAAAGACGGACCAAGGGGGAAAAGGGAGATGGATCCGGCTAGGCCGGCACCAGGACTCAGCAATTTGCCCAGTTGTGGCAGCGCTAAGGTTCTGGGGGGTCAGGCCAGCAGTAGGGGAACATTTTCTGATTCACGTAGATAGGGCGGCCCTCACCAGGTACCAGTTTGCAGCAGTTTTCAAGAGATGCGTGGCAGCATTGGGCTGGAACGCAAGCAAGTATGGGACGCATTCCTTCAGGATTGGCGCGGCTACGTCCGCAGCCAGTCAAGGGCGCACCGTGGAGGAGATAACGGGGCTGGGGAGGTGGAGGTCAGACAGTTATAAGACGTATGTCAGGCCAGTGGTAGCGACAATGTCGCAAGAGCTATCATTGTAACCTGCTGACACCTCCCTCTCCCCCCCCCCCCCCCCCTCCCCCCCCGCGTGCTTCACAGGGATCAGTGCAAAAAGAAAGATTTGGATCGTGGGCCATTCGTGCGTGCATTGGGCAGCGCAGCGTGCTGCAGTATGGCCATACGGGCGGCAGCTGGGGCTGCAGCCGGAATCAAGGAAGGTATTTTGTTACGGCAACAGGGGCATGGCATGGGCACAGGTCAGAGAGACACTGTGCAAGGCAGAGCAGTTGGCAGGGCGGCCGGACGTGATAGTGTTGCACCTTGGCAGGAATGATCTGGGCAAGGTCAAGTCGCTAGACATTATTAGGATGGCCCGGGTGGACATTGCGTGGATAAAGGGGCAGTGGAGCAACGTTCACATAATATGGTCAAAAATCATCCCAAGGCTAGCATGGAGAGGAGCCAGTTTATGGTCAGGAATTGGCCCGTAAGAAGGTAAATGCAGCCATCAGCAAGTTGGTCACAGCCAGCGGTGGTAGTGTCATTCAGAACAATGAACTGGCCGGTAAATGCAAAGGTTTGTACAGGAGCGATGGGGTGCACCTGTCCGACATAGGCCTGGATATTTTCAACAATTCCTTGCAGGAAGCCCTGGAGCGAGTAAGGTGGTAGCGCAGGATGGGGCTTCGGTCCCCGCCCAGCGGGGACCTCGTGTGGCGGGGAGGGAGCGGTGCACAAGGCATGAAAGGAGGGGATTTACAGAATGCCTTGCATATTCACCAATAGGTGGCCGCATGCCTGGTTCCAGCATTAATACGGCAGGGGCCATACGGGTTGCACGCCAAGGTATGGTGCTGTGCGGATGGTAGCTGGTCCCAAAATGGTAGGGGTCGTGGTCCCGTAACCACATGGTGGGGTCAGGCACGCCCCGGGTAGTACCAAATTGTAGGAGGAGGGGCCGCATACCCACGAAGGCGGGGCGGCCACACCTCAGGTGGTACAACGTTGCATGAGCATGGCGCACCGCTCCCCTTGTTTTTCGTGCCCTGCAGTTTGTTTTGGTTGTGATTATGTTTTTAATCAATAAAGCTGTGACCTTTTGATTTGCCCAAGAAATGAAGTTGTCTTGTCTCAGTTATTGGTTGACCAAAGAGAGGTGCCGGCATGTCGCCCACTCCCTCCTTAAAGGGGCGAAGGTAGCCAAAGATGGCCCCCGCAGCCAGATAAGGGGGAGAGGCGCAAGGCAGCTCATGGGGGCAATGGAGGGAACCCCCCAGGCAGGGGGGATGGGGGGGAGGTAGCAGCCAGCACACCTGTCCCCCTTTTAGCACCTGGCTGATCATAACGGCCAGTGAGGGTTAGAGGATTTAATTGCAGGGGAGTGGGCAGCAGGAGGTTTATATGCTGGGAGCCGGGGGGGCTGAGTGCATTCACCCCCCAGCAAGGACAAGACGCCCGCCCACCCAGCCCGGTGAGTTAAAAAGGTAGAGGTGTCTAAGTGGTCATAGGCGGCAGCCAGGAGGTGTGAAGAATTATGTAACGATGTTGGATATTGCATGTCATTGTTTTATATATAACTATAAAAATAAAAAAAATAAAAAAAGGAAGAAAAAGAAACATTTGTGATTTTTCAAGTTCATGTTCTTACATTGCTGTATAGGTTGTTGAGAAGGATGTTATTGTCACAGTTGGTCGGCGGGGAGGGAGCGGTGCACAAGGCATGAAAGTAGGGGATTTACAGAATGCCTCGCATATTCATCAATAGGTGGCCGCACGCCTGGTTCCAGCATTAAGACGGCAGGGGCCATACGGGTTGCGCGCCAAGGTATGGTGCTGTGCGGATGGTAGCTGGTCCCAAAATGGTAGGGGGCGTGGTCCCGTAACCACATGGTGGGGTCGGGCACGCCCCGGGTAGTACCAAATTGTAGGAGGCGGGGCCACATACCCACAAAGGCGGGGCGGCCACGCCTCAGGTGGTACAACGTTGCGTGAGCATGGTGCACCGCTCCCCTTGTTTTTCGTGCCCTGCAGTTTGTTTTGGTTGTGATTATGTATTTAATCAATATACAGGGGGACCGCTCATTTCACCCAGCAGTATTTGTTGGGACTGGTGCCTCCTTGTGTGTCTCATTAATACCTATGTATCCAAAGTACCTTGCACCACTGGGAACACATGAATAGAGAGTTCAAATCCTGACTGTACTGGGTTTCACAGATGGAAATATTGGCCCTCATTCCGAGTCGTTCGCTCGGTATATTTCATCGCATCGCAGTGAAATTCCGCTTAGTACGCATGCGCAATATTCGCACTGTGACTGCGCCAAGTAATTTAACAATGAAGATAGTATTTTTACTCACGGCTTTTTCTTCGCTCCGGCGATCGTAATGTGATTGACAGGAAATGGGTGTTACTGGGCGGAAACACGGCGTTTCAGGGGCGTGTGGTTAAAAACGCTACCGTTTCCGGAAAAAACGCAGGAGTGGCCGGAGAAACGGAGGAGTGTCTGGGCGAACGCTGGGTGTGTTTATGACGTCAAACCAGGAACGACAAGCACTGAACTGATCGCAGATGCCGAGTAAGTCTGAAGCTACTCTGAAACTGCTAAGTAGTTTGTAATCGCAATATTGCGAATACATCGGTCGCAATTTTAAGAAGCTAAGATTCACTCCCAGTAGGCGGCGGCTTAGCGTGTGTAACTCTGCTAAAATCGCCTTGCGAGCGATCAACTCGGAATGAGGGCCCTTGTAATATCATCCTTCAACATGATTAGCTTATTCTAACTACTTTTTTCTGAATAGGTTAATCTTGGAGCATGTCACTTTCTAAAAGGTTTGAAACATTTTCTTGAACATTTTCTGTAATAAATGTAATTCTAATGCAATAAATAAACAAATAATAAATAAATAAATAAATAATGCAATAAATAATATTATATTATGCAATGTTTTAACTACTTACACTAGTCCTTTTGGAGATGTTAATTTGCTTCCATGCTCTTAATGAAGTTCTAAAAGGTGGGATGATCCTCAATATTCAGTTTCAACTTTATCTGTAATCATTGTTTCCTTATCCATCTATGGGGGTCATTCTGAGTTGATCGCTCGCTTGCAATTTTTTGCAGCACTGCGATCAGGTTAAAACTCGTACGGGAACAAAGAGGATCGGTGCTGGGCGATGGATTTAACGAAGAATCCATTCGCACAGTCGATCGCAAGGTGATTGACAGAAAGAGGGCGTTTATGGGTGTCAACTGACCATTTTCTGGGAGTGTTTGGGAAAACGCAGGCGTGTCCAAGCGTTTGTAGGGCGGGTGTCTGATGTCAATTCTGGGACCAAAAAGACTGGAGTGATCGCAAGGGCTGAGTAAGTCCAGACCTACTCAGAAACTGCACAAAATGTTTTTGTACCGCTCGGCTGCAAAGGCGTTCGCACACTTGCAAAGCTAAAATACACTCCCCCATAGGCGGCGACTATCTGATCGCAGCGCTGCAAAAAGTTGCTAGCGAGCGATCAACTTGGAATGACCCCCTTTATGTACTGTTACCTGACTACAGTATTGATGGAATTCATATGGGCAAGTGAATTTTGGGTGATGTAAATTCAGACATTTTGTGATTTCATTTCTCTATTTCTGGCTACTCCAAAATTAGTGTAATTAAGAAATTGACTCCCATCCTCCTGGCCCTGGTAGAGTTGTTTGATGAAGGGCTGTTGTTTATTTCTTTCTCTGACATTTATCTTCCTTCTGAAATCTCATCTCTCATCTGCACTACGCTCTATTTCTGCTTCCCATTTTATCAGTAGCCGCACTCTGCAGCGCTTTTCACTGTGCTGACCTACCTGTCATCCGGCTTTCCCTGACAGACTAAAACCTACTTTTAATTAACTTTATTATTTACAGCACCACTTCTCTATATAATTAAATGAATGTCTTTGCTTTTCTAAATCTATGCTAAAAAATGCTGTCACTATTCTATCTGAATCTCCCCTATGTCCAGCCTCTTTCCCCGCTATCTTGCTCTGCCTTACACTAGTAATGACCATTTTATCTTGCTGCTAATTTATTCTCTAATTACTTCTCTTTGTGAACTTGTTAATTCTCTTTTCTCCTCATTTATTTCTTTCTCTTTCTTTTGACACTCATTTAACTTCCCCTTTTATTCTTTCATTAACTTGTTTGCCTTTTAAATATTATTTAAGTTTTAGTTTAAATCTATCCTTTTGTTCTCTCTCTCTCACCTGCTGCTTGAACTGTGCATAGGAATGCTTCACTCTCCTGAGTTGCTGGTTGTGGGAGGCTGGCTCTGGTCACTTGTTGCTGCATGTCTCTCAAACCTCATAAGAGGATTGGTATGTGATCGCGGCGCATGTGATGCCGGCTGTCAGTATACCGACCCCAGCATCCCATGTGTCAGAATGCCGGCAGGGGGGTTAATTCAATGAAGCCCCTTGTGGGCTTGCTGTGTCTTCTTCATAGAGAAGGGGCTTGGCCAAAGTTATCCCCCTGTACTTGTGCCCCCCTGTAGTTGTGCCCGAGTAGATTTGCCCCCAGTAGTTGTGCCCCCAGCAGCTGTGCCCCCTGTAGCTGTGCCCCTTGTAGCTGTGCCCCTTGTAGCTGTGCCCCCAGTAGTTGTGCCCCCAGTAGTTGTGCCCCCTGTAGTAGAGCCCCCTGTAGCTGTGACCCCTGTAGCTGTGACCCCAGTAGTTGTGCCCCCAGTAGATTTGCCCCAGCAGCTGTGCCCCCAGTAGATTTGCCCCAGTAGCTGTGCCCCCTGTAGCTTTGCCCCCTGTAGCAGTGCCCCCAGTAGTTGTGCCCCCAATAGCTGTGCCCCCAGTAGTTGTGACCCCTGTAGCTGTGCCCCAGTAGCTGTGCCCCCAGTAGCTGTGCCCCCAGTTGATTTGCCCCCAATATCTGTGCCCCCTGTAGCAATGCCCCTTGTAGCTGTGCCCCCAGTAGATTTGCCCCGAGTAGCTGTGCCCCCTGTAGTAGTGCCCCCAGTAGTTGTGACCCCAGTAGCTGTAACCCCAGTAGTTGTGCCCCCTGTATCTGTGTCCCCAGTAGTTGTGCCCCCAGTAGCTGTACCCCCAGTAGTAGTGCCCCCAGCAGCTGTGCCCCCAGTAGTTGTGCCCCTTGTAGCTGTGCCTCCTGTAGCTGTGCCCCCATTAGATTTGCCCTGTAGCTGTGCCCCCAGTTGATTTGCCTCCCATAGCTGTGCCCCCTGTAGCAATGCCCCTTGTAGCTGTGCCCCAAGTAGTTGTGCCGCCAGTAGATTTGCCCCTAGTAACTGTGCCCCCTGTAGTAGTGCCCCCAGTAGTTGTGACCCCAGTAGTTGTGCCCCCAGTAGTTGTGCCCCCTGTAGTAGTGCCCCCAGTATCTGTGCCTCCAGTAGTAGTGCCCCCTGTAGCGGTGCTCCCACTAGTAGTGCCCCCAGCAGTTGTGACCCCTGTAGCTGTGCCCCAGTAGCGCTGCTTACAAACACACACAAAAAACCCCCCAACACAATACTTACAAGCCCAGCTCCCGATTCCCGACAGCTGCTGTGCTGCCGTCTGTCTCTGGCCGCCGGCTCCTCTATGGGAGAGACGTCATGACGTCTCTCCCATAGCAGCACCGCACAGACACTAGAGGTGAATTATGACCTCTAGTGTCTGTCACTGGAGCTGGCTGCAGCGGGCACCCACATAGCCCACGGTGCCTGCTGCAGCCGGGAAGACAGGGTCCGTAGCGGCTCTTCCCACGGCGGCGCAATCAGGACAGTGGCGCCCCGGGCAAAAAGCCTGCTTGCCCGTGGCAAGAGCCACTACTGTTCCCATTCATGCTATCTCTCAGTTTTAAAGACATAATGACCATATTTATATGTGCTGCCATACAAGCCCACTAAACAATTGGCATTATTATGTACAACTACTGTATTTATTTTATGTGCATCTTCCGTATTGCCAGATTCACATTACTGTTTTTTCAATTGGGTGATTATTTCTTAGGGGTTCTGTATAGCACATGCGATATGAACTATATACTCACTATAAATCATAGAATTTGCTAAAAAAAAAATTTCAATCCATCATCCAAATCATTAAAACCCCTAGGACAAACACAATATGTTTTGTACTAATTAACGCTGTGTTAAATAAAGTTAATTTACATTAATCTGTGATCAAAAAGTTTTTGATTTAACTTCCAATCTTTCTAGTATTAATCAGACTTGCCAGCACTGGTATACAGTAGCTGCAGTAGCCTTAGCAATGGCAGTAACAACAAGATCCCAAGCCAATAATGAGCACAAGTCTATAATTCCTGCTCCAGGCGTGACACTGTAGGGTACTGAAATGGTTGTAACTCTGTTAATTACCAGCATTCTTTTACACTATAACTGCAGCAACTTAAATTGCTTGCTGGAATAACCCAGAAGATGAAGCAGCTGTAGAGTTTATAGCCAAATGTCATAGGTTTAAGCATGAGAAGGGGGGATAGGGAGCAAATGGGGAGGGTCAGGTTTAGGCAGCGGGGAAGGGAGGGTGAGGGTTCGGCACTTATAAGGGGAGGTTAGGGTTAGGCACCAAGTGGGGAGGGTTAGGTTTAGGCAGTGGGGAAGGGAGGGTTAGGGTTAGGCACCAAGTGGGGAGGGTTATGTTTAGGCAGTGGGGAAGGGAGGGTTAGGGTTAGGCACCACCCGGGTTGGTTAGGGTTAGACACCATCGGGGAGGGTTAGGGTCAGGCACCCACAAGGGAGGGATAGGGTAGGGTGCAGGGGAGGTTTAGGGTTCTTTTGGAGGGGCTGTGGATATTCTGATGGTCAGGATGTCGCTGTCGGTATTCTGAACGCCGGCATTCCGTCCATCGGGAAATCATACTGAACCCCATCAGGCTGACTAGGCTAAAGCCTATGGGCCACGCAGGGACTAGGGACTAATATCCCATCAATTCTTTTTGGTGATGTACTGTTACCTGTGTCCTATGGCTCCAGTGGTTAAAGGCACTTTGCACTCTGCACCATAGCAAGGCACTCTTGTAGCCAGCTGAGGTTCTGAGACAATGTGGGGGAGGGAGATAGTTGACCAATAGGATATTAGCACTATTTTAAAAGACAAAAGAAAAGGAAGAACAATTGCACTTTAAGAAAAGAGGTTAGCAGATTTAATTTCAACTCAGTGTCCGTGTGAATACTGAAAGTGTAAATGATGACGTAATCTTTGCATCCCAAACGTCAGCTGTAGTTGGGTGATAGACTGAAGTGCTGGAGGGGGCCTGAAATACCTGAAAGTCCAAGGGCCTGGCCAGTGGCGTAAGTTCATCCCAGTTGCCCGGAGGCATGATAAATATTGGTGCCCCCCTATTTCCATATTAAGATAAATATATGTATGTGTGTGTGTGTGTGTGTGTGTGTGTGTGTGTGTGTGTGTGTAGTGTTCTGAAAAATAATGTATATACTATATTAATACATTTAATTGTCTTTTATTTTGAATCACACATTTCTTAGCAGTCATACCCAGGATTAGACCTATTACACTAACAGCAGACACTTTACTGATGGAGTTATTTGCTCCTGTAGAGGAAGCATGAGAATTTTAACTATATGAAGTTACGTGTAATTGTCAGAGAAGTATCTTCATATACAGTAGTTAAAATTCTCATATTTCCTATACAGGAGAAAACAGTTTCATCAGTATGGTGTCTGCTTCCAGTGTTATAGGTTGTGGTTTCTAATCCTGGGTGTGACACTTGTAAAATGTGTATATTCAGTATAATAGAGAGGGTGTTATTTGTAAGGTGCAGGGACCAGTGAGGAAGTCGGCCACTGAAAAGACAGTGACAGCTATCAATTAACTTAATTCAATTGTGTCACAGAATGGGAGGAGAAGTGCCCCCCTTCAGAACAGGAGCCCGGCGGCAGATGACTCCGTTGCCTCCCAGAGTTCTGCCTCTGGGCCTGGCCATGGGTTAATACAGCCCTGCTGCCCTCACCTTCAAGCTCTCATACATCTCTGACCTTGTCACAAGATACTCTTCCTCTTTGATCTGCATTTCAATTGTGATTCACACCAACTCACCTACTTACCCACTCTCCTGTTATGTCTGGGAGCGCCTGAATTTTGGTTGGCTCTCCCGGATATCTGGAAAAACATGCTAGTCTCCTGACATGCCCTCGGTGCCATCAGCTGCCGCCGACTTCCAGAGGAAATTGCTTCACCATGGCCCGACCCCAGCTTTGCAAGTAGGGCACCATACTATTGCAAAATGGGGGTTGTGCCACGATAATGTAATCATGGCATCACTTCCCCTAGTACCTCCTTCCTGCCTTTGCTACAACCTCTGCACTTCCTGTCATGCTGCCACATCCCAGGTATGCAACTATGACACACTCTGCTCTTTTTAGGTGCACGGAAAATGAGTGACTGCAAAGAAACAATACTTATCACTAGTGATGTGCACCGGAAATTTTTCGGGTTTTGTATTTTGGTTTTGGATTCGGTTCCGCGGCCGTGTTTTGGATTCGAACGCGTTTTGGCAAAACCTCCCTGAAATTTTTTTTGTCGGATTCGGGTGTGTTTTGGATTCGGGTGTTTTTTTTACAAAAAACCCTCAAAAACAGCATAAATCATAGAATTTGGGGGTAATTTTGATCCCATAGTATTGTTAACCTCAATAACCATAATTTCCACTCATTTTCAGTCTATTCTGAACACCTCACACCTCACAATATTATTTTTAGTCCTAAAATTTGCACCGAGGTCGCTGGATGACTAAGCTAAGCGACCCAAGTGGCCGACACAAACACCTGGCCCATCTAGGAGTGGCACTGCAGTGTCAGACAGGATGGCACTTCAAAAAAATAGTCCCCAAACAGCACATGATGCAAAGAAAAAAAGAGGCGCAATGAGGTATCTGTGTGACTAAGCTAAGCGACCCAAGTGGCCGACACAAACACCTGGCCCATCTAGGAGTGGCACTGCAGTGTCAGACAGGATGGCAGATTTAAAAAATAGTCCCCAAACAGCACATGATGCAAAGAAAAAAAGAGGTGCACCAAGGTCGCTGGATGGCTAAGCTAAGCGACCCAAGTGGCCGACACAAACACCTGGCCCATCTAGAAGTGGCACTGCAGTGTCAGACAGGATGGCAGATTTAAAAAATAGTCCCCAAACAGCACATGATGCAAAGAAAAAAAGAGTTGCACCAAGGTCGCTGGATGGCTAAGCTAAGTGACCCAAGTGGCCGACACAAACAACTGGCCCATCTAGGAGTGGCACTGCAGTGTCAGACAGGATGGCAGATTTAAAAAATAGTCCCCAAACAGCACATGATGCAAAGAAAAAAAGAGATGCACCAAGGTCTCTGGATGGCTAAGCTAAGCGACCCAAGTGGCCGACACAAACACCTGGCCCATCTAGGAGTGGCACTGCAGTGTCAGACAGGATGGCAGATTAAAAAAATAGTCCCCAAACAGCAAATGATGCAAAGAAAAAAAGAGGTGCAAGATGGAAGCTGTGTGACTAAGCTAAGCGACACAAGTGGCCGACACAAACACCTGGCCCATCTAGGAGTGGCACTGCAGTGTCAGACAGGATGGCAGATTTAAAAAATAGTCCCCAAACAGCACATGATGCAAAGAAAAAAAGAGGTGCACCAAGGTCGCTGGATGGCTAAGCTAAGCGACCCAAGTGGCCGACACAAACACCTGGCCCATCTAGGAGTGGCACTGCAGTGTCAGACAGGATGGCACTACAAAAAAATAGTCCCCAAACAGCACATGATGCAAAGAATAAAAGAGGCGCAATGAGGTAGCTGTGTGACTAAGCTAAGCGACCCAAGTGGCCGACACAAACACCTGGCCCATCTAGGAGTGGCACTGCAGTGTCAGACAGGATGGCAGATTTAAAAAATAGTCCCCAAACAGCACATGATGCAAAGAAAAAAAGAGGTGCACCAAGGTCGCTGGATGGCTAAGCTAAGCGACCCAAGTGGCCGACACAAACACCTGGCCCATCTAGGAGTGGCACTGCAGTGTCAGACAGGATGGCAGATTTAAAAAATAGTCCCCAAACAGCACATGATGCAAAGAAAAAAAGAGGTGCACCAAGGTCGCTGGATGGCTAAGCTAAGCGACCCAAGTGGCCGACACAAACACCTGGCCCATCTAGGAGTGGCACTGCAGTGTCAGACAGGATGGCACTACAAAAAAATTGTCCCCAAACAGCACATGATGCAAAGAATAAAAGAGGCGCAATGAGGTAGCTGTGTGACTAAGCTAAGCGACCCAAGTGGCCGACACAAACACCTGGCCCATCTAGGAGTGGCACTGCAGTGTCAGACAGGATGGCAGATTTAAAAAATAGTCCCCAAACAGCACATGATGCAAAGAAAAAAAGAGGTGCACCAAGGTCGCTGGATGGCTAAGCTAAGCGACCCAAGTGGCCGACACAAACACCTGGCCCATCTAGGAGTGGCACTGCAGTGTCAGACAGGATGGCAGATTTAAAAAATAGTCCCCAAACAGCAAATGATGCAAAGAAAAAAAGAGGTGCAAGATGGAAGCTGTGTGACTAAGCTAAGCGACACAAGTGGCCGACACAAACACCTGGCCCATCTAGGAGTGGCACTGCAGTGTCAGACAGGATGGCAGATTTAAAAAATAGTCCCCAAACAGCACATGATGCAAAGAAAAAAAGAGGTGCACCAAGGTCGCTGGATGGCTAAGCTAAGCGACCCAAGTGGCCGACACAAACACCTGGCCCATCTAGGAGTGGCACTGCAGTGTCAGACAGGATGGCACTTCAAAAAAATAGTCCCCAAACAGCACACGATGCAAAGAATAAAAGAGGCGCAATGAGGTAGCTGTGTGACTAAGCTAAGCGACCCAAGTGGCCGACACAAACACCTGGCCCATCTAGGAGTGGCACTGCAGTGTCAGACAGGATGGCAGATTTAAAAAATAGTCCCCAAACAGCACATGATGCAAAGAAAAAAAGAGGTGCACCAAGGTCGCTGGATGGCTAAGCTAAGCGACCCAAGTGGCCGACACAAACACCTGGCCCATCTAGGAGTGGCACTGCAGTGTCAGACAGGATGGCAGATTTAAAAAATAGTACCCAAACAACACATGATGCAAAGAAAAAAAGAGGTGCACCAAGGTAGCTGGATGACTAAGCTAAGCGACCCAAGTGGCCGACACAAACACCTGGCCCATCTAGGAGTGGCACTGCAGTGTCAGACAGGATGGCACTTCAAAAAAATAGTCCCCAAACAGCACATGATGCAAAGAAAATAAGAGATGCAAGATGGAAGTTGTGTGACTAAGCTAAGCGACACAAGTGGCCGACACAAACACCTGGCCCATCTAGGAGTGGCACTGCAGTGTCAGACAGGAGGGCACTTCAAAAAAATAGTCCCCAAACAGCACATGATGCAAAGAAAAAAAGAGGCGCAATGAGGTAGCTGTGTGACTAAGCTAAGCGACCCAAGTGGCCGACACAAACACCTGGCCCATCTAGGGGTGGCACTGCAGTGTCAGACAGGATGGCACTTCAAAAAAATAGTCCCCAAACAGCACATAGTGCAAAGAAAAAAAGAGGCGCAATGAGGTAGCTGTGTGACTAAGCTAAGCGACCCAAGTGGCCAACACAAACACCTGGCCCATCTAGGAGTGGCACTGCAGTGTCAGACAGGATGGCACTTCAAAAAAATAGTCCCCAAACAGCACATGATGCAAAGAATAAAAGAGGCGCAATGAGGTAGCTGTGTGACTAAGCTAAGCGACCCAAGTGGCCGACACAAACACCTGGCCCATCTAGGAGTGGCACTGCAGTGTCAGACAGGATGGCAGATTTAAAAAATAGTCCCCAAACAGCACATGATGCAAAGAAAAAAAGAGATGCAAGATGGAAGCTGTGTGACTAAGCTAAGCGACACAAGTGGCCGACACAAACACCTGGCCCATCTAGGAGTTGCACTGCAGTGTCAGACAGGAGGGCAGTTCAAAAAAATAGTCCCCAAACAGCACATGATGCAAAGAAAAAAAGAGGCGCAATGAGGTAGCTGTGTGACTACGCTAAGCGACCCAAGTGACCGACACAAACACCTGGCCCATCTAGGAGTGGCACTGCAGTGTCAGACAGGATGGCACTTCAAAAAAATAGTCCCCAAACAGCACATGATGCAAAGAATAAAAAAGGCGCAATGAGGTAGCTGTGTGACTAAGCTAAGCGACCCAAGTGGCCGACACAAACACCTGGCCCATCTAGGAGTGGCACTGCAGTGTCAGACAGGATGGCACTTCAAAAAAATAGTCCCCAAACAGCACATGATGCAAAGAATAAAAGAGGTGCAATGAGGTAGCTGTGTGACTAAGCTAAGCGACCCAAGTGGCCGACACAAACACCTGGCCCATCTAGGAGTGGCACTGCAGTGTCAGACAGGATGGCAGATTTAAAAAATAGTCCCCAAAGAGCACATGAGGCAAAGAAAAAAGAGGTGCACCAAGGTCGCTGGATGGCTAAGCTAAGCGACCCAAGTGGCCGACACAAACACCTGGCCCATCTAGGAGTGGCACTGCAGTGTCAGACAGGATGGCACTTCCAAAAATAGTCCCCAAACAGCACATGATGCAAAGAAAAATGAAAGAAAAAAGAGGTGCAGGCATCGCAACCGACACAATTGGACTCTCCTTGGGGATTTGTGATTTAGAAGAACGCACAGTTCTTTGCTGTGCTTTTGCCATCTTAACTCTTTTAAGTTTTCTAGCAGGAGGATGAGTGCTTCCATACTCATGTGAAGCTGAACCACTAGCCTTGAACATTGGCCAGGCCCTCAGCCAATCCTTGCCACTCCGTGTCGTAAATGGCACATTGGCAAGTTTACGCTTCTCCTTAGACGATTTTGATTTAGATTTTTGGGTCATTTTACTGAGCTTTATTTTTGGGGATTTTACATGCTCTCTACTATGACATTGGGCATCAGCCTTGGCAGACGACGTTGATGGCATTTCATCGTCTCGGCCATGACTATTGGCAGCAGCTTTAGCACGAGGTGGAAGTGGATCTTGATCTTTCCCTATTTTACCCTCCACATTTTTGTTCTCCATTTTTTAATGTGTGGAATTATATGCCAGCAATATATCAATAGCAATGACCTACTACTATATATACTGCGCACAACTGAAATGCACCACAGGTATGGATGGATAGTATACTTGACGACACAGCGGTAGGTAGAGCAGTGGCCTACTGTACCGTACTGCTATATAGTATATACTGGTGTTCAGCAAACTATGCAAAACTGAAATGCACCACAGGTATGGATGGATAGTATACTTGACGACACAGAGGTAGGTAGAGCAGTGGCCTACTGTACCGTACTGCTATATAGTATATACTGGTGGTCAGCAAACTGTGCAAAACTGAAATGCACCACAGGTATGGATGGATGGTATACTTGACGACACAGAGGTAGGTAGAGCAGTGGCCTACTGTACCGTACTGCTATATAGTATATACTGGTGGTCAGCAAACTGTGCTAAACTGAAATGCACCACAGGTATGGATGGATAGTATACTTGACGACACAGAGGTAGGTAGAGCAGTGGCCTACTGTACCGTACTGCTATATATTATATACTGGTGGTCAGCAAACTGTGCAAAACTGAAATGCACCACAGGTATGGATGGATAGTATACTTGACGACACAGAGGTAGGTAGAGCAGTGGTGACAATGCTAAATTCCTTTGTCGTATAACAACCCTTTATGAAGCTAAGAACACTGTACGCTGTTTACTTAAGAAGTACCGTAATGGTACGCTAGTTGCGTAACGATCGCTCAGCCGTAGGCGAGACGCTCAAGCGTCACGTTCGCTCACGGCCCAGCGATCACAGGACACGTTATTGGTTATGTCTAGGGTAATGATTCGCTATGGCGTAGCTTACGCTCGAGACCACGAGGAGGTCACCAGCGATGCAGACGCTCACAACACTATACCTTTATGATAAAACCTTATACCAATGAAATACACTGAATACCTTAATGTGAGTACAGGGTGTAAGTGCAACCTTGTGTAACCTGACTAACTACAAAGCTGCTTGAGCGTCACCGACGCTCAAGTGAACACTTAACACTATAGGAAATACACAGATGCTGGTTTAGGTTCCAAAGCCTATTAACTGTATTATATCTAATATACTTGTAAAAGGGGATAACAGTACAAATGATACACTACAATATAACAGAGACTTCCTAACCACAGAACTAAACAATAAATACAAAAAGACAATACTACACTGACCTAAATGCAATACAATACAATACTATCTAAT
The DNA here is from genome assembly GCF_028390025.1 of Pseudophryne corroboree. Taxonomy (NCBI): domain Eukaryota; kingdom Metazoa; phylum Chordata; class Amphibia; order Anura; family Myobatrachidae; genus Pseudophryne; species Pseudophryne corroboree. Next base: position 340,197,113 of record NC_086444.1, on the reverse strand, counting down.
ACAATACAATACTAGCCTAGTCTAGGGGAGATATGAGAGAACAGGACAGAGAGAGAGAGAGAGAGATCGAGAGAGAGAGAGAGAGAGATTGGCTCACAGAAAGACAATGATAACGGAGAGAAACTTACGCACAAAGGGTATGATCGCCTGCGCCTCGATATCCAGCTCCCGGCTATCAGCAGATAACCGTTGATGAGAGAGTGAGAGCTGGATGTGGTCGGCCTGCCTATTTATGCCCCACACACAATGCAATCTCCTGGTCCTACAATCCCATTGTCCATTGGCCGAAGGAATTCGGCCCTGCATCATAACAAAAGGTCATAGGGTGATTCATACAGGTGGGCTGTGACGATTTCCAACAGCTCAGGTGGGTGGGAAACTGGGTTTCCCGCCGCATACCTGAGTATGTGTAATTAATAGAAATGGACATAAACTTCTTATGTCCATAACTATTCGCACGAGCGATTAATACGCTCCAAACCAACACCGGAATATTGCTAATTAAATACTCTTCCGATGGGTACCAAACACTGCTGTATGATTCCTGTTAGACCCTTCGTACGATATAAAGAGGGATTCCTCAGCTCTGGGACATTGTATTTTAACCAAACTTTCAGAATCTATCAAAGGGACCATGATCTATAAACTACATTAATTGTGAACATTTGTAACGAATGAGTCGCACGCTACGACTATATAAACTCTACCGTAAATACGCATACCGCGCCTGCGAGTGCACGCTATTGCGGGTATGCGCCTCCACGGGAGAGCGTACGCATGCGCAGCGCGGACCAGTGTGCGGTGCAACTATGGCAACGTGCATTGAGACATTTTTCTGACTTTGACAGTCCACCCTTTGGCAGTCAATAATAACTGCCACAAAACATTTAAGGAGAAAAATGTAAGTCAGGGGTTAATTGATTTCCATGGTTGGGTAGGGGAGAAGAGTGGAGTAGGTGTGAAGAGGGTATGACCTAGTGAGAAAGCAGAAGCATGTGTGTATGAATCCATGTTTGGGGGGTCATGTATCATCGTGCCGTACGTGTTGTAAATCAAGCTTCGAGGTATTGCGAAGTATACATTTGAATTCCTTCTTATCCTGTGGTACAGGTCTGTGGATGGGCTGTCAAACTTTACCGAGCTCATTTCGGCTGTGGTTGTAACAAAATGGGGATGCACATTTTAGTTGATGATACATGAATGGGGGAGGTATGTGGTTGCTGATATCTGTGCCTGTATTCCCTATCGTCTATGTGTGTCGTTACCTGAGGGTTGTAGAGATGAAGATAAAGAACACTTACGAAAAATGCAATGATATTCTATGTCAGGGAAATGTACATCTGTTGTTGAAGTTGTGTTCGGTATCTGTTGAGAGTCGTCTTCTTTGCGCTGTTTTGCTCCTTAGGCATGAGCAACAAGCTTTGTCAGTGCCATCAGATTTACAAAAATGTTGGGCTAGCGTGAGTTTAAAGATACTAGGGAAACTGGGGATCCATGGCAAAGTTCATCAAGTGTCCATATTTAAAGTTGTCAAATCTTCTTCTTTGGTCAATCCGTTGTCTGTATACATCTCGTCTCGTCAGCTTCCTCGTCCAAGGGGGTCTTTGTATCTTGGAGAAAAGCAGAAAAACAGGTGAAAGAAACGGACCGTATAATCGCATTTTCATCACATCCTGGTTTCTATCATTGGGTCATAAATCAAATCCAGGTTAATTACGGTTTCCTCACTCCTCAAGCTCATCACTTTTGTACTTTGTTTGCACCTCATTAAAGCCTGCCCGCATCTAAATATCAATCCAATCGATATAACGACACCCAAGATACATAGTAGAAACTTTCCAACATCCATTATGACTCCTTGAGCCCATTCTCCCAAACCGGAGAACCAATTTCGCGGGTTCAACCATGACACCCAACTAGTCAGCTCATTACCTACAGCAGCAAGGGTGAGATTGTGTTTTCGACGAAATTCCCACTTCAATTGGAGAATATCGTCCATCTTTTGGTCTATGACCTCTACCGGATCCTCGGTGCTATTCGTGATATACGTGCAACACTTTATGCCGTACTGTGTTGCTAATGTAACACAATATCCGCCTGTTACTGCTGTAAGATAATTAAGAACCATCCTATGCTGAACTAGTTCTGTTTTATAAGCTTGAAGTTCTCTTCCAGTGTATCTAAACGTGTCATCATACATTTCAGTGATATTATCTAACAAATTGGCGAGTGCGGAAATGTATCTATAATTCATCACTCCCCGAGCGGTACGAGTGAAATCTAACGCTACCAGAACCTGAATCCCGGTGGATTCATGGATAAGATCAGAGGCCGGATGCTCTAACCTTTCTGACAGTTGTCTTTTAACTCGGTGCTCGTAATGAGTGTGAGTATAAGGAGCTTGGGCACCACGGTGTATGTCCTTCATTTTGTCATGTGTAACAGTCATCACTTCAGGCAATACTTTTCCAATATAACACAATCCTTCAGAGTTTGGGGCAAGCCACTTGTACGCCTTTCTCCCGCATATGAAATATGCATCATCGGGGAGAACATAGGGGACGGAGAAGGACATGACCATGTTACAAACCTTCCAGGTGAAATCTCCTGACCCTAATTCTTCCATCTGCCTAATGCACGTATCGGTTTGTACGATATGTGCACAGTATCCTGGTGATACCTCTCCAACTCTAGTAATCCTATTTCCTAAGGTATATCGATACCGGAAAGATTTTCCTCTACTGGCTATGTGGCGTACCAGCTCTGTATCTGTAGGCATTCTATCTGCTCTGTGTGAAAAGGTCATGGTAAGGTTGCTCCATGACACTTCCCAATTTCCCGGTTTTCTGGGATTGGAGATGTTAAAACATATGAGGGACCTATCCACATGGTATTGGTGGAGCTTCAAACTAGGAGGGCTGGAGATATTAAACCTCCGGTCCACCGGTCTCCCACCACTTAGCTCAAGTACCTCCCCTAACGTTAAAGGAAATGGTACTAGCCCTGATTTGCTGTGACCCTGAGGTACTTGAGAGCATACCCAACAATCTGTTTGGTTTAACACGTTACCCACTAAGGAGTGATAGTCACTCAATGGATGCCGGTCTATATGGATATTAAAACTAGATTGGCATTTCTTTATGCATCCATCTTCAACCAGATTATCACAGAGCCTACAGATACAATTTTCTTCAGCTAATAATCCATCACAATTTCTTCTATCGGATCGTTTTCTGATACTCGCCTTTGCTTGTTGGTTTGGTTGATCTTGGAAAACTACGCCTCCATCATCATAATCGGAACCCATTCCAGAACCTCTCTCGACCTCTATGGTACTCTCGCCGGAACAGACTGCTCTGGTCAACATCATGGTTAACATCAAAATCCGGATCACAGTCTCTTGGGGCAAGTCCATCTTTGAGGAGGAAATAGAGAAGAATGAGAAGGGGGAAAAAGAAATTTTAAGGGAGAGGGGCTGGGAAGTGGAGAAAAACAATAAAAGGGAGAAGGGAGTCGACAACTGCTTTCGGTCTTCAAGGCTCAGGTGCCGCCTCAGTCCTCCTGGAACAGACACTCCAGTGATACAACCTCTACCGTCTGTTCCTTATCACGGGACTTCTCTGGATCAGCAACCTTTTTGCAGTGGGATGAATGGACCCAAGTCTCTCTCTCAGCAACCTTCAATGCTGTGGTGCTAGTCAATAAGACCTGGTATGGTCCTTCCCATCTATCAATAAGACAACCTGAGCGTAGAAAATTTCGTATCATTACATAATCCCCAGGTTCAATGTCATGACAATTACTATCTGGTAAATCAGGAATCATCAACTTCAGATTATCATTTTGATTCCTCAACTGCTTACTCATGTTAATTAAGTATTTTACAGTTACTTCATTGTTACATTTCAAATCATCCTGAGGGTTAATCATGACATGCGGTTGTCGACCAAACAAGATTTCAAAAGGGGACAGATTAAGAGGGGACCTGGGAGTGGTTCTGATGCTATACAAAACAATGGGTAAAGCTTCTGGCCACGTCAATCCTGTCTCTGCCATTACTTTACTCAATTTATTTTTAATAGTGCTGTTCACTCTTTCGACCTTCGCACTCGCCTGTGGACGGTACGGAGTGTGCAGCTTACTATCAATTCCCATCAATTTACACATTCCTTGAAAGACATCACCTGTAAAATGGGTACCCCTATCACTTTCAATGATTCTAGGGATACCATATCTACATACAAATTCCTGCACAATTTTCTTAGCTGTAAACATAGCGGTATTTGTAGCTGCTGGAAAAGCCTCGACCCAATTCGAGAAAACATCTATACAAACAAGTACATATTTCAAATTTCGACATGGGGGTAATTGAATGAAGTCAATTTGTATTACCTGGAAAGGGCCGCCGGCAGGTGGGATATGGGATGGTTCTGTAGGTATTGCTTTTCCAATATTCTTTCTCAGACAGGTAAGGCATGACATTGCTCTTTTACCCGCATGAGAGGAGAATCCTGGGGCGCACCAGTATGCTCTTACCAATTTGCACATCCCCTCCTTGCCTAGATGAGTCAGCCCGTGAGCTGCTTCAGCCAGACATGGAAGGTATGCCCTGGGGGCCACTGGTTTACCATGTCCATCCGTCCAGAGCCCTGAGGACTCCTGGCCATATCCCTTTGCCTTCCAGACTGCTCTTTCCTGTGTGGAACACAAATTCTGCATCTCACACAACTTCTGTGTGTTGATGGTATTAAATACCATCAACTGTGTGGTGTTTGTCTGTATGGGGGTAGCAGCTGCAAGCTTTGCGGCTTCGTCTGCTCGGCTGTTACCAAGGGATACTGGGTCTTGGCTATATGTATGTGCTTTACATTTGATAACAGCCACTCTGTCGGGTTCCTGTATCGCTGTTAGAAGCCTTTTTATGTGAGCTGCATGCGCTATCGGTGTACCAGCTGCCGTCATGAAATTTCTGAGACGCCATAGCGCTCCGAAATCATGTACTACCCCGAACGCGTATCTAGAATCGGTGTAGATATTGGCAGACTTACCCTTAGCCAATTCACATGCTCTGGTTAGGGCGACCAGTTCAGCAACCTGGGCTGAGTGAGGTGGGCCTAGCGGTTCCGCTTCTATGGTGTCTTGGTCATCTACGACTGCGTATCCAGTACACAAGTCTCCCGAGTCTGACTGTCTGTGACAACTACCGTCCGTGTAGAACGTGAGTTCTGCATCTTCCAGTGGATTGTCACTGATGTCAGGCCTTGCGGTAAAATTTTGGGTCAAATATTCCATACAATCATGTGTATCTTCCTTTGCATTAAATTCTCCTTCCCCATCACTCTCACCTTCCACCCTTTGTGCCTGACCAGGCACACCTGGGAGAAAAGTTACAGGATTTAATGCACTGCATCTCCTTATGGTGATGTTTACGGGGGCCATTAATGCCAATTCCCATCTTGTAAACCTTGCTGATGAGACGTGTCTGGTTTGGGCAGAATTCAATAAGGCAGATACCGCATGCGGTGTATGGATTGTGAGGTTGTGGCCTAGCACAACATCTTCGCTTTTTGTCACTAGCAATGCTATCGCCGCAACGCTACGCAAGCATGTGGGGAGGGATCGCGCTACCGTGTCTAGCTGAGCGCTGTAGTATGCAATTGGCCTGCTGGCATCACCGTGTTTTTGTGTTAGTACACCTGCTGCGCACCCAGCACTTTCTGTTCCGTATAGTTCAAAGGGTTTCCCATAGTCTGGCATACCTAGTGCTGGTGCCTGCGTTAGGCACTGTTTGAGTCTCTCAAATGCTGTTTCGGATTCGTCTGTATGCGAAATCCGATCAGGTTTGTTTGAAGAGACCATTTCCTGCAAAGGTAGCGCCAATATGGAAAACCCTGGGATCCAATTACGGCAATACCCACACATTCCTAAAAACGTCCTGATCTGTTGCTGGGTTTGTGGCAGTGTCATGTCTCTAATGGCTTGGATTCTATCAGCGGTCAGGTGTCTCAGTCCTTGTGTTAGACAGTGTCCCAAATATTTTACCTTAGCTTGGCATAATTGCAACTTGTCTTTGGAAACCTTGTGACCTGTGTCTGAAAGATGAAACAGGAGCTGTTTCGTATCCTTCAGAGATGCTTCCAGTGAATCTGAACACAGTAATAAATCGTCCACATACTGTATCAATACTGATCCACTGTCTGGTTGGAAAGACTGTAAACAATCATGCAAAGCCTGAGAAAATATACTTGGACTATCTATGAAACCTTGGGGTAACCGAGTCCACGTGTATTGGACTCCTCTGTATGTGAATGCAAACAAATATTGGCTGTCAGGGTGCAGAGGTACCGAAAAGAAAGCGGAGCAGAGGTCAATAACAGTGAAAAATTTGGCAGTGGGAGGAATTTGCATTAGGATGACAGCTGGATTTGGCACTACGGGGAACTGACTCTCAACTATTTTGTTAATCCCCCTTAGATCCTGCACTAGCCTGTAACCCCTCCCCCCACTCTTTTTAACAGGGAAGATGGGACTATTTGCGGTGCTGGACGTTCTTACTAGAATGCCCTGTTGTAGCAAGCGCTCTATTACTGGGAAAACTCCTAACTCCACCTCTGGCTTCAGAGGATACTGTGGGATTTTTGGAGCTATCCTACCATCTTTTACTTGTACAACTACTGGAGCTACGTTTGCCATTAATCCAGTGTCCTGTCCATCTTTTGTCCAAAGTGACTCTGGTATCTGAGATATCATCTCTTCTACTTGGGATGGATTCCTATTTGTCATAATGGAATGTGACATTAATTTTGATGGGGAGTCTAACATGTCTCGTACTTCCTGAGCGTGATTCTCAGGAATGTCCAAGAATACACCTTCAGGAGTACAATAAATGACGCAACCCATTTTACATAGTAAGTCTCTCCCCAGGAGATTAGTTGGTGCCGATGCAGCCAGCAAAAAGGAATGCTTGGTATGCAAAGGCCCTATTGTAATCTCGGCTGGTTTGCTAACAGGGTAGTGCTGGACTACTCCTGTTACTCCCATGGCTGGAATTGTCCTACCAGTGGTTCTCATGCCCACTGTCGAATTTATCACTGACTTGGCCGCCCCTGTGTCTACAAGAAAGTTTAAAGTTTTACCAGCCACATTGATTGCAATCTCTGGTTCGCTTCCAAGACTGGCAATCAACTTAACTGGCTGCAGATTACAGGTATGGCCACACCCCTATTGGGTATGCTGACCTCCCTGAATCCCGCTGGCAGCAACTACTTGTGAGGGAGTTAGCTGGGAACTACCAGAGGCATGCCAATCTCTGTTCGGGGGATATCTTTTTGTTTCCCCTGTATGTGGCTCAAAACTCCGCCTCTGTGGACCCTGCTCCCAATGTCGTGTGTTGTGTTGTTGTCTAGGGGGTTGAAAAGATCTTTGTACATTCTTTGTTCTACATTCTCGTGCAAAGTGTCCCGGTCTGTTACAAGAAAAACATGTTATTACACTTGCCTTACCCACAGGATTCGGTGGTACATACGCAGGCTGCCTTGTGGTCAGCGCCTGTATACTTACGGACATCAACTTATCACTTTGCGATTCCCTGTGCCTAGTGATGTTTCTGTCGTGATCAATAGCAGCCTCTCTCAATGTGGACACTGACAGACCTCGCCAACATGGCTGCGTGGTCTGTACCCTAGCTTTTAATGTTTCTTTCAAACCATCCATCAGTACAGATACTGCTACTTCCCGATGGTTTGGGTTGGTCTTTATGTCTTCTATACCCGTGTACTTTGCCATTTCTAATAGTGCCCGGTGAAAATATTCTGTTGCCGTTTCGGACTCCTTTTGCTTAATGGAAAATATTTTATTCCATTTAACAACGGCTGGGAAATACTCTTTTAGCTGTAAATTTATCCTTTTTACATTATCCTTGTTGTACACGTCTGTAAGCGGTACATCTTTATCCAATGCACAATCAGCTAAAAACTGAGTTGCATCAACATTGGAAGGTAAACAAGCTCTTAGCAGTATCTGCCAATCCTTGTTGTTGGGTTCTACAGTGTTACCTAGATCCCTGATGTATTTTTGGCTAGCAACTAAATCCTTCCTGGGGTCAGGAAATTCGGACACTATTGTTCATAATTCCATTCTGGAAAATGGAGTGTACATGGCAATGTTCCTTATGGGAGTGGCTCCAGACACATCTGTTTTTCCATTGGGAACTGCTATTACCCTTACAGGAGCAATTCTAACAGCCTCTTCCTGTGTAGATTCTACTGCTTGTTGTGGTACAATTGTTTCAGTGTAGTGCATGGTGCCGTACTTACCCGTTGACACAACCTCACCTATCCCTCCGCTAGGGGCTTTCACTAATCTCGTGGGTGTCGCTGTGCCTACTGTGGTCTCTGCTATGGTGGCTGCAAGAGAGAGAGCTGAAATTGTTGCTGAATCGTCTTCTTGATCACACTCCTGAGGAAGGTTCAAAACAGGGTACATCTTGCACGGGTTAATACTTGCATGAGTTATTTGGTTAACATCACTAACATTTACAGTGTTACTAAGAGTTTGTGTTTTACAACCCAGTGCGTTTCTCTCCGCAATCAACTTCTCTCCTGCAATGTATGGTGGAGGAGGAGCTGTGGCAATCAACTTCCTGACTGCCCCAGATCCTGCCGCCAGAGCCAAACCTCTCTGTATCTCACCTTCCTGGTGCCATAACTGTAAACAATCATGATGTTGAATTCGTCTCTTTGTTGATTTTACGAGACATATCCTCCTCCTTAAATTTTGTAACACTTCTGGACTGAAGCTACCTATTCTTGGGAATTTGTCCCTGTCTTGTACAGTCATTCTCTCCCATTCATCACATAAAGATTCGGTGTGAATTCCATATTTTTCACACATTACATATCGTGCCGACCCAACTGGTCGGTTCACAGAATCAACCTGAACCAGGGTTGATCGCCCCCTACCTGAGCAACTGGCCCCCATAGTCTGCAGGTGTTGCTTAGTCCTCCTTGGATCTCTGTATCAAGGTTTTCAGCAAGCCTTTACAGACAACCAAATTACTCCACAGTAGGCCGGCGGTGGCGGTTTACCGAGTACCCCACTCACTCGCCCACCTCGACCAATACGACCTGATCACACCGATATGGTGCTGGCGTACTCGATACAGGGCCCCTATGGAACCTTCAGTTTACTGGAACATATGAGGGTTACCCGCAGGACACTTACTCTTTCCAGTAAAGTTGGGGTTGTTAGATAGTTCCTGAGTGACCAGCGAACTTCCCTTCCAAAAATAAAAAATTACACAAATCACGTCAGAATGTACAGATAGCGTTTGTGACCACTTTACTCTAATGGTCAGATTACTAACTACTGCACACAATTACGTGTGGTCCAATCGTTCAGTACACGAGCACTACTTGTCATGTACTGAAAGATCAATGGAATCGATGTTTCCGGCCGCGATTCCTTCAGCAAGAGCTTATGGCCTATATGGGTTCTGCACCAACACCCCAGTCGTTGTGCCACTGGACTTTTATAGCGGACCTTTTACCTTACGACCTCCTGGTCTTGTTACCTTATGACCTCCTGGTCTTGTTACCTTATGGTCCGCTATACTCTAATGCTCAAATATTATTTAACCAGGGATGCCTCCCTGGCCACCGTATATGTCACTTACACGTATGTCCCTTGACGAGTACCCGGCTTTCCTTTTGGTTCCACCTTAAAGTTATATAAACTTTTGTATACAAAACACACTCACTCAACACATGTACACTTTTGTTTCTATATCTATTTCTGCGCAGAAATTGTCTTTAGGCCAAAAGTGTTACCAATTAGGAGCAGGATCTGTTAAACTAAATTTCAGATTTTCCAAAAATAGATTTGCGTTATTTACCGCTTCGCGTTAATTATCGCCTTGCGCTACTTCACTTTATCACAACTTGAGCTACGTGGGCGTAACCGGACGCTACGTTGCGTAATGTACACTGCGTGCGTCTGCCTTTTGGATTGCGTACGCTAGTCTTTGTTAGCGACACGTGTACGCAATGCAAAGGATCCACCGTAACACAATATATACTTTTATCAATGTAAATGATCCCTGATCATCTACCGCAATCCACACTGACTGCCTTGTATCTCAGACAAACCGTGTGTTGTTCTATACTTTAACTATTACCTCTACTATTAAATAACAGCAAATCTCTTTTTAGCACTTTCTATCAACTATAAAATTGGCAAACAGGAATAGTGATATACGAAAATGAAACAGAAATGCAGATATATGCGTGCGTACGCAAGACAAAAGAAAAATAAACAGTTTTAAAAAGACACAAGCGTTTTGTTCTTACTTCCGGTTCCCGGATTCCTTCAGCACTCTTTATCTAAGCGAAGCAGACGCTTATCCCGCCAGCACTATGAGACAACCTCCCACCCTTTGCTGGAGGGATAATGTCTGCTGATCTACCTAGTGCAGATATGAGAAGGATAGGACGAGTCCCCAATTGACAATGCTAAATTCCTTTGTCGTATAACAACCCTTTATGAAGCTAAGAACACTGTACGCTGTTTACTTAAGAAGTACCGTAATGGTACGCTAGTTGCGTAACGATCGCTCAGCCGTAGGCGAGACGCTCAAGCGTCACGTTCGCTCACGGCCCAGCGATCACAGGACACGTTATTGGTTATGTCTAGGGTAATGATTCGCTATGGCGTAGCTTACGCTCGAGACCACGAGGAGGTCACCAGCGATGCAGACGCTCACAACACTATACCTTTATGATAAAACCTTATACCAATGAAATACACTGAATACCTTAATGTGAGTACAGGGTGTAAGTGCAACCTTGTGTAACCTGACTAACTACAAAGCTGCTTGAGCGTCACCGACGCTCAAGTGAACACTTAACACTATAGGAAATACACAGATGCTGGTTTAGGTTCCAAAGCCTATTAACTGTATTATATCTAATATACTTGTAAAAGGGGATAACAGTACAAATGATACACTACAATATAACAGAGACTTCCTAACCACAGAACTAAACAATAAATACAAAAAGACAATACTACACTGACCTAAATGCAATACAATACAATACTATCTAATACAATACAATACTAGCCTAGTCTAGGGGAGATATGAGAGAACAGGACAGAGAGAGAGAGAGAGATCGAGAGAGAGAGAGAGAGAGATTGGCTCACAGAAAGACAATGATAACGGAGAGAAACTTACGCACAAAGGGTATGATCGCCTGCGCCTCGATATCCAGCTCCCGGCTATCAGCAGATAACCGTTGATGAGAGAGTGAGAGCTGGATGTGGTCGGCCTGCCTATTTATGCCCCACACACAATGCAATCTCCTGGTCCTACAATCCCATTGTCCATTGGCCGAAGGAATTCGGCCCTGCATCATAACAAAAGGTCATAGGGTGATTCATACAGGTGGGCTGTGACGATTTCCAACAGCTCAGGTGGGTGGGAAACTGGGTTTCCCGCCGCATACCTGAGTATGTGTAATTAATAGAAATGGACATAAACTTCTTATGTCCATAACTATTCGCACGAGCGATTAATACGCTCCAAACCAACACCGGAATATTGCTAATTAAATACTCTTCCGATGGGTACCAAACACTGCTGTATGATTCCTGTTAGACCCTTCGTACGATATAAAGAGGGATTCCTCAGCTCTGGGACATTGTATTTTAACCAAACTTTCAGAATCTATCAAAGGGACCATGATCTATAAACTACATTAATTGTGAACATTTGTAACGAATGAGTCGCACGCTACGACTATATAAACTCTACCGTAAATACGCATACCGCGCCTGCGAGTGCACGCTATTGCGGGTATGCGCCTCCACGGGAGAGCGTACGCACGCGCAGCGCGGACCAGTGTGCGGTGCAAATATGGCAACGTGCATTGAGACATTTTTCTGACTTTGACAGTGGCCTACTGTACCGTACTGCTATATAGTATATACTGGTGGTCAGCAAACTGTGCAAAACTGAAATGCACCACAGGTATGGATGGATAGTATACTTGACGACACAGAAGTAGGTAGAGCAGTGGCCTACTGTACCGTACTGCTATATATTATATACTGGTGGTCAGCAAACTGTGCAAAACTGAAATGAACCACAGGTATGGATGGATAGTATACTTGACGACACAGAGGTAGGTAGAGCAGTGGCCTACTGTACCGTACTGCTATATAGTATATACTGGTGGTCAGCAAACTGTGCAAAACTGAAATGCACCACAGGTATGGATGGATAGTATACTTGACGACACAGAGGTAGGTAGAGCAGTGGCCTACTGTACCGTACTGCTATATAGTCTATACTGGTGGTCAGCAAACTGTGCAAAACTGAAATGCACCACAGGTATGGATGGATAGTATACTTGACGACACAGAGGTAGGTAGAGCAGTGGCCTACTGTGCCGTACTGCTATATATTATATACTGGTGGTCAGCAAACTGTGCAAAACTGAAATGCACCACAGGTATGGATGGATAGTATACTTTACGACACAGAGGTAGGTAGAGCAGTGGCCTTCTGTACCGTACTACTATATAGTATATACTGGTGGTCAGCAAACTGTGCAAAACTGAAATGCACCACAGGTATGGATGGATAGTATACTTGACGACACAGAGGTAGGTAGAGCAGTGGACTACTGTACCGTAATGCTATATATATAGTTATACTGGTGGTCAGCAAACTGTGCAAAACTGAAATGCACCACAGGTATGGATGGATAGTATACTTGACGACACAGAGGTAGGTAGAGCAGTGGCCTACTGTACCGTACTGCTATATAGTATATACTGGTGGTCAGCAAACTGTGCAAAACTGAAATGCACCACAGGTATGGATGGATAGTATACTTGACGACACAGAGGTAGGTAGAGCAGTGGATTACTGTACCGTACTGCTATATATATAGTTATACTGGTGGTCAGCAAAATTCTGCACTGTCCTCCTGCTATATCCTACAATGCAGCACAGATATGGAGCGTTTTTCAGGCAGAGAACGTATAATACTGGTGGTCACTGGTCAGCAAAACACTGCACTGTCCTCCTACTATATAATACTGCTGGTCCCCAGTCCCCACAATAAAGCAATTAGCACACTGAGCACAGATATTTGCAGCACACTGAGCACAGTCAGATATGGAGCGTTTTTCAGGCAGAGAACGTAGATATTTGCACTTGCAGCACACTGAGCACAGATATTTGCAGCACACTGATCACAGATATTTGCAGCACAATTTGCAGCCCACTGAACATAGAAACTGGGAGGACGCCAGCCACGTCCTCTCACGATCATCTCCAATGCACGAGTGAAAAATGGCGGCGACGCGCGGCTCCTTATATAGAATACGAATCTCGCGAGAATCCGACCGCGGGATGATGACGTTCGGGCGCACTCGGGTTAACCGAGCAAGGCGGGAGGATCCGAGTCTGCCTCGGACCCATGTAAAATGGGTGAAGTTCGGGGGGGTTCGGATCCCGAGGATCCGAACCCGCTCATCACTACTTATCACAGTGGAGGTCATTCCGAGTTGATCGCACGTAGCAACTTTTTGCTGCTTGTGCGATCAACTAGATGCCGCCTATGGGGGAGTGTATTTTAACATAGCAAGGCTGAAATCACTTGTGCAGCCCTGCTATGCTAAAAAAAATTGTGTAAAAGAAGACTAGCCCTGCAGTTAATTACCCTGTGCGATGAATCCAGCGATGAAGGTCCCGGAATTGGCGTCAGACACATACCCTGCAAACGCCTGGACACGCCTGCGTTTTCCCAAACACTACCAAAAAACGGTCAGTTGACACCCATAAACGCCCTCTTTCTGTCAATCACCTTGCGATCAGCTATGCGAATGGATGCTTCGTTAAATCCATCGCTCAGCAACGATGCGCTGTGTACCCGTCCGACGTGCATGTGCATTGCGGTGCATACGCATGCGCAGTTTTGCAATTTTTTACCTGATCACTGCGCTGCGAAAATCGGCAGCGAGCGATCAACTCGGAATGACCCCCAGAGTTATTTACAAATGAAGTCCAGCAAAATACTTTGATTTAGCGTACGTTAAATAGTGGAAGCAAATATCATGTTTCTGTAGGTTACTTTGTCAGTAAATAACCGCCAACATTGTATAATTCATTCAATGTTTTAATTTTAATACAACCTAAATATTATTTAAATGTACACACGCACACACACGCAGACACACACACACACACACACACACACACACACACACACACACACACACACACACACACACACACACACATATATCCTTCCAATTTTTTATGTTGAAGTATAATCTGTACACTTCATGTCATGATTTTTAGCAATTTACAATAAAAGATTTGACATGTGAGTGAGATTTCTCAACAGAAAGCATCATAATGACTATAATATTAGATTATTGCTATTTTGCACATCAGAAAATATTTTTTTCTTTAAATTGCATATTCCCCAACCTTGTATGACAGTTATTTCATGACCAAGGGCAGGATGTTCTTTTGCTACATAAGACAAGTCCTACTGGGCTAATGCTGAGCCTCGGGAACTGTTACACACTGAAGCAGTATTCCTGGGCCTGCTCGACTATAATCTGTAACATTTTCATCCTCTTAATAGTGTTAACCAGCCAAATATGCATCCCCCTAGGTAGAGTATCTTGCTTACTAATTGGAAGCCATAAAGCATTGCCTACTTCCTTTTGGTCTTTGGTTTTATACTCCCCTAGGCGGCATGCAGTGCACTAGCAAAATCAACCCCTGTTTATGACATTGTATTAAGAAACTCTGGGGCAGATGTATTAACCTGGAGAAGGCATAAGGAAGTGATAAACCAGTGATAAGTGCAAGGTGATACACGCACCAGCCAATCAGCTCCAATATGTAAATTAACAGTTAGGAGCTGATTGGCTGGTGCGTGTATCACCTTGCACTCATCACTGGTTTATCACTTCCTTATGCCTTCTCCAGGTTAATACATCTGCCCCTCTGTTTGGTATGTCATAGAAAATGTATATCAGTGTCTATTTAACCATTAGATGAACGTCTTGGCAGTTGGTTGTAAATTTGAATGCAGGTTGTGTGTTTACATTTTAAAGGCTGTATAAAAATTGTTTGGTTGTCTGGAATTGACAAATGCATAGCTTTCATCATTTAGATAAGTGACAGAAGAGACACATTAAAAGCATTTCCATCAGTATGCATCCTTTAGCATAGAACCTCCTAGAGACAATACAAGGTTTCAAACCTGCCAAGGTCGGCTCAGCTTTTCTTCCAGCTGTAGCCGATAAAATGGTTCGTAATTGATATTGGGCAATAAAAAAGCATATCCCTTAAAGAGGATATTTAAATATAAAATCTTGACACATAATAATTATAGCCACCATTAATATTGAAAAGATGGCTGTGTGCTTTAAAATCATGGGATTTGACAACAGATAATAACTGCTTGTTTCAACTTACTTTGCCTGTTTATAATCGGCTTTAATGGAAAATATTTATTTTCCCATAAATAAGCAATGAACAATGGCCCTCATTCCGAGTTGATCGGTCGCATTGCGAATTTAGCAGAGTTACACACGCTAAGCCGCCGCCTACTGGGAGTGAATCTTAGCTTCTTAAAATTGCGACCGATGTATTCGCAATATTGCGATTACTAACTACTTAGCAGTTTCTGAGTAGCTCCAGACTTACTCTGCCTGTGCGATCATTTCAGTGCTTGTCGTTCCTGGTTGACGTCACAAACACACCCAGCGTTCGCCCAGGCACTCCCACCGTTTCCCCGGCCACTCCTGCGTTTTTTCCGGAAACGGTAGCGTTTTCAGCCACACGCCCCTGAAACGCCGTGTTTCCGCCCAGTAACACCCATTTCCTGTCAATCACATTACGATCGCCGGAGCGAAGAAAAAGCCGTGAGTAAAATTACTTTCTTCATAGTAAAGTTACTTGGCGCAGTCGCAGTGCGAACATTGCGCATGCGTACTAAGCGGATTTTCCCTGCGATGCGATGAAAAATACCGAGCGAACAACTCGGAATGAGGGCCAATGTGTATAGTTTATTGTGGCCAGAGGATATAGCTAAACTGCAAATTCCCAATTACAGACACGTGTACATAAACTTGTAAAGCTGCTATTTTGTTATAGGGTCTACCTAGCGAACGGTGTGGGTAATTCAGACCTGATCGCTGCTGGGCGTTTTCTAGAGATGAGCGGGTTCGGTTTCTCTGAAACCGAACCCGCACGAACTTCATGTTTTTTTCACGGGTCCGAGCAGACTCGGATCCTCCCGCCTTGCTCGGTTAACCCGAGCGCGCCCGAACGTCATCATGACGCTGTCGGATTCTCGCGAGACTCGGATTCTATATAAGGAGCCGCGCGTCGCCGCCATTTTCACACGTGCATTGAGATTGATAGGGAGAGGACGTGGCTGGCGTCCTCTCCATTAGAAATTAGATTAGAAGAGAGAGAGAGATTGTGCAGAGTCAGACAGAGTTTACCACAGTGACCAGTGCAGTTGTTGTTAGTTAACTTTTATTTATTTTAATATAATATATCCGTTCTCTGCTATATCCGTTCTCTGCCTGAAAAAAAACGATACACAGCAGCAGCCAGTCACACAGTGTGACTCAGTCTGTGTGCACTCAGCTCAGCCCAGTGTGCTGCACATCAATGTATAAAAGGCAAAGCTTATAATAATTGTGGGGGAGACTGGGGAGCACTGCAGGTTGTTATAGCAGGAGCCCCCAGGAGTACATAATATTATATTAATTTAAAATTAAACAGTGCACACTTTTGCTGCAGGAGTGCCACTGCCAGTGTGACTAGTGGTGACCAGTGCCTGACCACCAGTATAGTAGTATATTGTTGTATGTATTGTATACTATCTCTTTATCAACCAGTCTATATTAGCAGCAGACACAGTACAGTGCGGTAGTTCACGGCTGTGGCTACCTCTGTGTCGGCAGTCGGAACTCGGCAGGCAGTCCGTCCATCCATAATTGTATTACAATATATACCACCTAACCGTGGTATTTTTTTTTCTTTCTTTATACCGTCGTCATAGTGTCATACTAGTTGTTACGAGTATACTACTATCTCTTTATCAACCAGTGTACAGTGCGGTAGTTCACGGCTGTGGCTACCTCTGTGTCGGCAGTCGGCAGGCAGTCCGTCCATCCATAATTGTATTATTATTATAATATATACCACCTAACCGTGGTTTTTTTTTCATTCTTTATACCGTCATAGTGTCATACTAGTTGTTACGAGTATACTACTATCTCTTTATCAACCAGTGTACAGTGCGGTAGTTCACGGCTGTGGCTACCTCTGTGTCGGCAGTCGGCAGGCAGTCCGTCCATCCATAATTGTATTATTATTATAATATATACCACCTAACCGTGGTTTTTTTTTCATTCTTTATACCGTCGTCATAGTGTCATACTAGTTGTTACGAGTATACTACTATCTCTTTATCAACCAGTGTACAGTGCGGTAGTTCACGGCTGTGGCTACCTCTGTGTCGGCAGTCGGCAGGCAGTCCGTCCATCCATAATTGTATTATTATTATAATATATACCACCTAACCGTGGTTTTTTTTTCATTCTTTATACCGTCGTCATAGTGTCATACTAGTTGTTACGAGTATACTACTATCTCTTTATCAACCAGTGTACAGTGCGGTAGTTCACGGCTGTGGCTACCTCTGTGTCGGCAGTCGGCAGGCAGTCCGTCCATCCATAATTGTATTATTATTATAATATATACCACCTAACCGTGGTTTTTTTTTCATTCTTTATACCGTCGTCATAGTGTCATACTAGTTGTTACGAGTATACTACTATCTCTTTATCAACCAGTGTACAGTGCGGTAGTTCACGGCTGTGGCTACCTCTGTGTCGGCAGTCGGCAGGCAGTCCGTCCATCCATAATTGTATTATTATTATAATATATACCACCTAACCGTGGTTTTTTTATACCACCTAACCGTGGCAGTCCGTCCATAATTGTATACTAGTATCCAATCCATCCATCTCCATTGTTTACCTGAGGTGCCTTTTAGTTCTGCCTATAAAATATGGAGAACAAAAAAGTTGAGGTTCCAAAATTAGGGAAAGATCAAGATCCACTTCCACCTCGTGCTGAAGCTGCTGCCACTAGTCATGGCCGAGACGATGAAATGCCAGCAACGTCGTCTGCCAAGGCCGATGCCCAATGTCATAGTACAGAGCATGTCAAATCCAAAACACCAAATATCAGAAAAAAAAGGACTCCAAAACCTAAAATAAAATTGTCGGAGGAGAAGCGTAAACTTGCCAATATGCCATTTACCACACGGAGTGGCAAGGAACGGCTGAGGCCCTGGCCTATGTTCATGGCTAGTGGTTCAGCTTCACATGAGGATGGAAGCACTCAGCCTCTCGCTAGAAAACTGAAAAGACTCAAGCTGGCAAAAGCACCGCAAAGAACTGTGCGTTCTTTGAAATCCCAAATCCACAAGGAGAGTCCAATTGTGTCGTTTGCGATGCCTGACCTTCCCAACACTGGACGTGAAGAGCATGCACCTTCCACTATTTGCATGCCCCCTGCAAGTGCTGGAAGGAGCACCCGCAGTCCAGTTCCTGATAGTCAGATTGAAGATGTCAGTGTTGAAGTACACCAGGATGAGGAGGATATGGGTGTTGCTGGCGCTGGGGAGGAAATTGACCAGGAGGATTCTGATGGTGAGGTGGTTTGTTTAAGTCAGGCACCCGGGGAGACACCTGTTGTCCGTGGGAGGAATATGGCCGTTGACATGCCAGGTGAAAATACCAAAAAAATCAGCTCTTCGGTGTGGAGGTATTTCACCAGAAATGCGGACAACAGGTGTCAAGCCGTGTGTTCCCTTTGTCAAGCTGTAATAAGTAGGGGTAAGGACGTTAACCACCTCGGAACATCCTCCCTTATACGTCACCTGCAGCGCATTCATAATAAGTCAGTGACAAGTTCAAAAACTTTGGGTGACAGCGGAAGCAGTCCACTGACCAGTAAATCCCTTCCTCTTGTAACCAAGCTCACGCAAACCACCCCACCAACTCCCTCAGTGTCAATTTCCTCCTTCCCCAGGAATGCCAATAGTCCTGCAGGCCATGTCACTGGCAAGTCTGACGAGTCCTCTCCTGCCTGGGATTCCTCCGATGCATCCTTGCGTGTAACGCCTACTGCTGCTGGCGCTGCTGTTGTTGCCGCTGGGAGTCGATGGTCATCCCAGAGGGGAAGTCGTAAGCCCACTTGTACTACTTCCAGTAAGCAATTGACTGTTCAACAGTCCTTTGCGAGGAAGATGAAATATCACAGCAGTCATCCTACTGCAAAGCGGATAACTGAGTCCTTGACAACTATGTTGGTGTTAGACGTGCGTCCGGTATCCGCCGTTAGTTCACAGGGAACTAGACAATTTATTGAGGCAGTGTGCCCCCGTTACCAAATACCATCTAGGTTCCACTTCTCTAGGCAGGCGATACCGAGAATGTACACGGACGTCAGAAAAAGACTCACCAGTGTCCTAAAAAATGCAGTTGTACCCAATGTCCACTTAACCACGGACATGTGGACAAGTGGAGCAGGGCAGGGTCAGGACTATATGACTGTGACAGCCCACTGGGTAGATGTATGGACTCCCGCCGCAAGAACAGCAGCGGCGGCACCAGTAGCAGCATCTCGCAAACGCCAACTCTTTCCTAGGCAGGCTACGCTTTGTATCACCGCTTTCCAGAATACGCACACAGCTGAAAACCTCTTACGGCAACTGAGGAAGATCATCGCGGAATGGCTTACCCCAATTGGACTCTCCTGTGGATTTGTGGCATCGGACAACGCCAGCAATATTGTGTGTGCATTAAATATGGGCAAATTCCAGCACGTCCCATGTTTTGCACATACCTTGAATTTGGTGGTGCAGAATTTTTTAAAAAACGACAGGGGCGTGCAAGAGATGCTGTCGGTGGCCAGAAAAATTGCGGGACACTTTCGGCGTACAGGCACCACGTACAGAAGACTGGAGCACCACCAAAAACTACTGAACCTGCCCTGCCATCATCTGAAGCAAGAAGTGGTAACGAGGTGGAATTCAACCCTCTATATGCTTCAGAGGTTGGAGGAGCAGCAAAAGGCCATTCAAGCCTATACAATTGAGCACGATATAGGAGATGGAATGCACCTGTCTCAAGTGCAGTGGAGAATGATTTCAACGTTGTGCAAGGTTCTGATGCCCTTTGAACTTGCCACACGTGAAGTCAGTTCAGACACTGCCAGCCTGAGTCAGGTCATTCCCCTCATCAGGCTTTTGCAGAAGAAGCTGGAGGCATTGAAGAAGGAGCTAACACGGAGCGATTCCGCTAGGCATGTGGGACTTGTGGATGCAGCCCTTAATTCGCTTAACAAGGATTCACGGGTGGTCAATCTGTTGAAATCAGAGCACTACATTTTGGCCACCGTGCTCGATCCTAGATTTAAAGCCTACCTTGGATCTCTCTTTCCGGCAGACACAGGTCTGCTGGGGTTGAAAGACCTGCTGGTGACAAAATTGTCAAGTCAAGCGGAACGCGACCTGTCAACATCTCCTCCTTCACATTCTCCCGCAACTGGGGGTGCGAGGAAAAGGCTCAGAATTCCGAGCCCACCCGCTGGCGGTGATGCAGGGCAGTCTGGAGCGACTGCTGATGCTGACATCTGGTCCGGACTGAAGGACCTGACAACGATTACGGACATGTCGTCTACTGTCACTGCATATGATTCTCTCAACATTGATAGAATGGTGGAGGATTATATGAGTGACCGCATCCAAGTAGGCACGTCACACAGTCCGTACTTATACTGGCAGGAAAAAGAGGCAATTTGGAGGCCCTTGCACAAACTGGCTTTATTCTACCTAAGTTGCCCTCCCACAAGTGTGTACTCCGAAAGAGTGTTTAGTGCCGCCGCTCACCTTGTCAGCAATCGGCGTACGACGTTACATCCAGAAAATGTGGAGAAGATGATGTTCATTAAAATGAATTATAATCAATTCCTCCGCGGAGACATTGACCAGCAGCAATTGCCTCCACAAAGTACACAGGGAGCTGAGATGGTGGATTCCAGTGGGGACGAATTGATAATCTGTGAGGAGGGGGATGTACACGGTGATATATCGGAGGGTGAAGATGAGGTGGACATCTTGCCTCTGTAGAGCCAGTTTGTGCAAGGAGAGATTAATTGCTTCTTTTTTGGGGGGGGTCCAAACCAACCCGTCATATCAGTCACAGTCGTGTGGCAGACCCTGTCACTGAAATGATGGGTTGGTTAAAGTGTGCATGTCCTGTTTTGTTTATACAACATAAGGGTGGGTGGGAGGGCCCAAGGATAATTCCATCTTGCACCTCTTTTTTCTTTTCTTTTTCTTTGCATCATGTGCTGATTGGGGAGGGTTTTTTGGAAGGGACATCCTGCGTGACACTGCAGTGCCACTCCTAGATGTGCCCGGTGTTTGTGTCGGCCACTAGGGTCGCTAATCTTACTCACACAGTCAGCTACCTCATTGCGCCTCTTTTTTTCTTTGCGTCATGTGCTGTTTGGGGAGGGTTTTTTGGAAGGGCCATCCTGCGTGACACTGCAGTGCCACTCCTAGATGGGCCCGGTGTTTGTGTCGGCCACTAGGGTCGCTAATCTTACTCACACAGCTACCTCATTGCGCCTCTTTTTTTCTTTGCGTCATGTGCTGTTTGGGGAGGGTTTTTTGGAAGGGACATCCTGCGTGACACTGCAGTGCCACTCCTAGATGGGCCCGGTGTTTGTGTCGGCCACTAGGGTCGCTTATCTTTCTCACACAGCTACCTCATTGCGCCTCTTTTTTTCTTTGCGTCATGTGCTGTTTGGGGAGGGTTTTTTGGAAGGGACATCCTGCGTGACACTGCAGTGCCACTCCTAGATGGGCCCGGTGTTTGTGTCGGCCACTAGGGTCGCTTATCTTTCTCACACAGTCAGCTACCTCATTGCGCCTCTTTTTTTCTTTGCGTCATGTGCTGTTTGGGGAGGGTTTTTTGGAAGGGACATCCTGCGTGACACTGCAGTGCCACTCCTAGATGGGCCCGGTGTTTGTGTCGGCCACTAGGGTCGCTTATCTTTCTCACACAGTCAGCTACCTCATTGCGCCTCTTTTTTTCTTTGCGTCATGTGCTGTTTGGGGAGGGTTTTTTGGAAGGGACATCCTGCGTGACACTGCAGTGCCACTCCTAGATGGGCCCGGTGTTTGTGTCGGCCACTAGGGTCGCTTATCTTTCTCACACAGTCAGCTACCTCATTGCGCCTCTTTTTTTCTTTGCGTCATGTGCTGTTTGGGGAGGGTTTTTTGGAAGGGACATCCTGCGTGACACTGCAGTGCCACTCCTAGATGGGCCCGGTGTTTGTGTCGGCCACTAGGGTCGCTAATCTTACTCACACAGCTACCTCATTGCGCCTCTTTTTTTCTTTGCGTCATGTGCTGTTTGGGGAGGGTTTTTTGGAAGGGACATCCTGCGTGACACTGCAGTGCCACTCCTAGATGGGCCCGGTGTTTGTGTCGGCCACTAGGGTCGCTTATCTTACTCACACAGCGACCTCGGTGCAAATTTTAGGACTAAAAATAATATTGTGAGGTGTGATGTGTTCAGAATAGGCTGAAAATGAGTGTAAATTATGTTTTTTGAGGTTAATAATACTTTGGGATCAAAATTACCCCCAAATTCTATGATTTAAGCTGTTTTTTAGGGTTTTTTGAAAAAAACACCCGAATCCAAAACACACCCGAATCCGACAAAAAAAATTCGGTGAGGTTTTGCCAAAACGCGGTCGAACCCAAAACACGGCCGCGGAACCGAACCCAAAACCAAAACACAAAACCCGAAAAATTTCCGGCGCTCATCTCTAGCGTTTTCGCACAGCGGGCGATCAGGTCCAAACTGCGCATGTTTATGCACCGCAATGAGCAGGCGCATCGCACGGGTACAAAGCGGATCGCCGCTCAGCGATGGGTTTGTGCGACGGATCCGTTCGCAAGGGCAATCGAAAGGAAATTGACAGAAAGAAGGCGTTTGTGGGTGTCAACTGACCGTTTTCAGGGAGTGTCTGGAAAAACGCAGACGTGTCCATGCATCTGCAGGGAGGGTTCCAGACGTCAATTCCGGTCCCGGACAGGCTGATGTGATCGCAGCGGCTGAGTAAGTCCTGGGCTGCACAGAGACTGCACACAATCTGTTTGTAGAGCTTGGCTGCACATGCGATCGCACACTTGCACAGCTAAAATACACTCCCCCTGTAGGCGGTGACTATCTGCAGTGCAAAAATTGGTTGCTAGCGATCAGGTCTGAATTAGGCCCAGTATCAGTAGTACAGTAAGCAAGGAAGCAATGACTCATCTCAATGGGACCACCAGAATTATTCCTAAACCAGAACTTGATAAGGCTGTCCACTTCTCCTCAGATTAGACCCTAAATACAGTATGTATCATAATGGATGACAGCTTTTATAGTAGCCTTTCTCAGTATTTTGGCTTATAAAAAGTGTCTCCCACCTGTAAGTTCGGGATGCAGTTAATATACCGTCTGTCGGGATCCCGGCGTTCAGAAGACCGACACTGGAATTCTGACAGCTGGTGAAATGCCGCCGGCTGGAATCCCGACAAACGTGGGGTATTCCCATTCAGTTGGTGGGTCCATGCCACCAACCGAGTGGGAATAGGAACTGTGGCAAACAAAGTGACCCACTGTGCCCAAAGCGCGGCGAGCACAGCGAGCCCATGAGGGGACTCGCTGACAGGATTCCGACAGATGGGATGGGATGCTGCTGTCAGTATAGTGACAGCTGGCATCCCGTCCGCCAGTCACTTGTATGTATTCTGTAAATTCATAGTTTAAAAATAAATAATCTTTTAAGTTACACTCTGTCATAAAAATAATAAACCAGGCCCCCCATGGGTAGTGATGACCACTTTAAACTCTAACTGAAGTAGTTTAATACACCACTGTGTACAACAGAGATGGATTAATATCCCATGGGGTCCTAGGCAAGGTACCAGTTTTGGCCCCTCTGTCCAACAGGGGCAGCTTTAGGGGTCCGGTCGCCCCTAGGCACAACTTTATTGGTCGCCCTCCATCACATCACTGACACCTTCATGTTGTTGCACTTCCTGATGCCTCCAAACTGCTAAAGCAGCCCCAGGACTGCTCTCCAATTCACCAATACTGCAGAGACCTGCCACTCTGCTACCCACTATCTGGTTCACAGTGGTGCAAGTAGAATTTTTTTCTTAGTGGTACTGATAGTAGAAATGGGCGTGGTCACATGTCACGAGGGGGCGTGGTCACATGAAGCTAGGGAAATGGCTACATGACAATCAGGGCATGGCCACATTATGCCGCACACTGTAATGTCCCTTACACATTATGCCAAACACCGTAATGCTTATTACACATTATGCCACACACTGTAATGCTTATTACACATTATGCCACACACCATAATGCTTATTACACATTATGCCAGACACCGTAACACCCATTACCCATTATGTCACACACCATAATGCCTTACATATTATACCACACACCATAATGCCTATTACATATTATGTCACACACAGTTATGCCACTGGCACCATTTTATGTCCCACACACATTATGCCACACACCGTAATGCTTATTACACATTATGCCACACACCATAATGCTTATTACACATTATGCCACACACTGTAATGCCCATTACCCGTTATGTCACACACCATAATGCCTTACATATTATACAACACACCATAATACCTATTACATATTATGTCACACACAGTTATGCCACTGGCACCATTTTATGTCCCACACGCAAAAATGGCCGTTATAAATTATGTCCCAGCAGTGGGTTGGTGGTACTGAGTACCGCCACAATATTTCTTAATGGTACTCTGTACCACCCCATGCCACCCTACTTTCAGCACTGCTGATTCATGACATCAGGTGCAGGCTTGGGGAAAATAAATGGAAAATAATTTGTCAGGAATCTAATATCTGTGGCAGCTTTCTTTCCCCTACACTGTGTCCACAGTATATTGGAAATATATAGGTCTAATGCCCAAGGTCACTTTAAATAAAGTCTGCTTACTGAAGTCTGCTTACTGGAGGACACATGAAGTGACCTGGGCCTAATGCCCAGAGTCACTTATTCCTAAGCCATGGACTCTCTGCCTCCCTAACAGGCCATACAGGCCTGATTGCACCCATGGGCCTAATGCCTGACACCTGGTGGCCTGGAGGGGATGGGGGGGGGGGGGGGGGATAAATTACCAGTAGCCAAGGCCACCTACCAGTATGAAGAAAAAGGCTGCAGTGGGAAACTTTGCTATCTCTTTGCAATCCACCACTAGCAGCACTTGCTGGTCATCCACAGGCACGCAACACCACCTCTTCTTTTTAGCATCCAGCTGGCATCTTCTTTCATGACCGCACCATCTTCTGGCCTCTTCTGCGGCCCTGGAGCTCATCAATCAATGTCTTTCCTTTCCACCTGCTGCAGCTGAACTGATCAGCTGTATGCGGCCCTCCCTGATTGGCTTCCGGTCCATAATCTGTGATTGGAATTTGGATCCCAGCCAATGCAAAAATCAAATAGCAGCCACCTCTATTGATTGGTTGCTACACTGAAAGCTGTGATTGGCTTGCAGACGGTGCCAAATTTGAACTGCTGCTGCATCCTCTTATTTGGCACTGGGATCAGACACACTTTCCTAGCACCCTATTGTGTCAAACTTCCTGCACTCTGCTATCACTTTGTCCTACATGGCCAGAGGCACAAGTCTGGGAGCACATACAGGGCCCTAATTAGTACAAGTTGTAATTTTGCGAGAAATTGCAAAACTACAACTCCTTCCCCTAGTATGCGGGGGGGCCGCCCACTGCAGGGCAAGGCCGCCCTACATGCCGCCCCCCTCCCCTGCTGAATTACGAGTGTATCGCTAAAATGCACAGGCAGTCGCTGGGGCATCATGTTTTGGGTTGCAGTGGCTGCGTGTTACATCACGCAGCTGCCCTGGCCCACCCCGCAGACGGTCAAGACACACCTCCTTTGTCCGGACCATGTCCTCTCAGCGCTGCGTCGCCGCCTCCAAAGCGTCATGTCACCACCCGTCACTGGCTCTTAAACTGTGATCACTGAATGTGGTTTCAGCACTTCTGCTAACCATGCTGAATTGGGCCCACAGTACTGTGGGAGAAACAACCTCATCTAAACACATGTGATAGGTGACTGGGAGTTTCTCAATGGTATTACAATCTAGAAGATCAGCAAAGTCTTTTAACTCTGGAATATACTGTTGAATAACATGCACATCAGCACTTCAAGTTGTTAATCCCAGTTTGATGCTGTCCAGCAGATCTAGAAGTGTTTTGACATCACTGTCCACTATATGAAACTGCAGCAAGAAATTTGTCGCTTGCAGCATGACTACGCCCATGGTCTTGATTACCTGGCCACTGTAAGCAATTAGATTAGCAGTCAATAGGTGTTTTGGGGTTTGTGCTTTGTTGGCATTGCCGGATCCAACTAGGGGTGACAGTGGTGGTCATCCTGGAGCCCCCACACATTAGGGGCCCCCACACTCTCCCACCCTGCTTTGAGCCCATTGCCACTCCTCCTGCATTGTACCCATCGCCGCCGCTAGCTCTGCTTTGAGCCAGTCGCCGCTCCCCTGCATTGCACTCACCGCCAGCACTGAAATCAGAGCACAGCATGATTCGCCGGCCGAGCTGCCGCTGCAGACGTCAGAGACTCTCGCAGGATTTCACTCACCGCCACGGCCGCTGGGATTTCTGTGATGTCCAGGAGCTGAGAGTTAGGCAACGCCATTTTACTTTGAGCTCCTCAGCGGCGCTGGCTGTGTGTGAGTGACTGGCTGGGACTGGAGCTCCTTTGTTTTCTGTGGCGCAGGACCCCCCCACCACTTCCCCCTGTGGTGCAGCAGCTCAGCTGCTTGCAGCATTGAGGTGCCTGAGCTGCACCTGAGGGTTATTTCTTGTCAATTCTACGTTATTAATATTGTATATATACTATATAGTATACAAACACAGCACTGTGTCTGGCTGCTCTTTATCTACTATGGTGGCAAATATTTCACTCTATTCAGCCCTGAGGTTACAGTGGAGACCGGTGTCTGGGGTGTTTTCTGACAGAGCATCCAGAGTATAAACTGTGTGTGGGCTGCTGTAATGTACAGTGTAAGTTTGTCTGTCACCGGATTGGACATGCAAAATGTTTTTGTTTGCCACAAGCAATGCATACTTGGCAATTAATCACAATTTATAGCATAACTTAGTGATCTAACCGTCTTTTCAAAGAATTTGGGTTCTATGAGCATTTACAGAGCCGGCCCTAACAAATATGATGCCCTAGGCAAGATTTTGGCCGGTGCCCCCTAGCACCACCGCTGGTTCCACCTCTGACCTTGCACCTCTTTCCCAGCACCATCACCCCTCACCCATAGCAGTCCTTACTTTGGTGTTTGTACCCCCTATATTTTAAATAGGAATAGTTTGCACATTTGGTGCACAGCCCAAAAAGGGGTGTGTTTTTGCTGGCAAGGGGCATGGCCACACAATAGTAACCCCAATTCCAATTACGCCACACAGTACTGCAACTTTATTCACATTTGATCATGCGATAGTGTCCATAATTCATATTACATCCCACAGTAGTATCACTTTACCTTATAAACGTTACTCCTCACAGTAGAGCCCCTTATTCACGTTACATCACACTGAATTGCTCCTTATTCACATTACACCACACCCTATTGCTCTTTATTCACATTAGACGACACAGTAGTGCCCTTTCTATATGCAACGCCACATAGTAGAGCACCTTACACACATAATGCCACACATTAGTAATGCATTTATACACAGAATTCCACACAGTAATGCCCCTTACACATATGAGACACATTATTAATGTCCTTATAAACATAATGCACCTTACACATTATGACAACCTTTATTAATGCTCTTTTACACATAATGTCCCTTACACATATGCCGAACATTATTAATGCCCTTATACACATAATGACACACGTAGTGCCCCCTACACATTTACTGCACATTATTAGTGCCCCTATACACATGACACACATACCAGTAGTACCCTGTTACACATATGCCGCACATTAATAATGCCCTTATACACATAATGACACACATAGTGCCCCTTACACATATGTTGCACATTATTAATGCATTTTTACATGACACACATAATGCTTCTTACACATATTCTGAACACTACTGCACAACCAACCCACTCACATGCACACAGCACTCACACTTCCACTAACACTGTGACCTCTGCCTCTGCTGGTACACAGATGTGTCCTCATAAATCTTGCCTCAATGCTAACGTCGGGCACCTTTTTTAATGAAAATGCAGCTTATTTGCATTGCTATGTGGCTAGGATGCACAAGCAGCTTCTGCTGATTGAAATGATATGCAGCATGCCTATATACTGTGTGAGACTGTGGCTGTATCTGCATATGAAATGCTATACACAGAATATAGGCATGCCGCATATCATTTTAATCAGCAGAAGCTGCTGATGCCCCTAGGCATATCAAATGCCCTAGGCAATTGCCTAGTTTGCCTATGCCTATGGCCGGCTCTGAGCATTTATATGACAGATTACAGTAAATGAACATTTATTCTACCAAAAAACAAGAGTACAATGCTTATTTTAGAAAGCTACAAAAAGTAGTGGTCACAAGATAAGAGTTACAAAGAATATACATACAAGAAAGCAAACGATAAATAAAACAGGATTCATTTACAGCCTTAACACGCAGCTAGGTCTGTACGCAGCGTAACAGTGGGAAATGTGTAGAGACTATAGGCGAAAACCCAAATGTCATGGACCCTCAGTTTTCAGGCCTGAAACATAGATGATGTCATCTGAGGCCCTGCTGATTTGATAACAGCCTAAGACTGGCCCAGGACGTGGTCTTATGATTTATAACTCACTTTCACGTATTTGGTCATAACCCTTTGCTATTTTAGCAAAATTATGAATAGAAATATCATGTATTTGTGACATGGGATAGTGGAGAGGTTTCATATCTTAGAAACAATACTTCTCAGATATAGCAAAAACGCAGTCCACCTCCACATATGCTAGGTCTCTCTATGGGAAAGCTTATATGCATTTTGGGTGTATGGAAATATTAATTTTACTCCATATACCATATGATGTTCCCTTACTCTAATGTAGTGCAGTCACCTTGTGGGGACATCTCAATACTCATGTGGCCTCCTTTGTTAGTGGCAGAGGAGATCACTGAATAGCTAAACTAATTACCTTTGAAATGGTCCCTTCCAGCAGACTGGACCATTTGGTTAGTACTGTGGTAGTCATATGTTAATCTGATTGCCAACTCTTGGCTCATCCTATGTCCGAATTTACAATTTTTACAATTAGGAAATGTCTCCTATTTCAAGAATATACAGAGATAGATAACATATACATGTCAAATGGTCCTCATGACACACAGTTTAAGCATTCTAATGAATAGGTATTCACTTCAGCACTTCCACTTCTTAAGTGTATTAACATTCTAATGACATCCTCCTAGTGGCTAACCAAAGTTTCCTTGTGGCTTTTTATTCCTTAGCTAACAAAGATAACAACTTCAATCAATTAGTCAATTGACAAGTGGGAGGTAGCTTCCTAAAGGGGGGTACACACGGAGAGATCCGTGCTTAAAATCTAAGCAATCTTGCTAGATTGCTTAGATTTTAAGGGGGGTACTCACGGAGCGATATTCTAAGCAATCTGACTAGATTGCTTAGAATATCGGCAGGATCGCTCCGTGTGTAGCCCCCTCGGCGATAGCGATGCGCGGCCCCGCACATCGCTATCGCCGCTGCTAGATTGGCCTGCATGCAGGCCAATCTAGCGGGTCGCTCACTTCACCCGCTGGGTGAAGTAAGCGGCCCCCCCGTCTCCCCCCGCACGCTCAGCACAGATCGCGCTGTGCTGAGCGGCAGGAGAGATGTGTGCTGAGCGGTTCGCTCAGCACGCATCTCTCCTTGATCGGCCCGTGAGTACTGGGCTTAAAGCACGGATCTGCCGTGTGTATGCCCCCCAGCGATAGCGATGCGCGGCTCCGCACATCGCTATCGCCGGTGCTAGATTGAGCCTGCATGCAGGCTCAATCTAGCGGGTCGCTCACTTCACCGTTGTGTGAAGTGAGCGGCCCCCCGTCGGCTTTCCCCCTCGCTCAGCACATCGCGCTGTGCTGAGCGGGGAGAGAGATGTGTGCTGAGCGGTCTGTGTTAAGATCGTTCAGCACACATCTCTCCCGTGAGTACCCCCATTAACTCAGACATAATTGAAACATAACTTGCAGGGCCCTAATACTTAGAGATAAATGGGCAGCAGATTCATGACTCTGTTTAAAAAAAACAACATAATTCCAACTACGTAAATATTGAGATTCTATCCTAATAGCTCTGAATCTCACAAGCATATATAATCAAACTCTTTATTAGTGTTTATGTATCCGTCTAATCTTCCTTCTCTGAATAGGCAAAAGTGTCTGCCTTATCTACAACCTCAGCCCTAGCTATCTTGAGAAGCGTATATGCCTGTACCTTTTATTTACTTATATGACAGTCACAGCAGTATATTCGCCATTCCTTCTGGAACTTTAGTCATGCGTCTGCGATGGCATAATTGAAGACCAGTGGATCTGTGCCTCAGAGACCACTATCACAGCCAGGCTTCTAACACCATGTAAAGTAATTATTGTGCAAATCATCACCGGCTCTGAGAGCTTTAATCATGCTAAATAATGGATGTAGAGGCACTTCCTGTATAACAAACATTGCCTGTCTAACAGGAACTTCCTGTATGACAAAGTGGATGTAAATGATGCAACTTCCTCCGTCCACATAAAGCATAGATCTACACTTCTGATGCTTACAAACAGGTCTCTTGTCTTCTGCCACAAAGTAACAGGGAATAAAAGATGGCCTTTTTAAACATTAATGCTATCATTCATTGGTTACTTCAGTCATGTGAGCACTGACAATTTATCACAAGCGACTCATGTCTAGTTTATCATACTTAAGTCTAACTAACCTTTTTTTTAAAAATTAATTTTAATTGCTCAAAATGGTGACAATAAGTGTGTCATGGCAAGCTTATTATTATTATTTATTTATTTTTTTACAGTTTTTCCTCCTTTTGGTTTTCAAATGTTATTGTTTTATCCTTAGATGTTCTGTGCCAAACATGAGTATTTATAGACCAAAGCTTTTTCACGTCTTTCCTTTTATTTAGGAGATACTGGGGGTAATTCTGAGTTGATCGCAGCAGGAACTTTGTTAGCAGTTGGGCAAAACCATGTGCAGTGCAGGGGGGGCAGATATAACATGTGCAGAGAGAGTTAGATTTGGGTGGGTTATTTGTTTCTGTGCAGTGTTAATACTGGCTGCTTTATTTTTACACTGCAATTTTGATTGCAGATTGAACACACCCCACCCAAATCTAACTCTCTCTGCACATGTTATATCTGCCCCCCCCCCCCCCCCCTGCAGTGCACATGGTTTTGCCCAACTGCTAACAAAGTTCCTGCTGCGATCAACTCAGAATTACCCCCACTGTACATAAAATTTAAGGGTGCCAATAATGTTTACCAGAACTGTATATGTGGGCCCCATATTAAAACTTTATAAGGTTCCCACATATATGGTTTATGGTGGTATTAGCTCTAGAGATGAGCGGATTCGGTTTTACTCGGTTTTACTCGGTTCTCAAAACGGCATCTTATTGGCTATCCAAAACACGTGACATCCGTGAGCCAATAAGATGCCGTTTTGAGAACCGAGTAAAACCGAGTAAAACCGAATCCGCTCATCTCTAATTAGCTCCTGTTCACATTAAAGTGGCTAAGTACAATCTCACAAACAATTCTCACCACCTATCAGTTTTAGACAGCTCCTTTCATCTTTCTCTGGTGGAGAGCGAACCACAAATATAAATACTGTATACATAGTAGGGACAGAAAACAGGAATTTTAGAGAAGGTGTCAGTACAGTGAGAACAAGTGCTGCAGAGTCAGGATAAGATACAGGGGTCACCCATAGAATAGAGGGACTGTAGCAGAGACAGAGCTGCATATCTAACAAAGGACACTCCATACAGTATTTGAAAGAGAGAGCTGCCACCATAACTGAGTGGGCTTCCTAACTTTTTAATACTATTACCAATCTATCACTGTAGTAGCCAAAATAGTAGAGGCATCTGCCAATTCCAGGAGCAAGTCTTTCATTACCAGATAATAAGCTTTAGGTGATCCTCTACTTGCTGCCAGAGGGTTTTATGGGTGTCTAGGTTCAACTAAGGGTTCAGAAAAAGTCTAGGTTAAGTCCACAGGAACAGAGAAAGTCTAGGTCTAGCCCAAAGGAACACAGTGTTCCATTTCTATTTTCCCAGCAATTGTTAGTAACCTGACTGCATGGCACCACACACAGAGATAACTGCCAATACTGTGGTCTGTTTAGCCAGAGTAAGACTTGCATTGTTTTACATGGTCAGTTCTGCACCTGCCAGTGGGCGCTGGTGGCTGGTCAGAAAGGCAGATGTGTGTGTGGGTGGTAGAGTGCAGTCACTTGTCTATCACTGCACTGCACATCAAGCAAGGGAGAGAGTGTATGCTGGGCTGGGGAGAGAGGCATATGTAGTCTCTCTTCTATCCTTGCCCTGCCCAAAGTGCCAGTGCAGCTGTCCATCTGTGATGGGGGGGGGGGGGGGCAGAATAGGCCCAGGTAATGAGTAACCCCCCCTCGGTGACCCTGGTCTGTCCACTTACAAATGACTTGTAAGGAATTTCCTGAGTCATCAAATGGTGAACCTTGCCTAGATCTACACCTTAAAAAGAGAACATGGCTCAGGTAAAGGTACATGTGTGAACATGATAAAAATAAGAAATGACTCTATCAGTGATGCTACCACCCCACTTTCTTTACTGTGCAAATAATTCACTTATGATACTGGGATACTTTTTTTTCTGCTTGCACAGAAAATTCACATTTCACTTTATTTTGTGCTTGGTTTCAGGTGAAAAGCGTCATGCTAATGACCACCTTAAATTTTCTTATATAGCAGATTACATTGGTTTCAAGTCCTTTTCTTTTCTAAAACCTGTGCGTTATACGGGCATTAGTGTTATGCACACCAGTGCCTGCAGGAAAGTACTAGTGTCAGAACTGTTATGCACTCCAGTGTCTGCAGGAATGTACTGGTGTTTGAACTGTTATGCAAAACAAATGGACTCACAGACAAACTGGGGAATATGACATAACGTACACAGAAGGTGATAGGGTAACAAAATACACACACAGTGAACAGAGAAGCCCAGAGGCTAAGGAACTGGGTATCTCCCTTGTATTAGAACTGCTCAGATGTAAAAAGCAAGATGTTGTGTTTTAATACGTAGAGAACCCGAAATGCTGTTGCTAAGGGCAACAGCAAAACCCTAAAGGGTTACCAACGGGTGTGGCAGTAAACTCCTTGGTCAGAGATGGAATGATAGACACAAGGAGAGCCTCCACAATCCTGATTCTCACTTGCAGTGCACAGGTTTAAGCTTACTGCCACTAAACTGACCCCTGATACCTAGCACAGTGAGACAGGATTAGACAGGCAAGTGTTAGAATACAGCCGCAAACTTGCTAAGTTCACAGAGTAATAACAGAACCCCAGCAAGCTAAACGACTGACTCCAGTCTTACTGCTAGGTCTGGATTGGCAGAGTGTAATACCAAATCCCCAGGCCTATTTGCAGTAAGCAACAAACAAATACAAAGCTACACAGTACTGGCTAACTTTCATGAACTGACTAACCAACAGAGATTCAGCAGCATCTGCTTACCCTGAAAAGAGGCCTTATAAAGCAGGTGCTGTCCACGCCCCACTCAGACCTCACAGACTGTGAGCACAAAAACCAGCACCGGATCCCCTGCCGTGCACAGAGCCTATAACCACTGCACAGCAAAAGACCCGAACCGGAGTATCAGCTGCGCTCAGGTTACTCCACTAGCAATTGTCTCCCGGTTGCCATGACGACGTGGCAGCACAGGGCAGGAGACCCTAACAGTACCCCCCCTCTGACGAGGGGTCAAAGAACCCCTACCACCGGGTTTATCGGGGAACTGCGAGAAGAAAGAGCGTATCAGTCTGGGGGCATGAAGATCACAACTGCGCACCCACGACCGCTCCTCCGGGCCATACCCCTTCCAGTGCACCAAAAATGACAGCCGACCCCGAACCACCTTGGAGTCAAGAATCCTTTCAACAACAAACTCCCTCTGGCCACGTATCAGAAGAGGGGAAGGTCTTCCACTGGAAGAAGGATTACTAATCGCCCGTTTTAAAAGGGAACAATGAAATGTTTTATTGATACCCAAAGAACGGGGCAGATCTAACTGAAATGCCACCGGATTGATAACCCTGGTGATCTTATAAGGGCCGATGAACCGGGGGCCTAACTTATGAGATGGCTGTCTCAACTTCAAATTCTTGGTAGACAACCAGACGAAGTCTCCTAATTTGAAGCTGCAGGGTCTTTTCCGCTTATCAAAAACCCTTTTGGTCACTAATGACACAGACACAAGGGCTTTCTTCACTTTCCGCCAAATACCTCTAAGGACCGAAACCACAGAGGAACCACCAGGCGTGGAGTCCAGGGGGTCAAAAGAATTGGCCTTAGGATGATGCCCATACACACAAAGGAAGGGAGAGATCCCTGTAGCAGAGTGAGCCGCGTTGTTATAGGCAAACTCCGCCATGGACAGATGAGCAACCCAGTCAGTCTGACACTTGGAGACATAACACCTGAGGAACTGCTCCAAGGACTGGTTCACCCTTTCAGTCTGCCCATTAGACTGCGGATGGTAGCCTGACGACAAGCTGACAGAAATCTGGAGATCGGAACAAAATGCCCTCCAGAATTTGGCCACAAACTGGGATCCGCGGTCAGAGACCACATCAAGTGGCAACCCGTGGAGACGCACAACATGCAGCATAAATAATTCAGACAGGCGTCTGGCTGATGGCAGCCCAACCCCACCACACCGCCCTAGATAGCAACTCCCGAGTTCTGGCAATACCCGGGTGACCTGCCGACTTCTTGGCATGGAATTCCAGGAACACTCGCTGTCTTAACCTAGGAGGCACAAACAAAAGACCTACCGGAAGGTCTGGAAGAGCCTGCTCCTGTGCTCTAAGGACTAATGATAAGAGGTCCTGGGTAATTCCCACTTTAATACATGATGGGGAAACAATGGGCAACGGCTCCTCGGTGGTCTCCTGGATTGGAGCAAAACTCCGCGAGAGCGCATCAGCCTTGATGTTTTTTGACCCAGGGCGATATGTTATCAAAAAATTAAAGCGAGCAAAAAACAAAGCCCATCATGCCTGCCTGGCATTGAGATGCTTCGCTGACTCTAAATATGCCAGATTCTTATGGTCAGTGAGAATTGAGACCACAAACTTAGCCCCCTCAAGCCAGTGTCTCCACTCCTCGAGTGCATCCTTAATAGCCAACAATTCCCGGTTACCCACGTCATAATTCATCTCGGCAGGCGAAAATTTACGGGAAAAGTAAGCACAGGGATGAAGGCGATTATCAGACACTCCCATCTGAGAAAGCACTGCCCCAATACCCATCTCAGAGGCATCCACCTCCACCACAAAAGGACGCTCTGGATCTGGGTGTCGCAGCACCTTGGCCGAAACAAATGCCCTTTTGAGACGGGCAAAAGCCGCTTTAGCCTCACAAGACCAGTGAGCAACATCCGCCCCTTTCTTAGTGAGTGCCACCAAGGGCGCCACTATAGACGAAAATCCAGCGATAAATCGTCTATAAAAATTCGCAAAACCCAGGAAACGCTGAAGCGCCTTCAAACTAGTGGGCTGCACCCAATCCAGGACTGCCTGTACCTTGGAACCCTCCATTTGGAAACCTTCTGGGGAGATAATATATCCTAGAAATGCGATTTGCCTAACTTCAAATTCGCACTTCTCCAGCTTCGCCCCAAGCCGGTGGTCTCTGAGTTTCTGGAGGACTAAGCGTACATGCTTCCGATGTTCCTCCAGGGAATGGGAGAAGATTAGGATGTCATCTAAGTATACAACTAAGAATCTATCCAAATATTCCCTGAGCACATCATTCATGAAATCCTGGAAGACTGCCGGGGCATTACAGAGCCCAAAAGGCATCACCAAATATTCATAATGCCCTGAGTGGGTATTAAAGGCAGTCTTCCATTCATCCCCCTCTCTTATTCGGATTATATTGTACGCACCGCGTAGGTCAATCTTAGAAAAAATGGTGGCAGTACGAAGCTGGTCAAACAAGACCGAAATGAGAGGCAGTGGGTATGAGTTTTTAATCGTGATACGGTTCAATTCCCTGAAGTCGATGCAGGGTCGCAACGAACCGTCCTTTTTACCCACGAAGAAGAACCCCGACCCAACTGGAGACTGTGAAGGTCTGATAAATCCCTTAGCCAAGTTCTCCTGAATGTACTCTGCCATAGCCTGAGTCTCAGGACGTGACAGGGAGTACAACCTGCTCTTGGGAAGCTTAGCATTTGGCAACAAATCAATGGCACAGTCATAGGGGCGATGGGGAGGTAGTACCTCTGCAACTTTTTTGGAGAACACGTCCGCAAAATCTGCATAACACCCTGGCAATCCTGGCAAACTTAGCTGCGAGAGCCTGACTGGAAGGCTCAAGCAACTCCTGAAACAATCAGTACCCCAACTAAGAATCTCCCCAGAGACCCAGTCAAATTGAGGATTGTGGGCCCTTAACCAGGGTAACCCCAACACCAATGGGGCAAAAGAACAGACAGTCACATAAAAGGACAATTTTTCAGAGTGTGTGGCTCCAATAAACAAAGAAATCTGGCTAGTGCAAGAGGTAATTTTACCTTGGGATAATGGTTCCCCGTTTAACCCACAAATCTCAATTTCCGATGCCAAGGGTACTAAGGGAACAGAGTGTTTTAGGGCGAATTGGCGGTCCATAAAAACCCCGTCGGCCCCACTGTCCACAAAGGCCTCAGTCTTGACAGTTTGACCGAGGATCTTCAAGGTCACCGGAATGATAGAAGTCTTCTTGGGAAATTCTGACTTCTGGCCTGACAGGATATTTCCCATCACCCTCAGGCCCTGAAGTTTTCCGGCTTTTCTGGGCATGATACTACCACATGACCTTTATTCCCACAGTACAAACACAACCCCTGCTGTCTCCTCCGCGTCTTCTCACGCGAGGAGAGGCGGGTAGCCCCAATCTGCATAGGCTCCTCAGAAAATTCCTCAGAGTCTGAGGTTCCCTTGGGAAGGAAGGAAATCTTAGTCTCCCTTTCAAGCCTACGCTCTCTCAGCCGTCTATCCACCCGGATGGATAACTGCATGAGCTGATCCAAGCTATCAGGCAAGGGATATTGTACCAGTTGGTCCTTTATCTGGTTAGAAAGACCTCTTCGGTACTGGTGTCTCAGGGCTGGGTCATTCCACTGGGTATCATGGGCCAACCTCCGAAACTCCGTACAGTAAACCTCAACTGGCCTTCGCCCTTGCTTAAGGATCGAAATCTGAGCCTCGGCTGAGGCCGTCTTGTCAGGGTCATCATACAACATGCCCAGTGCCGTAAAAAAAGCATCAACACTTTTAAGCGACGGACAGTCAGGCTGCAACCCATATGCCCAGACCTGTGGGTCTCCTTGTAGCAAGGAAATCACTATGCCCACCCGCTGAATCTCCGACCCAGAAGACTGAGGCCTAAGCCGGAAGTATAGCTTGCAGCTCTCCTTGAAACAAAAGAACTGCGAGCGATCTCCAGAAAAACGATCCAGGAGATTTACTTTCGGCTCCTTAACCCCTGCAGGTGCTGCTGCTGCGGGAGCTCCGCCAGCAGCCTGGGAGGTGTGCATTTTAATGGACAAATCATTAAATTGTCGAGTCAGGACCTGCACCTGATCGACCACCTGTTGCAACGTATTTTGAGGGGTATGCTCCATATTCCCACAAAATTTCAACAGGAGTATTAGGCTGCTGAATATGTTATGCACACCAGTGCCTGCAGGAAAGTACTAGTGTCAGAACTGTTATGCACTCCAGTGTCTGCAGGAATGTACTGGTGTTTGAACTGTTATGCAAAACAAATGGACTCACAGACAAACTGGGGAATATGACATAACGTACACAGAAGGTGATAGGGTAACAAAATACACACACAGTGAACAGAGAAGCCCAGAGGCTAAGGAACTGGGTATCTCCCTTGTATTAGAACTGCTCAGATGTAAAAAGCAAGATGTTGTGTTTTAATACGTAGAGAACCCGAAATGCTGTTGCTAAGGGCAACAGCAAAACCCTAAAGGGTTACCAACGGGTGTGGCAGTAAACTCCTTGGTCAGAGATGGAATGATAGACACAAGGAGAGCCTCCACAATCCTGATTCTCACTTGCAGTGCACAGGTTTAAGCTTACTGCCACTAAACTGACCCCTGATACCTAGCACAGTGAGACAGGATTAGACAGGCAAGTGTTAGAATACAGCCGCAAACTTGCTAAGTTCACAGAGTAATAACAGAACCCCAGCAAGCTAAACGACTGACTCCAGTCTTACTGCTAGGTCTGGATTGGCAGAGTGTAATACCAAATCCCCAGGCCTATTTGCAGTAAGCAACAAACAAATACAAAGCTACACAGTACTGGCTAACTTTCATGAACTGACTAACCAACAGAGATTCAGCAGCATCTGCTTACCCTGAAAAGAGGCCTTATAAAGCAGGTGCTGTCCACGCCCCACTCAGACCTCACAGACTGTGAGCACAAAAACCAGCACCGGATCCCCTGCCGTGCACAGAGCCTATAACCACTGCACAGCAAAAGACCCGAACCGGAGTATCAGCTGCGCTCAGGTTACTCCACTAGCAATTGTCTCCCGGTTGCCATGACGACGTGGCAGCACAGGGCAGGAGACCCTAACAATTAGTTATACATTTTTTCTAAACAGTGTGCTCTTCAGACGGTGGTGAAAAGTCTTACACATCATCAAGTTTAATGAGGACACGTAGCAGAACTTGTTATAATTTATTTTATATTTTGATATATATACCATAACAGTATAGAGTAAATATGATCATCAATTTGTTGAATGTTTTGTTATTTACATAATTTGGGCTTAGTTTCTCATCATAATGGTTCTTGTCACTTATCTCTGCAATATACAATTATTTTATTACCATGGCAGCTGTGCTATACTCATCTACCACAGCAAATAATATCCACAGCTGTAAGAGTTACGTATCTCGCTGGAGGACACATTCTGTTCTGTACCAGCTACAGGTCCCTTCTTTACAGCAATCATTAAGAAAATGACAATATTGTAACTTATCGCATAACATATAATGATGTTGAGTGTATCACATTTTTTTTGTGTCAAGCACTTTCCGACTGACAATGGTTCTCACAGATGCCCAACTTGTGGTGTCTGTTCCAGGTTACGAGAGAAGCTCAGAGAGCTTACAATATATAACTCTCTTTTTTATTTGCTCAGTAGGAGATTGAGTGATGAGAGCTTAAAGGGGCATGTTATTCCCTGGGTGCTATCAATTGCATATACAGTAAATGCTATTGACATTGCCATGCAAAATGGAAAAATCTTCCTGATTAATTTATGTGCAGGTTGTGTGTGATGTCCAAAAAAGCCTTGTGGCAGGCTTCCCTGGAACAGCTCATGGTTCAAATATAAGGCAGTAATTTATGTAATCTATACATTTGAAGAAGGGAGTTTTCCCCAGAGCTGGTGTCTGTGTTTTTTTTCTCTCCTCGTACTGAAAACTTCATAAAATGTATTATATTCATCCTTTTTTTGTTATATCATTTATTATTATTTTCATTTTTTTAAAGTCAGGTGTAATGTTATCAGAATGTCACCATTAGGGTTAAGCTGGGTACACACTAAGCGATATAGCGTGGAGCATGGAAGTCACCAATGGAGCACCAGGATAAAATGATGACATTCTAATATGTCAACATTTCATCACTGTCTACATGTCACGATCCGGGTATCTGGACGCCATTTCTTACCCATCAGATGCCTCCTAAGGCTGGCTCAGCGCTCCAGGACCGGATCCCATCTGTTATCCTGATGTGTACATTCCTGTATCCTCTCCTGTCACTCTGGGACGCTGTCACAGTAAACGCCATAATACACCTGGCATGGCGTCTCCCGCGGCCTCCGCCGCCGTCCCTGAACTTCTGCATGCAGAGTGTCTGAGTGGCGATTACGTCAGCCGCGGCCTCCGCTGTGTCCGCGTGGTTGGATGTGCATCTGTCAGCCTGGCGCCTCCTGTCTCCGGTGGCCGGCGCCGCCATTACTGTTTTCATTACCACATGGATTACAAACCAAACTTCCCTCCAAGTGTCTGCATGGGCGCAGCCATCTTGGATTCTGTCAGCTGATCATTTCCACCAATCTGTTCTCAGTATTGATAATCTGCATAATTGCCTAGCCAATCCCTTCCTTGCTGCAGGTATAAATACACTGTGCCTGAGCAAGGAAGGCGTCAGTGCTTTGGTTGTCAAACCTAGTTCCTGTTTGTCTCTCTCCTGTGATTGTCTTCCAGGTTCCAGCTCCTGTCTCAAGACTTCCACCATAGAGACCCGCACCAGCATTCCACCTGCGGTGTAGCCTGACTCTCCAATCCATTGTGGATTCATCTGTTTCCAGCTACAACATTACCTGCTTCCAGCTCAGCTTCCAGCAGAGTACAGCTTCCTTAAAGGGCCGGTGTCCTTTCTACACTTTACCACTCTCCACCGGTATTATTATTTCTCCGCTCTCAAGTTCTACATTTCAGTTCATATTTCATCGCTCCCAAGTTCATTTATTATTTAACTGGTTCCAGCCAGTATCCACTCCGTGCTAACAACAGTCTGGTTCCAGCCAGTATCCACAGCAGCTGTTTTATCTTCAGCAACCCAGCTTTTCCTGGAACACCAGCTGGCACAATCCTGGGTTATCTCCATTGCTACAGTCGGGCCTGGTAAGGACTTTCCATCTAGAAGATCATAAGAACTATCTCACACTACCAGTGCCCTGTGGCTCCTGCCATCCTGTAGTACCCAGGAACTGTATTTATTCTTTGCTGACTTTTACGTTTTCTTTTACTGCTGCTGTGTTGCGGAGTTGTCATAATAAACATCATTGACTTTTATCCAAGTTGTCGTGGTCACGCCTTCGGGCAGTTATTATTCATGTTACTTACATGTCCAGGGGTCTGATACAACCTCCCAGGTTCCGGTACATCTCAGCCCCTACAACTGAGGCTGCCTCCCGTCAGCTCAGGCCCTCAGTTGTGACAGTAAGCACTGACCTAATGAATCCAGCCGGAGACCAGGATCAAGCGGCCAGGCCGATGCAAGAACTGGCAGCCCGACTAGAACATCAGGAGGCTGCACAGGGCCACATCATCCGCTGTCTCCAGGATCTCTCTACTCGGCTGGATGGGATTCAGACAACTCTCCGTGGATCAGGCGCGTCTGGTGCGTCAACCACAGTGACTCCAGCTTTAACCCCACCCACCTTACCCATTTCTGCTCCACGTCTTCATCTTCCAACGCCAGCAAAATTTGACGGATCTCCAAGATTCTGCAGGGGATTTCTCAACCAGTGTGAGATTCAGTTTGAGCTACAACCTGGCAATTTTCCCAGTGACCGTACAAAAATTGCCTACATTATTTCTCTTCTCAGTGGCTCAGCCCTTGATTGGGCATCACCGTTATGGGAGAGGTCTGACACCCTGCTATCTTCCTACACTGCCTTCGTGTCAACATTCAGGCGCATCTTCGACGAGCCAGGCCGGGTAACCTCAGCTTCATCCGAGATTCTCCGCTTACGCCAGGGGTCACGTACTGTAGGACAATATCTGATACAGTTCCAGATCCTGGCATCCGAACTGGCATGGAACGACGAGGCCCTGTATGCTGCATTCTGGCATGGCTTATCTGAGCGTATTAAAGATGAGTTAGCTACCAGAGACTTACCTTCTAAGTTAGATGAGCTAATCTCACTCTGCACGAAAGTTGATTTACGTTTCAGAGAGAGAGCAACTGAGCGTGGAAGATCATCTGCTCCAAAATCTTCTGCTCCTCCTCCTCGTCAACTGTCACCATCTAAAGATGAGCCCATGCAACTTGGCCGTTCCCGTTTAACTCCTGCTGAGCGCCGAAGACGTCTCTCCGAGTCT
The DNA here is from genome assembly GCF_028390025.1 of Pseudophryne corroboree. Taxonomy (NCBI): domain Eukaryota; kingdom Metazoa; phylum Chordata; class Amphibia; order Anura; family Myobatrachidae; genus Pseudophryne; species Pseudophryne corroboree. The sequence continues at coordinate 340,154,726 of NC_086444.1, read as the reverse complement.
CTCTGTCTCTATTGTGCAGCTCCGTCTCACACCATTAATGCCTGTCCCAAACGTCCGGGACTCCAGACCCTAGCTCGCCAAGGAGAGGGCCGGCTAGGAGTAATGATCTCCTCTCCATCTCCTCAAGATTGTAATCTCCCAGTCTCGCTTCAAGTTGCTCAACGTTATCGGAACGTCATTGCCCTCCTTGATTCCGGAGCAGCTGGGAACTTTATTACCGAAGCCTATGTTAAACGGTGGTCCCTACCCACCGAGAGACTTCCTTCGTCCATTTCTTTAACTGCCGTGGATGGCAGCAAAATTTTTGATGCAGTTATTTCTTTAAGGACTCTACCAGTTCGTCTGAGAGTGGGAGTTCTTCATTCCGAACTTATTTCTTTTTTAGTGATTCCAAGAGCCACACATCCTGTGGTCCTGGGCCTTCCATGGCTCCGTCTTCACAATCCTACAATTGATTGGACGACTACGCAAATCCTGGCATGGGGTTCCTCCTGTGCTGAGACATGTTTGTTTAAAGTATTGCCTGTCTGTTCTTCCTCCCCCAGGTCGTCTGATGTTCCACCTCCTCCATATCAAGATTTCACGGATGTGTTCAGTAAAGCTTCTGCTGATATCCTTCCTCCTCATAGAGAATGGGACTGTCCGATTGATCTCGTTCCAGGGAAGGTTCCACCTCGAGGCCGAACTTATCCGTTGTCTCTGCCTGAGACGCATTCTATGGAGGAATATATTAAAGAGAACCTAGCAAAGGGGTTTATTCGACCTTCTTCTTCTCCAGCCGGCGCAGGCTTCTTTTTTGTAAAAAAGAAAGATGGTGGTCTGCGGCCGTGCATCGACTACAGAGGTTTGAACGACATTACCATCAAGAACCGTTATCCTTTACCCCTGATTACTGAGCTCTTTGACAGAGTTAGCGGAGCTACCATCTTTACAAAGCTGGACTTGCGAGGTGCATACAATCTCATCCGGATCCGTGAGGGTGACGAGTGGAAGACTGCCTTTAACACCCGTGACGGACATTATGAGTACCTCGTCATGCCCTTCGGATTGAGCAATGCTCCAGCTGTCTTCCAGCATTTTGTCAATGAGATCTTCAGAGACATTCTATACCGTCATGTCGTGGTCTATCTAGACGATATCCTCATTTTTGCCAACGATTTAGAGGAACATCGTTTTTGGGTTAAAGAGGTTCTGTCCCGTCTCCGTGTCAATCATCTCTATTGCAAATTAGAAAAATGCGTCTTTGAAGTCAAGTCCATTCCGTTTCTAGGGTACATTGTGTCCGGTTCCGGACTAGAGATGGATCCTGAGAAACTACAAGCAATCCAAAATTGGCCGGTACCCTTAACCCTCAAAGGGGTCCAGAGGTTCTTAGGGTTCGCCAACTATTACCGAAAGTTTATACGAGACTTTTCCACCATTGTGGCGCCTATTACTGCTTTCACTAAGAAGGGTGCTAACCCGTCCAAGTGGTCTGAAGAAGCCATGCAAGCATTTCATCTTTTAAAACAAAGGTTCATCTCTGCGCCTGTTCTGAAACAGCCTGACATCGACTCTCCTTTCATCTTAGAGGTGGATGCCTCCTCCGTTGGAGTAGGAGCGGTGTTATCTCAGAGGGCTAAAGATGGCCATTTACACCCTTGCAGTTTCTTCTCCCGGAAGTTCTCCCCAGCTGAGCGCAACTATGCCATTGGCGACCAGGAGTTGCTAGCCATCAAGCTCGCTCTAGAAGAGTGGAGGTATCTGTTGGAGGGAGCTTCTCATTCAATCACCATACTTACAGACCACAAGAACCTTTTATACCTGAAGGGCGCACAATGTCTCAACCCTCGTCAGGCCAGATGGGCACTTTTCTTTTCCAGGTTCGACTTTAAACTCCAGTTCTGTCCGGGCTCTCAGAATCGCAAGGCCGATGCCCTTTCCCGCTCATGGGAGCAAGAAAATGAGTCAGAGTCTTCAGACAAGCATCCTATTATAAATCCGTTGGCATTCTCCACGGTAGGGATGGACTCTACGCCCCCATCAGGGAAAAGTTTTGTGAAGCCGATGCTAAGGAAGAAGCTCATGCATTGGGCCCATGCTTCCCGTTTTGCCGGACATACAGGTATCCAAAAAACCCTGGAGTTTATCTCTAGGTCCTATTGGTGGCCAACTCTGAAAAAGGACGTCTTGGAGTTTATTGCATCTTGCCCAAAGTGTGCCCAACATAAAGTATCCCGCCAGTCGCCTGCGGGGCAACTGGTTCCACTATCCGTTCCCCGTCGACCATGGACCCACTTGTCGATGGATTTCATTACAGACTTACCCATGTGCAACAAGTTCAATACCATCTGGGTGGTAGTTGACCGGTTCACCAAGATGGCACACTTCATTCCTCTCACCGGTCTTCCGTCAGCTTCCAAGTTGGCTCAAGTATTCATACAAGAGATCTTCCGACTCCACGGTCTTCCTGAAGAAATTATCTCAGATCGAGGAGTTCAATTCACAGCCAAATTCTGGCGAAGTTTATGTCAAGTCCTCCAAGTCAAGCTAAAGTTTTCCACGGCTTACCATCCTCAGACCAATGGTCAAACCGAGAGGGTGAATCAGGACTTGGAGGCCTTCCTCCGCATCTATGTGTCCTCCTCTCAAGATGACTGGGTTCAATTACTTCCCTGGGCCGAGTTCTGTCATAACAACCAGTATCATTCTTCATCTGCTTCAACACCATTCTTCACTAACTTTGGATTCCACCCTAAAGTCCCTGAGTTCCAACCGCTTCCAGCAACTTCTGTTCCCGCAGTGGATATCACCTTGCATCAGTTTGCCAATATCTGGAAGAGCGTACGATCAGCTCTGCTCAAGGCATCGTTCAGGTACAAGAAGTTTGAGGATAAGAAGCGTCGAGCAGTTCCTGCTCTCAAGGTGGGTGATCGGGTATGGTTATCCACGAAGAATTTGAGGTTAAGAGTTCCCAGTATGACGTTTGCACCTCGCTATATCGGTCCTTTCAAGATTGAACAAGTCATCAATCCTGTTGCTTACAGACTCCAGTTGCCTCCCTTCTTAAAAATACCCAGGACATTCCATGTTTCCCTGTTGAAACCGCTGATCTTGAATCGGTTTCATTCCTCACTTCCTCCAACTCCGAAAGTCCAAACTCAACGAGGCGTTGAGTATGAAGTGGCCAAGATCCTAGACTCACGTCATCGTTACGGTCAACTACAATATCTTATTGACTGGAAGGGTTATGGTCCTGAGGAACGTTCATGGACCAATGCTTCTGATGTCCATGCTCCTGCCTTGGTCCGGAGATTCCATTCCAAGTTTCCTCAAAAGCCAAAGAAGTGTCCTGGGGCCACTCCTAAAGGGGGGGGTGCTGTCACGATCCGGGTATCTGGACGCCATTTCTTACCCATCAGATGCCTCCTAAGGCTGGCTCAGCGCTCCAGGACCGGATCCCATCTGTTATCCTGATGTGTACATTCCTGTATCCTCTCCTGTCACTCTGGGACGCTGTCACAGTAAACGCCATATTTCACCTGGCATGGCGTCTCCCGCGGCCTCCGCCGCCGTCCCTGAACTTCTGCATGCAGAGTGTCTGAGTGGCGATTACGTCAGCCGCGGCCTCCGCTGTGTCCGCGTGGTTGGATGTGCATCTGTCAGCCTGGCGCCTCCTGTCTCCGGTGGCCGGCGCCGCCATTACTGTTTTCATTACCACATGGATTACAAACCAAACTTCCCTCCAAGTGTCTGCATGGGCGCAGCCATCTTGGATTCTGTCAGCTGATCATTTCCACCAATCTGTTCTCAGTATTGATAATCTGCATAATTGCCTAGCCAATCCCTTCCTTGCTGCAGGTATAAATACACTGTGCCTGAGCAAGGAAGGCGTCAGTGCTTTGGTTGTCAAACCTAGTTCCTGTTTGTCTCTCTCCTGTGATTGTCTTCCAGGTTCCAGCTCCTGTCTCAAGACTTCCACCATAGAGACCCGCACCAGCATTCCACCTGCGGTGTAGCCTGACTCTCCAATCCATTGTGGATTCATCTGTTTCCAGCTACAACATTACCTGCTTCCAGCTCAGCTTCCAGCAGAGTACAGCTTCCTTAAAGGGCCGGTGTCCTTTCTACACTTTACCACTCTCCACCGGTATTATTATTTCTCCGCTCTCAAGTTCTACATTTCAGTTCATATTTCATCGCTCCCAAGTTCATTTATTATTTAACTGGTTCCAGCCAGTATCCACTCCGTGCTAACAACAGTCTGGTTCCAGCCAGTATCCACAGCAGCTGTTTTATCTTCAGCAACCCAGCTTTTCCTGGAACACCAGCTGGCACAATCCTGGGTTATCTCCATTGCTACAGTCGGGCCTGGTAAGGACTTTCCATCTAGAAGATCATAAGAACTATCTCACACTACCAGTGCCCTGTGGCTCCTGCCATCCTGTAGTACCCAGGAACTGTATTTATTCTTTGCTGACTTTTACGTTTTCTTTTACTGCTGCTGTGTTGCGGAGTTGTCATAATAAACATCATTGACTTTTATCCAAGTTGTCGTGGTCACGCCTTCGGGCAGTTATTATTCATGTTACTTACATGTCCAGGGGTCTGATACAACCTCCCAGGTTCCGGTACATCTCAGCCCCTACAACTGAGGCTGCCTCCCGTCAGCTCAGGCCCTCAGTTGTGACACTACATGATGAATGACAACATGGTCAATGTCAACATTATGACTGTGTTGACATTTCATACCCAACTCTTTGTACTCCCAGGGAACCTGTTCTGTTAATGTCATCTATATATATATGGAGTTAAAAGGAAAAATTAATTGAAAAAAAAAATCCCTAAAAAATAAGTATTATTTTTATTTGTAAAATGGGAGATATAATGTCCATAAACATACTTTACATGCGATTTCTCTCTAGTATATAAAGTAGAGATGTGCGCCAACCCCCATGTTTTTGGTTTTGGCTCTAATTCGGCGTTCAGCTTTGGTTTCGGATCTGTATTTTTTTTTTAATTGATAAAAACAGCTAAAATGACATGTTTGTGCCTTTTTGTGCCTACAGTATTACTAACTTCAATAACATTCATTTCTAGTGAATTTTGACCACCTGACAGATTACCATATTGTTTTGGATTTAGGGTTTTTTTTTGGATTCAGGTACAAATTTAAATAGTCCAGCTGAAATCAATGGGCTAACCGTCTCTCCCAGCTCCCAGCCAATGGATTCATGCTGCTGCATCCACCCAGAGGCTGCCTCTGTGCTTCTACTGATACACAAACCAGGCATGACAGGCACGGAGAGAGTGCTGTGTACACTGCAGTGCTTGGACCATCATCATCCTCACAGACACCATCGGTGGAATGTATCATCAGGGTGACCCTCCTGCCTGCCTGTCACAATAAGTGTATTATTACCCACACTGTAACCGATCTGTACTATATCCAACCCACACTGTAACCTGCACTGTGTCCAACCCGCACTGTATATGACCTTCACTGTAACCCACACTGTGTCAGACCCACAACGTATGCGACCTGCACTGTAACCCGCACTGTATCTGACCCACACTGTATACAACCCACACTGTAAGCTGCACTGTATCTTACCTAACTGTATCCAACCCACACTGTAACCTGCACTCACAGAGGCATCAGAATGGTGGGGGGGCAAGTTGGTAGCATGCCCCCCCAAACATGTCAGAGGCACTGGGGAGGGGCAGCACTTACCTCCGGATCCCCGCGGAGCCTCCTACTTTAAAAAGTCTGCTGCCGCAGCATGCTGCCCCATGTCCTGTCCTAGCCGGCTCTTCACAGATACATTACTAGAAGGAGGCGATGTCCCAGCAGGCTCAGCATGGCCACGCCTCCTCCCAGTAATGCATCCGTGAAGAGTGAATAGCCAGCTAAGACAGGACATGTGGCAGCAGGCTGCGGCAACAGACTTTTTGAAGTAGGAGTCTTCCCCGGAATCCGGAGGTAAGCGCTCCCCAACCACAAAACATTCTGGCGCTGCTGCTGACCCACACTGTAAACAACCCACACTGTAACCTGCACTGTATATGACTAAAACTGTATCCAACCCACACTGTAAACTGCACTGTATCTGACCCACACTGTATCCAACTTGCATGTTTCCTACCAACACTGTATCCAACCTGCACTATATCTGACCCGTGGGGGCATGTGTATCTGGCAAAGTTGGGGCATATCTGACACTCTGGGGGCATATCTGGCACTCTTGGGGCATATCTGGCACTCTTGGGGCATATCTGGCACTCTTAGGACATGTGCATCTGGCAAAGTGAGGGCATATCTGGTACTGTGGGGGCACATCTAGCACTCTGGGGGCATATGTGTAACTGGCACTGCGGGGGCATATCTAGCACTATGGGGGGCATGTGTATCTGGCAAAGTGGTAGCATATTTGGACTGTTTGGGCATATCTGGTACTGTGGGGGCATATCTGGCACTAAAGGGGCATATCTGGCACTCTGGGGGCATATGAGTATCTGGTACTGTGGGGGCATATCTAGCACTGTGGGGGCACATGTATCTGGCAAAGTGGGTTATATCTGGACTGTTTGGGCATATCTGACGCTGTGGGGGCATACTGGCACTGTGGGGTCATATCTTGCACTGTGGGGGCATATGTGTATCTGACACTGTGGGGGCATATCTGGAACTTTGTGGACAAATTTGGCACTGTGGGGGCACATCTGGCACTGTGGGGGCATATGTGTATCTAGCACTGTGGGGGCATATCTGACATATGTGTATCTGGCACTGTGGGGGCATATGTGTATCTGGTGCAGTGGCAGCATATGTGTATCTGGCACTCTGAGTCAATGTGTATCTGGCACTATGGGGTAATGTGTATCTAGCACTCTGGGGCAATGTGTATTTGGCACTGTGGGGGCATATATGGCACTACTGGGGGAATTTGTTTATCTGGCACCATGGGGCATTTGTGTATCTGGCACTGTGGAGCATTTGTGCACCTGGTACCTTGGGGCATTTGTGCATCTGGCACCGTGGGGTATTTGTGTATCTGGCACTGTATGAGCATAAGTGTATCTGGCACTATTGGGGTCATATGTGTATCTGGTCCCCCATATGTGTATCATGCCCCCATTTTCATTGGCCATGCCCCTTGTGGCATTTGGCCACACCCATTTTTTGTCTCATAGGCACACAGTACCTACATATAAGAATTTTTTTTCACTTGCACCACTGACTGTATCCGACCTGCACTGTACCCGACCGACACTGTATCCAACCTGCACTGTATCTGACCCACACTGTAACCCTGTAACCTGCACTGTATCCAACCCACACTGTATCCAACCTGCACTGTATCCGACCTGCACTGTAAGCTGCACTGTATCCAACCCACACTGTAAGCTGCACTGTATCTGACCCACACTATATCCAACCTACACTGTGTCTGACCCACACCGTATCCAGCTTGCACTGTATCCAACACTTTCCCTCACCGTAACCCGTTCAATAGTTAACTGTATGTCCCAAAGTATTCTGCAAGTAAGGAATGCTGATTTTATGGTTGTGGAGATTTTTGGGAGCTAATCAACAACATGGGCATAGAGTGCCAGTCATCAGGGCCACCCACCAAGAGGGAGGTAATCATTAGGCACTGAAAATAGGCATGTGCTGGGGACATGTGCACTTTTGTATGGGCATCCATGTCTCCTCTTGCAATTTCTAATACAGATCTAAAACCAAAACCAAAATACACAGTTAATACAGATCCAAAACCAAATCCAAAATACAGGGGTCAGTGCACATCTCTAATAAAGATGTGAGTATTGCTTAGCTATCGTATGTTGTAAAAAAAAAATGGTAAATAGCAACAATGTGTATTTATTTGTTAAATGAAACACCCAAACATCATTTCTTTAATAAATACAGTATTATAAAATAAAATAAAATTTGGAAATTTGTTTTCCAGGAACAGAGGCATACTTCCAGACAATGTAGAGGTACAGTAGACTGATGTCCAGGCTAATGGGGCTGTAACTCTGTTGAGATGAAGTGTGATCCATCGGTGGAGGCGGAGCTGGAAGGTACTCTGGAGGAGATGTAAGAATAAGTGGTATCAAATGCTCTATAACCAGTACCTGCAAACATCTAATGATTTTGCTATCACCATAGTATTGCATAGTGATGAAAAATTATTTAGATGTTTTACCTGCCTATAAGTGTACTAACCTGCAGTAGCTGCTGGGGTCCAGGCTGCACGTGGGAGATCTCACACATGTAACAACTGTTTAACTAAGAAATTCCTTGCAAAGCCTAACCTTACACTGACGTGCAATAGAAGTTTCTTCTACTGTGATTTAAGTTTATATTGGCAATTGTTACAATCGCCAGTCCAACATTATCCTGTGTACATTGCAAAAGCAGGGAAATTGTGTACACCACCAAGATCATTATCTAGGTCAAATGTAAGGGAGCGGTCACCATACTGCTAGTCGGGATCCCGGACGTTACAATGCCAATGCCGGAATCCATGACACCCATAGAGAGAGAATAAATCCTATGGTGAGCGCAGCGAGCCACCGGGCCCGCAGCGTGGCAAGCCCACAAAGGGCTTGCCAGCGCTTGCCCCGATGCCGGCATACCCGTGGCGGGATCCCGCTGTCGTTATACTGATGGTCAGGATCCCGGCAGCCGGCTTTACATACTGATCCCAAATGTATAGATATTTTGGTTAAACCAAGGTTACATAAACTGCAGTATAATATTAATTTCTTGGTAAAGTTAAATTGCTGTATTGTGCAAGTTATAAACAGTTGTAAAGAGAATGTAACAGTTAATTTAGCAGTATAAGTATACTGTAACCTAGGTTCACAGGTGTTGGTCCTTCCTCCATCACCATACAAACACAATTCAACCACCAGGTGTGAGGGAGGAGGGGAGTCACCACCTGAATCCCAGGAGGTTAACCCCTTCCTCGCCTGGGGTAGTCTGTCACTAGTGAAGTGTTGTAGAAAGAAGATAGATCTGGGCTAGAAGATAGATAGGGCAGTTGTAGGAGAGAGGAATAGTTTTAGTGAGGAAGAGAAGTGGATCAGGATGAGTGTATTGAGCTGTCACTGTTTGTATGTGAGGATATGGCTGAATGCCGGGGGAAGAGTCATGGTAAGGCTGAAGGAAATTAGATTGTGGTCATTAGTGGGAAAGCCAAGTTGGAGAAGCAGATGAAGATTAGATCAAGGGATTTTCCATAACAGATGGAGATGGGAGATTATGGGGTTAATGTATCAAACAGTGAAAGAGTGGAGAAGTGGACCAGTGGTAAAGTTGCCAATAGCAACTAATCAGCTTTGAGGTAGTTGTTATGAAGTACATTCTATAAAATTGTAAGAAGCAGCTGATGTTTTGCTATGGGCATCTTCTCCATTGGTCCTCTTCTCCAATATATGCGCTGCTTGATATATCAGCCCCTTTGTCCATTGGTCCATGATCATATATTAAATATCAGGTTGATTTCTCTGACGTCCTAGTGGATGCTGGGAACTCCGTAAGGACCATGGGGAATAGCGGGCTCCGAAGGAGGCTGGGCACTCTAGAAAGATCTTAGACTACCTGGTGTGCACTGGCTCCTCCCACTATGACCCTCCTCCAAGCCTCAGTTAGAATTCGTGCCCGGCCGAGGTTGGATGCACACTAGGGGCTCTCCTGAGCTCTTAGAAAGAATAGACTTAGGTTTTTTATTTTCAGTGAGACCTGCTAGCAACAGGCTCACTGCAGCGAGGGACTAAGGGGAGAAGAAGCGAACTCGCCTGCTTGCAGCCGGATTGGGCTTCTTAGGCTACTGGACACCATTAGCTCCAGAGGGATCGACCGCAGGCCCAGTCCTTGGTGTTCGGTCCCGGAGCCGCGCCGCCGTCCCCCTTACAGAGCCAGAAGCAAGAAGATGGTCCGGAAAATCGGCGGCATGAAGACTCTATCTTCACCAAGGTAGCGCACAGCACTGCAGCTGTGCGCCATTGCTCCTCTCACACACTTCACACTCCGGTCACTGAGGGTGCAGGGCGCTGGGGGGAGGGCGCCCTGAGGCAGCAATAAAAACACCTTGGCTGGCTAAAATACCTCAATATATAGCCCCAGGGGCTATATATGAGGAAAATACCCCTGCCAGAATTCCATAAAAAGCGGGAGAATAGGCCGCGAAAAAGGGGCGGAGCCTATCTCCTCAGCACACTGGCGCCATTTTTCCCTCACAGCTCGGCTGGAAGGAAGCTCCCTGGCTCTTCCCTGCAATCTACAGTACAGTAAGAGGGAAAAGAGAGGGGGGGCATTAAATTTGGCAGTATATATACATATATTATATGAAAAGCAGCTATTAGGGACATAACTCAGTTAGTCCCTGTATATATATAGCGCTCTGGTGTGTGCTGGCATACTCTCACTCTGTCCCCCCAAAGGGCTTTTGTGGGTCCTGGCCTCGTTTAGAGCATTCCCTGTGTGTCTGCGGTGTGTCGGTACGGCTGTGTCGACATGTTGAATGAGGAGGCTTACATGGTGACGGAGCAGAGGCCGATATATGTGATGTAGCCCCCTGTGGGGCCGACACCAGAGTGGATGGATAGGTGAAAGGTATTAACCGACAGTGTCAACTCCTTACATAAAAGGGTGGATGACGTAACAGCTGTGGGACAGCCGGCTTCTCAGCCCGCGCCTGCCCAGGCGTCTCAAAGGCCATCAGGGGCTCAAAAACGCCCGCTCACTCAGATGGCAGACACAGATGTCGACACGGAGTCTGACTCCAGGGTCGACAAGGTTGAGACATATACACAATCCACTAGGAACATCCGTGACTTGATCCCGGCAATAAAAAATGTGTTACACATTTCTGACATTAACCCAAGCACCTCTAAAAATGGGTTTTTAGGTTGGGGAGAAAAAACAGGCAGTGTTTTGTTCCCCCATCAGATGAATAAATGAAGTGTGTGAAAAGCGTGGGTTCCCCCGTTTAGAAACTGGTAATTTCTAAGGAGTTACTGATGGCGTACCCTTTCCCGCCAGGAGGATAAGTTACGCTGGGAGATATCCCCTAGGGTGGATAAGGCGCTTACACGGTTGTCAAAAAAGGTGGCACTGCCGTTTTAGGAACGGCCACTTTGAAGGTACCTGTTGGTAAAAAGCAGGAGGCTATCCTGAAGTCTGTATTTACACACTCAGGTACTAGACGGAGACCTGCAGATCGTGCTGCTGCAGCGTGGTCGGTGACCCTGTCAAACATGAGAACATATTAAAGACGTCGTCTTATATATGAGGGATGCACAGAGGGATATTTTGCCGGCTGGCATCCAAAATGAATGTAATGTCCATTCTGTCAGGAGGGTATTTGAGACCTGTCACGGGACAGGTGATGCTGACTTTAAAAAGATTCTGCCTTATAAAGGTGAGGAATTATTTGGGGATGGTCTCTGGGACCTCGTATCCACAGCCACAGCTGGGAAGAAATATTTTTACCTCAGGTTTCCTCACGGACTCAGAAAGCACTGTATTATCAGGTACAGTCCTTTCGGCTTCAGAAAAGCAAGCGGGTCAAAGGCGTTTCCCTTCTGTACAGAGACAAGGGAAGAGGGAAAAAGCTGCACCTGTCAGCCTGCTCCCAGAATCAACATTCTTCTCTCGCTTCCTCTGAGCCCACAGCATGACGCGGGGGCTCCACAGGTGTAGCCAGGTACGGTGGGGGGCCGTCTCCAAAATTTCAGCGATCAGTGGGCTCGCTCACAGGTGGATCCCTGTTTCTTTCAGATAGTATGTCAGGGGTACAAGCTGGAATTCGAGATATCTCCCCCCAGCCGTTTCCTAGATTATGGCTTGCCGACAACTCCCTCAGGCAGGGAGGCTGTACTAGAGGCAATTAATAAGCAGTATTCCCTATTCCCAAAGGTAATACTTAAGTGCCCCTACTTCAACAAGGACGGGGTTACTATTCTACACGGGTTGGGGTACCGAAACCGCATGGTTCGGTGTGACCCATTTATATTAAAATCCTTGAACACATACATAAAAAAATTCAAGTTCAAGATGGAATCGCTCGGGGCGGTTATTGCAAGCCTGGACGAGGGGGATTACATGGTATCCCGGGACATCAAGGATGCTTACCTGCATGTCCCCATTTACCATCCTCGCCAGGAGTACCTCAGATTTGTGGTACTGGATTACCATTACCAAGTCCAGACAGGACTGTACAAGGCACCGAGGGTGTTTACCGGGGTAATGGCCGAAATGATGATACTCCTTCGAAAAAAGGGAGTTTTAATTATCCCGTACTTGGACAATCTCCTTATAAGGGCGAGGTCCAAGGAGCAGTTGGTAGTCGGGGTAGCACTATTTTGGAAAGTGCTACAACAGCAGGGTTGGATTCTAAACAGTCCAAAGTCACAGCTGGTTCCTATGACACGTCTACTGTTCCTGGGGATGGTTCTGGACACAGACCAGAAATAAGTGTTTCTCCGGGAGGAGAAAGCCAAGGAGCTGTCATCTCTAGTCAGGGACCTCCTGAAGCCAAAACAGGTATCGGTGCATCATTGCACGCGAATCCTGGGAAAAATGGTAGCTTCCTACGAAGCAATCCCATTCGGCAGGTTCCATGCAAGAACTTTTCAGTGGGACCTGTTGGACATGTGGTCCGGATCGCATCTTCAAATGCATCGGCTGATAACCCTGTCTCCAAGGACCAGGGTATCTCTAAAATGGTGGCTGCAGAGTGCCCATCTTAAGGAGGGCCGCAGGTTCGAAATACTGGACTAGGTCCTAGTGACCATGGAGGCCAGCCTTTGAGGCTGGGGGCAGTCACACAGGGAAGAAACTTCCAAGGACTTTGGTCAAGTCAGGTGACTTCTCTACACAAAATATTCAGGAACTGAGGGCCAGTTACAATGCCCTGGGTCAGGCAAGGCCTCTGCTTCAAAACCAGCCGGTACTGATCCAATCAGACAACATCACGGCGGTCGCCCATGTAAACCAACAGGGCGACACAAGAAGCAGGATGGCGATGGCAGAAGCCACAAGGATTCTCCGATGGGCGGAAATTCATGTGTTAGCACTGTCAGCAGTGTTCATTCCCGGAGTGGACAACTGGGAAGCAGATCTTCTCAGCAGACACGACCTCCACCCGGGAGAGTGGGGACTTCATCCAGAAGTCTTCCAATGGATTGTACACCTTTAGGAAAGGCCACAGGTGGACATGATGGCGTCCCGCATCAACAAAAAGCTATAAAAGATATTGTGCCAGGTCAAGGGACCCTCAGGCGATAGTTGTGGACGCTCTGGTAACACCGTGGGTGTACCAGTCGGTTTATGTGTTCCCTCCTCTGCCCCTTATACCAAAGGTATTAAGAATAATAATAAGAAGGCGAGGAGTAAGAACGATACTCGTGGTTCCGGATTGGCCAAGAAGAGCTTGGTACCCACAACTTCAAAAAATTATATCAGAGGACCCATGGCCTCTGCGGCTCAGACAGGACCTGCGGCAGCAGGGGCCCTGTCTGTTCCAAAACTTACCGCGGCTGCGTTTGACGGCATGGCGGTTGAACGCCGGATCCTGAAGGAAAAGGGCATTCCGGAGGAAGTCATTCCTACGCTTATTAAAGCTAGGAAAGAGGTTACAGCAAATCATTATCACCGCATATGGCGGAAGTATGTTGCATGGTGTGAGGCCGAAAAGGCCCCAACAGAGGAATTTCAACTAGGTCGATTTCTGCATTTCCTGCAAGCAGGAGTGAATATGGGCCTAAAACTGGGCTCCATTAAGGTACAGATCTCGGCTCTGTCGATTTTCTTTCAAAAAGAACTAGTTTCAGTACCTGAAGTTCAGACTTTTGTAAAGGGAGTGCTGCATATTCAGCCCCCATATGTGCCTCCTGTGGCACCTTGGGATCTCAACGTGGTGTTGAGTTTCTTAAAATCACATTGGTTTGAACCACTGAAAACCGTGGATCTGAAATATCTCACGTGGAAGGTGGTCATGTTATTGGCCTTGGCTTCTGCCAGGCGAGTATCAGAATTGGCGGCTTTGTCTTATAAAAGCCCTTATCTGATTTTCCATATGGATAGGGCAGAATTGAGGACTCGTCCCCAGTTTCTCCCTAAGGTGGTGTCAGCGTTTCACCTGAACCAGCCTATTGTGGTGCCATCGGCTACTAGGGACTTGGAGGACTCCAAGTTGTTAGACGTGGTCAGGGCCCTGAAAATATATGTTTCCAGGACGGCTGGAGTCAGAAAATCTGACTCGCTGTTTATCCTATATGCACCCAACAAGCTGGGTGCTCCTGCTTCTAAGCAGACTATTGCTCGTTGGATTTGTAGTACAATTCAGCTTGCACATTCTGTGGCAGGCCTGCCACAGCCAAAATCTGTCAATGCCCATTCCACAAGGAAGGTGGGCTCATCTTGGGCGGCTGCCCGAGGGGTCTCGGCTTTACAGTTTTGCCGAGCTGCTACTTGGTCAGGGGCAAACACGTTTGCAAAATTCTATAAATTTGATACCCTGGCTGAGGAGGACCTGGAGTTCTCTCATTCGGTGTTGCAGAGTCATCCGCACTCTCCCGCCCGTTTGGGAGCTTTGGTATAATCCCCATGGTCCTTACGGAGTTCCCAGCATCCACTAGGACGTCAGAGAAAATAAGAATTTACTCACCGGTAATTCTATTTCTCGTAGTCCGTAGTGGATGCTGGGCGCCCGTCCCAAGTGCGGTGTATCTGCAATACTTGTACATAGTTATTGTTAACTAAATCGGGTTATTGTTGAGCTGTCTGTTGAGAGGCTCAGTTGTTTCATACTGTTAACTGGGTTTCATATCACGAGTTATACGGTGTGAATGGTGTGGCTGGTATGAGTCTTACCCGGGATTCAAAATCCTTCCTTATTGTGTACGCTCGTCCGGGCACGGTGTCCTAACTGAGGCTTGGAGGAGGGTCATAGTGGGAGGAGCCAGTGCACACCAGGTAGTCTAAGATCTTTCTAGAGTGCCCAGCCTCCTTCGGAGCCTGCTATTCCCCATGGCCCTTACGGAGTTCCCAGCATCCACTACGGACTACGAGAAGTAGAATTACCGGTGAGTAAATTCTTATTTTTCTCTTTTCTTAAATTTAAATCTTGAAAATTCCAGCATGCTCACAAATATATATTAATTTAATTCTACATGGAGATACAACTTAGGCAATGTTCCTGAGCCCAAGAAAACTGACCAGTTGCTCATATTCTGGTCTATGTGCTGTGAATAAGAATTTTATATTACAATATGAGCTAATTTAACTATGTCCCTTGTATTTTGAATGTGATAAAGATGGAAGCCATCGTTGTTCATAGACTCCATGTTTTAATATGTCTCATTAACATTTGATAAGCTGTTTAAATAAGAATTTACTTACCGATAATTCTATTTCTCGTAGTCCGTAGTGGATGCTGGGAACTCCGTAAGGACCATGGGGAATAGCGGCTCCGCAGGAGACTGGGCACAAAAGTAAAGCTTTAGGACTACCTGGTGTGCACTGGCTCCTCCCCCCATGACCCTCCTCCAAGCCTCAGTTAGGATACTGTGCCCGGACGAGCGTACACAATAAGGAAGGATTTATGAATCCCGGGTAAGACTCATACCAGCCACACCAATCACACCGTACAACCTGTGATCTGAACCCAGTTAACAGCATGATAACAGAGGAGCCTCTGAAAAGATGGCTCACAACAATAATAACCCGATTTTTGTAACAATAACTATGTACAAGTATTGCAGACAATCCGCACTTGGGATGGGTGCCCAGCATCCACTACGGACTACGAGAAATAGAATTATCGGTAAGTAAATTCTTATTTTCTCTGACGTCCTAGTGGATGCTGGGAACTCCGTAAGGACCATGGGGATTATACCAAAGCTCCCAAACGGGCGGGAGAGTGCGGATGACTCTGCAGCACCGAATGAGAGAACTCCAGGTCCTCCTCAGCCAGGGTATCAAATTTGTAGAATTTAGCAAACGTGTTTGCCCCTGACCAAATAGCTGCTCGGCAAAGTTGTAAAGCCGAGACCCCTCGGGCAGCCGCCCAAGATGAGCCCACCTTCCTTGTGGAATGGGCTTTTACAGATTTTGGCTGTGACAGGCCTGCCACAGAATGTGCAAGCTGAATTGTATTACAAATCCAACGAGCAACAGTCTGCTTAGAAGCAGGAGCACCCAGCTTGTTGGGTGCATACAGGATAAACAGCGAGTCAGATTTTCTGACTCCAGCCGTCCTGGAAACATATATTTTCAGGGCCCTGACTATGTCCAACAACTTGGAGTCCTTCAAGTCACTAGTAGCCGCAGGTACCACAGTAGGTTGGTCCAGATGAAACGCTGAAACCACCTTAGGGAGAAAATGAGGACGAGTCCTCAATTCCGCCCTGTCTGAATGGAAGATCAGATAAGGGCTTTTACAGGATAAAGCCGCCAATTCTGACACGCGCCTGGCCTAGGCCAGGGCCAACAGCATGACCACTTTCCATGTGAGATATTTTAATTCCACAGATTCAAATGGTTCAAACCATAGTAACTTTAGGAACCCCAAAACTACATTGAGATCCCAAGGTGCCACTGGAGGCACAAAAGGAGACTGTATATGCAGTACCCCTTTTACAAACGTCTGAACTTCAGGAACTGAAGCTAGTTCTTTCTGGAAGAAAATTGACAGGGCCGAAATTTGAACCTTAATGGACCCCAATTTTAGGCCCATAGACACTCCTGTTTGCAGGAAATGCAGGAATCGACCTAGTTGAAATTCCTCCATCGGGGCCTTACTGGCCTCGCACCACGCAACATATTTTCGCCTAATGCGGTGATAATGCTTTGCGGTTACATCCTTCCTGGCTTTGATCAGGGTAGGGATGACTTCATCCGGAATGCCTTTTTCCTTCAGGATCCGGCGTTCAACCGCCCTGCCGTCAAACGCAGCCGCGGTAAGTCTTGGAATAGATAGGGTCCTTGATGGAGTAGGTCCCTTCTTAGAGGTAGAGGCCACGGGTCCTCCGTGAGCATCTCTTGAAGTTCCGGGTACCAAGTCCTTCTTGGCCAATCCGGAGCCACGAGTATAGTTCTTACTCCCCTCCGTCTTATAATTCTCAATACTTTTGGTAAGAGAGGAAGAGGAGGGAACCCATACACTGACTGGTACACCCACGGTGTTACCAGAGCATCCACAACTATTGCCTGAGGGTCCCTTGACCTGGCGTAATACTTGTCCAATTTTTTGTTTAGGCGGGACGCCATCTTTTTCCCAATGGTTTACAATCATGTGGAAGACTTCTGCTGAGGAAGTCTGTTTCCCAGTTGTCCACTCCCGGAATGAACACTGCTGACAATGCTATCACATGATTTTCCGCCCAGCGAAAAATCCTTGCAGCTTCTCTACGTGGGCGACTGCCGTGATGTTGTCCGACTGAATCAGCACCGGCTGACCTTGAAGTAGAGGTCTTGCTTGGCTTAGGGCATTGTAAATGGCCCTTAGCTCCAAAATATTTATGTGAAGTGATGTCTCCAGGCTTGACCACAAGCCCTGGAAATTCCTTCCCTGTGTGACTGCTCCCCAGCCTCGCAGGCTGGCATCCGTGGTCACCAGGACCCAGTCCTGAATGCCGAATCTGCGCCCTCTAGAAGATGAGCACTCTGCAACCACCACAGGAGAGACACCCTTGTCTTTGGTGACAGGGTTATCCGCTGATGCATCTGAAGATGCGATCCGGACCACTTTTCCAACAGGTCCCACTGGAAAGTTCTTGCGTGGAATCTGCCGAATGGAATTGCTTCGTAGGAAGCCACCATTTTTCCCAGGACCCTTGTGCACTGCTGCACTGACACTTGGCCTGGTTTTAGGAAGTTTCTGACTAGTTCGGATAACTCCCTGGCTTTCTCCTCCTGGAGAAACACCTTTTTCTGGACTGTGTCCAGGATCATCCTTAGGAATAGAAGACGTGTCGTCGGGATCAGCTGCGATTTTGGAATATTAAGAATCCAACCGTGCTGCCGCAACACTACTTGAGATAGTGCTACCCCGACTACCAACCGTTCCCTGGATCTTGCCCTTATCCGGAGATCGTCCAAGTAAGGGATAATTAAAACTCCCTTCCTTCGAAGGAGTATCATCATTTCGGCCATTACTTTGGTAAAGACCCGGGGTGCCGTGGACAAACCAAACGTCAGCGCCTGAAACTGATAGTGACAGTTCTGTACCACAAACCTGAGGTACCCTTGGTGAGAAGGGTAAATTGGGACATGGAGATAAGCATCCTTGATGTCCAGAGACACCATATAATCCCCTTCTTCCAGGTTTGCCATCACCGCTCTGAGTGACTCCATCTTGAATTTGAACCTTTGTATGTAAGTGTTCAAGGATTTCAGATTTAAATTAGGTCTCACCGAGCCGTCCGGCTTCGGTACCACAAACAGCGTGGAATAATACCCCTTTCTCTGTTGTAGGAGGGGTACCTTGATTATCACCTGCTGGGAATACAGCTTGTGAATGGCTTCCCATACCGCCTCCCTGTCGGAGGGAGACGTCGGTACAGCAGACTTTAGGAAAACGGCGAAGGGGAGACGTCTGGAATTCCAATTTGTACCCCTGAGATACCACCTGAAGGATCCAGGGGTCCCCTGTGAGTGAGCCCACTGCACGCTGAAATTTTTGAGACGGGCCCCCACCGTGCCTGAGTCCGCTTGTAAAGCCCCAGCGTCATGCTGAGGACTTTGCGGAGGCGGGAGAGGGCTTCTGTTCCTGGGAACTGGCTGTTTGCTGCAGCCTTTTTCCTCTCCCTCTGCCACGGGGCAGAAATGAGGAGCCTTTTGCCCGCTTGCCCTTATGGGGCCCAAAGGACTGCCCCTGATAATACGGCGTCTTCTTATGTTGAGAGGCTACCTGGGGTAAAAATGTGGATTTTCCAGCCGTTGCCTTGGCCACCAGGTCTGTTAGACCTACCCCAAATAACTCCTCCCTTTTATAAGGCGATACTTCCATATGCCTTTTGGAATCAGCATCACCTGACCACTGTCTTGTCCATAACCCTCTTCTGGCAGAAATGGACAGCGCACTTACTCTTGATGCCAGTCGGCAAATATCCCTCTGTGCATCACGCATATATAGAAATGCATCTTTTAAATGCTCTATAGTCAGTAATATATTGTCCCTATCTAGGGTATCAATATTGTCAGTCAGGGAATCCGACCAAGCCACCCCAGCACTGCACATCCAGGCTGAGGCGATTGCTGGTCGCAGTATCACACCCGTGTGAGTGTATATACATTTTAGGATATTTTACTGCTTTCTGTCAGCAGGTTCCTTAAGGGCGGCCGTATCCGGGGACGGTAGTGCCACCTGTTTAGACAAGCGTGTGAGCGCTTTATTCACCCTAGGGGGTGTTTCCCAACGTGCCCTATCCTCTGGCGGGAAGGGGTATGATGCTAATAACTTTTTAGGAATTAACAGTTTTTATCGGGGGAAACCCACGCATCATCACACACTTCATTTAATTCCTCAGATGCAGGAAAAACTACAGGCAGTTTTTTCTCACCCAACATAATACCCTTTTTAGTGGTACTGGTATTATCAGAAATGTGTAAAAACATTTTCCATAGCCTCAATCATGTAACGTGTGGCCCTACTGGAAGTCACATTCGTCTCTTAATCGTCGACACTGGAGTCAGTATCCGTGTCGGCGTCTGTATCTGCCATCTGCGGTAACGGGCGTTTTAGAGCCCCTGATGGCTTTTGAGACACCTGGACAGGCACAGGCTGAGTCGCCGGCTGTCTCATGTCATCAATCTTTTGTAAAGAGCTGACTCACATAATTCCTTCCATAAGCTCATCCACTCAGATGTCGACTCCCTAGGGGGTGACATCTCTGTTACAGGCAATTGCTCCGCCTCCACATCATTTTCCTCCTCATACATGTCGACACAACGTACCGACACACAGCACACACACAGGGAATGCTCTGATAGAGGACAGGACCCCACTAGCCCTTTGGGGAGACAGAGGGAGAGTATGCCAGCACACACCAGAGCGATATATATATATATATACAGGGATAACCTTATATAAGTGTTTTTCCCCTTATAGCTGCTGTATTGTTATACTGCGCCTAATTAGTGCCCCCCTCTCTATTTTAACCCCTTTCTGTAGTGTAGTAACTGCAGGGGAGAGCCAGGGAGCTTCCCTCCAACGGAGCTGTGAGAGAAAATGGCGCCAGTGTGCTGAGTTCAAGTTTAAGTTCATGTTCAAGTTCAAGTTTATTGTCATCAGCCAAAACAAGTTGACAGACGAAATTACATTGTAATTCTCGGCGGCCTTTTCTCCCGTTTTTCTGTGGAATCTGGCAGGGGTTAAAATTCATCCATATAGCCCTGGGGGCTATATGTGATGTATTTTCGCCAGCCAAGGTGTTTTTATTGCTGCTCAGGACGCCCCCCCTAGCGCCCTGCACCCTCAGTGACCGAAGTGTGAAGTGTGCTGAGGAGCAATGGCGCACAGCTGCAGTGCTGTGCGCTACCTTGGTGAAGACAGGATGTCTTCTGCTGCCGATTTTCCGGACCTCTTCTTGCTTCTGGCTCTGTAAGGGGGCCGGCGGCGCGGCTCTGGGACCGAGCTCCGAGGCTGGGCCTGTGTACGGTCCCTCTGGAGCTAATGGTGTCCAGTAGCCTAAGAAGCCCAATCCACTCTGCACGCAGGTGAGTTCGCTTCTTCTCCCCTTAGTCCCTCGATGCAGTGAGCCTGTTGCCAGCAGGTCTCACTGAAAATAAAAAACCTAAAACTAAACTTTCACTAAGAAGCTCAGGAGAGCCCCTAGTGTGCACCCTTCTCGACCGGGCACACAAATCTAACTGAGGCTTGGAGGAGGGTCATGGGGGGAGGAGCCAGTGCACACCAGGTAGTCCTAAAGCTTTACTTTTGTGCCCAGTCTCCTGCGGAGCCGCTATTCCCCATGGTCCTTACGGAGTTCCCACTAGGACGTCAGAGAAAAATAGTTTTTCAGCTCAGAGCTGATATCGGAACAAGTGGAAGGTTATGCACTTTGTATGACCTTTTAAGTAAAAAACACATTTCTATTTTTTTGGTACTTTCCTGATTGAAATGTAACTGTCAGCAGCTAGACATGTAGGCTTCACAAAGGTATCTGTCCCGTTTGTGGTAAGGCAGGTGTGAAACAATATCAGACAAATGTATGTCTTGTTTCTAGCAAAATTCCCCATAGTTAACCCAATAAGTTCATATGTTAATTATAGAAGTTTATAGATATATGACATATAAGATAAGGTATTGTTAGCCAATAAGATAGAGCTATGTGTTAGGAAACTACATCATGGTATGCAGATTTGAGCTTCTTTATATTGTACTATCTTTTCAAATTAAATGCTTCTGCTCTGCTATATTTCCTACTTCACACTCCTTGTTAAACTGGTCACTGGCTACAGCCATGAATGAACATGATGTTGACCAATTGAGTGCGCACCTGAGCTGGGATCAGCAAGGGTTTCCCTTTCCAGGGGTTGCCTTTATCAATATGGAGGTCCCACCAAGATCCTCATCACCTATTGAACAATGGACAGCTGGGTGGACTGTTTGTGGACTGAGACTCACAAATCCATGCGAATGGTGAGTAGAGATATTTCTCTCCAGACTCTCACTCTTTTGCCTGTACATCTGTTCCATTGCCAGACAGGGACCGGGGACTGTGCACATCGATCACTCAATATTCAGGTTAATTCTTTTTTTTCCCTTTCTATCTTTCTGCTTATATGTGCTTATATATGTGTCACAAAGGTGTAAGAATCAATGAATGTGGAAGTGAATGTGTTCTGTGTATTTAGAGTGTGTTCACATACTGTATAATCAACTTATGGGTTTGTTAAACTGGACGTTGCTGCAGCTGCCTTCACTGGCGGTAGCAGCTCCTGGGACCCGTGAACTTGGTGTGAGGACCTCAAATACCAGGTGGATCAAGTGGCACGGTAAAAGTGTCCAGTGAGTCTGGTCAGGTGGTCTGGTGCGGAAGCAATACTGTACACTTACTCAAGTGACCCATTTGTCTTGTCTTATACTGAAAATTAGAACGTAGGTTAGGTTTGTGTTACTGCAGTCTATATGTGTAGGATATTGTAGGACCACTTTAGAAATAACTCATGTTATGAAAGAAACATGTCCCCTTTGTAAGTGTGTAATAATCCTAGTAAAAGCACACCACAATCAGAAATATTATTTAAACTATATTTGTAGCCCAGGCAATTACCCTTATTCTCTAAAATGTGGGAAGAGGGGCTTGACATTTTTGTACCAATAGGTTGTTATTTTTTCCCTAAAGTTAGAGACATTGGAAGGCATTGGACAGAAATAATTTCTGAATTGGGAAACTCAGAACATCATATTACATATACCATAACAGTCTAATTTATAGTTACGGTTGAATATCATTGCCAGGAAACATCTGACTTGTGTGTGCTACCCCCCTCTCTGTCTGTTTGTCTGTGATCCCTCCCCCTTTCCAGCACCTGATACATAATTATCTCCAGGAATGACCGAGCAACTACTATTGTTTGTCTGCTTGTGTGTGCTGCCAGTACATGAACAAAACTCTTCCTGTCACTTTAAAAATAATAGCGTACAAGGTTAAGGGGGAAAAAAGAGGAACCGAAGTCATTTAAAACTTTCTCTCTGTCTGTGATAAGCAACTAAAGACAGGTACGGGCAGAAAATGCAAATTAAATGTCTTGTCAGGATTGTGTCTGCATAGCTATCATCAGTGCTCCAAGTGGAACTGACGGACCGCAGTTCCACCCCGTTCCGGCTCACTTTAACCCCTGGCTATCATACATAAGTTAGGAGAAGGATATCCATTTATTTTAAAAGCCACAGTGAACACTGCAGAAGAAATGGTTTGGAAAAATAGAAAAACCCAGATGATGTGCTCATATGGATAGGATGTCATTTCATACCGAAGGATAGTGACATAGGTAAGGATTGGTTGCAAATCACCTCTGTTCCGGGGAACATTCCTCATAGTTATCTCTCAGAAGCTGGATCCAGGTTACTAATATTTCCCGGTTGTGAATACTTACTGCCCATAAGTATGGGCAATATACATAGTTACCCTTTGGATGAAGCACCTCGGAAAGCCATGGACATTATGAAATATGTGCATGGTGAGCAATGCTTGAAAGGTATGAAGTGGTTGTTTCAATCGGCAGGGTTGTCCATTGATGGCACTCTGGACCCAAATAAGTAACAGATTAGAGTAACATGGGAGATATGTGATAGATAATAATCTGGAACAGAGTCTTGATTTGTGGATTGAAACAGGTGAATTACTTCAGTATGATAAAGAGTTAGAAGAGTTAAAACAAATTCAAGAACAAATGGCTCTAATAAATATGGATAATTTTCAAGATACAGACACATCAGGACAAGGAACAATTAGACATAGAGGTACCAAGAAAACCAAAGGGTATCCTTACTGGGCATGTTCAAATTGTGGACATTGTAACCCACCAGATGATACAATATGTCCAATTTATCAGACACCTTGGTTCTATAAGTGTAAGCCCTGTGACGGACCAAATGTTAGGAAATCTGTTAGGTTTATAAAGTCTGTCAGTGAATGGTTGCCAGTGTTGAAGAGTAAAAAACCTACTAAATGTACCTGGAGATGTGCATGCCCCAGACTAATACATTGGCAGACTAAAATCTGTACAGCATGTAATATCAAGAGACCAGGAGTGTCTCATAAGTAAAATGTATGTATAATTTCAAGTCTGGCATCTGCACCTCTAGCGTCTAATTTACCTGATGATTTGGTCCCCAGTGGACTATATCTGGTGTGCATATAAGATACTGTCACACCTGGTGTAGCTGCTGACGGACCTAATCCAGCGCGCCCAGAGCTGTGCCAAACCACTACATGGTATAAACAAATTCAGAACTGTTAACAATAGTTACAGAAGTCCCTGATGTTAAACAATAACTTATGGGTTTCCTTAGACATGTAAAGAGATTAAGAACAATTTAAACCTGGAAATAGACTCCATAAAGGGTTATGAGCTTTCTGGATCCTGCTTAGTGATGAACAGTTGGACTCAGGTGGCATGGAAATGCAAACATAAATCCAGCTGGTGAGTAATCTATTATTTAATACACTTTGCCTTCCCATGTGGGCTGGTCTGATCTGTCATTAGGTAAAACTTATTCGGGGTCTGAAAGTCTCAGTTTCAGGCTGCTTTTGTCTCTGGAGCTGCATGCTCATCAAACTATGTAAAAAGATTACTTCATGAATTATAGTCAGTGTGTTTGCACATTTCTGTCATTTTGTGCCACAAAACAAAATATATATGGTCAGTGAAATACTGTACATTGGTGAATATGTATTGAATCAGTTGCTCAAAATGACTTGTAGACTTCAATGGAAGTGCTCAAAATGACTTGTAGACTTCAATGGAAGTGTGTAATATAATGTATTATGTGAGTTCTAATAATTTACCATCAGAATCCAATCAACCCCTGATCAGAGTTGGGGGAGTACTAGCTCACACTCAGTGTTTTATTTGTGTGTGTGAAATAGTATTCTCTTAATATAAATAAAATTAGTGTAATTAAAAAAATAGACAAAATATAAAGTTTTGAACAAAATAATGAAATGTGTTGTGGTCAAATAAATATTGTTGCAGCCAATAGTAAAGGGCTGTTATACAACTAAAAATATGACATGTATTGGCATTAAAAAGATCTCAGCAGTAAAATTAATAACTGTGTCTGAGAGTAATAGTTCATAGGTAAATAATTAGGAAAATGCTACAGATGTAACAAAAAAATATTTTCTTGTATGTACAGCTAGTCACTGCAGTGGCATCAGAAGGCGGGTGTGGGGGGTGCGGCCCGCACCCAGGTTTCACCCTCGGAAGGGGTGACACCAAAGTGCCAGCTCTTCTGCAGTGACAGGAACCGAGTGCTGCAGTGTGATAATCCTCTGCAGCACTTGGCTCCTGTCACAGATAAGGAGCCGGCACTGCACTACACAGTCTCCGGGGTCAGCCAGCATCTCCAGTCCGGGTAAGCTGGACATGCCTCCGGAGTGAAGAGGAGATCCGAGAGGCCACGTCCCTTCAAATCAGGCCACACACCCTTTTTCGGGCACCCATGGCTCCGGCGAGGTGAGTGGAGGGTGCAGTAATGCAGAGTGACACCTCTGAGTTACTGTTCCAGTTACAGTGTGTAATGAAATGCCAGAGAATCAGGAAGTGTTTGGGTGACTATTACAAGGGATGGGGCCAAGTGATGAGGTAAACTAGGTATGGAGGAGGGCAGAACTGTAGTCATAGTCCATGCCCCTAAGTTAGAAGTCTGCTTCAGGATACAATTACATTTACATGGTGTAAAATCAAAATTGTAACTGTAAAATTTAACAGTACATAAATTTATCTACAATACCTATAAAAGATGTTAAGTGAACACACATTGATATTGCATTACTGCTGATGCTAGGCACATAACAGAAACGGGAAGGTTGATTTTAAAGATATCTCTACCACGCACCTTACAACAGTTTAAGATTTAAGTAATTTCTAAAGTTGATCACCTATTGTACAAAATACATTCCAAGGCATCACAGAAAACTACGTTTTATATGATGCCATCAAAAGGACAACAGGTGTAAGATATTTTTAAATAGGACCCGAATGTCAACCTTTATTGCTATTCCTATATAAAAAGAAATGCAAGGTACCTGGAAATAAGTTACAATATGCACAAAACAAAGTACAATTTCTAGGACACTGCATTTCTGCTAATAGCAAGCATATCACTACAAAAAGGAGGAAAATAATTTCAAAAGTTAAACCTTCTCAGAAACATAAACAATTCATATCCTTTTAGGTATAATTACATATTGCAGGGAAGGGATTGCAGGGGCATCACAAAAACTCCAAGTTTTACATGATGCCCAAATAAGACATAATGCACAAGGTGCATTATAACTGACTCATGAGCAGCTATACACATTCTGTCCGTTAAAATCAAAACACCTATTAGCTGCTAGACTAACCAAATATAAAGTAGCATTGCTCACACCGTCCAATGTCACCATCAAGCGATGTACATCTTTAAACCCAGCTACGTTATTGCCGCTGGTTTCAAAAGAGGAGAAAGGTGAGGGGGAGAAGAATCTCCTGCCCCTAGTGACAAGTAGGGCAGTGTGAGTAATGATGAAATGGGAGACACAGAAGACCCATCAAATTTTTCTTTTCCCACACAAGACCAAGAACACGACAGTATAGAATTGAAACCGCAAGTACACCAGACATACAGGAACATCCTCTACTAAATTCAGATTTACATTTATTTGTGGATGGCTCTAGGTACTAAGTGGATGGGGAGCCGCACACTAGATTTGTGGTTACCACAGAAACAGACATTTTAATACAGGATCCTTTGTTACCAGGTAGTTCAGCTCAGGAAGCAGAACTCAGGGCACTAATTGCAGCTTGTATGTATGCTGAGGGTCAAACAGTTAACATTTACATAGACTCCAGATATTGTTTCGGTATTGTGCATGACTACGCGGTTATTTGGAAGAGCAGGGATTTTATAGGTTCTTCATGAAAACCAATTAAACATGCAGACTGTATTAGGGCATTATTTGCTGCCTTTTAGTTGCCAAAGAAATGAGCAGTCATAAAGGTCAAGGCACACACTAAAGAAAATACTGTAGTGGTCAGAGGGAATGCTTTGGCTGACCAAGCAGATAGGCCACAGCAGTCCAGCCTCTGCCAGACACTCAGGTGATGTTAATTGTCACACCAGTTAAGAGATGCAATGGTGAGGATTCTAAAACAGCATTGTGTAGTGCCAGGTTTCGCACAGGCCTATGATGCAGGGTGTGTAACTTACGCTTTGCATAACCCAGGAAAAAGTAGCAAAGGTACCAGTATAAAGTATCCCGCAAATTTGCTACCCCTTTTAGCGATTACAAATAGACTTTATTCCGTTACCCAAATGTTCTGGTTATGAATAAATGTGCGTGAGCAAGGAACTCTTCTCAAATTGAGCAGTAGCTTGGGCTTGCAGGGTAGCAAATGCCAAAACAGCTGCAAAGAAATTAATGCAAGAGGTGTTCTGTAGATATGGGGTACCCATTTCACAGGAGAAGTATTAGGCAAAATTCTGTCAGATTTGAGTGTTACTCAGGCCTTTCTCACTCACTATAAGCAAAGTAACAGACACGTAGAAAAATGTAACTACACCCTAAAATTAAAGCTACAAAAATTAGTTACAGAAACAGGCAAAACATGGTCAGAATGTTTACCTATTGCTTTGTATTCAGAAATGCTCCAAGTGGAAAGCATGGGTTAATACCATATGAAATCTTGTTTGGTATTGTTGCTAGGATAGTATGTTATTTTCCTCAGCAGATTCTGCATGAACATGGTAACGTAACTTAGTATGTAATGCATATACTACAAAAACTAACCAAATTGCACAGCAAAGTTTTTGGTGCTATTCCAGATATCAACTGATCCCAAGACTTACATGAGCCAAAGCCCAATGATTAGGTGGTCACTAAGAAAAAGAAAAAAAATCTCTTGAGCCCAGATTCGAAGATCCATTATAAGTTCTGTTGACTACAGCCACTTCAATCAAGTTGAGTGGAAAAGATCATAGAGACATGCATCACATTGCAAGAATGTGACAACGGAAATATTATCCAATCACGATACACAATCAGAATGTACAGATACAATTTAATAGGCCCCAGGCCATATAAGGGTCTGTGGGAATGTATAATGTGTTACTCAGTTATTATTGTTGGCATGGTGATTCTTATATAAAAAGTAATGATTGACCCTTTCTTATATGAGGAGTCAAGTGACAGTGCAATAATCAGTAACTATGCCAAAGATAATAAAACATAAGGAAATATTTATATATACACAAGTAACTACCCTTACTCCACTTAAAATGTCTATACATAGGGTGTCATCATTTACCCAGGTACAGAAAATAGGCATAGAAGATGTGGTAGTCACAAATTGTTAAATATATCTGCAGGCAATTGTAAAGTTTTTAGATAAAAACATGAATGAAAAAAAATTGATTTAAAATAAAAAATAAAAATCCGTTTGCTACTAATCATAATTATACCAGTGTAATTCCAGATTTTTTCTTTTCTTGGTTTTATTGACACTGCACAGCCAATTGGTTTTCGGAAATATTATCTACTATTGCTAAGGGACTTGTTATGCTATTGATTACATATGTTATTGTAAGGCTTATTATGTAAATACTGACACTGAAATGTTTCTCTACCCAAGGCATTACTAAAACTGCCAAACCGCAAGCAATTTATATGGAACTTATGAGAGGAACTATAATGTATAACTCCACATTACACTACTGTGAAACCTGCCATACAAAATACTCAGAAGCCACAAGCTGTCCCTACTGTTATGATAACGTAATCTAAGAACTTTGCTGTCACAATATTGAGTCAAAAAGACTTTCAAGGACTACTGAGCAAGAACTATGTGCTTCATCCTTAGTTGATCGCACGCTTCCGATTTTCGCAGCGCAGCATTCAGGTTACTACTGCGCATGCGTATGCACGGCAATGCGCACGCGCATCATACGGGTACAAACAGCATTGTTGCTGTGCAATGCTTCTAGCGACGATTTCATTCGCACAGCTGTTTGCAAGGAGATTGACAGGAAGAGGGCGTTTATGGGTGTCAACTGACCGTTTTCTGGGAGTGGTAGGGAAAATGCAGGCGTGTCCAGGCATTTGAAGGGCGGGTGTCTGATGTAAATTTTGGGACCGGACAGGCTGAAGTGATCGCAAGGGCTGAGTAAATTCAGGCCTACTCAGAAACTGCAAAAAACTTTTTCGTCCCGCTCGGCTGCACATGTGATCGCACACTTGCAAAGTGAAAATACACTCCCCCGTGGGCAGCGACTATGCGTTTGCATGGCTGCAAAAAGTAGCTAGCGAGCAAACAACTCGGAATGAGGGCCAATGGACATTATGATGATTCCATATCCAGAAAATGCTTCTGTTCTATGAACTCTATGCAAATTCTCAATTAATCTAAAAGTTAGGGATAAGAAAATAGGGAACATTGATTCGGCATGAACATAGGGGTGTTAAATGGATTAGCCCATGTACTGAGTGCCCCTATGGCACGCTTGACGTAAATGTAGGCGTCCCTATAGAATCAATGGCAATATAAAGCAAGGTTAGAATAGAGGTAAACAAAGAGGGGAAGTTGATAAAGATGGAAGCCATCTTTGTTCATAGACTCCATGTTTTAATATGTCCCATTGACATTTGATAAGCTGTTTAAAATAGTTTTTCAGCTCAGAGCTGATATTGGAACAAGTGGAAGGTTTTGCACTTTATATGACCTTTTAAGTAAAAAACACAGTTCTATTTTTTTGGTACTTTCTTGCTTGAAATGTAACTGTCAGCAGCTAGACATGTAGGCTTCACAAAGGTATCTGTCCCTTTGTGGTAAGGCAGGTGTGAAACAATATCAGACAAATGCATGTTTTGTTTCTAGCAAAATTCCCCATATTTAAACCCAATAAGTTCATATGTTAATTATAGAAGTTTCTAGATATATGACATATAAGATAAGGTTTTGTTAGCCAATAAGATAGAGCTATGTGTCAGGAAACTACGTTATTGTATGCAGATTTGAGCTTCTTTATATTGTACTGTTTTGTCAAATTAAATGCTTTTGCTCTGCTATTTCCTACTTCACACTCTTTGTTAAACTGGTCACTGGCTGCAGCCATGAATGAACATGATGCTGACCAATTGAGTGCGCACCTGAACTGGGATCAGCAAGGGTTTCCCTTTCCAGTGGTTACCTTTATCAATAGCAATAAATATTCTTATTTTCCATGGGCATTGTGCATGGTATTACTTGTGGGTGATAGCGGGGTTGTGCAATTAGCAATCTTTATCACTTGCTGTGAAGCAGATTTTCTATCTACAACCATTTATTATCAGAATGGTGTTGGAACTTTCCAGCAATAAATGGTTAAAGAGCTCAACTCCTCTTTATTTTCATATTCGAAATCACTGCATACAGAAATATTAATTGCTTGTCAACACAGCTGGGAAGGTTTTGAAACATGAAAAGCGTGTCACTAATGCAGAAACTAATTAATGGAGATCTCTATGTCCCCTAGTGTTAACCACTCAAGAACAAGTTTATTGTTTTCCTGTTCCGTTTAGATTTATTTAAAAAAACGAAAACATTTTAAAAACAAAACATGGCTCGTTTCTTTTCTGAGCTAAAGCACTACTGTTTTCTACAAATAAGCAAAATTAGAAACTGTATTACGATGGCTCTCTAAATTGCTCTGTGTACTAAAAAAGAAATAATTTTAATGCTTACGCACAGCATATTACCAAAATTTTGTATTTAGCTTTTCTTTATATCAAGTATGACACATAATTAATGGGGCATGATTTTTAAAAAGAAAGTAAAGTTTTTCACTTGAGTGGTGAAATGAAAGGAATCACCCATGGTTCCATACAGAGAAGGGTTCAGGACAATAATTCTATTTTCACAAAGAATCAATTAAAAATGTTCTAACTGGTCTAAGTAAATAAATAAATAAATAAATAAATAAAGTAGTTAAAAAGATATCCTTTTGGTATAAAATGTTGGTTGTAAAGGATATTTGTAAATTTTGTTGTTTTACTTACAGTATGTCTGGCAAACTTTTTTTAACAAATTTAATGGATGAATTGAGCAATGTGTTACAGTATATGGCAGCATAGAAATATATATATATATATATATATATATCTATGGCAGGATCGTGGCGGAACTACAGTTATTAAGAAAGTTTCCGTTTATTAAACTGACATGTTTCGAGGTAATCTCCCCATCCTCAGGGCCAGACAAACAGAGTGAACATACAAATCAAACTTACAGTTTATAACGCACCAAATAGGACATTAGTGTCGTAATCATACTCACCTGCTCTACGGCGTGGCCACCCGCCAGCATGCTCTGCCCGCTTCCGCATCGCATAACCCTGATGTCACGGCGTGCCGTATCACAGGAGAGTTTCCATGGAGACCATCATAACATCTATTAAGTAACATCCACGGGTAATAGCTGTGAAACAATAATATAAAATAAATACATACAATAAATAGAGGTATAACTGGTGAACAAAGCGGAAGCTCTGAAAGTGCAGCAGGCCACGGCCACGATCTATTAGATCTTTGTTATTATAAATCACCTTTAGAAAAGCGCCATATATAAAAAGTAAGTGCATTACAAAGGCTAATTTTTCTACCTGACTGTGTGCGGGTGATTAAAACTAGCCCCAACCGACGCCGGGATCCTGACCACTAGAATGAAAGCAGGGGGGCGAATGCAACAAATTCCTTTGTGGGCTCGCTGAGCTCGCCAAGCTGCGGGCTCGGTGGCTCACTGCGCTCGACACAGGTTCTATTCCCACTCCATGGGTACAGTGGACACCCAGGAGTCGGAATAGCTGTGGCGGCACTGCTGGCATTCTGGCGGTCGGATTCTGACCACCGGGATCCCGACCACCAGCATCTTGACTACATCCCTTTAGACAGATAGGTGATAGATATACAGTAGATAGATAGATAGACAGATAGACAGTAGATAGACAGATAGTCAGATAGATGATAGATAGATAGATAGATAGATATGCAGTAGGTAGATAGATACAATAGATAGATAGATAGATAGATAGACAGAGATAGATATACAGTAGGTAGATACAGATAGACAGTAGATAGATAGATAGACAGATGGATGATAAATAGATATATAGTATACCTCCCAACTGACCCAATTTTCATGGGACAGTCTTGTTTTTTGGTGACTGTCCCGATATCCCACCGGCGGGCAGCAGTGACCCATGGTTTGGGGGCAGATGGGAGGCTCCTGTCAATCAGCAGTGAATAGACGCTGTGCATATGTTCACAGCATCTATTCACAGGAGACAGAGGGACTGGGAGCATGCCAGCAGCTCAGTTACGAAATTGGGAGGCATGGTTCGTTATTGTGGAATGCCTGCAAAGCCACGCCCCATATCTATAGGCCTCACCGCACAAGGGGAGTCCCTGTTTATAAAGTCCTGATGTTGGGAGGTATAATACAATATATAGATAGACAGTAGATAAATACATAGATAAATAGATAGAAAGATAGTCAGTCAGTCAGTCAGTCAGTCAGTCAAATAGATGATAGATATACATTAGGTAGGTAGATAGATAGACAGACAGACAGACAGTAGCTAGATATATAGACAGATATAGATATACAGTAGGTAGATACAGATAGACAGTAGATAGATAGTCAGATGATAGACAGACAGACAGACAGACAGTAGATAGATAGATTGATAGATACACAGACAGTAGATAAATAGATATACAGATTGACAGATAGACAGTCAATAGACAGATAGATAGATAGATACATAGTAGATACATAAAGATATATATACAGCAGATGGATAAGTGTGCTATAAGGGTTACATGGTTACATGTTGTTATTATGTGAATCTCTCTCCATTGGCTCAGGTTCCTTGCTGCTGGCAGCTCCTGTCCATCCTCCCAGCATTCACAGCGGCCAGCCAACAGGGAGGGAGAGAGATAGTTGCAGTGGCACCACTGCCATTAAGAATGATGCACCAATTACAGTGTGCTGCTGCTGCCCCGAGTCCCTCTTTCTCCCTCTTCTCTCCTGCCCCTGTTACTGCGTTCTCTGCTCCTCTCATTGCTCCGGTGGCAGCACACAGTGGCAGGAGGCTTGTAATAAGGCAGTCTGACTCTCTACAATGCTGTAGACTTTAGGCCCTTTGGTACAATGCACCGGCTGCACCGGCGCAAGTTCTGCCACTGAGCAGAGGGAATCTGCTACGGCACCCTCATAATAAATTGCTACACTAGTTAAATAATACATTAAGATTTTATGTCAAGTACTGTACAGTTTAATTCTTAAATATCTTAATTAAAAAAAAATTGTTAATTGTTTATTGTACAGTATTCATAACATATACTGTTCTTAAATCAAACTTAATAAATATCAAAAGTCACATAAACTAATGTTGTTGGAGTAAAAATATGAAATTATATATTACAGGAAATCAATCAATTTCAAGTGGTCTCTCACTGTATACAGTAGGTATAAAATCAGTCTTATCAACTAATCTGAATTAGTACATGTAGTTAAAATCAAATGGTGACACTTGTAAATAAGGAACTAATTAAGCATCAATTTTTCAAAATAATGAGAAAATATTCTCCTTACTTGATTAATTGGCTGTATGAGATAGATATAACAAATATCTGCCATAATATTTTGCTTATCTGTACTACCTTTTATGGTGATGTGTGGCATTAGGAGTCTTTAACATACTAAGGTTTTGAATACTTGAATTAACAACGTGTGAACTCTTTCTTATGGTATCTGCAAAAACCTTAATGATTTTGCTGTAAAAAAAAAACGGGAAATTATTACTAAAAAATGTTATGGGTTATAGGGGGTAATTCAGAGTTGATCGCAGCAGCAAATTTGTTAACAGTTGGGCAAAACCATGTGCACTGCAGGTGGGGCAGATGTAACATGTGCAGAGAGAGTTAGATTTGGGTGGGGTGTGTTCAGTCTGAAATCATCCATCACACCAGTGCTGTCTGCCTCCTGCAACAAGTCCTGCATGTTCAACTCCGACCTGCAGTTCTCACACTGCTTAATATCTACATCCTCCAGTATGCAGTTCCCACTCTGCAGAGTATCAACTCTAGTATACAGCTTCACCCTGCAGTTCTCATACTGCAAAGTCTTCAGTCCTTTGCAAACCTGATGCATTATTTATACTGCAATCATCTCAACTGCAACTCACCAGTTACCATACATACACATTTTATCCAGAACTTAGGGCCTAATTCAGACATGATCGCAACAGCAAACTTTTTCTCTAATGGGAAAAACTATGTGCAGTGCAGGTGGGGCAGATATAACTTGTGCAGAGAGAGTTACATTCGGGTGGGGGTGTTCAAACTGAAATCTAATTGCAGTGTAAAAATAAAGCAACCAGTATTTACCCTGCACAGAAACAATATAACCCACCCAAACCTATCACATATTGGCAGGATTACCTGGCGGTATTTGTGCTGTCGAGCAATGCCTCTATTTGCGTATTAGATGTCGCAATGTATATTGAGGCTGGCCAGGTGGCACATTGACTTAGTGCTTGCAGGGATTACCGAAGGGGGGAGTTCTCTCTACTCCACTCCAGTGGCCAAGACGTTAATACATCTCAACGTTAATGCTTCCTGCTTCATCTCCATAAGAAGCAAAGCAGGAGGAGCTTTAGTGGCACAAGGGCCTTAACAAGAGATAAAATAGAGATGGATAAAGAGTCAGAAATAAACAGCCCACCAGCTCCTAACTTTTATTTTTCAAACACAGGGTCAGGTGTATTAACCTGGAGAAGGGATAAAGCAGTGATAAGTGCAAGGTGATAACGCACCAGCCAATCATTACAGATGTGAAAAATGACAGTTAGGAGCAGACTGGCTGGTGCATTATCACCTTGCACTTATCACTGCTTTATCACTTCTTTATTCCTTCTCCAGGCTTAATACATCTGCCCCACAGACAGTCTGTGACATACTGTATAGAGATGAGCAGGTTCGGTTCGTCGAGATCCGAACCCTCCCAAACTTCACGTATTTTACACGGGTCCGAGGCAGCCTCGGATCTTCCCGCCTTGCTCGGTTAACCCAAACGAGGCCGAATGTCATCATCCCACTGTCGGTTTCTCGCGAGATTCGTATTCCATATAAAGAGCCGTGCGTCGCCGCCATTTTCACTCGTGCATTGGAGATTGAACGGAGAGGATGTGGCTACATTCTCTCCCTGAAAAGCTCCATATCTGTGCTCAGTGTGCTGCAAATATCTGTGCTCAGTTTGCTGCATTGTGGGGACCACCAGTATATTATATTAGTACAGTACAGTAGGCCATTGCTGTATCTTGCAGCTCCGTGTCAGACTCAGTTCTAGACAGTATCCTGATCAGTGCTCAATATCTGCTGCATTGTTGTGTGACCAGTATATACTATATATATATATATATATATATATATATAGCCAACAGAGGGTCCGTCTCTCCCATTAATGGCAATGCTGCGCCGGGTGCCCTCACATAGGATCAAATATGCATGTGTATGGTGCGGCACTCCAGGCGACAAAGAACTCAGGGCCAATGCACAAGTTGAAGAACAACGTTTCAATGCCTTTATTTGGGCATTTTCATCAGGTCATCTGACCTGATGAAAATGCCCAAATAAAGGCATTGAAACGTTGTTCTTCAACTTGTGCATTGGCCCTGAGTTCTTTGTCGCCTGGAGTCCTGCACCATACACATGCATATATATATATATATATATATATATATATATAGTAGTACAGTGCAGCATTTTGGTGACCAACAGTATATAGTTGTACAGTACAGTAGGCCATTGCTGTATCTTGCAACTCCGCAGTGTCACTTCAAGTATCCATATCTGTGCTGCATTGTTGTGAGCAGTATATATATATAGATATATATATATCGGTAAGCAAGGGCCCCTTGATGAAGTCCATGTGACGAAACGCGTTGGTAGACCTGTACCTACCTCATATCCAGATAAGGAATAACCTTTTTATTGATCGTATTGTAGTTTTTAATATTTTTTAAGTACTTTAGTCCAGCTGTGATTTGTATTATTGTCCCATTTTTATGTTTTATGTTTTATTGTTAAATAAACTGTTATTACTTTTTTACCTATACCAATATTTATTGTGTTGTTGGACACCAGCGGTCGCTATACATCCCTCATCCCTTGCTTACCGATTTTATTTATTCAGGGAAGTCACCACCCCTGTTCTTTTTTGAGGGATTAAGCTGACGCCCCATAAGTAGTATAGGGGAGTGTTCAACTGTTTACTATCACAATTTACAAAGCATATCTGATACGTGTTCCCATCACATGTGGCGCATTAATAATCTTTCACTTGGCATATATATATATATATATATATATAGTAGTACAGTGCAGCATTTTGGCGACCAACAATATATAGTTGTACAGTACAGTAGGCCATTGCTGTATCTTGCAGCTCCATGTCACTTCAAGTATCCATATCTGTGCTGCATTGTTGTGAGCAGTATATATATATATATATATATATATATATATAAGTACAGTGCAGCATTCTGGTGACCAACAGTATATAGTTGTACAGTACAGTAGGCCATTGCTGTATCTTGCAGCTCCGCGGTGTCACTTCAAGTATCCATATCTGTGCTGCATTGTTTTGAGCAGTATATATATATATATATATATATATATATATATATATATAGTAGTATAGTGCAGCATTTTGGTGACCAACAGTATATAGTTGTACAGTACAGTAGGCCATTGCTGTATCTTGCAGCTCCACGGTGTCACTTCAAGTATCCATATCTGTGCTGCATTGTTGGGAGCAGTATATATATATATATATATATATATATATATAGTAGTACAGTGCAGCATTTTGGTGACCAACAGTATATAGTTGTACAGTACAGTAGGCCATTGCTGTATCTTGCAGCTCCGCAGTGTCACTTTAGGTATCCATATCTGTGCTGCATTGTTGTGAGCAGTATATATATATATATATATATATATAGTAGTACAGTGCAGCATTTTGGTGACCAACATTATATAGTTGTACAGTACAGTAGGCCATTACTGTATCTTGCAGCTCTGTGTAACTTCAAGTATCCATATCTGTGCTGCATTGTTGTGAGCAGTATATAGTAGTACAGTGCAGCATTGTGGTGACCAGTATACTACAGTACAATAGTCCAGTGCTGTTCTTGCTGCTCAGTGTCAGTTCTCCGTAGAATCATCAGTGCTCAGTAAAATCAGTGCTCAGTATAATCAGTGATTGATCAGTATAATCAGTTCTCAGTATAATCAGTGCGCTGTTAGACGTGCGCCCGTTTTCCGCCATTAGTGCATTGGGATTTAGACAATTGATGAAGTTATTGTGTCCCTGGTACAAAATCCCAACTAGATTCCACTTCACTAGGCAGGCGATAGCGAGATTTTACCAATTAATATCAGTGATTTATAATGAATTATTAATTACAGTGATCTTGCCAAATGATTCCAGTGATTTTGTCATTTTATTCCAGTGATTTGGACCAATAATACCATTGATTAGAACGAATAATTCCTGTGATTTTGTCATTTTCTTCCAGTGATTTGGACCAATAATACCATTGATTAGAACAAATAATTCCTGTGATATTGAGGTGTTTGTGTCGCTTAGCTTAGCCATCCAGCGACCACAGTGCACCTCTTTTTCTCTTTTCTTTGCATCATGTGCTGTTTGGGGACAATTTTTTTAAGTGCCATCCTGTCTGACACTTCCGTATATGTCCAGTGGTACTGCCATTTGATATAATTCCCGACATTACTGCCATTTAATTCCAATGATTTTGTCATTTTCTTCCAGTGATTTGGACCAATAATACCATTGATTAGAATGAATAATTCCTGTGATTTTGTCATGTTCTTCCAGTGATTTGGACCAATAATACCACTGATTAGAACAAATAATTCCTGTGATATTGAGGTGTTTGTGTCACTTAGCTTAGCCGTCCAGCGACCACAGTGCACCTCTTTTTCTCTTTTCTTTGCATCATGTGCTGTTTGGGGACAATTTTTTTAAGTGCCATCCTGTCTTGCCACTCCTAGATGGGCCAGGTGTTTGTGCCGCCCTCTTGGGTCGCTTAGCTTAGTCATCCAGCGACCTCGGTGCAAATTTTAGGACTAAAAATAGTATTGTGAGGTGTGAGGTGTTCAGAATAGACTGGAAATGAGTGGAAATTGTGGTTATTAAAGGTTAATAATACTATAGGATCAAAATTACCCCCAAATTCTATGATTTAAGCTGTTTTTGAGGGGTTTTTGAAAAAAAACACCCGAATCGGACAAAAAAATTTCAGGGAGGTTTTGCCAAAACGCGTCCGTATCCAAAACACGGTGGCGGAACCGAATCCAAAACCAAAACACAAAACACGAAAAATTTCCGGTGCACATCTCTAGTGACATGGCAGTTAGGAAGCGGATTGGCTGGCACTTTATCTCTCTTTATTTGTCTCCACTTTATCTCTTGTTATGGTTTAATACATTTGGGCCAATATGTCTTCCCAATTATTTTGTCACTGCTAGTACTAGACCTTAATGTCTGACATTACTTCGATATCGATGGGGCAAGTTCTGAAAAATGTTGCTCTCACCATAAAATTAACTTTACATATAGCGGTGATATAGAATGTATTTTCGTATCACTTTATCAATTCATGGTGCCAAGAAGAGACCCTATACATAGAATTACTCATCCTTACCAGCAGCTTAACACTGCCACGTTACCGGCAAAAGGCTTCAGTAAAATACACATTTGCATTTGATCCAGGGGGTATCCAGCAAAGCCGTTCTGTCTTTGCAAGTCCCTCATTTTTGGGTATACATAATGTGATCACACTTGATAAATTGGACAGCCATTGTGGAAAACTGTGAAAACACAGACGAAATCAATGGTATCACTGCGGTGTCCCTCTTCTAACACAGGAGGAACTGGTGATGAACACTTTTTCGCCCCCCCCCAAAAAAAGAAAACTACAGTAACTCTTTTAGGATATATGTTATATCGATAAAGTAAAAAAGGACATGGTACTATATACACACTTGCCAATGCACATCAGATGTAACATCGTGCAAGATTCCCCCCCGCAAGCAATATTGTTCATACACACTAAACAATATTGTTTACCATATCGCCAGTGACGGCACCCACCCACATCCAGTCTTGTACAATATCTTTAGATTTCAAGGTAAAAACAAAAGATATGGGGGGTAATTCCAAATTGATCGCAGCAGGAATTTTGTTAGCAGTTGGGCAAAACCGTGTGCACTGCAGGGGAGGCAGACATAACATGTTCAGAGAGAGTTAGATTTGGGTGTGGTGAGTTCAATCTGCAATCTAAATTGCAGTGTAAAAATAAAGCAGCCAGTATTTACCCTCAACAGAAACAATATAACCCACCCAAATCTAACTCTCTCTGCACATGTTATATCTGCCTCCCCTGCAGTGCACATGGTTTTGCCCAACTGCTAAAACATTTCCTGCTGCGATCAACTTGGAATTACCCCCATTGTACATTGTTAATGACCCGTGGGAGCACGCATCGTTAACGATATAGGGGGTAATTCCAAGTTGATCGCAAATTAGAATGCAGATTGAACATACCCCACCCAAATCTAACTCTCTCTGCACATGTTAAATCTGCCTCCCCTACAGTGCACATGGTTTTGCCCAATTGCTAACTAAATTCCTGCTGCGATCAACTTGGAATTACCCCCATAGTAAAAATACACACTGAATGATGTAAATGATATATCATCTGATCCGTCGGATTGGACTATATATCGTGCGCATATCGCCAAGTGTATACCCAGCCTAAATCCTGGGAGACTAAGGGGGGGTATCCAATCACATCAGGAATAATTGCGAAAATTTTTATTTTTTCGCCTCTGATGTTTCTTCGCAGCTAATTGGATACCCCCTTAACTGTGAGAAAAAAATAATCGTGCATCCCCCCACCCCATTCTACTAACTGGTGTTTTCGTGTGATAAAATGCCTATACTCACCTAAAGTGTGATAAAAGGGGAGACACTCGATATATCGGCTGTCGAGATCCCGACGCTCTGCATACCGGTGCCGGGATCCCGACTTCCAGGATACCGACAACTCTTTTCCTTCTTGGGGTGTCCACGACACTCCTGAAGGAAGAATAAATAGCATGGCCCACAAGGGATTTTTTTGAAATCGCCCCGCTGCCGGCATTTTAGCGGTCGGGATCCCGGCGCTGTAATGCTGGGCACCGGGATCCGAGCGCCGGTATCTCGTAGTATACCTGGTAAAAGATTTATAGTACAGTAGCTTCCATGAACGTGTGCAGGTGCTTTTTTTTTTATTTATTTCCGAAATAGTTTCACTGACCTCTTCTTAATTATGTTTCTAGTTATAAGAATTAATTAAAAAAAGAAAAATAAAGTAAAATTAAAATAGCACCAGAAAAAATACACTGCTCCTAGCTTTGTGTGTGGAAGGAAAATGGAGGCTTGTTGTAATCTGTACACGATAGAAAAAAATTGCAAATACGTTTTTTTAAATAATTGGTAAAATACCAGTTATTGAAAAAAACGTATTTGCAATTTTTGCATGTGTATATTGTGTCTACATCTACAGTATATGATATTATTCAGGTCAAACTTTTCTAAAATCTTCTATATATACTTATTATCTTGGTAAAGGTCTGATGTTTTTTTTCCAGTAAGTATTATATTAATCTTACCAGTTCCTCTGGATCATCCGGCTAATAAGGTCTGGTTCAGAATGTGCTGGCCTGAGTTATATCCATTGAGCCTGTAGGATTACACTAGCATCTCAGGAAATTCTCATCTGCCGCCTCACATAATCTGTTTAATGTGAGCTGTGCTTGTCATTGCAGAGGCTGTGTTAGGGTAGCCGATGATAAGATGGATAAGGCAAATGGAGCAAGCTTTTATTATTTGTATCCATCTCTAACTAAACCTACACATCTGCAAGCTAAAAATCATTGTTGAACAAGCCTATGAATGATCCTGATAGAGATTAAACTATATTCCATACCCAATAAAAATATCTAAGAATTTACTCATCTTTTTTGTGCAGGAATGCAATATATTCAAAAATATAAAACCCCCTGTGACTCTCCAGCTGTGAAACTACAAGTCCCAGCATATTCTGCCCCCTATGCATTAACCCAAACACTAGCATTAAGGGCCCGATTTAGACCTGATCGCTGCTGTGCGTTTTTGATCAGCCTTTTTTCATAGCACTGTAGGAGTAAGTCCTGGGGGACAGGCCCGGCGCTACCTGCTCAGCAAAGGGATGCAAAGTAGGTAGACGCTTGACTGGAGAGGCGCTCTCCCTGCTCTGCATCCCCGCTGCTGTGCCTGGGCCCCTTGATGCTCCTGCCGGCTGCTGTGCCTGTCACACCATTTGACAGGCAGCGGCGCCAGCAGCTTGAAGCTTTCCCCTACCCCCCTGCAGTGTCCTGGGCTCTGGTCAAAAGGAGGCAGAGCTAAATGGCACAGAGGGGCGGAGCTACACGGGACACGGCTGAATAAGAGAGAAACTACTACAAGTTGAGCCAGCCAGATGGTATGTTGAAGGAGCGTGAGTGAGAAAGTGTGTGTGTGTATTTGTGTGTATGAGTATGTGTGTGTGTATATGTGTGTGTGTGTGTATCTATCTGTGTATGTGTAAATTTACAGTGTGTGTGTGTGTGTGTGTGTGTGTGTGTGTATACAGTGGGGTAAAAAAGTATTTGGACAGCCACCGATTGTGCAAGTTGACCCACTTAAAAAGATGAGAGAGGTCTGTAATTTCCATCATAGTTACTCTTCAACTGTGAGAGACAGAATCTGAAAAAAAAAACCTAGGAAATCACTTTGTATGATTTTTACACAATTAATTTGTATATTCTTAAAATAAATATTTGGGCAATCAAAAAGTTTAACTTAATACTTTGTAATATAACCTCGGTTGGCAATTACAGAGGTCAAACGTTTCCTGTAGTTCTTGACCAGGTTTCACACACTGTAGCAGTTATTTTGGCCTACTCTTCCATGCAGATCTTCTCTAGATCTGTCATGTTTTGGGGCTGTCGCCGGGCAACACTGACTTTCAACTTCCTCCACAGATTTTCTATTAAGTTGAGGTCTGGAGACTGGCTAGGCCACTCCAGGACCTTGAAATGCTTCTTACAGAGCCACTCCCTAGTTGCTCGGGCAGTGTGTTTGGGGTCATTGTCATGCTGGATGACCCAGACACGTTCCATCTTCAATACTCTTACTGAGGGAAGGAGGTTCTTGCCCAAAATCTCATAATTCATGGCCCCATTCATCCTCTCCTTCATACGGATCAGTCGTCCTGTCCCCTTTGCAGAAAAGCAGCCCCAAAGCATGATGTTTACACCCCCATGCTTCACAGTGGGTATGGTGTTCTTGGGATGCCATTCATCATTCTTCTCCCTCCAAACATGGCGAGTGGAGTTTATACCAAAAATTTCGATTTTGCTCTCATCTGACCACATTACATTCTCCCAATCCTCCTCGGGATCATCCAGATGGTCACTGGCAAACTTTAGACGGGCCTGGACATGTGCTGGCTTAAGCAGGGGGACCTTTCGGGCGCTGCAGGATTTCAATCCATGACGACGTAGTGTGTTACTAATGGTAACCTTTGTGACTGTGGTCCCAGCTCTCTTGAGGTCATTGACCAGGTCCCCCCATGTAGTTCTGGGCTGATTCCTCACCGTTCTCAAGATCATTGATACCACACGAGATGAGATCTTGCATGGAGCCCCAGGTCGAGGGAGATTGTCAGTGATCTTGTATTTCTTCAATTTTTTTTATAATTGCGCCAACAGTTGATCTCTTCTCACCAAGCTGCTTGCTTATTGTCGAGTAGCTCCTCCCAGCCTTGTGCAGCTCTACAATTTTGTCCCTGGTGTCATTAGACAGCTCTCTGGTCTTGGCCATGGTGGAGAGGTAGCAGTCTGACTGTTTAAGGGTGTGTACAGGTGTCTTTTATACAGATAATCAGTTCAAACAGGTGCCATTAATACAGGTAACGAGTGGAGGATAGAAGAGCTTCTTAAAGAAGAAGTAACAGGTCTGTGAGAGCCAGAAATCTTGCTGCTTGGTACGTGTCCAAATATTTATTTTCCGCAAGAATATACAAGTAAATTGTTTAAAAATCATACAATGTGATTTCCTGTTTTTTTTTTTTCCAGATTCTGTCTCTCACAGTTGAAGTGTACCTATGATGGAAATTACAGACCTGTCTCATCTTTGTAAGTGGATCAACTTGCACAATCGGTGGCTGTCCAAATACTTTTTGCCCCACTGTATGTGTGTGTGTGTGTGTGTGTGTGTATGTATGACAGTATCCATGTGTATGTGTGTGTGTGGAAGGCAGTGTATATGGCACTGTGGGGGCAATGTGTATCTGGCACTGTGGGTCACTGTGTATCTGGCACTGTGGAGTATATCTGGCACTGGTGGCATATGTGTATC
Organism: Pseudophryne corroboree; assembly: GCF_028390025.1. Classification (NCBI taxonomy): domain Eukaryota; kingdom Metazoa; phylum Chordata; class Amphibia; order Anura; family Myobatrachidae; genus Pseudophryne; species Pseudophryne corroboree. Next base: position 340,111,465 of record NC_086444.1, on the reverse strand, counting down.
TGGCACAGTAGGGGCCTATCTGGCACTGTGGGGGCATATATGGCACTGCTGGGGGCATTTGTGTATTTGGCACTGTGGGGCATTTGTATATCTGGTACTGTGGGGCATTTGTGTATTTGGCACTGTTGGGGCATATCAGGCACTGTAGGAGCATACTGTATCTGGCAGTGTGGGGGCATATGTGTATCTGGCACTATTGAGGTCATATGAGTATCTGGCCCCCCATATATGTATCACCACCCCCATTTTCATTGGCAATGCCCCATGTGGCATTTGGCCACACCCATTTTTGGCAGGCACACCTTTGGCGCGCGCACACAGTACCACTAAGACATTTTTTCTACTTGCACCACTGGTGGGAGGGGGGTGGCATAATTTGTATAAATGGCACTTCTGAGGGCATTATATATAACCGGCGCTACTACAGGGGCTATTATGTGTATAACTGGCGCTACTACAGGGACTATTACAGATGTAGCCACCTTTATCTTGAGTGGCCGCGGCGGTTGTCCCGTTCGACCATACGCAGCGTACTGTGGCGTAGCGAGGCGCGCCTAGCCACAGAGAGGCTATCTAATCGCACGGAGACAGACATTTGACGTTTGGCGTTACCTTTACGTGTAATACCTGCGATCAGCCACCAGATGTCGCTTTTTACAATCACCACTGCGCATGCGTGTGGTCTCCCGTAAAATACAATACTGACATACATAATAAGGACTACTTTACTAAGGCGTCTCATTACGCTGCATACAGCAAATACTGTACTCATTACGCTGCATTATTTAATACAGTACTGTACAGTATATACAGTACGACACCGACGCAAATACAGTAGTACAGCATACAGTATATGATCCATCTACAATACTTTATGAATACTGTATGTGAGCGTGCAAGTCCCGCAGACAAAACACAGTACTGTAAAACCAGTAGTGTACACTGTCGCAAATGGATGTGTGTTACAAGTTCACTATTGCCTCTCAAGATTAGGAATTTTCTACAGTGTTATCGTCCTAATCCCGTAGCCATTACAGCATAATCAAAACCAACGGATTTATACATTTGTCTGCGGCGAAGTGGTGAAGTGTTTCGCTTCCTATACTCAGAGTCCAGGGTTCGATTCCTTAAGTACTGTACGAATGCATGTTACTGTAGTTTTTTTCAGACACTTTATTATTTTTTTTATTCACATACTGCAAACCAGGGCATACAGTAGCTGCATGAGCGGTTCTATGCGATCGAGTCCGGTGTACCATAATGTGCAGGTTCTATGCAGGTTAAGGTACTATGCTCCGTACACAGTACACATACAATTCTGTAGCTGGGCAGACTGAATAGAAATGGCTACCACCTATGACTCCTTGCCCCACAGAGGCCCTAGGCTACGGAGCAAGTAATAGTCCAGATTGTACAGACTATGGGGCAATGCTGAATGAGCGTCACAATCCCCTAGCTAAAATACACAGTATGCATATTATGGTACACCGGACTCGATGACATACTGTAGCACACTGGCAAAATGGCCGCCGCCCCTGAACCCTTGTGCAGGTTATGGGGCAATGCTGAAGGAGCGTCACAATCCCCTAGCCAAAATACACAGGGGAGGGATAAGCTACTGTAGGATTGCATACAGTATTACGGTACACCGGACTCAATCGCATAGCACACTGTCAAAACGACCACTACCCATGAACCCCCACCTCCTGAACCCCCACCTCGTGGCAGGCAGCAGTTGGGTATGGAATGAGAAATGGCATAAGCTGTGCAGGCTACGGGGCGATGCTGAAGGAGCGTCACAATCCCCTAGCCAAAATACACAGAGATACTGTAAGCGAGGTCTATGCACATTACAGTACTGTACGTTACACCGGGCTCGGTCGCATAGCAAACTGACAAAACACAAGTTTTACAGTACATACAGTAAAGCAGGCCAAAGCTGCAGGAGAGTTTCTACTGTAAAGGTTCTATGCACCGTACGGTAATGTACACATACCTGTACAATTCTATAGCAGGGCAGACTCAATTGAAATGGCTACCGCCTGTGACTCCTACAGTAGCTCCTAGGAGGCACTCAGCTATGGAGCAAATAACAGCACAGATTTTGCAGGCTACGGGGCAATGCTGAAGGAGCGTCACAATCCCCTAGCTACAATACACAGGGGTGATAGAGATAATCGAGTGGCTGGAGGGGGGTCCCCTTGATTTAAGGGGCCCCCACTCCTCCAGGGTACTCCGGCCAGGTGTGACTAGTTGGGTATTTGATTCCATGGCCGCAGGGACCTGTATAAAAGTCTCCCCCGGCTGTGCATTATCTGTCCAGCTAGTGGAGCCCAGTGCTGATTCAAAAAATATGGGGAACCCCTACGCTTTTTTTGTCCCCCTTATTTTTTGCACCAGGACCAGGCGCAGAGCCCGGTGCTGGTTCTAAAAAGATGGGGGATCCCGTGTCCATTTTTTCCGTATTCCTTCCGGAATTCGACTGCAATTGCATATACTGTACAGTACTGTACCCCTTAATGTCACTGCTTACAGTATACAGTATTTAGACATGAGCTTGTGTACAGTATCTGTCATGAGGTGCTTTTTTCACTGACACTATAACTTTTTTCTATTGTGATATACTGTACAGAGGCGGCAAACTAGCCAAACGGGAATAATCAGCTTCTGCAGAATAAAATGAGATGCTACAGTACATGCCTATATTCTGTGAGTGACTGCGGCTCTATGAAATTAAATCAGAAAATTTAAATATGAAATGCATTACTAATGTGTGGCATTACTGTACTGTATGTGTATAAGGTGTACTACAATATTTTCTGGTGTAACATAAGGAAAGGGCACTACTGCATGGTCTAATGCAGTGGTTCTCAAACTTGGTCCTCAGGACCCCACACAGTGCATGTTTTGCAGGTAAACCAGCAAGTGCACAGATGTATTCATTACTAACTGACACATTTTAGAAGGTCCATACAGTAGGTGGAGCTAATTTTTTCACTTGTGATTCTGTGAGACCTGCAAAACCTGCACTGTGTGGGGTCCTGAGGACTGAGTTTGAGAACCTGTGGTCTAATGTAAATAAAGATGAATGTGGTGGGGTGTAATGTGAATAAGGGGCATTACTGTTAGGAGTAATGTGGTACTATGATATGATGTCATGAGAATAAGAGACACCACTGCATGATATAATGTGAATAAAGTTGCAGTACTGTGTTGTGTCATTTCATCTTCGGGTATTATTGTGTTACCATGCCCCTTCCCAGCAAGAACATACTGTACACTGTTTTGGGCTGGCACTAAATGTGCACATTGTTCTTATTTAGATTATAGGGGGTAGGAGCGCCAAAATGGGTGATGGTGCTGGGAAAGGGGTGCAGGGTTAGAGGCGGAACTACGTAGCATCTGTGCAAGAGGGCATCAGCCAAAATCTAGCCTAGGGCATCATGTTGGTCAGGTTTGGCTCTGATAATACTGTATACTGTACTCTTACTGTACTTTGCATTCAATACAGATACTGTTTGCACACAGGTTTTACATGAATCATTGGCAATGCTGCAGGAGTGTCTCATTAGGCAATCTAAAATATACCACGACTATGGGTGGGGATACAGTAGGGAAGTTCTGTCACCATAAGCTGTCTGCTGTGTATAGCATATTTCCATCTGAGATGCATTTGTGTGTTTGTAATAAGAAAAAAACATTTTACTGTACATTTAGTGGATACAGTATTTCTCCCCCATAATGACGTATCATACTGTACAGGTACCCTCATGTACTGTACCGTACCATACTGTAAAATTGAATATTTATTGGAAAAACATCAATATTAATGTAAAAATAAAGTATTACAACATCCGATTCCATGTACTGCACTGATCAAAATGTACAGTACTCTTATTCAGGACTTATAAAACTGAAAATAACTGTTCATACAGTACACATCAATAACATTACTACTGTATAATATTCTACATTAGTTTATGCAATAATCAGACAAAGGCAATTTTATCATTTTTTTTAATAATGCACCAATTTAAAATTTTAAACAGAAAATACAGAACTACATATTTGTGGCTTGACCATTTCTTTCAACTACAACAGGTAATACTTTATACAGGTGATTTATATAATTATTACAATGTTCAGGTGTGAGTACTTCTAGCCAAAATTTCTTTATCCCATCCACCAGTTGCTGTTTTGTTGTTGGCTTTGCAACACTCCTAACGTACCTCTTCAATTGAGCCCACACTAATTCGATTGGGTTCATGTCTGGTGATCTAATAAAAAAAAAAAAAAAAGCGTATAGAAAAAATTAATTACAGTACATTACAGTAAATAGAGAAAATTAAACATACAATATTGTACTGTTTATTAAACAAAATTTTTTTTTACAGTACTAGAGTGCTATCCAAAATTTTACTTGTACACTGTTGAAAGAATACTCACTCTGGTGGTGTGCGTTCCCAATTCATACCTTTCTCTTCCATAAATTTGGCTGAGGCGGAGTGTTTAGGATCATTGTCTTGGAATATCCTATGGTGAGTTGGGTAATATTTATTCACAAATGGCACCATACATTTCTCTACTATTGTTTCTTGGAAATATTTCTTATCCATGATTCCTACAGAAATCAAAAAATGTTGTTCATTAATAAGCAACTCCTTTTATTGTGCAGTTACACGTACTCTACAGTACAACATGTATTTTTACAGAACACAGGCACAGAATAAAGTATAGTACTGTACTGTACCTTCGAAAAATAATAGGGGACCAGCTCCTAATCGTGATATGCCTCCCCATACATGGATTTTCAATGGATGCTTTGGGCGTGGTTTTAAAGAGATATGGTTACGTTTCCTGAATGACATTCTGGAGAACCGCTCAAGGGCAACAGACGATTCATCTGTGAAAATGACATCATCAAATGTTTCACCACTCTCAATCCATCGCCGTGCCTGTTCCACTCTCTTTTCTTTATTCACATCTCTTATCATTGGAGATATCCTGTGAAGAGCCAAAAATAATGAAATCAGATACAGTTATGAAATTACAGATTTACAGATTACTGTATATACAGTAGACTGTATGTGCAGTATACTGTATTATATACCTACTGTATACATTAAACTGTACATACAGTACATTAAGTTACATACAGAGTAATATATATATACATACTGTACATACACACAAACACACACACACACACAGTATACAGTATGTAATCATCACAATAAGCCGGCAATGCTTCATTGCTGTCTCTGAGTGCCTATACAGTAGGTATCTCTTTTGGGATAGAATACTGTATATACAGTATATACACACACACATACTGTATATAGTATAAAGTACACACTCTGTATAATGATTTATGGCATTATTATATCACGTATCAAGGGATTATTAACAGTGCATTTACTGTATGGTTTATACTGCTTTCAGTATTTTACCTTGTTGCGCCAAAGGTCCATCCCATTTTCCGTCGCATCCTTCTGATGCTGGTGGCCGATATGTCCAGGTCATACTTGGAATGGAGAATTCGTTTTATTTGCAGAGCAGTACGCTCATCATCCTCACGAGTTAGTTCCTCCACAATTTGTTGCACTCTCCTACAGTACAATACAGTATGAAAAATATGAATTCATGAACAGCACAATCACAGTTACAATTGATGAAGTTTTTATTTTATTTCAAAAAAATTGTTTATGGTATAAAGCAAGTCATTTAAACATTACAGTAGTGTACAGTACGTACCATGTGCATTTTGTAGGAAATACAAATCTGGGCGTTGTTCTCTCGAATGCATGATAGCGCACCGTTTCTAAAGTGACTATAATGCCACTTTCCTTGAGCCATGCATGGATCTCTTTGATGGTTTTATTTTCTTTTTTCATGTTGGCGATTATCTTGCTCATCGTTTTGTTGATAGTTACTGGCATGTTGTCCAACTATAATTCCTGTATGGAGAGAAAACATTTGTGAATACTGTAGTCTAAAATTTACACATCTGAAAATGCATAAGAGTTTTATGATAGAAGTTAATACTGTACATGTTTACTATCCAGTACCTGATGTTCAAATTTAAGTATTGTATACTGTACAGTACTGAAAATACAACTTCAGTGTTATGGACTGCAATTAGTTTCCTGTATGAAACAGACACAGTACAGTAAATAACCCTCCTTGGAAGTGCATGGGCCCTGTGAGACTTACAGTAGTGTACAGCATAAGGGTCGACTGACATGATGTACAAGCATTACATACAGTACATGTCAGTACTGTATGTAAATTCTTCAATTATTGCCTAACAACAATGCTGCTTACTGTATATTAAATACTGTAGGCCTAGAAATGTGCATCTCAATATAGTAGTTAAAAACACAGGGGCCTATGTGGATAAGCGAGTTCTATGCACACAAAAAATGGCCACCGACCGTGAACCCCCAGCACGTGGCAGCGCTCGGATATGTAGTGAGATACAGTATGGCATACATTTCACAGTTCAGGGGGCAATGCTGAAGGAGCGTCACAATCCCCTAGCTCAATTACATTGGGATAAGCGAGGTCTATGCACATTACGGTATACCGAGCTGGATCGCTTAGCAACCTGACAAAATGGCCGCCGACCGTGAACTCCCAGCACGTGGCAGCGCTCGGATATGTAGTGAGATACAATATGGCATACATTTCACAGTTCAGGGGGCAATGCTGAAGGAGCGTCACAATCCCCTAGCTCAATTACATTGGGATAAGCGAGGTCTACTGTATGCACATTACGGTATACCGAGCTGGATCGCTTAGCAACCTGACAAAATGGCCGCCGACCGTGAACTCCCAGCACGTGGCAGCGCTCGGATATGTAGTGAGATACAATATGGCATACATTTCACAGTTCAGGGGGCAATGCTGAAGGAGCGTCACAATCCCCTAGCTCAATGGTCTATGCACATTACGGTATACCGAGCTGGATCGCTTAGCAACCTGACAACATGGCCGCCGACCGTGAACTCCCAGCACGTGGCAGCGCTCGGATATGTAGTGAGAGATGGTATACATTTTAAAATACACCGGGATAAGTTGTACAGGCCATGGAGCAATGCACAGGGACATTCATCATTTACGTACAGTATATAAATAATTGTAAACCGTAAATTTTCCACTGTCTTGCCCTACGCCCTTCCCTCCTGGGAGCCTTCACAGGTCTTATGCTATACACAAATACCGAAGATGCACAGTCCGTCAGAATACACTCATTTCATTCACGCTGTTTGGGTGCATTTAGCGTAAAGAATCGCTCCTGCAGATGTACTTTGATTTATGTGAAACCTGTGTGCATCCTTCCATTGACTGTCTTACAATGGAAATAAAATAATACAGTGCATTATTAAAAAAAAAAAAAAAAAAAAAAAAAGAAAGAAAGCACATCATGTCTCGAACCCTGGACCCCCAGTGAGGGAGGTGGGAGCCTTCACCCCTAGCCCACGACGCCTCATGAGAGATTTCTAATTTCATGTGTGAAAGTACTGCAAACAGCGCCCGGCCCTCGCCCCATTGCTGTTGGTTTATGCCTTAGAGGACTCGGACGCTCGCATTTGTAAAGCACGGTGTTTTCCTCCGCCTCCTGCTAGCCTGTTGCCCTTCCCCCATGGGAGCCTGCACAGATCATGCAGTAGACAGGGAGGGAATGCAGGTCATGTGCAATACACAAACGCCCACTGTAGTACTATTTTGCTCACTTACAGTACCGTACTGTAGGTTGCATTTAGCGTAAAGAATCGCTCCTGCAGATGTACTTTGATTTATGTGAAACCTGTGTGCATCCTTCCATTGGATGTACTGTATTGGAGAGAAAAAAAAAAATGTTAAAGTGAATGTCACGGGAACACATTAAAAATAAGGTTGGCACTTCCTTCCCATTGGTGTTGGTTTACAGTATGCCGTAGTGTACTCGGACGCTCATGTAATTGCATTTCAAAGGCACAGTATTTTCCATCGTCTCCCCCCTACCCCCATCGCCCTTCCCCCCTGGGGGCCTGCACAGGGAAGGAAATTCAGGTCCTGTGCAATGCACAAACGCTGAAGATCTACAGTACTGTTTTGCTTAGTTGGTAGCGCCAGAATACACTCATTTCATTCACGCTGTTTGGGTGCATTTAGCGTAAAGAATCGCTCCTGCAGATGTACTTTGATTTATGTGAAACCTGTGTGCATCCTTCCATTGACTGTCTTACAATGGAAATAAAATAATACAGTGCATTATTACAGAAAAAAAAAAAAAAAAAAAAAAGAAAGAAAGCACATCATGTCTCGAACCCTGGACCCCCAGTGAGGGAGGTGGGAGCCTTCACCCCTAGCCCACGACGCCTCATGAGAGATTTCTAATTTCATGTGTGAAAGTACTGCAAACAGCGCCCGGCCCTCGCCCCATTGCTGTTGGTTTATGCCTTAGAGGACTCGGACGCTCGCATTTGTAAAGCACGGTGTTTTCCTCCGCCTCCTGCTAGCCTGTTGCCCTTCCCCCATGGGAGCCTGCACAGATCATGCAGTAGACAGGGAGGGAATGCAGGTCATGTGCAATACACAAACGCCCACTGTAGTACTATTTTGCTCACTTACAGTACCGTACTGTAGGTTGCATTTAGCGTAAAGAATCGCTCCTGCAGATGTACTTTGATTTATGTGAAACCTGTGTGCATCCTTCCATTGGATGTACTGTATTGGAGAGAAAAAAAAAATGTTAAAGTGAATGTCACGGGAACACATTAAAAATAAGGTTGGCACTTCCTTCCCATTGGTGTTGGTTTACAGTATGCCGTAGTGTACTCGGACGCTCATGTAATTGCATTTCAAAGGCACAGTATTTTCCATCGTCTCCCCCCTACCCCCATCACCCTTCCCCCCTGGGGGCCTGCACAGGGAAGGAAATTCAGGTCCTGTGCAATGCACAAACGCTGAAGATCTACAGTACTGTTTTGCTTAGTTGGTAGCGCCAGAATACACTCATTTCATTCACGCTGTTTGGGTGCATTTAGCGTAAAGAATCGCTCCTGCAGATGTACTTTGATTTATGTGAAACCTGTGTGCATTCTTCCATTGACTGTCTTACAATGGAAATAAAATAATACAGTGCATTATTACAGAAAAAAAAAAAAAAAAAAAAAAGAAAGAAAGCACATCATGTCTCGAACCCTGGACCCCCAGTGAGGGAGGTGGGAGCCTTCACCCCTAGCCCACGACGCCTCATGAGAGATTTCTAATTTCATGTGTGAAAGTACTGCAAACAGCGCCCGGCCCTCGCCCCATTGCTGTTGGTTTATGCCTTAGAGGACTCGGACGCTCGCATTTGTAAAGCACGGTGTTTTCCTCCGCCTCCTGCTAGTCCTCCATTCCCATTATGCATTAGCGAACTCAGACGCTCATATATTTTATATTTTAAAAAGCACGGTGTTTATACATTGTACTGTACATTATTCCTTTTACACAATTACTGTAGTTGCGTCTCCATACACATACAGTACTGTACTCCATACTTTTTCCACCGCTTCCCGTTACGCCTACAGTATTGCCAGAGCTGTAGATCAATCCGCCGCTATACTGTACGATCGAAAGTACTGGATTAGTGGAGCATTAGCCACACAGTGGTGGAGATGTGTAATGCATGATGAGTATCTAGATCGTCTCAACGCGCCTGCCTGTGATTAAACTCAGCTATCGCCTTAGCGTGGCTAAACGCCCGTCTCGGCGGAGAAACAGTCAAGATAAAGTTGGCTACATCTGTATGTGTATAACCGGCGCTACCACAGGGGCTATTATGTGTATAACCGGCACTACCACAGAGGCTATTATGTGTATAACTGGCGCCACTACTGGTGACATTATGTGTATAAACAGCACTACTATGCACAGGGTAATGTGAATAAGATTGTGCTACTGTGTGGCGTAATTTGAAATGGGGGTACTATTGTGTGGCCAGGCCCCTTCCTTTTGAGACCACACCCCTTTTTGACGCATGCTGTCCCTTTGTAAAATATGGGAGGGTGTAAATTTATCGTTTGCAGGGGGGCACCGAACACCCTATCACCGGACCTGGCTGCAGACAGACTGCACACACTAGTAAAAATATCCAATGGTGAGTAAGGTGCGAATGGATTTGTAGCTGTCCGCTGACTGAGAGATATTTGTAGCACAGTGCACACTTGCACGGGTGTATTTACCCTCTCCTTGGGCGGCGACTATCTGAATGCAGGACAGCAAAATTAGCAGCCCAGCGATCAGGTCTGAATTAGGCCTGAAGTACTGCTTATTTTTGCTGGTGACTGTTTCCCTATAGTCTTGCGCATGGAGATGTTATTATTATTATTATTATAATAATATTATTATAATTATTATCTATATAGTGCTACTAGCCTGTGTGTCCCTGACATGCCCTGTTATACTGGGTCAATGCTTGAATGTCTGCTGCTGACAATACAAAATTCACACTTTTTGAGGGAAAACAAACAACATTTTAGATATTTTATTTATATAATGTCTTCTATATATTTTCACATAAAAAGTTACAAAATATTTTATTTATATTTTGGGCCAATTTGTCATATCAGATTCAACAAGGCAGCTAATTCCCAGCACTACTAAATGGCAGTGGTAAGAAGGTGCTTATGCTCTGCTGATATGTCCAGGTCCCAGATGTAAGCACACTGCACAGTAAACCAGAAGTTAGGATTTCACTAGCAGATAAAAATAAATAAATAAAAAATAAAAATAAAATATATATATATATATATATATATATATATATATACCCCATACCCTCCAACTGTACCTTTTTAGTAGGTACAGTACCTTTTTTTAATGGTCTGTACCGATTTTTGGCTCTCCAAACTTCCATTGAAAGTATAGTCACGCCCTTTCCCCATGGCCACACCCCCTTTTATAATTTGTACCGATTTTTATGTGTAAAATGTAGTGATGAGCGGATTCGGTTTTACTCGGTTCTCAAAACCGAATCTTATTGGCTATCCAAAACACGTGACATCAGTGAGCCAATAAGATTCGGTTTTGAGAACCGAGTAAAACCGAGTAAAACCGAATCCGCTCATCACTAGTAAAATGTTGGAGGGTATGCCACCCCTGCCCTGCCACCAAATGCTGCAGCATATCAATCATGCTGCAGCTGAGAGGGGTCTGTGAGTGACATAGAAAGACCCGTTCTGCACATACGCAGAACGGGTCTTGTGCCTGCGTAGACCCCAACTATTGTATTTGTATGCAAACCATCGTGTTACATACAAATATGAATCAGGCCCACTGTGAGCACTCTAGCAAAGTGTCTACTATAACAATAGGGATATAAGACTAACTGTGCTGAACTGTATGTTTAATCTGGGGGAGATTGGCTTAGTAGGTGCTATGTTGCATGTACAGTAAGTGCAGACCCAATGATATCTTCTTGTTACTGTCCGTACTTATGCCAGTTTGGTCATGTAAAAAAAACCCACAATTATAAGGATTACAAGGAGACCAATTCAGTCTGATGAACCTACACACAGTATGTGACTTTTACTATATGCGGCACCCATTAAAAGAATATTTTTGGCATTGTAGACATTGTAGCTCTGCAATAGAACAAATATGTTTGTTTAATGTATTTTTATGTAACAGTTTTTATTAACACTATGGGGTTTCTAAGAAATACGGAGAAAGGAAAGGTCTATTTCCACTTTTACCCCATACTGTATTTGCAGCCACTTTTGCTATTTCATCACTCATTACCATCTGTCCCATACCTGTTACACCATTTCCTCCTATTTTTCCTTTGCCAAAGCCATCCACACTTCTCTTCCTTATTTGAGCACAGATAACATAAGGGCAACCAATCAGCTTCTAACCATCATGTAACAGGCTGTGGGTGAGACGTATCAAACCTTGTTGAAAAATAAAGTGGAAAAAGAGATAAATTACCAACCAGTCAGCTCCTAACTGTTACTTATTCAAACACAGCCTGTAACATGACAGGAGCTGATTTGTCGGTACTTTATATCTCTTCCCTTTTTCTCTCTCCAAGCTTTGTTAAATCTCCCTCATAGTTTGAAATTACAAGAGCTGATTGGTTGGTACTTTTTCTATCTCCCCCACTGCATATATCTGCAATTCAAATAACTTCACCAACCAAGGATATTACACTGTGGTGATCTTGCTCCTGAGACCCATACCATTCACTGCATTTAGCAGGGTCTAACTGAAAGCCTTAGAGCTGGTGACCCATATTCCCAGTGACAACTTCAGGAAGATAGCACCGCTAAATGAAAGTGAATAGTCTGGCACTGTGCCAGAGTCTTTGCTCTCTAGTGCACATGTGCTATCTTCCAAAATATCACTGGGAAGATGTCGGCAGCTGAGGAGGAGGGACCCGCTTCCCAGATAAAGCAAGGTAAGATGCCTTTCTTGCGCCAACCCCACCCTTCTTTATCTGAATGGCGTTCCAATATGGAGTATGGAAGCAGTGCCGTAACTAGACATTTTAGAGCTGTGTGCAAGAAACAGCATTGCCCCCCCCATATACAAAACAGGGCCAAGGCGTGTGCCAAAAATATAGGGGTGTTGCTTCATGTGGAAGGTGTGTGGCCATAAAATAATACCAATTCATATTACGCTGGACAGAAGTCTCCATTATTCAAATGACGCCGCACAGTAGCACCACTTACACATATTACACCAGGTAGAATTCCTTTTACACATTACGCCAGGTAGAGCTCCATTTTACACATTACTCCAGGTAGAGCCCCTATCACATTTTATGCCAGGTAGAGCCCCTTTTACACATTACAGCAGGTAGAGTCCCCTTTTATATATTACGGCAGGCAGAGTCCAATTTAACACATTACGGTGGCAGAGTTCCCTTTTACACATTACGGCAGCACAGTCCCCTTTTACTCATTATGGTGGCAGAGTCCCCCTTTTACACATTACGGAGGCGGAGTCCCCCTTTTACACATTACGGAGGCAGAGTCCCTCTTTTTACACATTACGGCAGGCAGAGTCCCCCTTTTTTACACATTACAGCAGGAGAGTCCCCCTTTTTCATACATTAGGTCGGCAGAGTCCCTCTTTTTTACACATTAGCCAGGGGGAGAGAGAGAGGAGGAGGGAGAGAGAGAGGGAGGGTGGGAGAGAGACTTTCCTGCCATCAGGGGAGCCGTTACTCTTCCGGTGAGCCCACAGCACGGTGGGGAGTCACAGCTCCTAGAGCCCTGGCACCGTGGGACAACAGCACAGGGGGATCAGCTACTCCTGATACAGCAGGGGAGACCAGCATGTAGACCACAAGCTACAGCACCCTGCAACCAATGTATATTATGCGCTGATAAGGTTGCCGGGTGGCACGGCCCTATCATGTGTGTGCCAGTGCAAATGAAAGTGGGTGAGTGGGGGAGAGAGGGGCAGCAGGGAGAGAGGGGGGGGGGGAAAGTGGGAGACAGAGAGAGAGAGAGGGGGGGGATGAGAGACAGAGAGGGAGGGATGGGAGAGAGAGGGGTAGTACGGGTAGGGGGAAGAGAGAAAGAGGTAGGGGGAGGGGTAGAAGGAGAAAGAAGGGAGGGGAGAGAGAGGGGGGTGAGGTGAGGTGAGAGAGGGAAGGAGACTGAAGGAAGATAGAGATGCTGCGGCTTAATTTGAGCGGCAGCAGGCAGCAACACCAACTCCAGTACCTGGATGTCCCTCTGCAGTAGGGGGGCAGAGCACACAGGGGAGAGACATACACGCACCTGTGTGATTAGCAGTTCTGGTGTTCTCTTATTGTGAGTGTGGGCGGTCATGGCGGCGGGGGATGGAGGGGGATGACTGCGGTACATGCACTTAGAGCTGCTGCAGTACCAGATCTGCCACCAGTCTATTCAGAAAACTCCATCCTCCTGGCTCCCGGCATCCCCTGCACTGCTCCCTGCCTGGCCTGCGCTGTATGGTGTGAGAGGAGAGGAGACACTTGTGCTGCTGCAGCAGGCGATGAGGGGAAGAGCGGGGCAGAACACACAAAGAGACAGTTGGATGACTGCAGTGCCCAGCGCTGATGGTTATACTTTAAATCAGCAGCGATGCTTCCGGCATAGAAGGAGCCGGGCGCAACGCTACTATTATTTATTATAGTGGGGAGCACTGTATCTAGTGGTGGCCAATCGAGGTGGATGTGGATGGCGAAAATGTGCTGTGTACTAGGCACCATCTGCCCACACCTAGTTACGGGCCTGCATGGAAGTGACCTCTCAATTCATTTTTTTATATGTATTTTTTCTATGGAACATGGAACCATTGATGGTTTCTCACATTGGTAAATAGTTTTACTATCAATGGGGCAGTTACAGAGGCTATCGCTTGTGAGTACTGCACATGTGTGATCCGTTTCTTCTGCAGTCCCCGTTTCTTTTCGCATGCCCATTCCCCGACCATTGATGGTCTAACTAACACATTGATGGACATCTCTAATAGCAACAGGCATGCTGTATTTCCTTAGTTTTAATCTTATAGTCATGTGGCCACCTATATTATATGCCCATCTATTCAGTGCTCTTTTCAGTGCTCCAGCCTTAATAGATGTTCCAAGTGGGTTGGGTTTCCTGTGTGCCAGTCCAGGCTTGTTGTTTTTTCCTCTTAGTGTCCTGATTTGGCATTGTAACCACCTCCATCAGGGATATTTCTAGACCAAGTGGCGCCTGTGGTAAAAATATCCATATATAATTATAACATGAACATGTATAATTTTAAGTATAATGAAACATGGTGAAAGGCATGGCGTGGGTCACTCGTAGTTTATCTCTGACTGTTGACTAGAGATAAGCGGGTTTGGTTCCCTAGGAACCGAACCCCCCCCCCTCCCCCGGACAACACGTGGTGTAATTGCAATGCCTGGCTTCGGGGACACACGTCTATGCTATAGAAGCATGTGTTTGGGAGAGCACTACACTTCATCCTCTTAAACAAGGAGGAATTCCTAGATCAAAAGACTGTATTACACTATTGTATCTTCTTTTGCTTTTATTTTTTATGTCCTTGGTAGTTCTAAGTGGATCACGTAAGTAGGACTCTTTGAACATTAATGATAAGTATATGTGTAACTTTTAAATGCAAATGTTATCACTAATTGTATGTATTTGAACGTTGTTGAAAAGTTTGGGTGACTTTTTTCCAATGATAGTGTACAGCTGTTCCTTGTTATTGCACCATTTCAGTCTATTTCAAATTTTCTATTTTTGTATATCCTCAGAGAAATTACTTAACCGAGGAAGTACTTCAAAAAATTGTTTTGTGGGGGCCCAAACAAACCAATAATTTCAGCCACAAGTGACGGTCCATGTCGCTGAAATGATTGGTTTGCTAAACTGTGCATGTCCTGTTTAATATATACAACATAAGGCTGGGTGGAGTACCCAAGGACATTTCCATCTTGCACCTTATTTCTTTGCGTTATGTGATCTTTGGAGCATTTTTGGGGCATAGTTTTTAAAACTGCCATCCTGTCTGCCACTGCAGTGCCACTCCTAGATGTGCCAGGTGTTTGTGCCACCCACTTATGTCACTTAGCTTAGTCATCCAGCTACCTCAGTGCAACCTTTTGTCCTAAACTGGATAAAACAATATTGTGAGCTGTGAGGTGTTCAAAATGGACCTGAAATGCATGGAAATGAATGCTATTAAGGTTAATAATACTGTAGGAACAAAAACACCCCCAAATTCTGTTATTTTTGCTGTTTTTACATTGTTGCTTTAAAAAAAATAGAACTAAAACACACAAGGGCAGTTTTGACAAAAACAATCCAAAACCAAAACACAAGAAAAAAACCCCCAAAACCAAAACCCTAAAAAATGGCCAGGCGCACATCTCTACTGTTGGTGGAGGAGAGAGAGTCCATAAAAAGTAGAACACAGGGGAAAGAGGGCAGCAGACATACCATATGGAGGGAGTAGAAAGAGAAACATCAGAAAAAGTAACACAAAGAGGAAAGTGGTCAGAGCACACTGACAAGATTCACAAACATGAAAAAGGGGGGGAGGGTTCAGAGGGCTAGGAGAAAAAAGCAAGTAACACATGTGCATACACCTAATTATTAGTGATGAGCACCGGAAATTTTTCGGGTTTTGTGTTTTGGTTTTGGGTTCGGTTCCGCGGCCGTGTTTTGGGTTCGAACGCGTTTTGGCAAAACCTCACCGAATTTTTTTTGTCGGATTCGGGTGTGTTTTGGATTCGGGTGTTTTTTTCAAAAAACCCTAAAAAACAGCTTAAATCATAGAATTTGGGGGTCATTTTGATCCCAAAGTATTATTAACCTCAATAACCATAATTTCCACTCATTTTCAGTCTATTCTGAACACCTCACACCTCACAATATTATTTTTAGTCCTAAAATTTGCACCGAGGTCGCTGGATGGCTAAGCTAAGCGACCCAAGTGGCCGACACAAACACCTGGCCCATCTAGGAGTGGCACTGCAGTGTCACGCAGGATGGCCCTTCCAAAAAACACTCCCCAAACAGCACATGACGCAAAGAAAAAAAGAGGCGCAATGAGGTAGCTGTGTGAGTAAGCTAAGCGACCCTAGTGGCCGACACAAACACCTGGCCCATCTAGGAGTGGCACTGCAGTGTCACGCAGGATGGCCCTTCCAAAAAACACTCCCCAAACAGCACATGACGCAAAGAAAAAAAGAGGCGCAATGAGGTAGCTGTGTGAGTAAGCTAAGTGACCCTAGTGGCCGACACAAACACCTGGCCCATCTAGGAGTGGCACTGCAGTGTCACGCAGGATGGCCCTTCCAAAAAACACTCCCCAAACAGCACATGACGCAAAGAAAAAAAGAGGCGCAATGAGGTAGCTGTGTGAGTAAGCTAAGCGACCCTAGTGGCCGACACAAACACCTGACCCATCTAGGAGTGGCACTGCAGTGTCACGCAGGATGGCCCTTCCAAAAAACACCCCCCAAACAGCACATGACGCAAAGAAAAATGAAAGAAAAAAGAGGTGCAAGATGGAATTGTCCTTGGGCCCTCCCACCCACCCTTATGTTGTATAAACAGGACATGCACACTTTAACCAACCCATCATTTCAGTGACAGGGTCTGCCACACGACTGTGACTGAAATGACGGGTTGGTTTGGACCCCCACCAAAAAAGAAGCAATTAATCTCTCCTTGCACAAACTGGCTCTGCAGAGGCAAGATGTCCACCTCATCATCATCCTCCGATATATCACCGTGTACATCCCCCTCCTCACAGATTATCAATTAGTCCCCACTGGAATCCACCATCTCAGCTCCCTGTGTACTTTGTGGAGGCAATTGCTGCTGGTCAATGTCTCCACGGAGGAATTGATTATAATTCATTTTAATGAACATCATCTTCTCCACATTTTCTGGATGTAACCTCGTACGCCGATTGCTGACAAGGTGAGCGGCGGCACTAAACACTCTTTCGGAGTACACACTTGTGGGAGGGCAACTTAGGTAGAATAAAGCCAGTTTGTGCAAGGGCCTCCAAATTGCCTCTTTTTCCTGCCAGTATAAGTACGGACTGTCTGACGTGCCTACTTGGATGCGGTCACTCATATAATCCTCCACCATTCTTTCAATGGGGAGAGAATCATATGCAGTGACAGTAGACGACATGTCCGTAATCGTTGGCAGGTCCTTCAGTCCGGACCAGATGTCAGCATCAGCAGTCGCTCCAGACTGCCCTGCATCACCGCCAGCGGGTGGGCTCGGAATTCTGAGCCTTTTCCTCGCACCCCCAGTTGCGGGAGAATGTGAAGGAGGAGATGTTGACAGGTCGCGTTCCGCTTGACTTGACAATTTTGTCACCAGCAGTTCTTTGAACCCCAGCAGACTTGTGTCTGCCGGAAAGAGAGATCCAAGGTAGGTTTTAAATCTAGGATCGAGCACGGTGACCAAAATGTAGTGCTCTGATTTCAACAGATTGACCACCCGTGAATCCTTGTTAAGCGAATTAAGGGCTCCATCCACAAGTCCCACATGCCTAGCGGAATCGCTCTGTGTTAGCTCCTCCTTCAATGTCTCCAGCTTCTTCTGCAAAAGCCTGATGAGGGGAATGACCTGACTCAGGCTGGCAGTGTCTGAACTGACTTCACGTGTGGCAAGTTCAAAAGGTTGCAGAACCTTGCACAACGTTGAAATCATTCTCCACTGCGCTTGAGACAGGTACATTCCACCTCCTATATCGTGCTCAGTTGTATAGGCTTGAATGGCCTTTTGCTGCTCCTCCAACCTCTGAAGCATATAGAGGGTTGAATTCCACCTCGTTACCACTTCTTGCTTCAGATGATGGCAGGGCAGGTTCAGGCGTTTTTGGTGGTGCTCCAGTCTTCTGTACGTGGTGCCTGTACGCCGAAAGTGTCCCGCAATTCTTCTGGCCACCGACAGCATCTCTTGCACGCCCCTCTCGTTTTTTAAATAATTCTGCACCACCAAATTCAAGGTATGTGCAAAACATGGGACGTGCTGGAATTTGCCCAGATTTAATGCACACACAATATTGCTGGCGTTGTCCGATGCCACAAATCCACAGGAGAGTCCAATTGGGGTAAGCCATTCTGCGATGATCTTCCCCTGTTGCCATAAGAGGTTTTTAGCTGTGTGCGTATTCTGGAAAGCGGTGATACAAAGCGTAGCCTGCCTAGGAAAGAGTTGGCATTTGCGAGATGCTGCTACTGGTGCCGCCGCTGCTGTTCTTGCGGCGGGAGTCCATACATCTACCCAGTGGGCTGTCACAGTCATATAGTCCTGAGTCTGCCCTGCTCCACTTGTTCACATGTCCGTGGTTAAGTGGACATTGGGTACAACTGCATTTTTTAGGACACTGGTGAGTCTTTTTCTGAGGTCTGTGTACATTTTCGGTATCGCCTGCCTAGAGAAATGGAACCTAGATGGTATTTGGTACCGGGGACACAGTACCTCCAACAAGTCTTTAGTTGCCTCTGCAGTAATGATGGATACCGGAACCACGTTTCTCACCGCCCAGGATGCCAAGGCCTCAGTTATCCGCTTTGCAGCAGGATGACTGCTGTGATATTTCATCTTCCTCGCAAAGGACTGTTGGACAGTCAATTGCTTGGTGAAAGTAGTAAAAGTGGTCTTACGAGTACGACTTCCCCTCTGGGATGACCATCGACTCCCAGCAGCAACAACAGCAGCGCCAGCAGCAGTAGGCGTTACACGCAAGGATGCATCGGAGGAATCCCAGTTAGGAGAGGAATCGTCAGAATTGCCAGTGACATGGCCTGCAGGACTATTGGCATTCCTGGGGAAGGAGGAAATTGACACTGAGGGAGTTGGTGGGGTGGTTTGCGTGAGCTTGGTTACAAGAGGAAGGGATTTACTGGTCAGTGGACTGCTTCCGCTGTCGCCCAAAGTTTTTGAACTTGTCACTGACTTATGATGAATGCGCTGCAGGTGACGTATAAGGGAGGATGTTCCGAGGTGGTTAACGTCCTTACCCCTACTTATTACAGCTTGACAAAGGCAACACACGGCTTGACAAATGTTGTCCGCATTTCTGTTGAAATACTTCCACACCGAAGAGCTGATTTTTTTGGTATTTTCACCAGGCATGTCAATGGCCCTATTCCTCCCACGGACAACAGGTGTCTCCCCGGGTGCCTGACTTAAACAAACCACCTCACCATCAGAATCCTCCTGGTCAATTTCCTCCCCAGCGCCAGCAACACCCATATCCTCCTCATCCTGGTGTACTTCAACACTGACATCTTCAATCTGACTATCAGGAACTGGACTGCGGGTGCTCCTTCCAGCACTTGCAGGGGGCGTGCAAATGGTGGAAGGCGCATGCTCTTCACGTCCAGTGTTGGAAAGGTCAGGCATCGCAAACGACACAATTGGACTCTCCTTGTGGATTTGTGATTTCGAAGAACGCACAGTTCTTTGCTGTGCTTTTGCCAGCTTGAGTCTTTTCATTTTTCTAGCGAGAGGCTGAGTGCTTCCATCCTCATGTGAAGCTGAACCACTAGCCATGAACATAGGCCAGGGCCTCAGCCGTTCCTTGCCACTCCGTGTGGTAAATGGCATATTGGCAAGTTTACGCTTCTCCTCCGACAGTTTTATTTTAGATTTTTGAGTCCTTTTTTACTGATATTTGGTGTTTTGGATTTTACATGCTCTGTACTATGACATTGGGCATCGGCCTTGGCAGATGACGTTGCTGGCATTTCATCGTCTCGGCCATGACTAGTGGCAGCAGCTTCAGCACGAGGTGGAAGTCGATCTTGATCTTTCCCTATTTTTGGAACCTCAACATTTTTGTTCTCCATATTTTAATAGGCACAACTAAAAGGCACCTCAGGTAAACAATGGAGATGGATGGATACTAGTATACTTATGGATTGACGAGCGACTGCCGACACAGAGGTAGCTACAGCCGTGGACTACCGTACTGCGTCTGCTGCTAATATAGACTGGATGATAATGATATAAAAAATATATATATATATCACTACTGCCGCCGGACAGGTATATATTATATAATGACGGACCTGCTGGACACTGTCAGCTCAGCACTGCAGACTCCTAAAGTAAGCTACTAGAAGTATCAAGAAGATAGAAAAAAAAAAAACACCACAGGTAGGTGGTATACAATTATGGATGGACGAGCGACTGCCGACACAGAGGTAGCTACAGCCGTGGACTACCGTACTGCGTCTGCTGCTAATATAGACTGGATGATAATGATATAAAAAATATATATATATATATATATATCACTACTGCAGCCGGACAGGTATATATTATATAATGACGGAACTGCTGGACACTGTCAGCTCAGCACTGCAGACTCCTAAAGTAAGCTACTAGTAGTATCAAGAAGATAGAAAAAAAAAACACCACAGGTAGGTGGTATACAATTATGGATGGACTAGCGACTGCCGACACAGAGGTAGCTACAGCCGTGGACTACCGTACTGTGTCTGCTGCTAATATAGACTGGATGATAATGAGATATAAAATATATATATATCACTACTGCAGCCGGACAGGTATATATTATATAATGACGGACCTGCTGGACACTGTCAGCTCAGCACTGCAGACTCCTAAAGTAAGCTACTAGTATCAAGAAGATAGAAAAAAAAAAAACACCACGGGTAGGTGGTATACAATTATGGATGGACGAGCGACTGCCGACACAGAGGTAGCTACAGCCGTGGACTACCGTACTGCGTCTGCTGCTAATATAGACTGGATGATAATGATATAAAAAAAATATATATATATCACTACTGCAGCCGGACAGGTATATATTATATAATGACGGACCTGCTGGACACTGTCAGCTCAGCACTGCAGACTCCTAAAGTAAGCTACTAGTATCAAGAAGATAGAAAAAAAAACCACCACGGGTAGGTGGTATACAATTATGGATGGACGAGCGACTGCCGACACAGAGGTAGCTACAGCCGTGGACTACCGTACTGCGTCTGCTGCTAATATAGACTGGATGATAATGATATAAAAAATATATATATATATCACTACTGCCGCCGGACAGGTATATATTATATAATGACGGACCTGCTGGACACTGTCAGCTCAGCACTGCAGACTCCTAAAGTAAGCTACTAGTAGTATCAAGAAGATATAAAAAAAAAAAACACCACAGGTAGGTGGTATACAATTATGGATGGACTAGCGACTGCCGACACAGAGGTAGCTACAGCCGTGGACTACCGTACTGCGTCTGCTGCTAATATAGACTGGATGATAATGATATAAAAAATATATATATATATATCACTACTGCAGCCGGACAGGTATATATTATATAATGACGGACCTGCTGGACACTGTCAGCTCAGCACTGCAGACTCCTAAAGTAAGCTACTAGTATCAAGAAGATAGAAAAAAAAAACACCACAGGTAGGTGGTATACAATTATGGATGGACGAGCGACTGCCGACACAGAGGTAGTTACAGCCGTGGACTACCGTACTTCGTCTGCTGCTAATATAGACTGGATGATAGTGATATAAAAAATATATATATCACTACTGCAGCCGGACAGGTATATATTATATAATGACGGACCTGCTGGACACTGTCAGCTCAGCACTGCAGACTCCTAAAGTAAGCTACTAGTAGTATCAAGAAGATAGAAAAAAAAAAAACACCACAGGTAGGTGGTATACAATTATGGATGGACTAGCGACTGCCGACACAGAGGTAGCTACAGCCGTGGACTACCGTACTGCGTCTGCTGCTAATATAGACTGGATGATAATGAGATATAAAATATATATATATCACTACTGCAGCCGGACAGGTATATATTATATAATGACGGACCTGCTGGACACTGTCAGCTCAGCACTGCAGACTCCTAAAGTAAGCTACTAGTATCAAGAAGATAGAAAAAAAAAAAAACACCACGGGTAGGTGGTATACAATTATGGATGGACTAGCGACTGCCGACACAGAGGTAGCTACAGCCGTGGACTACCGTACTGCGTCTGCTGCTAATATAGACTGGATGATAATGAGATATAAAATATATATATATCACTACTGCAGCCGGACAGGTATATATTATATAATGACGGACCTGCTGGACACTGTCAGCAGAATGCGTTTATAGAATAAAAACACCACACGACGAGTGTTTAACTTTTTCAGGCAGACAATCACAATATACTGGTGGTCAGTGGTCACTGGTCAGTCACACTGGCACTGGCAGTGGCACTCTGGCAGCAAAAGTGTGCACTGTTAAAATATGTACTCCTGCTATAACTGCTCCCCAGTCTCCCCCACAATTAAGCTGTGTGAGCAGTGAGCACTCAGCACAGTCAGATATACAGTATTACATAGATGATGCGGCACACTGAGGGCACACTGAGGCTGAGCACAGATATGGTATGTGACTGTGTCACACTGTGTATCGTTTTTTTTCAGGCAGAGAACGGATTAATTAAACTGGTGGTCACTGGTCACACTATCAGCAAGTAGTACTCCGTCCTAATATGCTCCCCAAAATTAGTAAATCAAGTGTCTCTACTCTCTACTACTCTCTAGTCTACTCTAAACGGAGAGGACGCCAGCCACGTCCTCTCCCTATCAATCTCAATGCACGTGTGAAAATGGCGGCGACGCGCGGCTCCTTATATAGAATCCGAGTCTCGCGATAGAATACGAGCCTCGCGAGAATCCGACAGCGGGATGATGACGTTCGGGCGCGCTCGGGTTAGCCGAGCAAGGCGGGAAGATCCGAGTCTGCCTCGGACCCGTGTAAAAAGCGTGAAGTTCGGGGGGTTCGGTTTCCGAGAAACCGAACCCGCTCATCACTACTAATTATATTAGTAGTCTACATTATACTGTATTAGGGATGTGCGCGGCCCAAACCTTGGGTTTTGGGTTCTTGTTTTGGATCTGTATCTCCTTTGTATTTTGGATCTGTATTTGTTTTGCCAAAACCTTCCTTGTGCGTTTTGAATCTGTATTTGTTTTGGATATGTATTTTTTTTTAAATCATAAAAACATCTAACATCACAGAATTTGGGCCTGTTTTTGTGCCTACAGGTCCTCAATAACATTAATTTTCACTCCTTTCCAGTCAATTTTGACCACATCAAAATATTGTTATCATCCAGCATCGGATCTTGCAGGTTTTGAATTCCATATAAGGGAGCCACATCCTTGACGCGGCATGATTGCATTCCCTTTGCCACGAAGTCTGCAATAAAGTGAAAATATGTTGAATTAATAGAAAAATTATTTTTGTATATTGGTAAAACATTTTTTTACATGGTACTACATATCTTGCGTAAAGCTGGGTGAAGCGGAACCTTCTCCATGTTGAATATAACTTTCAGGAACTGATGCTACATTGAGGCTGAAAATAATCTATTCAGAAGACTACAGCATCTAAAAATGTATATTGTACAATATATATTTTTCATTGTTTGTACTGTGGTCAAAATTGCCTGGAAATTCCTGGAAATGAACGTTACTGAGGTAATAATACTATAGGAAGAAAAAAAAAGGCCAAATCATGGCCTTTAGCTGTTTTTGTAAAAAAAAAGTTAAGAAAATATAAAACCAAAATCAGCAAAAATGGTCTGACACAGACATTTATCAATAACTATATCAGGGGCCCAAGGGAGGTAGAGTAAGTATGTAGTGTAAGGAAGGATTGATTAGTGATTTCATTTAATTTGTTTGATTTAAAAAAATGTAATTAATCATTGGTCGCATTGGTGACGGTCTTTATTGCATAGACTACAATTTTTATTGTTTATATCAATGCACTAATCTGATTTTTACTAATCTGACTTTTACTTTTTTTTTATTTTGCTTGCCCTGAATTAAGCAGCCTATGCCTCTTCCCGCAATTGTTTGTCCTCCATATCTATCAACAAACACAAACCAAGTGGGGTACAGCACACACCATAATTTGTACAAAAATGTACCACATGTGAGTCAAAGATAATAATCTAACAATCTTTCACCAACAGTGTCGCACAATACGTGTATGAGTAAGAAAAAAAATATATTACTGTGGTACAACCTTCACCCATAGCATCACACAATATGTGTGTGCGTCAGAAGCAGTAATCGAACACTGCGGTTGACCTTCACCAACAGTGTCTTAGAATACGTGTATAAGTATCAAATAATAATAATATACTGCGGTATGACTGGCAGAGTCACAGTGCTTATGAAAATAAAATAAAAATTGTATAGTACACTGGAGTAAAGCACAAAGAAAAAACATACTATTTTTTTATAATTATATTTTTAGGCTTTTTGTTTTCAGCTTTTATTATTTTCATTTTACACTGGGGCAGAGCCCCTGAATGGACAGATCACCCTTTTCAGATACAGCAGACAGGGCACCCCTGGACTAATACAGCAGACATAGCACCCCTGGACATATACAGCAGACATAGCACCCCTGGACTGATATAGCAGACAGAGCACCCCTGGACTGATGCAGCAGATGGAGCACCCACCCCACACCAGACAACACAGCACCAAGGCAGTCACGTCCATCCAGTCCACTCTCCACAGCCGGCGCGAAGATGGCGCTGATCACTGGGGACCTTTATAGAATCCATAACCTGCAAGAATCTGACATTGGGAGATGACATTTTGCCTCGTTTTGGGTTCCTAGTCTGGCGGGAAACCCAGAGCTGGACATGGCAGATGGGTTGAGACAGGGGGCATCTGTCCTTTAAAGTTCCCTCAGAGGTGTGTGCCCGCATTGCTAATGGCAGGAAGGTGGTGACAGCCAGTATGCATCACTGACGAGGAGTGGAAAAGATACCTGAAACATAGGGGGGAGAAACAGCAGCAATATGTAATATGGAGGAGGTGGTACAGTGCAGTAATGGATGAGTGGGGGTTTAGAGCTGGGGGGATGCCCCACCACAGATCAGGGGTGGGTATCAAGTATAGAGGCAGGGGAAAACAGTATGCAGCAGGAGGAAGGCATCATGTAAAAGGTGGGCTAGACCAGGGAGAGCCAGAGTGGAGTAGGGGGGAGGTGGTACAAAGCAGGAGGGATCAGCACCACAGATCAGGGGGAGACAGCAGTATGGAACATAGGGAGGCAGTATGAAGCATGTGGGAGGCAGAAGGAAGGGACCAGGGAAAAGATGGGATAGATCAGGGTGGAGGCAGGAGGGAACAGGGGACAGATGGAGCAGAGGAAAGGCAGTAGCTGCAAGGACCAGGAGGGAAGGTAGGACAAAGCAGAGACAGAGGGACCAGGCTGGCAAATGCCGACTATTACAGACACCACCCACCTAGGATTGCTGTTACGCCACACTCCGAAAGGGTTGTGACCCTTACTATTTATGTGTCCTTTCAGGTTACAGCACTCCGGGCAATGGCACTGTCAGCCCACCCTTTGAGCCTTCCCAGATGTAAAGCTTCTGACTTGATTCTGACTTGATAGTTCTGACTCCTCTTCTTCCTTTCAATTTGGCAATGCATTTTTGTGTTTCCAACCTGAGGTTGTCTTATTATTCTCTCATTATTGTTGTGGCAATGCACCATCTTTATGCACCAGATTGTGTCACCAGAAGGCAGTTCAGTGAGACTATGACCTACAGACTGCTCTGCAGTCAAGCCTTAATCTCCCTCTGAGTGTTCCTGGTGAAAAATGAGAATCTGGTAGAATCTGTACCTATGACGCTTCTAGCATTAACTGTGACTGACAATAAGGAATTTGCCATTACACAGATCAGATCCGTGACATACAGTATATACAGAAAATGCAATCACCATCACCCAGGCTTCGCGCTGTGGGGGAGATGTATGAAGCAGTGAAAAGAGTAGAGAAGTGTGCCAGTGGAGAAAATGTCTGTGGCCAATGGCACTGAAGGGGTGGGGTGGGGGCAGCTGGTGCTAATTCCCAAGGTCGGGGACCCCTCCTGAGTTTACCTATACTTAAGGCTGGCGCAATTTTCCCAGTGATATCTTCGGGAAGATGGTGCCTGCACATTGAAAGCAAAGACTCTGGCACTGTGCCAGAGTCTTTACTCTCTACAGCACATGAGACGGCTTCCTAAATATCACTGAAGGAGGAAGGACATGCTTCATGTAAGCAAGGTAGGGAGTGGGTGCCCACCCCCGTGCCCCCTCCTGCCCACCCCCTGTATTAGAATGGCACCACTTGTGAATCGTGTGGCACTGCAATTAGTAACTTATGTACATGCTATTATTTTTAGGGGGCATGGACACACCCCGTTTAGGTTACCCACCGTTCATTACTGGGGCCCGGCATGGCTGTCTATGCCCCTGCTCAGGGCAACCAATCAGCTTTTAAGTAACATTTATCAAGTGCACTCTATAAAATTATAGGTAGCAGCTGATTAGTTGCCATGAACAATATCTCCACTAGCTCACTTCTCCACTTTTTTCACTGCTTCATAGATCTCCCCTATGAAATATATCTTTACTTCATTAAGTGGGCCAGATGCATCATCACTTGGAAAGTGATAAAATGGAGAGAGAATAGTGCCAGCCAATCAGCTCCTAACTGCCATTTTTCAAACACAGCCTGTGACATGGCAGTTAGGACCTGATTGGCTGGTTCTTTTTCTTTTTCTGTTTTATCACTCTCCAAGCGATGATGCATCTAGCCCAGTATGTCTAAACAACTGCTTTCACACACACTGTTGCTCACGAGGGAGAACATATTTGCATGTGAAACCAGTTTGTATAATGTTTATGTTCATTTATACTAAAGAGCCAAATCCTATATTTTGAATAGACTCACAGGCAGCTGTTTCTGTCAAAACAATCAGCCATCCGGCTTCTGGAGAGTCCCATCCTCTTCATGTTCTTACGCTGCTGGAGAGCATATGCCCATGCTTTGATGCTGACTGCTGGCGGCAGTGTCCAGTGAAGAACCATTGGCATGTGGCTTTCTGACTGCATCTAGCCTGAGGCTTACACATTAGTTTTCTTTTACTCTCTTTGCCATTTGCTAACATCTGCCTAAACAACCACTTACTTTTATTCCTGTCAGCTTAACCCTATTCCAAAGGAGATTTTCTGGTGATTTTTAAAGCAGAAATATCAAATATTCTTTTGATTATATTAGGTCATATTCACATGTACTAATTGTGATGTGTCCATCAATTTTGTCTGTGTACAGAGCACACTTTCTGCATGGAGCTCCATCATGTGTCTAACAAATATATTTTCATGTTCAGCAGGAACTTGAAAAAATATAATTCTTTTACTTGATATATGCAAGCCCAAAATACTATTTTTAAAAAAGTATTGATTTGATCATTGTTGGAAGACTGGGTTAATGTTTATCTCTGTTATCTAGTCATTCTAGATGGTCTACCCAATTTGGGAAGCTCGAAGCAGCCTTAATGCTAGCTGAGAGTACCAGGTACCACCATAATTTTAATTTAGGCAAAGACGATTGGAAAGATGCAAAATAATTTCCTATATAATAGCCCAGATCTTTGACTCTGTGTCAGTGTGTATAACGCTGGCCGTGGCTAGGAGCTCTCATTGGATTAGCAGCAGGTCTATCACACCCAGCCCACAGCTGATTGGACGAGAAATGCCCTTCCACACAGGTTACATCCAGTGGGAGGCTCTGCCCTTTGGCTGCTGTGTGTTCCCAGAGCAGGCTTAACAATGGGGCTGATGGAGCTGCAGCTCCAGGTCCACACCCCAAAATAGGCCCACTGCATCTCCAGCAACATACCCTCTAACAATTTACACATAAAAATCACTACAAATCCGAAAAGGGGCGTGGGCATGGGTAAAGTGGCGTGGCCACGCCCTTTTCCAATACTTTCAATGGAAGTTTGGAGAGCCAAAAATCAGTACAGACCATAAAGAAAAGGTACTGTACCTGACAAAAAGGTACAGCTGGTGGGTATGCCATTGCATCTGCAGCAAGTCTCTGCACTGTAGATAGGGAAAAAAAATCCTTTTACTGCAGCGTCCTATGTCCTGCTGCCAGTCCGCCTGCCCCCTCCAGCATCAATAATCCCCACTCCCTAGCCATGGCGCAGGTGGAACAAAAGCTGCTGCGGCCACCAGCATAGTTGTATATGAAAGCGGCACAGTGGAAGGCTTTCATAGCCCTCCCTGCGGCGCATACTCGCTGAGCCGTGGAGCCTCCTCTGCGCGTGATGTAACAGAAATGCCTCTCCACCACAGCCGCCCCCCGATCCCCAGAGGCCCTGACTCCGCAACACAGCACCTAGGCTGCTGGCCTGGAATACCCGAGATGGCTAATATAACGGATAGAGTGGGTGATATCACGGAGGGTAATGTCTGGATGCTGAATCAATATAAAAGGTGACATTGCTGTGCAGTGCAGTGGGTGTGCAGTGTCACTGACACTGCACAGCACTCTAACCTTTTACATTGATTCAGCCAGTCAGTTCTGCCAGCCAGTCACTATTGTTAGCATCAGTGTCCCAACGAGCTGCATTACAGGGAAGTAGACACACTACATAAACTACAGCTCCCAGCAGCCCTTAGCTCTGAAGCATTCCGGCGCTTAGGACTGCTGGGAGCTGTAGTTTATTGAGTGCATCTTCTTCCCTGTAATGCGGCGCGTTGGGACACCGGCGCTAACAATAGTGACTGCTTGGCTGCTGTGCGAGTATCCGGGAGAGCCATAGCTAAAGGGAGGACAGCAGCTTAGCTGCTTCCATGAGGAGAAGCATTACCCGCCTCTCCCACACTCGCAGTACCTCTGGCCCCCCATCCTTTACATCCCAACACACACCCCTCCACCACCTGCTGTGGCTCTAGACCCCCTCCCCCACCTGCAGCACCCCTGCACCCGCCCCTTCCCCACCTGTGCACCACTGCACCCACCCCTCCCCTACCCACGGCACCGCTGCAACCGCTCCTCCCCACCCGCGGTGCCTCCTGACCCCCCCAACCATGGCACCACCACACCCGCCCCTCCCCCACCCATGGCGCCACCACATCCGCCCCTCCCACACCACAAAAGCCCCTCCCCCACCCGCGGCACCCCCAGACTCCCTCCCTCATCCGCTTCTCCCCTGCACCCACCACTCCCCCAACCACAGCACCGACTAGGTGATTCATCGGGCCCTATGTGCGCTGTTCACTCCGTTGCAAGGGGCTACGGCCCATTAACCATTGCACGCCCGTTGTCCATTTAATTTGTAACCACTCACAAAATTATGTGTCAGGAATCGACTCGCCACAGCCACATCTATCCGTCGGTGCGGACTCCGTCCGGGGTCCCAGCGTTCTGCTGTCGTCCGCTCCTCTGCCGCCAGACGTCATCCTGGGCCTGGGAGCGCTCCTGTAACAGCGGGCGTGTGAGCACGCCGCGTTCCCGCCGGGCCGCGGCATGGGCGCCGCCATGACAGTCTCCATCGGTCAGAGTACGGCGGCCAATCCGGAGCTTGGCCGCACCTCCTTTTCCCACTCCAACCAATGTCTGCACACCAGGGGGTATATCAGGAGCTGCAGGGTGAGCCTGTGATTGTCCTGAACTTTGTGTCACTCATGCGACCCATGTGCCTGGATCCTCCGTGTTCCTGGTTACCTACCTGTTCCTCCGTGTTCCTGGTTACCTTCCTGCATTTCCGTGGAACTACAAGCATCAGCAATCCCTGCATTTGTATTTGGCTCCACACCTATCTACAAACACTGTGTGCTTCAGCCTCAGCAGTAGAGACTCTCTCCAGGTGCATTCCATCACCTCACCTGTGAAGCAGCTTGCTAGCTGCCTGTGCCTAACGAACTACACTGTGGACTTCCACCTGAGTCTCCTGCATCTGCTACCAGGTTTGCTACACATTTATTACCATCTCTGCTGGCTCCACGTTTTAAACCATTCTGGTTCTCACACCAGTGAACTTATCCATCATTACCATTTCCTCCATAGAGTCTCAGCTTCCAAGCTGCACCATTTCCATTGCATACTTTTTATTGTTTATTCCTGCACGTTATTCTGCTGCCTTATTGTGTGAACTTTTATGTTAATAAAACACCATTGCGCTGATGCGCAGAAACCCAATCCAGCCTCCTCACTTCTTCCATCCTACCTCCACTGACCCACTAGCGCCCCCTCCGGGGACACAAGCAAAACCGAACCTGACAGTAAGTTCAGGACCGATGGACTCGGACGGTGGTCAGAGTGTGGGGTCAGGGGCCTTACAAAATCTGGTCTCCCGCTTGGATGGTCAAGAGGCTGTGCAGCAGCAGATGTTCCAGTTTCTGCAAGGGATGTCCTCCCGGATTGATACACTATAGCAAACCCTGCCTAGTGTACTTGCTACTCCAGTTCCAGTTACCCCAGCACCTGCAAGTGCTGTGAGTTCTACTACGCCGGCTGCATCAGCTCCAGTGTCACGCTTGCACCTGCCCGTGCCTAGCAAATATGATGGCAGTCCGAAGTTATGTCGCGGGTTCCTTAACCAATGTGAAATCCAGTTTGAATTATTATCACACAATTTCCCCACGTCAAGATCCAAGGTTGCCTACATTATCTCACTGCTC
Organism: Pseudophryne corroboree; assembly: GCF_028390025.1. Taxonomy (NCBI): domain Eukaryota; kingdom Metazoa; phylum Chordata; class Amphibia; order Anura; family Myobatrachidae; genus Pseudophryne; species Pseudophryne corroboree. Next base: position 340,080,434 of record NC_086444.1, on the reverse strand, counting down.
TCTGGTTCTGCCTTGAGTTGGGTGTCTCCTCTGTGGGAACGTGCTGACCCTCTGATGAACAACTACGCTGAATTTGTGTCAACCTTCAGACGTATCTTTGACGAGCCAGGTCGTGCAACATCAGCCTCTGCAGACCTTATTCAGCTTCGTCAAGGTACCCGGAGTATGGGACAATATGTCATCCAGTTCCAGACGTTAGCCGCAGAGATTCAGTGGAATAATCAAGCCCTGGTAGCAGCCTTCTGGCATGGACTTTCAGATCGGATCAAGGATGAACTGGCAACCCGCGATGTCCCTGAGCAATTGCCTGAACTGATTTCTCTATGCATCAAGTTGGACTCTCGCATCCGCGAACGCAACAGTGAGCGTGCTCGTAGTGAGCCGCACAAGTCAAGAATGGTACCTTCAGTACAATTTCAGTCTCCACCTTCTGATGAGCCTATGCAAATCAATAGGTCCCGTCTAACTCCTGAGGAGCGGTCAAGAAGACTCCGTGAGAGATTGTGTCTTTATTGTGCGGCTGCAGGTCACCAGATCAATTCTTGTACAGTGCGTTCGGGAAACGCCAGATCCTGACTTGTAAAGGAGGAGTCAAGTTGGGATCTTCTAGACAAGCTCCTTCAAACCAAGACCTCATTCTTCCTGTGACTTTAGAGACTACAGATGGTCTTCAGTCTGCATCTGCGTTAGTGGACTGTGGAGCCGCAGGAAACTTCATCACTCTAGCTGCGGTAGATAAGTTTCGTTTGCCTATCTGCGAACTCTCATATCCAGTCTACATCACTGCAGTAGATGGTAGCCGAATCTCCAAGGGGAATATCTCTCACCAAACCAGACCAGTGGTTCTGGGAGTCGGGTTCCTGCATTCTGAATTAATAAAGTTTTTAGTTATTCCTCAGGCAACCCCGGAGATCGTGTTGGGAATGCCCTGGCTCCAACTACATAATCCGCAGATTGATTGGTCTACGTTACAACTCACTTCCTGGGGTTCGCATTGTCGCCAGTCCTGCTTAGCCCAAGTTTGTCCTATCAAGTCTTCTGAAGTCAAAACCCAGTCAAATCTTCCTGCGGCTTACCAAGATTTCTCTGATGTCTTCAGTGAAAAGACCGCTGATGTTCTGCCGCCCCATAGAGAGTGGGATTGCCCCATTGACCTCATTCCCGGCAAGAAACCACCAAGGGGGCGTACCTATCCGTTATCCGTTCCTGAAACTGAGGCGATTAGCGACTACATCAGGGAGAACTTACAGAAAGGATTTATCCGTCCCTCATCTTCACCCGCTGGTGCGGGCTTCTTCTTTGTTAAAAAAAGGGATGGAGGATTACGTCCATGCATTGACTACCGGTGTCTCAATGACATTACCATCAAAAACAGTTATCCATTACCACTCATCACTGAATTGTTTGATAGAGTTAAGGGAGCCCGCATCTTCACCAAGTTAGATCTCTGCGGTGCCTACAACCTCATCAGAATCCGTAGTGGTGACGAATGGAAGACAGCTTTTAATACTCGAGATGGTCATTACGAGTACCTGGTAATGCCATTCGGGTTGAGCAATGCCCCAGCAGTGTTCCAGCACTTTGTTAATGAAATCTTCCGTGACGTTCTGTACAAATACCTCGTAGTTTACCTGGATGATATCCTCATCTTCTCCCAAGATCTCTCTTCTCATCGTCTGCAAGTCCGTGAGGTCCTCCGACGTCTTCGTGAGAACCGTCTCTACGGCAAATTATCCAAGTGTACCTTCGAAGTTCCCTCCATACCCTTCCTGGGGTATATAATTTCCGGATCGGATCTCCAGATGGACCCGACAAAGTTGGAAGCCATTGCCAATTGGTCCATTCCAAGTAGTCTCAAGTCTATTCAGCAATTCCTGGGATTCGCCAATTATTATAGGAAGTTTATCCGAGGATTTTCAACTCTCATCGCTCCTATTACCAACTTAACTCGGAAAGGGGCAGATCATTCCAACTGGTCAGAAGAAGCTTTAGCGGCATTTCAAAAGATCAAGCTGGCCTTTATGTCTGCTCCAGTTCTGTCTCAACCGGATGTAAACAAGCCATTCGAGTTGGAGGTGGATGCCTCCACAGTAGGAGTTGTAGCTGTTCTCTCCCAGAAGGGAACTGATGGGAAGATTCACCCTTGTGGATTTTATTCTCGTAAATTCCTCCCTGCAGAAGCTAACTATTCCATTGGAGATCAAGAACTACTAGCGATCAAGCTGGCCCTTGAGGAATGGAGGTATCTCCTGGAAGGGGCCAAATTTCCGTTCAACATCTATACGGATCATAAAAATCTGCTTTATTTGAAGGCAGCCCAGTGCCTCAATCCTCGCCAGTCCTGGTGGGCTATGTTCTTCTCTCGTTTTAACTTTAAGCTTCATTTCCGCCCAGGTTCTCAGAATATCAAGGCAGACGCTTTATCCCGATCTATGGAGTCCGAAGAGGAGACGTCCGACTCGGTTCCGCATTCCATCCTGAGTCCAGTGGTATTTGCTTCGTCTCAAGTTTCTCCTGCTCCACCTCCTGGTAAGACTTTTGTTTCCCCAGAACTCCGTTCCAAGTTGCTGTCTTGGGCTCATCAGTCCAAATTCACTGGGCATCCTGGTGTCCTGAAAACTTTCAAGTTCCTCTCTGAGACATACTGGTGGCCGAAGATGAAAGTTGACATCAAAGATTTCGTGGCATCCTGCCCGAAGTGTGCGCAGCACAAGACTCCTCGACAATCTCCAGCAGGTCAGTTACAACCATTATCTGTTCCCAGCCGTCCCTGGTCACACTTGTCCATGGATTTCATTTCTGACCTTCCCTCTTCTCAAGGATTCAATACCATCCGGGTTGTGGTTGACAGGTTTACCAAAATGGCCCATTTTGTACCACTCCAGGGTCTTCCTTCCGCACCAAAGCTTGCCCAAATCTTCCTACGGGAGATTTTCCGCTTACATGGACTACCCACTGAAATTATATCTGACCGTGGAGTTCAGTTTGTGGCAAGATTTTGGAGAGCCCTTTGTTCTGCCATGCAAGTCAACCTCAAGTTTTCGTCAGCCTACCACCCTCAGACGAATGGGCAGACGGAGAGGGTAAACCAAGAGTTAGAAACCTTTTTAAGACTTTATGTTTCGTCTTCTCAAGATGACTGGTTGGACCTGCTCCCATGGGCTGAATTTGCCCACAATTTCCGCTACCATACTGCTACAGAAACAACTCCGTTCTTTGCTGTATATGGACAACATCCCCGTGTTCCAGATTTTCAAGAACTTCCTCACATTGATGTTCCTGCTGCCACTGCTGTCTTGAGTCAGTTCTCTTCAACCTGGAGGAAGATTCATGCTTCTCTCAAGAAGGCTTCTAGCCGGTATAAGTTCTTTGCTGACCGCAAAAGACGTGCAGTTCCTAGCCTGAAACCTGGTGACAAGGTTTGGCTTTCCACCCGGAACCTCCGTCTTAGAGTCCCGTCGATGAAATTTGCACCACGTTTCATCGGTCCCTTTTCCATCGAAAGAGTCATCAGTCCTGTGGCCTACAAGCTCAAGTTACCACCTTCTCTACGAATACCTAATGCCTTTCATGTCTCTCTCCTCAGACCGTTAGTCCTGAATCGCTTCCAAAGAGCTCTTCCAGTCGGCCCCAAAGTGCAAACTCAGCGGGGCGTGGAGTTCGAGATAGAGAAGATTCTGGATTCCCGTTGCCGGTACGGTCGTCTACAATACCTTATCGACTGGTCCGGTTATGGTCCTGAGGAGAGAAGTTGGGTGAATTCGTCAGATGTCCATGCTCCAAGGTTGGTCCGTGTCTTCCACAGAACTCATCCTTCCAAGCCACGTGGGTGTTCAGTGCCCACCCATAAAGGAGGGGGTACTGTCAGGAATCGACTCACCACAGCCACATCTGTCCGTCGGTGCGGACTCCGTCCGGGGTCCCAGCGTTCTGCTGTCGTCCGCTCCTCTGCCGCCAGACGTCATCCTGGGCCTGGGAGCGCTCCTGTAATAGCGGGCGTGTGAGCATGCCGCGTTCCCGCCGGGCCGCGGCATGGGCGCCGCCATGACAGTCTCCATCGGTCAGAATACGGCGGCCAATCCGGAGCTTGGCCGCACCTCCTTTTCCCACTCCAACCAATGTCTGCACACCAGGGGGTATATCAGGAGCTGCAGGGTGAGCCTGTGGTTGTCCTGAACTTTGTGTCACTCCTGCGACCCATGTGCCTGGATCCTCCGTGTTCCTGGTTACCTACCTGTTCCTCCGTGTTCCTGGTTACCTTCCTGCATTTCCGTGGAACTACAAGCATCAGCAATCCCTGCATTTGTATTTGGCTCCACACCTATCTACAAACACTGTGTGCTTCAGCCTCAGCAGTAGAGACTCTCTCCAGGTGCATTCCATCACCTCACCTGTGAAGCAGCTTGCTAGCTGCCTGTGCCTAACGAACTACACTGTGGACTTCCACCTGAGTCTCCTGCATCTGCTACCAGGTTTGCTACACATTTATTACCATCTCTGCTGGCTCCACGTTTTAAACCATTCTGGTTCTCACACCAGTGAACTTATCCATCATTACCATTTCCTCCATAGACTCTCAGCTTCCAAGCTGCACCATTTCCATTGCATACTTTTTATTGTTTATTCCTGCACGTTATTCTGCTGCCTTATTGTGTGAACTTTTATGTTAATAAAACACCATTGCGCTGATGCGCAGAAACCCAATCCAGCCTCCTCACTTCTTCCATCCTACCTCCACTGACCCACTAGCGCCCCCTCCGGGGACACAAGCAAAACCGAACCTGACATTATGATTGGAAGTAATACTCCATATAATAAAAATATTGCATGTCACAAGTGCGTGCAAGGGTTAAGGGGGGCATAGCCCCTTTTGACGGTGTGAAGAGCGCCTGTAGGGTGCGATGAATCACCTAGTATACTATATATGTACAAAACACACAGTCACATCAAAGTACCATCAGCAATGTTGTTTTGCGAGCTGCTGTGGCTGCCTCTGAGTCTTGGTCACTGCTAGGCGACCAGGACGTCAGGATGCTTCCTGCCAGGGGCTTCCCACTGCTAGCTAAGCATGGGGAAACACTACAATCCCTAGGTATTCAGGACACAGCCCTTTCTTAGTTCTCATCCTACCTATCTAATCGCTCCTTCAGTGTTCGTTTCTCTGATTCCACCTCCTCTTCGCTACCTCTCTCAGTTGGAGTACCGCAAGGCTCAGTCTTAGGTCCTCTGCTTTTCTCTATCTATACCACATCTCTTGGCAAACTAATCAACTCCTTAGGATTTCAGTACCATCTGTATGCGGATGGTACTCAAATCTACCTATCTTCCCCAGATTTGTCACCATCTGTATTGGGCCGTGTCACTGAATGCCTTTCTGCCATTTCATCTTGGATAACATCTTGCCACCTCAAACTTAATATTTCCAAAACAGAATTAATTATATTTCCATCGGCCAATAGTAGTTTCCAACCTGATATCTCTATCACTGTTGATAACTCTGCAATCATCCCTACCCCACAAGCTTGCTTCCTAGGTGTCATTCTTGACTCTGAACTGTCCTTTGTTCCCCACATTCAATCTGTCTCAAGATCATGTTACATACATCTAAGAAACATATCCAAAATATGACCATATCTTACACTAGACACAGCAAAATCTCTAATCCATGTTCTCATTATCTCCCGCTTTGATTATAGTCTCCTGACCGGTCTTCCCAAACATAGGATCTCACCACTACAATCCATTTTGAATGCAGCTGCGAGGCCTTTCTTCCTTGCTAGACGTTCATCATCTGCAGTCCCTCCATTGGTTACCAGTATTCTACTGTATTAAATATAAAATACTTTTACTGACAAACAAGGCTATTAACCAAATTGCACCAACATACATCTCTTCACTCATCTCAAAATATCTCCCTACCCGACTTTTCCGCTTTGCACAAGATCTACATCTCTCATACACACGCATTACTTGTTCACACTCAAAATTACAGGACTTTATCTGGGCTTCACCCACTCTGTGGAATGCCCTCCCACGCACAATAAGCATCGCCTCTAGTCTTTAAACGCTCCCTGAAAACTCACCTCTTCAGACAAGCCTATCAAATTCCAGACCCACCCACATAACCTTCAGTGCTTCCCTATCTTATTACATCCTCTCTGTACAGTATACATAACATCACATATCTTGTCTTTCTTTACTCTCACACCCTCCTGGCCAACATTGTGGGGTGATCATATCATACAACCCATTAAGAACTTAGCAATCTGGTGGACCATTATGCAATAGGTAGCATCTATCCTTGTGTATCAGTGCCTAACTCCCTATAGATTGTAAGCTTGCGAGCAGGGCCTTCCTACTATGTCTGTCTGTTTTTACCCAGTTTTGTTCTATTACTGTTGTTCCAATTGTAAAGCGCACTGGAATATGCTGTGCTATATTAGAAACTGTTAATAAATAATAATAATAATAATAATAATGGGGATGCCTGGTTGCTGAGGGAGGTTGTGGAGAGTACAGGAGAGATGTGCAGCTTTCCAGCTACACGAGATATTCATTTAAAACTCGTCCAGGCTGTTGTTGGTACTCCTGTTGTTCTTGAGAACATCCTGTACCCCTGGCCTGCAACTACCTGCCAGAACCCTGTACGGCTGGAGCCGCAACCTCACAGCCGTATCCTGTACCCCTGGCCTGCTTCTATCTGCCATAACCCTGTATGGCTGGAGCCACAACCTCTTAGCCATATCCTGTATTCCTGGCTTGCTCACCATCTGCCAGGTCCCTGCATGGCTGGAGCTGCAACCTCTCAGCCATATCCTGTATTTCTGGCTTGCTCATCATTTGTCAGTACCCTGTACGGCTGGAGCGACAACCTCTTAGCCATATCCTGTATACCTGGCTTGCTCAATATCTGCCAGAATCCTGCACAGCTGGAGCCGCGACCTTGTAGTCTTATCCTGCATTCCTGGACTGCCAACCATCTACCAGAGCCCTGCATGGCTGGAGCTACAACCTCTCAGCCATATCCTGTCATTCTTGCCTGCTCAAATATCGTCCAGGAACTTGTGCGACTCGAAACACAACCTCCCAGTTATATCCTGTATTCCTGGCCTGCTCTAAAATAAAAAATTTGAAATCTACCTGTACCAAGACTTGAAAGCCTATATATATATATATATAACAGAAATCCAGAGGTCTTAGTTGCATACATTTGCAAATATATGATAAGCCATCAGTTCCCGCAGAGGCGGTCCTAGCTAATTTGATGCCCAAGGGAAAATTTTGGCTGGTGCATCCTAGCACCGCTGCTAGCTCTGCATTTGACCCAGCAACACTTAGGCAGTGGGGCCCACCGGGGGGTTACCCTGTGCCCCTGTGGGCCAGTTAAACCCTGCATAATGCCCCACAGGAATGCCCATAATACACATAATTCCACACAGTAATGCACCTTACACATATGCCCCACATTAGTAATGCTAGTAGCTTTTTTTTTTTTTTAAACTTACTTTTGCTTGCTGGCGTGCTTGGAGTCAGTTTGTGCCACTTGGATCCGTGACTGCGTTTTGTGAGATGGGGGTGGCAGGATGGGTGAGTGCTTGCACTCGCACCCGTTAAAGGGGCACCCATACAAGGGATGTGACCTCACAGCGTATGCTGTCCTTTGCAAGCCTCATCCTTTATTTTAGCTTGCTGATTGGACACAGACGGCAGCAAAGTCCAGATACTGCCATACTTGCTGGTTATACAAAAAGACCAGTATTAAACATGTAGCAAGCAACTGTCCATTCTCTTCACTGTTCAGTGTGTTTGCTGGTGTCTGTTACTCCCGGCAAAATGCATGCACTTTATTTTATACTGCTGAAGTGACATGCTCTGCCCTGCAGTCTGACACATTTGAAAGTCACGCTGCACTGATGTTTCATATAGAAATAGCGCAACACAACTTACTGACCATGTTACAGTGCTGGATGGAAGGGAAATTTTACGGCATGGACTGACTGAGAAATAAAGTATGGGGAGAACACTGCACATGTTATATTCCTGCAGACACCTGGGGTTTGCACAGGGATAAGGGACACAGGATAGCAGGGTCCCCTTCCCCCATGTGCGCAAGCAGTATAGGTGATGTCGGATTTATGTGGAGCAGTCTTCCAAAATACACATGTGGTATCATAAGGAGCCATCCAGTAATAACCTTATATAGTCAGTGAAAATTATGCAGGTCCAGGAATTGCAGTTACTGGGCTTCTGCTGTCTGAGGTCTCACAAGTCAGGGGCATTCAAGCATGTCGGAGGGAGTTCAAGGAACTGTCTGCATTCTATTTGACAAATGTAAACAGCAGTGTATACAAGTACTCATTGAATACATTTAGAAAGTAACAGATAGTTTGCAGACTGTCTCTCCCAGCATGAGATACTACAGGGACATGCTTGGATGCCCCCAGACATGCTTGGATGCCTAGCCTGCCTATAGCTAAGGCCGGCTCTGAGTTCCTGACACGGCTCTTCTGATACTGGTGGTCCTTAACTCTAGGTCAGGGCCTGGGGTGCAGAACCTCACAAACGGGCAAAGGCCAGCTACCCAAAGACAGAACAATGCGAGAAAGTAAAGTGTTAATACATGTTAATAAAAAGAAAGTAAAATTTATATACAAAAATTAATATACTAGTGCAGGTATAATTAAAAGATCAGAAGGATTTATAAATGTGTTAAGGGGGTGCTAAATAAGATATTGCAGTGTGCTACCCAAAGCAGCCCGGCCACACCATTCCAGGGGGAACAGCACCTCAGACTCATCCCAGGTACTAATAATAATAACATCCCTTCCGGGTAATATAAATTAATGCCACATGATAATGGCATCTGAGAAAAAATGTAGCCGAATTGAGAGCTAACTTACCTAAAGATACCCCTGGGATCTCCAAATAGCACTACAGAGACCAGCATACCCTCCAACACTGGTCCCATCCGTGCTCTTCACACTAATGCTGGTCTCTGTAGTGCTATTTGGAGATCCCAGGGGTACCTTTAGGTAAGTTGGCTCTCAATTTAGCTACATTTGCTCAGATTACCTTTTTTTCCTGCGAGTATTGAAACGGACTGTCTGACATGCCTTGTAACACTGCGGTTTAATTTCACCAACAGTGTCGCACAATATGTGTATGAGATGAGTGCGAAAATATATTACTGTAGTACCACCTTCACCCACAGTGTCGCACAATATGTGTATGAGTCAGGAATAGTAATCAAACATTGCGGTTTCATTTCACCAACAGTTGCACAATACAGGTATGAGTACGAAATAACAATAAACTGCAGTCTGACCAGCAGTGTCACATTACTTATGAAAAATAAAAAATGTATAGTACACTGGGGTACAGCACAAACAAAAAAAATATATATTTTTAAAGTAATTTTATTTTAGGCTTTATAGCTTTTATTATTTAAATTTTACACTGGAGGAGAGCCCCTGGATGGATAGACAGATCACCCCTAGGTGGACAGAGCATCCCCTTGTCAGATACACCAGACGACAGACAGAGCACCCCTGGACTAATACTAATAGGAGTCAGACACACCAGCCCCAGGATGTGCACACACAGTATACTGGGGTTTATTTTAAAACTGGGGCAGAGCACCTGGATATATATGGACAGATCACCCCTTGTCAGATACACCACCAGACAGCAGAAAGAGCACCCCTGGACTGATACTGATACATAACACACACCAACCCTTGGATGCACACACAGTATACTGTTGTTGTTTTTCTAACACTGGGACAGAGCCCCTGGATGTAGACGGATTATGGACAGATCACCCTTTATTAGATACACCACTTAACGATGGACAGAGCATCCCTCGACTGCTACACCAGCCTTACAGCAGCCAGCAGCCCCACGCCCAGGGCAGTAGAGAGCCTGGCTGGACCCAGGTACTTTTCAGGGGGTGTGGTCTAATAACAGGAGGCGTGGCTATGTACCCTTAGAAAAAATACAGATACATTTGTATTTTAAGCGCTTCCCTGGCCACACTGCAGACCAGCACACAGCAGCGCATCTCTCGGCGCCACTGCACACCACACAACCCCAGAACTGAGATGGACACAACTGTTCAGTGCACCCTCCACAGCTGGAGTGAAAATGGCATTGATCACCAGAACCTTTATAGAATCCAAAACCCCATGAGGATCCGACAGAGGGATGATGACATTTTGCCTCGTTTTGGGATCTGAGCCTGACGGGAAACCCCTAATCCGGACTCGGATCATGAAGATCGGGTAGGTCTGGTTCTCAGACAACCGGACCCGCTCATCTCTACTATATACTGATACAGGTACTAATGATGACTGCTGAAACTTCATACATAAAAATAGAGGGTCGTGAATGACCTGCCACATGCAGATGCACAGATCTGTGGCATACATGGGCAGATTCTTTACAGTAGTAGCATAAGGAAGCAAAATAGGCTGCAGCGGTTGTACTGGAAAATGACTGATGACAGTGACCTAGAAAGAAACTGAGGTATGTATTATCTTGATGTGACATCATGGAGAAAAGCAATAAAGGAAAAACCAGATGCTTGACACTCATCACACACGTTGGGGTATATTTACTAAGGTCCCGATTTTGACCGAGATGTTGTTTTTTCTTCAAAGTGTCATCTCGGGAATTTACTAAACTCAAATCACGGCAGTGATGAGGGCATTCGTATTTTTTTGGAAGTCCTAGGAAAAAATTACGAATGAATACACCATCGGTCAAATACGCCTGGAATTTGGTAGAAATCGGTCATTTACTAAAAAGTGCAAATCACAAACACTGCCGACAATAGCCAAACACTGCCGTGAAAAAATACAGGCCCTCATTCCGAGTCGTTCGCTCGGTATTTTTCATCGCATCGCAGTGAAATTCCGCTTAGTGCGCATGCGCAATATTCGCACTGCGACTGCGCCAAGTATCTTTGCTATGAAGAAAGTATTTTTACTCACGGCTTTCTCATCGCTCCGGCGAACGTAATGTGATTGACAGGAAATGGGTGTTACTGGGCGGAAACACGGCGTTTTATGGGCGTGTGGCTGAAAACGCTACCGTTTCCGGAAAAAACGCAGGAGTGGCCGGAGAAACGGGGGAGTGGTTGGGCGAACGCTGGGTGTGTTTGTGACGTCAAACCAGGAACGACAAGCACTGAACTGATCGCACAGGCAGAGTAAGTCTGGAGCTACTCTAAAACTGCTAAGTAGTTTGTGCTCGCAATATTGCGAATACATCGGTCGCAATTTTAAGATGCTAAGATACACTCCCAGTAGGCGGCGGCTTAGCGTGTGTAACTCTGCTAAATTCGCCTTGCGACCGATCAACTCGGAATGAGGGCCACAATTCGTGAAAAAGTGCTAAAAAAACCCAGACCTGCTTTTTTTTACCGTGTTCGGATAGGCATGCACGGATCCATGAGATCCGTGCATGTTTTTCAGTGGTAAGGGGTGGGAAAGTGTTAATTTTTCCAAAAAAAAAAATGCGTGGGTTCCACCTCCTAAGCAAAACCAGCCTCGGGCTCTTTGAGCCGGTCCTGGTTGAAAAAATATGGGGAAAAAAGTGACAGGGGCTCCCCCATATTTAAACAACCAGCACCGGGCTCTGCACCTGGTTCCAAAAATATGGGGGACAAAAAGCGTAGGGGTCCCCCGTATTTCTGAAACCAGCACCGGGCTCCACTAGCCAGATACATAATGCCACAGCCGGGGGACACTTTTATATTGGTCCCTGCGGCCCTGGCATTACATACCCAACTAGTCACCCCTGGCTGGGGTACCCTGGAGGAGTGGGGACCCCTTCAATCAAGGGGTCCCCCCCCTCCAGCCACCCAAGGGCCAGGGGTGAAGCCCGAGGCTGTCCCCCCCATCCAAGGGCTGCGGATGGGGGTCTGATAGCCTTTTTGTCCAAAATTGAATATTGTTTTTAGTAGCAGTACTACAAGTCCCAGCAAGCCTCCCCCGCAAGCTGGTACTTGGAGAACCACAAGTACCAGCATGCGGTGGAAAACCGGGCCCACTGGTACCTATAGTACTACTACAAAAAAAATACCCCAATAAAAACAGAAGACACACACCTTGAAAGTAAAAGTTTAATACATACATCCACACCTCCATACACACATATTTACCTATGTTCACACGAGGGTCGGTCCTCTTCTCCATGTAGAATCCATGGGGTACCTGTTGGAAAAATTATACTCACATAATCCAGTGTAGTTCGGTCCTCTTCTTTTCTATTTGTAATCCACGTACTTTGCAAAATAAAAAAACGGATACACGACCACGCACTGAAAGGGGCCCCATGTTTTCACATGGGACCCCTTTCCCCGACTGCCAGGAACCCCCCCTGACTTCTGTCTAAGAGGGTTCCTTCAGCCAATCAGGGAGCGCCACGTTGTGGCACCCTCCTGATTGGCTGTGTGCTCCTGTAGTGTATGTCAGGCAGCACACGGCAGTGTTACAATGTAGCGCCTATGCGCTCCATTATAACCAATGGTGGGAACTTTGTGGTCAGCGGTGAGGTTACTTTCGGTCAACCGCTGACCACAAAGTTCCCACCATTGGTTACAATGGAGCGCATAGGCGCTACATTGTAACACTGCCGTGTGCTGCCTGACATACACTACAGGAGCACACAGCCAATCAGGAGGGTGCCACAACGTGGCGCTCCCTGATTGGCTGAAGGAACCCTCTTAGACAGAAGTCAGGGGGGGTTCCTGGCAGTCGGGGAAAGGGGTCCCATGTGAAAACATGGGGCCCCTTTCAGTGCGTGGTCGTGTATCCGTTTTTTTATTTTGCAAAGTACGTGGATTACAAAAAGAAAAGAAGAGGACCGAACTACACTGGATTATGTGAGTATAATTTTTCCAACAGGTACCCCATGGATTCTACATGGAGAAGAGGACCGACCCTCGTGTGAACATAGGTAAGTATGTATGTTTGGAGGTGTGGATGTATGTATTAAACTTTTACTTTCAAGGTGTGTGTCTTCTGTTTTTATTGGGGTATTTTTTTTGTAGTAGTACTACAGGTACCAGTGGGCCCGGTTTTCCACCGCATGCTGGTACTTGTGGTTCTCCAAGTACCAGCTTGCGGGGGAGGCTTGCTGGGACTTGTAGTACTGCTACTAAAAACAATATTCAATTTTGGACAAAAAGGCTATCAGCCCCCCATCCGCAGCCCTTGGATGGGGGGGACAGCCTCGGGCTTCACCCCTGGCCCTTGGGTGGCTGGAGGGGGGGGACCCCTTGATTGAAGGGGTCCCCACTCCTCCAGGGTACTCCGGCCAGGGGTGACTAGTTGGGAATGTAATGCCAGGGCCGCAGGGACCAATATAAAAGTGTCCCCCGGCTGTGGCATTATGTATCTGGCTAGTGGAGCCCGGTGCTGGTTTCAGAAATACGGGGGACCCCTACGCTTTTTGTCCCCCGTATTTTTGGAACCAGGACCAGGCGCAGAGCCCGGTGCTGGTTGTTTAAATATGGGGGAACCCCTGTCACTTTTTTCCCCATATTTTTACAACCAGGACCGGCTCAAAGAGCCCGAGGCTGGTTTTGCTTAGGAGGGGGGACCCCACGCATTTTTTTTTCAAGATTTTAACAATGATTTATTTTTTTATAAAGGTGCACAATGAAGCCCAGCACGGATCTCACAGATCCGGCCGAGATTCATTGTGTTAAAGTCGGCAGTGTTTTACAATTCACTCACGTAAAACACTGCAAAAAAATACGAATGACATCGACATCGGTAAATACGAAAATGCAGAATACGACAGCTTAGTAAATTAGTCGGAATAAATTCAAAAAGTTGCAACTTTACACTTTCGATGTCATTCGTGATTGAACTTTAACCTCAATCGGGAAAATACGAATTTTAGTAAATATACCCCGTTGAGTGTAGTCTACTCGTGTCCAAAATTACTATTATGTACATAAATATACATTTCTGGGGAGAAATATTCTTCTAGGGACTGTTTATTAACTATGGACACAATGGGGTCGATTCTATTCGGCAACTTAAGAATAGCGCCGGGAATTAGCTCCCGACGCTATTCAATTCAGCTCCAGTTAAGTCGGCGATGTCCCGTTCTCGCCGACTTAACAGGTAGTTTTGTCGGGAGAACGGGCATTCTCCGACTTAACTCCCCGGCGCGAGGCTGATTCCCGACAGAATCAGCCTCGCGCCGGCCGCGAGGCAGCACTTTTGTCGGGTTTCTTCTCTCATCCCCTGGGGATGAGAGAAGAATTCCCGACAATTGCGGGTCACTAGCAGCTGAATTGAATAGCGTCGGGAGCTAATTCCCGGCGCTATTCTTAAGTTGCCGAATAGAATTGACCCCAATGTTTATTTTTGGACATCCATGCAATTGAAGCTGCGGGCAGAAAGGGATAAATATGCGCGTGCCGAAGGCGTGCGGCAAAAAAGGGGAGTGGTTTCGTTGGAATGGGCGTGGTTTCACATAAAGGGGCGTGGCATTGCAGGAAAAGACTACCTTATACCCCAGTTTTGCAACCTGCACGTCCATACGTTGGCCACCACAGGAAAGAAAAATAATCCTTATTCATGCCCCTTACATTATTTGTCATTTTTCCTCCTTATAGTAATGCCCAGTATACATTATGCCACATACTGCAATGGCCCTTAGACATTATGCCGCACACAATAATGCACATGACACAATATGCACACACTGTAATGCCCCCGACACATTATGCCACACAACGTAATGCCTGTGACACATTATGCCACACACCGTAATGCCTGTGACACATTATGACAGGAATCGCAATGCCCGTTATACATTATGCTACACACTGCAATGCCCCTGATACATTATAGCACATACAATGTCTGTGACACATTATGACACACACCGCAATGTCCGTGATACATTATGCCACACACTGCAATGACCCTGAGACATACCACACATCACAATGCCCGCGATATAGTATACCATACACCGTAATGCCTGTGACACATTATGACACACACTGCAATGTCCGTGATACGTTATGCCACACACCGTAATGCCCATTACACATTAAGTCCTACAGTAAGGCTTCTAATTACTTTTCAATTACCTGCTCGTTGTCAGGGGTTTCATGCACTGGGTGCCATGCTCGTTGCCAGGGGTTTCATGCTCTTGGTTCCATCCACGGTGCCAGGGGTTTTCATGCTCAGGGTGTCATGCTCGTTGCCAGGGGTTTCATGCACTGGGTGTCATGCTCGTTGCCAGGTGTTTCATGCACTGGGTGTCATGCTCGTTGCCAGGTGTTTCATGCACTGGGTGTCATGCTCGTTGCTAGGAGGTAGTCCTTGTTGCTAGGGCTGTGCTGCCAGTGCCACATATGTCCCCAGTGCCAGATATTCCCCCACGGTGCCAGGTACTCACATGCCCCGGTGCCAAATATAGCCCCCCCATGTGCCAGGTACACATATACCCCCCAAGTGCCACATATGCCCCCAGTGCCAGATATTCCCCCCCAGTGCCACATATGCCCCCAGTGCCAGATATGCCCCCAGTGCCATATATTCCCCCCCAGTGCCATATATGCCCCCAGTGCCAGATATTCCCCCCCAGTGCCATATATGTCCCCAGTGCCATATATGCCCCCAGTGCCAGATATCCCCCCGTGCCATATATGCCCCCAGTGCCAGATATTCCCCCCCAGTGCCATATATGCCCCCAGTGCCAGATATTCCCCCCCAGTGCCACATATGCCCCCCAGTGCCACATATGCCCACAGTGCCTTATATTCCCCCCAGTGCCAAATATGCCCCCAGTGCCAGATATTCCCCCCCAGTGCCATATATGCCCCCAGTGCCAGATATTCCCCCGTGCCATATATGCCCCCAGTGCCAGATATTCCCCCCAGTGCCAGATATTTCCCCCCAGTGCCATATATGCCCCCAGTGCCAGATATTCCCCCCAGTGCCAGATATTCCCCCCCCAGTGCCATATATGCCCCCAGTGCCAGATATTCCCCCCCCAGTGCCATATATGCCCCAGTGCCAGATATTCCCCCCAGTGCCATATATGCCCCTGTGCCAGATATTCCCCCCAGTGCCAGATATCCCCCCCCCCCCGCTTTTTGGAGGGACACGGAGGGCACAGCTCACCTCTCCTGTGTCCCTCCTCCTGCATCCTCTCCGGCGGCCGCTGGTCTAATAGGGGGAAGTGCCGGTTCGTGAGCCAATTAGAGCTCACGGACGGCACTTTCCCCTATTAGACCCGCGGCCGCCGGAGATGATGCAGCAGGAGGGACACAGGGAGGCGCGCTGTGCCCTCTGTGTCCCTCCAAAAAGCGGCGGAGGGAAGGAGACTGCAGACTGACATGCGGACGCTCGTTCGCATGTCAGTCTGCTGTAAATCAGTATCAGTGGCGCCCCCGCAGCCCCTCGCCCCCAAGCCACCGCGAGGGCTGTGGGGGCAGTAGTTACGCCACTGGACTGTACAAGATTTCATAAAATTCGCAGGGTGTTATTAAGAAATGCGAAAACCACATTTTCTACTGTCCCTTTGTCTGTATAGTGCATAATACATGTCTATGAATGATTATGGCTGTTTGTGTACGATGACAATGGCACCAATTAATTTGCTGCCTCAGGCAGCAGAATGATTAGACATCTCTTGCCAACAATTACCCCCAGAACCTGCTGCAAATAAATGGGTCTGGTTCACAGAGCAGTCAAGTAATTAAGCAAAGCAGATGCCACAAACTAAAGAAAACAAATCACACTAAGCAGGACCAACAGGAGAAATCAATGATATAGAGAAATAAGAATAGAAATAAAAAAAATAAAAAAAGAAGACGCAATAATCTTGGAACATTTATTTGCAGACAAATGGAAAGTTTTCTTGCAGTTTAATATCTCTTAATACATTCTATCTATCTATCTATCTATCTATCTATCTATCTATCTATATACCGGACAATTCCGTGAGATAATGGCCATGCATAGATCAGCCATCCGTGCCGCCCTTGAGGGCGACTGCCAAGCCCAACCTGTAGCTCGTCATTTTAAGAAATGTAAGCATAACTTGTCCTCTCTAAAGATAATAGATCAGCAACCCACAAATATGAGGGGAGGTGACAGGAACAAAGCCCTATTACAGCGAGAAGCAGGCTCGGTGCTGCCCGCTCAGCAAAGGGATGCAAAGCAGGGAGGCGCCGGACTGGAGAGGCTCTCTCCCTGCTTTGCATCCCTGCTGCTGCGCCTGCCTTTTCTGCTGATGCTGCTGATGGCTGCTGTGCCTGTCACACTGACAGGCAGCAGCACCAGCAGCTAGTAGCCTCCTCCTACCCACTCCCCTGTGATAGTGTCTGTGTTTGGCTGAAAAGGGGTGGGGCTACGAGGAGCTGAGGGGGCGGAGCTACACTGGACCAGGCTACAGTCAGATCCTGCCAGCCAGCCATCAGAAAGTGGATGGAAAAAGTGAGTAAAAGAAATAATGTGCATGTATATACGTATATGTATGTATGTATGTATCTATCTATCTATCTATCTATCTATCTATCTATCTATCTATCTATCTATCTATCTATCTATCTATCTATCTGTAGTGTGTGTGTGTGTGTGTGTGTGTGTGTGTGTGTGTGTGTGGGGCTGGCAGCTTGAAGTGCTGGTTGGATCCCCTTCTCTGCCTCTTTACTAATGTACCACCCACCCTTCTCCTCGCTCGCCCACTCACCCGCTCGTCACTGTGAACCGCTTTCCCGCTCGTCACAGTGAACAATAATTTTGCTGCCGGCTGCTGCAGCCTGCAGCTGCCAAATGTTTGACAGGCAGGGGTGCCAGCAGCTTAAAGAGTGGCTCCTCAGTCTGCAGTTCACCAGCCGCCACTGTAACTGGTGTGTGATGTCCCGGGAACCCTCTCTCTCTCTCTTTCCATATATTCCTCATTCTCTCTCTTTCTCCCCCCATCACTCTCTCTCCGTGTCTCTCTCTCTCTCTTTCCACCTCTATCCCGATGTATTTTTCTCTCTCTCCCAATGTTTTGGTCTCTCTCTCACTATGCCTCTCTCTCTTTCTCCCCACGACCTCCCTCCCTATGCCTCCATCTCTCTCTCTCTCTCTCTCGCAAACTCTTTCTCTCTCTGTCTTTGTCTCCCTCTCCCCATGCCTCTTTCTCTTCCCGGCTTGGGTTTTGACATAATATATATAATATTATATGTGTTAAATGAAAAAAATAATAATAATTAAAAAAAAAAAATATATATATATATAAACAGTAAATAATTGGCACTTTAGGTCTATAAAGCAAATGCGGTGCCCTTCTCTAATACCATATGCAAAATAAGGTTCCATGGAGGTAGCTTGCATATCCCCTAAACAGCTGAAATAGGAACCAAGTGGCACTCGTCGTTTTTATTTTTTATTAGAAAATATGTCTACACGTTAACAAATAGTTTGAATACACGTTATTGCTATTGAAAAAAGCCTGGTTCCTATTAGTGATGAGCGGGTTCGGTTCCTCGGAATCCGAACCCGCCCGAACTTCAGGTTTTTTTACACGGGGCCGAGCGACTCGGATCTTCCCGCCTTGCTCGGTTAACCCGAGCGCGCCCGAACGTCATCATCCCGCTGTCGGATTCTCGCGAGGCTCGGATTCTATCGCGAGACTCGGATTCTATATAAGGAGCCGCGCGTCGCCGCCATTTTCACACGTGCATTGAGATTGATAGGGATAGGACGTGGCTGGCGTCCTCTCCGTTTAGACTAGAGTACTAGAGAGAGACACAAATTTTGGGGAGCATATTATTAGGAGGAGTACTACTTGCTGCTGATAGTGTGACCAGTGACCACCAGTTTAATTAATCCGTTCTCTGCCTGAAAAAAAACGATACACAGTGTGACACAGTCACATACCATATCTGTGCTCAGCCCAGTGTGCTGCATCATATGTAATACTGTATATCATTATCTGACTGTGCTGAGTGCTCACTGCTCACACAGCCTAATTGTGGGGGAGACTGGGGAGCAGTTATAGCAGGAGTACATATTTTAAGTACAGTGAGTGCACACTTTTGCTGCCAGAGTGCCACTGCCAGTGTGACTGACCAGTGACCACTGACCACCAGTATTGTGATTGTCTGCTGACCACCAGTATATTGTGATTGTCTGCCTGAAAAAGTTAAACACTCGTCGTGTGGTGTTTTTATAAACGCATTCTGCAGACAGTGTCCAGCAGGTCCGTCATTACATAATATATACCTGTCCGGCTGCAGTACTAGTGTGATATATATATATTTTAATTTTATCTCATTATCATCCAGTCTATATAGCAGCAGACACAGTACGGTAGTCCACGGCTGTAGCTACCTCTGTGTCGGCAGTCGCTCGTCCATCCATAATTGTATACCACCTACCCGTGTTTTTTTTTTTTTTCCTATCTTCTTGATACTAGTAGCTTACTTTAGGAGTCTGCAGTGCTGAGTCTGACAGACAGTGTCCAGCAGGTCCGTCATTACATAATATATACCTGTCCGGCTGCAGTACTAGTGTGATATATATATATATTTTAATTTTATCTCATTATCATCCAGTCTATATTAGCAGCAGACACAGTACGGTAGTCCACGGCTGTAGCTACCTCTGTGTCGGCAGTCGCTCGTCCATCCATAATTGTATACCACCTACCCGTGGTTTTTTTTCTTTCTATCTTCTTGATACTAGTAGCTTACTTTAGGAGTCTGCAGTGCTGACAGACAGTGTCCAGCAGGTCCGTCATTACATAATATATACCTGTCCGGCTGCAGTACTAGTGTGATATATATATATATTTTAATTTTATCTCATTATCATCCAGTCTATATTAGCAGCAGACACAGTACGGTAGTCCACGGCTGTAGCTACCTCTGTGTCGGCAGTCGCTCGTCCATCCATAATTGTATACCACCTATCCGTGGTTTTTTTTTTCTATCTTCTTGATACTAGTAGCTTACTTTAGGAGTCTGCAGTGCTGACAGACAGTGTCCAGCAGGTCCGTCATTACATAATATATACCTGTCCGGCTGCAGTACTAGTGTGATATATATATATATTTTAATTTTATCTCATTATCATCCAGTCTATATTAGCAGCAGACACAGTACGGTAGTCCACGGCTGTAGCTACCTCTGTGTTGGCAGTCGCTCGTCCATCCATAATTGTATACCACCTACCCGTGGTTTTTTTTTTTCTATCTTCTTGATACTAGTAGCTTACTTTAGGAGTCTGCAGTGCTGAGTCTGACAGACAGTGTCCAGCAGGTCCGTCATTACATAATATATACCTGTCCGGCTGCAGTACTAGTGTGATATATATATATTTTAATTTTATCTCATTATCATCCAGTCTATATTAGCAGCAGACACAGTACGGTAGTCCACGGCTGTAGCTACCTCTGTGTCGGCAGTCGCTCGTCCATCCATAATTGTATACCACCTACCCGTGGTTTTTTTTTTCTATCTTCTTGATACTAGTAACTTACTTTAGGAGTCTGCAGTGCTGACAGACAGTGTCCAGCAGGTCCGTCATTACATAATATATACCTGTCCGGCTGCTGTACTAGTGTGATATATATATATATATATATTTTAATTTTATCTCATTATCATCCAGTCTATATTAGCAGCAGACACAGTACGGTAGTCCACGGCTGTAGCTACCTCTGTGTCGGCAGTCGCTCGTCATCCATAAGTATACTAGTATCCATCCATCTCCATTGTTTACCTGAGGTGCCTTTTAGTTGTGCCTATTAAAATATGGAGAACAAAAATGTTGAGGTTCCAAAAATAGGGAAAGATCAAGATCGACTTCCACCTCGTGCTGAAGCTGCTGCCACTAGTCATGGCTGAGACGATGAAATGCCAGCAACGTCGTCTGCCAAGGCCGATGCCCAATGTCATAGTACAGAGCATGTAAAATCCAAAACACCAAATATCAGTAAAAAAAGGACTAAAAAATCTAAAATAAAATTGTCGGAGGAGAAGCGTAAACTTGCCAATATGCCATTTACCACACGGAGTGGCAAGGAACGGCTGAGGCCCTGGCCTATGTTCATGGCTAGTGTTTCAGCTTCACATGAGGATGGAAGCACTCAGCCTCTCGCTAGAAAAATGAAAAGACTCAAGCTGGCAAAAGCACAGCAAAGAACTGTGCGTTCTTCGAAATCCCAAATCCACAAGGAGAGTCCAATTGTGTCGGTTGCGATGCCTGACCTTCCCAACACTGGACGTGAAGAGCATGCGCCTTCCACCATTTGCACGCCCCCTGCAAGTGCTGGAAGGAGCACCCGCAGTCCAGTTCCTGATAGTCAGATTGAAGATGTCAGTGTGGAAGTACACCAGGATGAGGAGGATATGGGTGTTGCTGGCGCTGGGGAGGAAATTGACAAGGAGGATTCTGATGGTGAGGTGGTTTGTTTAAGTCAGGCACCCGGGGAGACACCTGTTGTCCGTGGGAGGAATAGGGCCATTGACATGCCTGGTGAAAATACCAAAAAAATCAGCTCTTCGGTGTGGAAGTATTTCAACAGAAATGCGGACAACATTTGTCAAGCCGTGTGCTGCCTTTGTCAAGCTGTAATAAGTAGGGGTAAGGACGTTAACCACCTCGGAACATCCTCCCTTATACGTCACCTGCAGCGCATTCATAATAAGTCAGTGACAAGTTCAAAAACTTTGGGCGACAGCGGAAGCAGTCCACTGACCAGTAAATCCCTTCCTCTTGTAACCAAGCTCACACAAACCACCCCACCAACTCCCTCAGTGTCAATTTCCTCCTTCCCCAGGAATGCCAATAGTCCTGCAGGCCATGTCACTGGCAATTCTGACGAGTCCTCTCCTGCCTGGGATTCCTCCGATGCATCCTTGCGTGTAACGCCTACTGCTGCTGGCGCTGCTGTTGTTGCTGCTGGGAGTCGATGGTCATCCCAGAGGGGAAGTCGTAAGACCACTTTTAGTACTTCCACCAAGCAATTGACTGTCCAACAGTCCTTTGCGAGGAAGATGAAATATCACAGCAGTCATCCTGCTGCAAAGCGGATAACTGCGGCCTTGGCATCCTGGGTGGTGAGAAACGTGGTTCCGGTATCCATCATTACTGCAGAGGCTACTAGAGACTTGTTGGAGGTACTGTGTCCTCGGTACCAAATACCATCTAGGTTCCATTTCTTTAGGCAGGCGATACCGAAAATGTACACAGACCTCAGAAAAAGAGTCACCAGTGTCCTAAAAAATGCAGCTGTACCCAATGTCCACTTAACCACGGACATGTGGACAAGTGGAGCAGGGCAGGGTCAGGACTATATGACTGTGACAGCCCACTGGGTAGATGTATGTACTCCCGCCGCAAGAACAGCATTGGCGGCACCAGTAGCAGCATCTCGCAAACGCCAACTCTTTCCTAGGCAGGCTACGCTTTGTATCACCGGTTTCCAGAATACGCACACAGCTGAAAACCTCTTACGGCAACTGAGGAAGATCATCGCGGAATGGCTTACCCCAATTGGACTCTCCTGTGGATTTGTGGCATCGGACAACGCCAGCAATATTGTGTGTGCATTAAATATGGGCAAATTCCAGCACGTCCCATGTTTTGCACATACCTTGAATTTGGTGGTGCAGAATTATTTAAAAAACGAGAGGGGCGTGCAAGAGATGCTGTCGGTGGCCAGAAGAATTGCGGGACACTTTCGGCATACAGGCACCACGTACAGAAGACTGGAGCACCACCAAAAACGCCTGAACCTGCCCTGCCATCATCTGAAGCAAGAAGTGGTAACGAGGTGGAATTCAACCCTATATATGCTTCAGAGGTTGGAGGAGCAGCAAAAGGCCATTCAAGCCTATACAATTGAGCACGATATAGGAGGTGGAATGCACCTGTCTCAAGCGCAGTGGAGAATGATTTCAACGTTGTGCAAGGTTCTGCTGCCCTTTGAACTTGCCACACGTGAAGTCAGTTCAGACACTGCCAGCCTGAGTCAGGTCATTCCCCTCATCAGGCTTTTGCAGAAGAAGCTGGAGACATTGAAGGAGGAGCTAACACAGAGCGATTCCGCTAGGCATGTGGGACTTGTGGATGGAGCCCTTAATTCGCTTAACAAGGATTCACGGGTGGTCAATCTGTTGAAATCAGAGCACTACATTTTGGCCACCGTGCTCGATCCTAGATTTAAAACCTACCTTGGATCTCTCTTTCCGGCAGACACAAGTCTGCTGGGGTTCAAAGCACCTGCTGGTGAGAAAATTGTCAAGTCAAGCGGAACGCGACCTGTCAACATCTCCTCCTTCACATTCTCCCGCAACTGGGGGTGCGAGGAAAAGGCTCAGAATTCCGAGCCCACCCGCTGGCGGTGATGCAGGGCAGTCTGGAGCGACTGCTGATGCTGACATCTGGTCCGGACTGAAGGACCTGCCAACGATTACGGACATGTCGTCTACTGTCACTGCATATGATTCTCTCCCCATTGAAAGAATGGTGGAGGATTATATGAGTGACCGCATCCAAGTAGGCACGTCAGACAGTCCGTACTTATACTGGCAGGAAAAAGAGGCAATTTGGAGGCCCTTGCACAAACTGGCTTTATTCTACCTAAGTTGCCCTCCCACAAGTGTGTACTCCGAAAGAGTGTTTAGTGCCGCCGCTCACCTTGTCAGCAATCGGCGTACGAGGTTACATCCAGAAAATGTGGAGAAGATGATGTTCATTAAAATGAATTATAATCAATTCCTCCGTGGAGACAGTGACCAGCAGCAATTGCCTCCACAAAGTACACAGGGAGCTGAGATGGTGGATTCCAGTGGGGACGAATTGATAATCTGTGAGGAGGGGGATGTACACGGTGATATATCGGAGGATGATGATGAGGTGGACATCTTGCCTCTGTAGAGCCAGTTTGTGCAAGGAGAGATTAATTGCTTCTTTTTTGGTGGGGGTCCAAACCAACCCGTCATTTCAGTCACAGTCGTGTGGCAGACCCTGTCACTGAAATGATGGGTTGGTTAAAGTGTGCATGTCCTGTTTATACAACATAAGGGTGGGTGGGAGGGCCCAAGGACAATTCCATCTTGCACCTCTTTTTTCTTTAATTTTTCTTTGCGTCATGTGCTGTTTGGGGAGTATTTTTTTGAAGGGCCATCCTGCGTGACACTGCAGTGCTACTCCTAGATGGGCCAGGTGTTTGTGTCGGCCACTAGGGTCGCTTATCTTACTCACACAGCTACCTCATTGCGCCTCTTTTTTTCTTTGCATCATGTGCTGTTTGGGGAGTGTTTTTTGGAAGGGCCATCCTGCGTGACACTGCAGTGCCACTCCTAGATGGGCCAGGTGTTTGTGTCGGCCACTAGGGTCGCTTAGCTTACTCACACAGCTACCTCATTGCGCCTCTTTTTTTCTTTGCGTCATGTGCTGTTTGGGGAGTGTTTTTTGGAAGGGCCATCCTGCGTGACACTGCAGTGCCACTCCTAGATGGGCCAGGTGTTTGTGTCGGCCACTAGGGTCGCTTAGCTTACTCACACAGCTACCTCATTGCGCCTCTTTTTTTCTTTGTGTCATGTGCTGTTTGGGGAGTGTTTTTTGGAAGGGCCATCCTGCGTGACACTGCAGTGCCACTCCTAGATGGGCCAGGTGTTTGTGTCGGCCACTAGGGTCGCTTAGCTTAGTCATCCAGCGACCTCGGTGCAAATTTTAGGACTAAAAATAATATTGTGAGGTGTGAGGTGTTCAGAATAGACTGAAAATGAGTGGAAATTATGGTTTTTGAGGTTAATAATACTTTGGGATCAAAATGACCCCCAAATTCTATGATTTAAGCTGTTTTTTAGGGTTTTTTGAAAAAAACACCCGAATCCAAAACACACCCGAATCCGACAAAAAAAATTCGGTGAGGTTTTGCCAAAACGCGGTCGAACCCAAAACACGGTCGCGGAACCGAACCCAAAACCAAAACACAACACCCGAAAAATTTCAAGTGCACATCTCTAGTTCCTATGTGTATAAGGGAAACTACTATTTGAATTGAAGGTACTGTTGTGTGGCACCGTCCCTTCCTTGTGAGACAACACCCCTTTTTTGTGGTGCCTTTGGCGCGCCTTGTCCCCTTTTCAGTTATGGGAAGGCGCAAAATTATAGTTTGCAGGTGGGCGCTGAACACCTTAGCACCGGCCCTGACGAGAAGCAAGGTGTATCCATTGGCTCAACACCCTAGTCCCTTGGGGACTTAGTGAGCAATTAAGTCTACATTGCTTTATTAAATAAGTGCCTATAATGTTCTGTTGTATTCTTTATGTATATTGCGCATATTCATGTCTGCTAATATTGTATACTATGTAACGAACCTGCACTAATTGTTAGTACAGGCTATTATATTTGTTATATGTATTATTGTCCACTGTCCTTTTGTTGCATTACGGTGGTGGTTATTATGTATATTTTTTTCATCCTGTTCATTTGTTTATTTATGTGTAACCCAGGTAACCGGCGTCACGATGGAGGAAGGAGCGTGCCGCACCTGTTGCGGGTGACGTCATCCAGACCCGACAAGCCACCGAGCTTGTGGGGACGGAGCATAGATGTTGGTGAAGGTATAAAGGTGTGAATTGTTATCTGCACATGTTGTTCTGACAAAAGTTAATAATAACTAAAACATTAACCTCACACACAGCGTCTGTCTCTTGGTTATTGTGGTTGTAAAGTCCCATCTGGAGTGCCGCCGTTTGGATATGGTATGATAACTTTTTGATTGGAGGGCACTGGGGCAATATTGTTTGTGTGGAGTGATAGTAACAATATAGAGATCTATCTATCTATCTATCTATCTATCTATCTATCTATCTATCTATCTATCTATCTATACACATGCAGATTGGCACTCACCCTTCCCCATATATGAAGCTCCGGTGCCCTCTGGAGACAATGACATAAGCAGAACTTCCTAGCATGCAGCGGCACTCGGAAACTGACACATGGATAGTTTAACAAATAGTAGGGCAGATGTATTAACCTGGAGTTGGCATAAGGAAGTGATAAACCAGTGTTAAATGCAAGGTGATACATGCACCAGCCAATCAGCTCCAATATGTAAATTAACACTTAGGAGGTGATAATACATCTGCCCCAATGTCTTTAATCTATTGTGTCATATAAAGAACATCCAACGTTTCGGGGTGCTAACACCCCTTTGTCAAGATGAATAAACAAGAAGTGAAAAAAAGTACATAGTGATTACCTTTATAGGTGAAGAAGTCCCGCTGGCGGGAGGTACAGCAGAATCTGGGATAAGCACTTGCTTCCGCCCCTGCTTGCGTGTGCATCGTGACGTAGGAGCTGTCTAATACACAGCCCGTATACTGGGGGTTGCCGGGGAGACGAGGGTATCCAACGGCGCAAACGGATCACATGACCAGTGCTCCTACATCACGATGCACACGCAAGCTGGGGTGGAAGCAAGTGCTTCTCCCAGATTCTGCTGTACCTCCCGCCGGCGGGACTTCTTTACCTATAAAGGTAATCACTATGTACTTTTTTTCACTTCTGGTTTATTCACCTTGACAAAGGGGTGTTACCACCCTGAAACATTGGATGTTCTTTATATGACACAATGGATTAAATACACTATTTGTTAAACTACCCATGTGTCAGTCTCTGAGTGCCGCTGCATGCTAGAAAGTACTGCTTATATATATATATATATATATATATATATATATATATATGTAGCAAGTAGGTCCGGCACTCCAAACAGCAGGTACAATAACCGGTGTGCCTTTGCCAATGATAAATATGCAGACAATTGCAATCTGTGAGTATCAGAAAGCAGCCACGGCACTCCCGGATAGGTGAAAAAAGCATGTCTTTACTTCAACGTTTCGGTGACAGTGTTCCCCGTCTTCAGGAAGCAAACAAACCTGTTTGCTTCCTGAAGATGGGGAACACTGTCCCCGAAATGTTGAAGTAAAGACTTACTTTTTTCACTTATCCGGGAGTGCCGTACCTGCTTTCTGATACTTACAGATCGCACTTGTCTGTATATATATATATATATATATATATATATATATATATATATATAACAAATCTTTTGGCAGCACTCCCAGTCTCAGAAAGTGAAAGTCCGGTGCCCTCCCAAAACCCGTATGGCGGCGGGTCTAATGTAGCGTCCAGTCGGCGGCACTCCGGTAATACAAATACACAGAAGCAGGTTATGCAGAAACAACGTTTCGAAGATTTAATCACTTCGTCCTCAGGTTCAAACAAACACAGAAACCACATACCTTATATCCCCTTCCCATGTGCGGTGAGCTCCGGCGTGGACCCGGCGTTCAGACGCCCACAAATGACATCATCCTGCCGTCCCTCCTACCAAAAGCGTCACCCTGAAGTCAATACAAAATGCAACATGTAAAACCACAGTGAGTATGATGTTACAAAAAAACACACATAACATGAAATTAAAAACAGATGTAGCTCAGGCACAGATACAGTTATGACATGCATGGACCAACCTGAAAAATTGCCATATAAGCATAAATTGTCCAACACAAATTATTACTCCACAGTCAAGCCTACTGACACGGACCATCGTCTAATTAGACTATAAAAAACAATGCAGCCCCAATGTCTCGTTGAGACCCTTTGGGGACAGTGTTTGAAGTTCATGAATCCATTTGGACTCTTTCTGCAAAAGCCGCAAAGATCTATTGCCGCCTCTCACATTGGCTGGTACATGATCAATAATAATATATTTTAAGCATGCAATACTGTGACGTGCCAATGCAAAGTGCCGTGCCACCGGCTGATCGCTGGTTCCATTAGAGATGGCCTTTCTGATGGCCAATTTGTGGTTGGCCATGCGTTCCCTAAGTGTGCAGTCGGTTTTGCCGACATAATGTAGGCCGCAAGGGCAGCTAATTAGATAGATGATGAACTTAGTCGTGCACGTCAGTCTAAAATTGATAGTGTATTTCCTCCCACTAAAGGGGTGATTAAATGTACTCCCCGTCAACAGGGATCTGCACGTAGTGCAATTCAAACACCTAAAACAACCCTTACGTAGGGACAGAAAAGTGTTCTGTTCACTTTGCGTGGATGATAAGTTGGTCACATCAGTTTTAACCACCCAATCTCTGAGGTTTCGTCCTCTGGTGTAGGTGGGCATGATTGAGGTCTCTGACAAATTCAGATCCCTATCTGACTGAATCATGGGCCATAAGGAATTGGCAGCCTTGGCAATCACCCCACTCTTGGTATTGAAATGATTTACCCAAGGTAATCGAGAATTCATAGGTTTTGTCACTTTCTGAGCTAGCAGGGATTGACGATTCATACTAAGAGCTTTCTCTTTGGCCTCCAACAATTTGTCAAGAGGGTATCCCCTCTGCCTAAATTTGATAATCATACCATCAATCCTAGCTACCGCGTTCTCTTTCTCACTGCAGATCCTCACAGCTCATAAAAACTGTGAGTATGGTAACCCATATTTCGATGGAAGGGGGTGAAAACTAGAGAAATGAAGTAGAGTGTTGCGATCTGTACTTTTATGGTATAAGTCAGTGGATAAGATACCATTCCTACACTGTACCGATACGTCCAGAAAATTAACACTATTTCTACTCATGTCAAAGGTGAATTTGATGGGATGTCCTGACCGATTATGTATATTGATGAAATTGCTCAATTCCTCCTCTGATTGAGAGCAGATGACAAACACGTCATCTATGTACCTTAGGTACAAAATAATGGCTTCAGAGATAGAACTATCATCAAAAAAGATTTCCTGCTCTGCTACAAACATATATATGAATTTGCATACGACGGGGCCACAGGGGACCCCATCGCACACCCAGATGTCTGCAGGTAAAACCTGCCGTCAAAAATAAAATAATTAGTCAGAGTTATTTCCAACAGATCTAACACAAAGTCCACATCTGGCCCAGTGTATAGGGGATTGCCCTCAATAAGCTTACGCACTGCCAGCAACCCTGCCTCGTTGGGAATCACTGTGTAAAGACTTGAAATGTCTATGCTGCACAACACGCTATTACAAGGGATATTGCCTAACTTTTGTAAATGATTAATAAAAGAAGTCGTATCAAGCAAATATCTATTCTTATTCACAATACATGGTTGCAGCATGTGTCAAGGTACGTAGCTACTCTTTGAAGCAGCCCATTCCGGGCAGCAATGATAGGGCGCCCCGGTGGATTCTCAAGACATTTGTGAATCTTAGGCAGCGAGTATAAGATAGGGACCACAGGATGTTCCACAATTAACGCTTTCATAAGAGTGCTAGAAATGATCCCTGTCTCAACTGCCGTCTGTAATTTATTATACAGAGTTTGAGCAAAAGTACCTGTCGGGTCACCCTTCAAAACCTTGTATACAGTGAAATCATTTAATTGACGATACAATTCATCCTTATAAGTATTCAAATCCTGTATCACGATACCCCCACCTTTGTCGGCGGGGCGTATCGTGATATCAGTATAAGATGCCAAATTTCTAAGTGCTTCATATTCACTTTTGCTCAAATTATTGTAATCCTTTGAATTCATCTTAGAAACATTTCCAACAGACACAGAATGATTCAATAACCGTCCATAAGTCTTAATAGTCGCATTGTTCGAAACAGGATCAAAACTTACTGCGATTTTGTAGTTTTAATAGCTTAGGAGGCAATGAATCATGCGCATCTGATATTGAAGAACTCTTACCACCCCTGAAGTGTTCATGTAACTTTAATTGCCGGTTGAGTTTATACCTCTCCACTTCCCACTGGAAAGAGTTGAATTTTACCGTCGGAACAAAGGAAAGTCCCTTTCTCAACACCTGCAATTCAGTAGGGGTGAAGGTATGGGTAGATAAATTGAACACTATTTCTTCCGATATAGCGGAGGACGTCCCACTCTGCCGCGGCCACGTCCTTTTCCACTGGCCACCTCGGCGCGTCCACCGCCTCTGGCGGTGCCTGCATCCCGGGTCCGTGCTCCTAAAGGGGACCTGGTGGTAGAAGATGTAGCGTCAGAAGGAATGTCCGAATAACTATTAGTGTTCTTATCCGCCGATGAATCTGATTGCCAGTTGTTTGTAATTGCGTTGTCTAATGAACCGTTGTCAGTCGTTACGTGTCCCACAGGCCCAAAGATAAACCCGATTTTGTTCGTAATCGGCATTGACTTTAGCCAGTTTCTGTCGTTTGAATTGAATTAGCTCTTTGCGGTACACGGAGATTTGATTTTCAAGTTTCTTCAACCAATTACATCGTGTATCACTAATGATCGTCTCCTTATACTTTTGCTCAAAAACATTATGTCGGCAAAACCGACTGCACACTTAGGGAACGCATGGCCAACCACAAATTGGCCATCAGAAAGGCCATCTCTAATGGAACCAGCGATCAGCCGGTGGCACGGCACTTTGCATTGGCACGTCACAGTATTGCATGCTTAAAATATATTATTATTGATCATGTACCAGCCAATGTGAGAGGTGGCAATATATCTTTGCGGCTTTTGCAGAAAGAGTCCAAATGGATTCATGAACTTCAAACACTGTCCCCAAAGGGTCTCAATGAGACATTGGGGCTGCATTGTTTTTTATAGTCTAATTAGACGATGGTCCGTGTCAGTAGGCTTGACTGTGGAGTAATAATTTGTGTTGGACAATTTATGCTTATATGGCAATTTTTCAGGTTGGTCCATGCATGTCATAACTGTATCTGTGCCTGAGCTACATCTGTTTTTAATTTCATGTTATGTGTGTTTTTTTTGTAACATCATACTCACTGTGGTTTTACATGTTGCATTTTGTATTGACTTCAGGGTGACGCTTTTGGTAGGAGGGACGGCAGGATGACGCCATTTGTGGGCGTCTGAACGCCGGAGCTCACCGCACATGGGAAGGGGATATAAGGTATGTGGTTTCTGTGTTTGTTTGAACCTGAGGACGAAGTGATTAAATCTTCGAAACGTTGTTTCTGCATAACCTGCTTCTGTGTATTTGTATTACCGGAGTGCCGCCGACTGGACGCTATATATATATATATAGTGTATCTATCTATCTATCTATCTATCTATCTATCTATCTATCTATATATAGATAGTGTATATATATATATATATATATATATATATATAAATTATATAATACCGATACTGCGCTCTTTACTATATTCTTAGTACAGTTTAAAAGTAATACACTTATACAGGTTCGGCCGCTAGGTGCCCTGAAGATGGTTCTCTGCCAGAATTGGACCCTAAAGTAGTGTAAATGGTACAAATGTATCAACAGGGGCACCAATGTTAGGTATAGCTTTTGCTGTTAACTGATTATCCTTACTATAAAGTATTTTCTTGGTACAACCAAATAACCTGTCTGTGAATTTATTTAAACATATATCATAAAAGCAATACATTTTTTTAAAACTTTAGACTTTCCAGTCCTTGCTTTCTTCAATTATCAGTGTGTGCCTTATTTTGGCTAGAGATTCTTGTTGACTTCAGATAAAGCAACATGTATATCACCCAACACGTTTCGTCAATATCGACTTCATCAGGGGTGTCTTTTAAAGAGAACAGAATAAACACCTCCACAGTACAAACTTATTTTCTCTGACGTCCTAGTGGATGCTGGGAACTCCGTAAGGACCATGGGGAATAGACGGGCTCCGCAGGAGACTGGGCACTCTAAAAGAAAGATTAGGTACTATCTGGTGTGCACTGACTCCTCCCACCATGACCCTCCTCCAGACCTCAGTTAGATTTCTGTGCCCGGGCCGAGCTGGATGCACACTAGGGGCTCTCCTGAGCTCCTAGAAAGAAAGTTTATTTTAGGTTTTTTATTTTACAGTGAGACCTGCTGGCAACAGGCTCACTGCATCGAGGGACTAAGGGGAGAAGAAGCGAACCTACCTGCTTGCAGCTAGCTTGGGCTTCTTAGGCTACTGGACACCATTAGCTCCAGAGGGATCGACCGCATGGAACTGGCCTTGGTGTTCGTTCCCGGAGCTGCGCCGCCGTCCCCCTTACAGAGCCAGAAGCAAGAAGAGGTCCGGAAAATCGGCGGCAGAAGACATCAGTCTTCACCAAGGTAGCGCACAGCACTGCAGCTGTGCGCCATTGCTCCTCATGCACACTTCACACTCCGGTCACTGAGGGTGCAGGGCGCTGGGGGGGGGGGGCGCCCTGAGCTGCAATAAAAACACCTTGGCTGGCAAATATATCACAATATATAGCCCCAGAGGCTATATATGTGATAAATACCCCTGCCAGAATCCATAAAAAAGCGGGAGAAAAGTCAGTGAAAAAGGGGCGGAGCTATCTCCCTCAGCACACTGGCGCCATTTTCTCTTCACAGTGCAGCTGGAAGACAGCTCCCCAGGCTCTCCCCTGTAGTTTGCATGCTCAAAGGGTTAAAAAGAGAGGGGGGGCACTAAATTTAGGCGCAATATTGTATATACAAGCAGCTATTGGGAAAAATTCACTCAATATAGTGTTAATCCCTAAATTATATAGCGCTCTGGTGTGTGCTGGCATACTCTCTCTCTGTCTCCCCAAAGGGCTGTGTGGGGTCCTGTCCTCAGTCAGAGCATTCCCTGTGTGTGTGCGGTGTGTCGGTACGGCTGTGTCGACACGTTTGATGAGGAGGCTTATGTGATGGCAGAGCAGATGCCGATAAATGTGATGTTGCCCCCTGTGGGGCCGACACCAGAGTGGATGGATAGGTGGAAGGTATAAACCGACAGTGTCAACTCCTTACATAAAAGGCTGGATGACGTAACAGCTATGGGACAGCCGGCTTCTCAGCCCGCGCCTGCCCAGGCGTCTCAAAGGCCATCAGGGGCTCAAAAACGCCCGCTCCCTCAGATGGCAGACACAGATGTCGACACGGAGTCTGACTCCAGTGTCGACGAGGTTGAGACATATACACAATCCACTAGGAACATCCGTTACATGATCCCGGCAATAAAAAATGTGTTACACATTTCTGACATTAACCCAAGTACCACTAAAAAAGGGTTTTATATTTGGGGAGAAAAAGCAGGCAGTGTTTTGTTCCCCCATCAAATGAGTGAATGAAGTGTGAAAAAGCGTGGATTCCCCCGATAAGAAACTGGTAATTTCTAAAAAGTTACTGATGGCGTACCCTTTCCCGCCAGAGGATAAGTTACGCTGGGAGATATCCCCTAGGGTGGATAAGGCGCTCACACGTTTGTCAAAAAAGGTGGCACTGCCGTCTTAGGATACGGCCACTTTGAAGGTACCTGCTGATAAAAAGCAGGAGGCTATCCTGAAGTCTGTATTTACACACTCAGGTACTAGACTGAGACCTGCAGATAGTGCTGCTGCAGCGTGGTCTGTAACCCTGTCAAACAGGGATACTATTTTGCGAACATAAGACATCGTCTTATATATGAGGGATGCACAGAGGGATATTTTGCCGGCTGGCATCCAGAATTAATGCAATGTCCATTCTGTCAGGAGGGTATTAGAGACCCGACACTGGACAGGTGATGCTGACTTTAAAAGGCACATAGAGCCTTATAAGGGTGAGGAATTGTTTGGGGATGGTCTCTGGGACCTCGTATCCACAGCAACAGCTGGGAAGAAAATTTTTTACCTCAGGTTTCCTCACAGCCTAAGAAATCACTGTATTATCAGGTACAGTCCTTTCGGCTTCAGAAAAGCAAGCGGGTCAAAGGCGCTTCCTTTCTGCACAGAGACGAGGGAAGAGGGAAAAAGCTGCACCAGTCAGCCAGTTCCCAGAATCAAAATTCTTCCCCCGCTTCCTCTGAGTCCACCGCATGACGCGGGGGCTCCACAGGCGTAGCCAGGTACGGTGGGGGGCCGCCTCAAAAATTTCAGCGATCAGTGGGCTCGCTCACAGGTGGATCCCTGGATCCTTCAAGTAGTATCTCAGGGGTACAAGCTGGAATTCGAGGCGTCTCCCCCCCGCCGTTTCCTCAAATCTGCCTTGCCGACAACTCCCTCAGGCAGGGAGGCTGTGCTAGAGGCAATTCACAAGCTGTATTCCCAGCAGGTGATAGTCAAGGTGCCCCTACTTCAACAAGGACGGGGTTACTATTCCACACTGTTTGTGGTACCGAAACCGGACGGTTCGGTGAGACCCATTTTAAATTTGAAATCCTTGAACACATACATAAAAAAATTCAAGTTCAAGATGGAATCGCTCAGGGCGGTTATTGCAAGCCTGGAGGAGGGGGATTACATGGTATCCCTGGACATCAAGGATGCTTACCTACTTGTCCCCATTTACCATCCTCACCAGGAGTACCTCAGATTTGTGGTACAGGATTGCCATTACCAATTCCAAACACTGCCGTTTGGACTGTCCACGGCACCGAGGGTCTTTACCAAGGTAATGGCAGAAATGATGATACTCCTTCGAAAAAAGGGAGTTTTAATTATCCCGTACTTGGACGATCTCCTTATAAAGGCGAGGTCCAAGGAGCAGTTGTTGGTCGGAGTAGCACTATCTCGGGAAGTGCTACAACAGCACGAATGGATTCTATACATTCCAAAGTCACAGCTGGTTCCTACCACACGCCTACTGTTCCTGGGGATGGTTCTGGACACAGAACAGAGAAAAGTGTTTCTCCCGCAGGAGAAAGCCAATGAGCTGTCATCTCTAGTCAGAGACCTCCTGAAACCAAAACAGGTATCGGTGCATCACTGCACACGAGTCCTGGGAAAAATTGTAGCTTCTTACGAAGCAAAATTCCATTCAGCAGGTTCCATGCAAGAACCTTTCAGTGGGACCTCTTGGACAAGTGGTCGGGATCGCATCTTCAGATGCATCGGCTGATAACCCTGTCTCCAAGGACCAGGGTATCTCTACTGTGGTGGCTGCAGAGTGCTCATCTTCAAGAGGGCCGCAGATTCAGCATATAGGACTGGGTCCTGGTAACCACGGATGCCAGCCTTCGAGGCTGGGGGGCAGTTACACAGGGAAGAAATTTCCAAGGACTTTGGTCAAGTCAGGAGTCGTCCCTACACATAAATATTCTGGAACTGAGGACCATTTACAATGCCCTAAGTCTGGCAAGGCCTCTGCTTCAAAACCAGCCGGTACTGATCCAATCAGACAACATCACGGTAGTCGCCCATATAAACCGACAGGGCGGCACAAGAAGCAGGATGGCGATGGCAGAAGCCACAAGGATTCTCCGATGGGTGGAAAATCACGTCTTAGCACTGTCAGCAGTGTTCATTCCGGGAGTGGACAACTGGGAAGCAGACTTCCTCAGCAGACACGACCTACACCCGGGAGAGTGGGGACTTCATCCAGAAGTCTTCCAACTGTTGGTAAACCGTTGGGAAAGGCCACAGGTGGACATGATGGCGTCCCGCCTAAACAAAAAACTAGATATTGCGCCAGGTCAAGGGACCCTCAGGCAATAGCTGTGGACGCTCTAGTGACACTGTGGGTGTACCAGTCGGTTTATGTATTCCCTCCTCTGCCTCTCATACCAAAGGTACTGAGAATAATAAGAAAACGAGGAGTAAGAACGATACTCGTGGTTCCGGATGGGCCAAGAAGTGCTTGGTACCCAGAACTTCAAGAAATGATATCATAGGACCCATGGCCTCTACCGCTCAGACAGGATCTGCTACAGCAGGGGCCCTGTCTGTTCCAAGACTTACCGCGGCCGTGTTTGACGGCATGGCGGTTGAATTCGGGATCCTAAAGGAAAAGGGCATTCCGGAGGAAGTCATTCCTACGCTGATAAAAGCCAGGAAAGAAGTAACCGCAAACCATTATCACCGTATTTGGCGAAAATATGTTGCGTGGTGTGAGGCCAGGAAGGCCCCAACAGAGGAATTTCAGCTGGGTCGTTTTCTGCACTTCCTACAGTCAGGAGTGACTATGGGCCTAAACTTGGGTTCCATTAAGGTCCAGATTTCGGCTCTGTCGATTTTCTTCCAGAAAGAACTGGCTTCACTGCCTGGAGTTCAGACATTTGTAAAGGGAGTGCTACATATTCAGCCCCCTTTTGTGCCTCCTGTGGCACCTTGGGAACTTAACGTGGTGTTGAGTTTCTTAAAATCACATTGGTTTGAGCCACTTAAAACTGTGGATTTGAAATATCTCACGTGGAAAGCGGTCATGTTATTGGCCTTGGCTTCGGCCAGGCGTGTGTCAGAATTGGCGGCTTTGTCATGGAAAAGCCCTTATCTGATTTTCCATATGGATAGGGCAGAATTGAGGACTCGTCCCCAGTTTCTCCCTAAGGTGGTATCAGCTTTTCACTTGAACCAACCTATTGTAGTGCCTGCGGCTACTAGGGACTTGGAAGATTCCAAGTTACTGGACGTAGTCAGGGCCTTAAAAATTTATATTTCCAGGACGGCTGGAGTCCGGAAAACTGACTCGCTTTTTATCCTGTAGGCACCCAACAAAATAGGTGCTCCTGCTTCTAAGCAGACTATTGCTCGCTGAATTTGTAGCAGAATTCAGCTGGAGCATTCTGCGGCTGGATTGCCGCATCCTAAATCAGTTCAAGCCCATTCCACGAGGAAAGTGGGCTCATCTTGGGTGGCTGCCCGAGGGGTCTCGGCTTTACAACTTTGCCGAGCTGCAACTTGGTCAGGGGCAAACACGTTTGCTAAATTCTACAAATTTGATACCCTGGCTAAGGAGGACCTTGAGTTCTCTCATTCGGTGCTGCAGAGTCATCCGCACTCTCTCGTCCGTTTGGGAGCTTTGGTATAATCCCCATGGTCCTTACGGAGTTCCCAGCATCCACTAGGACGTCAGAGAAAATAAGATTTTACTCACCGGTAAATCTATTTCTCGTAGTCCGTAGTGGATGCTGGGCGCCCATCCCAAGTGCGGATTGTCTGCAATACTTGTATGTAGTTATTGCCTAACTAAGGGTTATTGTTGAGCCATCTGTTGAGAGGCTCAGTTATATTTCATACTGTTAACTGGGTATAGTATCACGAGTTATACGGTGTGATTGGTGTGGCTGGTATGAGTCTTACCCGGGATTCAAAATCCTTCCTTATTGTGTCAGCTCTTCCGGGCACAGTATCCTAACTGAGGTCTGGAGGAGGGTCATGGTGGGAGGAGCCAGTGCACATCAGATAGTACCTAATCTTTCTTTTAGAGTGCCCAGTCTCCTGCGGAGCCCGTCTATTCCCCATGGTCCTTACGGAGTTCCCAGCATCCACTACGGACTACGAGAAATAGATTTACCGGTGAGTAAAATCTTATTTTTACGGGGGGCGTGGCTTGGAGGCTGACTGTGAAAGCTGCACTTCAGATGAGCTCCCAGGGATCTGGGAACTTTTGACTAATAAAAAGCACCAAATTCACACAAACACCTGTACCCTGTGTGATGGGCATTGTAATATAATTGAAGCAGGTGGTGAGTCGGTGCTGCGGAGTCGGAGAGCCGGTTTACTGGCTCTCGCGGACTGCGGCCTACTCACTGCCCTGAAGCCGGGGCCTCAATTTTTGTTCATCCCCGAGGCCGCATTGTTAACACCCCCCGGGACGTCTGGAGAGCCCATCACAACACCTCACCTGCTGTAGACATCTGCGGCCCCCCTGGAGTTTGGGGCTGGCTGGCGGGAGCGCACCGGGACCAGAGCGGGGTCGGACTCTGTGCTCTGAAGATCGGGCGGTGGCCATCTTGGATACGGTGAGACACGGAGGAGACGCAGAGAGGACGTCCGGCGGCCGAGCGAGCGCAGCGGGTGGCAGAGGCTCTGACGGGCTGAGTGCTCCGTCCCTTCCCCGAAGACTCTAGCCGCGGCGCCCGTCTCTCGATACTGAGGATGGACCGCTGGCCTGACCGCAGCTCCCCCCGTCCCCCCCCCCCCCCCCCGCCTGGCAGAAACACAGCGGCTCCCGCTGCAGGTGCCCCCTACATATCAGGGACCTGATAACGGGTCTCCAGGGCACCCTGAGGGTATAAATTAAGGGAAAAAAGAAAAAAAAAAACACAAAAAAGAAGAAGAATTAAAATAAATAAATAGGGGGCGTGGCCTGGATGTCCTAGAAAGTGGATGTGAATTCCACAACTCCTACTTCCCTGACCCCCTTATTGGGCCCTATCCTCTTCTTATTGCCGCCAGACTGCTTCCACTCCCTCACAGGGACCCTCTGCACCCGCTGGCACCTTCTGTGGGGGACCCGCGGAATCGGGGAGTGCTTTTAAGCACTCCTGCGGGTTGCGGCCTTCCCCCCCAGCCTAGGGCCTGAGGCTCAGGTTTGGAGCGGGGCCGGACCAGCGGACCGGGACAGACGTCACACGGGAGCCCATCACCTCTCTCCCTCCTTACTCGTGTCCCCCTGCACCACTGAAGCATAGCCGGACGACAATCTGCTCAGCGGAAGCCTCCTGTGTCTACACATTGAAGACGGCGCGGACCCCGGCGGGGGCGCCCGGAGCCCGGACTGCGGTCCCACTAGCCGGAGGGAAGCGGATTCGTGAACGGGCAATGGGGTAAGTTGAGAGGTTAACTCTCCCCGTGCCCCTTGCCCTACGACCCGTCCTCCGGTACTGCAGCGGCCCAGGGCCTTCCCTCCGATCCGGGGCCTCAAAATAGACACCTGCCTGCCCGTGACTCGCAGACCCGAAATATCTTCTTCGGAGTCCCCCACAGACACCGGAAAAACCCCTCACCCCTGCTCTTCCTACGGTCACCCACCCCCAGGCAGGCCTTGCCCCTGTTGAATGCTGGAGACCCACTAAAAA
Organism: Pseudophryne corroboree; assembly: GCF_028390025.1. Classification (NCBI taxonomy): domain Eukaryota; kingdom Metazoa; phylum Chordata; class Amphibia; order Anura; family Myobatrachidae; genus Pseudophryne; species Pseudophryne corroboree. Next base: position 340,041,686 of record NC_086444.1, on the reverse strand, counting down.
AAAAAAAAAAAAAAAAACGTCGAGGCTGACCGCACAGCCTCTTCCCATCAATACTCTCCACGTCTGCAGAGACCCTCTAACCTCTATATTTTTTTTTCCCTTGCTGTCTGGCGCCCAAACATCGCCATGCACTGCCTTGGACTTTTGTTCTCTACTACTCTACCCGGGGCCACCTGATGGCTAACTGATACCAGGCCACGGGGGGATGACCGCTCCCTAAAAGCCATGTCGCTGAATGTATCCTGCTAATCCTGACACATCTTGAGCTACTTGCAAACAACCTCCACACCGTCACTCTCTAGAATATGAGACGTGCCTCGAAATCCTCTAGACGGAGCAAAAACAACCAACCACGGCAAATCACGAGGTCTCAAGCAGACCTGAGGCCCTTCCTTCATCCCACGATATCCCCACAGATGGAAAGCCGTTCCTCTCCCCGCTCCCAGACCTCCCCCTCTGCTTCTCCGACTTCGATTCCAGCTGACGAGATGGCTGATCCTTCGGTAGCTAGTAGTCGCGAGCTCCGGGATATCCTAACCTTCATGAGGTCCCTTCCCACAAAACAAGACCTTCAAGACACTATCAGGAACGAGCTCGCTTCCATCAAAAGCGACATTTCTCACCTATCCGACCGAGTGGTTACTCTGGAGGAAGACCAAGAAGCCAGTGCTTCCTGTATGTCCCAGCTGAGGGATTCTGTCCTTGCTCAGTCCAAAGAAATCCGAGCTTTACAGTCCAGAATGACGGATATCGACAACAGGGGCAGACGGAACAACATCCGAGTCCGTGGTCTCCCGGGGGAGGTTTCCCAGTCTGGCCTAGTGGACGCCCTGTCCAAGATATTCAACAAACTCTTGGGAACAAACTCTGATAATGTCATCACTTTCGACAGAGCCCACAGAGCCCTTAGACCGAGGGGCCTAGCCACTGACCGACCTCGTGACGTCATTTGCCGGCTCCATTACTTCGCCCAGAAGGAGGAGATCATGTTCAAAGCCAGGCAACTTGATAGCATTGATTTCAATGGCTGCACTATAAGCCTCTATCAAGACCTTTCCTGGTACACACTGCAGCAGCGGAAATCCCTGAAGCCCCTGACGGATGAGCTGCGGAAACGTCAGCTTCGTTACCGTTGGGGATTTCCATTTCACATTCAAGTCTGCTCCTCGGGGAAATGGTACACCCTATCTTCCCACACAGGCCTTATTCCGTTTTGTACCTCCTTAGGCCTTCCTCCATTGTCCATTCCAGACTGGGAGTTTCCTCTTCCGGATATGCCGCCTCCTAAACGGGCTTCTAACGAACAACCATGGCAAGAGGTTCGAGGTACTGGGAAGAGATCCCAGTCTATTACATCTCCTTCCAAAACCGATTAGCTGTAATGGATCCATTTGACTGATATTGCTATTTCCCTCCTACAGGATCGCCTGCTGTTAATGCAATGTTAGAGGGTCATTTTTTCCTCTCTCAAAGGATCCACAACCATGTTACATATCAATCCCTAGTTATTTACGGAGGTTTTTGATAGTTGGTTAACATTCGTGTCTGGGCTGGCCGGCGGGGGGAGGGGGCGGCGGAATTGGCTGCTGCCCTTGGCCCCCCCCCCCCCTCTGGCCGTCTCCCTTCTTATCTCTTTCTCCCTCTCCTTTTTACTGTGTCAGTTTAAATATGTTATTGTTGTTATCATGGTTCAGGTTGCGGTCCATCCCCCATTCCCCCATACAATACCCGCCTCTGGCTACATGCCGGTAGGGAGACTGACGAGTTCACGGTTCAGTCTCTCTCCTGCGGGTCTTTTGCTGATGTTATTACATTGTTTTTGTATTTCTTTCTATTCTATCTCTTTTTCCATGCTTGCTCTTCCTTCTCTCCTTCCCCCCTCCTTCCACTTCAAGGTTTCTAGGACAAAGTTCTACTTCAACCCACCATGAGTTCCCCAGGGAAGATTAAAGTGCTGTCCCTTAATGCACGAGGTCTCAACTCGCCGGAGAAGAGATCTAGCCTTTTACGTTTGTTAAGATCTGAAAGAGCAGATGTTGCATTAGTGCAGGAGACCCATTTCAAGATTGGAATCCGCAACCCCTCTATCACCAATCGCTACTTCCCAGTAGCGTTTTACAGTAACACCCCAGGTAGCAAATCCAAGGGGGTGGCTATTGTTTTCTCCAGGGACTTACGTGTCTCAGATGCTGTCATACACAGGGTGGTACCGGGAAGGTTCCTTATTTTGACCTGTAAGATCTCTGAGCAAATATTTACCTTTGCGGTGATTTACGCCCCAAACCAGGCCCAGCTATCCTTCTTTAATTCCTTCCTCCCGAAATTGGATTCTCTGTTACAAGGTATCACGGTCTTAGGTGGTGACTTTAACTGGACATTAGACCCCAATACTGACACCTCATCCCAAACCTCCAGATTTGTTGCATCTAAATACCGCCGTGTTAAACACCTACTTCACACACGGCAACTGGCCGACTCCTGGAGAACTCTTAACCCCTCAGGACGTGACTACTCCTTTTATTCACACCCTCATAAGGTTTATTCCCGCATCGACTACTTATTCCTTAGCCATAGACACCTCCCACTTCTTATAGATGCCACCATTGGCTCTATCACATGGTCTGACCATGCCCCAGTGACTTTGACCTTGACCCTCCCCCACGGCTCTCATAAACAATGGACCTGGAGACTCAATGAGTCTCTTCTATATGACACACTCTGTAAAGAAACCTTAGACAAGACTCTAGATGACTACATCGCCACAAACGTCACGGATGATGTCTCCCACCTCACTGTGTGGGAGGCGCATAAATGTGTCCTTCGCGGCAAGCTGATACAACTGGGCACCCACAAAAAGAAACAGAGGCAATCTCTGATCGTAGGACTTTTACATAAAATCCACACCCTTGAGACAGCCCACAAAGTATCACTGTCAGATGTGACCCTAGTAGAGCTATCAGAAGCCCGCTCTCAGCTGAATAAACTTCTCTCTAACAATATAATTCATTCCATCCGTAAATGTAAACAGAAGTACTACCAGTGGGGCAATAAACCTGGTCGAGTCCTGGCTCATGCTATACGAGCTCAACACTCGGCTTCATTTATTGGCTCGGTGAAAGACGCCAGAGGGACCCCCAAATTTAAATCACCTGAGATTGGGGCTTGCTTCGCACAATTCTACACTTTGCTCTACAATCTAGAGAACACTTCCCCTACTGTAGATCCCCTCCTTTTACACCAAAAAATAAGGGACTATCTAAAGTCCATCGATTACCCTGTTCTCCCACCCTCGGAGCTAAATATACTGGAAGCCCCCTTCACTACCCAAGAGTTAGACCGGGCCATCTCCTCTATGAAGTCGGGGAAAAGTCCTGGCCCTGACGGCTTCACTATAGCATACTATAAGGTGTTTAAAGATAAATTGTTTCCTCTCCTTCTCCGGGCATTCAACTCAATTACATCTGGCTCCCACTTTTCCCGTGACTCATTGGAGGCTCACGTGTCGGTTATACCGAAACAAGGCAAAGATCCTTTGGCCTGCTCCAACTACAGACCCATCTCCCTTCTCAACGTAGATCTTAAAATCTATGCAAAGATTCTGGCGAACAGACTTAATGTGCTGGTCCCTCTTCTAGTCCATAGCGACCAGGTGGGCTTTGTCCTGGGCCGAGAGGCCAGAGACAACACTACCAAAATTCTCAACCTCATTCACCTAGCTGCCCGCAGTATTACCCCTACCATCCTACTCTCCACTGACGCCGAAAAGGCATTTGATAGGGTCAGTTGGAAATTTATGGAAACTATCTTAGAGCACATAGGCTTAGGTCATAACGCACTCGCCTGGATAATGGCCCTATATGACTCCCCGACGGCAAGGGTTCGCGTAAACGGCACCCTGTCAAACCCATTCCCCATAAACAATGGCACCAGACAGGGCTGCCCACTATCTCCTTTGATCTTCGTGCTCTGCATCGAAGCATTGGCCAGGTCCATTCGGGCTAATCAGGCTATCAAAGGTTTCACCGTAGGTGATGGTGAATATAAACTTGCCTTGTTTGCCGATGACCTCCTGGCCATAATTTCACATCCCACTGACTCCCTCCCACACCTAATGAAAGAACTTGATCTATTCGGACACCTTTCCAACTTTAAAATTAATTATAATAAATCTAGTGCTCTTAACATTTCTGCTCCCGTAGACTCCGTCGCAGTCCTTAAACGCACTTTTCCTTTCGCGTGGCAATCTTCCCACATAACATACCTCGGTGTTAAATTGAGCGCTAACGACTCCCAGCTGTTCCCTTTGAATTACTTACCCCTATTGCACGCAATTCGGAATGACTACTCCAGATGGAACATGAAACTTTTATCCTGGTTCGGAAGGATAAATGTAGTTAAGATGAACACCCTCCCTAAATTATTATACTTGATGCAGACCCTCCTGATCCGCATCCCGGAGACCTGGTTTCGATCAATCTCACTCTTGATTCGACAATTTGTCTGGCAACGGAGGAGACCTAGGATTAGTAGCTCCCAATTGACAAAACCGATTGTAAGTGGCGGCCTTAAGCTTCCTGATATAAAAAATTATTATCATGCCATCCTTTTGAATAGAATTATAGATTGGACAAGATACCGTGAACTTAAACAATGGGTGAAGTTGGAAGGCCTATACATACAACAATTCCCAGAAATATTTCCCTGGCTCCCCTCCCTCCCCAAACTGCTCCTTCCCCACCCCACCATTACTCCTACACTTACTACATGGAAATCATTGCGCACACTACCTTACATCTCTTCTAAATTCAGCCCCCTGACGTCCTTCCTGGCCAACCCTGAATTTGCACCGGGAATCAACCCAGCCCACTTCTCACATTGGGCTTCAACAGGTTTGTTCAGAGTTGGCCAGATGGTGTCATCAACTGGAGTCAAACAATTCTCAGAACTCAAGGAGAGGTGGGACATCCCCCAACAGGACTTTTGGAAATTCCTGCAAATAAGACACTTCCTGACATCTAGCTCCAGACTCAAAAACGCCGCCAGAGAGATGACCCTTTTTGAGAAGCTTTGCGTTGCCGTACATGACCCGACCCACACTACTTCCACGCTTTACAAAATTGCCTGCCACTCCCAACCTACCGACACTCCATCCTTTGCTGTGGCATGGGAGAGAGACCTGGGCATCTCTCTGTCGTGTAGAGAGTACTGGTAAAAAATATGCTTAAAAACCCATACAAGCTCTGTCTGTGTCCAGGTAAGAGAGACTCAATATAAAGTTATGACGAGATGGTACAGACACCCCTCCCTCCTCCATGCTATGTACCCATCCTCGTCGGCTCTCTGTTGGCGATGCTCCTCCTCATCTGGCACCCTTTTACATATCTGGTGGACATGCTCCCTAATCCAACCCTTTTGGCGGGAAGTTATACGCATCTCTCAGATCATTCTTAAGACCCAAATCCCACATGACCCAGCATTCTGGCTTATTAACCACTCTACAATCCCAATGTCTCAACACAAACAATCCCTGCTACGACACTTAAGCAATGCAGCACGTGCGGTTATCCCGGCTAGGTGGAGATCCCACAACCCTCCTACGAGTCGTACATGGTTCACTAAACTGAATTATTTTATGAGAATGGAGGACTTGTTCCTCACATCGATAGGCAAATCTCGTGAATTCGAATCCACATGGTCCCCCTGGTTGGAATATAAGACCTCCCAGGCCTACTTAGCCACTCCCTTGGATGATAACTGAAATCTTTATTCTTTTCACTCCATTGACTTGTTAAGTGGTAACCCCCCTCCCCCCAACTTCCCTAACCCCCTCTTTCCTTCTCTTACCCTCTCCCTTTCCTACTTCTCACTTCTCTTTATTTCTATCTTATCGCCCTCGGGCGCTCCTATTCTTTTACTCTCTTATTCAATTAATCTATATAAGCATTACATGTGAAAACACTTTTACCTAATGCAGAACAACTCCATTTTCTACATCACTTGGTATATTCTACCCCTATTGCACCCATTCGTCTCTATGGAGTTGTACATTCTCCCTTAGACATCTGTATAACTAGACTTGTATTTATTACTGCACACTGTTGATATTGATGTTTTTCTACCTGTATATATATGGGTGTTTTCCATTTTTCTGTTTATACATTGAAAATCCTTAATAAAAATCTGATTAAAAAAATAAATAAAAAAATCTTATTTTTACAAGTTATTCAATGAACCAGAGGTTTGAAAACTTTTTACAAACTACCTTAAACATATATATATATTTAATAACAGTCTGAATTAATCTTAATTATTAACCGGTCCAAATGGTCGTACACTGATTTCTTCTTTTTTATCCTCCTCTTCATTCATTCTGTCATCCTGATTCCATATGTATTATGGAATCAAAATTGTATGTAGTCCAGATCCATTCGGTTTATTCTGTTCTCTTTAAAGACACCCCTGATGAAGTTGATATTGACGAAACACATTGGGTGATTTACATGTTGCTATATCTGAAGTCAGCAATAATCCCTAGTCAAAATAAGGCACACACTGATAATTGAGGAAAGCAATGTATTAATGTACTGTGCGGACTTGGAAGTCTAAAGTTTTTTTTACATTTTTTTTATTGCTTTTATGATATATGTTTAAATAAATTCACAGAATGGTTATTTGGTTGTACCAAGAAAATACTTTATAGTAAGGATAATCAGTTAACAGCAAAAGCTATACCTAACATTGGCACCCCTGTTGATACATTTGTACGATAGATTGATAGATAGATAGATAGATAGATAGATAGATAGATTTGGTGGAACTTGGAAGGAGTACAGGAAAGGTGTGAAAAATTAAAAGTGCAATTATAAAGGCAACAGACCTTTGTATCAAAAGGGTTAGGAAAAACACAAGTAAAAGGAATCCAGTGTGGTTCGCGATAGACGTAGCAAGTACTGTATTGTGAAAGCAAAAAAGATTACCTTTAGGAAATATAAGCAGACTTAAAAAAAAAATGAAGACAAAGAGGTGTATTTTGTTAGACAGAAGGAGACTAAGAAGGTAATCAATTGTGCAAAGGCAAAAGTTGAAAAGAAAATGGCCGAGTCAGTAGGTAAGGGGGGGCAAAACTTTCTTTTAGGTACTGTATACAAGCAACAGGAGACAAACAAAAGGTGGAATAATAAGACTAAAGACAGAGAGTGGGAGTCTTGTTCAGTATTCACTACTGAGAGGGGAAGGGGCCACAGTTAAGTTCACTGGTGCATTTATAATGGGAGCAGTGTGTGCAGTGCATACAGGTCCCCAGAGTCATGGGGGGCCCACACCGTACACCATGCACCCACTATTTATTTTCAATACTTACCCACCGAAGTCCTGTGGCACAGCAGCAGCACTGCAGAGATCCCAGTGTTTCACACATGCGCAGTAGGAAAATCACTGGGAAAATTGCTGCCACACCACTTTCCCATAGACCTGCGCATGTGCTCTAGACTCTGGGAAAGTGCTAGGATCTCCTAGTGACCCTAATGCTCAGAGCTACAGCACTGCTCGCTGGAGTAGAGGGGCCCAGGAAACAGCATATGGCCTCCTCCTCTCTAGATGCACCCTCGGTTAAGTTGTAGGCATATTCAGAAAAATTAAGCATAAATTAGTACATTTACACAGGAGAAGGTCCTAACAGATCTCTCAAAACTGAAAGTAGATAAATCAATGGAGCAAGATGGGATACATCCAAGCATACTAAAAGAGAATTTTATGGGTGCTGGTAGCACATTAACATAATTATTCACACAATTATTTAATTAGTCTCTAGCTACAGGAGTAATTCCAGAGAACTTTAAAAGAGCAAATGTAGTCCCACTGCACAAAAGTGGAAGCAAAGAAGAGGCAAGCAACTACCGATCAGTGACCCTTACATCATCATTAGGGAAATTGATGGAAATACTCTTAAAAGAGTAGATTATCTCAAATACAGCAACTTACAGGATCCCAAACAGCATGGATTTACTGGGGAGAGTTCATGTCAAACAAATCTTATTGACTTTTTTGACTGGATGACTAAAGTAATAGATAAAGTAGGTTGCTTATGTAGCTTATTTAGACTTTAGTAAAGCTTTCAACACTGTCCCACATCGCAGACTGTTTAATAAACTTGAAAGCATGGGATTGGATATGAAGATGATTGAATTTATAAGATCATGGTTGCAGAATAGACAACAGTAAATGAAGTACATTAACAGGAGGGAAATGTTACCAGTGAAGTACCCCAGGGATCTGTACTTGGACCACTGCATTTTAATATCTTTATTATTGACATTGCAAATGTCATTGAAGGGAAAGTATACCTTTTTGCAGATGACACAAAGGTATGCAACAGGGTAGACACACCAGGAGGGGTAAACAAATGATTGATGATCTAGATAGACTAGAAGAATAGTAAAAAGAGTGGCAATTACAGTGTAATGCCAAAAAATACAAAATCATGCACTTGAGTCTCAAAAATCTGATTGCTAAATATAATATTAATGGCACTATTCTGGAAACTACTGAGATGAAAAGGGATCTAGGAGACACTATTTCAGATGACTTAAAGGCAGGAAAGCAATATAACAAAGCAATAAGGAAGACAAGTCAGATGCTTCCTTGTACAGGGAATAGAATTAGCAGCAGAAAGAAATAAGTAATAATGCCACTGTATAAGTCATTGGTACGGCCTCATCTAGAATACTGTGTCCAGTTCTGGAGGCCATATTTTCAGAAGGATATTAATACATCAGAGACTGTACAAAGAAGGGCAACTAAAATGGCGCATGGCCTACATCACAAAACTTACCTGGAAAGACTAAAAGATCTTAACATGTATAGTTTGGAGCAGAGAAGGGAAAGGGGTGACAGAAAAGAAACTTTCAAATATATCAGGGGTTTTAACAAGGTACAGGAGGGAGACATTCTTCAAATGAAGAGAAGTACTAGAACACAAGGACATGCCCTGAAACTGGAGGAAAGTAGATTCAGAGGAAACTTGAGGAAAAATTATTTCACAGAAAGGGTAGTGGACAAGTGGAATAGCCCCCCATCAGAGGTGGTTGAGGCTAATACAGTAGAGCTATTTAAACATGCATAGGGTAGACATAAGATATCCTTACAAATAAATAAGGATCAAATGGGGTTTGAGGTAACATTATGATTAAAAAAGGGGCAGACTAGATGGGCCAAGTGGTTCTTATCTGCTGTAAAATTATCTGTCTGTCTGTCTATCTAGCTATCTCAATGGCTGTCTGTCTGTCTATCTACTGTTACTATGAGCTTGATCAGTTCAGTGCAGTTGCTGTGCAAAAATATGTTAATGCCATAGGAGGTGTGAAGACTAAGCATCAGATCATCTGTGTGAACATTGCACATTTGATGCAGACCCTGGCCTCTGATTGCCCCTGCTTTGTACAGCGCTCCATGTGGCCTCCCCTCCTCAAAACAGCAGCAGCATTAAAATCATGCTGCAGCCTAGGGAGCAATGCAACAATCATTGCATCCACTGAACGGCTAGTGATGTGCACCGGAAATTTTTCGGGTTTTGTGTTTTGGTTTTGGATTCGGTTCCGCGGCCGTGTTTTGGATTTGGACGAGTTTTGGCAAAACCTCCCTGAAATTTTTTTGTCGGATTCGGGTGTGTTTTGGATTCGGGTGTTTTTTTTACAAAAAACCCTCAAAAACAGCTTAAATCATAGAATTTGGGGGTCATTTTGATCCCATAGTATTTATTAACTTCAATAACCATAATTTCCACTCATTTTCAGTCTATTCTGAACACCTCACACCTCACAATATTATTTATAGTCCTAAAATTTGCACCGAGGTCGCTGGATGACTAAGCTAAGCGACCCAAGTGGCCGACACAAACACCTGGCCCATCTAGGAGTGGCACTGCAGTGTCAGACAGCATGGCAGATTTAAAAAATAGTCCCCAAACAGCACATGATGCAAAGAAAAAAAGAGGTGCACCAAGGTCGCTGGATGGCTAAGCTAAGCGACACAAGTGGCCGACACAAACACCTGGCCCAACTAGGAGTGGCACTGCAGTGTCAGTCAGCATGGCAGATTTAAAAAATAGTCCCCAAACAGCACATGATGCAAAGAAAAAAAGAGGTGCACCAAGGTCGCTGGATGGCTAAGCTAAGCGACACAAGTGGCCGACACAAACACCTGGCCCATCTAGGAGTGGCACTGCAGTGTCAGGCAGGATGGCAGATTTAAAAAATATTCCCCAAACAGCACATGATGCAAAGAAAAAAAGAGGTGCACCAAGGTCGCTGAATGGCTAAGCTAAGCGACACAAGTGGCCGACACAAACACCTGGCCCACCTAGGAGTGGCACTGCAGTGTCAGACAGGATGGCACTTCAAAAAAATAGTCCCCAAACAGCACATGATGCAAAGAAAAAAAGAGGTGCAATGAGGTCGCTGTGTGACTAAGCTAAGCGACCCAAGTGGCCGACACAAACACCTGGCCCATCTAGGAGTGGCACTGCAGTGTCAGGCAGGATGGCACTTCAAAAATATAGTCCCCAAACAGCACATGATGCAAAGAAAAAAAGAGGCGCAATGAGGTAGCTGTGTTACTAAGCTAAGCGACCCAAGTGGCTGACACAAACACCTGGCCCATCTAGGAGTGGCACCGCAGTTTTCTAGCGAGAGGATGAGTGCTTCCATCCTCATGTGAATCTGAACCACTAGCCATGAACATAGGCCAGGGCCTCAGCCGTTCCTTGCTACTCCGTATCGTAAATGGCATATTGGCAAGTTTACGCTTCTCCTCAGACGCTTTTAATTTTGATTTTTGGGTCATTTTACTGAACTTTTGTGTTTTGGATTTTACATGCTCTCTACTATGACATTGGGCATCAGCCTTGGCAGACGACGTTGATGGCATTTCATCATCTCGGCCATGACTAGTGGCAGCAGCTTCAGCACGAGGTGGAAGTGGATCTTGATCTTTCCCTATTTTACCCTCCACATTTTTGTTCTCCATTTTTTAATGTGTGGAATTATATGCCAGTATCAATAGCAATCGCCTACTACTATATATACTGCGCACAACTGAAATGCACCACAGGTATGGATGGATAGTATACTTGACGACACAGAGCTAGGTAGAGCAGTGGCCTACTGTACCATACTGCTATATACTATATACTGGTGGTCAGCAAACTGTGCAAAACTGAAATGCACCACAGGTATGGATGGATAGTATACTTGATGACACAGAGCTAGGTAGAGCAGTGGCCTACTGTACCGTACTGCTATATATTATATACTGGTGGTCAGCAAACTGTGCAAAACTGAAATGCACCACAGGTATGGATGGATAGTATACTTGACAACACAGAGGTAGGTAGAGTAGTGGCCTTCTGTACCGTACTGCTATATATTATATAATGGTGGTCAGCAAACTGTGCAAAACTGAAATGTACCACAGGTATGGATGGATAGTATACTTGACGACACAGAGGTAGGTAGAGCAGTGGCCTTCTGTACCGTACGCTATATATTATATACTGGTGGTCAGCAAAATTATGCACTGTACTCCTACTATATACTACAATGCAGTACAGATTTGGAGCGTTTTTCAGGCAGAGAACGTATAATACTGGTGGTCACTGGTCAGCAAAACTCTGCACTGTACTCCTCCTATATAATACTGATGTTCCCCAGTCCCCACAATAAAGCAGTGTGAGCACAGATATATGCAGCACACTGAGCACAGATATGGAGCGTTTTTCAGGCAGAGAACGTATAATACTGGTGGTCACTGGTCAGCAAAACTCTGCACTGTACTCCTCCTATATAATACTGCTGGTCCCCAGTCCCCACAATAAAGCAGTGTGAGCACAGATATATGCAGCACACTGAGCACAGATATGGAGCGTTTTTCAGGCAGAGAATGTATAATACTGGTGGTCACTGGTCAGCAAAACTCTGCACTGTACTCCTCCTATATAATACTGCTGGTCCCCAGTCCCCACAATAAAGCAGTGTGAGCACAGATATATGCAGCACACTGAGCACAGATATGGAGCGTTTTTCAGGCAGAGAACGTATAATACTGGTGGTCACTGGTCAGCAAAACTCTGCACTGTACTCCTCCTATATAATACTGCTGGTCCCCAGTCCCCACAATAAAGCAGTGTGAGCACAGATATATGCAGCACACTGAGCACAGATATGGAGCGTTTTTCAGGCAGAGAACGTATAATACTGGTGGTCACTGGTCAGCAAAACTCTTCACTGTACTCCTCCTATATAATACTGCTGGTCCCCAGTCCCCACAATAAAGCAGTGTGAGCACAGATATATGCAGCACACTGAGCACAGATATGGAGCGTTTTCAGGCAGAGAACGTATAATACTGGTGGTCACTGGTCAGCAAAACTCTGCACTGTACTCCTCCTATATAATACTGCTGGTCCCCAGTCCCCACAATAAAGCAGTGTGAGCACAGATATATGCAGCACACTGAGCACAGATATGGAGCGTTTTTCAGGCAGAGAACGTATAATACTAGTGGTCACTGGTCAGCAAAACTCTGCACTGTACTCCTCCTATATAATACTGCTGGTCCCCAGTCCCCACAATAAAGCAGTGTGAGCACAGATATATGCAGCACACTGAGCACAGATATGGAGCGTTTTTCAGGCAGAGAACGTATAATACTGGTGGTCACTGGTCAGCAAAACTCTGCACTGTACTCCTCCTATATAATACTGCTGGTCCCCAGTCCCGACAATAAAGCAGTGAGCACAGATATTTGCAGCCACCTGAATAAAACTGAGAGGACGCCAGCCACGTCCTCTCACTATCATTTCCAATGCACGAGTTAAAAATGGCGGCGACGCGCGGCTCCTTATATAGAATCCGAATCTCGTGAGAATCCGACAGCGGGATGATGACGTTCGGGTGCGCTCGGGTTAACCGAGCAAGGCGGGAAGATTCGAATCTGCCTCGGAACCGTGTAAAATGGGTGAAGTTCGGGGGGGTTCGGATTCCGACGAACCGAACCCGCTCATCACTATGAACGGCACATGCTCAGATCAGTAACAATGTGTGTACTAATTGTAAGTTGTTGGAACACTTTGTTTAACAATGATTCCAATACATTATCCAGTCTTAAGCTTTGGCTTGCAAAACTTTTGTAGCAATAAAGTGGTTAAACCAGAGAGACAGAGAGAGCATCGTATACATTCCTGCAGCCAACATCTGTGTTGTCTCTTGCCAAGAGGGAGAAACAAGAGATTGTCCGTGTCACCGATTCTGACTGGGTCATTTTCCAGTTGAAAAAAAAAAAGGCAAAAATCACTTTAAGATTCAGGAAAATCCAAATCGAATAGCTGAAAGGAAATAGAAACCCAGAAGTTAAAGATTAGCTCAACTCCCTGAATGCTGTAAGACAGCCTTTATTCTTCCCTCATTCTAAGCTTGGCTACTTTATTGGAACTAATGTAGTGTTCTGCTTGCTTCATGTTCCAGGTTAACCTGGGTATTCTTAGGAAGTATTTGGCATTAAAGTGTGATATTTTCTACAAGGAGAGATCACTTCTCCAGGGATTTTTTATGCATCATACTGAAAACTAACTTGTGCTTCAAAGACCAGAACAAAACATTGTCTCCCCTTTCAAGTTGTTGTAGTTCACCTAACCTTAGGTGGAAAGTTGAGTCTAGCTAGAACAGAAATGCTGATGGTATTAATAGTAATAATAATAATAGTTTTCATAAAAATATATTTCCTCCGCTGGATCTGTGTAAGTCTAAAATTTGAAAGTGTTAGTTAGTCATCAGCACGGGACCTGATATCCATCTGCCTAGTGACTGAAAGCATCATTGGCCTGACTAAGGCTGAGTACACACTTTTAGTATTCTTTGATCGATCGATGAACTATATATTGCTAGTATTTGACAGGTGTAAAAAAACAATATGTCTTTGTACAACGTCGTTCACAGACATAACAATTTAGCTGATCCCCGTATAACATGCATATATATCAGTACCTCTGGCTGTGTGTACAGCCAACCTTATTAAAGACACAACATAGTGGTCCCTAATTCTTCATCACAAGAAACTGGGAAATTTGTGTCAATCACAAGCGAAAACTTCAATTGTTCAAACTTATGTCTATGTTTGTAATTATACTGTATGTGAAATTGCCTTTAATAAAGTTTGGGTTTTTTGAACTACCAGTGGTTTAAGAGTGGTATCTACAGATCAGGGGTGTTACTGACTTAATGAGAAACATTTTGCAAGGTCTTTTTAATATCTGGTTCCTATGTTAAGCATTTTTAAAAAGAAGGGCACCCCCTTAAACTCTTTTGGTGGGGAGGGAAGGTGGACCTCCAAATACCCTTAACTGTTGTGTCACTATTTGTGGGCTGCTGCAAGAACATACATCTTATATATCTATGTATCTAAATGTCAGCGTCCGGAGTCTTACCGGTACGCTGGGGCCGCGGGGCTGGCTTCCTTGGCGTTGTGCGGGGAGCGGTGGAGGTGGTCTGCTGCGCCGGATCCGTGGGCAGCAGTAGCGGAGGTGAGGGGGTCCGCTCGTGGCGGCGGGACGCCGCTACAGCGGGTCGCTCTTGCTGAACCGTTGCTTGGAGACCAGGGGCAGTGAGCAATGTGGCTTTGCAAAAAGGTCTGCATTACTGGGCGCCGCCATGTTGGAGACCAAGTTTTAAGCATAGTTCCTGTTTCCTGTTTCTTCCAGCCAATCCAGGGGAAGCTCTCCCTATAAAAGGGGGCTGGTTTAGGACAGGGATGCCAGTGCTTCAAGTTACAACCCTGTTGTATGTGCTTTAGCCTGTGCTTCCAGGATTCCTGATGTATCTTGGTTCCTCCTGATCCTGCTTGGTCGGTTCTCTGTTGCTGCTGCAGCCCTGCCGTTTCTTGCCTGCTACTGCCTGTGGAAGCGCTCCTGGAAAACCCGGTCCAGTAAGACTATTTGGGCACAGTCGGCCCCGGGTCTTCTGCCTCGTCTTTCAAGCCACACTCCACAGATCTCCTTCACCAGCCACGCCTTTGTACCACTGACCACAGCCTGCAGATTATTATCTTCAAGCCTCGTTTACCACAGTCCACAGTCCTTGTCTCCAGCCACGTTTTCAACTACCATCCACAGTTCCACAGTTCATCATCTACAGTCTCATCTTTCAAATCACAGTCCGCAGTTCTTCACCTCCAGCCACGTCTTTAACCATTGTGCTTCAGCCTCAGTTCCCTACCTCAGCCCTGTACATAATAAATACTTTCCATTGACTCTCAAACCCCGCCTACGTTCTTCATTGCTCCGTGTCCCATGCGAAGGAACTATATCCAGCCCCCTCATCTGGTTCATTCATAGCCTGCTACCTCCTCGGGCAAATCTCAGCTGCCGGATCCTCAAACCCTGCCAGATGTGACAGTAAGCACTGGCCCAATGGATTCGACGGGTGATCAGGCCTCAGGAGGGGATTCAACTGCAGATATCTGGTCTCGCTTAAGTAAGCAGGAGGCCACACAATGTCAAATCGTGCAGTTCATGCAGAGTATGTCCGATCATCTCGATTCTCTCTGTGTTGCCATGACGGCACCTCAAGTATCTACAGCTGCTCCCACATTGGCACCTCCGGTCCTGCTTCCTCCTGTACCAGTACCACTTCCACATTTGCATTTGCCACCTCCCAGTAAATTTGATGGGAATCCAAAACAATGCCGCGGGTTTCTTAACCAGTGCGAAATCCAGTTCGAACTACAGTCGGCCAACTTCCCATCAGCATGAACCAAAGTAGCCTATATAATTTCTTTACTTACCGGGCAAGCGTTGGAATGGGCTTCACCTTTGTGGGAGAGGATGGATCCCATCTTATCTAACTATCCAGAATTCATGGCCACCTTTCGAAGAATCTTCGACGAACCGGGCAGGACTTCTGCCGCCTCATTGGAGATCCTGCGCCTGCGTCAGGGCACGCGTACGGTCAGTCAGTACGTGATCCAGTTTCGCACCCTTTCCTCAGAACTGAACTGGAACAAGGAGGCTCTCATTGCAGCTTTCTGGAGCGGTCTCTCCGAAAAAAGCAAAGATGACCTCGCAACTCAGGACGTACCTGATAAGTTGGATAAACTAATTTCTTTATGCAATAAGTTAGATCTGAGGTACAGAGAACGCTGTATGGAGAGGTTGCGGTCAGATCGCCCTAAGCCTAGAGTTGTTCTTCCACCAACACCATCATCACCAACTGTGGAAGAACCCATGCAGATTAATCGCTCCCACCTCTCCAATGAAGAACGTCAGAGACGGCGACAAGGGAACCTCTGCCTGTATTGTGGTGCATCTGATCACTTTGTTAAAACTTGCAGTCTACGTCCGGGAAACGCCCGCTCCTAGTTTGTGCTGGAGAGGTCAAGCTAGGAGAATTCTCAGAATTACATACCAAGAAAGAGTTTGTCCTGTTAACCCAATTGGAGCTCACTTCTTCTTCTCTTCTCATCCCTGCACTACTCGACTCCGGAGCCGCCGAAAGCTTCATTACGTCAGCTCTGGTCAAACGATCTGGAATACAAACAGTACCTTTGGATCGTACCATTTCTGTTACCGCAGTGGATGGAAGTTATATCCCAGAGGGTATTATATCCTTTCGTACTATTCCTCTCAAGATGAAGGTCGGAGTTCTCCATTCAGAAAAAATCTCTTTCCTTGTAATTCCTAAAGCCTCTCATGAACTAATCCTAGGGTTTCCATGGTTAATCAGACACAATCCCCACATAGATTGGCAAACTATGGATGTTCTCTCTTGGGGACAAGACTGCTTTCAGAACTGTTTACCTTCAGTTAGACCTCTCTGTTCTTCCAACCCTTCCAGCCTTCCTGTGGAGTACCAATCTTTTCAAGATGTTTTCAGTAAGCATGGGGCGGACACCTTGCCTCCGCATCGTACTTGGGATTGTCCCATTAAAATAGTACCCGGTAAGACTCCTCCCCGAGGTCGAATTTACCCTCTCTCACTTCCCGAGACACAGGCCATGTCGGAGTATATATACGGGAGAACTTGGAGAAAGGGTTCATCAGGTCTTCTACATCTCCGGCCGGAGCAGGGTTTTTCTTCATCAAAAAGAAGGATGGGGGGTTGCGGCCCTGTATTGACTATAGAGGTCTCAATGACATAACAATTAAGAACAGATATCCGTTACCTCTGATTCCAGAACTGTTCGACCGTGTTAAAGGAGCTACTGTATTTACTAAGTTGGACTTACGGGGGGCCTACAATCTTATACGTATTCACCCAGGGGACGAATGGAAGACGGCATTTAATACCCGTGACAGCCATTACGAATACCTGGTAATGCCTTTTGGCCTATGCAACGCCCCAGCCGTCTTTCAAGAGTTCGTTAACGAAATCTTCAGAGATCTCCTCTATGACTGCTTGGTAGTGTATCTGGATGACATCCTCATTTTTTCTAGGGATCTGAAGACCGACCGGGAACAAGTCAAAGAAGTGTTAACTCGTTTACGAAGGAATCAGTTATTCTGTAAGTTAGAGAAGTGCACCTTTGAAGTACCTACGATTCCATTCCTCGGTTACATTCTTTCAGGGCAGAGGTTACAGATGGACCCCGCTAAAGTCCAGGCGATTCAGGATTGGGCACTTCCAGCTACCCTTAAAGGAATTCAACGTTTCCTGGGGTTTGCTAACTTCTACCGAAGATTCATTCAAAATTATTCTTCTGTCAACCCGATCTCAGCCGTCCGTTCTTGGTGGAGGTTGATGCCTCTACTGTAGGAGTAGGAGCAGTATTATCCCAGCTTTTCGAGGACAAGAAGGTCCATCCTTGTGCATTCTTCTCGCGAAGATTCTCCCCCGCTGAACAGAATTACGCTATTGGGGAACAGGAATTACTGGCAATTAAGTTGGCCTTTGAGGAGTGGAGGTATTTGTTGGAGGGAGCTCAGCATCCAATTTCGGTGACCACGGATCACAAGAACCTCCTGTATCTACAGTCAGCCCGGTGTCTGAACCCACGCCAAGCAAGATGGGCACTCTTCTTTACCCGTTTTAATTTTAAACTCAGTTACAGACCAGGTTCCCTCAACAAAAAGGCAGATGCATTATCTCGCTCCCTAAGTTCAGAAGAACCCTCTGACCGTTCAAAAGAGCAATTTATCCTGGAATCCATCTCTTTTTCTGCAACTAATACCTCTCCACTTCCTCCTCCAGGAAAGATCTTCGTTGCACCAAATCTTCGCAAGAAACTTCTTACATGGGCTCACTCCTCCTCCTTCATGGGCCATGCGGGCGGTCATAAGACACTTAAATTCATTCAACGCTCCTACTGGTGGCCTCATCTCAGGACTGACGTTCAGGAATTCGTTGCTGCCTGTCCAAAATGTGCCCAGCATAAAAGTCCCAAAGGTCCACAAGCCGGGTTACTCCATCCTTTGCCGGTACCACTAAGACCATGGACGCATATTTCTATGGACTTTATTACAGATTTACCTATGTCTGGTGGGCGGAACACCGTATGGGTCATAGTTGACCGATTCTCTAAAATGGCACACGTTGTTCCTCTGGTTAATCTTCCATCTGCATCCCAGTTGGCAAAATTGTTTATAGCAGAGATCTTTCGACTCCATGGTCTACCCCAGGAGATCGTGTCTGATAGAGGTCCTCAATTTGTGGCCAGGGTTTGGAGATCCCTATGTTCTGCTCTTGGCGTGAAATTAAACTTCTCCTCAGGATATCATCCTCAAACGGATGGTCAAACAGAGAGAGTGAACCAGGATCTGGAGACTTTTCTGCGTTTATTCATGTCCTCCTCACAGGACGACTGGCTGGACTTCCTCCCGTTCGCAGAATTTGCCCATAACAATCTTTATCACTCTGCCACAAAATCTTCTCCATTCTTAATTAATTATGGTTACCATCCAAGAGTTCCTGACTTCCAACTTCTGCCTACGCTCGAGGTTCCGGCCGCAGAGTCAACACTTCGTCAATTTACTGAAGCCTGGAAACAAGTTCACAAGACTTTGCTCAAGACATCCAAGAGATATAAGACCTATGCAGATCTGAAACGAAAAGCAGTACCAAGCCTTAAGGTAGGAGATCGGGTTTGGGTTTCCACACGTAACCTAAGATTAAAGGTTCCTACAAAAAAGTTTGCTCCCAGATTTATCGGGCCTTACCCAATCGAAAGAGTGTTGAATCCTGTGGCTTACAAAGTGAAATTGCCTCCGCAGTTAAGAATTCCTAATGCATTTCATATTTCTCTCTTAAAACCACTGGTACTTAATCGGTTCAGAGCCGCTCTGCCTAAATCACCCAAGATCCAATCAGCACATGGAGATGAATTTGAGATTCACAAGATCCTCGATTCTCGCAGACGTTATGGTCACATCCAGTACCTTGTTGATTGGAAAGGGTATGGGCCAGAGGAGACATCTTGGGTAGATGCAGAGGATGTCCATGCTCCAAGACTTCTTCGGACATTTCATGCCAAGTTTCCAACTAAACCACATAGGTGTCCGGAGTCCACCCGCAAAAGGGGGGGTACTGTCAGCGTCCGGAGTCTTACCGGTACGCTGGGGCCGCGGGGCTGGCTTCCTTGGCGTTGTGCGGGCAGCGGCGGAGGTGGGCTGCTGTGCCGGATCCGTGGGCAGCAGTAGCGGAGGTGAGGGGGTCCGCTCGTGGCGGCGGGACGCCGCTACAGCGGGTCGCTCTTGCTGAACCGTTGCTTGGAGACCAGGGGCAGTGAGCAATGTGGCTTTGCAAAAAGGTCTGCATTACTGGGCGCCGCCATGTTGGAGACCAAGTTTTAAGCATAGTTCCTGTTTCCTGTTTCTTCCAGCCAATCCAGGGGAAGCTCTCCCTATAAAAGGGGGCTGGTTTAGGACAGGGATGCCAGTGCTTCAAGTTACAACCCTGTTGTAGGTGCTTTAGCCTGTGCTCCCAGGATTCCTGCTGTATCTTGGTTCCTCCTGATCCTGCTTGGTCGGTTCTCTGTTGCTGCTGCAGCCCTGCCGTTTCTTGCCTGCTACTGCCTGTGGAAGCGCTCCTGGAAAACCCGGTCCAGTAAGACTCTTTGGGCACAGTCGGCCCCGGGTCTTCTGCCTCGTCTTTCAAGCCACACTCCACAGATCTCCTTCACCAGCCACGCCTTTGTACCACTGACCACAGCCTGCAGATTATTATCTTCAAGCCTCGTTTACCACAGTCCACAGTCCTTGTCTCCAGCCACGTTTTCAACTACCATCCACAGTTCCACAGTTCATCATCTACAGTCTCGTCTTTCAAATCACAGTCCGCAGTTCTTCACCTCCAGCCACGTCTTTAACCATTGTGCTTCAGCCTCAGTTCCCTACCTCAGCCCTGTACATAATAAATACTTTCCATTGACTCTCAAACCCCGCCTACGTTCTTCATTGCTCCATGTCCCATGCGAAGGAACTATATCCAGCTCCCTCATCTGGTTCATTCATAGCCTGCTACCTCCTCGGGCAAATCTCAGCTGCCGGATCCTCAAACCCTGCCAGACGTGACACTATTTATATATATATATATATATATATATATATATATGTATATATATATATATCACAGAGGTTCTGCACTCACAATAAAAAATAACGAGGTTTAGTTCATATATTTGATCAATAAATTTAAGCTTGCAGTCCCCATCAAGGGACCCTATTTTCTGCAAGTCCTACTTTAGTGATGGTGGCTGCATCTATATATGAACTACACTGTGCATATATATATATATATATATAAATATATATATATATATATATATATATATATTTACTATTATTTTCAAAGTAGCAAGAAATGTCCAGTAACGTATGTGTGAGGTGGGCTATCTTTTAGGGCATGTACCAATCATGGGTGCCATCTTGAAATTGCCCATCTTGAATCTAAGTCAGTTTTCCAATTTCCCATTTTATTCAGAGTTTTTGAAACAAAAGGGTGCACTGTGACTTTTGACTCACCCTGTATATATACAAACAAATGCAAAACATCCTTCAAAAGCCACCACTACTTGGACTGCATCCCAACTACAAATGTATGTTCACTTCTAATATTCACCAATCCTCACTGACTCGGGAAACTGTACAATCACTTTCTGCAAAAAACAAAACCACTGTAATGACATTTTTAATCGGACCCTACAAATTCCAGAAAAAACAATTTAGCACCAAGAAGCATAGATAATGAAGGAACACTGACTTGCTGTTTGCTAACACTGTGTACCACTATTTACCCATCCACACTATGGCCTGGCTGGCAACATCCCCCATTAATCCTTGTTTTCCTAATCCTTTATTCTGTCCCCTGGTACCACCTCTATCCTTCTCTCCCAGTCTGCTACATCTCATCATCTCTCCTCTCCTCTGTCTCCCATCCTCCCCTCTGCTTCCCTTCCCCTCCTCTTCTGTTTCCCCATTGCAATCTACTTCTGCCCCCTCACAGGCTCTCTACCCCACTACTCAACCCTGCTCTCTCCCTCCTCTGCCTGTCACCTCACCTCTCCTCCACTACTATCATTCTACACTCCCTCCATGCCTCTCTCCTGCAGTCTCCCTTCCTAGCCAAGGACCCAGCACCATCATTACACCCTCTATATCCCTTCCTTCCAAATTAATCTAATGTCAATACTCCAGCAACCCTGATAATCTCATTCACATCTCTCCCACAAACTCCTACCCCCTATCCTGTGCCCTCTGGAATGCAAGATCTGTTTGCAACAAACTGGCCCCTACTCATGACCTTTTCATTACCAATTCCCTGCACCTCCTGGCCAATACAGAAACCTGGATTACTCACTATGACACCACTTCTCTTGTTGCTCTATCTGCTTTTGGGCCTCAAATTCTCACACACACCCCAACCTGGGGGTCGACCATGGTGGTAATGTTGGCATCCTTTTACCCTCTACCTACACATATCAAGTTATACCTCCAGAACTATCCCTTACATTCTCTACAATTGAGGTCCATACTATACGCCTCTACCAACCTACTAAACTTCGAGTTGCTGTCATTTACCATCCACCTGGCATTTCCTCCAAATTCCTTGACAACTTTGCTTCCTAGCTACCTCACTTCCTCTCTTCTGACATTCCCTCCATTATCCTAGGCGATTTCAACATCCCTATCAATAACCTCACAAAATCACCTGCCTCTAAACTCCTTAACCTCACCTCTTCACTTGATCTCTCCCATATGAATGGGATCTCACTGGATCTGGTTTTCAGTTTTCACTCACCGCTGCAATATTTCTGACTTCTCCAATTCCCATTTTCCCCTCTCTGACCACCACCTGATCTCTTTCAATTTATCTATCTCTGCTTCCCCATCTCTCCCTCCTAAGGCTACCGTCACTAAGCGTAACATTGAGGCTATTGACACCTCATCCCTATCCTCCCTGTTCGACTTGCTTCTCTCTCCTATTCTCTCTCACACATGCCCTGAACAAGCCACATCCCTATACAATGCATCTCTTACTTTTGCTCTTGACTCTGTCGCTCCACCAACCACTATTCACCCTCGCAGATCAACACCTCATCCCTGGCACACCAAATGCAGCAGATATCTTCAAAAATGCTCATGTACTACCGAGCGACAGTGGAGGAAATCACGCTCCAAGGCAGACTTCCTCAATTTCAAAATCATGCTTTCATCCTTCAGTCCTGCCCTTTTCATCTCTAAACAGTCATACTTCAAAATGCTCATCTCTACCCAGTCTTCCAACCCCCGGCACCTCTTTGCCACTGTCAACTCCCTCCTCTGCCCACTACCACCTCCTCTCTCTTCCTCATTGTCTG
This sequence comes from Pseudophryne corroboree, assembly GCF_028390025.1. Taxonomy (NCBI): domain Eukaryota; kingdom Metazoa; phylum Chordata; class Amphibia; order Anura; family Myobatrachidae; genus Pseudophryne; species Pseudophryne corroboree. The sequence continues at coordinate 340,018,850 of NC_086444.1, read as the reverse complement.
CTTTTGACTTTGCCACTTATTTTACATCCAAGATTGACTCTATACGTCAGGACATCACATCCCACCAGACCAGCAACCAACCACCACCCATCCCTTGCTACCCCTCCCCTTCCCTCTCACCAACTCTGACATCTTTCTCCCAAAATGTCCACCTCCTCCGCTACCGCTCTCCTTCTGCCTGTTCCCATCTTGCCCACCTTCTCAATCTCTCCCTCTCATCAGGTACTGTCTCCTCGGCCTTCAAGCATGCACTCATCTCCCCTATTCTCAAAAAGCCTTCCCTTGATCCAAACACCCTCCCCAACTATTGACCCATCTCTCTCCTCCCTTTTGCCTCCAAACCTCTTGAGTGTATTATCTATAACCGCCTCACTCCCTTTCTTTCCTCCTACTCACTCTTTGACCCATTCCAGTCTGGTCTCTCCACCCCACTGAAACTGCCCTCACAAAAGTGTGCAATGACCTCCATGCAGCCAAATCTAAGGGCCACTAATCTCCGCTTATTCTTCTTGACTTCTCTGCTGCTTTTGACACTGTGGACCACCCTCTCCTGCAAATCCTTCACTCTCGTGGTCTGCATGATACTGCCCTCTCCTGGCTGTCCTCCTACCTCTCTGATTATTCCTTATCTGTCTCCTCTCATGACACTACCTTCCCCCACTTCCTCTAACTGTTGGTGACCCCCAAGGTTCTGTTCTTGGTCCTCTCCTTTTTTCTCTATATATGTACTCTTTAGGTGAACTCATTAGTTCTTTTAACTTCCAGTATCTCCTCTATGCTGATGACACTCAAATCTACCTTTCCTCACCTGATCTCACCCCGGCTCTCCTCACTTGTACCTCCAACTGCCTCTCTGCTATCTCCTCCTGGATGTCCCAGCACTTTCTTAAACTCAACATGTCCAAGACTGAGGTGATCCTCTTCCCACCCTCCCGCACAACCTCACCTTCCACAATCTCATTATCCATTGATGGCACGACTATCTCCTCTAGCCCCCAAGTATGCTGTCTTGGCATAATCCTTGACTCCTCCCTCTTCTTTAAACCACACATTTAGCACCTCTCACAAACTTGTCATTTTCATCTCAAAAACATTTCCAGGATCAGACCCTTTCTCGCCATTATCCACTCACTGATTATTTCCAGTCTGGATTACTGTAATCTCCTCCTAACTGGCCTCCCTGACAATTACCTCTCTCCACTCCAATCTATCCTTAATGCTGCAGCCCGGCTCATCTTCCTCACCAAACGCACTACATCCACCTCCTCTCTCCTACAAGTACTTCACTGGCTTTCCTTCCCTTTCAGAATCCAATTCAAACTTCTCACACTCGCTTACAAAGCACTCACTCACTCCTCTCCCAGTTACATCTCTGACCTTATCTCCCTTTACTCTCCCACCCGTCCACTACGCTCTGCTAATGCACACTGACTCTGCTGTCTTCTGATTACTTCCTCCCACTCCTACCTCCAAGATTTTTCACGTGATGCTCCCTTACACTGGAATTCTCTACCTCTCCCCCTCAGACTCTTCACCTCTCTACAGAACTTCAAATGGGCTCTCAAGACCCACTTCTTCACCAAACCCAGCCAAATCTCATCCTAACCCTCTGTCCCATGCTCGGTCTACCCCATCTGTGTTATGCCTGTCTGTCTGCCCCACCCCTTTAGAATGTAAGCTCTCACGAGTAGGCCCCTCTTCCAGTGGTGCAAAAATGTCTTTCATTGGCCACGCCCCATGTGGCATTTGGGTGTGGCCAAATGCCACATGGGGTGTGGCTAATGAAAATGGGGGTGTGATATACATATGGGGTGCAGATACACATATGACCCCAATAGTGCCAGATACACGTTGCCCCACAGTCCCAGATATACATTGCCCCACAGTGACAGATATACATTGCCCCACAGTGCCATATACACATTGCCCCACAGTGTCAGATACACAAATGCCCCCAGAGTGCCAGATATACATTGCCTCATAGTGCCAGATACACATTGCCCCACAGTGCCAGATACCCATTCCCCCAGAGTGCCAGATACACAAATGCCCCCAGAGTGACAGATATACATTGCCCCACAGTGCCAGATACACAAATGCCCCCACTGTGTCAGATATACATTGCCCCCCAGTGCCAGATACACAAATGCCCCCACAGTGCCAGATATTCCCCCAGTGCCAGATACATATATGCCCCCAGTACCAGATATGCCCCCCCTGCCAGATACAGAAATACCCCATTGCCAGATACACATGTCTCCACAGTGCCAGATATGCCCCCAGTGCCAGTTATGCCCCCAGTGCCAGATACAGAAATCCCCCAGTGCCAGATACACATGTCCCCCCAGTGCCAGATATGCCCCCAGTGCCAGATACAGAAATGCCCCCGCAGTGTCAGATATGCCCCCAATGCAGATACAGAAATGCCCCCAGTGCCAGATACAGAAATGCCCCCAGTGCAAGATACACATGTCCCCCCAGTGCTAGATATGCCCCCAGTGCCAGATATGCCCCCCAGTGCCAGATACAAAAATGCCCCCACAGTGTCAGATATGCCCCCAGTGCCAGATACAGAAATGCCCCCAGTGCCAGATACACATGTCCCCACAGTACCAGATATGCCCCCAGTGCCAGGTACACATGTCCTCACAGTACCCCCCTTTCCCCTGCTGCTTACCACGCTGCTGCTGTCCTGTATGTGAGGGGAGGAGAGCGCATTGTGTGCCTCAAATGCCCCTCAGGCTCTGGTGGCGGTGCGAGTGTCTATCTTCGATTAGGCGCCGATCCATGAGCCAATCAAAGCTCATGGTCCATCAACCAATCAGAAGCCGACTTGAAGGTAGACACTGAGGGGCAGGAGAGGTGCACACTGTGCTCTTCTTCCCTCATAGCAGCAGCGTGGTGAGCAGCAGCAGAGGGAATGGTGGCCAGGAGACAGGGACGTGCGGTGAGCCACTGGCAGGAGGCGATCGAGCTGCATGCGGCTCGAGAGCGACCGGTTGGCCACAGCTGGTCTAGTTGGTGAGTGCAATGAGTGGCGGCCCAGCGGCGGTAGGTACGGCGAAACCCATGGCTAAATTCTTAAGGGTATACCATACCCGCGCATACCCGCCCACTTGCACCACTGCCCACAGCAGCCGCGTTTGAATGGCGGATTAAGTCTGCCAAACTCCGATGCCCCCCGGTCTTAGTTGGAGACAAGGTGTAAACTGAGACAGGGCGAGAACAAGGGGAACCTCTAACTAAACAGAAACACTAAGTTAGGGGCTACTACAGAACACTAATGAAAGGTATGTGCGGCACGGCCGCCAAGACAAAAAGCAACAAAAGGCAATGCTGTCCACACGCCTACATGACACCGTCGTATACCGGCGAGGACAGCTAATGCGGAGACCTCTGCAGAAAACACCAGAGCCAAAACAAAGAGAATGATACGGCCAAGGCCGTAAGGCACGGCAAAGCCGCTACTCACAGCACCGGTGTAGATACATGCAGGTGGACATGAACCTCAAGGCCGCAGACACTGGCACACAAGACAGGAAAGCCGGACAGATATTAATGACAGGCTCCGGACACCAGGACTCAGGACTCTGGACTCAGGGCTACTGGATCACAGGAACACACCAGGGCAGGAAGCAGATCACAAGAAGCTGACAGGTTCTCACTGAAGGTAGGAATGTAGGTGGAACGTAGTAAACTCCAGATTCTGTCAGAACTGAGTATGCAGGATTCAACTATCAAACAGGGCCTGGACACCGATACTATATTGGACATGAAACAAACCAGGAACATACAAAACAAACTTCTATCACCAGCTCAGAACTGCAGAGCTAGCTGGGTAATAAGGGAACACGCCCCAATCTGGATGGCTAGAAGCCAGGCACAAGGTAATTGCACAAATACCTGCAGGTGAGTCTAAACACATAGAAAGCAGGCTGCAGTTACACAGACTCACCACCTGCGGCCAACAAGAGTCTTCTAAAACAAATACAATGGAAATCCTAGCATGCGAACAGAACTATAATACCAAATACATAAACGGAAAGCAAACAGGAATGAGCCACTGCCGTGGCTCATAACAGTACCCCCTCCCCTTGAGGAGGGGTCAACAGACCACAAAATACAGATTTTCCAAAACAAGGGATACATAAAAAAACCTGACACTGGAAAAAACAGACAATGACTAAAAAAAAAACAGAAACAAGCTGTGGCAACAGCTTGTAACAGTGCCCCCCCCCCTTGACGGTGGCCACTGGACACAAGACAAGGAAGAAAAAAAAAACTCTTTTTTTTAACAAGGCAAGAGTCAGCAATTTTTTATTTTTCTTCTTCTTTTTTTACATGGTTCTTGAGGTCTGACCAAAGTAATTCCCCAAACATTGTCTGAACTGATAGTACCTTCCAGCAAGGCTGGGTTCATTCCAGAGATTGTTTTTTTAACCTTGGGGGCTGAACTTTCATAAGAAGTATTGCTAGATAATAGAAAAGCACATCCCGCAGTCAAAACAATAGGCTGAGATTTTTGTGCCGAGTTTATAGTATTCGGTGGACTCTCAGCAAATAAGACGAGTGACTTAGAGGAACCTGAACCAATTTCTTTGGAACCATATCTCTTAATAACTGCATCACTGAATGCCGGGGGATCCTGAAGAATGGGATCTTCAATTTTAATTAAGTTGGACGCCCATTCAAAAGGTTCCCCTCTAAAGGAATATATCAGATGGAGCACAAAGTTCTCTGAAGTGATGCCCAAAAATGGTCTAGACAGCATAATGGTGAGGTAGTGTTTGGTGAGTGCAAGAAATTGGACTAAGTCCCCATCAAAGACTATAGATGTTGAGATGTCAAAAGAGTCAGGATCAGCTTCCTCCCCATTTGACTGACTGGAGTGCATTGCTGGGACCAGGTCACTACTGACCTTACTCGAGGCTGTGACTTTCGGAACCCCCTCTGGGGCAGTGGCCTCCAGAACCCCCTCTGGGGTAGTGGTTCCAGAATCCCCTCTGGGGCAGTGGCCTCTGGAACCCCCTCTGGGGCAGTGGCCTTAGAGTCTCTCACTGGGGTCGGCACCTCAGGCTCCATCTCTGGGGTCAGCACCTTGGGCTCCCTCTCTGGGTCGGCACCTTGGGCTCCCTCTCTGGGGTCAGCACCTCGGGCTCCCTCTTTGGGGTCGGCACCTGAGCTATTATATCCGATGCCCCTCTTCGACCCTGAGCATCGGGCACCACTCCAGGACCCCGAGCATCGGGCACCGCTCCAGGACCCAGAGCATCGGGCACCGCTCCAGGACCCCGAGCATCGGGCACCACTCCAGGACCCCGAGCATCGGGCACCACTCCAGGCCCCCAGGCATTGGGCACCACTCCAGGACCCCGGGCATCGGACACCACTCCAGGACCCCGGGCATCGGACACCACTCCAGGACCCTGGGCATTGGGCACCACTCCAGGACCCTGGGCATTGGGCACCACTCCAGGACCCTGGGCAATGGGCACCACTCCAGGACTCTGAGATTCCACTACTGGGGTTTGCAACTCTGATTCAACAGGAAAATCAAGAGATGAGAGAAACATTCAATTTTGATTCCTGAATCTATAATGGGGCTCCCTAGCCCAAGGACCCCAATTATAGGACAGAGTGCTTTTTAGTGTGGGTTTCGTGACAAGTACCTCTGCAACAGTAGAGACATGAGTAGGTCTTGAATCCTGACTCAACTTGGCCAGAGGGCTGGACTTGTCGCCACATTTTGGCTTGCGCAATTCACAGGTCTGCAGATAGTGGCCTAAACCCCCACAATATAGGCATAAATTTAAGTTTCTGTGACGCAGATGCTCCTCTTCTGAGAGCCTGGGCCGCAGAAAACTTTTAAACCTTTTTTCCCCAACCAAACCTGAGGATTCTCTTGTCACAATATTGTGAGCAAGAGTCTCTTTAGAGATAGATGAACTCTCAACAAATTCTGGCAGGATAAGCAAAATTTTGGTCATAAGGTTTTGCAGTTGCTTTAAGGATTGCTGCAAAACCTCCAGCCGTTCAGGTCTCAAGGCACCGAAAGCAGAGTTCAGGGCTGAGAGAGATGCCTGCAGGGCTTGCATAGTTGGCACAGGAGGATTTCAGGCTAGATAGACAAGAGTGGACTAGACAAGAAAAGACTGGACTGGATTCTGAACTAGACAAGACAAGACTGGACTGGATTCTGAACACTGGACTGGATTCTGAACACTGGACTGAGCCCAAAAAAGAAAAAAACGACTTCATTCAGCTTTGTTTCTTTTTTTGTAGTAGGGATGGTGATAATGTTACGTTCACTGTACTCGGTACTCAAGCAACAGGGTGGACAAGCTCCAAGTACAGGAACATAATGCAGCATCTAGCACCAAGTTCAGCAGCAACCCCTACGGAAACCCTGACTCCATTGTCTCAGCCACGTGGTCAGTCTACGCCTGCAAGACTATGTTTGCTTGGGCCTACGGCAGCCACATTTGAAGGGCAGATTAAGTCTGCTCAACTCCGATGCCCCCCGGTCTTAGTTGGTTACAAGGCATAAACTGAGACGGGCGAGAACAAGGGGAACCTCTAACTAAACAGAAACACTGAGTTAGGGGCTACTACAGAACACTAATGAAAGGTATGTGCGGCACGGCCGCCAAGACAAAAAGCAACAAAAGGCAATGCTGTCCACACGCCTACACGACACCGTCATATATCGGCGAGGACGCTAATGCGGAGACCTCCGCAGAAAACACCAGAGCCATAACAAAGAGAATGATACGGCCAAGGCCGTAAGGCATGGCAGAGCCGCTACTCACAACACCGGTGTAGATACACGCAGGTGGACAGGAACCTCAAGGCCACAGACACTGGCACACAGGACAGGAAAGCCGGACAGATATTAATGACAGGCTCTGGACACCAGGACTCAGGACTCTGGACTCAGGGCTACTGGATCACAGGAACACACCAAGGGGGTAATTCCAAGTTGATCGCAGCAGGATTTTTGATAGCAATTGGGCAAAACCATGTGCACTGCAGGGAAGGCAGATATAACATGTGCAGAAAGAGTTAGATTTGGGTGGGTTATTTTATTTCTGTGCAGGGTAAATACTGGCTGCTTTATTTTTACACTGCAAATTAGATTGCAGATTGAACACACCACACCCAAATCTAACTCTCTCTGCACATGTTATGTCTGCCTCCCCTGCAGTGCACATGGTTTTGCCCAATTGCTAACAAAAATCCTGCTGCGATCAACTTGGAATTACCCCCCAGGGCAGGAAGCAGCTCACAAGAAGCTGACAGGTTCTCACTGAAGGTAGGAATGTAGGTGGAGAGTAGTAAATCCCAGATTCTACCAGAACTGAGTATGCAGGATTCAACTATCAAACAGGGCCTGGACACCGATACTATATTGGACATGAAACAAACCAGGAACGTACAGGCATCTTTAACAAACGTCTATCACCAGCTCAGAACTGCAGAGCTAGCTGGGTAATAAGGGAACACACCCCAATCAGGATGGCTGGAAGCCAGGCACAAGGTAATTGCACAAATACCTGCAGGTAAGTCTAAACACATAGAAAACATGCTGCAGTTACACAGACTGTCCACCGGCGGCCAACAAGAGTCTTCTAAAACAAATACAATGGAAATCCTGGCATGCGAACAGAACTATAATACCAAATAAATAAACGGAAAGCAAACAGGAATGAGCCACTGCCGTGGCTCATAACAACATGTATGCATTGGCATACAATGGGGCCACATTGGATCCCTTCGCACAGCCAATGAGTTGCAGGTAGAATCTCTCATTAAAATAAAAGTAACTATGGGGGTAATTCCAAGTTGATCGCAGCAGGAATTTTGTTAGCAGTTGGGCAAAACCATGTGCACTGCAGGAGAGGCAGATTTAACATTGCAGAGAGAGTTAGATTTGGGTGTGGTGTGTTCAATCTGCAATCTAATTTGCAGTGTAAAAATAAAGGAGCCAGTATTTACCCTGCACAGAAACAAAATAACCCACCCAAATCTAACTCTTTCTGCACATGTTAAATCTGCCTCCCCTGCAGTGCACATGGTTTTGCCCAACTGCTAACAAAATTTCTGCTGCCATCAACTTGGAATTACCCCCGTTGTGTTAACGAACAATAAACAGTTAAGGACTTGCGTCACAAACTGTTATAACCCGGCGCTTTAAAAGATGCTTCTTATCAAACTGTGTTTGTTAGTTGCTGAGTAAAAACAGCTTGCTAGGCTGCAGTAATAGTAAGGACTAATAAAAGAGAAATTACTCTGCGCTCTAAAACACTTTATATAGCAAAAATGTGCAGTCTGTCATAGGAAGTAATTGACTCAGTGGGACTTAATAAAAATAAAATATTTTATCAAAAAATTATAAACAACACATGTAACATACAACAAGAAACACAATTAATAGCTATTTAGTAGCTTTTAAGCATGAGATGTTAATATGCAAATAATTGAAGAACATGCAGTAAAAACTGATTAGTTTAAAACTCTCTCAGGTGGTTCAAATAATTATATCACTGGCGTTCCAGTGTGTAGATAAAAATAATTGTCCCGCAAGAAAAATGTTCACAGTAACGTTAGTGCGTTAGTGGCATGCAGTCTGTTATATTTACCCACGTGCTGGTTCCTGAGTTTATTGCTGTCAGGGTCCCTTTATCAATAGATTACACGTAGTGTAGGTAGTGCGCTGTAATATTGCAGCCTGTGTAGCACCAAGTGCCGTCAGCCCCGCTGGGAGACACTGCACGTCTCCGTGAAGAATGGTGAGCGCTGACCGCTAGTAATCTGTGCCAGCAATCTCACTGCGGCTGGTATGTTCGAGACCTCACAGCGGAGGTCAGGCAGGGATAAGCCGGCGGGCAGCGGAAAGTTTTAAACTAATCAGTTTTTACTGCATGTTCTTCAATTATTTGCATATTAACATCTCATGCTTAAAAGCTACTAAATAGCTATTAATTGTGTCTCTTGTTGTATGTTACATGTGTTGTTTATCATTTTTTGCACTACCTACACTACGTGTAATCTATTGATAAAGGGACCCTGACTGCAATAAACTCAGGAACCAGCACGTGGGTAAATATAACAGACTGCATGCCACTACTAACGCACTAATGTTACTGTGAACATTTTTCTTGCGGGACAATTATTTTTATCTACACACTGGGACGCCAGTGATATGATTATTTGAACCACCTGAGAGAGTTTCAAACTAATCAGTTTTTACTGCATGTTCTTCAATTATTTGCATATTAACATCTCATGCTTAAAAGCTACTAAATAGCTATTAACAGGTTCTATTCCCACTCTATGGGCGTCGTGGACACCCATGAGTTAGAATAGCCCTTGTCTCCCTGCCAGCATTCTGGCGGCCAGGATTCCAGCGTCTGTATGCTGACCACCGGGATCCCGACAGCTGGGATTGTGACTACATCCCTATCAAAGCTTGTAAGATCACCAGTTGTGCTGGGACATCAGTCATCAGTGATTTGTTAAATTAAACCTCACTTTATGCAGTTTGGCAATATACCATCTTTTACCAATGAACACCTCCAGTGGGGAGGGTACAGGGTCGGATTGGCCTACAGGGGAAACCACCGGTGGGCCCCACTGCCTGTGGGCCCTGCTCCTCCTCTAGGGATTAGGTTCCAGACTCTATCCTAGTGCACTTGAATTATGCATTATACATATGTTACATTATACTTCACAAGGATATGGATTATTATATATTTACAAAGGGGAACAGAACATGTACTCTGTAATGGTTAGCCAAACCTCTGTGGTGGCTGGCCACGTCCCAGTGGAGCCTGGCCACACCTTTAAGCATGGGCCCCTACAACAGCATCCCCCCGGTGGGCCCTTCATGCCCCAGTCCGACACTGGGAGGGTACCATCTGTACCAAACAGCACAGTTGTTTCCAGAGTTTGAGAGTCCAGACATTTAGACATAGTTTTTATCTGTTTTATATGTCTATTTATTATATGAATAATACTGTTATTATTTATGTGATTGCATAGTTATGCATCTGCACTAACAGTTTGATCACTTATTTATATATATATTGTTAATTTTATTAAATTGTTTATATTTGTAAGCACATCTAATTGTGTTTTTTGGTATGCAATTCAGCAGTGCCTACTGTACTGGTGAAAAATATCAGTCTTTTCTTCAACAAGTAGATCTTACTAGCTTTGGGGCTCATTTACATTTGGATGTAAGTCATGTTTATGACACACCCCTCGGATGTAGCAGTACATGTCCACACTGATAGGTGTTTCTTTCACAATCTCCCTGCAATGCTTTTTCAAAAGAAGGCAAGTATTGTCTGAGGCAGGTGAAACACAATCCTAGATAAGCCACAACTTGCGCCGGCCTGTCAGGGGCTAATTGGCTAGCCCTCGGGGATACAATTACCTGCAGTAAAGTTCAGTGGGTAATAGAATACCCCCCTATAAGGTTTTAGGCAGTAGCAGAAGGGACAGACTTTTACCACTTTCAGACAGAAAAATCTAAAATTCCCGTTTTTTTCCCGGTTTTGTGAAGCCCGGATAAAACCCGGGTTACAGTTCCTAACACCCTTTCACACAGCAGATTTTACACGGATTATTCACAGGTCGACCCCTTTCAGACAGAACCCGTGTCAGCCCTGCAATAGACTTGTGTGTCATAAGAAATTAACTTTTTTATGGCACACAAAGATGAGGTCATGAAAAGTGGGTGGTGACTGCTCACAGCATTGCATTAACCATGGCCGACGAGTTACTGCTGAGTAGCGCTGAGTTCATGTGTTCTTGCTGTTTTTTTGCTGTTTCACACAGCAAATGAGAGCCTGATGCAGCTGCTTGCACTGTGCTACCTGGCACAGTCTTATGCCAAGAGAAGGGAGCAATTTCTGGCGGAGAGGGCTAATACTTGACGCCGGTATTTGCGCAGGAGGAGAGCCCTGATTTTGGGCAGCATTACATCTACCCTGAGATTTACCAGCGTAACTAATCGATCGTTGTGCACTAGAGACCACAGGCATGGACAAGCTTTCTGGGTGACCGTGGAAGCTTATCAGCCAGAGCAGTGGATGGCACACTTTCGGATGTCACGTGGTAAGTTTTACTACCTGCTGGAACTTCTCACTCCAGCACTCACCAGGAAAAGCACCAACTACCGCAAGACTATTGAGCCGTGCAGGAGACTGGCTATTGTGTTGCGGTGGTATGCAACATCGGGGGAATACCGCATCATCTCCTGCTTGTTCGGTGTTGGCATATCAACGGTGTGTGTGCTAGTGCGGGAAGTGACCCAGGCATTGCTGGAAACCCTTTACCGCCGCTTCATCTCCTTACCGCAAAGTGCCCGGCTGGATGATACTATAAAAGGTTTCCTGCGACGTGGATATCCTCAGTGTGTAGGAGCCATAGATGGGACCCACATACCCATTATTACCCCCAGAGACAACCCAGCCGATTACTACAACCGAAAAGGCTGGTACTCCATCATCCTGCAGACAGTAGTGGACCATAAGTATTGGTAAGTAGTATGTTGTGTTTTAATGTGAGTGATATGCTGGATCCATGATGTGTATTGTGAAACACAGCTAATACGTATACGGTTCAGTTTCACAGATGTCTTTATCGGCTGGCCGGGTCGTGCTCACGACTCCCGGGTACTTACAGATGTAGCCACCTTTATCTTGACTGTTTCTCCGCCGAGACGGGTGTTTAGTCACGCTAAGGCGATAGCTGAGTTTAATCACAGGTAGGCGCGTTGAGGCGATCTAGATACTCATCATGCATTACACATCTCCACCACTGTGTGGCTAATGCTCCACTAATCCAGTACTTTCGATCGTACAGTATAGCGGCGGATTGATCTACAGCTCTGGCAATACTGTAGGCGTAACGGGAGGCGGTGGAAAAAGATGGTGACCTACAGTACTGTAGAGTACTGTACTGTATGTGTATGGAGTACTGTATGTGTATGGAGACGCAACTACAGTAATTGTGTAAAAGGAAGAATGTACAGGACAATGTATAAACACCGTGCTTTTAAAATACATGAGCGTCTGAGTTCGCTAATGCATAATGGGAATGGAGGGCTAGCAGGAGGCGGTGGAAAATACCGTGCTTTACAAATGCGAGCGTCCGAGTCCTCTAAGGCATAAACCAACACCAATTGGGTGGGGGCCGGGCGCTGTTTGCAGTACTTTCACACATGAAATTGGGAGTCTCTCATGAGGCGTCGTGGGCTAGGGGTGAAGGCTCCCACCTCCCACGCTGGGGGTCCAGGGTTTGAGACGTGATGTGCCTTCTTTTTTTTTTTTTTTAATTGTAATAATACACTGTATTATTTTATCTACATTGTAAGACAGTCAATGGAAAGGTGCACACAAGTTACATATAAATCAGAGTACATCTGCAGGAGCGATTCTTTACGCTAAATGCAACTAAACAGCGGGCATGAAATGAGGGTATTCTGACGCTACTAACTGAGCAAAACAGTACTGTAGATCTTCAGCGTTTGTGTATTGCACAGGACCTGAATTCCCTCCCTGTGCAGGCTCCCAGGGGGGAAGGGCGATGGGGGTAGGGGGAGACGATGGAAAATACTGTGCCTTTGAAATGCAATTACATGAGCGTCCGAGTCCACTACGGCATACTGTAAACCAACACCAATGGGAAGGAAGTGCCAACCTTTTTTTTAATGTGTTCCCGTGACATTCATTTTAATATTTTTTTTCTCTCTCTCTAATACATCCAATGGAAGGATGCACACAGGTTTCACATAAATCAAAGTACATCTGCAGGAGCGATTATTTACGCTAAATGCAACTGCACAGCGGCAATGAGTAGAAATGAGTGTATTCTGATGCTACTAAGTGAGCAAAACAGTACTATACAGTAGATATTCGGCGTTTGTGTATTGCACATGACCTGAATTCCCTCCCTGTCTACTGCATGATCTGTGCAGGCTCCCAGGGGGGAAGGGCAATAGGCTAGCAGGAGGCGGTGGAAAATACCGTGCTTTACAAATGCGAGCGTCCGAGTCCTCTAAGGCATAAACCAACACCAATGGGGTGGGGGCCGGGCGCTGTTTGCAGTACTTTCACACACGTACGGTGCATAGAACCTTTACAGTAGAAACTCTCCTGCAGCTTTGGCCTGCTTTATGTAAAACTTGTGTTTTGTCAGTTTGCTCTGCGATCAAGCCCGGTGTACCGTAATGTGCATAGACCTCGCTTATCTCTGTGTATTTTGGCTAGGGGATTGTGACGCTCCTTCAGCATCGCCCCGTAGCCTGCACAACTTATGCCATTTCTCACTCCATACCCGACTGCTGCCTGCCACGAGGTGGGGGTTCAGGGGTAGTGGTCATTTTGCCAGTGTGCTATGCGATTGAGTCCGGTGTACCGTAATACTGTATGCAGACCTACAGTAGCTTATCCCCATCGCCCCTGTGTATTTTGGCTAGTGGATTGTGACGCTCCTTCAGCATTGCCCCATAGCCTGCAAAAGGGTTCAGGGGCGGCGGCCATTTTGCCAGTGTGCTATGCGATCAAGTTCGGTGTACCATAATGTGCATACTGTACTGTAAATCTCGCTTATTCCTGTTGCCCCTGTGTATTTTAGCTAGGGGATTGTGACGCTCCTTCAGCATTGCCCCATAGCCTGTACAATCTGGACTATTACTTGCTCCGTAGCCTAGGGCCTCTGTGGGGTGACAATACTAAATTCTTTTGTCGTATAAACAACCCTTAGTGAAGTCTAAGAACACTGTACGCTGTTTACTTAAGAAGTGCCGTAAGGGTACGCTAGTTGCGTAACGATCGCTCAGCTGTGGGCGAGACGCTCAAGCGTCACGTTCGCTCACGGCCCAGTGATCACAGGACAGCACGTTGTTGGCTATGACTAGAGTAATGATTCGCTATGGCGTAGCGGACGCTCGAGACCACGAGGAGATCACCAGCGGCGCAGACGCTCACAACGCTATACCTTTATGTCTAAACCTTTTACCAATGAAATACACAGAATACCTTAATGTGAATACAGGGTGTAAGTGCAACCTTGTGTAACCTGACTAACTATAAAGCTGCTTGAGCGTCACCGACGCTCAAGTGAACACAACACTATAGGAAATACACAGATACTGGTTTAGGGTCCAAAGCCTATTAACTGTATTATATCTAATATACTTGTAAAAGAGAATAACAGTACAAATGATACACTACAATATAACAGATTCTTCCTAACCAATATACAATACTATCTAATACAATTCAATACTAGTCTAGGGGAGATGTGAGAGAAAAGAGAAAGGAGAGAGAGAAATGGAAAGAGATGAGAGAAATTGGCTCACAGTAAGACAATGATTACGGAGAGAAAACTTACGCACAAAGGGTATGATCGCATGCGCCTCGATATCCAGCTCCCGATTATCAGCAAGAAAACCGTTGATGAGAGTGAAGTTGGACATGGTCGGCCTGCCTATTTATGCCCCACACACAATGCAATCTCATAGTCCCTACAATCCCATTGTCCATTGGATGAAGGAATTCGGCCCCGTATCATAACAAAAGGTCATAGGTTGATTCATACAGGTGGGCTGTGACGATTTCCAACAGCTCAGGTGGGTGGGAAACTGGGTTTCCCGCCGCATACCTGAGTATGCGTAAATAATAGAAATGGACGTAAACTTCTTATGTCCATAACTATCCGCACGAGCGATTAATACGCTCCAAACCAACACCGGAATATTGTTAATTAAATACTCTTCCGATGGGTACCAAACACTGCTATATGATTCCTGTTAGACCCTTCGTACAATACAAAGAGGGATTCCTCCGTTCAGGGACGTTCTATATTAACCAAACTTTCAGGAACTATTAAAGGGATCATGATCTATAAACTACATTAATTATGAAAATGTGTAACGAATGAGTCGCACGCTACGACTACATAAACTCTACCGTAAATACGCATACCGTGCGCCCGCGGGTGCACGCTATTGCGGGTATGCGCCTTCACGGGAGAGCGTACGCATGCGCAGCGCGGACCAGTGTGCGGTGCAAATATGGCAACGTGTATAGAGACATTTTTCTGACTTTGACAGTCCACCCTTTGGCAGTCAATAATAACTGCCACCTTCTAAAACATTTCAAAAGGAGAAAAATGTAAGTCAGGGGTTAATTGATTTCCATGGTGGGGTAAGGAAGAAGAGTGGAGTAGGTGTGAAGAGGGTATGACCTAGTGAGAAAGCAGAAGCATGTGTGTATGAGTCCATGTTTGGAGGGTCATGTATCATCGTGCCGTACGTGTGGTAAATCAAGCTTCGAGGTATTGCGAAGTATACATTTGAATTCCTTCTTATCCTGTGGTACAGGTCTGTGGATGGGCTGTCAAACTTTACCGAGCTCTTTTCGGATTTTTGAACAAAATGGGGAGCACATTTTAGTTGATGATACATGAATGGGGGAATATGTGATTGCTGATATCTGTGCCTGTATTCCCTATACTATGTGTGTTATTACCTGAGGGTTGTAGAGATGAAGATGAAGAACACTTATGGAAAATGCAATGATATTCTATGTCAGGTAAATGTACATCTGTCGTCGAAGTTTTGTTCGGTATCAGTTGAAAGTCGTCTTCTTTGCGCTGTTTTGCTCCTTAGGCATGAGCAACAAGCTTTGTCAGTGCCATCAGATTTACAAAAAATGTTGGGCTAGCGTGAGTTTAAAAATACTAGGGAAACTGGGGATCCATGGCAAAGTTCATCAAGTGTCCATTTCTCAAGTGGTCAAAACTTCATCTATGGTGCTTGTCTGTTGTCTGTATAGTGTCTCATCAACTTCCTCGTCCAAAGGGGGTCTTTGTATCTTGGAGAAAAGCAGAAAAACAGGTGAAAGAAACGGACCGTATAATCGCATTTTCATCACATCCTGGTTTCTATCATTGGGTCATAAATCAAATCCAGGTTAATTACAGTTTCCTCACTCCTCAAGCTCATCACTTTTGTACTTTGTTTGCACCTCATTAAAGCCTGCCCGCATCTAAATATCAATCCAATAGATATAACAACACCCAAGATACATAGTAGAAACTTTCCAACATCCATTATGACTCCTTGAGCCCAGTCTCCTAAACCGGAGAACCAATTTCGCGGGTTCAACCATGACACCCAACCAGTCAGCTCATTACCTACAGCAGCAAGAGTGAGATTGTGTTTTCGGCGAAATTCCCACTTCAATTGGAGAATATCGTCCATCTTTTGGTCTATGACCTCTACCGGATCCTCGGTGCTATTCGTGATGTACGTGCAACACTTCACGCCGTACTGTGTTGCCAATGTAACACAATATCCGCCTGTCACTGCTGTGAGGTAATTAAGAACCATTCTATGCTGTACCAGTTCTGTTTTATAAGCTTGGAGTTCTCTTCCAGTGTATCTAAACGTGTCATCATACATTTCAGTGATATTATCTAACAAATTGGCGAGTGCGGAAATGTATCTATAATTCATCACTCCTCGAGCGGTGCGAGTGAAATCTAACGCTACCAGAACCTGAATCCCGGTGGATTCATGGATAAGATCAGAGGCCAGATGCTCTAACCTTTCTGACAGTTGTCTTTTAACTCGGTGCTCGTAATGGGTGTGAGTATAAGGAGCTTGGGCACCACGGTGTATGTCCTTCATTTTGTCATGTGTTACAGTCATCACTTCAGGCAATACTTTTCCAATATAACACAATCCTTCAGAGTTTGGGGCAAGCCACTTGTACGCCTTTCTCCCGCATATGAAATATGCATCATCGGGGAGGACATATGGGACGGAGAAGGACATTACCATGTTACACACCTTCCAGGTGAACTCTCCTGACCCTAATTCTTCCATCTGCTTAATGCACGTATCAGTTTGTACGATATGTGCACAGTATCCTGGTGATACCTCTCCAACTCTAGTAATCCTATTTCCTAAGGTATATCGATACCGGAAAGATTTTCCTCTACTGGCTATGTGGCGTACAAGCTCTGTATCTGTAGGCATTCTATCTGCTCTATGCGAAAAGGTCATGGTAAGGTTGCTCCATGACACTTCCCAATTTCCCGGCTTACGGGGATTGGAGATATTAAAACATAAGAGGGACCTATCCATATGGTATTGGTGGAGCTTCAAACTAGGAGGGCTGGAGATGTTAAACCTCCGGTCCACCGGTCTCCCACCACTTAGCTCAAGTACCTCCCCTAACGTTAAAGGGAATGGTACTAGCCCTGATTTGCTATGACCCTGAGGTACTTGAGAGCATACCCAACAATCTGTTTGGTTTAATACGTTACCCACTAAGGAGTGATAGTCACTCAATGGATGCCGGTCCATATGGATATTAAAACTGGATTGGCATTTCTTTATGCATCCATCTTCAATCAAATTGTCACAAAGCCTACAGATACAGTTTTCTTCAGCTAACAATCCGTCACAATTCCTTCTATGATCAATGCTATCGGATCGTTTTCTGATACTCGCCTTTGCTTGTTGGTTTGGTTGATCTTGGAAAACTACGCCTCCATCATCATAATCGGAACCCATTCCAGAACCTCTTTCGACCTCTATGGTACTCTCGCCGGAACAGACTGCTCTGGTCAACATCATGGTTAACATCAAAATCCGGATCACAGTCTCTTGGGGCAAGTCCATCTTTGAGGGGAAAATAGAGAAGAATGAGAAGGGGGAAAAAGAAATTTCAAGGAAGAGGGGATGGGAAGTGGAGAAAAACAATAAAAGGGATTGGGGAGTCGACAACTGCTTTCGGTCTTCAAGGCTCAGGTGCCGCCTCAGTCCTCCTGGAACAGACACTCCAGTGATACAACCTCTACCGTCTGTTCCTTATCACGGGACTTCTCTGGATCAGCAACCTTCTTGCAGTGGGATGAATGGACCCAAGTCTCTCTCTCAGCAACCTTCAATGCTGTCGTGCTAGTCAATAAGACCTGGTATGGTCCTTCCCATCTATCAATAAGACAACCTGAGCGTAGAAAATTTCGTATCATTACATAATCCCCAGGTTCAATGTCATGACAATTACTATCTGGTAAATCAGGAATCACCAACTTCAGATTATCATTTTGATTCCTTAACTGCTTACTCATGTTAATCAAGTATTTTACAGTTACTTCATTGTTACATTTCAAATCATCCTGAGGGTTAATCATGACATGCGGTTGTCGACCAAACAGAATTTCAAAAGGGGACAGGTTAAGAGGGGACCTGGGAGTGGTTCTGATGCTATACAAAACAATGGGTAAAGCTTCTGGCCACGTCAATCCTGTCTCTGCCATTCTTTTACTCAATTTATTTTTAATAGTGCTGTTCACTCTTTCGACCTTCGCACTCGCCTGTGGACGGTACGGAGTGTGCAGCTTGCTATCAATTCCCATCAACTTACACATTCCTTGAAAGACATCACCTGTAAAATGGGTACCCCTATCACTTTCGATTATCCTAGGGATACCATATCTACACACAAATTCTTGTACAATTTTCTTAGCTGTAAACATAGCGGTATTTGTAGCTGCTGGAAATGCTTCGACCCAATTCGAGAAAACATCTATACAGACAAGTACATATTTCAAATTTCGACATGGGGGTAATTGAATGAAGTCAATTTGTATTACCTGGAAAGGGCCGCCGGCAGGTGGGATATGGGATGGTTCTGTAGGTATTGCTTTTCCAATATTCTTTCTCAGACAGGTAAGGCATGACATTGCTCTTTTACTCGCATGAGAGGAGAATCCTGGGGCGCACCAGTATGCTCTTACCAATTTGCACATCCCCTCCTTGCCTAGATGAGTCAGCCCGTGAGCTGCTTCAGCCAGACATGGAAGATATGTCCTGGGGGCCACTGGTTTACCATGTCCATCCGTCCAGAGCCCTGAGGACTCCTGGCCATATCCCTTTGCCTTCCAGACTGCTCTTTCCTGTGTGGAGCACAAATTCTGCATCTCACACAACTTCTGTGTGTTGATGGTATTAAATACCATCAGTTGTGTGGTGTCTGTCTGTATGGGGGTAGCAGCTGCAAGCTTTGCGGCTTCGTCTGCTCGGCTGTTACCAAGGGATACTGGGTCTTGGCTATATGTATGTGCTTTACATTTGATAACGGCCACTCTGTCGGGTTCCTGTATCGCTGTTAGAAGCCTTTTTATATGAGCTGCATGCGCTATCGGTGTACCAGCTGCCGTCATGAAATTTCTGAGGCGCCATAGGGCTCCGAAATCATGTACTACCCCGAAGGCGTATCTAGAATCGGTGTAGATATTGGCTGACTTACCCTTAGCCAATTCACATGCTCTGGTTAGGGCGACCAGTTCAGCAACCTGGGCTGAGTGAGGTGGGCCTAGCGGTTCCGCTTCTATGGTGTCTTGGTCATCTACGACTGCGTATCCAGTACACAAGTCTCCCGAGTCTGACTGTCTATGACAACTACCGTCAGTGTAGAACGTGAGTTCTGCATCTTCCAGTGGATTGTCACTGATGTCAGGCCTTGCGGTAAAATTTTGGGTCAAATATTCCATACAATCATGTGTATCTTCCTTTGTATTAAATCCTCTTTCCCCATCACTCTCACCTTCCACCCTTTGTGTCTGACCAGGCACACCTGGGAGAAATGTTGCAGGATTTAATGCGCTGCATCTCCTTATGGTGATGTTTACTGGGGCCATTAATGCCAATTCCCATCTTGTAAACCTTGCTGATGAGACGTGTCTGGTTTGGGCAGAATTCAATAAGGCAGATACCGCATGTGGTGTATGGATTGTGAGGTTGTGGCCTAGCATGACATCTTCGCTTTTTGTCACTAGCAATGCTATCGCCGCAACGCTACGCAAGCATGTGGGGAGGGATCGCGCTACCGTGTCTAGCTGAGCGCTGTAGTATGCAACTGGCCTGCTGGCGTCACCGTGTTTTTGGGTTAGTACACCTGCTGCGCAACCAGCACTTTCTGTTCCGTATAGTTCAAAGGGTTTCCCATAGTCTGGCATACCTAGTGCTGGCGCCTGCGTTAGGCACTGTTTGAGTCTCTCAAATGCTGTTTCGGATTCGTCAGTATGCGAAATCCTATCAGGTTTGTTTGAGGAGACCATTTCCTGCAAAGGTAACGCCAATATGGAAAACCCTGGGATCCAATTACGGCAATACCCACACATTCCTAAAAACGTTCTGATCTGTTGCTGGGTTTGTGGTAGAGTCATGTCTCTAATTGCTTGGATTCTATCAGCGGTCAGGTGTCTCAGTCCTTGTGTTAGACAGTGTCCCAAATATTTTACCCTAGTTTGGCATAATTGCAACTTGTCTTTGGAAACCTTGTGACCTGTGTCTGAAAGATGAAACAGGAGCTGTTTCGTATCCTTCAGGGATGCTTCCAATGAATCAGAACACAGTAGTAAATCATCCACATACTGTATCAATACTGATCCACTCTCTGGTTGAAAAGACTGTAAACAATCATGCAAAGCCTGAGAAAATATACTTGGACTATCTATGAAACCTTGGGGTAGTCGAGTCCACGTGTATTGGACTCCTCTGTATGTGAATGCAAACAAATATTGGCTGTCAGGGTGCAGAGGTACCGAAAAGAAAGCGGAGCAGAGGTCAATAACAGTGAAAAATTTGGCAGTGGGAGGAATTTGCATTAGGATGACAGCTGGATTTGGCACTACGGGGAACTGACTCTCAACTATTTTGTTAATCCCCCTTAGATCCTGCACGAGCCTGTAACCCCTCCCCCCACTCTTTTTAACAGGGAAGATGGGACTATTTGCTGTGCTGGACATTCTTACTAGAATGCCCTGTTGTAGCAAGCGTTCTATTACTGGGAAAACTCCTAACTCCACCTCTGGCTTCTGAGGATACTGTGGGATTTTTGGAGCTATCCTACCATCTTTTACTTGTACAACTACTGGAGCTACGTTTGCCATTAATCCAGTGTCCTGTCCATCTTTTGTCCAAAGTGACTCTGGTATCTGAGATGTCATCTCTTCTACTTGGGATGGATTCCTATTTGTCATAATGGTATGTGACATTAATTTTGATGGGGAGTCTAACATGTCTCGCACTTCCTGAGCGTGATTCTCAGGAATGTCCAAGAATACACCTTCAGGAGTACAGTAAATGACGCAACCCATTTTACATAGTAGGTCTCTACCCAGGAGATTGGTTGGTGCAGATGCAGCCAGCAAAAAGGAATGCTTGGTATGCAAAGGCCCTATTGTAATCTCGGCTGGTTTGCTAACAGGGTAGTGCTGGACTACTCCTGTTACTCCCATGGCTGGAACTGTCCTACCAGTGGTTCTCATGCCCACTGTCGAATTTATCACTGACTTGGCCGCCCCTGTGTCTACAAGAAAATTTAAAGTTTTACCAGCTACGTTGATTGCAATCTCTGGTTCACTTCCAAGACTGGCAATCAATTTAACTGGCTGCAGATTACAGGTATGGCCACACCCCTATTGGGTATGCTGACCTCCCTGAATCCCGCTGGCAGCAACTACTTGTGAGGGAGTTAGTTGGGAACTACCAGAGGCATGCCAGTCTCTGTTCGGGGGATATCTTTTTGTTTCTCCTGTATGTGGCTCAAAACTCCGCCTCTGTGGACCCTGCTCCCAATGTCGTGTGTCGTGTCGTTGTCTAGGGGGTTGAAAAGATCTTTGTACACTCTTTGTTCTACAGTCTCGTGCATAGTGTCCCTGTCTGTTACAAGAAAAACATGTTATTACACTTGACTTACCCACAGGATTCGGTGGTACATACGCAGGCTGCCTTGCGCCTGTATACTTACTGACATCAACTTATCACTTTGCGACTCCCTGTGCCTAGTGATGTTTCTGTCGTGATCAATAGCAGCCTCTCTCAATGTGGACACCGACAGACCTCGCCAACATGGTTGCGTGGTCTGAACCCTAGTCTTTAATGTTTCCTTTAAACCATCCATCAGTACAGATACTGCTACGTCTTGATGGTTTGGGTTGGTCTTAATGTCTTCTATTCCAGTGTACTTTGCCATTTCTAATAGTGCCCGGTGGAAATATTCTGCTGCCGTTTCGGACTCTTTTTGTCTAATGGAGAATATCTTGTTCCATTTAACAACGGCTGGGAAATACTCCTTTAGCTGTAAATTTATCCTTTTTACGTTATCTTTGTTGTACACATCTGAAAGCGGTACATCTTTATCTAGTCCACAATCAGCCAAGAATTGAACTGAGTCGACATTGGAAGGTAAACAAGCTCTCAGCAGTATCTGCCAATCCTTGTTGTTGGGTTCTACAGTGTTACCTAGATCCCTGATGTATTTTTGGCTAGCAACTAAGTCTTTCCTGGGGTCAGGAAATTCGGACACTATTGTTCTTAATTCCATTCGGGAAAATGGAGTGTACATGGCAATGTTCCTTATGGGAGTGGCTCCAGACACATCTGTTTTTCCATTGGGAACTGCTATTACCCTTACAGGAGCAATTCTAACAGCCTCTTCCTGTGTAGATTCTACAGCTTGTTGTGGTACAATTGTTTCAGTGTAGTGCATGGTGCCGTACTTACCCGTTGACACGACCTCACCTATCCCTCCGCTAGGGGCCTTCGCTAATCTCGTGGGTGTTGCTGTGCCTACTGTGGTCTCTGCTATAGTGGCTGCGAGAGAGAGAGCTGAAATTGTTGCTGAATCGTCTTCTTGATCACACTCCTGAGGAAAGTTCAAAACAGGGTACAACTTGCACGGGTTAATAATTGCATGAGTTACTTGGTTAACATCATTAACATTTACAGGGTTACTAAGTGTTTGTGTTTTACAACCCAGTGCGTTTCTCTCCGCAATCAACTTCTCTCCTGCTATATATGGTGGTGGCGGGGCTGTGGCAATCAATTTTCTGTTAGGGCCAGCCCCCGCCGCCAGAGCCAAACCTCTCTGTATCTCACCTTCCTGGTGCCATAACTGTAAATAATCATGATGCTGAATTCGTCTCTTTGTTGATTTTATGAGACATATCCTCCTCCTTAAATTTTGTAACACTTCTGGACTGAAGCTACCTATTCTTGGGAATTTGTCCCTGTCTTGTACAGTCATTCTCTCCCATTCATCACATAAAACCTCTGTGTGACTTCCGTATTTTTCACACATGATGTATCTTGCCGACCCGACTGGTCGGTTCTCAGAATCAACCCGAACCGAGGTTGATCGCCCCCTACCTGAACAATTGGCCCCCATAATCTGCAGGTGTTGCTTACTACTCCTTTGATCTTTATATCACGGTCTTCAGCGAACCCTTACAGCAAACCAAATTATTCAGAATAGGCCGGCGGTGGCGGTTTACCGAGTACCCCACTCACTCGCCCACCTCGACCAATACGACCTGATCACACCGATATGGTGCTGGCGTACTCGATACAGGGCCCTACCAGAAAGAACCTTCTGTTTACTGGAACATATGAGGGTTACCCGCAGGACACTTACTCTTTCCAGTAAAGGTGGGGTTGTTAGATAGTTCCTGAGTGACCAGCGAACTTCCCTTTAAAAATAAAAAATTACACAAATCACGTCAGAATGTACAAATAGCGTTTGTGACCACTTTACTCTAATGGTATTAGGTCAGATTACTAACTACTGCACACAATTACGTGCGGTACAATCGTTCAGTACATAAGCACTACCTGTTATGTACTGAGAGATCAGTGGAATCGATGTTTCCGTCCGCGATTCCTTCAGCAAGAGCTTATGGCCTATATGGGTTCTGCACCAACCCCCGGGGTTGTGCCTCTTGTACCTTTATAGCGGACCTCTTTGTCTCCTTATGACCTCCTGGTCTTGTCTGTACGACCTCCTGGTCTGACCTCCTGGTCTTGTACTGGTCCGCTATACTCTAATGCTCAAATATTATGTTTAACCAGGAATGCCTCCCTAGCCACCGTGTATGTCACTTACACGTATGTCCTACCCGATTTCTTTTGGTTCAACCTCTAAGTTGTATAAACTTCTATACAAAAACACACTCACTCAACACATGTACACTTTCATTTATATATCTATTTCTGCGCAGAAATTATTCTTCAGCCCAGCTGTGTTACCAATTAGGAGCAGGATCTGTTAAACTAAATTTCCGATTTTCCAAAAATAGATTTGCGTTATTTACTGCGTCGCGTTATCTATCGCCTTTGCGTTAATTATCGCTTTGCGCTAATTCGACTTTTCGTGACTTTGAGCTACGTGGGCGTAACCGGACGCTACGTTGCGTAATGTACGCTGCGTGCGTCTGCCTTTGGATTGCGTACGCTAGTCTTTGTTAGAGACACGTGTACGCAAAACAAAGATCCACCGTAACACAATTTCTACTTTTATCAATGTAGATGATCCCTGATCATCTACCGCCCACCACACTGACTGCCTTATCTCCCAGACAAGCCGTGTGTTGGTCTATACTTTAACTATTACCTCTATTATGAAATAACAGCAAATCTCTTTTAGCACTTTCTATCAACTATAAAAATTGGCAAACAGGAATAGTGATATACGAAATTGAAAAAGGAATGCAGATATATATGTATGCGTGCGTGTATACGCAAGACAGAAGAGAAATAAAGTTTTAAAAGACACAAGCGTTTTGTTCTTACCTCCGGTTCCCGGATTCCTTCAGCACTCTTTATCTAAGTGAAGCAGACGCTTATCCCGTCAGCACTGCGAGACAACCTCCCACCCTTTGCTGGGGGATAATGTCTGCTGATCTACCTAGTGCAGATATGTGAAGGACAGGACGAGTCCCCAATTGACAATACTAAATTCTTTTGTCGTATAAACAACCCTTAGTGAAGTCTAAGAACACTGTACGCTGTTTACTTAAGAAGTGCCGTAAGGGTACGCTAGTTGCGTAACGATCGCCGATGAGCCCCCAATTGACAATACTAAATTCTTTTGTCGTATAAACAACCCTTAGTGAAGTCTAAGAACACTGTACGCTGTTTACTTAAGAAGTGCCGTAAGGGTACGCTAGTTGCGTAACGATCGCTCAGCTGGGGGCGAGACGCTCAAGCGTCACGTTCGCTCACGGCCCAGTGATCACAGGACAGCACGTTGTTGGCTATGACTAGAGTAATGATTCGCTATGGCGTAGCGGACGCTCGAGACCACGAGGAGATCACCAGCGGCGCAGACGCTCACAACGCTATACCTTTATGTCTAAACCTTTTACCAATGAAATACACAGAATACCTTAATGTGAATACAGGGTGTAAGTGCAACCTTGTGTAACCTGACTAACTATAAAGCTGCTTGAGCGTCACCGACGCTCAAGTGAACACAACACTATAGGAAATACACAGATACTGGTTTAGGGTCCAAAGCCTATTAACTGTATTATATCTAATATACTTGTAAAAGAGAATAACAGTACAAATGATACACTACAATATAACAGATTCTTCCTAACCAATATACAATACTATCTAATACAATTCAATACTAGTCTAGGGGAGATGTGAGAGAAAAGAGAAAGGAGAGAGAGAAATGGAAAGAGATGAGAGAAATTGGCTCACAGTAAGACAATGATTACGGAGAGAAAACTTACGCACAAAGGGTATGATCGCATGCGCCTCGATATCCAGCTCCCGATTATCAGCAAGAAAACCGTTGATGAGAGTGAAGTTGGACATGGTCGGCCTGCCTATTTATGCCCCACACACAATGCAATCTCATAGTCCCTACAATCCCATTGTCCATTGGATGAAGGAATTCGGCCCCGTATCATAACAAAAGGTCATAGGTTGATTCATACAGGTGGGCTGTGACGATTTCCAACAGCTCAGGTGGGTGGGAAACTGGGTTTCCCGCCGCATACCTGAGTATGCGTAAATAATAGAAATGGACGTAAACTTCTTATGTCCATAACTATCCGCACGAGCGATTAATACGCTCCAAACCAACACCGGAATATTGTTAATTAAATACTCTTCCGATGGGTACCAAACACTGCTATATGATTCCTGTTAGACCCTTCGTACAATACAAAGAGGGATTCCTCCGTTCAGGGACGTTCTATATTAACCAAACTTTCAGGAACTATTAAAGGGATCATGATCTATAAACTACATTAATTATGAAAATGTGTAACGAATGAGTCGCACGCTACGACTACATAAACTCTACCGTAAATACGCATACCGTGCGCCCGCGGGTGCACGCTATTGCGGGTATGCGCCTTCACGGGAGAGCGTACGCATGCGCAGCGCGGACCAGTGTGCGGTGCAAATATGGCAACGTGTATAGAGACATTTTTCTGACTTTGACAGGGGCAAGGAGTCATAGGTGGTAGCCATTTCTATTGAGTCTGCCCAGCTACAGAATTGTATGTGTACTGTACGGTGCATAGAACCTTAACAGTAGAACCGCTCATGCAGCTTTGCCCTGGTTTATGTGAATAAAAATAATAATAAAGTGTCTGAAAAAAACTAACATGCATTCGTACTTTAGGAATCGAACCCGGGACTCTGAGTACAGGAAGCGGAACACTTCACCACTTCGCCGCAGACAGATGAATAAATCCATTGGTTTTGATTATGCTGTAATGGCTACGGGATTAGGACGATAACATACTGTACAAAATTCCTAATCTTGAGAGGCAATAGTGAACTTCTAACACACATCCATTTGCGACAGTGTACACTACTGGTTTTATGTTGTTTTGTCTGCGGGACTTTGACGCTCACATACAGTATTCATAAAGTACTGTAGATGGATCATATACTGTATGCTGTACTATTTGCGTCTGTGTCGTATATACAGTACTGTATTAAATAATGCAGCGTAATGAGTATTTACTGTATGCAGCGTAATGAGACGCCTTAGTAAAGTAGTCCTTATTATATATTTCAGTATTGTATTTTACGGGAGACCACACGCATGCTCAGTGGTGATTGTAAAAAGCGACATCTGGTGGCTGATCGCAGGTATTACACGTAAAGGTAACGCCAAACGCTCTGTCTGCCTCCATGCGATTAGGTACGCCTCTCTGTGACTAGGCGCGCCTCCCTACGCTGCGTATGCTCGATCGGGACAAACGCCTCAGCCACTCAAGATAAAGGTGGCTACATCTGTAGCAACTCTAAATTGTTCCATATTGCAGGAACAATTTAGAGGAGAACCAGCATGGCTGGTTGTTCCCTAGAGAGGTAAATATATATCTTTTGATGGGTTATATTTTTCACTACAGAATAATAATACAATAGATTGCAATTATGGTATAGGGCCGGCCTCTTACTTTGTGTAGCAGGGTTGTTAAACTATAGCTGTCATAGAACTAAACCTCCCAGCATGCCCCTGCCACAAATTTTTTATTTGGTTGTGCTGCAACTGTGGCAGGAGGCATGCTGGCATGTGTAGTTCCACAAGAGCTGGAGGGCCGAAGGTTCCCCATCCCTGTTGTGTTTCACCATAGAATATGGGAAAGGTTTGCGGTGAAGAACCTCACAGCTGTGACCCCGAGGGTGGGTATGGATGGTTGGAATGTAGGGTTAAGCACCGAGGAGGCAGGTTAGGGTTAGGCTGCGGAAAGGGAGGGTTAGGTGGTAGGGTAGGGTTGGGAGGGTTAGGACACTTACCTCACCCATGTCAGGATTAGATTGTTGGTATTCCTAATTATTCCCTGCACCTTTCTGAACTATGTATGCCACCTATACTATATGTTAATATATTTTTACCATTACAGAAATCAAAGTTTGTTGATGGGGTGGAGATCCCGGTGCACCTTATTGGAGATGTGGTGTACCCTTTAAGGCGATGGCTCATCAAGGGCTTCACACAGCATCTCCCACTCTCTCCGGAACAAGTGCATTTCACCCACACTCTCAGCTCGGCCAGGATGATGGTGGAGAACGCTTTTGGGAAACTGAAGGGGTGCTAGCGGTGTCTACTAAAGCGCAATAACATTGCCAACACCCTGGTGTCAGATGTGGTTGCTGCTTGCTGTATCCTCCACAACTTTTGTGAGTTACAGAAGGAACACTTTTCACCAGAGTGGAATGTTGTGGACTCTGAACTGTGTGATACTCCGGTAGAAGCAGCAGCCTATGAGTTGGTGACAAGTAGTGGCAGTGCTGAGGAAATCCGCAACAGCCTCACTGCTAACTTAACTACTATGACACAGTAGAGGACACAAGAGATGTTGAAAAAAGTTTTGGTTTTATTGTTTTTGAAAAATAGTTTTGGTTTTATTGTTTCTGAAAAAGTTATGTACATGTTATACCTCACATGTATCATTTTAAATATAACATTTTTACAGTTTAAAATGCTTCTTACATTTTTGAACATAAATAGGCCATAATGTGCGTAGACATTAGACACATAAATAGAAGGCATAATGTGTGTTGGTAACGGGCAGTTATGGCCTGTAAAGTGCTGAATACACATGAACATTTTCAAAAAGACAAAAAACAAAGAAAAAAGATAATTTGCCACTGTAGGCACATAAATAGAGGGCATAATACGTGTACATTAAGCCTAACATACACCCACATCTTTACAAGTGGCTGAGATAACGGGCAGGTATTAGAGATGAGCGCCGGAAATTTTTCGGGTTTTGTGTTTTGGTTTTGGGTTCGGTTCCGCGGCCGTGTTTTGGGTTCGACCGCGTTTTGGCAAAACCTCACCGAATTTTTTTTGTCGGATTCGGGTGTGTTTTGGATTCGGGTGTTTTTTTCAAAAAACCCTAAAAAACAGCTTAAATCATAGAATTTGGGGGTCATTTTGATCCCAAAGTATTATTAACCTCAAAAACCATAATTTACAGTCATTTTCAGTCTATTCTGAATACCTCACACCTCACAATATTATTTTTAGTCCTAAAATTTGCACCGAGGTCGCTGTGTGAGTAAGATAAGCGACCCTAGTGGCCGACACAAACACCGGGCCCATCTAGGAGTGGCACTGCAGTGTCACGCAGGATGTCCCTTCCAAAAAACCCTCCCCAAACAGCACATGACGCAAAGAAAAAAAGAGGCGCAATGAGGTAGCTGACTGTGTGAGTAAGATAAGCGACCCTAGTGGCCGACACAAACACCGGGCCCATCTAGGAGTGGCACTGCAGTGTCACGCAGGATGGCCCTTCCAAAAAACCCTCCCCAAACAGCACATGACGCAAAGAAAAAAAGAGGCGCAATGAGGTAGCTGACTGTGTGAGTAAGATAAGCAACCCTAGTGGCCGACACAAACACCGGGCCCATCTAGGAGTGGCACTGCAGTGTCACGCAGGATGTCCCTTCCAAAAAACCCTCCCCAAACAGCACATGACGCAAAGAAAAAAAGAGGCGCAATGAGGTAGCTGACTGTGTGAGTAAGATAAGCGACCCTAGTGGCCGACACAAACACCGGGCCCATCTAGGAGTGGCACTGCAGTGTCACGCAGGATGTCCCTTCCAAAAAACCCTCCCCAAACAGCACATGACGCAAAGAAAAAAAGAGGCGCAATGAGGTAGCTGACTGTGTGAGTAAGATAAGCGACCCTAGTGGCCGACACAAACACCGGGCCCATCTAGGAGTGGCACTGCAGTGTCACGCAGGATGTCCCTTCCAAAAAACCCTCCCCAAACAGCACATGACGCAAAGAAAAAAAGAGGCGCAATGAGGTAGCTGACTGTGTGAGTAAGATAAGCGACCCTAGTGGCCGACACAAACACCGGGCCCATCTAGGAGTGGCACTGCAGTGTCACGCAGGATGTCCCTTCCAAAAAACCCTCCCCAAACAGCACATGACGCAAAGAAAAAAAGAGGCGCAATGAGGTAGCTGACTGTGTGAGTAAGATAAGCGACCCTAGTGGCCGACACAAACACCGGGCCCATCTAGGAGTGGCACTGCAGTGTCACGCAGGATGGCCCTTCCAAAAAACCCTCCCCAAACAGCACATGACGCAAAGAAAAGTAAAAGAAAAAAGAGGTGCAAGATGGAATTGTCCTTGGGCCCTCCCACCCACCCTTATGTTGTATAAACAGGACATGCACACTTTAACCAACCCATCATTTCAGTGACAGGGTCTGCCACACGACTGTGACTGATATGACGGGTTGGTTTGGACCCCCCCCAAAAAAGAAGCAATTAATCTCTCCTTGCACAAACTGGCTCTACAGAGGCAAGATGTCCACCTCATCATCATCCTCCGATATATCACCGTGTACATCCCCCTCCTCACAGATTATCAATTCGTCCCCACTGGAATCCACCATCTCAGCTCCCTGTGTACTTTGTGGAGGCAATTGCTGCTGGTCAATGTCTCCGCGGAGGAATTGATTATAATTCATTTTAATGAACATCATCTTCTCCACATTTTCTGGATGTAACCTCGTACGCCGATTGCTGACAAGGTGAGCGGCGGCACTAAACACTCTTTCGGAGTACACACTTGTGGGAGGGCAACTTAGGTAGAATAAAGCCAGTTTGTGCAAGGGCCTCCAAATTGCCTCTTTTTCCTGCCAGTATAAGTACGGACTGTGTGACGTGCCTACTTGGATGCGGTCACTCATATAATCCTCCACCATTCTTTCAATGTTGAGAGAATCATATGCAGTGACAGTAGACGACATGTCCGTAATCGTTGTCAGGTCCTTCAGTCCGGACCAGATGTCAGCATCAGCAGTCGCTCCAGACTGCCCTGCATCACCGCCAGCGGGTGGGCTCGGAATTCTGAGCCTTTTCCTCGCACCCCCAGTTGCGGGAGAATGTGAAGGAGGAGATGTTGACAGGTCGCGTTCCGCTTGACTTGACAATTTTCTCACCAGCAGGTCTTTCAACCCCAGCAGACTTGTGTCTGCCGGAAAGAGAGATCCAAGGTAGGTTTTAAATCTAGGATCGAGCACGGTGGCCAAAATGTAGTGCTCTGATTTCAACAGATTGACCACCCGTGAATCCTTGTTAAGCGAATTAAGGGCTCCATCCACAAGTCCCACATGCCTAGCGGAATCGCTCCGTGTTAGCTCCTCCTTCAATGTCTCCAGCTTCTTCTGCAAAAGCCTGATGAGGGGAATGACCTGACTCAGGCTGGCAGTGTCTGAACTGACTTCACGTGTGGCAAGTTCAAAGGGCATCAGAACCTTGCACAACGTTGAAATCATTCTCCACTGCACTTGAGACAGGTGCATTCCACCTACTATATCGTGCTCAATTGTATAGGCTTGAATGGCCTTTTGCTGCTCCTCCAACCTCTGAAGCATATAGAGGGTTGAATTCCACCTCGTTACCACTTCTTGCTTCAGATGATGGCAGGGCAGGTTCAGTAGTTTTTGGTGGTGCTCCAGTCTTCTGTACGTGGTGCCTGTACGCCGAAAGTGTCCCGCAATTCTTCTGGCCACCGACAGCATCTCTTGCACGCCCCTGTCGTTTTTTAAAAAATTCTGCACCACCAAATTCAAGGTATGTGCAAAACATGGGATGTGCTGGAATTTGCCCATATTTAATGCACACACAATATTGCTGGCGTTGTCCGATGCCACAAATCCACAGGAGAGTCCAATTGGGGTAAGCCATTCCGCGATGATCTTCCTCAGTTGCCGTAAGAGGTTTTCAGCTGTGTGCGTATTCTGGAAAGCGGTGATACAAAGCGTAGCCTGCCTATGAAAGAGTTGGCGTTTGCGAGATGCTGCTACTGGTGCCGCCGCTGCTGTTCTTGCGGCGGGAGTCCATACATCTACCCAGTGGGCTGTCACAGTCATATAGTCCTGACCCTGCCCTGCTCCACTTGTCCACATGTCCGTGGTTAAGTGGACATTGGGTACAACTGCATTTTTTAGGACACTGGTGAGTCTTTTTCTGATGTCCGTGTACATTCTCGGTATCGCCTGCCTAGAGAAGTGGTACCTAGATGGTATTTGGTAACGGGGACACACTGCCTCAATAAATTGTCTAGTTCCCTGTGAACTAACGGCGGATACCGGACGCACGTCTAACACCAACATAGTTGTCAAGGCCTCAGTTATCCGCTTTGCAGCAGGATGACTGCTGTGATATTTCATCTTCCTCGCAAAGGACTGTTGGACAGTCAATTGCTTACTGGAAGTAGTACAAGTGGGCTTACGACTTCCCCTCTGGGATGACCATCGACTCCCAGCAGCAACAACAGCAGCGCCAGCAGCAGTAGGCGTTACACGCAAGGATGCATCGGAGGAATCCCAGGCAGGAGAGGACTCGTCAGAATTGCCAGTGACATGGCCTGCAGGACTATTGGCATTCCTGGGGAAGGAGGAAATTGACACTGAGGGAGTTGGTGGGGTGGTTTGCGTGAGCTTGGTTACAAGAGGAAGGGATTTACTGGTCAGTGGACTGCTTCCGCTGTCGGCCAAAGTTTTTGAACTTGTCACTGACTTATTATGAATGCGCTGCAGGTGACGTATAAGGGAGGATGTTCCGAGGTGGTTAACGGCCTTACCCCTACTTATTACAGCTTGACAAAGGGAACACACGGCTTGACAAATGTTGTCCGCATTTCTGGTGAAATACTTCCACACCGAAGAGCTGATTTTTTTGGTATTTTCACCAGGCATGTCAACGGCCATATTCCTCCCACGGACAACAGGTGTCTCCCCGGGTGCCTGACTTAAACAAACCACCTCACCATCAGAATCCTCCTGGTCAATTTCCTCCCCAGCGCCAGCAACACCCATATCCTCCTCATCCTGGTGTACTTCAACACTGACATCTTCAATCTGACTATCAGGAACTGGACTGCGGGTGCTCCTTCCAGCACTTGCAGGGGGCGTGCAAATGGTGGAAGGCGCATGCTCTTCACGTCCAGTGTTGGGAAGGTCAGGCATCGCAACCGACACAATTGGACTCTCCTTGTGGATTTGGTATTTCGAAGAACGCACAGTTCTTTGCGGTGCTACTGCTTTTGCCATCTTGAGTCTTTTCATTTTTCTAGCGAGAGGCTGAGTGCCTCCATCCTCATGTGAAGCTGAACCACTAGCCATGAACATAGGCCAGGGCCTCAGCCGTTCCTTGCCACTCCGTGTGGTAAATGGCATATTGGCAAGTTTAAGCTTCTCCTCCGACAATTTTATTTTAGGTTTTGGAGTCCTTTTTTTACTGATATTTGGTGTTTTGGATTTGACATGCTCTGTACTATGCCATTGGGCATCGGCCTTGGCAGACGACGTTGCTGGCATTTCATCATCTCGGCCATGACTAGTGGCAGCAGCTTCAGCACGAGGTGGAAGTGGATCTTGATCTTTCCCTAATTTTGGAACCTCAACATTTTTGTTCTCCATATTTTAATAGGCACAACTAAAAGGCACCTCAGGTAAACAATGGAGATGGATGGATACTAGTATACAATTATGGATGGACTGCCGAGTGCCGACACAGAGGTAGCTACAGCCGTGGACTACCGTACTGTACTGTGTCTGCTGCTAATATAGACTGGATGATAATGAGATGTAGTATGTATAAAGAAGAAAGAAAAAAAAAACCACGGGTAGGTGGTATACAATTATGGATGGACTGCCGAGTGCCGACACAGAGGTAGCTACAGCCGTGGACTACCGTACTGTGTCTGCTGCTAATATAGACTGGTTGATAAAGAGATGTAGTATGTATGTATAAAGAAGAAAGAAAAAAAAACCACGGGTAGGTGGTATACAATTACGGACGGACTGCCGAGTGCCGACACAGAGGTAGCTACAGCCGTGGACTACCGTACTGTGTCTGCTGCTAATATAGACTGGTTGATAAAGAGATGTAGTATGTATGTATAAAGAAGAAAGAAAAAAAAACCACGGGTAGGTGGTATACAATTATGGATGGACTGCCGAGTGCCGACACAGAGGTAGCTACAGCCGTGGACTACCGTACTGTACTGTGTCTGCTGCTAATATAGACTGGATGATAATGAGATGTAGTATGTATAATGAAGAAAGAAAGAAAAAAACCACGGGTAGGTGGTATACAATTATGGATGGACTGCCGAGTGCCGACACAGAGGTAGCTACAGCCGTGGACTACCGTACTGTGTCTGCTGCTAATATAGACTGGTTGATAAAGAGATGTAGTATGTATGTATAAAGAAGAAAGAAAAAAAAAACCACGGGTAGGTGGTATACAATTATGGACGGACTGCCGAGTGCCGACACAGAGGTAGCTACAGCCGTGGACTACCGTACTGTGTCTGCTGCTAATATAGACTGGTTGATAAAGAGATGTAGTATGTATGTATAAAGAAGAAAGAAAAAAAAACCACGGGTAGGTGGTATACAATTATGGATGGACTGCCGAGTGCCGACACAGAGGTAGCTACAGCCGTGGACTACCGTACCGTGTCTGCTGCTAATATAGACTGGTTGATAAAGAGATGTAGTATGTATGTATAAAGAAGAAAGAAAAAAAAACCTACGGGTAGGTGGTATACAATTATGGATGGACTGCCGAGTGCCGACACAGAGGTAGCTACAGCCGTGGACTACCGTACTGTACTGTGTCTGCTGCTAATATAGACTGGATGATAATGAGATGTAGTATGTATAAAGAAGAAAGAAAAAAAACCCACGGGTAGGTGGTATACAATTATGGATGGACTGCCGAGTGCCGACACAGAGGTAGCTACAGCCGTGGACTACCGTACTGTGTCTGCTGCTAATATAGACTGGTTGATAATGAGATGTAGTATGTATAAAGAAGAAAAAAAAAAAAACCACGGGTAGGTGGTATACAATTATGGATGGACTGCCGAGTGCCGACACAGAGGTAGCTACAGCCGTGGACTACCGTACTGTACTGTGTCTGCTGCTAATATAGACTGGATGATAATGAGATGTAGTATGTATAAAGAAGAAAGAAAAAAAAAACCACGGGTAGGTGGTATACAATTATGGATGGACTGCCGAGTGCCGACACAGAGGTAGCTACAGCCGTGAACTACCGTACTGTGTCTGCTGCGACTGGATGATAAATAATGATATAAAAAATATATATATATCACTACTGCAGCCGGACAGGTATATATTATATAATGACGGACCTGCTGGACACTGTCTGTCAGCAGAATGAGTTTTTTATTTTATAGAATAAAAAAACACCACACAAGTCACACGACGTGTGTTTAACTTTTACAGGCAGACATTCACAATACAATATAGTATACTATATACTGGTGGTCAGGTCACTGGTCAGTCACACTGGCAGTGGCACTCCTGCAGAAAAAAAGTGTGCACTGTTTAATTTTAATATGTACTCCTGGCTCCTGCTATAACCTAACTGCTCCCCAGTCTCCCCCACAATTAAGCTGTGTGAGCACAGTCAGATATTATACATAGATGATGCAGCAGCACACTGGGCTGAGCACAGATATGGTATGTGACTGAGTCACTGTGTATCGTTTTTTCAGGCAGAGAACGGATTATATTAAATAATATAAAACTGCACTGGTGGTCACTGGTCAGTCACTAGTATAACTAACTAATACTATCAGCAAAATTCTGCACTCTCTGTCTGAGTACTCCTCCTAAGCTCCAGTAAATGAAGTGTCACTGTCTCACTCTGTCACTAGTATAACTAACTAATACTATCAGCAAAATTCTGCACTCTCTGTCTGAGTACTCCTCCTAAGCTCCAGTAAATGAAGTGTCACTGTCTCACTCTCACTCTCCTATCTATTTCTTCTCTAAACGGAGAGGACGCCAGCCACGTCCTCTCACTATCAATCTCAATGCACGTGTAAAATGGCGGTGACGCGCGGCTCCTTATATAGAATCCGAGTCTCGCGATAGAATCCGAGCCTCGCGAGAATCCGACAGCGTCATGATGACGTTCGGGCGCGCTCGGGTTAACCGAGCAAGGCGGGAAGATCCGAGTCGCTCGGATCCGTGTAAAAAAAGCTGAAGTTCGGGCGGGTTCGGATTCCGAGGAACCGAACCCGCTCATCACTAGCAGGTATGGCACGGGCACTTGACAGGCCTGTAAAGTGCTGAATACACATGAACATTTTCAAAAAGACAAAAGACAAAGAAAAATATTATTTACAACTGTCTATAAGAAGTGCCCAGTGGACGTTTATGAGTAGTGCCATCTTGATAAGTATACACAGTGCCATGTGGAGTATTATTCCCTGTGCCATCTGGACTATTATGCACAGTGGCATGTGGACTGCTATGCACTGTGCCATCAGGACTGGTCTGTTTATTGGCATGTGGACTGATACACGCAGTGCCGTGTGAAAAATTATTCCCTGTGCCATCTAGATAACTATGCACTGCACCATAGTGAGTAGTATTCCCTGTGCCATCTGGACTATTATGCACAGTGCCTTGTGGAGTTGCATTAGGTAGATTTGAGGGGTTTGTTTCCATATATTGCATGCCTCTGCTATGATGCTGATAGATGGAAAAATGACCCTCAGAATAGTGAGGAGGATACATTGGATAAGGGTGTGGAGGCTGCGGATTGTGTAATCCAGACACCGTTAATAATATCTGTGCCTCTCTGTTTTCCCTAGAAATGCGTTCATGCATACCCAGTTACGTGAGAAATGAATTTTGTAACTCTTTCTCGTTGTCAAAAAAGCGTTGGAGTCGTGCATCCTCCTGTGCCTGCATTTCAGTATCGGAATATCGTTGCTGATTGACTAGGATTCTTGTCATTATGCGCGTAGCTTGCTCCATCTTTGAAGTTTTTTTTCTTCCATTTAAGTATGTCAATAACTAGAAATGGAGGTAAAAAAAAAATGTAAAAATTAAATAGCAGTGATGTCAGTATATATGTGCTTGAGGATTCCTACCTCCTGTGCGCTAGCTACACACTGCAACATATACATTTTGAGTATCAGTCAAGACAAAGATATCATGTGTGATGGAAGTGCGCAATTGTACAAACACTGCATGCTATGCATGATTTATCCTTTCTAAAGGATATTTTGTGCTATTCGTGCAGGTGTGTACAGGCCTATGATGTTGTTAGCCAGTGCCGTAACTAGGTGTGTGCCAGCGGTGCCTAGCACACAGCGCATGTGCACTGAGGGCGCAGGACCACCGGCAACACCTGCAAGTCCACGCTGCTCAGTGTTTGTCTGCAGAAGTTGCTGTAGCTGCAGCGGCGGATCAGGACGCTGGATGAGTTTGCCGTATGTCCGGTCCTGTGCCTCCTTCTCTCCCAGGCTGCCTATCCATGCTTGCTGTATCTGCTTTTTTCGTAAAGGGGGCATGGCCACGGAGTCCGCAATTAGGCCACGCCCCCTTACTTTGCTGTTTGGTCTGTCTGCATCAGTCTTTGCTCTCCAGGAGGTATCATAGTAGGGACCAGGGGAGGATGGGGAGAGTGTGTGTGGATTGGGGGAACAGAATGTGTGTGTAGGGGACAGGGTGTGTGTGGACTGGAGGGGACAGGCTCTGTGTGTGTGTAGTCAATGGAGGGGACAAGCTGTGTGTGTGTAGGAGAGAGGCTGTGTGTGTAGTCACTGGAGTGGACAAGCTGTGTGTGTGTGTAGTGACTGGAGGGGACAGGCTGTGTGTGTAGGAGACAGGCTGTGTGTGTAGTCAATGGAGGGGACAAGCGGTGTATGTGTGTGTAGGGACTGGACAGGGCCTTAACTAGGTGTGTGCCAGTGGTGCCTGGCACACAGTGCATATGCACTGTGGGCGCACTCCACTGGCAACACCTGCTGGCTCGTGTGGGGTTTGCCAAGCCACCCGCCTGCTGTGTATATCACCCACGCCACAACATACCGCCACTCAGCTGCAGCTACCTCTCTCACATAAAGTTGGGTAGCACTGCAGCTCATCCGCCCCACCTCCCTTCTTCCCCTCTTCTGGGAGAGATTACGTCTCTCCCAGCCCACCCCCGTCCCACCCACAGTGCCCTTTGCTGCAAAGAGCTGCAGCATAGGGCAAGAAGGACTCTGCTGCCATAATGTGTAAAAGGGGACTGTACTTGCCGTACTATGTAAAAGGAGACTACTTGTGGTAATGTGTAAAAGCCATAATGTATAAAAGGGGGCTCTACCTGGCGTAATGTGTGATAGGGGCTCTACCTGGAGTTATGTGTAAAATGGGCTCTACTTGGTGTAATGTGCGACAGGAGATCTAACTGGTGTAATGTGTAAAAGGGGCTTCACCTGGTGTAATGTGTGTAAGTGGCGCTACTGTGCGGCGTAATTTGAATAATGGAGACTACTGTCAGGGCCGAAACTAGAATTTTCATCACCCAGGGCAAGGCAGTAATTTGGCACCCTGCCCCCTCAAACCATCTGCCCCACCAAAAAAAAACCACAGAAACAAACCCTGTCAGAGTAAAAATAGGATTTTAATACCTACCGGTAAATCCTTTTCTCTTAGTCCGTAGAGGATGCTGGGGTCACCATTAGAACCATGGGGTATAGACGGGATCCGCAGTAGACATGGGCACTTTAAGACTTTGAAAGGGTGTGAGCTGGCTCCTCCCTCTATGCCCCTCCTCCAGACTCCAGTTATAGAAACTGTGCCCAGGGAGACGGACATTTCGAGGAAAGGATTTATTGTTAAACAAAGGTGAGATTCATACCAGCTCACCCTCAAGCATGCCGCAGAACGTGGCATTCAACAGAACACAAGCCAACGGCATGAACAATTGCAGCAACATGCTGACAATAACATAACACAACATGTGTGTAACCACAACTAATAACTGCACTGGGACGGGCGCCCAGCATCCTCTACGGACCAAGAGAAAAGGATTTACCAGTAGGTATTAAAATCCTATTTTCTCATACGTCCTAGAGGATGCTGGGGTCACCATTAGAACCATGGGATTATACCAAAGCTCTAAGACGGGCAGGAGAGTGCGGATGACTCTGCAGCACCGATTGACCGAACTTAAGGTCCTCATCGGCCAAGGTGTCAAACTTGTAGAACTTTGCAAATGTGTTTGGCCCCGACCAAGTAGCTGCT
The DNA here is from genome assembly GCF_028390025.1 of Pseudophryne corroboree. Classification (NCBI taxonomy): domain Eukaryota; kingdom Metazoa; phylum Chordata; class Amphibia; order Anura; family Myobatrachidae; genus Pseudophryne; species Pseudophryne corroboree. The sequence continues at coordinate 339,979,917 of NC_086444.1, read as the reverse complement.
CGGCAAAGTTGCAATGCTGAGACCCCCTGGGCAGCTGCCCAGGATGAGCCCACCTTTCTAGTGGAATGGGCCTTCACCGATTCTGGTAACGGCAATCCAGCCGTGGAATGAGCATGCTGAATCGTGTTACAGATCCAGCGTGCAATGGTCTGCTTGGAAGCGGGACACCCAACCTTGTTGGGATCATACAGGACAAAGAGAGCCTCTGTTTTCCTAATCTGAGCCGTTCTGGTGACATAAATCTTCAAGCTCTGATTTTGACTCAGCGAAGGTGTCAGTAGCCACAGGCACCACAATAGGTTGGTTCATGTGGAAAGAGGAAACCACCTTCGGTAGAAATTGTTGACGTGTCCTCAATTCAGCTCTATCTTCATGGAAGATCAAATAAGGGCTCTTGTGAGACAAGGCCGCTAACTCAGACACCCGCCTTGCAGATGCCAAGGCCAACAGGATGACCACTTTCCAAGTGAGGAATTTCAACTCCACCTTCCGTAAAGGTTCAAACCAACGTGATTGAAGGAACTTCAACACCACATTAAGGTCCCATGGTGCCACTGGGGGCACAAATGGAGGTTGGATGTGCAACACGCCTTTCACGAAAGTCTGAACTTCTGGAAGGGAGGCCAATTGTTTCTGAAAGAAAACCGATAAGGCTGAAATCTGTACCTTAATTGAGCCCATATTTAGGCCCGCATCCACACCTGCTTGTAGAAAATGGAGAAACGTCCTAGCTGAAACTCTTCCGTAGGAGCCTTCTTGGATTCACACCAAGAAACATATTTTCTCCAAATATGGTGGTAATGTTTAAAAGTTACCCCTTTTCTGGCCTGAATAAGTGTGGGAATGACTTCACTGGGAATACCCCTATGGGCTAGGATTTTGCGCTCAACTGCCACGCCGTCAAACGTAGCCGTGGTAAGTCCTGATACACGCATGTTCCCTGTTGTAACAGGTCCTCATGCAGAGGAAGAGGCCAGGGATCTCCCATGAGTAATACCTGAAGATCTGGATACCAAGCCCTCCTTGGCCAGTCTAGGACAATGAGGATCGCCCGGATCTTTGTTCTTCTTATGATCTTTAGAACTTTTTGAATGAGAGGAAGTGGAGGGAATACATACACCGACTGAAACACCCACGGTGTCACCAGAGCATCCACTGCGATTGCTTGAGGGTCCCTTGACCTGGAACAATATCTCTGAAGCTTCTTGTTGAGACGAGAAGCCATCATGTCTACTTGAGGAACTCCCCAATGACCTGTCACCTCTGTGAAGACTTCTTGGTGGAGGCCCCACTCTCCGGGATGGAGATTGTGTCTTCTGAGGAAGTCTGCTTCCCAGTTGTCCACTCCTGGAATGAAGATCGCTTCTGCCATTGTCGCTCTGCTTTTCGTTCCGCCCTGACGGTTTATGTACGCTACTGCTGTTACATTGTCCGACTGGATCAGTACAGGCAGATCTCGAAGAAGATGTTCCGCTTACAGAAGGCCGTTGTAAATGGCCCTTAACTCCAGAACATTTATGTGGAGACAAGTTTCCTGACTTCACCATCTTCCTTGGAAGTTTTTTCCCATTGTGACTGCTCCCCAGCCTCGGAGGCTTGCATCCGTGGTCACTAGGATCCAGTCCTGTATCCAGAACCTGCGCCCCTCTAGGACCTGAGAGCTGTGCAGCCACCACAGGAGTGATATCCTGGTCTTAGAAGACAGGATTATCCTCCGGTGCATGTGTAGGTGGGACCCGGACCACTTGTCCAACAGGTCCCACTGGAACACTCTGGCATGGAACCTGCCAAACCGAATGGCCTCGTAGGCTGCAACCATCTTCCCCAGCAACCGAATGCATTGATGGATTGACACTCTTGCTGGTTTCAGAATTTGTTTGACCAGACTCTGAAGTTCCAGAGCCTTTTCCACTGGAAGAAAAACTCTCTGTAGTTCTGTGTCCAATATCATTCCCAAAAACGACAACTGCGTCATCGGAATCAACTGTGATTTCGACAAGTTTAGGAGCCAGCCATGTTGTTGAAGAACTGTCAGGGAGAGTGCAACATTTCGCACTAACTGGTCCCTGGATCTTGCCTTTATCAGGAGATCGTCCAAGTATGGGATAATTGTGACTCCTTGCTTGCGAAGGAGAACCATCATCTCCGCCATCACTTTGGTGAAAATCCTCGGAGCCGTGGATAGACCAAACGGCAATGTTTGAAATTGGTAATGACAATCCTGAATTGCAAACCTCAGGTAAGCCTGATGCGGAGGATAAATGGGAACATGTAAGTAGGCATACTTTATGTCCACCGACACCATAAAATCCCCTTCCTCCAGACTGGAGATCACTGCTCGGAGAGACTCCATCTTGAATTTGAATTTCTTTAGGTAGAAATTTAGGGATTTTAGGTTTAAAATTGGTCTGACCGAGCCATCCGGCTTCGGGACCACAAACAGGCTTGAATAAAAGCCTTCTTCCTGTTGTGACTGGGGAACCCTGACGATAACTTGATTTTGACACTACTTTTGTATTGCGTCGCAAACTACCTTCCTGTCCGGAAGAGACGCTGGTAAGGCCGATTTGAAAAAACGGCGAGGGGGAACGTCTTGAGACTCCAGCTTGTACCCTTGGGATACTATTTGTAAAACCCATGGGTCTAGGTCCGAACGAACCCAAAACTGACTGAAGAGTTTGAGACGTGCCCCCACCGGTGTGGACTCCCGCATAGATGCCCCAACGTCAAGCGGTTGAATTGGCAGAAGCCTGGGAGGACTTCTGCTCCTGGGAGCCTGACAAGGCTGGCGATCGTTTACCTCTTCCCCTTCCTCTAGTAGCAAGGAAGGAAGAACCGCGGCCCTTTCTGTATTTATTGGGCCGAAAGGACTGCATCTGACAGTGATGCGTTTTCTTTTGTTGTGGAGGAACATAAGGTAAAAAGGATGACTTACCCGCGGTAGCTGTAGACACCAAATAAGGCCTTACCTTTGTACGGTAGAGATTCCATACTTTTCTTGGAATCAGCATCAGCATTCCATTGGTGTATCCACAACGCTTGTCTAGCTGAGACTGCCATGGCATTGGCCTTAGATCCCAAAAGACCAATATCTCTCGCAGCTTCCTTAAGGTATGCTGCAGCATCCTTGATATAACCCAGCGTCAAGAGGACGCTATCCCTATCTAGGGTATCTATTTCAGAAGACAAGTTGTCTGCCCACTTTTCAATAGCACTACTTACCCACGCAGACGCAATGACAGGTCTGAGTAGCGTACCTGTGGTCGCATAAATGGACTTTAACGTAGTTTCCTGTTTATGATCCGCAGGATCCTTAAGGGCCGTAGTGTCAGGTGACGGGAGAGCCACCTTTTTAGACAAATGTGACAGGGCCTTGTCCACGGTGGGGGGTGACTCCCACTTTTCCCTATCCACCGAGGGAAACGGATAAGCTACCGTAATTCTTTTGGGAATCTGAAACTTTTTGTCAGGAGCTTTCCAGAGTTTTTCAAATAGCGTGTTCAGTTCATGAGAGGGAGGAAACGTTACTTCAGGTTTCCTTTCCTTATATATACAGACCCTTTTATCAGGGACAGCTGGGTCCTCAGTGATATGTAGTACCTCTTTAACCGCCACAATCATGTACTGAATGCTCTTTGCCAATTTTGGATCTAATCTGGAATCGCTATAGTCGACACTGGAATCAGAATCTGTGTCGGTATCAGTGTCTGCCAATTGGGCCAACGTACGTTTCTGTGACCCATCAAGGTATCTTTAGTATGGAAAGGAGTGAAATATGGGTCCACTCAAGCTTACCCCAACTCACAGTGCTCGGTGTGATGATACTCCCATAAAGGTATCTTTCAGTTCTGTTTCCCGGACTGTGTTCATAAAGTGGTAATGTTGGCTCCCCAAAGAGACTCACTCTCCTCAAGTGGAAGCAGGGGGGTACACAAATTTAATAAAAATCTAATGTTTGTGATTTTTATTAAATTTGTGTTCATTACCACTTTATGAACACATAAAGATACCTTTATGGGAGTATCATCACACCGAGCACTGTGAGTTGGGGTACGCTTGAGTGGACCCATATTTCACTCCTTTCCATACTAAAGATACCTTGATGTGTTTAACACCCACCTTGCGAGTGTGAGTTCTTCGGTATGCTTCATTTATATATATTTCCATCCTAAAACATCACGCCGGGCGTAGTTCAAGTGGGCGAGGCCACGGCATTGGGCAAAGAAACCTTGATGGGCTTATAGCTTCTTAATCAAAGTGTGAGTGGGGTACGCTCCTAAGCCACCTCTTTATCATATAAAAAATACACTAAGAACTGTGGATACATAAAAGGAATCTACTACACATTGGTCTTTATTTTTATTCCCTTACATGTTACTATACTCTGGAGAAATTCCATCAGAACATTCGCTTTGAGGACTCCATCACAGGAACCTTCATTAAGGGACGTTATGGTGATTTTCTCTGACGTCCTAGTGGATGCTGGGACTCCGTAAGGACCATGGGGAATAGCGGCTCCGCAGGAGACAGGGCACAAGAATAAAAGCTTTAGGATCAGGTGGTGTGCACTGGCTCCTCCCCCTATGACCCTCCTCCAAGCCTCAGTTAGATTTTTGTGCCCGAACGAGAAGGGTGCAGGCTAGGTGGCTCTCCTGAGCTGCTTAGAATAAAAGTTTAATTTAGGTTTTTTATTTTCAGTGAGTCCTGCTGGCAACAGGCTCACTGCATCGTGGGACTAAGGGGAGAAGAAGCGAACTCACCTGCGTGCAGAGTGGATTGGGCTTCTTAGGCTACTGGACATTAGCTCCAGAGGGACGATCACAGGTACAGCCTGGATGGGTCACCGGAGCCGCGCCGCCGTCCCCCTTACAGAGCCAGAAGAGACGAAGAGGTCCGGTGAAATCGGCGGCAGAAGACAATCCTGTCTTCAGACTAAGGTAGCGCACAGCACCGCAGCTGTGCGCCATTGCTCTCAGCACACTTCACACTCCGGTCACTGAGGGTGCAGGGCGCTTGGGGGGGGAGCGCCCTGAGACGCAATATAAATGATAATACCTTAGGTGGCAAAAGAATACATCACATATAGCTCCTGGGCTATATGGATGTATTTTAACCCCTGCCATTTTTACACAAAAGAGCGGGAGATAAGGACGTCGTGAAGGGGCGGAGCCTATCTCCTCAGCACACAAGCGCCATTTTCCCTCACAGTTCCGCTGGAAGGACGGCTCCCTGACTCTCCCCTGCAGTCCTGCTTCAGAATCAGGGTAAAAAAGAGAAGGGGGGGCACTATTGGCAGCAAATGACAATATAAACAGCAGCTATAAGGGAATAACACTTATATAAAGTTATCCCTGTATATATATATAGCGCTGGGTGTGTGCTGGCAGACTCTCCCTCTGTCTCTCCAAAGGGCTCGTGGGGTCCTGTCCTCTATCAGAGCATTCCCGGTGTGTGTGCTGTGTGTCGGTACGTGTGTGTCGACATGTATGAGGAGGAAAATGATGTGGAGGCGGAGCAATTGCCTGCGTTAGTGATGTCACCCCCTAGGGAGTCGTCACCTGACTGGATGATCGTGTTCAAACAATTAAGTGATAATGTCAACACTTTGCAAAAAACTGTTGACGACATGAGACAGCCGGCAAATCAATTAGTGCCTGTCCAGGCGTCTCAGACACCGTCAGGGGCCCTAAAACGCCCGTTACCTCAGTGGGTCGACACAGACCCAGACACAGATACTGAGTCTAGTGTCGACGGTGATGAGTCGAACGTAATGTCCAGTAGGGCCACACGTTACATGATCACGGCAATGAAGGAAGCATTGCACATTTCTGACACTACAAATACCACTAAGAAGGGTATTATGTGGGGGGTGAAAAAACTACCAATAGTTTTTCCTGAGTCAGATGAATTGAATGAGGTATGTGATAAAGCGTGGGTTTCTCCCGACAAAAAACTGCTAATTTCTAATAAATTATTGGCACTATATCCTTTCCCATCAGAGGTTAGGACACGTTGGGAAACACCCCCTAGGGTAGATAAGGCGCTCACACGTTTATCTAAACAAGTAGCGTTACCGTCTCCTGATACGGCCACCCTCAAAGAACCAGCTGATAGAAGGCTGGAAAATATCCTAAAAAGTATATACACACATACTGGTGTTATACTGCGACCAGCAATCGCTTCAGCCTGGATGTGCAGTGCTGGAGTCGCGTGCTCGGATTCCCTGACTGAAAATATTGATACCCTGGATAGGGACAATATATTGTTAACTATAGAGCATTTGAAGGATGCATTACTATATATGCGTGATGCACAGAGGGAAATTTGCACCCTGGCATCAAGAGTAAGTGCTATGTCCATCTCTGCCAGAAGAACGTTATGGACGCGTCAGTGGTCAGGGGATACGGATTCCAAACGACATATGGAAGTATTGCCGTATAAAGGGGAGGAGTTATTTGGGGCTGGTCTTTCGGACCTGGTGGCCACGGCAACGGCTGGAAAGTCCACCTTCTTACCCCAGGTCACTTCACATCAACAGAAAAAGACACCGTCTTTTCAAACTCAGTCCTTTCGTTCCCATAAATACAAGCGAGCAAAAGGCCATTCCTTTCTGCCCCGGGGCAGAGGAAGGGGAAAAAGACTGCACCATGCAGCCGCTTCCCAGGATCAGAAGCCTTCCCCTGCTTCTGCCAAGTCTTCAGCATGACGCTGGGGCTTTACAAGCAGACTCAGACTTGGTGGGGGCCCGTCTCAAGAATTTCAACGCGCAGTGGGCTCACTCGCAAGTGGATCCCTGGATTCTACAGGTAGTATCGCAGGGGTACAAACTGGAATTCGAGGCGTTTCCCCCTCGCCGGTTCCTGAAGTCTGCTCTGCCAAAGTCTCCCTCCGACAGGGAGGCAGTTCTGGAAGCCATTCACAAGCTGTATTCCCAGCAGGTGATAATCAAGGTACCCCTCCTACAACAAGGAAAGGGGTATTATTCCACGCTGTTTGTGGTACCGAAGCCGGACGGCTCGGTGAGACCAATTTTAAATCTGAAATCCTTGAACACTTACATAAAAAGGTTCAAATTCAAGATGGAATCACTCAGAGCAGTGATAGCGAACCTGGAAGAAGGGGACTATATGGTGTCTCTGGACATCAAAGATGCTTATCTCCACGTCCCAATCTACCCTTCTCACCAAGGGTATCTCAGGTTTGTAGTACAAGACTGTCATTATCAGTTTCAGACGCTGCCGTTTGGGTTGTCCACGGCACCTCGGGTCTTTACCAAGGTAATGGCCGAAATTATGATTCTTCTTCGAAGAAAAGGCGTATTAATTATCCCTTACTTGGACGATCTCCTGATAAGGGCAAGGTCCAGGGAACAGTTAGAAGTCGGAGTAGCACTATCTCAGATAGTGTTACGTCAGCACGGGTGGATCCTAAATATTCCAAAATCGCAGCTGATTCCAACGACACGTCTTCTGTTCCTAGGAATGATTCTGGACACAGTCCAGAAGAAGGTTTTTCTCCCGGAGGAGAAGGCCAAGGAGTTATCCGAGCTAGTCAGGAACCTCCTAAAACCAGGCCAGGTGTCAGTGCATCAGTGCACGAGGGTCCTGGGAAAAATGGTGGCTTCTTACGAAGCAATTCCATTCGGAAGATTCCATGCAAGAACGTTTCAGTGGGATCTACTGGACAAATGGTCCGGTTCGCATCTTCAGATGCAGCAGCGGATAACCCTGTCACCAAAGACAAGGGTGTCCCTCCTGTGGTGGTTGCAGAGTGCTCATCTTCTAGAGGGCCGCAGATTCGGCATTCAGGATTGGATCCTGGTGACCACGGATGCAAGCCTGAGAGGCTGGGGAGCAGTCACACAGGGAAAAAACTTCCAGGGCTTGTGGTCAAGCATGGAAACATCTCTTCATATAAACATTCTGGAACTACGGGCCATTTACAATGCCCTAAGTCAAGCGAAACCCCTGCTTCAGGGTCAGGCGGTATTGATCCAATCGGACAACATCACGTCAGTCGCCCACGTAAACAGACAGGGCGGCACGAGAAGCAGGAGGGCAATGGCAGAAGCTGCAAGGATTCTTCGCTGGGCGGAAAATCATGTGATAGCTCTGTCAGCAGTGTTCATTCCGGGAGTGGACAACTGGGAAGCAGACTTCCTCAGCAGACACGACCTTCACCCGGGAGAGTGGGGACTTCACCCAGAAGTCTTCCACCTGATTGTAAACCGTTGGGAAAAACCAAAGGTGGACATGATGGCGTCACGTCTAAACAAAAAACTAGACAGATATTGCGCCAGGTCAAGGGACCCTCAGGCAATAGCGGTGGACGCTCTGGTGACACCGTGGGTGTACCAGTCAGTGTATGTGTTCCCTCCTCTGCCTCTCATACCAAAAGTACTGAGAATCATAAGAAGGAGAGGAGTAAGAACGATACTCGTGGTTCCGGATTGGCCAAGAAGGACTTGGTACCCGGAACTTCAAGAGATGCTCACGGAAGACCCGTGGCCTCTACCTCTAAGACAGGACCTGCTCCAGCAGGGGCCTTGTCTGTTCCAAGACTTACCGCGGCTGCGTTTGACGGCATGGCGGTTGAATGCCGGATCCTGAAGGAAAAAGGCATTCCAGATGAAGTCATCCCTACCCCGGTCAAAGCCAGGAAGGATGTAACCGCAAAACATTATCACCGCATTTGGCGAAAATATGTTGCGTGGTGTGAGGCCAAGAAGGCCCCTACAGAGGAATTTCAACTGGGTCGTTTCCTCCATTTCCTGCAAACAGGACTGTCTATGGGCCTAAAATTAGGGTCCATTAAGGTTCAAATTTCGGCCCTGTCGATTTTCTTCCAAAAAGAACTGGCTTCAGTACCTGAAGTTCAGACATTTGTAAAAGGGGTACTGCATATACAACCTCCTTTTGTGCCTCCAGTGGCACCTTGGGATCTCAATGTTGTTTTGAGGTTCCTTAAGTCACATTGGTTTGAACCACTCACCACGGTGGACTTAAAATTAGAGATGAGCGCCTGAAATTTTTCGGGTTTTGTGTTTTGGTTTTGGGTTCGGTTCCGCGGCCGTGTTTTGGGTTCGAACGCGTTTTGGCAAAACCTCACCGAATTATTTTTGTCGGATTCGGGTGTGTTTTGGATTCGGGTGTTTTTTTCCAAAAACACTAAAAAACAGCTTAAATCATAGAATTTGGGGGTCATTTTGATCCCAAAGTATTATTAACCTCAAAAACCATAATTTACACTCATTTTCAGTCTATTCTGAATACCTCACACCTCACAATATTATTTTTAGTCCTAAAATTTGCACCGAGGTCGCTGTGTGAGTAAGATAAGCGACCCTAGTGGCCGACACAAACACCGGGCCCATCTAGGAGTGGCACTGCAGTGTCACGCAGGATGTCCCTTCCAAAAAACCCTCCCCAAACAGCACATGACGCAAAGAAAAAAAGAGGCGCAATGAGGTAGCTGTGTGAGTAAGATTAGCGACCCTAGTGGCCGACACAAACACCGGGCCCATCTAGGAGTGGCACTGCAGTGTCACGCAGGATGGCCCTTCCAAAAAACCCTCCCCAAACAGCACATGACGCAAAGAAAAAAAGAGGCGCAATGAGGTAGCTGACTGTGTGAGTAAGATTAGCGACCCTAGTGGCCGACACAAACACCGGGCACATCTAGGAGTGGCACTGCAGTGTCACGCAGGATGTCCCTTCCAAAAAACCCTCCCCAAACAGCACATGACGCAAAGAAAAAAAGAGGCGCAATGAGGTAGCTGTGTGAGTAAGATTAGCGACCCTAGTGGCCGACACAAACACCGGGCACATCTAGGAGTGGCACTGCAGTGTCACGCAGGATGTCCCTTCCAAAAAACCCTCCCCAATCAGCACATGGACGGACTGCCACGGTTAGGTGGTATAAAAAAACCACGGTTAGGTGGTATATAATACAATTATGGATGGACGGACTGCCTGCCGAGTGCCGACACAGAGGTAGCCACAGCCGTGAACTACCGCACTGTACACTGGTTGATAAAGAGATAGTAGTATACTCGTAACAACTAGTATGACGACGGTATAAAGAATGAAAAAAAAACCACGGTTAGGTGGTATATAATACAATTATGGTTGGACGGACTGCCTGCCGAGTGCCGACACAGAGGTAGCCACAGCCGTGAACTACCGCACTGTACACTGGTTGATAAAGAGATAGTAGTATACTCGTAACAACTAGTATGACGACGGTATAAAGAATGAAAAAAAAAACACGGTTAGGTGGTATATATTATAATACAATTATGGTTGGACGGACTGCCTGCCGAGTGCCGACACAGAGGTAGCCACAGCCGTGAACTACCGCACTGTACACTGGTTGATAAAGAGATAGTAGTATACTCGTAACAACTAGTATGACGACGGTATAAAGAATGAAAAAAAAACCACGGTTAGGTGGTATATATTATAATACAATTATGGATGGACGGACTGCCTGCCGAGTGCCGACACAGAGGTAGCCACAGCCGTGAACTACCGCACTGTACACTGGTTGATAAAGAGATAGTAGTATACTCGTAACAACTAGTATGACGACGGTATAAAGAATGAAAAAAAAACCACGGTTAGGTGGTATATATTATAATACAATTATGGTTGGACGGACTGCCTGCCGAGTGCCGACACAGAGGTAGCCACAGCCGTGAACTACCGCACTGTACACTGGTTGATAAAGAGATAGTAGTATACTCGTAACAACTAGTATGACGACGGTATAAAGAATAAAAAAAAAACCACGGTTAGGTGGTATATATTATAATACAATTATGGATGGACGGACTGCCTGCCAAGTGCCGACACAGAGGTAGCCACAGCCGTGAACTACCGCACTGTACACTGGTTGATAAAGAGATAGTAGTATACTCGTAACAACTAGTATGACGACGGTATAAAGAATGAAAAAAAAACCACGGTTAGGTGGTATATATTATAATACAATTATGGTTGGACGGACTGCCTGCCGAGTGCCGACACAGAGGTAGCCACAGCCGTGAACTACCGCACTGTACACTGGTTGATAAAGAGATAGTAGTATACTCGTAACAACTAGTATGACGACGGTATAAAGAATGAAAAAAAAACCACGGTTAGGTGGTATATATTATAATACAATTATGGATGGACGGACTGCCTGCCGAGTGCCGACACAGAGGTAGCCACAGCCGTGAACTACCGCACTGTACTGTGTCTGCTGCTAATATAGACTGGTTGATAAAGAGATAGTATACAATACTACTAATATACTGGTGGTCAGGCACTGGTCACCACTAGTCACACTGGCAGTGGCACTCCTGCAGCAAAAGTGTGCACTGTTTAATTTTAATATAATATTATTTATCATGTACTCCTGGCTCCTGCTATAACAACCTGCAGTGCTCCCCAGTCTCCCCCACAATTATAAGCTTTATATACAATACATTGATGTGCAGCACACTGGGCTGAGCAGTGCACACAGACTGAGTCACTGTGTGACTGTGTATCGTTTTTTTCAGGCAGAGAACGGATATATTAAATAAAACAAACAACTGCACTGTCTCTGGTGGTCACTGGTCACTGTGGTCGTCAGTCACTAAACTCTGTCTGCACTCTCTTCTAATCTACAGTATCACAGCAATCTCTCTCTCTCTCTCTCTTCTAAATCTAATCTAAATGGAGAGGACGCCAGCCACGTCCTCTCCCTATCAATCTCAATGCACGTGTGAAAATGGCGGCGACGCGCGGCTCCTTATATAGAATCCGAGTCTCGCGAGAATCCGACAGCGTCATGATGACGTTCGGGCGCGCTCGGGTTAACCGAGCAAGGCGGGAAGATCCGAGTCGCTCGGACCCGTGAAAAAAAAAGTGAAGTTCGTGCGGGTTCGGATTCAAAGAAACCGAACTCGCTCATCTCTACTTAAAATATCTCACATGGAAGGTGACGATGCTGTTAGCCCTGGCTTCAGCCAGGCGTGTGTCAGAATTGGCGGCTTTATCATATAAAAGCCCTTACTTAATTTTTCATTCTGACAGGGCAAAATTGAGGACTCGTCCTCAATTTCTCCCTAAGGTGGTTTCTGCTTTTCACATGAACCAACCTATTGTGGTGCCTGCGGCTACTAGGGACTTGGAGGACTCCAAGTTACTTGACGTTGTCAGGGCCCTGAAAATATATGTTTCCAGGACGGCTGGAGTCAGAAAGTCTGACTCGCTGTTTATCCTGTATGCACCAAACAAGCTGGGTGCTCCTGCTTCTAAGCAGACTATTGCTCGTTGGATTTGTAGTACAATTCAGCTTGCACATTCTGTGGCAGGCCTGCCACAGCCAAAATCTGTAAAAGCCCATTCCACAAGGAAAGTGGGCTCATCTTGGGCGGCAGCCCGAGGGGTCTCGGCTTTACAACTTTGCCGAGCAGCTACTTGGTCAGGGGCAAACACGTTTGCTAAATTCTACAAATTTGATACCCTGGCTGAGGAGGACCTGGAGTTCTCTCATTCGGTGCTGCAGAGTCATCCGCACTCTCCCGCCCGTTTGGGAGCTTTGGTATAATCCCCATGGTCCTTACGGAGTCCCAGCATCCACTAGGACGTCAGAGAAAATAAGATTTTACTTACCGATAAATCTATTTCTCGTAGTCCGTAGTGGATGCTGGGCGCCCATCCCAAGTGCGGATTGTCTGCAATACTTGTACATAGTTATTGTTAACTAAATCGGGTTATTGTTGTTGTGAGCCATCTTTTCAGAGGCTCCTTCGTTGTTATCATACTGTTAACTGGGTTCAGATCACAAGTTGTACGGTGTGATTGGTGTGGCTGGTATGAGTCTTACCCGGGATTCAATATCCTTCCTTATTATGTACGCTCGTCTGGGCACAGTATCCTAACTGAGGCTTGGAGAAGGGTCATAGGGGGAGGAGCCAGTGCACACCACCTGATCCTAAAGCTTTTATTCTTGTGCCCTGTCTCCTGCGGAGCCGCTATTCCCCATGGTCCTTACGGAGTCCCAGCATCCACTACGGACTACGAGAAATAGATTTATCGGTAAGTAAAATCTTATTTTTTATTTGTCTATAATTTTGTGTTAAAGCGCTGTGGTTATAAACACAGATCTCTGATTTTGTTGTAGTATTTATCTAGCCTCTTACTAATAAGAGCCACATTAGCATTCAAGGCGTTCAACACATTTACCCAATCAGGCGTCGGCGGTGCCGACATGGTCACCCCCGCAGCCATTTGTGTCCCTAATACAGCCTCCTCCTGGGAAGAGCCTTCAGCCTCAGACATGTCGACACACATGCAACCAACACCCACAGACACACCGGGCATATAGGGGACAGACCCACATTAAAGCCTGTCAGAGAGACACAGAGGAAATTTGACAGCTCACGCCCCGGCGCCAAATCAGCGGTTCTGAAGCGCCCAGTAAATGCCCCAGACCTATAGCGCTTTTTATATAAATTATATTGCACCAAATTTAGCCAGTGCCCCCCCCCCCCCCCCCCCCCCCCCCCGTTTTGCACCCTGATACTTGTCAGTGTGAAGGAAGGACCAGCGTCTCTGCAGCCTGATGGAGAGAAAATGGCACAGAGTGAGCTGTAAGGACAAAGCTCCGCCCCTTAATGGCGTGCTTCCGTCCCGCTTCTTGTATGATTATACTGGCAGGGGTTTTGGGACAGTGCCTTGGCACTAATGTCCCCTCTTGCCAGATGTCCGCTGAGGATTTATTAGCTGTCCAGGATGCTCCCCCCCCCCCCCCCCCCGCTCCCTGCACCCTGTAGTTTCGCATGCATGTGGGAGCTTGGCGCGCAGCATCCGCGCGCTGCGGTACCTCAGATAAATGCCGTCACTGAAGTCTTCTTTTCTTCATCTACTCACCTGTCTTCTGACTTCTGGCTCTGTAAGGGGGTGACGTCAGGCTGCGGGAGTGAGCATCTGAGCGTACCCAGCGATCAAATCCTCAGGAGCTAATTGTGTCCTGTAGCCAGAAGCAGAGCCCTTGAACTCACTGGAAGTGGGTCATACTCCTCTCCCCTAAGTCCCACGAAGCAGGGAGACTGTTGCCAGCAGCCTCCCTGAACATAAAAAACCGAACAAAAAGTATTTTTCCAGAGAAACTCAGTAGAGCTCCCTGTAGTGCGTCCAGTCTGCCTGGGCACAATTCTAAAACTGGAGTCTGGAGGAGGGGCATAGAGGGAGGAGCCAGTTCACACCCTTTCAAAGTCTTAAAGTGCCTATGTCTCCTGTGGATCCCGTCTATACCCCATGGTTCTAATGGTGACCCCAGCATCCTCTAGGATGTATGAGAAATAATCAGATTTTCAAAAATTGTGAAAAAAGGGGATACTATTGGACAATATTCCTCTATGTGCCCTAAATGCCCTAAGCGTCACATACTCCCCAGCAGTGTGTCCCACTACATGCCCCCTGTGTGTCCCCATACTGTATATTGCACTATATCATAACACTTCATCACTGCACTATATCACTATAGTACATCCGCTACATGCTGAACTACATCACTACACGCCCCTTTACACTGCACTACATACCCTATATGCTACACTACATCACTACACTACATACCTTTATATGCTACACCACATAAGTGCACTACATGCCCCTATATACTGCAATACATTACTACACTACATACCCTCTATGGTACACTACATCACTTCACTACATACCCCTATAAGCTACACCAAATCCCCCCATCTGGGAGGCAAAGCAGATTTGATACTGCTAAGTGGGAGCACAGTGCCAATAATAAAGTCTGTCTTTAAACTCACCACAAAGCTACTGTAGTTGGAGGTTGTCCAGGCTCTTAGTTTCCCCTGTCAAGTGGATAGCTAGCAAAGTGAGCCTTTGAGTTCTGTAACATCAGTGACTGCACCTGTTAACAAGCAAAAGCCTGGGGCAGCGTGTCCTCTCAATGGTGTGTAGCCAGCAGCTTGTTTTCGGTTGGTGCTGAGCAGGCAGGTGGGATCATAGCCTGCTGAAAAACACAGCACCTACAGCTCTCTTCTATAGCATGCACGGTGCACTGCACGCTAGTAGCAGCACTGCATGGCAAAGAAGAGAGTTTAAGATAGTAGCCAGTAGGCATAGGAGAGATCCCAGGTACTGGAGCTTACCCACACAGCGTCGGAGCCAGCTGCAGGCAGACAGGTGGGTCAGAGACATTGCCCAGGGAGCTGTCTGCTGTCTCACTGGAGTAGCACAGCACTGCCGGTTAAAAAAAACAAAAAAAACAGAAAAAGCCCTGGTCCTCTGTAACTCCTTGGCACCCCCTCAAATTCTGCACCCAGGGCGTATGCCCCCTTAGCCCCCCTAGTTGCGGCCATGCTACTGTACAGCGTAATATGAATTGGTATTATTTCATGAGCACGCCCCTTCCCCATGAAGCCACGCCCGTATATTTTTGGGGCTCGCCTATAGCACACACTGGACCTATTTTAAATATGGGGGGGGGGGGGGGGGGGGCGCTGATGCTGCTTTTTTCACACAGCGCTAAAATGTCTAGTTACATTATGGTAAGTCGTTATTACTCATAAATGGTGCAACAGCTAATGTGGCCTTCTGATATTGATGAAATACATGACAGTCACGAACTGAATATGTAACGCAGCATTTAAAAAGAATAACATGTACAAACAACATCATTGTGGAATATGGCCCATACTAAAAAAAGTGTGTGTAAAGTAAAACAAAAACAACTTATTCCTACGCCTGTGCTGCTTCCAATGGCATCGACCTCAATAGTATTGGTGACTGGGTACCCCACAGCTGCCATCAGATCGGTGTCGCTGATCTCAGTAATGTCAACACAGAACATTGGTGGCGTCGGTGGAATGGATTGGCTGTTCTCCTGGGTAGCGCTTCATGAGGACGCACAACTGGACAATGAAATGGCAATGGGATTAACCAGTGCAGAATTGCCAAAAACTTCATTGCACTGATCATAGTAAGCTCACTCCATTCTAGCACCACCACTTTTCCTCCTGTTGTGGTCGTGAACTTTGTTGTAACATTTCCTGAAAGCTTTCAATTTATTCACTATCTGCTGCTGTGTACACTCAATGCCCCTTGAGGTAAGTATCTTTGCAATGTTGGTGTAGACTGTGGCGTCCTTCACTGTCCCAGTGAACTGCTTCCGGATCTCCCTCTCCCCTCTGACAGAAAGCAGCTCCCTGATCTCTTCCTCCTTCCAGTGCGCCATGCTGTCTCTCTCATCTGTCTCCCCTGCAGCACAATTGTGACCTCAGACGCCAGTGCCATGCCCGCTCAGCCAAT
The DNA here is from genome assembly GCF_028390025.1 of Pseudophryne corroboree. Taxonomy (NCBI): domain Eukaryota; kingdom Metazoa; phylum Chordata; class Amphibia; order Anura; family Myobatrachidae; genus Pseudophryne; species Pseudophryne corroboree. The sequence goes on along the minus strand of NC_086444.1, from coordinate 339,963,595 downwards.
CAGAGAGACTCTGCTGCTCAACCAATCACCAGTGCCCCGCCAGCTCAGCCAATAAGCGCTGTTAATCACAACCGTTTCTAAAATCCCAGGTCGGACCCTTTCAGACAGACGGCAACCCATGTAAGATCCGGCAAAAACCCAAGTAGAAACCTGGATCAAAGTCCCGGGAATTCAGTCCTGTGTTGACCCTTTCAGACAGAAAAAAATCCCGGGTCGACCCTTCCCGTGCTGGGAAATTACCGGGTTGTTTTCTCTGTCTGAAAGGGGTATTACTGAGGGGAGCGGCCATGAGCAGGAAGGTAGTCTCCCCTTATGGGAGGCTCACAGCTGCTACAAGTTACCCGGGGAAGACATCCATATAGGTGTGTAAACTTCCGCTATCTCTGAGTACTGTTTTGCTGCATATAAGGTCTAATAGACTATATTTAAGCCCCAAAGCTGATAACTGTATGCCAAAGTAAACTGGTTTCAGCATTAACAAAAGGCAGCCCCAAACTGTATAGTGATTAACTATTTATGTGCCAACAACATTTAACATGGTGAAGTACTGTAAACCAATTCCCTCAGGAATGACTGAAGACAGGTGTCAGCCTAGTTAATTCTAACTGTTCTTAAAGCCCATTTGTTCCCCCTTTTCACTGCTAATCTCAGGACAGGAAAAACCAAGGTGAACAATTTATATTTAAAAGGGATTTTCTTCAAATAACCTACAGCAAAGACGTGACAGCACAGATCTTTTCCCAGCCTATATGTAACAAAGTTATAAGGATAATACTGTAAAGGAGTCTTAATGACTGCTGCAGGATAAAGAACATTTCACCGATTGGATAAATAAATATAATTGCTTGTTCACCCATTGTCCTACAAAGGAGTAGACAAGTAAAGCATTTCTGTAACTTAAACACTATGGGGCATATGTAATAGGATCCAAGTTTGCTGAAGGGGCAGGATACCGGACTATCTCTGACTTTTTTTAAAGGGACAATTATTTACAAGGAAAAACCTCAGGCAAACTCGGACCCTATAACATATGCCCTATTGAGTTTAATTTACAGAAGTGCTTTACTTGTTATAAGAGTTCTAAGGGAACCAAAGTTTTTAAACTACACTTGGAGAAGGAATTTCTGTCTGCAGCACAGGAAGGCTGAACACTATAATAAATTGACAGCTCTGTTTATCCACTTTTGGTGACACCAATAGTATAACTAAAAACCAACATCGTCTATACAAGTGCACCAACTGTAAAGACCCCACTGGTCATTTCATGTCCAAATTATCATTTGGAGAGGAGGAATAGAAACATATGTAAACTGAGTTGTTGTTTTTAAAACATCCTCTGATGTGTGGCAGTTATTGTAATGACATCATTAGATAGTAAGCATTATATTAGTTCGTTTGAAGGCTTAGAGTAAATGATGACAGTAATGTATAGTCATATACAAATCTTAGTTTGTGATAAAAGGATTAGATAATGTCTTCCATAGGTGACTGAAGAAATTTACAGACATTGCTGCATTCCAGTGAAATAAATTGTTAAACTGTTATTAATGTGAATTATTTTATTTATGCTACTGTGACATACTGATAAGCTGTTGATGTATCTTTATCTGATCCAATTTACTTAAAAAGAAGTGCTTTTGAATAAAGTGAAATTCATTTGAAAGCAATAGCTATACAGTAGTTCTTGGCAACCAGAGGAATTCTCCTCTCTCTGTCATTCCACGAGGATCAACCGAACCTGCATCAAGTGGAACAAACTACCTGGTAAGGATTAGGAGTATAACACTACACTCTGTTGTACCAGCTAATGGGGTAGTACACATTGGGATGATATTGGGATCCTGGCGCTTGGGATGCCTGCAGTCAGAATACTAACAGTGGTACCCCGATGCTCAGGATCCCAACACCTACTAGGTAAGTATGCTACTCTTAAATCCTAACCTCCCTAATCCTCCTAACCCACAGCATGACTCTAACTCTCCCCCCCCCGCAGCCTAACCCTAATTCTCCCCGGTGGTGCCCAACCCTATTTCCCCCTTCCCACAGCCGAAACCTAACCCTCCCCCCGCAGCCTAAACCTAATCCTACCTCCCCCCGCAGCCTAACCCTAACCCTCCCCAGTGGTGCCTAACCCTCTCTACATGCAGCCAAACCCTATCCTTCCTCCCCCCTGTCCCCTGTCCCCGCAGCCTAAACATAACCTTCACCAGCCTGTAGCTTACCTCTCAGCAGTCCCAGCATACTTATGTTTGGGAGCCAAGTATTCGAGATCTCAACGCTGGCATTGCAATCCATTTTGGGATCCCGGCATCGGTATTACAAGCAGTGTCGGGATTCCAGCATCAGTATTCCGACTGCCGGTATCTCAAATTCCAGGATCATGACTGGATCCCTACACATCACCTGTCTCTTTTGAAAGCTTTAGTAAATCTACCCCTCAGACCTAACTAGCCATAAATCACAGAACATGTTGACAGAAACATGACATAGTGGTAAACCTTTGATTTGAAAGTCCAGACATTGATCTGGACTGGCCATTTCATTGTTTGTGTCTTCATCATTTAAAGTTATGCCCTATGGGGTGGGGCAGAAATATGTGCACATATGCACATTGTATTCATTGCTTTCACACACTTGAGAGAGGAACAGTTATCATACACCATAGAGATATACAGGTGAATTAAATCATAGCTCCTGACTATTAAAATCTCTGGGGGCTATTAAGTTATTAATGGGCACCCATAATTGTTTTCCCCCTGTCACTTTAGACAAGATGGTATGCAGTTGTTAGGCACCCATTGTTTTATCACTCTAATTGCACCCAGAAGTGTCACACTTAGCTGTACAATATGGCTAAACCCGACTTAAGTGCTGCCCGTGATGCAAAAAGTCCCATTTGGGCTCTCAAATGGGACACTTTTCACATATTTCTGCTCGCTACCTTAGAGGCTGCGAGCAGAAATGCTGACATCAGTTGCTATAGCACCCGGCTAGTAAACCAATTGAATTGCTACTTGTGGATGTCCTCCAGTGGCGGGCACCCAAATAACAATTGAATCACCACCTGTGAGATGTGGTTTGTTACATAGTTTCACTCAAATTCAGTAAAATTATTTTGAACACTAAAGAATAAATGAAACATGCATATAGTGGTTGGCAGAGATAATTTGTAGTATAACAGCACCAGATAATTTTCCAAATTAATACCTATTAAATATTAAAATGTCACACAAGGAATGATTATATCTGGCAATTAGACTATTCACAACTAAAGTTTAGAAATAACATTCTAGTGTTTGCCCTATATTGGTACCAATCAAAGCCAAAATCTGATTCAGAGTAAAGGTGGCCATCCACTACTCAGACTTGTCTGAACTGCAGATATCATCAGATTTCTCTTGAACTCTCCCGGGAGTTTCACGGGAATCGGAGTTGACCCTGGGCTTAATTTTCACTACATTCACTTCAGATATATCTGATACGATCTATCATGTGTCAGATCGCATCAGATATATCTGATGCACACATGCTACATGCGATTGATCTGATGCTGCTGCTGCCGCCCCGTCCTGTGGTGGGTGGGAATGGCCAGGGAGATGCCAGTCAAGTGACGCTTCAGATGAATCTGATCAGATACATCTGAACTAAAAAAACACTCCGATGTGCACCTGATTTCTTCAGATTCAGATAAATAGTTGGGGCAGCCTCAGAGATCTCTAGTTCAGACAAATCGGATATGGGAGTGCGCATTGGATCGGAAGAGCCATCCGATGTGACACTTTTCTTCAGATTTGACGGTCAGATGCGTCGAAATCTGAAGAAAACTGCCCAAATCGGACTAGTGGATGGGGGCCTGAATTTTGGTGGCTGTGATCTGTGTTTCTTTGGTCATAGAAAAACCATACCTCCCAACTGTCACAATTGTGAATGGATAGTCCTAAATAGCAGACGTCTAAAGAGCATATCTGGTGCTACTATGCCCTGCCCTGCGATACCACATGCTATGTTTTGAAGGTCCATTCTATTTTGTTATGTTGTTCCATTGCCATGCATAGGTAACCTATACCCTCCAACTCATGTTGCCTCAGGACCCAGCAAATACTTCCTGTCAATTTCTATAAATTACCTTGTTGTCAATGAATGAAGATGGTTGGCATGACTCAGGGCTACAGTTAGAGACTTGTGGGCACCATAGCAACATTTTGTAAGTGCACCCATTTAGTTACCAAATATACCCATTACACTTTTACAGGAGAGGTGGGCACAGTAGTAGCTGATTTGGTATCTACTAGTTCTACCAGATCTTGATCAGTCTCGTAGTTACAGTTTTCCTGCCTCTGTTTTACATAGTCCAGCTGATTTTAGGCTTTGTCTTGCATACATCACTGATAATAAGTATATAGAATAAGAATAATGGTAAAACATTCTAACAACATGTGACTGTGAGAATAGACACATACTGTAACACTGACAATTCCCACTGAGCCAGCCTCAAACTACAGAGTATAGACAGTAAATTATTCCTAATAGCATGTAGCATGAGAGGACAGACAACAGCTATTATGGGTGCACCCTATAATCTGTATGAATCTTTGGACTTAATATGTTATGTGCATTGTTAGCTTTATTACCAATATGGTTCTGTTTAATTAAAGCTGACATTTGTAATTAAAGGAAACAATGTGAGGTGGTGCAAAATTATAGCTGTGTGTAATCTCTTGTAGCGGCTGTTGCTTGTAACTTCAGGGAATCCATCATCATGTACACAGAATATAATGGTATTATTTCATTTATATCCGTGCTGTTAGACTTCCAGGGGATGAATGAAAATTTCAAAGGCTCTATATAAGATGAGTTATCGGGTAGAATTATCCTTAGAAAAAGAAATACGGAAAGCTGAACTTTCTAGCTAATTCTGGGTAATTCAAACCCCAGGAGACTCACAATGCAACAGACCTATATTAGAAGAGACAGCCAAGGATTTATCAAATAACACATCACCTTGTCACGCACAGTTCTCATGTTTTTCCTACCATGGAGTTCAAAATTACTGCTGCATTTGAGGCGGTCCACAGGGATCTAAAGGAAGTCAATGACACAAACTCACTTCCCATTAAATGAGAACAAACCAACATTACAAGGTGATGTATTAACAAGTAAGACAATAACCGGGAAGTCATGTTCGAAGGTGGTAGAAAATGTTACCGTAATGCTGACATTCTATCTATCTATCTATCTATCTATCTATCTATCTATCTATCTATCTATCTATCTATCTATCTATCTATCTATCTTTGAATATTGTTAGTTTTATGGCTTAACACACTTTAAAAAAATGTCTACTGTTTATTTCTTTGGAATTACTTCAGTACTTATATTAGTTATTCATGTAAACTTTCCCTGTATATTTCATTAGTCAGGGCCAGGACTGCATTTCTTTATTGATTTGAAGTTAATGGAAGTTACTATACTAGAAAGACTACAGGGTTCATTTATGGGGTGTTTTGCTATAAATAGCATTGCCTTTTAAAATTTCTCTTATGTTTTCCTAACACTGTGCACTGCACCAAATGAATATCGTACATGCGCATCAGTCACTCCCAGTGCCACTTTATTTTAAGCATCAAGCAAAAGATCTTTAGGGTTGTCACCTGCACCCTGGACATATATATTTTAAAAGATCTGAGATACAAAAAATAATTACAAAACAATCTCTACGACAAAACACAGGCTGTCACACATCAAGATCTTAAGGTGCCCATACACTAGTACGATTTGGGCCCTTTTCATCTGATTCCGACGCATTGAGCCGAGAAATCTGATGAAAATTGTCAAATCGCATGTGTTTTACCTCCAATTTCCGATCCGCTGTGCGGTCCCGTGTACATCGGATCAGAGCCGGAGATCGCAAGGGCTGCACTATAGATTTATCGGATCAGGTAGCCTTGGCTGGGATCGTCGATACATCGTATGCAAAAGGAATGCATACGATGTATCGTATGCGATTATGCCGCCTGGGAAGCTGCCGGGCAGTTCTAGGGAGATTATATGCGACTTCTCCTCTGGGAGAAGTCGCAGTAGTGTATGGGGACCTTAAGCATTACATGCAAGGTCCAGCATTCATACATATCTGTGCTCCATGCACAACCTAAACTTAAAATATGTAAACAAACGAGCAGGAACATGGGTGCAGTCATGTTGAACTCTGTCAGGTGAACATTCCAGTCATGCTCACCATGCTCACCAGATCTGTCTGCACCAATGAGCTTGAACTGCTTCCTATTTAAACCTACACCTGGAGACAGCACATTGGCAAAACAACATATGTCTTCCAGCCTCAGTATCCCTACTGTATCCTGTTCACCATTGTGATCTCTATATCCTCCATGGATTCTTGTGCCTGTGCGCATGTGATCTCCAGTTACCACTATTATACCTGTGTGCCTGTGGTCTCCAACTTGCCGTATTAGGTTCTATTATATCCATCTGGCAGTGTCCTCGGTTATCGCTATTACACCTGTTATCGGTAACACTAATGACAGGCCTACCTACTTTGAGTGTTTACGTTTTGGGGCTAGTTCTATGTGTCATAAGCACTGGCTCCAGGGCTGTGACCAGTGTTTAGGTTCCAGGGCTGTGTTCCGGGGTGATCGTCAGTCCTGAGTTCCCAATTCAGGTAGTCAGTTAATTATACCCCTTTCACACCGCAGCTTATACCCGGTATTTTGCCGTTTTAACTGGCTTCCTAAACGGGTCAAGCTGCGATGTGAAAGGGTCCCCTTCAATTTACCGTTTTCAAAATACCGGTATTTTGAAACGGTAAAAAAGAAGGGTCCTACCCGTTTCAGTCCCATTTCACTGTGCAGTGTGAAAGGGTCTGAAACGGTATTTGCAAGCCCCAGCAGGTCATAGGCTGTCTCCATGTGTGATGTCAGCAGCCACAACCAGGAAACAGCTTGGAAAACACAGGAGACACATGTGAGAGTGGCTTTATAAACGTTTAGACTGCAAAGCCATTATAAAATGTCTAATTGGAGTGATGAAGAGGTGAGGGAGCTGCTTTAGGATCAGAGCGGATGAGGAAATCTGCTGCCAAATTACTGGGACAGTCAAGGATACCCTCATATCTAAAAACATAGCAAAAATGCTTCAAGCTGCTGGGTTCCATCGTACGACTATCCAAATTATTAATAATGAATTAATTAATAATTATTAATAATGTGTGGGCCAGAAAAGTCCATTTATAATGACAACCACTATTTCTATGGGTGAAACGGGTTCAGTGTGAAAGGTACCAAAACGGTAATGAAATGGTAATTTACTGGTTACAACATGAGATGTGAAAGGGGTTTAACTGCTCAGACCCGTTTTAAGAACCGTTTCAAATACCATTTCAAAAGCAGGTTTTGCGATGTGAAAGCAGCATTAGTTCCAGATCCAGGTTCCAGTTCCAGGTCTGGGTTAGAGTAAGTTCTAGGCTGTTGCCTGCCTTAGTTCTCAGTTCTGAGTTTGCGTTCCAGTACTATATATTTCTAAGTTCCTTTTGTAAGCCTCTTGAGTTCATATAAGGGCTGATGTATAAAAAATGCGATGTTTCTACATTATTTTAGTCACTTATCGTGTCTTTTTCGTGACTTTTTTTCGTTGAAGTATGTATCTTTTTTTATCGAAAATGTGATTGTGATATTGCGATAATATCTCAATCTACTTTTCGGTGGTTTTATTGCATTTATAAAAAAATAAATTAAGTGCGCATGCTCTGTTTCAGAGCTGGACATGTACAGTGAATTCCTTGGTGGCATTGAGCACAAACCTGAGCTACAGCAAAAAAGGATAGCTATTATACTAGGGGACATTATAAGAAAACAATGAAAGGGGAGGGAACGCAATACAATACAATACAATATCATACATACAGTAGGACTGAAGTCATAGTCATGAATAGCGGCTTAGAGTGTAATGCTGCTGGGTGGGAGGGGGAGAGCGGGTATTTTCAGAATAGTGAACCTTAAATGAACTGTCTTTCTGAAAAACGTAATGTGCATTTTTTACAGCAGGATTCTTAAACATCCTAATGGCTGATGAATGACCTTGTGCATGAATCATAACCCAGACACTTTATCTTACATAAAATAACGACACAGAGACTTAGATTTGGCAGAGAAATGTTAGCAAATTTATCTAAACAACTGTAAACTTTAACTAGCTGTAAAGAAAATGATTAGATAATGGTGGCAAAGAAAGAACGTCTAGAACTCATTCCCCAAACCACAAAACTGCAACATACTTCCCAAACAAACTAACAACAAAAAGGTATCTACTCAACCTTTTACCATGACTACCAACCTGTCTGGGTGATGTCGCTGCCCCAGTCTAGGTGGTCCAGCCATTATACACAGTCAACGAAAGTGAGCGCACCAAACAACTATAAATCAATCAACAAAACAATCCATCTATGACCTAACACAGATAATCTGCCGTTCTTTCCCGCCAAAACAGCTAACGCAAAAACCACCCACAAACAAATAAAAAAGGGAAAGGAGGCCGGGAAGACCAGAAGAAAGAGGCTGACTCCTCCAGCTAGTCCTAATGAATGAACCTACCCATTCTATTCCTGTATTCCTATTGGATAATCCTATCACCTGATACCCACAATGCCATTCCCAGCATCAGATGTTTAACCCTCTCCATTCCTATTTAGTAACTACGCTCCTCTAAACATCCTAACAGCTGATGAATGACCTTGTGCATGAATCATAACCCAAACACTTTATTTTACATAAAATAACGACACAGAGACTTAGATTTGGCAGAGAAATGTTAGCTGATTTATTTAAACAACTGTAAACTTTAACTAGCTATAAAGAAAATGATTAGATAATAGTGGCAAAGAAAGAACGGCTAGAACTCATTCCCCAAACCGCAAAACTGCAACATACAGATAGATCCACGGTTATCTTGGCTTCTTTGCTGCGCCTAGGCACACCATGGTTTAGTTTACATAAACCCTTCATCTATTGTTCTCAGCTGCAATACAATACCGAGAACAATTCAGCAGGGGATTAAGTCCGATGGTCCAGTCTCAGTTAATCCTATTACAGGCCAAGATAAACATGGACCCATCTGTACTTCCCAAACTAGCAACAAAAAGGTATCCACTCAACCTTCCACCATGACTACCCACCTGTCTGGGTGATGTCGCTGTCCAAGACTAGGTGCTCCAGCCATTATACATAGTCAACGAAAGTGAGCACACCAAACAACTAGAAATCAATAAACAAAACAATCCATCTATGACCTAAAACAAGTAACCTGCCATTCTTTCCCACCAAAACAGCTAACGCAAAAACCACCCACATGAAAAAAAAGGTAGGGAGGACGGGAAGACCAGAAGAAAGAGGCTGACTCTTCCTTCAGCTAGTCCTAATGAATGAACCTACCCCTTCTATTCCTGTATCCCTATTCGATAATCCTATCAGCTGATACCCACATTGCCATTCCCAGCATCAGCTGTTTAATCCTCTTCGTTCCTATTATTCACTACGCTCCTCTAAATATTCTAACAGCTGATGAATGACCTTGTGCATGAATCATAACCCAAACACTTTATCTTACATAAAATAATGACATGGAGACTTAGATTTGGCAGAGAAATGTTAGCTGATTTATTTAAACAACTGTAAACTTTAAATAGCTGTAAAGAAAATGATTAGATAATGGTGGCAAAGAAAGAACGTCTAGAACTCACTCCCCAAGCTGCAAAACTGCAACATACTTCCCAAACAAACTAACAACAAAAAGGTATCCACTCAACCTTCTACCATGACTACCAACCCGTCTGGCTGCTGTCGCTGCCCCCGTCTACGTGGTCCAGCCATTATACACAGTCACTGAATGTGAGCGCACCAAACAACTATGAATCAGTCAACAAAACAATCCATTTATGACCTAAAACAGGTTACCTGACATTCTTTTCCACCACAAGCAAAGTTCCTGGTCCCAGAAACTTTGCTCCGCCACCATAAGCCTGCATCACAGAAGACACCACCAAAAAGAGATCCTCCAGAAAAATAAGTAAACCCCCTTATCGAAATGCACCCCTTCGGGCCGGTAAAGATAATGATAACGGAATCTCATCTGCTCATGCGATACCACGGCACCACCATTAGCCAGAACCCATATAGCCACAGCTGAGTTAAGCTTCTTCCTGGCCTCGTCAATGGCCCGACAATCAGCCACTCCACGGCAAAACAACCTGGGCACAACAAAAGACCACATCAAAGTGCAGGACGGCCACACCTTCCTGACATGCATCTTTCCAAAATGACACAACACAACTCCAATGTAGACCCCTTTCCAAGATCATTACCACTTAGGTGAAACACTAAAACTGCAGGCAAACCATGCCGCATCACATTATCCAAAAGTACTGACTTCAAATCCGACCAACATATACCTCTCACACCTATCAACTTTGTCTCATTACAGCACGCATAAAACGTAGCCCCATCCGATGCCACAAACCGAGCTGCCCAGTTAACATAGGAGTGACCCACAATCCACACTCTACACCTATCACACACCAATCCTACATGGAAGGGGAAAGAGTAAGAGAAAAAGTTAGCATGGGATGCAAATATTAAGGTTAACAAGCAAATAATACCGGAGGACCTGCCAAAAGAAAAAAATTGGTATGTGCACAATACTGTGCAATAGTAGACAAGCTTCCAGCCAATTGAAGCAGCATCAAGACATAAGAGAATCGGTAAAAAAAACAAAGGGAAGAGGTGGCAGAAACTGGAAGGGGGTGAAGGGAGCACACAAACAACTCAACTGGAGTTAATACGTAAAACCTGCTGAGGAACATAGGATTGGAGCCAATTAGCCGAATCAGGATGTAAGTAAGCAGAATTAAGTCTGTCAGTTCAGGGAAAAAAGCGTAAGACCGTCCGGACCCCCACTGCCAGCAGTGATGAGTAGCTAATACCCGAGTAGGAAGGACATGGAAAGACAAATAGACAAATGAAGTGAACAATCAGCAAATCAACATGAACAATAAACTTCAAAAATCAATGTAACAGATCAGGCCTAATGTAGCGTTTATAACTGGACGATTTCCAACGGCCTAAAGCCTTAATTGACCCAAATGAAAACCCGGCAGCCGTGCCCAACGTGGCAGCCATTATCCGAAAGGAATGAGTACCGAACTCCCGAGGTGAGAGGCCTAAACCGGCAAGGCAACGACACAGCATCCAGCTAAACTGATACTTAGTTAGCGGTGAGCCATCGTAATGCAACAGCCAGGAACCTTCCGAGGCAGGCTGGACCAAAACATAGCGGACGGCCAGTGCCACAGGACAGACGTCCAGGGAAATGGAGGGTACCAAGGGAACCCATTTTACCCTGCACATCTGATCGGTCTTAGGGCAATGCACTCTACACCACAACGACTCATCACCTACACACATGTCGGAATGCAGCATCGTGGCATCCTCCCGTTTGGATACCGAAACCCAGAAAGCGCTGTGATATGCCATAGAAAAAGCTAACTGAACTAACAGGGCCTCGAAAGCCGATGAAGCGACGTCAGCAACCGCCCCAAGAACAGACGGGAGAAGGAACGCATTGATGGGGCACCTACTATCTGGGGCAACAGGAACTACCCAAGCCCAACCTTTCATGGCCTTCACGTGTGAAAACTTTTTTGTAAAGTCGGGAACTCCCTTCAACTTCGCAAAAAATGAGATGACCGCCCTAGATCTTCCAGAAACATAGAGCTGCCACATAAAAGAAAGCTTCGTCCGATGCCCGCTCATACCTGCAAGCCCCCGATCACGGGCGAATGCCTCCCATTTAGCCTAAGCCTGATGGTAATTCTGGAGGGTACTCAGGGTGATGGAATGCTCTGCTAGCCCCTCCGAGCTGGCTCGATAACCTGCCAAACATAAGAAGGGCGGAGCACCCCAACAACATCAGCATCCGGGGCAAGTACCCGGAATCTCTCCCACTGAAACCGAGAGAGCGCATCGCCCAACTCGTTATCAACCCTCGAAACATGTTATGCCCTAAACAGTACATTGTAGTGCAAACAGGTCAGTACCAGCTGTGCTAAAACATGCACAACCATCAGCGACTTAGCCCGTTGATTATTAACTGCATGCACAATGCCCAGATTATCACACCTGAACAGGATGCTGCGTTTGCAAAGATGCATGCCCCAAACTTCCATGGCCACCAAGATGGGGAACAATTCCAAGAACAATAGGTCCTTAGTCAAACCACCACCGAACCAGCTGTGCAGCCAGGAGGTTGCACAGCAGGTCCCACCAAGGTAACAACCAAAACCCGACGCCCCAGCAGTGCCGGTAAACAACTGCAAACAAAAATTATCGACAGAAGGGGCCAGCCAGATCTGAACACCATCAAAATCCTTGAGAAAGGAAGCCCAAACAGCTAAGTCTTGTTTAACCACGGAAGACAACCTGATCAAATGATGGGATCTGGAGACCCCTGCTGTGGCCCGCTCCAACTTACGACAAAACAGCCTAACCCATAGGGATGACCCTACAGGCAAAGTTCAGCAGATCCAAAAGCGATTGACCCTGCCAAAGCGTTATTTTACGTGATGCACAACACTGCGCAATGACCTCACGCAGCTTGGCCACCTTATCCTGTGGCAGGCAGCAACAGCCCCGCACAGTGTCAATTTGAATCCCCAAGAATGATAAGCAAGAGAGAGGACCCTCCTTCTTATCATCCGCTATCGGCACTCCAAAATGACAGAAAAGCATGCGCAAGCTGGACAAAAGGTCACCACAGCGACTAGAACCAGTCAGTCCCACGCAAAGGAATTCATCCAGGTTATGGGCAATCCCATGGCCACCCAAAGAAAACTCCACGCACCAATGCAGGAAAGTGCTGAACTTCTCGAAAAAGACACAAGAAATGGAACATCCAATAGGTAAGCACTTTGTCTATGAAATATTCCTCACCAATCCAAAAACCCATATATCTAAATGAGTTGGGGTGCAGTGGAAGCAGATGGAAAGCTGATTCAATATTGATCTTAGCCATGAGGGCCCCAGGACCGTAATTCCTCACCAGACAGAGAGCATTGTCCAACAACTTGTAGACCACTGAGCAGTGCTCGGAAGGTATGGCATTGTTAACCAACGAGCCCAATGGGTTTGACAAATGTTGAATGAGCCTAAACTTCCCTTGTGCCTTTTTAGGAACAACACCCACCGGAGAAATAACTAGATTTTCCAGTGGGGGCTGCGATAAAGGGCCTGCCATGCGCCCTAGCTGAATCTCCTTATCAACCTTGCTGTGCAAAACATCAAGGAAAGAACGGGTGGACAGCCCCCACACGAATGTCCCCCTGGACCGGCAACCGAAAACCAAAACGAAAACCATCAAGTAGAAAATCCACAGCCTCTCTATCGCAATACCACCCCAACCATTTGCACATGGCCTCAATATGGACTGGGGTGGGGGCTCTGCTATTATGTAGTGTTAGGACTGCTGATATCAGCGAAGCCGTGAAGTGGCTCAGCAGCTAAACATGCGTTTGCAAACATGTGTGACTAATTCTCTAAATTTCTATTACCAGATAGGTTCAGGTATGGTTACATGTAATTTTTAGTGTGCTGGGGGGACACCCAGGGGTGGGGATTTGCATCCCCCCTCCCTCTCTGTCTGTTGTTTGTCTGTGACCCCTCCCCTTGCTAGCACCTGATATATAATTATCTCTAGGAATGACTGAGCAACTGCCATTTTTTGTCTGCTTGTGTGTGAGAGGCATTGAATGGGAGCAGTATTTTAATGGCATGCTGTTCCTTGTAGTGCCAATGGGAGATTATGGGGATCGCTCCCGGTAAGTTAGCTCTCTGTCTAAATGTGTTTTAGTAATAGCCTTTATCATGAGGCCTACTGTAGACAAATTACATGGCCCTATGTGGGCATTGCTATTATGTAGTGTTAGGACTGCTGATATCGGAGAAGCCGTGAAGTGGCTCAGCAGCTAAACATGCATTTGCAAACATGTGTGACTAATTCTCTGAATTTCTATTACCAGATAGGTTCAGGTATGATTACAGGTCATTTTTAGTGTGCTGGGGGATACCCGGGGGTGGGGATTTGCAACCCCCCCTCTCTGTCTGTTGTTTGTCTGTGACCCCTCCCCCTTTCTAGCACCTGATATATAATTATCTCCAGAAATGACTGAGCAACTGCCAATTTTTGTCTTTTTATGAGCCTAAACTTCCCTGGCGCCTTTTTAGGAACAACACCCACTGGAGAAATAACTAGATTTTCCAGTGGGGGCTGTGAGAAAGGGCCTGACATGTGCCCTAGCTGAATCTCCTTATCAACCTTGCTGTGCAAAACATCAGGGAAAGAAAGGGTGGACAGCAGGTTTCTGTGAGCCCCCACACGAATGTCCTCCTGGACCGGCAACCAAAAACGAAAACCATCAAGCAGAAAATCCACAGCCTCTCTATCGAAATACCACCCCAACCATTTGCGCGTGGCCTCAATATGGACTGGGGTGGGGGCTCTACTTAACGGAGGCAACAGCCTTAGTGACTAGCCCGAAAGCAAGTGGCCCCGAGATGGGACCTGCCACAGCACAAGCAGAGGTGTCGAAAACAACACCGTTGGCCAAAGGGGCAGGTGGAATTATTAAAGACAAACATTTGCCTTTAGCAGGAGCCTGGGAATGTCCAGATACCCCCGAACAGCCGCGCCGAGGGAGCTTCCACAAATGCATGCAAAACACTAGGAGCCGACTGCAGAGTATCCAGGCCAGCCCGAAAACCATCCTTCACTACCTCCTGGGCCCTAGTAACATCACACCACACCTCCACGTCCTTGCACCCAAAATCCATCACTGGTAAGCAGTCCTGCTTGAGTCTGAATTGCTCATCATACACATGCCAATCCATACCTTTGTACCTACACTGCATGCTGTGGATCATGTGAATATACCTAATTACGTTCATATGCTCATCAGGTCGATCCTCCAGATACCAAGCGGCAAACACACAGAAACCAGCCAACCAATAATCATATGATTTAAAGGCTTCAACACCAATACTACCTTTTACTCTAGCAGCCTTAAAATCCTTCTTTGCTACATTGGTCAAAACAAACAAATCCACATAGGGCAGGGGTGGCCAACCAGTCAGAGGCAAAGAGCCAGAAAAGATCTGTAGTCAAGGGCAAGAGCCAGTATCATGCGCGTGCCTTCGCAGTGCGCGCAAAAATGGGGGTGTGGTCTAGTTTTCACAAAGCCACACCACATTTTTGTGCGCACACCTTTCAGTATGACATTTGTAAGAGTATGACCTTGCGTCATAACTCAGTTTTTTGGCCTTCCATGAAAATAGGCCCAGACGGTACTGGTAGACATTGGTGACAAGAAAAATATATTTTTTTCTGTCACCATAATCAGTGGCCGCCTGAAGTCCCGCCCACTGCCTCCCTCACCCTGTCCACCCCACTTAGTACTCACATGTATGTACTCCAATAGTGCAGCGCAGTTGAATGCACTCACTGCCTGCGCCTCTGTGCGTGGATACAGTGCTAAGAGGCTGGCCGCGGGCCAAGGCAACTCCCCCCTCCACTCATGTTTCCTCCCTCTGCTGCCGGCGCTAAAGACGTGGATCCGCTGTTGCCTGCACAAAAGATGGTGATACACTGCTAGGAGGTAAAAAGTGCCGTCTGTACAGGAAGAGGAGGAGGGGGGGGGGGTATGGGGAGAGGAGGGGGGGTTAGCGGATGCCTGGTCACACGATACCAAAGTGCACCTGTAAGGGGTAGAAGATACCTGTCTCGACCCATTCTTTCTCTACCCCCTCTTCTCTCTCTCTCTGTGTCTTCTCCCTACTCTCTCTGTACCCCGTCTCTCTCTGTGTCTCCCCCCTTCTCTTTCTCTCTGTGCATCCCCACTTCACTCTCTCTCTGTCTCCCCCTTCTCTCTGTGTCTCACCCCTTCTTTTTCTCTCTGTGCATCCCCACTTCACTCTCTCTCTGTCTCCCCCCTTCTCCCCGTGCATCCCCACTTCACTCTCTCTCTCTCCCCCCTTCTCTCTGTGCATCCCCACTTCACTCTCTCTCTGTCTCTCTCTGTTTTCCCCCTTCTCTCTGTGTCTCACCCCTTCTCTTTCTCTCTGTGCATCCCCACTTCACTCTCTCTCTGTCTGTCTCTCTCTCTCTCTCTGTCTCCCCCCTTCTCTCTGTGTCTCACCCCTTCTCTTTCTCTTTGCATCCCCACTTCATGCTCTCTCTGTCTCTCTGTTTCCCCCTTCTCTCTGTGTCTCATCCCCTTCTCTCCCTCCCCCCCTCTCTATGTGTCCCCCTCTTCTCTCCTCACTCTGTCTCCCCCATCTCTCTCTTTCCTCTGTGTCTCCCCCTTCTCTCTCTCTCTCTCTCTGTCTTCCCCTTCTTGCTCTCTCTCTCTGTATCCCCCTTCTTTCTCCGTGTCTCCCCACTTCACTCTTTCTGTCTCCCCCCTTCACTCTGTGTCTCACCCAGTCTCTCCCCCTCTCTCTCTGTCTCCCCCTTCTCCCTCTCTCTGTGTCTCCCACATTTTCTCTGTGTCTCCCACCTTCTCCCCTCCTCTCTCTGTCTCCCCCTCCTCTCTCTGTGTGTCCCCCTTCTCTCTCTCTCTCTGTATCCCCCTTCTCACCCCCTTTTCTCTCTCCCACTTCTTCCCCCTCTCTCTTTCTCCCACTTCTCCCCCCTCTCTCTCTCTCCCACTTCTCCCCCCTCTCTCTCTCTCTCTCCCACTTCTCCCCCTCTCTCTCTCCCACTTCTCCCCCTCTCTCTCCTCTGTGTCATACAGGAGCACATTCAGACATAGGCACATAAAGACATAGCGGAGCATGTATAGGCATACTACAGGCACACAAGGACATACAGGAGCACATATGGACATAGAGGAGCACATACGGATATAGGCATGTACAAACATAGAGGGGCACATTCAGACATAGAGGAGCACATACAGACATAGACACATGGACATAGAGGAGCACATACAGACATAGACACATATGGACATAGAGGAGCACATACAGACATAGAGGACCACATGAGCTCCAAATTCTAACTTGCCACTGGAATGACCTTACACCCCTGGATGCTGCCCCACAGCGCAGGTCATACCCCCAATCACTAGTCACACCCCCACAGCACAGGTCACACCCCTACAGCACAGGTCACACCCCCACATCACTAGTCAAACCCACACAGTACAGGTCACACCCCCACAGCCCAGGTCACACCACAACAACACAGGTCACACTCCCAAGGCACAGGTCACCCCCTCACATCACTAGTCACACCACCACAGCACAGGTAACACCCCCACATCACTAGTCACACCCCCACAGCAGTGGTTACACCCCTGGTGGCACACAATAGGCCCTTCAGCAATTTCAGCTCCAGGCCCATGTGGGCCTTAATCTGGCACTGGTTCCAGATACACATGTCCCCACAGTGCGAGATACATATATGCCCTACAGTGCCAGATACATATACGCCCCACAGTACCAGATACACATATGCCCCACAGTGCCAAGTACACATATGGCTCACAGTGCCAGATACACATATGCCTGACAGTGCCACATACACATATGCCCCACAGTGCCAGATACATATATGCTCACAGTGCCAGATACACATGTCCCCACAGTGCCAGATATGCCCCCAGTGCCAGATATACATGTTCCCACAGTGCCAGCTATGCCCCTAGTGCCAGATATACATGTCCCACAGTGCCAGCTATGCCCCCAGTGCCAGTGTCCCCACAGTGCCAGATATGCCCCTAGTGCCAGATATACATGTTCGCACAGTGCCATCTATGCCCCCAGTGCCAGATATACATGCCCCCACAGTGCCACCTATGCCCCCAGTGCCAGTGTCCCCACAGTGCCAGGTATGCCCCCAGTGCCAGATATACATGTCCCTACAGTGCCAGCTATGCCCCTAGTACCAGATATGTATGTCCCCACAGTGCCTGCTATGCCCACCAGTGCCAGCTATGCCCCCCAGTACCAGATATACATGTCCCCACAGTGCCAGCTATGCTCCCAGTGCCATCTCTGCCCCCAGTGCCAGATATACATGTCCCCACAGTGCCAGCTATGACCCCAGTGCCAAGTATACATGTCCCTACAGTGCCAGCTATGCCCCCACTGCCAGATATACATGCCCCTCTTCCCCCGTGCTGCTCACCACGCTGCTGCTGTCTGTGAGGGGAGGAGAGCGCAGCATATGGCTCTCTTGCCCCTCACTCTCCGGCGGCGGTGTCTCTCTTCAATTAGGCACCGGTCCGTGAGCCAAGCAAAGCTCGCGGTCTGGCAGCCAATCAGGAGCCTGAGCTGCTGGTACGCGAGCTCTGATTGGCTCACGGACCGACGCTGAATTGAAGAGTGACACTGCCACCGGAGACAAGTGTATATGCCGGGCATCGGTGGCCAGGAGCTGGCCGAGCCACATGCGGTGGATGAAAGAGCTACATGTGGCTCGAGAGCCACTGGTTGGCCACCACTGACATGGGGGGTAATTCAGACCTGATCGCTTGCTAGCATTTTTTGCAATCAGGTCAGAACTGCGCATGCGTATGCACCGCAATGCGCAGGCACGTTGCACGGGTACAAAGCGGATCGTTGCTGTGCGATGGGTTTTACAAAGAATCCATCCGCACAGCTGATCGCAAGAAGATTGACAGGAAGAAGGCGTTTGTGGGTGACAACTAACCATTTTCTGGGAGTTGTTGGAAAAACATAGACGAGTCCAAGTGTTTGCAGGGCGGGTGTATAACATAGATTCCGGTCCCAGACAGGCTGAAGTGATTGCAGCGGCTGAGTAAGTCCTGGGTTACTGAGAAACTGCACAAGATCTTTTTGTACCACTCGGCTGCACATGCGATCGCACACTTGCACAGCTAAAATACACTCCTCAGTGGGCGGCGACTATACGAACGCTGGACTGCAAAAAAGACTAGTGAGCGATCAGGTCTGAATTACTCCCATAATCCCCCTTTTGAATCTTCCTACAACAGCTCTCGCGAAGCCCGTGCAAAATCGCAGTATAGTCGCAATGCACCACTCTTGGCAAGTTCCCTCCGGGAAATGTCAGCGACTCGCCTGCGCTTTGCACGTCTCCCCGCCTTCCATTTACCATATTTAGCTGCGCGTTTATGTGCCTGGGCAGCACTGCTAATGGAAGACCTGAGAGAAGAGGAGGAGGAAAAAGAGGAAGACAAGCTAGACGCAGAGCGGGAAGAGGAGGAAGAGCCCGAAACTTGCACAACAGACTCCACAGACTCCTCACCTGATGGCCCAGGCTGATCCCCCATTGATAACAATCCTTCCTCATCGCTGGCACGGACACTCGGATCCACATCCACCACGACATCTGAAAAAGAAGAATCAACCGGCCCTGGAGCCCCAGAGATGGGCAGCCAGGAAGGAGGCAACACAGCGGGAGAGGCACCAAACCCAGCAGATGCAGGCACCACACCTCCAAGTCGGGCCACGGCCGACCCCATATCACTAAAAGCTTGCAAAAACTGAGCAACACCAGGGTCAGCACCTCCAAAAACCCGCACGGGACCACTAGATCCCAGCGCAGCATGTGACGTCAAGGGTGCGAGAGCCGAAGCCATGGAGAAGAGGGCAGCAGACAAAGCTGAAGGGTCAAAAACAGCCGCCGGACCCCTGCAGCATCACCATACCGGGAACCTAGGCAAAGCCAGCCAGCCCTACGGCCCTGCCCATCGCGCCTAGGAGAGGGGTTAAACGGAGCAGGGTCTGCCACACCAGCCGCCATCAAGCGGCTCCCCCCCGAGGGCCGACTGCGGACATCAGGGCCACCAGCAGCATCCAAGTGAAGCCCCATTCCATGGCAGCTAACCGCGCCTATAGCCCTGTCACCACTCTGCTGCCCCCCTGAAATGGCCACCAGCAGCAGAGCCCCAGCCCTCTAAATGACCAGCACTCCCATCTAAGCTATGTGCACTGGCAGTGACATGGTAGCTACCCCCGCCAATCTGCAGGGGACTCCCACGCCTGCCAGTGCCTGTGTGGACCGACAGGAGCGCACGCAGTCCGAGACCCGGTCCCCGCGCCTGAGGCCCACAGGCCGACCCGCCTCAGTCGCGGTTCCCGCTTCACCAGCTGTAGAAGTGCAGATGGGAACCGTCACACCCACAACCGCCCACAATGGACGCACGCTCACGGGTCCTGAGATGGCAGTGCAGGACGAAGGAGGTGAAAAGCAGAAGACACAAGGGGGGAAGGAGGTGAAGGAAGCAGCTGGCAACCACAAAGGGGGAGATGGGAGCACCAGACAACAAAGGCACAGTAATATTAGCTGATTTTTAACCAAGGGAAAACTACAGTGCAGTGAGTTCCAAGAATACTAGCCAAAAACCAGGTCTTAATGACATGCAGCAGCACACACTAAACACTCAACTCACCCACCTAAGACCAGAAGAAAGAGGCTGACTCCTCCTCCATCTAGTCCTAATGAATGAAACTACCCCTTCTATCCCTGTATCCCTATTGGATAGTCCTATCACCTGATACCCACAATGCCATTCCCAGCCTCAGATGTTTAACACTCTTTGTTTCTATGTAGTCACTACGCTCCTCTTACATCAGGTTGCGACAGTTGATGGATGGTCCAGTAAAGGGTTGAATACAATGCTCGCATACAGTAGAATACTGTAGCATACTGTAGAAATAAAGCTTGGAAGGACGTGTCGAGCACAATGACTGTTTACACTACCTGAATGTGATTGGCCGGCTTATCAGGGATCAGTTTTCGTCTGTGGAGCATTCGCCACCAAACGGATAAATGGTATATTGCATGGCGTGGATTCATGCCATGCCATGAGTTGTCGGTACTAAGGCGCTATGTCACAACATGCCGGGATTCGGAGGCTCGAATGACGTATTCAGAGCAAAGATGCAAAAGGACACATCTGTAGGGCAAAAATATTTTTAGGCAAAGTCACAAGGGGGGAATATGATGCTGGACAATGTGGAAACAGTGTGAAAATGGACAGACAAATATTTTATTACTGTGTTATCATTTGTTTAACACAGTACAGGTAATCATTTATTACAGTTTAGTTTTGCTGTTCAGTTGTCTGTCCATTTTCACGCTGTTTTAATTTTAATTTATTCATTTTTAATTTTTGGGGCTCCTTAATTGAGCATGCAGTAGTAACATGTTTAATGTGGCTCTTTATTATGTTCTGCCTGTACAGACAGCCGTTTGAGCATTCCCCCCAGCTAGAGGGACTTATTTTATTGTTTTTCCATCAAGTTTACAGGCCGCGGGCTGTTAAATATGATGACTTGTATTTAAGACAATATAAAAAATCAGGACGGTGACTTGCATCCCATTGAGAGTGATAAAGGCAAATTTCTGGCACATAGAGGGAGATGTATGAAGCCTTAGAGAGAGATAAAGTGATGTAGTTGCCCAAAGCAACCAATTAATGCCCTTCAAGTTAATCTAAGGAATATTGGTGGTCATTCCGAGTTGATCGCTAGCTGCTTTTGTTCGCTCTGCAGCGATGAGGCAAAAAAAAAATGGCATTTCTGCGCATGCGGCGCAATGCACACGTGCGTCGTACTAATGCAACGAATGATGTAGTTTCACACAAGGTCTAGCGAAGCTTTTCAGTCGCACTGCTGGCCGCAGAGTGATTGACAGGAAGAGTTCCTGGGTTGCAACTGACCGTTTTCAGGAAGTGTTCGGAAAAACGCAGGCGTGCCAGGAAAAACTCAGGCGTAGCTGGGCGAACGCAGGGCATGTTCGTGATGTCAAAACAGGAACTGAACATTGTGAAGTGATTGCAAGCGCTGAGTAGGTATTGAGCTACTCTAAAACTGCACAAAAAAGGTTTGCTGCCGCTCTGCGATCCTTTCATTCGCACTTCTGCTAAGCTAAAATACACTCCCAGTGGGAGGCGGCATAGTGTTTGCACGGCTGCTAAAAACTGCTATCGAGCGAACAACTCGGATGACCACCATTGTTCATAGATTAAAATTGACTGATTTATAAAGGAGTCGACAGTAAAAATTACATTTACAGATATAGCAATACAGGAATGTGTTTTCCTTTACCCAATGTTTTTTTCCCCCGTGACAATTTGTCTTCAGATTCACAAAAATGTATTAACCGTGGCCTGTATATAACAAGTACAATCTGAGCACTCGACCTGCTCTGCTCTTTGCTGTAGGTTTCATATTTTCTCACTCAACACTGAACTTTTGGCATCTCTGTCTAGTATATCTTGGAATGACAAATTGTAGGGCCTGAAGAGCACATAATTCCTTCTACACTTGGTATCGGCTAAAAAGAACTGGGCACATAACTTTTCAATCATCAAAGCAGTGTGTCCCAATTTCACTGCTAATTTCACTTGTAATTTATGAAGAGCCAGAAAACATGCACTGTTAGGGTTCCCTGAGGTTTGAAGTTGGGAAACACAGGGGTAAATTTACTAAGATTCGTGTTTTCCCGTTTGAGGTCAAAGTTCAATCACGAATGACATCGAAAGTGTAAATATGCAACTTTTTGAATTGATTACGACTAATTTACTAAGCTGCCGTATTCTGCATTTTCGGGTTTTCCGATGCCGATGTCCTTCTTTTTTTAGGCAGTGTTTTACGTGAGTGACTTGTAAAACACTGCCGACTTTAATACAATGAATCTCGGCCGGATCTGAGAGATCCGTGCTGGGCTTCATTGTGCACTTTGTTAAAAAAATAAATAAAGTTTAAATGTAAAAAAAAAATTGCGTGGGGTCCCCCCTCCTAAGGCAAACCAGCCTCGGGCTCTTTGAGCCGATCCTGGTTGCAGAAATATGGGAAAAAAATGGACAGGGGTTCCCCCATATTTAAGCAACCAGCATCGGGCTCTGCACCTGGTCCTGGTTCCAAAAATACGGGGGACAAAGAGTAGGGGTCCCCCGTATTTTTGAAACCAGCACCGGGCTCCACTAGCTGGACAGATAATGCCACAGCCGGGGTCACTTTTATACAGTGCCTTGCGGCCGTGGCATCAAATATCCAACTAGTCACCCCTGGCCGGGGTACCCTGGGGGAGTGGGGACCCCTTCAATCAAGGGGTCCCCCCCCAGCCACCCAAGGGCCAGGGGTGAAGCCCGAGGCTGTCCCCCCCATCCAATGGGCTGCGGATGGGGGGCTGATAGCCTTTGTGATAAGTGTTTGATATTGTTTTTAGTAGCAGTACTACAAGGCCCAGCAAGCCTCCCCCGCAAGCTGGTACTTGGAGAACCACAAGTACCAGCATGCGGCGGAAAAATGGGCCCGCTGGTACCTGTAGTACTACTACTAAAAAAATACCACAATAAAGACATTACACACACACCTTGACAGTATAACTTTAATACATCCATCCACACCTCCATATACACATACTTACCTTATGTACCCACGCAGGTTGGTCCTCTTCTCCAGTAGAATCCATGGTGTACCTGTAGAAAAAATTATACTCACATAATCCAGTGTTTTCGGCTCCTCGGTAAATCCTTTTGTAATCCACGTACTTGGAAAAAATAAAAAAACGAATACCCGACCACGAACTGAAAGGGGACCCATGTTTTCACATGGGCCCCCTTTCCCCGAATGCCAGAAACCCACTCTGACTGATGTCTAAGTGGGTTTCCTCAGCCAATCAGGGAGCGCCATGTTGTAGCACCCTCCTGATCGGCTGTGTGCTCCTGTACTGTCTGACAGGCGGCACACGGCAGTGTTACAATGTAGCGCCTATGCGCTCCATTGTAACCAATGGTGGGAACTTTCAGGTCAGCGGTTGACCGAGAGTGACCTCACCGCTGACCTGAAAGTTCCCACCATTGGTTACAATGGAGCGCATAGGCGCTACATTGTAACACTGCCGTGTGCCGCCTGTCAGACAGTACAGGAGCACACAGCCGATCAGGAGGGTGCCACAACGTGGCGCTCCCTGATTGGCTGAGGAAACCCACTTAGACATCAGTCAGAGTGGGTTTCTGGCATTCGGGGAAAGGGGGCCCATGTGAAAACATGTGTCCCCTTTCAGTTCGTGGTCGGGTATTCGTTTTTTTTATTTTTTCAAGTACGTGGATTACAAAAGGATTTACAGAGGAGCCGAAAACACTGGATTATGTGAGTATAATTTTTTCTACAGGTACACCATGGATTCTACTGGAGAAGAGGACCGACCTGCGTGGGAACATAAGGTAAGTATGTGTATATGGAGGTGTGGATGGATGTATTAAAGTTATACTGTCAAGGTGTGTGTGTAATGTCTTTATTGTGGTATTTTTTTAGTAGTAGTACTACAGGTACCAGCGGGCCCATTTTTCCACCGCATGCTGGTACTTGTGGTTCTCCAAGTACCAGCTTGCGGGGGAGGCTTGCTGGGCCTTGTAGTACTGCAAATAAAAACAATATCAAACACTTATCACAAAGGCTATCAGCCCCCCATCCGCAGCCCATTGGATGGGGGGGACAGCCTCGGGCTTCACCCCTGGCCCTTGGGTGGCTGGGGGGGGGACCCCTTGATTGAAGGGGTCCCCACTCCCCCAGGGTACCCCGGCCAGGGGTGACTAGTTGGATATTTGATGCCACGGCCGCAAGGCACTGTATAAAAGTGACCCCCGGCTGTGGCATTATCTGTCCAGCTAGTGGAGCCCGGTGCTGGTTTCAAAATACGGGGGACCCCTACTCTTTTTGTCCCCCGTATTTTTGGAAGCAGGACCAGGCGCAGAGCCCGATGCTGGTTGCTTAAATATGGGGGAACCCCTGTCCATTTTTTCCCCATATTTCTGCAACCAGGATCGGCTCAAAGAGCCCGAGGCTGGTTTGCCTTAGGAGGGGGGACCCCACGCAATTTTTTTTCTGAAAATTTATAACATTTCCCCCCCCTTCCCACTGAAAAACATGCACGGATCTCATGGATCCGTGCATGCCTATACAAACACGGGATAAAAAAGCAGGTCTGTTTTTTTTAGCACTTTTTCACGATTTGTATTTCATCACGGCAGTGTTTGGCTATTGTCGGCAGTGTTTGTGTTTTGCACTTTTTAGTAAATTCCCGATTTCTAGCAAATTGCAGGCGTATTTGACCGATGGTGTATTGATTCGTGATTTTTTCCTAGGACTTCCAAAATATTACGAATGCCCTCATCACTGCCGTGATTTTTGCTTAGTAAATTACAGAGATGACACTTTGAAGAAAAAACGGCATCTCGGTCAAAATCGGGACCTTAGTAAATATACCCCACAGTGCCAGCGTACTTGCCTACTTTTGAAAACTAGAATCAGGGAGATTACAGTTTGATGTGCAGCGTGTGTGTTTCACAGTCTGCCCAAAGGGTGTGTCTAGTTCCACAAATGGGCGTGTCTATGCTTAAATACTTGTTGCAAGATATTTCTATATAACATTAGTAACAATATATTTTGGGAGGTTTTGCACGTATTGATACTAACATTGCTGTCTGCAATACAGGGTTTCTATTTTCCATCTAATTATTCACTATGATATTTCTTTTCATCTCACTAAGCACAATATACATGATAAATGTGATGCCTATGCAATAAATTCCAAATGCAGTTTGCAGTGGCAAACGCAGGATTTGCATGGGGGGGGTTTCCAGAACTGGGCGGAGCCAATCACGGGGGTGGGGACTGAGGTGACCCAGTATATGCTGGGTCCGTAAAGCTAGGGTGTCTGTCTGTGTGTGTGTGTGTGTGTATGTGTATATATATATATATATATATATGTGTGTGTATGTGTATATATATATATATACACTGTACATATATCTACACATATATATATATATACACATGTGTGTATATATATATATATATATATATATACATACACACACACACATACATATACACATATACATAACATATTACACATGCATACATATATATATATGTACAGTACACATATATATACACATGTGTATATATATATATATATATATATATCTATATATCGTGTGATATATATATATATATATATATATATATATATATATATCTATATATATATCGTGTGTGTGTTTATATGTATGTATGTATGTATGTATGTATGTATATACATGTGTATATATGTATGCACATGGATATATATGTACTATAATTAAAATAAACTTTTATTGCACTTACAAGTGCCACCAGGAAGACAGCAGGCTGCAGAGGACGCTAGACAGCCATTAATAATACTCATGTAGCTATAAAAAAAAAAATATATATATATATTTTTTTTAGTGGAGGGGGGTTTCTGGGTGCTCGGAAACCCCCCCTGGGTGCGCCACTGGTTTGATCTTGTGTGAATTCATCCCTAAACATATAAGTAAATTATGATTTTGGTGCATTAGAAGTTACTTTATTATGGACACTGGACTGTATCTTGTAGGCACTACCTATATTTATTGGATGTGCTGTTTTCCATACCATTACAGTATTAACCAAATCATTACAAACACCTAGGGGTTTATTTAATAAGGTCCCGAATTAATTCGAATCCATTCGAGTTCCATTTTTTACTCTAAGTGGCGTCTCAGGAATTTACTAACCCAGAAATTTGGCCGTGTTTGTTGCATTCATATTTTTTTACACAGCCGTGAACACAAATATGAATGAATACACCATCGGTCAAATACGGTTGTTTTTTTATATAATACGGTAATTTACTAAGGATTCGTATTTGCGTTTTCGGCCGTAAACACCTTAAACTCGACCGCAAATCTCCTCGAATCGTACAAAAGTTCTAAGTTCAAATAGATCTGCTTTTGGCTGGCGTGTTTGACATCTATCACTACTCAATTACTAAGGTAAGTGTATTAAGGTTCCTTTATGGTTATGGTTTTTACATTTTACATTCTATTTTGAAGGTGAAGCGTGATTGGTTATGTGGAATATGTGGGAGTGTCAAAGTGCAGCCATATAAATACGCCCCAAACAGAATGAACCTCGTGGGTTTAGTTAGTGGAGAGGAGAGAGGTAGTGCTGTGAAGAGTTGGTGAGTGATTTGGGATGTTGGTTAGCGATTTCTGAGTGCTGAGCTGTGAAAGTTGTCTTGTCTTTATTGTTGTCATGTTACTTATTAGTGTGTCATATTTTCTGTCCTACTTTTTTATTTAAGTTTCTTGTCAGTGTGTGTGTGTGTGTGTGTGTGTGTGTGTGTGTGTGTGTGTGCGTTATATAGAGGTAGAGGAGGAGTGTGTTTTGTTTGTCTTTATTTTTTAGTGTTTGGTGTTGTCTGTCTTAAGCATGTCTGAGTCCGAGGTTAGTGAGGTTGGGGAGGTGGAGAAGGTTGGTGATGAGGAGGAGGTTAGTGAGGTGGAGTAGGGTAGTGAGGGATGTGAGGTAGAGGAGGTGGCAGAGAAAGCTCCTGAGTCCTCTAGTGATACTGATGTGGCTCCGCAGCCACAAACCAGGACCAAGTCAGGGCGCAATGTGAAGTTCACGTTTGCGGAGAATGTTGCCCTGGTGAGGATGATAATGAAATATCATCGCCAACTCTTTGGTCTGGGGTCAGCTAAGGTGTCAGCATGGAGAAAAGCTTTAATGTGGCAGAAGGTGGTTGACATTGTGAATAGTGAGGGTGTGGTGAGGCGAACAGAGGAGACCTGCAGAAAGCGCTTTTACAATATCAAGCGTTGTGTGAAAGTGAAAATGGCGAAGGAGGCCAAGTCGGCGCATCAAACAGGAGGGGGGGACGGCCAGTTATCACCACTGATTTGGAATATGAGGAGACACCGCAGAACCCGATTCCTCCGGAGGTAGTGAGGGGGACGTATGTATGGGACTCTGTTCGCACCAGGGTGACTGGTAAGTTTTTTTTTTTGTATTGGTTTATATTTTTGTTTGCCTCAAAAATCATTTTTTTTATTTGATTAGCCATCAATATTGCTGTCTTAGTGTTGCATCTCATCTTCCATTGTATAAACAAGAGAGAGCGCTGCTAGGTTATCCCAGATTAGTCCTGTAGACAGCATCCTGCACTGTTGGTATATATGGAAGAAGATCACTAAAACACAATGTGTCCAATATTAGACGTCATGCAGTCCTGTATGCCTTAGGGTCTAGAGTGAAACAAAATCTGTGTGCCATGCCATGATTCATTATCAGTTTTTTCATGTATAAATTTTAATATATATTATTAAAAAATATTTTTTTTATATACATGGACTTTTATATGGACTTTTTTAAGAAAATAAAATACCTTTTCCTTGGAACCACCGTGGATATCATTCCTTTTATCGGGTTTGTTTGGAGTTACTGTGGAGGATATCAGTGACAGAAAGAAACCTTTGGAGGCATATAGGGTCTTATGACCCAGGTGAGTGTTGCTCCATATGAAATAGGTGTATTGGGAAGGAGGTGAATATTTACCAGCAAAAGAAACCTTTATGTGAATGAATCGCACTGTCTTTGGTGAGTTTAAAGGTTTCTCCCTATAGTGGTCACGATTGACGTCTAATATTGGACACATTGGTGGTCATTCCGAGTTGTTCGCTCTGTAATTTTCTTCGCATCGCAGCGATTTTCCGCTTATTGCGCATGCGCAATATTCGCACTGCGACTGCGCCAAGTAAATTTGCTATGCAGTTAGGAATTTTACTCACGGCATTACAAGGTTTTTTCTTCTGGTGATCGTAATGTGATTGACAGGAAGTGGGTGTTTCTGGGCGGAAACTGGTCGTTTTATGGGTGTGTGTGAAAAAAACGCTACCGTTTCTGGGAAAACCGCGGGAGTGGCTGGAGAAACGGAAGAGTGTCTGGGCGAACGCTGGGTGTGTTTGTGACGTCAAACCAGGAACGACAAGCACTGAACTGATCGCACTGGCAGAGTAAGTCTAGAGCTACTCAGAAACTGCACAGAGATGTCTTTTCGCAATATTGAGAATCTTTCGTTCGCAATTTTAAGAAGCTAAGATTCACTCCCAGTAGGCGGTGGCTTAGCGTGTGCAAAGCTGCTAAAAGCAGCTTGCGAGCGAACAACTCGGAATGAGGGCCATTGGCCCTCATTCCGAGTTGTTCGCTCGATAGCTGCTTTTAGCAGCATTGCACACGCTAAGCCGCCGCCCTCTGGGAGTGAATCTTAGCTTAGCAGAATTGCGAACGAAAGATTCTCAAAATTGCGAATAGAAATTTCTTAGCAGTTTCTGAGTAGCTCGACACTTACTCTGCCACTACGATCAGTTCAGTCAGTTTCGTTCCTGGTTTGACGTCACAAACACACCCAGCGTTCGCCCAGACACTCCCCCGTTTCTCCAGCCACTCCCGCGTTTTTTCCAGAAACGGCAACGTTTTTTCACACACACCCATAAAACGGCCAGTTTCCGTCCAGAAACACCCACTTCCTGTCAACCACACTCCGATCACCAGAACGAAGAAAATTCCTCGTAATGCCGTGAGTAAAATACCTAACTGTTGAGTAAAATAACTAAGCGCATGTGCTCTGCAAACATTGCGCATGCGCAGTAAGCGACTAATCGCAAAATAGAGAAAATCGGCAACGAGCGAACAACTCGGAATGAGGGCCATTGTATTTTAGTGATCTTCTTCCATATATACCAACAGTGCTGGACGCTGTCTACAGGACTAATCTGGGATAACCTAGCAGCGCTTGAGGACCACTCTTTCTTGTTTGCTTATGTATGTGGATCAAGATTTGGTGTTCTTGTGAGCAGGGACTGAGCTGCAGCTAGAAAGGCACAAGTTACTTCACTCTATAGTTACTATACATTCATCTTCCATTGTGTATGCTGTCCGCACAGAAATGTATGTAGTGTTTATGGTTTAAAACACATAATTTTTTCCCCATTAGTCTTGGATGTGGTAGTCTGAAATAATTTTCAACACTTTGGTTTTATTTACTTGCACACCAGTCATTAATGTGATATGTGTGTGTGTATTGTGCAGAACTAGTTTTACTCCTATACAGTTTTTTGGAAAAATAGTGTATTGTGTACCAAAATAAAAGATATGGCGATGTGTGTAATGTTAAATCTGTTACTTATATTTCAATAAGAGTTTTTTATGTAACCAGGACACAGTGAGTGTTGCATGCTTCTTTACTGGAGAAGTACAGGAAACCCTAGAACACAGAAAGAGATTCATACGCCAACTAATACAAATACAAAATAAGATCCATTGTAACCTTCAACCAGAACACATATATAGCAATGGGAACTATATATACCACACTCCTCCCAACTTAGATAAATGCAGACATGAAAAATGTTAGCACTATGCAATGTAAACGTTACCCCAGAAGGCTACAAATCAAGCCTTTGAGGTGCCTTACGAACTCTGTCTGGATACCGATGTTTAACTCCCAGAGTGACTGGCTGCTCCACAGAAATCACACTAGAAGGTTGAAGATCAGTTGTTACTAAGGGAACCTCATGTTCAGGTGACTCCATAACAGGCTTGGGAACAGTCTCTGTATGTGACCCAGAGGGGTAAATTTCCTCCACAGTGTCAGGAACAGTTTCTGTAGCAGTTCCAGAGGGGTATATATAAACCCCCACATCACTGGCTTGGCTATGTCCAGCTGCCAACGCAGGTCAGTTTGCCTCCCAGCCTCAATTATTTGATCAATGTGGCGACGCCACAATTCTCCTCCAACTTCAATCACGTACATCATGTCACGATCCGGGTATCTGGACGCCATTACTTACCCTTCAGATGCCTCCTAAGGCTGGCTCAGCGTTCCAGGACCGGATCCCGCTGTTCCTGAGTTTCCACATGCAGAATGTCAGAGTGGTGTTTTCATCAGCCGCGGCCTCCGCTGTGCCCGCGTGGTTAAATGTGCGCTTGTCAGTCTGGCGTCTCCTGTCTCCTGTGGCCGGCGTCGCCATTACTGTTTCAATTCTCACATGGATTACAAACCAAACTTCCCTCCAAGTGTCTGCATGGGCGCAGCCATCTTGGATTTTGTCATCTGAGCATTTCCACCAATCTGCTGTCTGTATTGTTGATTTGCATAATTGCCTAGCCAACCCCTTCCTTGCTGCAGGTATAAGTAAGCTGTGCCTGAGCAAGGAAGGCGTCAGTGCTTTGGTTGTCTAACCTAGTTCCAGTTTGTCTCTCTCCTGTGGTTGTCTTCCAGGTTCCAGCTCCTGTCTCCAGACTTCTGCTATAGAGACCCGCACCAGCATTCCATCTGCGGTGTAGCCTGACTCTCCGATCCATTCTGGACTCACCTGTTTCCAGCAACAACAATCACCTGCTTCCAGCCCAGCTTCCAGCAGTGTACAGTTTCTCTTAAAGGGCCGGTGTCCTTTCTGCAGTTTACCACTCTCCACCGGTATTATTATTTCACCGCTCTCAAACAATCACCTGCTTCCAGCCCAGCTTCCAGCAGTGTATAGCTTCTCTTAAAGGGCCGGTGTCCTTTTCTGCAGTTTACCACTCTCCACCGGTATTATTATTTCACCGCTCTCAAACTCCAAACTTCATTATTATTTCATCGCTCTCAAGTTCGTTTATTATTTAACTGGTTCCAGCCAGTATCCACTCCGTACCAACAACAGTCTGGTTCCAGCCAGTATCCACAGCAGCCGTTTTACCTTCAGCAGCCCAGCCTTTCCTGGAACATCAGCTGGTACGATCCTGGGTTCTCTCCATTGCTACAGTCAGGCCTGGTAAGGACTTTCCAACTAGAAGATTATAAGAACTGTCTCACACTACCAGTGCCTGTGGCCCTTGCCACCCTGTAGTACCCAGGAATTGTATTTATCCTCTGTTGACTTTTATGTTTCCTTTTACTGCTGCTGTGTTACGGAGTTTGTCATAATAAACATCATTGACTTTTATCCTGGTTGTCGTGGTCACGCCTTCGGGCAGTTATTCTACATGTTACTTACATGTC
Source organism: Pseudophryne corroboree (assembly GCF_028390025.1). Taxonomy (NCBI): domain Eukaryota; kingdom Metazoa; phylum Chordata; class Amphibia; order Anura; family Myobatrachidae; genus Pseudophryne; species Pseudophryne corroboree. Next base: position 339,931,657 of record NC_086444.1, on the reverse strand, counting down.
TAGGGGTCTGATACAACCTCCCAGGTTCCGTTACATCTCAGCCCCTACAACTGAGGCTGCCTCCCGTCAGCTCAGGCCCTCAGTTGTGACAGTAAGCACTGACCTAATGAATCCAGCCGGAGACCAGGATCAAGCGGCCAGGCTGATGCAAGAACTGGCAGCCCGACTTGAACATCAGGAGGCTGCACAGGGCCACATCATCCGCTGTCTCCAGGATCTCTCTACACGGCTGGATGGGATTCAAACGACCCTCCGTGGACCTGGCACGTCCGGTGCGTCCACTACAGTAACACCAGCTGTAACCCCACCCACCTTACCCATTTCCAGTCCACATCTTCATCTTCCAACGCCAGCAAAATTTGATGGATCTCCAAGGTTCTGCAGGGGATTTCTCAATCAATGTGAAATCCACTTTGAGCTTCTACCTGGCAATTTCTTCAGTGACCGTACCAAAATTGCCTATATCATCTCCCTTCTCAGTGGCTCAGCCCTTGACTGGGCATCACCTTTATGGGAGAAGTCTGATCCCCTGCTATCCTCCTATACTGACTTTGTAGCTACATTCAGGCGCATCTTCGACGAGCCAGGCCGGATAACATCTGCTTCATCTGAGATTCTCCGTTTACGCCAGGGAACACGTACTGTGGGACAGTATCTTATACAGTTTAAAATCCTGGCATCCGAACTGGCATGGAACGACAAGGCCCTGTATGCTGCATTCTGGCATGGCTTATCAGAACGCATCAAGGATGAGTTAGCTACCAGAGACTTGCCCTCTAAGTTGGATGAGCTAATTTCTCTTTGCACGAAGGTTGATCTACGTTTCAGAGAGAGAGCAACCGAGCGAGGAAGATCATCTACTCCTAAATCTTCTGCTCCTCCTCCTCGTCAACCATCTCCATCCAAGGATGAGCCTATGCAAATTAGTCGTTCCCGTCTATCTCCCGCTGAGCGCCGAAGACGTCTCTCTGAGTCTCTCTGTCTCTACTGTGCAGCTCCGTCGCACACTATCAATGCCTGTCCCAAACGTCCGGGAAACTCCAGATCCTAGCTCGCCAAGGAGAGGGCCGGCTAGGAGTAATGATCTCCTCTCCATCTCCTCATGACTGTAACCTCCCAGTGTCGCTCCAAATTGCTCAACGTTACAGGAACGTCATTGCCCTCCTTGATTCCGGAGCAGCTGGGAATTTCATAACCGAAGCTTATGTTAAACGGTGGTCCCTACCCACCGAGAGACAGTCCTCGTCCATCTCTTTGACTGCCGTGGATGGCAGCAAGATTTTTGACGCAGTCATTTCCCTAAGGACTCTTCCAGTTCGTCTGAGAGTGGGAGTTCTTCATTCTGAGTATATTTCTTTTTTAGTGATTCCAAGAGCCACACATCCAGTGGTTTTAGGCCTTCCATGGCTCCGTCTCCACAACCCATCAATTGACTGGACGACTACGCAAATACTGGCATGGGGTCCCTCCTGTGCTGAGACTTGTTTAGCCAAAGTTCTTCCTGTTTGTTCTTCCTTCCCCAGGTCATCTGATGTTCCGCCTCCTCCATATCAAGACTTCACGGACGTGTTCAGTAAAGCCTCTGCTGATATCCTTCCTCCTCATAGAGAATGGGACTGCCCAATCGACCTCATTCCAGGGAAGGTTCCACCGCGAGGCCGAACTTATCCGTTGTCTCTGCCTGAGACACACTCCATGGAAGAGTACATCAAAGAGAACCTGGCGAAGGGTTTCATCCGACCATCTTCTTCTCCAGCCGGCGCAGGCTTCTTCTTCGTTAAGAAGAAAGACGGTGGTCTGCGTCCGTGCATCGACTACAGAGGTCTGAACGACATTACCGTCAAGAACCGATACCCTTTACCCCTGATTACCGAGCTCTTTGATAGAGTTAGTGGTGCAACTATTTTCACAAAGCTGGACTTGAGGGGTGCCTACAATCTCATCCGAATCCGTGAGGGTGACGAGTGGAAGACCGCCTTTAACACCCGTGACGGACATTATGAGTACCTCGTCATGCCCTTCGGATTGAGCAACGCTCCAGCAGTCTTCCAGCACTTCGTGAATGAGATTTTCAGGGACATCTTGTACCGCCATGTCGTGGTTTATCTAGACGACATCCTCATCTTTGCTAATAATCTCGAAGATCATCGTTTCTGGGTAAAAGAGGTTCTTTCCCGTCTCCGTGTCAATCACCTCTATTGTAAATTGGAGAAGTGTGTGTTTGAAGTTAAAACCATTTCGTTTCTAGGTTACATTGTGTCCGGTTCCGGACTAGAGATGGATCCTGAGAAACTCCAAGCAATCCAGAATTGGCCTATACCCTTAAGCCTCAAAGGGGTCCAGAGGTTCTTAGGGTTCGCCAATTATTATAGAAAATTTATACGAGACTTTTCCACCATCGTGGCGCCTATCACTGCATTAACCAAGAAAGGTGCTAATCCGTCCAAGTGGTCCGAGGAAGCTACACAGGCCTTTCACCTTCTGAAGCAATGGTTCATCTCTGCACCAGTTCTGAAACAGCCCGACACCGACTCTCCTTTTATCTTAGAGGTAGATGCCTCCTCCGTTGGAGTAGGAGCAGTGTTATCCCAGAGGGCCAAAGATGGACATCTACATCCTTGCAGTTTCTTCTCCCGGAAGTTCTCCCCAGCTGAGCGCAACTATGCCATTGGCGATCAGGAGTTGCTAGCCATCAAGCTCGCTCTGGAGGAGTGGAGATACCTGTTGGAGGGAGCTTCCCACTCAATCACCATACTTACCGACCACAAAAATCTTTTATATCTCAAAGGCGCACAATGTCTGAATCCTCGTCAGGCCAGATGGGCACTTTTCTTCTCTAGGTTTGACTTTAAACTCCAGTTCTGTCCGGGTTCTCAGAATCGTAAGGCCGATGCCCTTTCCCGCTCATGGGAGCAAGAAAATGAGTCCAAGTCTGCAGACAAGCATCCTATTATTAATCCGTTGGCATTCTCCACGGTAGGGATGGACTCTACGCCTCCACCAGGGAAAAGTTTTGTTAAGCCAGTTCTAAGGAAGAAGCTCATGCATTGGGCCCATGCTTCCCGTTTTGCTGGACATACAGGCATTCAGAAAACCCTTGAATTTATTTCTAGGTCCTACTGGTGGCCAACTCTGAAGAAGGACGTTATGGAATTTATTGCCTCCTGCCCAAAGTGTGCCCAACACAAAGTCTCCCGCCAGTCGCCTACGGGGCAACTGGTTCCATTATCTGTTCCCCGTTGACCTTGGACCCATTTGTCGATGGACTTTGTTTCCGATCTACCTATCTGCAACAAGTTTAATACCATCTGGGTGGTAGTTGACCGGTTCACCAAGATGGCACATTTCATCCCTCTCACCGGTCTTCCGTCAGCTTCCAAGTTGGCTCAAGTGTTTATACAAGAGATCTTCCGACTTCACGGTCTTCCTGAAGAGATCATCTCGGATCGTGGAGTACAATTTGTAGCCAAATTTTGGCGAAGTTTGTGTCAAGCCCTCCAAGTCAAGTTAAAGTTTTCCACGGCTTACCATCCTCAGACCAATGGTCAAACCGAGAGGGTGAATCAGGACTTGGAGGCCTTCCTCCGAATATATGTGTCTTCCTCTCAAGATGACTGGGTTCAACTCCTTCCTTGGGCCGAGTTCAGCCACAACAATCAATACCATTCCTCATCTTCTTCTACACCATTCTTCATTAATTATGGATTCCACCCTAAAGTCCCAGAATTCCAACCGCTTCCCGCAACTTCTGTTCCAGCAGTGGATGTCACCTTGCGTCAGTTTTCAAATAACTGGAGGAACGTCCGCGCAGCCCTGCTTAAAGCCTCATTCAGGTATAAGAAGTTTGCCGATGGGAAGCGTAGAGCGGTTCCTGCTCTCAAGGTGGGTGATCGTGTGTGGCTGTCCACGAAGAATTTGAGGTTGAGAGTTCCCAGCATGAAATTTGCACCTCGCTACATCGGACCCTTCAAGATTGAACAAGTCATCAATCCTGTTGCCTACAGGTTACAGTTACCATCCTTCTTGAAAATACCCAGGACATTTCATGTTTCTTTGTTGAAACCGCTGATCCTGAATCGGTTTCATTCCGCACTTCCTCCAGCTCCCAAAGTTCAGACTCAATGGGGAGTCGAGTACGAGGTGGCCAAGATTTTGGACTCACGTTTCCGTTACGGTCAGTTACAATACCTCATTGACTGGAAGGGCTATGGTCCTGAAGAACGCTCTTGGACCAATGCCTCAGACGTCCATGCTCCTGCCTTGGTCCGAAATATCCACGCAAAGTTTCCTTTAAAGCCTAAGAAGTGTCCTGGGGCTACTCCTAAAGGGGGGGGTGCTGTCACGATCCGGGTATCTGGACGCCATTACTTACCCTTCAGATGCCTCCTAAGGCTGGCTTAGCGTTCCAGGACCGGATCCCGCTGTTCCTGAGTTTCCACATGCAGAATGTCAGAGTGGTGTTTTCATCAGCCGCGGCCTCCGCTGTGCCCGCGTGGTTAAATGTGCGCTTGTCAGTCTGGCGTCTCCTGTCTCCTGTGGCCGGCGTCGCCATTACTGTTTCAATTCTCACATGGATTACAAACCAAACTTCCCTCCAAGTGTCTGCATGGGCGCAGCCATCTTGGATTTTGTCATCTGAGCATTTCCACCAATCTGCTGTCTGTATTGTTGATTTGCATAATTGCCTAGCCAACCCCTTCCTTGCTGCAGGTATAAGTAAGCTGTGCCTGAGCAAGGAAGGCGTCAGTGCTTTGGTTGTCTAACCTAGTTCCAGTTTGTCTCTCTCCTGTGGTTGTCTTCCAGGTTCCAGCTCCTGTCTCCAGACTTCTGCTATAGAGACCCGCACCAGCATTCCATCTGCGGTGTAGCCTGACTCTCCGATCCATTCTGGACTCACCTGTTTCCAGCTACAACAATCACCTGCTTCCAGCCCAGCTTCCAGCAGTGTACAGCTTCTCTTAAAGGGCCGGTGTCCTTTCTGCAGTTTACCACTCTCCACCGGTATTATTATTTCACCGCTCTCAAACAATCACCTGCTTCCAGCCCAGCTTCCAGCAGTGTATAGCTTCTCTTAAAGGGCCGGTGTCCTTTTCTGCAGTTTACCACTCTCCACCGGTATTATTATTTCACCGCTCTCAAACTCCAAACTTCATTATTATTTAATCGCTCTCAAGTTCGTTTATTATTTAACTGGTTCCAGCCAGTATCCACTCCGTACCAACAACAGTCTGATTCCAGCCAGTATCCACAGCAGCCGTTTTACCTTCAGCAGCACAGCCTTTCCTGGAACATCAGCTGGTACGATCCTGGGTTCTCTCCATTGCTACAGTCAGGCCTGGTAAGGACTTTCCAACTAGAAGATTATAAGAACTGTCTCACACTACCAGTGCCTGTGGCCCTTGCCACCCTGTAGTACCCAGGAATTGTATTTATCCTCTGTTGACTTTTATGTTTCCTTTTACTGCTGCTGTGTTACGGAGTTTGTCATAATAAACATCATTGACTTTTATCCTGGTTGTCATGGTCACGCCTTCGGGCAGTTATTCTACATGTTACTTACATGTCTAGGGGTCTGATACAACCTCCCAGGTTCCGTTACATCTCAGCCCCTACAACTGAGGCTGCCTCCCGTCAGCTCAGGCCCTCAGTTGTGACACATCAGAGGGCCGGATTTGGAAGAAACTATTCCTGGTTGCCATTTGTCTCCTCTGTAATCACGGACCAGAACCTCTTGGCCAATGTGGAAGAACAGAGTAGGTTTCTGATAAACTGATCGAAATTGTTTGTTATGTACCTTCCGCCTTACATCTGGTTTTATCAAGTCCCACTGAGACCGCAAGTTCCGTTGCATAAAGAGCACCGCAGGAGGCTGACCGGTAGGGGAGTGCTCAGTCCTATGATATATAAACAAGAAGTTGTCAATCTTGTGTTGCAAAGGTAGATGTTCATGGTGCATGGACTTGATAGCTTTTTTGAATGTTTGCACAAATCTCTCAGCCAAACCATTAGTGGCTGGATGGTGTGGGGCTGATGTAAAATGTTTAATTCCATTGTCTTGCATGAACTTTTTGAATTCCATGGACACAAACTGTGGCCAATTGTCACTGCACACTTGCTCCAGTAGACCATTTCTAGCAAAGATGGTTTGCAGCACAGCATTTGTTTTCTCAGAAGTAGTGGATTTTATCTTTATTACCTCTGGCCATTTTGAATGAGCGTTCACTGCAATAAGAAACATACAATCCATGAATGGACCAGCAAAGTCAAAATGTACCTTCTGCCATGGAGATAATGGCCATTCCCAGGGGTGTAATGGGGCTAAAGGTGGTGAATTTTGAACTCTTTGACATCCTTCACACCCTTTTGTCAAAGTTCCAAGTTGACCATCGATTCCTGGGCACCACACATAGGCCCTCATTCCGAGATTTTCTTAGCTATTAATTTTGACAAGAAAAGAAGAACTTTTTTATAAGAATCTACAAGGGCTACAGCAGGCTAGGTCTTTAAACATCACCCCCAGCGGTGCTGTATACTCCCGTGCCCTGTTTGCCAGGTCACTACAGTGGAGGCTCTGGTTTCTTCCTAGGGTCAGTCACACACACACCACCCTCCCGGATCGCAAGGCCGCTGATGAAGGGGAGATCAAACACCGCTGCAATGAAGTCGGATTAACAACAAAACATGTTGGGTGCAGCTTGCCGAAGGTGACATGGTAACATCAGACACCGCTCCGAGTGATTTGAATCTATGATAACCATCAGTCTGAGAGTTTCTACACATTATCCTTCTCCCATTATATCTTCCATATATCCCTTGAATTTGAGAACATTCGTAAAAAGAACACTTCTTTTGGGAAGAAAGAACTAAATTCACAGGATAAGTATTTGTTTTGGCTCTTCCACCTATTCTTCACCCTAGACACAGTAGCGCCATCTTCTTCTTCACTTCACTTTTTTTCCGTATATATTTTGACTATCTGGGATAAGTCCAATAGAAGTTAAGAGGCAGCCACATAGTCTATTGAAGCACCAAGTAAACCCCAAATAAAAAATGTCTCCCTCATTTTGAGTTGATCACTCGCTAGCTGCTTTTAGCAGCAGTGCAAACACTAGGCCGCCGCCCTCTGGGAGTGTATCTTAGCTTAGCAGAAGTGCGACCGAAAGGTTAGCAGAACTGCTTGAAAAATTTTTCATGCAGTTTCTGAGCAGCTCCAAACCTACTCCTACCTTGCGATCACTGCAGACAGTTTAGTTCCTGTTTTGATGTCACAAACACGCCCTGCGTTCGCCCAGCCACTCCCCCGTTTCCCCAGGCACACCTGCGTTTTTACCTGTCACGCCTGCGTTTTTTAGCACACTCGCAGAAAACGGCCAGTTACCACCCAGAAACACCCACTTCCTGTCAATCACTCACCGATCAACAGAGCGACAGAAAAGCGTCGCTACACCTTGTGTAAAACTGCATGGTTTTGTGTGAAAGTACTTTGTGTGTGCATACTGCGGCCCGTACGCATGCGCAGAAATGCCGATTTTTAGCCTGATCGCTGTGCTACTAACAACGGCAGCTAGTGATCAACTCGGAATGAGGGCCTTAGCTTCTAGCAAGATTCTTCATTTTTACTGTGCCTAGGTGACCCTCATGCAAATTTTCCAAAACTCTGTTTCGCAGTTTAGGTGGTATTACCACTCGAGAACCACACAATAGAGTTCCTTGACAGACAGAAAGCTGATCTCTCCTGCCCGAAAACCCGTAATTTTGAGCATCGCCATGTTTAGGCCAACCTTTGAGAGTTAAGTCCATTACTTTTGATAGTACTGGGTCTTTCCTTGTTTCCCGATTGATCGTGGCATTGGTAATAGGTAGCTGTTCCATTAACATATTGTGATACACATCCAGGGGGTCTCCATCACTTTTCTCCTCACTTTGGGGCAAGGGAGAATGCGATAGACCATCAGCGTTGCCATGTAGTTTTGTTCCTTTAAACTCAATGTCGTATGTATGAGCACCCAGGAATAATGACCAACGTTGAAGCCGAGCAGCAGTCATGGCTGGGACTCCCTTGTGGGGGTTAAAAATGTATACCAGTGGTTGATGATCTGTAATTAATGTAAACCTTTGCCCATACAAAAACTGATTCAATTTCTTCACTCCCCATACTAAACTTAAGGCCTCTCAGTCAATTTGCGCATAATTCTTCTCTGTCACTGTCAAAGACCGTGAAGCAAACGCTATTGGTTTCTCGCTACCATCTCTCAGTTGATGTGATAACACTGCTCCAATGCCATACGGTGACGCATCACACGCCAGCCTGATGGGTAGTTTTGGATCAAAATGAGTAAGGACTTTATCAGATGTAATCAATCTTTTTGTTTCTGAGAATGCTTTATCACAGTCTTTTGTCCACTTCCATCGTGCATTTTTCTGTAGTAGGGCATTTAGCGGGTATATTACTGTGGAGAAGTCTGGTAAGAACTTGTGATAATAATTAACTAGGCCCAGGTAAGATCTCAGTTGTGACACAGACTGTGGCTGGGGTGCTTGTAGTACTGCCGTAATTTTATCATTTGATTTGTGCAGGCCTTTTCTATCAATCACATGTCCACAATATGAAATGCTTTCTTGGAAAAATGCACATTTATCTTTATTTACTCCATATTCCTGTAGTCGGGTTAATACTTTTTCCAAATTATTTAAATGGTCCACATCATCTTTGCCTGTTACAATTATGTCATCCAGGTAACATTGCGTACCTGGTATTCCTTGTAGGACCTGGGGGGTAATTCTGAGTTGATCGCAGCAGGAAATGTTTTAGCAGTTTGGCAAAACCATGTGCACTGCAGGGGAGGCAGATATAACATGTGCAGTGAGAGTTAGATTTGGGTGGGTTATATTGTTTCTATGCAGGGTAAGTACTGGCTGCCTTATTTTTACACTACAATTTAGATTGCAGATTTCACACACCACACCCAAATCTAACTCTCTCTGCACATGTTATATCTGCCTCCCCTGCAGTGCACATGGTTTTGCCCAACTGCTAACAAAGTTCCTGCTGCGATTAACTCATTGATCCATTGCTCTCTGCCATAATGCTGGGGCAGAAGATAGTCCAAACACAAGACGGTTATATTTTAATAAACCTTTGTGAGTATTGATGGTTAAATATTTCTTAGATGCCTCCTCAATTTCCATTTGCAAGTACGCTTGAGCTAGGTAAATTTTGGAGAAGCGGTCGCCCCCTGAGAGAGCTGAAAAGATGTCCTCTATTTTTGGCAAAGGATACTGCACAGTCCGTAGTACTGGATTTATTGTCATTTTGAAATCTTCGCAAATACGTATACTTCTCATTGTGTCTTTCTTTACTATCGGAACTATGGGCATAGCCCATTCACTCCATTCCACTGGGGAGAGTATACCAGAGTCTTCCAGTTTCCGTAGTTCCTCCTCAACCGCTGGTCGGATGGCATAAGGTACTGTGCGAGCTTTACAAAACTTTGGAACGGCATGTAGATCCAACTCTATACTGGCCTTAATGTCCTTTAACGTGCCTATCCCTGGTTGGAAAATGGGTTGTGCGGCAGCTAACAATTTAGAAAGTTCCTTAGTAGCTGCGTCATTGTTAGATACACCAGATGCAGTAGATTGTAGCCTGTGAATGGAATGCCAATCAAGTTGGATTTTCCTTATCCATTCGCGGCCCAATAATGCCGGACCACCATGTGGAAGTATATACAAATACAGCTTATGGGTATTGCCTTTGTATTTCACATAAACTTTCATTTTTCCCAATGGGGACACCAGTTCACCCGTATATGTGCGGAGTGATACGGATGTTTTCTTTAAAGGAATGGCAGCAATCAGGCGTTTGTAATCACTTGCATTTAGCACTGACAGAGCAGAGCCTGTGTCTAATTCCATTTTTAAGGCAATACCTGCTACTTTCAAAGTGACCGAAACACTTGACGCTCTTTTGCTGTCATAGAGTGCATCTCTAAGCTGCATAACCCTTTTTCTGTACCAGTACTATCAGTCAGTGACGTCAGAAGGTGGGTGCGGGGGGTGCGGCCTGCACCCGGGTGCCCCCTTGGATGGGGTGAAACCAAAGTGCCAGCTCTTCGATAGTGACAGGAGCCGAGTGCTGCAGCAGTGAGATAAACCCCTGCAGCACTGGGCTCCTGTCACAGATAAGAGCCAGCACTGCACGCTGAGCAGTCTCCGGGGGCAGCCAGCATCTTCGGGGAAGCTGGACATACCCCCGGAGCGATGAAAAAAACAGATCCGTGAGGCCATGCCCCCTTTTGATTAGACCACGCCCCTTTCAGATTCCCGCGGCTCCCGCTGGCGAGGGGGGGGGGGGGAGACGGGGAGGTGTGATAATGCAGAGTGCGCTCCAGGTGTCACCACACCCGGTGACGCCTCTGCTATCAGTAGAGTCTGATTCATTATTGTCTACCTTATGCACCTGGGATGTTGTATGTTTTCTCCCGTGAACTTTGGATATTTGCGAGCAGTTTGGTGTTTTCCCCGACTGGCACACCCTTTCAATATGGTCTCTTTTCTTACATTTTCTACACACTTTGTCTATAAACCAGCACTGACTGGCATCATGTGAGGACTTCCCACAGCAAACACAGGACTGTCTCTGATACCAATTAACTGGATATGAGTACATTTTGGTGCCTTTTGTTGCAATTCTGATGCATCCCTGGTTGCAGTCTCCATTGAAATAGCTATGGACAGTGCTTGCTCTAAGGTCAGGTCAGGCTCAGCCAGCAATTTCTTTTGTGTATTTGCACTTTTCATCCCACAAACTAAACGGTCTCTTAAGGCATTTGATAAACCTTCTCCAAATGCACAGTGTTCAGATAACTTCCTCAGCTCTGCAATGTATTTAGAAATACTTTCACTTTCAGATTGATTCCTTCTGTGAAACCTGAATCTTTCAGCAATCACTAATGGTTTAGGGTTTAAGTACTTTTGTAAAATGTCCACAATGTCAGTAAATTACTTGTTGGCTGGCTTCTCAGGTGCTATTAAACTCCTCAGAAAACTGTATGCTTGGGCACCCATTACACTGAGTAAGACTGGAACCTTCTTGTCTCCTTGCACTGCGTTAACAACTCAATACAATTCCACTCTCTCAATATTTGTAGCCCAGTCCTCTATAGTACCATCAAATGCAGCCATTGTGCCAATATATCCTGACATTTTTCCTTTATACTTTGTCCTCCCTTCCTTAGAAAATGAAAGATATAACTCACGTGCTCCTTTTATTCAAGAAAGGTGCTGCTGGCAGTCTGAATGAGTTGTTCCTGTTTGCACCCCACAATTGTTCTGTGTCAGCCCACTGGTGCTCCACTGATTCCTGGAGCCATGCTGAAAAAGAGTTTAATCCTCGTCGCCAGTGTTAAATCTGTTACTTATATTTCAATAAGAGTTTTTTATGTAACCAGGGCACAGTGAGTGTTGCATGCTTCTTTACTGGAGAAGTACAGGAAACCCTAGAACACAGAAAGAGATTCATACGCCAACAAATACAAATACAAAATAAGATCCGTTGTAACCTTACACCAGAACACATATATAGCAATGGGAACTATATACACCACATGTAATGCATAGGTACATTTTTTTTAATTTGCTTTTGCAAGCCTTTATATGGTGCCACATGTGTTTTTTGGTTTAAAAAGCATAATGTACAATTTAGCCAAACATGAAGTCAGTGTCTTACAGTTCAATACAATAGAGAATGAGTACAGGTAATATAAACATAGAAGCATCATTAAGCAGCACATTATAAAGTTTCTGCTTGGATGACAGGCTAAGGATTTAGTGTTATCAAAGGAATTCTTGTTATGAAGATATGTACAAAAAGAGGGTGGTCTTCTGTATGCCGGCGGTCGGGCTCCCGGCGCTCAGTATACCGGCGCCGGGAGCCCGACAGCCGGCATACCGACACTTATTTTCCCTCGTGGGGGTCCACGACCCCCATAGAGGGAGAATAAAATAGTGTGGCGCACGTAGCGCGCCACCGTGCCCGTAGCGTGGCGAGCGCAGCGAGCCCGCAAGGGGCTCATTTGCGCTCGCCACGCTGTCGGTAAGCCGGCGGTCGGGCTCCCGGCGCCGGGATGCTGGTCGCCAGGAGCCCGACCGCCAGCCAGCCGTAGTGAACCCCAAAAAGAGGATCAAAAGTGCATGAGGGAAGTGAGAGCTTACATAGTTTGTAGTTGTGTTCAAATGTATGCCGTGTGATTGTGAAAATATGTTTTGCTTAGTGATTTGTAAGTTGTACGATATGACAAACATCAGCTTAGGAGTAATGTTTTGCAACATTGTATGTAGTTGTTTTTGTAGTGCATCCTTTCCTTTTGCAGTGTCAAAACATTCACATAGACCTTCTGGCCATGCCTCCACTCTGACTGAAGCAGAGGATGCTGCTGATGCTGGTAAATACATTAACCTTGGGTGTGTTTTAGCCTCAATGTTGACTCAAAAATAACTCAACCACTTTTTCCCAAAGGTCCATCAACACACGAATTGCCCCCGTGGAGGCGCAGCCTGGGTATGTCATCCAGACCACCACTACAGCCATCACCATGACGACGCATATCCCTTGTCTCAGCCGTGCCCCCACAGCAACTGCTGGACAGTCCGCCACCCATGTCACCGCATTCCCCACAGCTGCCTCGTGAGTTTATTTGCACATTTACACAACACACACCCATTAAACTACTGAAAACAGTGCTAAATATGCTGTACTAGTGTTGGCCTACTTAAGATGCCATGTTGCCCTTAACAACCAATTAGAGTAAACTTGACAATTATGTTACACCTTCTAGAATGGAACACATGAAATGTGAATGAATGAGATGTCCTATATCCCACATTTAGGTAAAATGCAAGCTTACTTCAAATACTGCAATGTTTTCAAACTGATTTATGACGCAAATTAGTGCACAACTTACATAGTAAACATTTCCCCGCAAACTAAATGGACACTATTGCCTCAAAACACTTAGGCCAACAAATGTGAGGTGCATATGTGTAAAAACTAAGACACAATATATGTTATTAATATAGGCTTACCAACACATACTAAAAATGATTTAAAAAAAACAATAGTAGCAATAATAACACAAACACACTGGCAAAATAAATGTAAAAAAAATATATACTTACACACAACTGCTTTCTATTTTTAGCGGACATGAATCTTCCGGAAAGTCAGCCAGGCCAACTGCAGGCAACAGAAAATGAGGAAACATATACCCTCAATCTAACTGCTATACCACCGCCAGACCCAACAACCACACAGTTTGCAACTCTGACCACTCACCAGACACCCAAGCAGGACAGAAGCCCTACCACACCTATAGCACAGTCACAAGACTAGGCATTTTGGGACAGCTGGTCCACCCAGCAACCTAATAAAATAGATTGTTTGCATAAGCAAACACACTATATTTACCGTCTTGCCCATCACGTTTCACGCATAACCACAAGCAACAGCCGACAAACTAATGAGCTCACCCGAATAGCAAACACATTAGAATTAATGAGGGCTGACAATAATCGCATGATCGATACCTTCCAAAGAGTCATGGATGACAATCAAAGGCTACATCAAACCTACTTGTAGATGTTGACTGCAAACCAAACCACACAATACACCATGGTCAGAATCATTGAGAGCCACACGTCTGCAATTAGAGACTTAAATTTGACTCTGACTACACTAACCCAGCATTTCACTCATCAAGTTCCAGTTCCTCTACCACAACCAGCTTGGTGACACCTGTAACGTCCCCTCCCAGATGTTCGGCCAGAAGTTGTCCAGACACCAGCGGGAAAGTACAAGTAAAAACAAGGTACAACATGATACAGTTGTTTTGTTATTGTTTACATAACAATTTACCTAGAGTTGGTTAATGAAATCATATGCATGCTCACAATCAAGATACATATCTTACTCATGCAGCAGATGTGTATTTATATTTTTACAAAAGAAAGTTACATTACATCATTCTATTAGGTACCGTTACCTAATGATTATGTTTATGCATGAGGTTACATTCAGAAACACAAAACAGCACTACATAAATGCTGTGCAAATATAATGTTTACTATAACAGGACAGCATTTGAAGAAAATTGGAAACAATACAAACACCAAAAAAAAGTGTACTGTGGTGCAAAACATAACAGCTATCCTACAAAACACACACAATACAGAACCAACCATAAAGGAACCTTAATACACTTACCTTAGTGATTGACAAGTAGTGATAGATGTCAAACACGCCAGCCAAAAGAAGTTCTATTTCAACTTAGAACTTTTGTATGATTCAAGGAGATTTGCGGCTGAGTTTAAGGTGTTTACGGCCGAAAACACAAATACGAATCCTTAGTAAATTACTGTGTTGTATACAATAACAACCGTATTTGACCGATGGTGTATTAATTCGTATTTGTGTTCGAGGCTGTGTAAAAAAATACAAATGCAATAAACACGGCCGAATTTCTGGGTTAGTAAATTCCTGAGACGCCACTTAGAGTAAAAAATGTAACTCAAATGGATTCAAATTAATTGGGGACCTTAGTAAATATACCGCCAGATACTCTAATTAAGCAAATGTGTTTATTTCGCGTGTGCGCTGGGCCATTTTTTTGGGTTTTGTGTTTTGGTTTTGGCTCTGGATCTCCTTCGTGTTTTGGATCTGTATTGGAATTTCCAAAACCGTCCTTGTGGGTTTAGGTTTTGGATCTGGATTTTTTTTTTAAAATCATAAAACAGCTAATATAACAGAATTTATGGGTGTTTTTGTTCCTACAGTATTATTAACCTCAATAACATTAATTTCCACTCAATTCCAGTCTATTCTAAACACCTCACAGCTCACTATATTGTTTTTTTATCCGGTTTAGCCCAAAAGGTGGCACTAAAGTAGCTTGATAACTAAGCATAGCGACAGCAGTAGGCAGCAAACACATGGCAGTTAAATGCTGTAATCATCCGTTAAATTTTTTTTTCAAATTAGGATTAAGTTCTTCTGTTCCTAAGAGATATTGTCGACATGCAGAAGGTTCGCTATTCAAGTGTGGAGAGTTTAGTTATATTAATTTAATTTAAATTTATTTAGTTTATAATTATTATTACTAATACTAATTTGAATGAATCACAATGCTGTGATAAGAAGAATTATGAAAATAGGACAATAAGATATAACATAAGAATATGAGCTATGGACCCAGCAACCTGAAATAGACGATGCTTGCCTGGATGTATACTGGGAGGATACAGCACAATTTTGTTTTAAAAATGATGTCTTTTATTCGGGTGGACTGACAAAACACCCCTTAATGGACAGAGCAGATGCAGTCCCTGGATGTATTTTGAGATGACACAGCACAAAATATTAATTTATATATATATATTATATCACACACTGGTTAATGTGTTGCACCAATAAGTCAGAAATATGTATTATTATCTTTTATATCACACATTGCAGTTACAGTGTCACACAAATGAGTCAGAAATAGATATTTTTACACACTGCCGTTTAGCTTCACTGACAGTGTTGCACAAATGAGTCACAAATATGTATTATTATTTTTTATATCACACACCAGCATTTACAATGTCGCACAAATGAGTCAGAACACACTGCGGTTTAGCTTTACCAACAGTGTCGCACAAATGAGTCAGAAATATATATTATTATACACTACAGTTTAGCTTCACCAACAGCATCGCACAATATGTGTATGAGTCAGATATGGTAGTCAAATACTGTGGTTGAAAACACCAAAAAAATAAATGACTGCTTATAAGCGCCCAGATAGTAGACTGTGCAATGTTAGAGAATTCCCCTGATATAATGCGCGGCCGACAACACTAGGTGAGTGTCATAAAGAAATCACAGAAAACAAAGAAATGGCTGCGCAATGTAACAGGGAAAGTAATTAATGAGAGCCGATGTTTAAAAAATTAACACAATTTATTAACCAGAACACTTAATAAAAACATGCTGATAATAATACCAATGATATAAAATTGTTAATGTGTATGGCTATATAATAGAACACACCTTGATAAATATGGATATCTTAAGAGATTTTTAAAGCAGCTTGTAAAATGAACTTGCTGAAGATCCTGTAATCACTCACAAGGTTGACACTTGTGGATTCATTTGTGTAATTGAATAAGGAATGGTCCCAGGTAATGCATATAGTTCCCGTCACAGAGCTCTGCTGCTATAATATGTACCACTCCTGTGGGCTGGTCCGAGACCGGGCGTCCCCGGTTCTTAGTCCTGCGTTGCCCACTCGTGCTGTGCAGCAAGGAGATGATGATGACCGCCGGGCTGTTGTAGCAAGTGAGGCCGATGACTGCCGGGCTGTTGTAACAAGTGAGGCCGATATGACAGATGAGAGCCGCAGGCTGGTGTGTGCGGCTTGCGGGAACCAGATTGCCGGTAGAGAAGTCCGTGGGAACTCGGAAAAGCGCTGCTGGTGTAGATACCTTAATCAAGGTGGATAATGAGGCGGGGTCCTAACGCGTTTCGTCACGTCTCACGTGACTTTTTCAAAGGTGTATTCCTACCTCTATGCTCAGCAGTATTTAAAGCCAGAGTGGCTGAGGGTGTACAGGTGTACATAGTGAAGAATTGATCATTGGAAAACAGTTGTAATTAAAAACGTCGGCTCATATACTAAAGTGCCTGATATGCTTAGTAAAAGGCAGTTTAGAAATTTCTCAATAGATTAGTTATAGACATACACTACAGTCTACTACAAATAAATAGCTCACAAGAATAAGAATAAAAATAAATTATAAATGGACAAATAATAATAATAATACATAATTGGGAATGAATATGTAAACAATATAACTAAAAATAAATATAAACAATTCAGACAATTTTGATCTCTACATGGCTGTATCTGACATGAATTTGTTCACAAAAATAATAATAATAATAATAATTCAAGATCATAAATCTAATAGGTTAAAACTAAATCATAACTGAATAATAATATGAAGGGCTTTGATGTTCATTTGAACCATTATTTGTAACTCTATTTGCATATAGAATATTTTTATGTACACAATAGCTGATAATAATAAAAATTAATAATAATGATACATATATTAAGAGTTTTTTTAATAGATTTTTTTTTTAAAATAATAAAACTGAGAATGAATTGTCGGATCGGGATCCGAACCCAGGTCTCTAACTGTATGAGGTCAGTGGCTAAATCGCAAGAGCCACTGAACCGTGCATTAGAGTGTAGGTAGAACATGAGATAAAGTACTTAGAAAAGCAAAGACAGTATCTAACTCCAAAGTGATCATGCCAGATGGTTTTATAGTGTGAACATTTCTGAGAACAGCAACACATATAGATCTCTAGAGACTCTGGGATAATTAATCTCAGGTTGATCCCATTTAGAGATCTATATGTGTTGCTGTTCTCAGAAATGTTCACACTATAAAACCATCTGGCATGATCACTTTGGAGTTAGATACTGTCTTTGCTTTTCTAAGTACTTTATCTCATGTTCTACCTACACTCTAATGCACGGTTCAGTGGCTCTTGCGATTTAGCCACTGACCTCATACAGTTAGAGACCTGGGTTCGGATCCCGATCCGACAATTCATTCTCAGTTTTATTATTTAAAAAAAAAAAAATCTATTAAAAAATCTCTTAATATATGTATCATTATTATTAATTTTTATTATTATCAGCTATTGTGTACATAAAAATATTCTATATGCAAATAGAGTTACAAATAATGGTTCAAATGAACATCAAAGCCCTTCATATTATTATTCAGTTATGATTTAGTTTTAACCTATTAGATTTATGATCTTGAATTATTATTATTATTTTTGTGAACAAATTCATGTCAGATATAGCCATGTAGAGATCCAAATTGTCTGAATTGTTTATATTTATTTTTAGTTATATTGTTTACATATTCATTCCCAATTATGTATTATTATTATTTGTCCATTTACAATTTATTTTTTATTCTTATTCTTGTGAGCTATTTATTTGTAGTAGACTGTAGTGTATGTCTATAACTAATCTATTGAGAAATTTCTAAACTGCCTTTTACTAAGCATATCAGGCACTTTTAGTATATGAGCCGACGTTTTTAATTACAACTGTTTTCCAATGATCAATTCTTCACTATGTACACCTGTACACCCTCAGCCACTCTGGCTTTAAATACTGCTGAGCATAGAGGTAGGAATACACCTTTGAAAAAGTCACGTGATACGTGACGAAACGCGTTAGGACCCCGCCTCATTATCCACCTTGATTAAGGTATCTACACCAGCAGCGATTTTCCGAGTTCCCACGGACTTCTCTACCGGCACTCTGGTTCCCGCAAGCCGCACACACCAGCCTGCAGCTCTCATCTCTCATATCGGCCTCACTTGTTACAACAGCCCGGCAGTCATCGGCCTCACTTGCTACAACAGCCCGACGGTCATCACCATCTCCTTGCTGCACAGCACGAGTGGGCAACGCAGGACTAAGAACCGGGGACGCACGGTCTCGGACCAGCCCACAGGAGAGGTACATATTATAGCAGCAGAGCTCTGTGACGGGAACTTTGTGCATTACCTGGGACCATTCCTTATTCAATTACACAAATGAATCCACAAGTAACATAGTAACATAGTAACATAGTATCTGAGGTTGAAAAAAGACAATTGTCCATCGAGTTCAACCTATTTGTGGTCTCCTATGCATGATGATTTGACTAAAATTTCTGACTGATGCTGCTGTCAGCCGTTGCATTTTATCCCTATTTATAGTAACTATAATGCATGACTATGCACCATACCCCTGGATATCCTTATCCATTAGGAATTTATCTAACCCATTCTTAGAGGTGTTGACAGATTCCGCCATTACAACTCCCTCGGGCAGGGAATTCCAAACACGTATTGTCCTTACCGTGAAAAAGCCTTTACGCCGTATTGTGCGGAATCTCCTCTCTAACCTGAGCGAGTGTCCACGAGTCCTCTGTGTTGATCTAACCAAAAACAGGTCCCGCGCAAGCTCTGTGTATTGTCCCCTTATATATTTGTAGATGTTGATCATATCCCCTCTTAGTCTCCACTTTTCCAATGTAAACATGCCTAGTCTTTCAAGCCTCTCCTTGTATTCCATCGTCTCCATGCCCTTAATTAGTTTGGTCGCCCTCCTCTGTACCTTTTAAAGCTCCAGGATATCCTTTTTGTAGTACGGTGCCCAGAATTGTACACAGTATTCAAGGTGTGGCCTCACTAGTGATTTATATAACGGGAGTATAATACTCTCATCCCTAGCATCAATACCCCGTTTTATGCATGCTAATATCTTATTAGCCTTCTTTGCTGCAGTCCTACTACTGCTTAGCTTGCTATCTATTAGGACACCTAAGTCCTTTTCCAGTACAGAATCCCCTAATTTTACCCCATTTAGTAGGTAGGTGTAATTTTTGTTCTTGTTACCACAGTGCATTACCTTACACTTGTCTGTGTTGAAGCGCATTCTCCATTTGGCTGCCCATGCTTCTAATTTAACTAAGTCGTTCTGAAGAGACTCGGCATCCTCCTCTGTATTTATAGCCTTACACAATTTGGTATCATCTGCAAAAATTGACACCATGCTCTCTAGACCTTCTGTTAGGTCGTTAATGAAAATATTGAACAATAGCGGTCCTAATACTGAGCCTTGCGGCACACCACTTAGCACTTCAGTCCAAGTTGAAAAAGATCAATTAACCACAACGCGCTGCTCCCTATTATCTAACCAGTTTTTGACCCAAGTGCATATTGTGCTTCCTAGCCCTGATTCTTGTTGCTTGTAGATAAGTCTCATGTGTGGTACAGTATCGAACGCTTTAAGAAAGTCTAAAAAGATTACATCCACGTCTTTACCCTGATCTAGGTTTGCGCTTACTGTTTCATAAAAGCCAAGTAAGTTGGTTTGACAGGATCTGTCCTTCATAAACCCATGTTGATTCCTTTTAATGGCCTTATTGGTTTCAAGGAACTTCTGAATACTATCTCTTAGAATACTTTCCAATACTTAGTCTTTGTAAGACTAACTGGTCTATAATTACCTGGTTCAGCTTTACTTCCCTTTTTGAATATAGGCACTACTTCCGCTATACGCCAGTCTTTGGGAACCATACCTGATATAACTGAATCCTTAAAGATCAAAGATAGCGGTTTTGCCAGTTCAGAGTGAAGCTCCATTAGAACCCTTGGATGAATGCCATCGGGCCCTGGTGATTTATTAATCTTTAAATGTTTTAATCGGTCACAGACTACTTCCTCGCTTAAATAAGTACCTATCAGTGTCATATTCTCATTATTGAGATTGTGTGTCAGTCCCTGAATTGGGTCCTCTCTAGTGAATACTGTTGAAAAAAACTCATTTAGTGTGTCCGCTATGTCATTATCATTTTTGCTTAAGACTCCCAACTTGTCTTTTAAAGGGCCTATACTCTCCTTCTTTAATCTCTTGCTATTAATGTATTTAAAGAATTTTTTGGTATTCGCTTTGCTTTCCTTTGCTACTAGTTTTTCAGTTTCTACTTTAGCCGCTCTTATTTCCTTTATGCAAATTTTGTTACATTCCTTATAGTGCTGAAATGACTCTGCTTCCCCGTCAGATTTGTATTTTTTAAATGCTCGCCTTTTCTTGCCCATAAATTCCTTAATCTTTTTGTTAAGCCACATCGGTTTATGATTTTTATTCCTTTTTTTGCTACTCATAGGAATACATTTGAGTGTATTTTTAGCTAGCAGGAATTTTAGTACCTGCCATTTCTCCGTAGTATTTTTTCCTAAAAACAAACCTTCCCATTCAATATCCCTGAAAAATACTCTCATCTTTTCAAAATTTGCTTTGCTAAAGTTTAAAGTCCTAGTTGAGCCAGTATAGGGCTGTTTATAGAAACTGATATTGAATGTGACCATATTGTGGTCGCTGTTTCCTATGGGTTCCCCTACTATAATACCTGATACCAAATCCCCATTGTTTGTTAATACCAGGTCTAAGATTGCATTGTACCTAGTTGGTTCCTCAATTAGTTGGACTAAGTAGTTATCATTAAGTGTGTTTAAAAACATATTGCCCCTAGCAGTATCACATAAGTCGTTTTTCCAGTTTATCTCTGGATAGTTAAAATCTCCCATCACTACTATGTCTCCTACTCCTGCTGCTCTTTCAATTAGGTTTAGTAACAATTCATCATCAGATGCGTTGATACCAGGCGGCCTATAGCATACACCCAATACTAACTTTTTTATTCCTTTTTCCCCGCATGCAATTTCTACCCATAAAGTCTCGACAGTGTCTACAGTCCCCTCCTGAATATCTTCCCATATATTAGGTTTTAAAAACGGCTTTACGTAAAGACACACCCCTCCACCCTTTTTATTTAGTCTGTCTCTCCTAAACAGTGTATAGCCCTCTAGATTGACTGTCCAATCATGAGATTCATCCCACCAAGTTTCAGTAATGCCTATAATATCATACTGTTTGCTTGCTGCAAGTATTTCTAGTTCACCCTTTTTACCAGTAATGCTTCTGGCGTTTACATACATACAACTAAGATAAGTATTTTCCCTTGCGTTAGGGACATCTTTCACCTTATGTAGCAATGATGACCTGTAATCGTCATTGGTTAGTGCTTTGGTAAAATCCCTTTTAGTACCCATGTTAGTAACCTTACCGCCTGCTCTTACCCTCCCCCCAACTTCTCCCCCATTTCGTTTACTACCGCCATCCCCACTATTCTCACTGCATGACCCGTAGTTTCTAGCTAAACCCTCCCCCCAGGCTCCAAGTGTCAACCTTGTGAGTGATTACAGGATCTTCAGCAAGTTCATTTTACAAGCTGCTTTAAAAATCTCTTAAGATATCCATATTTATCAAGGTGTGTTCTATAATATAGCCATACACATTAACAATTTTATATCATTGGTATTATTATCAGCATGTTTTTATTAAGTGTTCTGGTTAATAAATTGTGTTAATTTTTTAAACGTCGGCTCTCGTTAATTTCTTTCCCTGTTATATTGCGCAGCCGTTTCTTTGTTTTCTGTGAAATACTGTGGTTGACCTTCACCAACAGTATACTGCGATCTAACCGGCAGTGTCAGAGCAGTTATGAAAAGAAAATAAATATTGTACAGTACACTGGGGTATAGCACAAACAAAATTTATATATATTTTTTATAATTTAGGATTTTTGTTTATAAATTTTATTATTTTAATTTAACACTGGGGTAGAGCCCCTGGATGGACGGACAGATCACCCCTTTCAGATACAGCAGACAGAGCACCCCCTTTTCAGATACAGCAGGCAGAGCACCCCTGGACTGATATAGCAGACTTGGCACCACTGGACTGATACAGCAGACAGAGAACCCCACCTGAACTAATACAGCAGACTTAGCACCCTTATCAGATACAGCAGACAGAGCACCCCATTTTCAGATACTGCAGGTAGAGCTCCCCTGGACTGATACAGCAGGCAGGGCACCCCTGGACTGATACAGCAGACAGGGCAACCCTGGACTGATACAGCAGACAGGGCACCCCACCTGGACTGATACAGCAGACAGAGCACCCCTTTCAGATACAGCAGACAGAGCATCCCTTTTTGATACAGCAGACATAGCACTACTGGACTGATACAGCAGACAGAGCACCCCTTTCAGATACAGCAGACAGAGCACCCGCCCCATGCCAGACAACACAGTACTGAGACGGAGTGAATATTGTGCCGATGCACAGGGACGTATATAGGGGGTCATTTCGAGTTGATCACTAGCTGCTGTTCGCAGCACAGCGATCAGGCTAAAAATCAGCATTTCTGCACAAGCGTATGCTCTGCAATGCGCACGCGTGATGTACGGGTACAAAGTTCTTTGTGGTTTTCACAGGTTCTAGCGACATTTATATTCGCACTGGCGGTCGCAAGAAGATTGACAGGAAGGGGGTGTTTCTGGGTAGCAACTGACCGTTTTCAGGGAGTGTTTGGAAAAATGCAGGCGTGTCTCAAAAAATGCAGGCGTGGCTGGGCATTCACTGGGCGGGTGTCTGACATCAAATCCGGACACAAATAGGCTGAAGTGATCGCAAGCGCTGAGTAAGTCTAGAGCTACTCAGAAACTGCACAAACTGTTTTTGCAGAGCTCGGCTGAACATGCGTTTGCACTACTGCTAAGCTAAAATACACTCCCCAGTGGGTGGCGGCATAGCGTTTGCACGGCTGCTAAAACTAGCCAGCAAGCGATCAACTCAGAATGATCCCCATAGAGTCCAAAACCTGCAACAATCCGACAGCGGGAAGATGGAGATCAGCCTCGCTTTGGGATCTGAGTAAGGCAGGAAGTCCTGAGCCAAACTCGGATCTCATTGTTCGGGTGGGATCAGTTCTTTGAGAACCAAGCCCGCTCATCACTAGTGTTTATCTAAAGAAAGATTACTAACAACAATTCTTACCCTAACAGCTCACTGGCAGCAACATGTTATGGATGAGTGCACACCAGAATAGATAAGAAGCTGTGTGTGATCATGTGCTGCAGTCTCTCTCTCCAGTCAGGGTTTCCTACAAGGGAGGAAAATGAGAGTCATCATCAGTGACTCCTGAGCATCTACATTAAATCCCTTGCAAATAAACTCTTTAGTGTCACCCCTAGCAGAATCTGAATTATCCGGGAGATTTGACCTACAAAGCAGGGCAGCAGGAGATTTATGGCTGAAATGGGAGCCTCCCAGAGGATGCCGGAGGGTAGGCAACTATGAGCACCAGAGTATGTACAAGAGTATGCAGATTCATCCTTATAATATAATGTTGATCCATAGGGTTTTACTTTAATGCCTATGTTACTAGATTTGTAACTTCCCACTAAGGGATGGCTAAGACATTAGACTGGGGAGCAAGCACATAGCATTGGACCATAAACAGTGGCGCATCATTAAAAAAATGCTCTTTTTAGTATACAACACAGGCTGATTTGTGAAAGGTTGAAAAGTCGATTTACTAAACAAAATGGTTGCTTGGTTTTGCTACATCCGATATATTAATAGGGCTACAGACATCAATAAAGTTTGGACAGCCTATTTATCCATCGCTGAGATGGTACTCCCTGTTTTGTTAACCATATTAGAAGATATTGTTCTTGTAATAAATAAGTTCCACTAGTACTGTTTACATTATTTTTATTGCTTTAGTAAAAAAATATTAAATAAGGTTGGTATGTAAGTTTGACAGTTTTCATGTCAACATCCATCAGGTAAAGATGGAGTTTTGACTAGGTAATCATGTTGACATGCCGACATTTTAACATGTTGAAATGTCGGCATGCAGCATGTCAACATGCTTTCCTTGTCAATACTCCTCATGTGTACATGGATACCATGTCAATGTGATAGAGAACCGAGTAAAACCGAACCCGCTCATCATTAATAGAATGTCGACCTCATGTTCCTGGTGGCTCAGCGATCACTAACCTGGTTCTGATGGCGCAGTATGGCTTCCGTTTTTTGATGGTTATGTGACCGCCGCTTTCAGTGCAGACCTTGGATGGAGTGGCAGTTTCGGGTAGTATTTTGGGCATATCCCTAACCCCTAACCCTCCCTTTAGTGGCAAACCCTAACCTTCCACCCTTGCAGCCTAACCATAACCCTCCCGGCTGCGCCCTAATCTAACATTTCAGATGTCGACATTGTGAACATTTCGACAGTCTGAGGATTTTGACATAGTGGAATGATTCAGACATCTTTTATTGCCATCTCTGGGAGAAGTTAATATATGCAGGAGGGAAGGAGCATGGCAAGGATGGATCATGTCACACGGTATAAGCCACATCAATCACGGTATTGGTCATACAGAGCTCTTGTAGAAGGATACCAGAGTTCTGCCAAATCATTGCTCATTCAGTTACTGGCTCAGTTGTACAGGCCATGCATAGGCGGCTCTAGCAGCTGCATTATGTACAACCTGACCAGCTATATAATGTATATGGTCAACAGAGTATTGGTCCAGGGCCATACCTGTATGCCCAGCCTGCCTTAAGTTCACACAGAGAACACTCTCTACACTTTGCTAGTTCTAAATGGTCTTCTGAAATGTGTGCAAAAATTTCCAGTTATGCTGGAATGCAACATGCTCCCTCCGGAGCTGTACTGTGCCGGTTGTCAGAGAAAGACAGAGGTGATTGGTGAATGCCCTTAAGCTTATACAAAAATATCTCACGCGAGGATCTTAATTACAGATGCCAAAAATAATTGTATAATATCTTAGCAGTTTACACAATTCATTTGTAATTATTTTTGGCAATTGGAATTAAGAATTCTTCGATACTGAAATATTTATTACGTTAAAACTTTAATAACTGTTTATTGAAAGAATACAGTATAAGATGCTTGGACCAAAGTTCCAGCACTTGTCATTAAAAGATGACAACATTAAAATGTAGAAATATTAGACTGTGTAAAGTCTGAGCATGGGACCATCTACAGTAGGGGTGGGCAACATGCGGCCCGCGAACCGATCCTGCCTGGCCCGCTGTCCCCCACCAGTGCGCAATGACAAGCGGCCCGACTGGCTGAGCCGCTTCTCATTGCGCTACAGCAGCTCCGAGAGATGCGGCGCCACTGAGGAAATCCCGGTCACGTCACAGGGGCTGCTGACCGGGATTTCCTTTTCGACGTCTCAGGCGCTGGGCGGTGCGGGGGGCGGATCCACATCAAGAAGAGTGTGGATCTGTAGGTGGCCAACGGATCTCTCATGCGGGCAGCGTGCAGCGGGAGCTGAGCTCTCCAGCAGGCAGCGGATCATCTGGGCAGCGGGAGCTGATCTGTCCTTAAAAAAACCCCTCAAAGGTTGGTAAATTCATAGCTGGCGCTGCCTGTTGAAGGGGGCTGGGGTCCCGAGTAGGGGGAGGAAACAGCAACCTGTGTCCAGGGAGGGAGGGAGGGAGGGAGGGAGGGAGTCTGTTGTTTAAAAGCTGCTATATGGGTCCAGGGGAGGGGGGTGGGCGGCATAGAGACTGCCATATGAGTTCAGGGGAGGGGGGGATAGAGAATGCCCGATCCCACCCACTCTGCCGCCAGAGCCCAGACACCACCCCCTCAGGTAACACTGAGCGTCCTAACAACAGGCGCGCAGTTTACAGTGCAGCCTGACCAGTGACCACCCCCTACCCCTGATGGAGAGTGAGCCGCGGGCAATACTGCCCGATCCCCCTGCTGCCGCCGGAGTTAATGGTGAGCCGCGGGCTGTAATGCCCGAACCCCCTTCCCATCTCCATGTCGCTGCTGCAATTTAAAGCCGTCCTCCTGATCTTGAGCATGTGACCCACAGACTGTAACGCCCGATCCCCCCGTAGCCGCAGGAGTTTACTGTGAGGTTGAGCCGTTATGCCCGAGCCCACTCCCCCTCTCACTGCCAGCGCAGCATCTTAAAATCCAACCCACCCCAAAAGCTTATAGTGATCTGTGGGCTGTAATGCCCCACACCCGCCCCCACTCCTCCCTGCCACAACTTAAAGTCCACCCCCACCAAAGCTGACAGAGAGTCATGTCTGTAACGCCCTATTACCACCCTCCTCTCAAAGTTGTGTGTAAAAGGGGGCTCTGTCTGCCGTAATATGTAAAAGGAGGGACTCTGCCTGCCGTAATGTGTAAAAGGGGGCTCTGTCTACCATAATGTGTAAAAGGGGGCTCTACCTGCCGTAATGTGTGAAAGGGACCTCTACCTACTGTGCAGAGTAATTTGAATAATAGAGGCTGTTGTGCAGCCTAATATGAATCTGTATTGTTTTGTGGCCACGCCCCTTCCCCATGAAGCCACACCCCTATATTTTTGGCACATGCCTATGGCGGCCCTCGAATACTCATTGGAAAGTGTTAAGTGGCCCTTCAGCTGAAATAATTACCCACCCCTGATCTACAGTATATCAGTGATCAGAAACAAGATATACTTCCAAGCTTAAAAGTTACTACACATTGGGGGTCATTCCGAGTTGTTCGCTCGCTAGCAGTTTTTAGCAGCCGTACAAACGCATTGTCGCCGCCGACCGGGGAGTGTATTTTCACTTTGCAGAAGTGCGAACGCCTGTGCAGCAGAGCGCCTGCAAAAACATTTTGTGCAAAACAAGACCAGACCTGAACTTACTCTTCGTGTGCGGTGATTCTAACGTTGGAGGATTGGCTTTTGACGTCACACACCCATCCAGCATTCGCCCAGCCACGCCTGCGTTTTCCCTGGCACGCCTGCATTTTTCTAATCACTCCCTGAAAACGGTCAGTTGACACCCAGTAACGCCCCTTTCCAGTCAATATTCTTGCGGCCGCCAGTGTGAATGAAAACGTCGCTAGAACCTGTGCAAAACCACAAAAGCCTATGTACCTGTACGTCGTGCGTGCGCATTGCGGTGCATACGCATGCACAGAAATGCCATTTTTTAGCCTGATCGCTGTGCTGCGAACAACGGCAGGTAGCGATCAACTCGGAATGACCCCCATTATCCTTAATTTAAAAAATTATAAAATATCACCAGAATTACCTTGTTTTCTTCACATCATTCATCTCAAACTACCACCACATCAGTACTCAAAACTCCTGACATGCCACCAGATCTCCTGATATAACTCGACATGCCACTCAAACCTCCACATGCCTTCACATGCCATGCAGAACTCCCCTACAAGCATTTATATTCCATTTACACTTGCCCATGTTCACCAACATGTAATTTATATTTGCCCAAATTCAACTCAGACCTTCCCACACATACCTGTCTGATCAGGATAATATTTAACGCCCAAGAGGACCTGAGTGCAGGTCCCCCACAGCCCTGTATTTTATCTTGTGCCAGCAATCAGGTCCCTCCACTGCAGTGCCATATTTGGAAGATGGCACATGCGCACCAGAAAGTAAAGGCTTTGGCACAGTGGCAGAGTCTTTGTTTTCACTGCGAAGTGCAATCTTCCCAAATATGTCACTGGGAAAATTGCACAGTTAGCTGTTGCTGGCGACAATCATCATCATTACCATCAAGAACTGAATCTGCTCCTGCCCTTGGGTACCTGCAATAAAAACCTCTTTAATGCATCTGTGTATGGGTCTGAATGTAAATGTTGTTACTCTATTTGCCCTGCATTAAAACACCCCTTGCCTTATCAGTCCCACCTCTCCAGTCTCATATCTGCATAATCACATATGCAGATGGGCAGGCACCACCCAGCTAACTAAACCTCCGAGGTAGGAGAGCACCTCTGGTTCTGTATTCAACAACAGGTTCTGTATTCAACAAGAGTCATCCTTCATTTACATGAAGTTGGTGTAAGCGGCTGTGAATTTCACCATCCACAGCCACTGCTAGTCCTGCACTTTGCCCCTGCTTCTTGGTCCAGGCAGGCTGACAGCGGCACTGATAGTCATGAGTGACATGTCATGGGCTGTAATAAGGCTAGAAGGCACCTGTACCCTGCTCCTCCCGTTTAGAATTTTACCAGACCCATGTTATTATCCATAATGATTGACTGCAGGGGCATCTGAGCAGGCGCTAGGCATATGCACTATAGGCAAGTGCTTAGGGGCTTCAGGAAAAGCCTTGGGGCATCTGTGCAGGCTGGACATCTAAGCTCCGCTGCACTGGCTCCAGATTTCAGAAGACCCAGCTGACAGTGGATCTCCTCTGATTGATTGTACAGGCTTTCTGGCACTGCTGTGCCATTGCCTATCATATTATATGACAGACAGCAGAGCAGCAGAAAGCCTGTACAGCCCAGAGCCAGTCATACAGCTTCTGCAGCTTCCATCAATGTGAGAGTGCACAGCTAAGGAAAGAAGCTGAGAGAAGACAGCAAAGGTAAATAAAGTATGAGAGCTTGTTAAAAGAGATAGGTTGGGCCATAGGCATATTTATAATGGGTGCAGTGTGTACAATGCACATGAGCACCAGGGTCTACGGGGGCTCACACCACACACTCTGCCTCAGTGTTTAATTACCTATCTGGAGTCCCATGTCGGCAATGCTGCTGCAACAGAAATCACGTGCAGTGGGCATTTCCCCGGTGAGTTGCGCATGCACATAATGCATGCGCAAATCCACCATGTTCTCACCATGTTCCCATGATTTGTCGCTGGGAACATGGTGGTCGCCATGGGTCTTGAGATCTGCACATGCATAATAGAGATTAGGCGCAGGGAAGATGGCAGGTGCCATGTTTCCAGAGACCAGTACATGTGCAGAGTCTATTGTATCGCAGAGAGGACGGGGCCTGCATGGAGTGTGCAAACTCCTCACTTACACTGTCCCTGGATGGGGACTGGATTCCTGGAGACAGACAAGGGGGAGAGATTTGATGGCTGGAGACATAGACATTTCTATATGGGTGCAAGGTGTGCGGAGCACATGGGCCCCTAGGTCCAGGAAACCGCACACCCTGCACCCATATATTTAGCCCTTCAGAGTCCTGCCATGGACATCTCTGAGTGATTTGCGCATGCACACTGGAGATGTCCCCGGGAACAAGATGTGGGCACCATCTACTCGGAGACCTGCGCATGAGCAGTAGACTCTGGCATAATGTCAGAGTCTACACGCTGCTAGAGATGAGGGGGCCCGAAACGAAGGCTGCACGTGGGCCCTCTCCTCTCTTAAAAAGCTCCTGGCTGGAGACACTGACACCTCTGCCTCCCCACTCATCCACTGTCACAAGGCTACGTTCATTCTGTGAGGCCACTGATATGTTCTTGATATGACAGTTGCCAATGAACTACAGTACTGGCCAAGATAGTAAAATTCTAAGGCTAGTCTTCACAGAATTGATTGTGCACTCTAACTGTAAACAGGGTCGGACTGCTCATCTGGCACTTCTGGCAAATGCCTGAAGGACCAATGTCCTGATGGGCAGATGTCCTGTCTTACTATGTAGTGACCGGTGCTGGCTGAGCACTCTGCTTGGCTGCCTGGCTCATTTAGACAGGGGTTGGCTGAGCAGCTCCACCTCCTTACTCTTAGCTACCCAGCATACAGAGACATGGGGAAATGCTGCAAGGCAAGGTCCCCATGACTTGCAGCATGCCCTTGTAAGCCATGACCATGCCCCCTTTTCATGCATGAGCACAGTACAATGCCAGAGCTATTAGACAGCCTCAGTCCATCCCTGACTGTAAACCTTAAAATACATTAAGTACAAATAATGCATGCTCTTAAGTGTGGTTTGCTGTTCAATCAGTGACCACCAAGATGGGCTCTACACCTCCCCCTCCAGCACACAGGAAAATAAACACATACTGTATACTGTAGTCACCTGTAACCATTTGCCTTGCTGCCTGCCCCAAGCAATCACAGATTTGTATTGGGTCCAAAGGGAACTGGGCCAAAAGGGGAATCCCTCTTACCATCAGTGAACACCTGTTACTGACTCCACCCACTGTGCAGTGGGTGGGTATTTTGCTGCCACTACTAGTTCCTACCACTGGACCGGGAACCACTTGCTGCTGTGTATGAATAGACATGCTGCTGACACACCTCCTAATTGGAGTTGGCTGATTCCCAATTGTCACTCACCATGGACTAGGCCCTGCATTGTAGCTGTCAGAGGGCAGAGCTTGGAGATGCTGAACTCAAGCCAGAACAGAAGGAGAACACATTACACCAGGTAGAGCCCCTTTTATACACATTGTGCGAGGCAGAGCCCCTTACACACGTTGTGCCAGGCAGAGCCCCTTATACACATTGCACCTGGTAGAGCCCCTTATACACATTACGCCAGGTAGCCCATTAGACACACTGTGCCAGGTTACACTTTATACACACTGCACAAGGTAGCCCTTATACACAGTGCGCCAGGTAGCCAATTATACACACTGCATCATGTAGCCCCTTATACACATTGCCCCAGGTAGCCCCTTATACACACTGCATGAGGTAGCCCCTTATACACACTGCACCAGGTAGCCGTCGCGCACCATCCAGTTGCTATCCAGCAGGTCCCCTGGCTCCATGCTATTATCATACTTCCGCTTAGTGTGAAGTTGAGTGTGAGAAGTACGGGGGTGAGGGCAGCAGGAAGCGGCCAGAAGGGGGGTGGCCAATGCGGTGTGGGCTGTAGATGGGTGCTTATGGCGCTGGCGGGGTGGCTGTGGATGCACCTTCGGACCGCAGTGCCCTGGGTGCCCCCCCATGCTAGCCTGCACCTAAAACCACCACTGTTTATATGTATACATACATTATATGCATATAGGGCCTGATTAGAATGTTGATGTTTACGCAGTGAATGTGCAGCGATTGAATTGCAATCAAACAAGGCTACATTCGCAGTGAGGATTTATAAATTGGGCCAGTTGAGGAAGGTAATAGAGTCACGGATAAAATGCGGGCATGTTGTGATTTTTTCATGGTATATACAGTATCTGCAGACATCTGCGATTCTACATGCATAAACATGACGGCAGCATTGCAGCTCCAGCGCCCATTCTATGATACCATAGACTAACTAGGGGAGTCAATGTTCTTTGCTTCTGTGTAATTGTAGCGAAGGTGTATGCAGATGCTTAGATGTTGACATGGGTTTGACAGGCATCTCTGTTAATTTCTAGGCTCTACTACACTTGCGTTGTTTTGCATGTCTGTAGGCAGAAAAATCACAGCTGCGTTGGCAAATCTGAATAGGCCCCTATGTATGAGTCACTAAGTGCCATATACACACACACATATATATATATACACATATATACACATATATACACACAATGCAAAATTACCCAACACTTCCTATATTAGCAATGGTTTCGGGTGCCCTCCGCAGTAAGTAGTAGTACAGGTAGGTAAAAGAAGCAGCGGCACTCCGGATTAAATTAAGAAAATAACTTTTGTATTGGTGCAAAAGATGATCAAATGCGGCCAACGTTTCGGGGCCCATAGCCCCTTTGTCAAGGCGTGAACAGTGTGAAACAGAACCCACTTACCTTAAAAAGCCAGTGAAGACCCACGTGTGAGGAGGAACTGAGCCGGAAGGTGACCGCCGAATCACTTCCGGAGTCTCCAGGAAGTGACGTTGCGCAGGGTCCGTGTCACGGTTGCCTTGTGTATAGTGCACTAGACTATCCCTGTGCAGCAAGGGAACATACACAATAATGGTGTGTGGCAGCTAAATGTACTGTGTGCATGCCGTGGGGAAAAACAGAGTAGTAGAAACAGCATGTAATAAAGGAGTACTGATCACTCCCATCATAGCTGTCTAGTGTTTTAAGTGCACAATGCTAATCAATGTGTTGCTGCAGATCCTAGAGGAACCTATAAAATAGCAAATGAAAGATGTGGAAAAATTGCTTAATGAGGGGCTGTGGAAAGAACACTGTAACGTGTCAGAATTTGCAGAGGAATAGTTGCAGAGTTTCAGAGGCTATCTCTTACGTATATAAAGTACACGTAATTAATCCAGTTCACAATAGGTCCCTAAGCCTAAGAATTTCTAAAGCCACATTGGATGACTACTAAAGTGTAGGCTGGGATTGGTAAAGCATCTCTGAATAATATAAAGTATGGCCCCTCATGAAGTAATCATAACTGGGGCTGGACCTATTATAAGCAAATGTTTTGTGAATCAAAGTCATGTGTGTGAGACTAAATCTGTAGGGTATGTAGAGAATAATGTAATCATAAAGAGAGCTGGGTGTCTTGATGGAGGGGCAAAAATGAATGAACGCTTGGCTAAATGTAGAAACTTGTGGTATGACTGTGTACTGTACCTAATCAGAGAGCACACCACCCAAAAAGTGAGCTAAACAGTAATATACTATTAGGTAAAGATCTACGGGTAAAGTGATAGCCAAGGGGAGAAGAAAAGCACAAAGGTTGTTTCCTAGACACCAGTAGGGTGAGGCCTGTATGTTGTCGGTGCACACTGTAGACAATGTAGGAGAAAGATCAATGTCCATCTTATGAAGGATCAGAAGCTATTCCACTGTATTTTTTCATTGAGTCCATTCGGGTGAAAGGTCTCCAATTTAAATATCCAATGTGCTTCCAGCTTTAGTAATCTGCTGCCTCTGTCCTAACCTCTTAGACTAGGTGAGACATGGTCAATCACCATGTGCTTCAATGAGTCAACGGTATGTCCCATAATCGCAAAGTGGTGTGCCACTGGTTGATCTGATCTGCCTTTCTTGATGGCTGCATTAATGGCAGATCTATGCAATGTCATTTTTTGTCTCAGGGTGGCAATGGTTTTTCCTACGTAGTCAAGGTTGCATGGACAAGGGATGAAGTATACCACGTGAGTGGTCATACAGGACATGACGTGATGCAGTTTGTACAAGAAATCCATTCTCGGGTGCTTAAAGGATGCGCCGCTGACCATATTCTTACAGGTGGTGCACCCCAGGCACTTGTAGCAGCCTGGGGGCTTGGTAAGGAAATGAGTAGATATGGAGTGTGAAAAACCAGTGATGTCAGAGTGTACTATGGTGTCTTTGATGCTCCTTGCCCAGGTGAAGCAATTCATAGGCTTCTTGTTTTTAAAGCATACCAATTTAGTGTCCGTGGCCACTATGGGCCAAAAGGCTGTAGTGGCCTGTTGTATTACTGGACTGGAAGTACTGAATTTGGTTTTCCAGGGAATTCTTTCTTCTCTTTTCCTGACTGTTGGTTGTAGTAAAGATCCTCTGTCCATCAAGGATACCTCCTGTTTCTGTTGCAGAAGCTCAGACATGTTGTATCCCCTTTGGTAGAATTTAGTTACCACCTTATCCAGCTGTTCACTCAACGTCTCTTTTGTGCTGTGTATCCAGGTGGTTCTTATCATCTGTGATCGAGGTAGTCCCCTAATAAGGGGTTGAGTTTGGCTGGTTGCCAAAAGTAATGTGTTTTGTCCATAGGTTTGTTATACACTATTGTGCTTATGGTGTTATTGTTCAATGATACTTGTACATCCAGAAAGTTGATAGTATATGGGTTGCTTTGATAAGTGAACTTGATGCAGGATGTTGTCTAGTTGATGTCTTCCATCATAGAGGTGAACAACTCTTTGCCCCCTGTCCACAACATAAAGACATCAATATATCTGCAATAAGCAAGCATATGTTGCGACAGACCATGGTTTGTAAAGAAGATGTCATGCTCCTCCCGAAACAGGTAAGTGTTGGCATACGAGGGTGCCACATTACTACCCATGGCACATCCAGTTTGTTGGAGATAGAATTTTCCATCGAATAAGAAATAGTTTATTTTTAAAGCTAATTAGGGGAGCTGCAAGAATAGATTTGGGTCCAGGTCCTACATGTCGTTCAAACTAAGGAATTCTCTCATGGCTGATAGGCCTTCCCCATGCAGGAAATTTGTGTACAAGCTGCAGACATCCATAACGCACAACAAAGAGCCCGTGGGAATAAAGGAGATGTTGTTCAGAAGTGATAGAAAGTCTGTGGTATCCTTGATGAATGAAGGTTGTTTTGTAACAAGTGGTTGGAGAATGCAGTCCAGAAATTGGGTTACTGGTTGGTATAACAAGGCTCTGGCCAAAATTATGGGCCTCCCAGGTGGCCTGCACTTATCTTTTTTGTATTTTGGGGACTGTGAAGAAGACTGGAACCACTGGATGATCTTGTATTAGTGCCTTGTGCATTTTTTGTGTGATGTGTTTTTTGTTCAGTGCTTCATCCAGAATTCCCTTTTATAGGTTAAAGTAGGATCTGTGGCCAATTCTGAATATGTTTGAACATCAGCCAGCTGTCTCAATATTTCAGTGTGGTAATCTCCCAAATTCTGGATGACCAGAGCATACTGTCTAAATTTTTGATAAATTCATGGTTCAGCAGTCTACATCAAAAATTGATCCCCAATCTTCAAATTCCTCTTTAAAATCATTTACCCGTCTACTGGACGATTCTGTTTAACGCTACAATGCAACACTCACTGTTCAGTGAAACAATATGTCCAAAGTGGAAAGAACAGCATTAAGAAATCTGCTAAATTACATAGACGTAATCTTCCATCCAGCAGACAACAGTGGTGGACTGGTCATCCAGAATTTGGGAGATTACCACACTGAAATATTGAGACAGCTGGCATTGCATAGATCTGCCATTAATGCAGCCATCAAGAAAGGCAGATCAGATCAACCAGTGACACACCACTTTGCGATTATGGGACATACCGTCGACGCATTGAAGCACATGGTGATTGACCATGTCCCACCTAGTCTAAGAGGTGGGGACAGAGGCAGCAGATTACTAAAGCTGGAAGCACATTGGATATTTAAATTGGAGACCTTTCACCCGAATGGACTTAGTGAAAAAATACAGTGGAACAGCTTCTGATCCTTCATAAGATGGACATTGATCTTTCTCCTACATTCTTTCTACAGTGTGCACCGACAACATACAGGCCTCACCCTACTGGTGTCTAGTAACCAACCTTTGTGCTTTCCTTCTCCCCTTGGCTATCACTTTACCCGTAGATCTTTACCTAATAGTACATTACTGTTTAGCTCACTTTTTGGGTTGTGTGCTCTCTGATTAGGTACAGTACAAAGTCATACCACAAGTCTCTACATTTAGCCAAGCATTCATTCATTTTTGCCCCTCCATCAAGACACCCAGCTCTCTTTATGATTACATTATTCTCTACATACCCTACAGATTTAGTCTCACACACATGACTTTGATCCACAAAACATTTGCTTATAATAGGTCCAGCCCCAGTTATGATTACTTCATGAGGGGCCATACTTTATATTATTCAGAGATGCTTTACCAATCCCAGCCTACACTTTAGTAGTCATCCAATGTGGCTTTAGAATTACTTAGGCTTAGGGACCTGTTGTGAACTGGATTAATTATGAGTGCTTCATACATGTATGAGATAGCCTCTGAAACTCTGCAACTATTCCTCTGCAAATTTTGACACGTTACAGTGTTCTTTCCACAGCCCCCTCATTAAGCACTTTTTCCACATCTTTCATTTGCTATTTTATTAGTGATGTGCACCGGAAATTTTTCGGGTTTTGTGTTTTGGTTTTGGATTTGGTTCCACGGCCGTGTTTTGGATTCGGACGCATTTTGGCAAAACCTCCCTGAAATTTTTTTGTCGGATTCGAGTGTGTTTTGGATTCGGGTGTT
Organism: Pseudophryne corroboree; assembly: GCF_028390025.1. Taxonomy (NCBI): domain Eukaryota; kingdom Metazoa; phylum Chordata; class Amphibia; order Anura; family Myobatrachidae; genus Pseudophryne; species Pseudophryne corroboree. Next base: position 339,895,494 of record NC_086444.1, on the reverse strand, counting down.
TTTTTACAAAAACCCCTCAAAAACAGCTTAAATCATAGAATATGGGGGTCATTTTGATCCCATAGTATTATTAACCTCAATAACCATAATTTACACTCATTTTCAGTCTATTCTGAACACCTCACAATATTATTTTTAGTCCTAAAATTTGCACCGAGGTCGCTGGATGACTAAGCTAAGCGACCCAAGTGGCCGACACAAACACCTGGCCCATCTAGGAGTGGCACTGCAGTGTCAGGCAGGATGGCACTTCAAAAAAATAGTCCCCAAATAGCACATGATGCAAAGAAAAAAAGAGGCGCAATGAGGTAGCTGTGTGACTAAGCTAAGCGACCCAAGTGGCCGACACAAACATCTGGCCCATCTAGGAGTGGCACTGCAGTGTCAGACAGGATGGCAGATTTAAAAAATAGTCCCCAAACAGCACATGATGCAAAGAAAAAAAGAGGCGCAATGAGGTAGCTGTGTGACTAAGCTAAGCGACCCAAGTGGCCGACACAAACACCTGGCCCATCTAGGAGTGGCACTGCAGTTTTCTAGCGAGAGGATGAGTGCTTCCATCCTCATGTGAATCTGAACCACTAGCCATGAACATAGGCCAGGGCCTCAGCCGTTCCTTGCCACTCAGTGTCGTAAATGGCATATTGGCAAGTTTACGCTTCTCCTCAGATGCTTTTAATTTTGATTTTTGGGTCATTTTACTGAACTTTTGTTTTTTTGATTTTACATGCTCTCTACTATGACATTGGGCATCGGCCTTGGCAGACGACGTTGATGGCATTTCATCGTATCGGCCATGACTAGTGGCAGCAGCTTCAGCACGAGGTGGAAGTGGATCTTGATCTTTCCCTATTTCACCCTCCACATTTTTGTTCTCCATTTTTTAATGTGTGGAATTATATGCCAGTATCAATAGCAATGGCCTACTACTATATGTACTGCGCACAACTGAAATGCACCACAGGTATGGATGGATAGTATACTTGACGACACAGAGGTAGGTAGAGCAGTGGCCTACTGTACCGTACTGCTATATACTAGATACTGGTGGTCAGCAAACTGTGCAAAACTGAAATGCACCACAGGTATGGATGGATAGTATACTTGACGACACAGAGGTAGGTAGAGCAGTGGCCTTCTGTACCGTACTGCTATATATTATATACTGGTGGTCAGCAAACTGTGCAAAACTGAAATGCACCACAGGCATGGATGGATAGTATACTTGACGACACAGAGGTAGGTAGAGCAGTGGCCTACTGTACCGTACTGCTATATATTATATACTGGTGGTCAGGAAACTGTGCAAAACTGAAATGCACCACAGGTATGGATGGATAGTATACTTGACGACACAGAGGTAGGTAGAGCAGTGGCCTTCTGTACCTTACTGCTATATATTATATACTGGTGGTCAGCAAAATTATGCACTGTACTCCTACTATATACTACAATGCAGCACAGATATGGAGCGTTTTTCAGGCAGAGAACGTATAATACTGGTGGTCACTGGTCAGCAAAACTCTGCACTGTACTCCTCCTATATAATACTGGTGGTCCCCAGTCCCCACAATAAAGCAGTGTGAGCACAGATATATGCAGCACACTGAGCACAGATATGGAGCGTTTTTCAGGCAGAGAACGTATAATACTGGTGGTCACTGGTCTGCAAAACTCTGCACTGTACTCCTCCTATATAATACTGCTGGTCCCCAGTCCCCACAATAAAGCAGTTTGCACAGATATTTGCAGCCACCTGAATAAAACTGAGAGGACGCCAGTCACGTCCTCTCACTATCATTTCCAATGCACGAGTGAAAAATGGCGGCGACGCGCGGCTCCTTATATAGAATACGAATCTCGCGAGAATCCGACCGCGGGATGATGACGTTCGGGGGTTAACCGAGCAAGGCGGGAAGGTTCGAATCTGCCTCGGACCTGTGTAAAAAGGGTGAAGTTCGGGGGGGTTCGGATACCGAGGATCCGAACCCGCTCATCACTATATTTTATAGGTTCCTCTAGCATCTGCAGCAACACATTGATTAGCATTGTGCACTTAAAACACTAGACAGCTACTGTAGGATGGGAATGATCAGTACTCCTTTATTACATGCTGTTTTTTTCTTTCATATCAGGGTCATGTGGACAAGGGGTGTTTGAATTAGGTTAATAATCTTTCTTCAGTTAAACACATTCGTATAATTAGAAAAAGAGAATCTGGTGTCTGTAATGAACATATTGTTACTAATGTTGTATAGAAATATCTCGTAACAACAAACATTTTTGGATAGACGTGCCCATATGTGGCACTGCACACGCCCTTTGGGCAGAGTATGACACGCCCCCTCAACAGTGCTTTGTGAGGCACAACCTACTTTAATCTCCCTGATTCTAGTTTTCAAAAGTAGCAAGTACTGTATGTGCCACTTGCACTTAATATTTATCATTGTTTTTAAATGTACAGTCATTCATTGTCGTTTCTATAATGGGTGCAATGTGTGCGGTACACACGGGCCCAGGGATCCTGGGGGGACCCACACCGTACACATTAGATAAGATAAGAATAATTTATTGTCACTGTACATGGACATGTATAGCGAAATTACATACAGTTCTCATGTCATATACACCAGATAAAATACATCACATAAGTTTAGCAAAGTTGAGAATTCAAACCAACAATCACAGAAGGAAAGAAACTATTCCTTATCCTGGTGGTACGACATCTTAAAAACCTATAACGTCTCCCCGATGGTAAAAGGGAAAAAACATATTACAGGGGTGACCCCTATCTTCAATCATCTTGATTGCCTTCGACAGACTCCTCGTGGTGAGTACATCCGCCAACCTAGGCAAGGGTTGGCCAATGATCCTCTCCGCAGATTTAATCACTCTTTTCAAGGCAACAAGATCCAAACACTTGGCATTACCATACCACACCGTGATCGTGTAGGTCAGCAAGCTCTCAATCACGCAGCGATAAAAGTTAACAAGAGTAGATTGCTGCAGACCTGCTGCTCGGAGCTTCCGTAAGAAAAAAAGACGCTGCTGAGCCTTCCCAACCACTGACGTGATATGCAAGGACCATGATAAATCCTCCGTGAATTTGATCCCCAAAAATTTCACATCGGTGACCCTTTCCACCTCCTCACCATTCAAAATCAACAGGCAGATGCTAGTTTTTTTTAGATTTCCGAAAATCTATCACAACCTCCTTAGTTTTCTTACCATTTAATAACAGGTTGTTTTTTACCCTCCACTCAGCGAGCCTTCTCACTTCCTCTCTGTAACCACTCTCATCTCCACCGGTTATCAAACCTACCAGAGTGGTATCATCCGCAAACTTAATCACAGATATTACACCCATATTTTAATACCTCTCCGGAGTCCAGTGTCAGGCACTGCATCTGCGGACTAAAATCGCAGCCACAATGGCCGCTGCGCATGTGCAGTAGTGATTTTGGTCTCCAGAATATGGCGGGTGCCATGTTTCCAGAGACCTGCGCATGCACAGTAGACTCCAGCACAATGCCGGAGACAACTGCGCCATACAGAGAAAGGGACCTACCCGGAGTCTGCACAGGGACCCCCTCCTCTATTAAAACACCCCTGTGTACAGTACATCTTCTGAGAGTGAGAATAGAGCACGCATACCTTTCATTATAAAAACTATTCATGATAATTTGAATTATTGGTAGAATACATGTACAGTACTTGTTTTGCAAGTGGGATGCTGCAGTGCTTCAGTTCATGTAGTTATGTTGAGATGAGTGGGAGCTGTGACACAGCAAGGTCACTAAAAATGTAAGTAAACTGAATTGAGTAATTAATTTGTTATCTATGGAGTGTTGTTTACCTTATGTTTAATAACCAATGACTGTGAAATCATATTCTGTGGAACAGCTACTTAAGAAACTATGTACTACACTATGCAAAGCAAGAAAATAAAGTACTCCAGTCACCTACAGTAAAGGTGGGTACACACTAATAGATATATCTGTAGATCAATTGATCTGCAGATATATCTATGGACGGATCGGGCAGTGTGTTGTGCATACACACTGCCCGATCCGTCGGGGACTGACGTCATGAACTGGGCGGGCGTGTACACACGCCCGCCCAGTTCAGCTGTCAATCACCGCCGGCCGCCGCAGCATGTGTACGGGCGGTCGGCCGACCGCCCCGTACACACACAGCGACGGGCCAATATATCGGTAGATATATTGGCCGTCGGCTGTGCTGCGCGGCCGACGCGATACGTCTGTGAACGACGGAGTTCACAGACGTATCGGCCGTACACACTGGCCGACGGACCCGCGATATATCGGCCATTCAAGAGAACGGCCGATATATCGACCAGTGTGTACGGGCCTTAAGGGCCTTATTCAGGTTTTTTAGCAGACCAACAAAAAGTTAGCAATTGGGCAAAACCATGTTGCACTGCAGGTGGGGCTGATGTAACGTGCACAAAGAGTTAGATTTGGGTGGGGTGTGTTCAAATGGAAATCTAAATTGCAGTGTAAAAATAAAGCAGCCAAAATGTACCATTTACTAGAGATGAGCGGGTTCGGTTTCTCTGAATCCGAACCCGCCAGAACTTCATGTTTTTTTTCACGGGTCCGAGCGACTCGGATCTTCCCGCCTTGCTCGGTTAACCCGAGCGCGCCCGAACGTCATCATGACGCTGTCGGATTCTCGCGAGGCTCGGATTCTATCGCGAGACTCGGATTCTATATAAGGAGCCGCGCGTCGCCGCCATTTTCACACGTGCATTGAGATTGATAGGGAGAGGACGTGGCTGGCGTCCTCTCCGTTTAGAATTAGAATAGATTAGAGAGACACTTGATTTACTAATTTTGGGGAGCATTAGGAGTACTCAGTAGTGTACAGTGCAGAGTTTTGCTGATAGTGACCAGTGACCACCACTTTTATTTATAATCCGTTCTCTGCCTGAAAAAAGCGATACACAGCACACAGTGACTCAGTCACATACCATATCTGTGTGCACTGCTCAGGCTCAGGCCAGTGTGCTGCATCATCTATATATATTATATATCTGTCTGACTGCTCAGCTCACACAGCTTATAATTGTGGGGGAGACTGGGGAGCACTACTGCAGTGCCAGTTATAGGTTATAGCAGGAGCCAGGAGTACATAATATTATATTAAAATTAAACAGTGCACACTTTTGCTGCAGGAGTGCCACTGCCAGTGTGACTAGTGACCAGTGACCTGACCACCAGTATATAATATTAGTAGTATACTATCTCTTTATCAACCAGTCTATATTAGCAGCAGACACAGTACAGTGCGGTAGTTCACGGCTGTGGCTACCTCTGTGTCGGCACTCGGCAGCCCGTCCATAATTGTATATACCAGTGACCTAACCGTGGTTTTTTTTTCTTTCTTTATACATACATACTAGTTACGAGTATACTATCTCTTTATCAACCAGTCTATATATTAGCAGCAGACACAGTACAGTGCGGTAGTTCACGGCTGTGGCTACCTCTGTGTCGGCACTCGGCAGCCCGTCCATAATTGTATATACCACCTAACCGTGGTTTTTTTTTCTTTCTTTATACATACATACTAGTTACGAGTATACTATCTCTTTATCAACCAGTCTATATATTAGCAGCAGACACAGTACAGTGCGGTAGTTCACGGCTGTGGCTACCTCTGTGTCGGCACTCGGCAGCCCGTCCATAATTGTATATACCACCTAACCGTGTTTTTTTTTTTCTTTCTTTATACATACATACTAGTTACGAGTATACTATCTCTTTATCAACCAGTCTATATATTAGCAGCAGACACAGTACAGTGCGGTAGTTCACGGCTGTGGCTACCTCTGTGTCGGCACTCGGCAGCCCGTCCATAATTGTATACTAGTATCCAATCCATCCATCTCCATTGTTTACCTGAGGTGCCTTTTAGTTGTGCCTATTAAAATATGGAGAACAAAAATGTTGAGGTTCCAAAATTAGGGAAAGATCAAGATCCACTTCCACCTCGTGCTGAAGCTGCTGCCACTAGTCATGGCCGAGACGATGAAATGCCAGCAACGTCGTCTGCCAAGGCCGATGCCCAATGTCATAGTACAGAGCATGTCAAATCCAAAACACCAAATATCAGTAAAAAGCCTCTTTTTTTCTTTGCGTCATGTGCTGTTTGGGGAGGGTTTTTTGGAAGGGCCATCCTGCGTGACACTGCAGTGCCACTCCTAGATGGGCCCGGTGTTTGTGTCGGCCACTAGGGTCGCTAATCTTACTCACACAGCTACCTCATTGCGCCTCTTTTTTTCTTTGCGTCATGTGCTGTTTGGGGAGGGTTTTTTGGAAGGGCCATCCTGCGTGACACTGCAGTGCCACTCCTAGATGGGCCCGGTGTTTGTGTCGGCCACTAGGGTCGCTAATCTTACTCACACAGCTACCTCATTGCGCCTCTTTTTTTCTTTGCGTCATGTGCTGTTTGGGGAGGGTTTTTTGGAAGGGACATCCTGCGTGACACTGCAGTGCCACTCCTAGATGGGCCCGGTGTTTGTGTCGGCCACTAGGGTCGCTTATCTTACTCACACAGCGACCTCGGTGCAAATTTTAGGACTAAAAATAATATTGTGAGGTGTGAGGTATTCAGAATAGACTGAAAATGAGTGTAAATTATGGTTTTTGAGGTTAATAATACTTTGGGATCAAAATGACCCCCAAATTCTATGATTTAAGCTGTTTTTTAGTGTTTTTGGAAAAAAACACCCGAATCCAAAACACACCCGAATCCGACAAAAAAAATTCGGTGAGGTTTTGCCAAAACGCGTTCGAACCCAAAACACGGCCGCGGAACCGAACCCAAAACCAAAACACAAAACCCGAAAAATTTCAGGCGCTCATCTCTACCATTTACAGAAACAATATATCCCACCCAAATCTAAATCTCTGTACATTTGCCCCACCTGCAGTGCAACATGGTTTGCTAACTTTTTTGGTTTGCCGACAAACCTGAATAAGCCATTTCTTTTTAATCAGAAGGTAACGTATACATTCACTAGCAACCCCTATGAGTTTCATGCCTGATATATATGAACCATGATTTATAGTTATATGGTTTGGTTGCCTGTGACTTCATACACTGTTTATTGAGAAGAAACCAGAAGTAGGTGCCAGGGTAAGAAGACAGGATGGACTACTTGACCTTTTTCTGCTAAAAGCATCTCTCACAGGGCTACCAAGCCTGGGAGCTGTTTAATATTATTATTAAGGGCCAAATATTAGATATTTTCCTCCAATAATGCTAATAATTAAAGGCTGCATCACAGAGTTTGATTGTTGGGAAAAAAACGAAAAAAATCAAAGTTCTGTAGTTAACATTGTCTGCTGATCATACTGTTTTACAGAACTAGCCAGTCAGCATCTTCATCTTAAAAAGGGAAAATATTCTATAGTTATGGTATGTCACTTTATGTTAAAATAAATATTTAGTATATTAAATTAAACTTAAATGTTATCCATAGACTTCAGTAAAGCAGTGCCCTTAAATTCAAGGTACCATTGTCAATTCAGCACCTGGGGGTATATTTTCTAAACTGCGGTTTATAATAGTGGAGATGTTGCCCATAGCAACCAATCAGATTTTACTTATCATTTCTCTAACACTTTCTGTAAGATAATAGCGAGACTCTGATTGGTAGCTACTGTATGGCAACATTTCCACTTCTATAAACCTGCACTTTAGTAAATATACCCCTTGGTATCCCATACAAAATATGCAATTCTCTTGGAGTTGCTAGAATACTTGCTTTCTGGGTTTTTTTTTTTACCACGTAGTTATCTCTCTCATATGAGTGTACCTCTTTTTTTTTTTTTTTTTTTACAATAATAGGCTCTATAAAGCACCTGCATTTTTAAAATGTCAGATTTAAGTTTAATGCCCTATTAATATATGCAAATAAGCTGAGGAATAATGGATGGCTGGGAGCTATAGGTCAATAACAATGAGTGATGTACACAAGAGAATTCCTTAGCCTTTTAGCTTATCTCTATGCAATCTGTTGGAGAATCTTCTGGCAGTGAAATTGTTACAAATTCAGAATACTGTCAATGTGTTATGGATTTTAGCACCCTGATGCTGAGTAATTCCAACTGAGATTGCCAACAATATGTAATCTGTTCCTCTGTATGTTGTTCTATTCAGCAGCCTATCCCTGCTTTGTTTGTAATGAATAGCCCTCTCCGATTTTGTTTCTTGTTAAATCAGTAAACAATTCAACCGATTTGGCAAAAAGGGATGAAGAGCTACATCTAAGCCGACTGCACCAAGGAGATAATGAAAAAAGAAGCCATTCCTCACTGGTGGGAACACAGTCTTTGTGTCTCTCCTAGCACTGGATAGGGGATAAAGAAATCAATTTATTCTTCAAAACTACAGCAGATTTCTTTCTTTCTTTCTTTTAATTATAATGGTGGTTTTTTTTGCAGCCTAATTTTACATTCTAACTTGGAAATATACTGAAAGCAAAGAAATTGATCTGCAAGAGAAACAGTCACTTAGAATTAGCATATTCAAGCTAATAGCAAAACAAAACTACTCCCACACCATGTGAATAACGGATCATTGATGTACTGTACTTTAGATCTCCCAACCCATTCCTATTAGCATTCAGACATCCGCTAAATCCCTTATCAGGGTTAGAGAAGTACAGTATACAAATGTGTTATATGCCTAGTATGTACTAGGGATGAGCGGGTTCGGTTCCTCGGAATCCGAACCCGCCCGAACTTCATGTTTTTTTAACACGGGGCCGAGCGACTCGGATCTTCCCGCCTTGCTCGGTTAACCCGAGCGCGCCCGAACGTCATCATCCTGCTGTCGGATTCTCGCGAGGCTCGGATTCTATCGCGAGACTCGGATTCTATATAAGGAGCCGCGCGTCGCCGCCATTTTCACACGTGCATTGAGATTCATAGGGAGAGGACGTGGCTGGCGTCCTCTCCGTTTATAGAGAAGAGAGTGAGACAGTAGAGAGAGACACAGTAGTAATTTTGGGGAGCATTAGGAGGAGTACTAGTTACTTGCTGAAGTGATAGATAGTGTGACTGTATATTATCTGACTTGTGGGGGAGACACTGACAGTGGGGAGCAGTTAGAGTCTGAGAGCAGGACTCAGGAGTACATATAACGTACAGTGCACACTTTTGCTGCCAGAGTGCCACACTGCCATTGTGACCACACTGACCACCAGTATAATATATATTGTGATTGTCTGCTTAGGAGTACTACTTGCAAGTTGCTGATAGCGTGACCAGTGACCTGACCACCAGTCACCACCAGTTTAATATATATATAATATATATAATTGTATATAATATATATATAATATTGTATACCACCTACCCGTGGTTTTTTTTTTTCTTTCTTCTTTATACATACTACTATAGTAGCTTACTGTAGCAGTCTGCGGTGCTGCTGAGCTGACAGTGTCCAGCAGGTCCGTCATCAGTCATTACATAATAAATATATATACCTGTCCGGCTGCAGTACTAGTGATATTATATATATATATATTGATTTCATCTCATTATCATCCAGTCTATATTAGCAGCAGACACAGTACGGTAGTCCACGGCTGTAGCTACCTCTGTGTCGGCAGTCGCTCGTCCATCCATAATTGTATACCACCTACCCGTGGTTTTTTTTTTTCTTTCTTCTTTATACATACTACTATAGTAGCTTACTGTAGCAGTCTGCGGTGCTGCTGAGCTGACAGTGTCCAGCAGGTCCGTCATCAGTCATTACATAATAAATATATCTACCTGTCCGGCTGCAGTACTAGTGTGATATAATATATATTGATTTCATCTCATTATCATCCAGTCTATATTAGCAGCAGACACAGTACGGTAGTCCACGGCTGTAGCTACCTCTGTGTCGGCAGTCGCTCGTCCATCCATAATTGTATACCACCTACCCGTGTTTTTTTTTTTCTTTCTTCTTTATACATACTACTATAGTAGCTTACTGTAGCAGTCTGCGGTGCTGCTGAGCTGACAGTGTCAAGCAGGTCCGTCATCAGTCATTACATAATAAATATATATACCTGTCTGGCTGCAGTACTAGTGATATTATATATATATATATATATATTGATTTCATCTCCTTATCATCCAGTCTATATTAGCAGCAGACACAGTACGGTAGTCCACGGCTGTAGCTACCTCTGTGTCGGCAGTCGCTCGTCCATCCATAAGTATACTAGTATCCATCCATCTCCATTGTTTACCTGAGGTGCCTTTTAGTTGTGCCTATTAAAATATGGAGAACAAAAATGTTGAGGTTCCAAAATTAGGGAAAGATCAAGATCCACTTCCACCTCGTGCTGAAGCTGCTGCCACTAGTCATGGCCGAGACGATGAAATGCCAGCAACGTCGTCTGCCAAGGCCGATGCCCAATGTCATAGTACAGAGCATGTAAAATCCAAAACACCAAATATCAGTAAAAAAAGGACTCCAAAATCTAAAATAAAATTGTCGGAGGAGAAGCGTAAACTTGCCAATATGCCATTTACCACACGGAGTGGCAAGGAACGGCTGAGGCCCTGGCCTATGTTCATGGCTAGTGGTTCAGCTTCACATGAGGATGGAAGCACTCAGCCTCTCGCTAGAAAACTGAAAAGACTCAAGCTGGCAAAAGTACCGCAAAGAACTGTGCGTTCTTCGAAATCCCAAATCCACAAGGAGAGTCCAATTGTGTCGGTTGCGATGCCTGACCTTCTCAACACTGGACGTGAAGAGCATGCACCTTCCACCATTTGCACGCCCCCTGCAAGTGCTGGAAGGAGCACCCGCAGTCCAGTTCCTGATAGTCAGATTGAAGATGTCAGTGTTGAAGTACACCAGGATGAGGAGGATATGGGTGTTGCTGGCGCTGGGGAGGAAATTGACAAGGAGGATTCTGATGGTGAGGTGGTTTGTTTAAGTCAGGCACCCGGGGAGACACCTGTTGTCCGTGGGAGGAATAGGGCCGTTGACATGCCTGGTGAAAATGCCAAAAAAATCAGCTCTTCGGTGTGGAAGTATTTCACCAGAAATGCGGACAACATTTGTCAAGCCGTGTGTTGCCTTTGTCAAGCTGTAATAAGTAGGGGTAAGGACGTTAACCACCTCGGAACATCCTCCCTTATACATCACCTGCAGCGCATTCATAATAAGTCAGTGACAAGTTCAAAAACTTTGGGCGACAGCGGAAGCAGTCCACTGACCAGTAAATCCCTTCCTCTTGTAACCAAGCTCAGCAAACCACCCCACCAACTCCCTCAGTGTCAATTTCCTCCTTCCCCAGGAATGCCAATAGTCCTGCATGCCATGTCACTGGCAATTCTGACGAGTCCTCTCCTGCCTGGGATTCCTCCGATGCATCCTTGCGTGTAACGCCTACTGCTGCTGGCGCTGCTGTTGTTGCTGCTGGGAGTCGATGGTCATCCCAGAGGGGAAGTCGTAAGCCCACTTTTACTACTTCCACCAAGCAATTGACTGTCCAACAGTCCTTTGCGAGGAAGATGAAATATCACAGCAGTCATCCTGTTGCAAAGCGGATAACTGAGGCCTTGACAACTATGTTGGTGTTAGACGTGCGTCCGGTATCCGCCGTTAGTTCACAGGGAACTAGACAATTTCTTGAGGCAGTGTGCCCCCGTTACCAAATACCATCTAGGTTCCACTTCTCTAGGCAGGCGATACCGAGAATGTACACGGATGTCAGAAAAAGACTCCCAGTGTCCTAAAAAATGCAGTTGTACCCAATGTCCACTTAACCACGGACATGTGGACAAGTGGAGCAGGGCAGGGTCAGGACTATATGACTGTGACAGCCCACTGGGTAGATGTATGGACTCCCGCCGCAAGAACAGCAGCGGCGGCACCAGTAGCAGCATCTCGCAAACGCCAACTCTTTCCTAGGCAGGCTACGCTTTGTATCACCGGTTTCCAGAATACGCACACAGCTGAAAACCTCTTACGGCAACTGAGGAAGATCATCGCGGAATGGCTTACCCCAATTGGACTCTCCTGTGGATTTGTGGCATCGGACAACGCCAGCAATATTGTGTGTGCATTAAATATGGGCAAATTCCAGCACGTCCCATGTTTTGCACATACCTTGAATTTGGTGGTGCAGAATTTTTAAAAAAACGACAGGGGCGTGCAAGAGATGCTGTCGGTGGCCAGAAGAATTGCGGGACACTTTCGGCGTACAGGCACCACGTACAGAAGACTGGAGCACCACCAAAAACGCCTGAACCTGCCCTGCCATCATCTGAAGCAAGAAGTGGTAACGAGGTGGAATTCAACCCTCTATATGCTTCAGAGGTTGGAGGAGCAGCAAAAGGCCATTCAAGCCTATACAATTGAGCACGATATAGGAGGGGGAATGTACCTGTCTCAAGCGCAGTGAAGAATGATTTCAACGTTGTGCAAGGTTCTGCAACCTTTTGAACTTGCCACACGTGAAGTCAGTTCAGACACTGCCAGCCTGAGTCAGGTCATTCCCCTCATCAGGCTTTTGCAGAAGAAGCTGGAGGCATTGAAGGAGGAGCTAAAAGGGAGCGATTCCGCTAGGCATGTGGGACTTGTGGATGGAGCCCTTAATTCGCTTAACAAGGATTCACGGGTGGTCAATCTTTTGAAATCAGAGCACTACATTTTGGCCACCGTGCTCGATCCTAGATTTAAAACCTACCTTGGATCTCTCTTTCCGGCAGACACAAGTCTGCTGGGGTTCAAAGACCTGCTGGTGAGAAAATTGTCAAGTCAAGCGGAACGCGACCTGTCAACATCTCCTCCTTCACATTCTCCCGCAACTGGGGGTGCGAGGAAAAGGCTCAGAATTCCGAGCCCACCCGCTGGCGGTGATGCAGGGCAGTCTGGAGCGACTGCTGATGCTGACATCTGGTCCGGACTGAAGGACCTGACAACGATTACGGACATGTCGTCTACTGTCACTGCATATGATTCTCTCACCATTGAAAGAATGGTGGAGGATTATATGAGTGACCGCATCCAAGTAGGCACGTCAGACAGTCCGTACTTATACTGGCAGGAAAAAGAGGCAATTTGGAGGCCCTTGCACAAACTGGCTTTATTCTACCTAAGTTGCCCTCCCACAAGTGTGTACTCCGAAAGAGTGTTTAGTGCCGCCGCTCACCTTGTCAGCAATCTGCGTACGAGGTTACTTCCAGAAAATGTGGAGAAGATGATGTTCATTAAAATGAATTATAATCAATTCCTCCGTGGAGACATTGACCAGCAGCAATTGCCTCCACAAAGTACACAGGGAGCTGAGATGGTGGATTCCAGTGGGGACGAATTGATAATCTGTGAGGAGCGGGATGTACACGGTGATATATCGGAGGATGATGATGAGGTGGACATCTTGCCTCTGTAGAGCCAGTTTGTGCAAGGAGAGATTAATTGCTTCTTTTTCGGTGGGGGTCCAAACCAACCCGTCATTTCAGTCACAGTCGTGTGGCAGACCCTGTCACTGAAATGATGGGTTGGTTAAAGTGTGCATGTCCTGTTTATACAACATAAGGGTGGGTGGGAGGGCCCAAGGACAATTCCATCTTGCACCTCTTTTTTCTTTCATTTTTATTTGCGTCATGTGCTGTTTGGGGAGTGTTTTTTGGAAGGGCCATCCTGCGTGACACTGCAGTGCCACTCCTAGATGGGCCAGGTGTTTGTGTCGGCCACTAGGGTCGCTTATCTTACTCACACAGCTACCTCATTGCGCCTCTTTATTTCTTCTTTGCGTCATGTGCTGTTTGGGGAGTGTTTTTTGGAAGGGCCATCCTGCGTGACACTGCAGTGCCACTCCTAGATGGGCCAGGTGTTTGTGTCGGCCACTAGGGTCGCTTATCTTACTCACACAGCTACCTCATTGCGCCTCTTTTTTTCTTCTTTGCGTCATGTGCTGTTTGGGGAGTGTTTTTTGGAAGGGCCATCCTGCGTGACACTGCAGTGCCACTCCTAGATGGGCCAGGTGTTTGTGTCGGCCACTAGGGTCGCTTATCTTACTCACACAGCTACCTCATTGCGCCTCTTTTTTTCTTCTTTGCGTCATGTGCTGTTTGGGGAGTGTTTTTTGGAAGGGCCATCCTGCGTGACACTGCAGTGCCACTCCTAGATGGGCCAGGTGTTTGTGTCGGCCACTAGGGTCGCTTAGCTTACTCACACAGCTACCTCATTGCGCCTCTTTTTTTCTTCTTTGCGTCATGTGCTGTTTGGGGAGTGTTTTTTGGAAGGGCCATCCTGCGTGACACTGCAGTGCCACTCCTAGATGGGCCAGGTGTTTGTGTCGGCCACTAGGGTCGCTTATCTTACTCACACAGCTACCTCATTGCGCCTCTTTTTTTCTTCTTTGCGTCATGTGCTGTTTGGGGAGTGTTTTTTGGAAGGGCCATCCTGCGTGACACTGCAGTGCCACTCCTAGATGGGCCAGGTGTTTGTGTCGGCCACTAGGGTCGCTTAGCTTACTTACACAGCTACCTCATTGCGCCTCTTTTTTTCTTCTTTGCGTCATGTGCTGTTTGGGGAGTGTTTTTTGGAAGGGCCATCCTGCGTGACACTGCAGTGCCACTCCTAGATGGGCCAGGTGTTTGTGTCGGCCACTAGGGTCGCTTATCTTACTCACACAGCTACCTCATTGCGCCTCTTTTTTTCTTCTTTGCGTCATGTGCTGTTTGGGGAGTGTTTTTTGGAAGGGCCATCCTGCGTGACACTGCAGTGCCACTCCTAGATGGGCCAGGTGTTTGTGTCGGCCACTAGGGTCGCTTAGCTTACTCACACAGCTACCTCATTGCGCCTCTTTTTTTCTTCTTTGCGTCATGTGCTGTTTGGGGAGTGTTTTTTGGAAGGGCCATCCTGCGTGACACTGCAGTGCCACTCCTAGATGGGCCAGGTGTTTGTGTCGGCCACTAGGGTCGCTTAGCTTACTCACACAGCTACCTCATTGCGCCTCTTTTTTTCTTCTTTGCGTCATGTGCTGTTTGGGGAGTGTTTTTTGGAAGGGCCATCCTGCGTGACACTGCAGTGCCACTCCTAGATGGGCCAGGTGTTTGTGTCGGCCACTAGGGTCGCTTAGCTTACTCACACAGCTACCTCATTGCGCCTCTTTTTTTCTTCTTTGCGTCATGTGCTGTTTGGGGAGTGTTTTTTGGAAGGGCCATCCTGCGTGACACTGCAGTGCCACTCCTAGATGGGCCAGGTGTTTGTGTCGGCCACTAGGGTCGCTTAGCTTAGTCATCCAGCGACCTTGGTGCAAATTTTAGGACTAAAAATAATATTGTGAGGTGTGAGGTATTCAGAATAGACTGAAAATGAGTGGAAATTATGGTTTTTGAGGTTAATAATACTTTGGGATCAAAATGACCCCCAAATTCTATGATTTAAGCTGTTTTTTAGGGTTTTTTGAAAAAAACACCCGAATCCAAAACACACCCGAATCCGACAAAAAAAATTCGGTGAGGTTTTGCCAAAACGCGGTCGAACCCAAAACACGGCCGCGGAACCGAACCCAAAACCAAAACACAAAACCCGAAAAATTTCAAGTGCACATCCCTAGTATGTACGTGCATAAAATATTCTGTCCAAATACACAACCATCTGCAGCACATTAACACTTACGTTGCCAACATACAATATAATGCTTTACTTTCTGCATGGTCTCTCTGATTGCACTAATACTCAAAGGGCCTAATTCAGCATAGGTTGTAGATGTGCCAAAAATCACACACCTACAACCCATTACTCTAACATGCGGGGTCATGCCGCCCTTCCCCACACAAATATTCAAGCAAGACAGCGATGCTCTTGCATGTTTAGGGTTGCCCGCGGCCTACGCAGCCTAGCTGTGAAGGAAGACGGCTACCCGCCATGTTTAGGCTCACAGCGGCTGTGTATGACATCACACAGGTGGCGCGGACTGCCACAGAAATGGTCCGGACAATGCGAGCGCCATTAAAAAGCCGCCACTACTCCCCCTCCCACCCCATGAACACCTCTGTCAGTCAGGCAGAGGCATTTGAACATGTGTGATACCGTTGCATCTCACTGTGCGCGCATGCGCAGTGCGGCTTCTGCACATGCGCACACTCCAGAAAGATTCAGAATGCGAACAAAATCGTAGCTGCGTTGCATGCTGAATCAGGCCCAATATCTGATCCTTTTTAATTTGGCCAGGTAAACTGGTAAATAATGTGGGGATACTAGTGTAATGTTTAGCTCTTTTTGCCCTGAAAGCTGACTGGTTAGATTGTAAGTCAGCCTTTTGCATGGCCAATGGCCAATGGCCCTCCTGGTATCTCATTATGACTTTAATAATTCACCCAGGAAAATAGTGGATGAAAGATGCAACCTTTTGTTATATGTAAATACAGACAACATACGTTAATAGCAAAAATATGACAAGAACAGATGATTCACCACACTGTAATTACACACTCCTAGGGGTAAATTTAATGAAGTGTGGGTTTTTAGAAGTGGAGATTTTGCCCATAGGCCCAATTAGATTATAGTTATTATCTGTATAAAAGTACAGTGGAAACTGGTTTCTATGTGCCACATGTCCACTTCTAAACACCTACACTTTAGCAAATATACCCCCTAACCCAGTGGTTCTCTAACTGTGCGCCTAGGCACCCTGGGCGCACTTACAGGGGTGCTCTGAGTTGGTGGTCCAGGACCAGTTTAAACTATTTGTGGTCAATGTAGTAGACAAAACCAGTGCTTGTGGCTTCCAATCATACAGTATGTGGACAAACAGAAGTGAATCCTGTCCCTCCCCACATAACTGTACCCGACAAATAACAAGGATGACAAATAAGCACAATATACTTAATTAAAAAATTTTTTTTTTGAATTTAGCAATAAGAAACTTTTGGCCGAGGGGTGCTGCAAAAAAAATTCTGATATTCTTGCGCCCCGTGATACAAAAATGTTTGGGAACCACTGCTCTTACAGTGTCTTTGTTCATGTCACTTTGCTATATTGTCCTACATGCTCTTCTCACGTCTATCCACACGGCAGGGAGGCATGGACTCATTTCAATGTACACCTGTATTTAACAGATCCACACAGAAATAAAAGTCCTTAGATTTTGATATACAGTACTAGTTAAAGGATGAGTTACATTATTGTATGGTTAGGATAACAAAGGCAACCCTTAGTGTTAGGCTCTGTCTTTCAGAACTATCTTGTTTTTGAGATTAGCGTCTGAAAACAGAGAGCAGCTGAAGATTTTTGTAAAAATGGCCAGAACATGTCAGAAGCTATGGGCAAGCTTGAGACACATGTTGTCCCCAAGTATCACTCTACATTTCACTTGCATAACTACCTTTTCTTTAGTACGTACAGAAACACTAATTAATCTATTATCTGAAATCAATGGCAGAATTATAGTGGATGTGCAGGGAAATACTTAACTATTGGGTTCCAAGAGTTGAGCTAGCAGTCAATGCCATGTCACCCCCCCACCCCCTCTTCCTCTATAAGAAACCTCCACAAGGTTGAGACCTCAAAAAATGAAAAGCACACAGCGCTATCGTAAACAGAGACCACCTGGTCATTACCAGCCTGCTGCAGGGTCCAGCTCCTCTGCCACATCCACCTTACTGCACTGTGCATTGCTGGAGCACAGGCTGCAGGCAGGGACGAGAAGTACACGAACACTGAGAGACCTGTTCCCGCCAAGGCTGTCCGGTGGCTCTCTCCGATGTTGGGGTGATGTCTCCAGATGTCTTTTGAGCAGCAGTTCCTAGATATGGTTGCTCTTTCTGTAACAACTGCAACAAGCAATGAATAGTAATGTGCTTTGAGATCTGTGATGCCTTGAACGTAAAAGTGAAGCTGTGGGAACAAACTTTGCACCCCCAGGACGAATCCACAATAAATGGCTGTTTTAGTCATCCAGAGAATGATCTTGAAGTAAGAAATAGCAACCTGTGTGGATGATATGCACTATACTCATAGTTATGTGAGTGGAACCAATAAATGGATTTAGAAGGCTAAATATCATCTTGTGTTGCACTATTTTCTTCTGTTCTTATTTTATAGATTATGTGGATCTCTCTCAAAAAAGAAAGGATATATTTTTATTGATTATGTGTGAATATTGCACTTTTTAACAAAGAGGTGATCTCTGTTTATGGTAGCGCCGTGTGCTTTTCAGTTTGTTTGGTCTAAATATATGTATATTGAATCTTGGCGAAGGATTCTTCTGAAAAACACAGGCAGCTATTGTAATTTGATAAGCGCGGTTTGGAGTATTTCTTTTCAGGTTGAGTCCTCAGCTGTTCTCTTAAAAACTTTTTTGAAAAATCCTACATTTGGAGGCATCTCCCCAGCAACACATACACTTTGATGTGGCTGTGCATGATTGGATGATGCCCCCACTCAGTATTGGACTGAGGCATAAAGGCCCACAGGGAAATGCAATGGTAGAGGCCTACTGAAGGACAATGGCAAACCACTGAAAGAACATGACCAGCTGGCTGAGGGGTGTGGCCAGAAACCAGAGGTGCAGTAGGAAAGAATAATAGCTGCCCGGACAACTCATCTGAGGGATTCTTTATCATTTTAGCCAGTGTGAGCTCTCCAACCCATTCCTTTCCACTTCACAGGCAAGGCTGTGTGTACTACTGCTTACAGTAGGTGCCAGGAGCTCAGCATTCACAAGCAGAGTAGTGTAAATTGGAACATACCTCACGCTTGTCTTTGCAACAACTTCTGACTGTGCAGGACAATTAATCAATTTGGGACTGCACCATCATAATCAGTACACTTGATAAATTGCACTGTTCTCTTATATCTGTTTTTGCAGATTTCATTACTTGCTGCAGCTTGTCAGGATATATGAATGTTGTGTGTCTGTTTGGAAAAAGGAATAGATACACAAAATAAGGAAAGGCAAACAAGGAGTGAATCCTATAGAGAGTACTTAAAGTGGTCATGGAGACTTGGTGGAACTCATTTCTCCCACTACCTTTTCCTCCTCCCATTAGGTTGAGACAAGGCCGGTGATTGGGTGTTCGGCGCTCCCCTGCAAACTATAAATGTGTGCCCTACCTCCCATACTTTCTAAAGGAACAGTGCGCGCCATAGGTGTTCAGCTCAAAAAAGGTTTCACAAGTAAGGTGTATGGCCACACAATAGTTCTCACAATTTAAAGTTTCACCACACAGTAGCACAATCTTATTCTCATTACACCCCATGTAGTGCCTTAGATTCATATTACATCACATAGTAGTGCTGCTTATTCATGTTATGACACACAGTAGTGCCCCTTAGCCACATTACATCACACAGTATTGCCCCTTAGTCATGTTACACTACATAGTAGTACCTCTATACACAATGCCCACAGTAGTAGTGCCGCTTTTATACTTAATGGCAGCAGTAGTAGTGTGCCTTACACAAAATGCCTACAGTAGTAGTGCAGCTTTTACACATATTGCCCCTTACATATAATGCCCACAGTAGTAGTGCACTTTTACACATAATGCCCACAGTAGTAGTGTCTTTTTTACACATATTACCCACAGTAGTAGTGCCCATTACACATAATGCCCACCATAGTTCCACTTAGACACATAATACCCACAGTACTGCCCATTATACACATAATGCCACAGTAGTAGTGCCCCTTACACATAATGCCCATAGTAGTAGTGCCCCTTACACATAATGCCAACAGTAGTCATATACAGTGGGGAAGGCAGGCACTAGCATATGGAGATCACACACACTGAGGGGACAGTGGGAGCAAGGTGATCACATACAGTGTAAGCAGGGAAATGATGTAAAGTGGAAGCCCGGTAATCATACACAGTGGTTGAGAATGAGGTGAAATAGGATCTTTTCCTCACTTAAAACTAGAGATGTGTGGGGGGCCCATTTTTTGTGTTTTGTGTTTTTGGTTTTTGTTCTGGTTCCATCCTCATGTTTTGGATCTCGATTGGTTTTGCCAAAATCACCCTTTCGGGTTTTGGTTTTGGATCTGGATGATTTTTGGGGGAAAAAACATAAAAACAGCTAAAATCACAGAATTTGGGGGTAATTTTGATCCTACAGTATTATTAACCTCAATAACATTCATTTCCACTCATTTCCAGTTTATTCTGAACACCTTACACCTCACAATATTGTTTTTAGGCTTAAAAGTTGCACAGAGGTAGCTGGATGACTAAGCTAATCGACACAAGTGTGCGGCACAAACACCTGGCCCATCTAGGAGTGGCACTACAGTTGGAGACAGGATGGCAATTAAAAAACTAGGCTCCTAAACAACATATCATGCAAAGAAGAAAAAGAGGAGCAATGAGGTAGCTGTATGACTAAGTGTGCGGCACAAACAACATGGGACGTGACGGAATTTGGCCAGATGTAATACATGCACAATATTGGTGGCACAGGAGAGCATACCCCTAAACCAAACACAAACAGGGCAAAGCCTGTAAAATTAATTTGGATAATAATAGCCCTTTTATTTGGAGCTATCATAATAATATGCAGCACAGGCGAGCGTACCCCTACACCACACAGGGCAAACTCTGTAAATATTATTTGGATAATAATATAAGAAATGTATATAACCCTTTTATTTGGAGTAAATAATATACAGCACAGGACATCACCACTGGACTTATGGTAGCACAAGACACCACCACTGGACTGATGCAGCACAAGACAGCACCACTGGACTGGACTTATATGGCAGTACCCCTGGACTTATACGGCAGTACCCCTGAAGTTGTACGGCAGTGTCAGACAGGATGGCACTTTAAAAAACTTGTCCTCAAAGAGCACATGATGCAAAGAAGAAAAAGAGGTGCAAGATGGAATTGTCCTTGGGCCCTCCCACCCACCCTTATGTTGTATGAACAGAACATGCACACTTTAACAAAAAATCATTTCAGCGACAGGGTCTGCCACACGACTGTGGCTGAAATGACTGGTTTGTTTGGGCCCCCACCAAAAAAGAAGCAATCAATCTCTCCTTGCACAAACTGGCTCTACAGAGGCAAGATGTCGACCTCATCCTCCGATTCCTCACCCCTTTCACTGTTTATATCCTCCTCCTCACAGAGTATTAATTTTTCCCAATCACAGGTCTCTGTGTACTTTCTGGAGGCAATTGCTGGTAAACGTCTTCCAGGAGGAATTTATAATTCATTTTGATGAACATCATCTTCTCCACATTTTGTGGAAGTAACCTGCTACACCGATCGCTGACAAGGTTACCGGCTGTACTAAACACTCTTTCAGAGTACACACTGGAGGGGGACAACTTAGGTAAAATAAAGCCAGTTTGTGCAAGGGCCTCCAAATTGCCTCTTTTTCCTGCCAGTATACATACAGACTGTCTGACATGCCTAATTGGATTCTGTCACTCATATAATCCTCCACCATTCTTTCAGTGGTGACAGAATCATATGCAGTGACAGTAGACATGTCAGTAATCATTGGCAGGCCCTTCAGTCCGGACCAGATGTCAGCACTCGATCCTGACTGCCCTGCATCACCGCCAGTGGGTGGGCTAGGAATTGTTATCCTTTTCCTCGCAGCCCCAGTTGCGGGAGAAATGAAGGAGGAGCTGTTGATAGGTCACGTTCCGCTTGAGTTGACAATTTTCTCACCAGCAGGTCTTTGAACCTCTGCAGACTTGTGTCTGCCGCTTCTGCAAAAGCTTGATGAGGGGAATGACCTGATTTAGGCTGGCAGTGTCTGAACTGACTTCACGTGTGGCAAGTTCAAAGGGTTGGAGAACCTTGCACAAGACGGAAATCATTCTCCACTGCGCTTGAGTCAGGTGCATTCCCCCTCCTTTGCCTATATCGTAGGTGGATGTATAGGCTTAAATGGCCTTTTGCTGCTCCTCCATCCTCTGAAGCATATAGAATGTTGAATTCCACCACGTTACCACATCTTGCTTCAGGTGATGGCAGGGCAGGTTCAGGAGAGTTTGCTGGCGCTCCAGTCTTTGGCACGCGGTAGCTGAATGTCGAAAGTGGCCCGCAATTTTTCGGGCCACCGACAGCATTTCATGCAGGCCCCTGTCATTTTTCATAAAATTCTGCACCACCAAATTAATTGTATGTGCAAAACATGGGACGTGCTGGAATTTGCCCAGATGTAATGCATGCACAATATTTGTGGCGTTGTCTGAGATCACAAATCCCCAGGGGAGTCCAATTGGGGTAAGCCATTGTGTGATGATGTCCCTCAGTTTACGTAAAAGGATGTCAGCGGTGTGCCTCTTATGGAAAGAGGTGATACATAGCGTAGCATGCCTAGAAACGAGTTGGCGTTTGCGAGATGCTGCTACTGGTGCCACGGCTGTTGTTACTGCGGGAGGCCATACATCTACCCAGTGAGCTGTCACTGTCATATAGTCCTTAGTCTGCCCTGATTCACTTGTTTACATGTCCGTGGTTAAGTGGACAGTGGGTACAACTTCATTTTTTAGGACACTGAGGACACTTTTTATGACATCTCTGTACATTCTCTGTATCGCCTCCTTGTAAAATGGAACCTAGATGGTATTTGGTACCGGGGAAGACACTACTTCAAACAATTATCTAAGTCCCACTGAACTAATGGCGGATACCGGACGCACGTCTAACACCAACATAGCTGTCAAGGCCTCAGTTATCCGATTTCCAAAAGGATGACTTCTGTCATATTTCATCTTCCTCACAAAGGACTGTTGGACAGTCAATTGCTTAGTTGAAGTAGTACAAGTGGTCTTCCAACTTCCCCTTTGGGATGACGATTGACTCCCAGGAGCAACAACAGCAGCGGCAGCAACAGCAGGCGTACCACTCAAGGATTCTCTGGAGGAATCCTGGTTAGGAGAGGACTCCTCAGTCTTGCCAGTGACATGGCCTGTAGGACTACTGACTATCCTGACTGAGGAGGAAGTTGATGTTGAGGGAGTTGGTGGTGTGGCTTGCAGGAGCTTGGGTGCAAGAAGAAGAAGAAGGGATTTAGGTGTCAGTGGACTGCTTATGCTCTTACCCAAAGTTTCACAACTTGATACTGACTTCTGATGAATGCGCTCCAGGTGACGTTTAAGGGAGGATGTTCCTAGGTGGTTAATGTCCTTATCCCTACTTATTACAGATTGACAGAGGCAACACATGGCTTGACACCTGTTGTCCGGATTTGTGGAGAAACAATTCCACACCGAAGAGATGGCTTTTTTGGAATTTTGCCCAGGCATCACAATGGGCTTATTCATCCCACGGACAACAGGTGTCTCCCCCGGTGCCTGATTTAAACAAAATACATCACCATCAGAATCCTCATCGTCAACTTCCTCCTCAGCACCAGCAACACCCATATCCTCATCCTGGTGTACTTCAGCAGTGACATCTTCAATTTGAATATAAGAAACTGGACTGTGGGTGCTACTTCCAGCACTTGCAGAGGGCGTGCAAATAGTGGAAGGAGCCACCTTTTCCCATCCAGTGTTGGGAAGGTCAGGCATCGCAACCGCCGACACACTTGGACTCTCTTTGGGGATTTGTGATAACATCTTAGAACGCAAAGTTCTTTGCTGTGCATTTTCCAGATAAACTCTTATACTTTTTCTAGTGGGAGTATGAGGGCTTCCATCGTCATGTGAAGCTGAACCACTAGTCATGAACATAGGCCAGGGCCTTAGCCGTTCCTTTCCACTTCGTGTTGTAAATGGCATATTGGCAAGTTTACATTTCACCTCAGACCATTGAAATTTCTTTTTTTGGGTCTTTTTACTGAACTTTGGCTTTTTGGATTTTACATGCCCTCTACTATCACATTGGGCATCGGCCTTGGCAGACGACGTTAATGGGATTTAATCGTCTATGTCATGACTAGTGGCAGCAGCTTCAGCTCTAGGAGGAAGTGGTTCTTGATCTTTCCCAATTTTATCCTCCAAATTTTTGTTCTCCATTATTTTTCTCTAGTTATATAACAATATGTGGTACAGAAGAGTATAACTCTACACGACACAGGGCAAACCCTGTGAAAAGTATTTGGATTAAATATTAATAACCCCTTTATCTGGAGTAAATAATATACAGCACAGGACAGCACCACTGAATTTATATGGCAGCACCACTGGACTGGACTTATACGGCAATACCACTGGACATATACGGCAGTATTACTGGACTGGATTTATATGACAGTATGCTGGAATTATACGGCAGGATCATTGGATTTATACAGCAGTATCACTGGACTGGATTTATATACCAGTACCGCTGGAATTATATGGCAGGATCACTAGAATTATACGGCAGTACCACTGGATTTATATGGCAGTACCACTGGACATATATGGCAGTATCACTGGACTGGATTTATATGCCAGTGCCACTGGAATTATATGGCAGGATCATTGGATTTATACGGCAGGATCACTGGAATTATACGACATTATCACTGGAATTATATGGCAGGATCACTGGATTTATACGCCAGTACCACTGGAATTATACGGCAGGATCACTGGATTTATACGCCAGTACCACTGGAATTATATGGCAGGATCACTGGAATTATACGCCAGTACCACTGGAATTATACGGAAGGATCACTGGAATTATACGCCAGTACCACTGGACTTATATGGCAGTACCACTAGACATATACGGCAGTATCACTGGACTGGATTTATATGCCAGTACCACTGGAATTATATGGCAGGATCACTAGAATTATACGGCAGTACCACTGGATTTATATGGCAGTACCACTGGACATATACGGCAGTATCACTGGACTGGATTTATACGTCAGTACCACTGGAATTATACGGCAGGATCACAGGAATTATATGGCAGGATCACTGGATTTATACGGCAGGATCACTGGAATTATAAGGCAGGATCACTGGAATTATACGGCAGTACCACTGGACTTATACGGCAGTACCATTGGACATATACGGCAGGATCACTGGTATTATACGGCAGGTTCACGTTATTTATTTGGCAGGATCACTGGAATTATACAGCAGGATCACTGGAATGATACGGCAGTACCACTGGATTTATATGGCAGTACCACTGGACATATACGGCAGTATCACTGGACTGGACTTATACGCCAGTACCACTGGAATTATACGGCAGGATCACTGGAATTATATGGCAGGATCACTGGATTTATACGGCAGGATCACTGGAATTATACGGCAGGATCACTAAAATTATACGGCAGGATCACTGGATTTATATGCCAGTACCACTGGAATTATACAGCAGGATCACTGTAATTATACGGCAGTACCACTGGATTTACACGCCAGTACCACTGGAATTATATGGCAGGATCAATGGAATTATACGGCAGGATCACTGGATTTATACGGCAGTACCGCTGGACATATACGGCAGTGTCATTGAACATATATGGCAGTATCACTGGACATTCACGGCAGTACCACTGGACATATACAGCAGCACAGGGACACCACCACTGGACTCATGCAGGACATCACAACACCACTGCAATGGACTGGACTTATACAGCAGCACTGGACATATGGCAGCAGAGAACACCAGCACTGTGACTAGACTGATGCAGTACAATACACCACCACTGAACTGATGCGGCGCAACACAGCACCACTGGACTGGACTTATACAGCAGTACTGGACATATGGCAGCAGAGGACACAACCACTGTGACTGGAATGATGCAGCACAAGACACTAACACTGAACTGATGCAGGACACTGAGGACGGAGACACGTCCTCTCTCTACTGTCACTGACCTAGGTTGGGGGTGTTGTGAACTCGGGGGTTCTCCCGATGGTAGGGGAGAGGAACCACAGTTGGGTTGGAACAGGGATGGCTTGATATAGGTCTTCCTCATACAGGACTCTGACAGTAAAGCTTAGTGAAAATATTAAAGGACTTTATTGCAGGAAGAGGGCAACACAATGTCACATAACAGAGAAGGAGCGTATGGAGAAATGTACAGAAAGTACTTGTGAGTGATGGTAAAAGATACTGGTGACTGAAGAACTTGAGAGCGGTGGTTAAAAGACACTGATGATTTGAAGAACTTGAGAGCGGTGGTTAAGACTCTGATAATTTGAAGAACTTGAGAGCGGTGGTTAAAGACACTGATGATTTAAAGAACTTGAGAGCGGTGGTTAAAGACACTGATGATTTGAAGAACTTGAGAGCGGTGGTTAAAGACACTAATGATTTGAAGAACTTGAGAGCGGTGGTTAAAGACACTGATGATTTAAAGAACTTGAGAGCGGTGGTTAAAGACACTGATGATTTGAAGAACTTGGGAGCGGTGGTTAAAGACTGATGATTTGAAGAACTTGAGAGCGGTGGTTAAAGACCCTGATGATTTGAAGAACTTGAGAGCGATGGCTAAAGACACTGAGGATTTGTTCAACTTGGGAGCGAGGGTCAAAGACACTGAGGACTTGTATAACTTGAGAGCGAGGGTTAAAGACAATGAGGACTTGTATAACTTGAGAGCGAGGGTTAAAGACACTGAGGACTTGTATAATTTGAGAGCGACGTTTAACCTGCAGTTTACGCTGACTCCAAGAAGCACTGGTGACTGGAGCGCAGTGGAACCCAGCAGCGGATGGGAACGCTGGAAGCTGTGCAACAACTGACACCTGGAAATGCCGGAGACACTGGGGTATGCTGCAGAGAGATCCGCCGAGAACAGAAGCACTGGCATCCACTTCAGAGGAAAAGACGATACTCAGGCGCCGAGGCTCTGCCCGGCGTCTGCCTTTGAATCTCCCGCTTCCGCTGGATTGACGGAACAGTCCGATGACGTCACCCGCTCCCCGCCCATGTGATGCCGGGTGTCATGGCGGCGCCCCTGCCCCAGGGAACCGCCGGGAGCTGCGCCAGCCAGACGCCGGAGCCCGTGGACCACCGAAGGCGGAGGCCGCAACACAGACCAGCAGGCACGCAGGGGTAAGCGCGGCGAACGCCGCCCGTGGCGTGTGACATCTACACTCTCCAATGTCAGAGTAAAAATGGCGGCGACACACAGTGATTTATATGGAATCCAAACCCTGCGAGAATCCGACAGCAGGATGATGACGTTTTGCCTTGTTCTGGTTTCAGAGTCAGGCGGGAAAGCCCAAGCCAGACTCGGATACAGGCTCGGGTGGTGACGTTCGGGCGGGTTCGGTTCTCTGAGATCTGAACCCGCTCATTTATACTTAAAACTAAACACAGACATGTATGTCAGTACCTAAGTGGTCACAATAAACCGAAGAGGAATTGAGAATGTTATAAACAGAATACTCTCCTAAAAGTAATTCATTAGCAGTAACTTACAGTAGCACAACTACTGCATAGTATTTAATACCAGTGACCAGTCCAGTTCTGATAAATGTCTAGCCTCGGCATCCATGTGGGTTCTATCCGGGTGGCTCCACTTCACTCTGCAGGAAAGAGTCAGGGACAGATGTAGGATGATTCCCTATTCCTGTTGACACCAGAGGAGGTGGACTCGAAGAGGAAGCCAAGTCAATTAATGCCCATACTGCTGGCCACTTACCACATCTATTGATTTGGGTGGCACACAGCAGGGCAGCCCGCCTGAGCCTCTGCATCCTTCATAATCAGGCAGCAGCTGCTTGTACTTAGCTGGGCAAGGTGGGCAGTGGCGGAGACATAGTAGAGATAGAGAAGGAAGCCAAGCCTCTTTCATAATCAGGCCTGTACATAAATGCTGTGGCTGGGCAAAGTGGGAACGCAGTTCTGCTCTGTTCTGGTCGATTTTAACACATGCCTATAGGTGTCCCTCCAGCAAACCAGCACCAACTGTGAATAAATAGCACCCATGTTTAATAAACAGGTCTCACTACCTGCAACCAGTCATGATATTAAAGTTAGAGATGAGCGGGTTCGGTTTCTCTGAAACCGAACCCGCACGAACTTCATGTTTTTTTCACGGGTCCGAGCAGACTCGGATCCTCCCGCCTTGCTCGGTTAACCCGAGCGCGCCCGAACGTCATCATGACGCTGTCGGATTCTCGCGAGACTCGGATTCTATATAAGGAGCCGCGCGTCGCCGCCATTTTCACACGTGCATTGAGATTGATAGGGAGAGGACGTGGCTGGCGTCCTCTCCATTAGAAATTAGATTAGAAGAGAGAGAGAGATTGTGCAGAGTCAGACAGAGTTTACCACAGTGACCAGTGCAGTTGTTGTTAGTTAACTTTTATTTATTTTAATATATCCGTTCTCTGCTATATCCGTTCTCTGCCTGAAAAAAAACGATACACAGCAGCAGCCAGTCACACAGTGTGACTCAGTCTGTGTGCACTCAGCTCAGCCCAGTGTGCTGCACATCAATGTATAAAAGGCAAAGCTTATAATAATTGTGGGGGAGACTGGGGAGCACTGCAGGTTGTTATAGCAGGAGCCCCCAGGAGTACATAATATTATATTAATTTAAAATTAAACAGTGCACACTTTTGCTGCAGGAGTGCCACTGCCAGTGTGACTAGTGGTGACCAGTGCCTGACCACCAGTATAGTAGTATATTGTTGTATGTATTGTATACTATCTCTTTATCAACCAGTCTATATTAGCAGCAGACACAGTACAGTGCGGTAGTTCACGGCTGTGGCTACCTCTGTGTCGGCAGTCGGAACTCGGCAGGCAGTCCGTCCATCCATAATTGTATTACAATATATACCACCTAACCGTGGTATTTTTTTTTCTTTCTTTATACCGTCGTCATAGTGTCATACTAGTTGTTACGAGTATACTACTATCTCTTTATCAACCAGTGTACAGTGCGGTAGTTCACGGCTGTGGCTACCTCTGTGTCGGCAGTCGGCAGGCAGTCCGTCCATCCATAATTGTATTATTATTATAATATATACCACCTAACCGTGGTTTTTTTTTCATTCTTTATACCGTCATAGTGTCATACTAGTTGTTACGAGTATACTACTATCTCTTTATCAACCAGTGTACAGTGCGGTAGTTCACGGCTGTGGCTACCTCTGTGTCGGCAGTCGGCAGGCAGTCCGTCCATCCATAATTGTATTATTATTATAATATATACCACCTAACCGTGGTTTTTTTTTCATTCTTTATACCGTCGTCATAGTGTCATACTAGTTGTTACGAGTATACTACTATCTCTTTATCAACCAGTGTACAGTGCGGTAGTTCACGGCTGTGGCTACCTCTGTGTCGGCAGTCGGCAGGTATCCAATACTAGTATCCAATCCATCCATCTCCATTGTTTACCTGAGGTGCCTTTTAGTTCTGCCTATAAAATATGGAGAACAAAAAAGTTGAGGTTCCAAAATTAGGGAAAGATCAAGATCCACTTCCACCTCGTGCTGAAGCTGCTGCCACTAGTCATGGCCGAGACGATGAAATGCCAGCAACGTCGTCTGCCAAGGCCGATGCCCAATGTCATAGTACAGAGCATGTCAAATCCAAAACACCAAATATCAGAAAAAAAAGGACTCCAAAACCTAAAATAAAATTGTCGGAGGAGAAGCGTAAACTTGCCAATATGCCATTTACCACACGGAGTGGCAAGGAACGGCTGAGGCCCTGGCCTATGTTCATGGCTAGTGGTTCAGCTTCACATGAGGATGGAAGCACTCAGCCTCTCGCTAGAAAACTGAAAAGACTCAAGCTGGCAAAAGCACCGCAAAGAACTGTGCGTTCTTCGAAATCCCAAATCCACAAGGAGAGTCCAATTGTGTCGGTTGCGATGCCTGACCTTCCCAACACTGGAGGTGAAGAGCATGCGCCTTCCACCATTTGCACGCCCCCTGCAAGTGCTGGAAGGAGCACCCGCAGTCCAGTTCCTGATAGTCAGATTGAAGATGTCAGTGTTGAAGTACACCAGGATGAGGAGGATATGGGTGTTGCTGGCGCTGGGGAGGAAATTGACCAGGAGGATTCTGATGGTGAGGTGGTTTGTTTAAGTCAGGCACCCGGGGAGACACCTGTTGTCCGTGGGAGGAATATGGCCGTTGACATGCCAGGTGAAAATACCAAAAAAATCAGCTCTTCGGTGTGGAGGTATTTCACCAGAAATGCGGACAACAGGTGTCAAGCCGTGTGTTCCCTTTGTCAAGCTGTAATAAGTAGGGGTAAGGACGTTAACCACCTCGGAACATCCTCCCTTATACGTCACCTGCAGCGCATTCATAATAAGTCAGTGACAAGTTCAAAAACTTTGGGTGACAGCGGAAGCAGTCCACTGACCAGTAAATCCCTTCCTCTTGTAACCAAGCTCACGCAAACCACCCCACCAACTCCCTCAGTGTCAATTTCCTCCTTCCCCAGGAATGCCAATAGTCCTGCAGGCCATGTCACTGGCAAGTCTGACGAGTCCTCTCCTGCCTGGGATTCCTCCGATGCATCCTTGCGTGTAACGCCTACTGCTGCTGGCGCTGCTGTTGTTGCCACTGGGAGTCGATGGTCATCCCAGAGGGGAAGTCGTAAGCCCACTTGTACTACTTCCAGTAAGCAATTGACTGTTCAACAGTCCTTTGCGAGGAAGATGAAATATCACAGCAGTCATCCTACTGCAAAGCGGATAACTGAGGCCTTGGCATCCTGGGTGGTGAGAAACGTGGTTCCGGTATCCATCATTACTGCAGTGCCAACTAGAGACTTGTTGGAGGTACTGTGTCCCCGGTACCAAATACCATCTAGGTTCCATTTCTCTAGGCAGGCGATACCGAAAATGTACACAGACCTCAGAAAAAGAGTCACCAGTGTCCTAAAAAATGCAGCTGTACCCAATGTCCACTTAACCACGGACATGTGGACAAGTGGAGCAGGGCAGGGTCAGGACTATATGACTGTGACAGCCCACTGGGTAGATGTATGGACTCCCGCCGCAAGAACAGCAGCGGCGGCACCAGTAGCAGCATCTCGCAAACGCCAACTCTTTCCTAGGCAGGCTACGCTTTGTATCACCGCTTTCCAGAATACGCACACAGCTGAAAACCTCTTACGGCAACTGAGGAAGATCATCGCGGAATGGCTTACCCCAATTGGACTCTCCTGTGGATTTGTGGCATCGGACAACGCCAGCAATATTGTGTGTGCATTAAATCTGGGCCAATTCCAGCACGTCCCATGTTTTGCACATACCTTGAATTTGGTGGTGCAGAATTTTTTAAAAAACGACAGGGGCGTGCAAGAGATGCTGTCGGTGGCCAGAAGAATTGCGGGACACTTTCGGCGTACAGGCACCACGTACAGAAAACTGGAGCACCACCAAAAACTACTGAACCTGCCCTGCCATCATCTGAAGCAAGAAGTGGTAACGAGGTGGAATTCAACCCTCTATATGCTTCAGAGGTTGGAGGAGCAGCAAAAGGCCATTCAAGCCTATACAATTGAGCACGATATAGTAGGTGGAATGCACCTGTCTCAAGTGCAGTGGAGAATGATTTCAACGTTGTGCAAGGTTCTGATGCCCTTTGAACTTGCCACACGTGAAGTCAGTTCAGACACTGCCAGCCTGAGTCAGGTCATTCCCCTCATCAGGCTTTTGCAGAAGAAGCTGGAGGCATTGAAGAAGGAGCTAACACGGAGCGATTCCGCTAGGCATGTGGGACTTGTGGATGCAGCCCTTAATTCGCTTAACAAGGATTCACGGGTGGTCAATCTGTTGAAATCAGAGCACTACATTTTGGCCACCGTGCTCGATCCTAGATTTAAAGCCTACCTTGGATCTCTCTTTCCGGCAGACACAGGTCTGCTGGGGTTGAAAGACCTGCTGGTGACAAAATTGTCAAGTCAAGCGGAACGCGACCTGTCAACATCTCCTCCTTCACATTCTCCCGCAACTGGGGGTGCGAGGAAAAGGCTCAGAATTCCGAGCCCACCCGCTGGCGGTGATGCAGGGCAGTCTGGAGCGACTGCTGATGCTGACATCTGGTCCGGACTGAAGGACCTGACAACGATTACGGACATGTCGTCTACTGTCACTGCATATGATTCTCTCAACATTGATAGAATGGTGGAGGATTATATGAGTGACCGCATCCAAGTAGGCACGTCACACAGTCCGTACTTATACTGGCAGGAAAAAGAGGCAATTTGGAGGCCCTTGCACAAACTGGCTTTATTCTACCTAAGTTGCCCTCCCACAAGTGTGTACTCCGAAAGAGTGTTTAGTGCCGCCGCTCACCTTGTCAGCAATCGGCGTACGAGGTTACATCCAGAAAATGTGGAGAAGATGATGTTCATTAAAATTAATTATAATCAATTCCTCCGCGGAGACATTGACCAGCAGCAATTGCCTCCACAAAGTACACAGGGAGCTGAGATGGTGGATTCCAGTGGGGACGAATTGATAATCTGTGAGGAGGGGGATGTACACGGTGATATATCGGAGGGTGAAGATGAGGTGGACATCTTGCCTCTGTAGAGCCAGTTTGTGCAAGGAGAGATTAATTGCTTCTTTTTTGGGGGGGGTCCAAACCAACCCGTCATATCAGTCACAGTCGTGTGGCAGACCCTGTCACTGAAATGATGGGTTGGTTAAAGTGTGCATGTCCTGTTTTGTTTATACAACATAAGGGTGGGTGGGAGGGCCCAAGGATAATTCCATCTTGCACCTCTTTTTTCTTTTCTTTTTCTTTGCATCATGTGCTGATTGGGGAGGGTTTTTTGGAAGGGACATCCTGCGTGACACTGCAGTGCCACTCCTAGATGGGCCCGGTGTTTGTGTCGGCCACTAGGGTCGCTAATCTTACTCACACAGCTACCTCATTGCGCCTCTTTTTTTCTTTGCGTCATGTGCTGTTTGGGGAGGGTTTTTTGGAAGGGACATCCTGCGTGACACTGCAGTGCCACTCCTAGATGTGCCCGGTGTTTGTGTCGGCCACTAGGGTCGCTAATCTTACTCACACAGTCAGCTACCTCATTGCGCCTCTTTTTTTCTTTGCGTCATGTGCTGTTTGGGGAGGGTTTTTTGGAAGGGCCATCCTGCGTGACACTGCAGTGCCACTCCTAGATGGGCCCGGTGTTTGTGTCGGCCACTAGGGTCGCTTATCTTTCTCACACAGTCAGCTACCTCATTGCGCCTCTTTTTTTCTTTGCGTCATGTGCTGTTTGGGGAGGGTTTTTTGGAAGGGACATCCTGCGTGACACTGCAGTGCCACTCCTAGATGGGCCCGGTGTTTGTGTCGGCCACTAGGGTCGCTAATCTTACTCACACAGCTACCTCATTGCGCCTCTTTTTTTCTTTGCGTCATGTGCTGTTTGGGGAGGGTTTTTTGGAAGGGACATCCTGCGTGACACTGCAGTGCCACTCCTAGATGGGCCCGGTGTTTGTGTCGGCCACTAGGGTCGCTTATCTTACTCACACAGCGACCTCGGTGCAAATTTTAGGACTAAAAATAATATTGTGAGGTGTGATGTGTTCAGAATAGGCTGAAAATGAGTGTAAATTATGTTTTTTGAGGTTAATAATACTTTGGGATCAAAATTACCCCCAAATTCTATGATTTAAGCTGTTTTTTAGGGTTTTTTGAAAAAAACACCCGAATCCAAAACACACCCGAATCCGACAAAAATAATTCGGTGAGGTTTTGCCAAAACGCGTTCGAACCCAAAACACGGCCGCGGAACCGAACCCAAAACCAAAACACAAAACCCGAAAAATTTCAGGCGCTCATCTCTAATTAAAGTAAAAACATTTATACATTTGCAGACCCCTTAACAGGACCCCTGCTTGTTTCCAAATGAGTCAGGATGTTGACATTCAGAATGTTAGCAATCAAAATATCGAGACTGTAATCTTTACATACACTCTGAATGTCAACATGACATCATGACAATGTCAACATGACATTCACAATGTCGACACTGACATAATGTCACGTTCAAAATGCTGCCATAAAGTACACAGAGAAACCAATTGACAGCCATACAATAACATTGCATCCCAATGGCCACTAGACAGTACACAGGGTATACCAGTGATTGACACACAGTACACAGAGCATCCAATTGACTGCAGTAGTGTACACAGAGAATCCAATTCACAGAGTATCCTAGTGTCTACCATACAGTACAAAAAGTATACTAATGATTAGAGATGTGCAGCGGGCATTTTTCGGGTTTTGTGTTTTGGTTTTGGATTCGGTTCCGGGGTCGTGTTTTGGATTCGGACGCGTTTTGGCAAAACCTCCCTTAAGAATTTTTGTCAGAATCGGGTGTGTTTTGGATTTCAAAAAGCCCTCAAAAACAGCTTAAATCATAGAATTTGGGAGGGGGGGGGGGGTAATTTTGATCCTATAGTATTATTAACCTCAGTAACCATAATCTCCACTAATTTCCAGTCTATTCTGAACACCTTACACTTCATAATATTATTTTTAGTCCTAAATTTGCACCAAGGTCGCTGGATGACTAAGCTAAGCGACCCAAGTGGGCAGCACAAACACCTGGCCCATCTAGGAGTGGCACTGCAGTGTCAGACAGGATGGCACTTAAAAAAGAAAATCCCCAAACAGCACATGACGCAAAGATAAAAAAAATTGTCTTTGGGCCCTCCTACCCACCCTTATGTTGTATAAACAGAACATGCACACTTTAACAAACCCATCATTTCAGTGACAGGGTCTGCCACACGACTGTGGCTGAAATGATTGGTTGGTTTGGGCCCCCACCAAAAAAGAAGCAATCAATCTCTCCTTGCACAAACTGGCTCTACAGAGGCAAAATTTTCACCTCCTCCTCATCGTCTGATTCCTAACCCCTTTCACTGTGTACATCCCCCTCCTCACAGAGTATTAATTCGTCCCCACTGGAATCCACCATCACAGGTCCCTGTGTACTTTCTGGAGGCAATTGCTGGTAAATGTCTCCACGGAGGAATTGATTATAATTCATTTTGATGAACATCATCTTCTCCACATTTTCTGGAAGTAACCTCCTACGCCGATCGCTGACAAGGTGACCGGGCTGCACTAAACACTCTTTTGGAGTACACACTGGAGGGGGGGCAACTTAGGTAAAATAAAGCCAGTTTGTGCAAGGGCCTCCAAATTGCCTCTTTTTCCTGCCAGTATACGTACGGACTGTCTGACATGCCTACAGTCAATGG
Organism: Pseudophryne corroboree; assembly: GCF_028390025.1. Lineage (NCBI taxonomy): Eukaryota > Metazoa > Chordata > Amphibia > Anura > Myobatrachidae > Pseudophryne > Pseudophryne corroboree. Next base: position 339,860,355 of record NC_086444.1, on the reverse strand, counting down.
TGACAGAATCATATGCAGTGACAGTAGACGACATGTCAGTAATCGTTGGCAGGTCCTTCAGTCCGGACCAGATGTCAGCACTCGCTCCTGACTGCCCTGCATCACCGCCAGCGGGTGGTTTTGGAAATTTTATCCTTTTCCTGGCAGCTCCAGTGGCGGTAGAAAATGAAGGAGTTGTTGGCGGGTCACGTTCCGCTTGACTTGACAATTGTCTCACCAGCAGGTCTTGGAACATCTGCAGACTTGTGTCTGCCGGACAGAGAAATACAACGTAGGCTTTAAACCTAGGATCGAGCAAGGTGGCCAAAATGTAGTGCTCTGATTTCAACAGATTGACCACCCATGAATCCTGGTTAAGCGAATGAAGGGCTCCATCCACAAGTCCTACATGCCTAGCGGAATAGCTCCGTTTTAGCTCCTCCTTCAATCTCTCGAGCTGCTTCTGCAAAAGCCTGATGAGGGTAATGACCTGACTTAGGCTGGCAGCGTCTGAACTGACTTCACGTGTGGCAAGTTCAAAATGTTGGAGAACCTTGCACAACATAGAAATCATTCTCCACTGCGCTTGAATCAGGTGCATTCACCCTCCTTTGCCTATATCGTAGGCAGATGTATAGGCTTGAATGGATTTTAGCTGCTCCTCCATCCTCTGAAGCATAAAGAGGGTTGAATTCCACCTCTTTACCACCTCTTGCTTCAACTGATGGCAGGGCATGTTCATGAGTGTTTGCTGGCGCTCCAGTCTTCGGCACGCGGTGGCTAAATGCCAAAAGTGTAGTTTTTCAGAAAATTATGCACCACCACATTAATTGTATGTGCAAAACATGAGACGCGCTGGAATTTGCCCACATGTAATGTACGCACAATATTGGTGGCGTTGTCCAATGTCACAAATGCCCAGGAGAGTCCAATTGGGGTAAGCCAATCTGCGATGATGCTCCTCAGTTTCCGTAAGAGGTTGTCAGCTGTGTGCCTCTTATGGAAAGCAGTGATACAAAGCGTAGCCTGCCTAGGAACGAGTTGGCATTTGTGAGATGCTGCTACTGGTGCCGCCACTGTTGTTGCTGGGGGCAATACATCTACTCAGTGGCCTGTCACAGTCATATAGTCCTTAGTCTGCCCTGCTCCACTTGTCCACATGTCCGTGGTTAAATGGACAGTGGGTACAACTGAATTTTTTAGGACACTGGTGACTCTTTTTCTGACGTTTGTGTACATTCTCGGTATCGCCTGCCTAGAGAAGTGGAACCTAGATGGAATTTGGTACCGGGGACACACTACCTCAAGCAATTCTCTAAGTCCCTGTGAACTAATGGCGGATACCGGACGCACGTCTAACACCAACATAGTTGTCAAGGCCTGAGTTATCCGCTTTGCAATAGGATGACTGCTGTGATATTTCATCTTCCTCGCAAAGGACTGTTGGACAGTCAATTGCTTACTGGAAGTAGTACAAGTTGTCTTCCGACTTCCTTTCTGGGATGACAATCGACTCCCAGCAGCAACAACAGCAGCACCAGCAGCAGTAGGTGTTACACTCAAGGATCCATCGGAGGAATCCCAGTTAGGAGAGGACTCGTCAGACTTGCCAGTGACATGGCCTGCAGGACTATTGGCGTTCCTGTCTAAGGAGGAAATTGACATTGAGGGAGTTGGTGGGGTGGTTTGCAGGGGTTTGGGTACAAGAGGAAGAAGGGATTTAGTTGTCAGTGGACTGCTTCCGCTGTCATCCAAAGTTTTTGAACTTGTCAATGACTTCTGATGAATGTGCTCCATGGGACGTATAAGGGAGGATGTTCCTAGGTGGTTAACGTCCTTACCCCTACTTATTACAGCTTGACAAAGGCAACACACGGCTTGACACCAGTTGTCCGCATTTCTGTTGAAATAATTCCACACCGAAGAGGTGATTTTTTTTGTATTTTGACTAGGCATGTCAATGGCCTTATTCATCCCACGGACAACAGGTGTCTCCCCGGGTGCCTGACTTAAACAAGCCACCTCTCCATCAGAATCCTCCTTGTCAATTTCCTCCTCAGCGCCAGCAACACCCATATCATCATCCTGGTGTACTTCAACAGTGACATCTTCAGTTTGACTATCAGGAACTGGACTGTGGGTGCTCCTTCCAGCACTTGCAGGGGGCGTGCACATGGTGGAAGAAGCCACCTCTTCCCGTCCAGTGTTGGAAAGGTCAGTCATCGCAACCGACACAATTGGACTCTCCTTGGGGATTTGTGATTTAGAAGAACGCACAGTTCTTTGCTGTGCTTTTGCCAGCTTAAGTCTTTTCATTTTTCTAATGGGAGGATGAGTGCTTCCATCCTCATGTGAAGCTGAACCACTAGCCATGAACATAGGCCAAGGCCTCAGCCGTTCCTTGCCACTCCGTGTCGTAAATGGCATATTGGCAAGTTTACACTTCTCCTCAGACGCTTTTAATTTAGATTTTTGGGTCATTTTACTGAACTTTTGTTTTTTGGCTTTTACATGCTCTCTACTATGACATTGGGCATCGGCCTTGGCAGATGACGTTGATGGCATTTCATCATCTCTGCCATGACTAGTGGCAGCAGCTTCAGCACTAGGTGGAAGTGGATCTTGATCTTTCCCTATTTTACCCTCCAAATTTTTGTTCTCCATTTTTTAATGTGTGGATTTATATGCCAGTAATATATCTTGAATTAGACGGCAGTAATGTCTGGAATTAGATACCTCTAGATAGATACCAGATACCACTGTGACTGGAATGACGATGATCTATGCACAGTGACAGGACACTACCACAGCACCCTACAGCAGCAAGATGCAGCACAAGACACTGGACTTTTAGTAATGTAAACAAGACATACTGTACAGGTATGCTCACATGCATGTGTAACTGGGAGCTGTGAAAAACAAAAATATGTAATCGGCCACAAAATATGTAAATAAAAATGCAATAAAAAAATGGAAAAAAATAAACCCACGAGATTTTCATAAAATAAGTCTCCAGACTCCGTGGAGGGGAAAATATCCAATTTTAAGCCTGTGGTATACACCAGTTTATTTGCATCCCAGCATTAAATACGAGATTACAGTATTTTAATCTCTGAACATGGAGAAGCAGGTACAAATTTCTAGGCTTTGGCCCCTAGTTTTTTAGTTTTCCATTAATGTGGTAATTATATATTTGCTTGGTTGAAGTCATTTCTGTTCCACACCAATATAGGAGTGTGAATGCCAAATTGTTTCCTTACAAATATTTAAAATGCACGCTCTAATATATATTGTAAACGCCTGCACCTCTTATTACCATGTGCCATGAATGTGCGCTATACATAGCAAAATACTGCATCCCATAAGAGAAAACAATACACCCACACATTATCTGAGTTCCAAAGCTCATTGATGTATATATTTGTTATTAAAAGGATATGGATTCAATATATTACAATGTACAGTATACACATAATTACATGATTACAATTTATACAGTAAGCAGTTAATACATACTGTTACAGTTACAGTAACAGGCCAGCGATACAATACCATTCCCTCAATGCATCTTATATATATCTCTCTCTCTCTCTCTGTAAAATCATGCAGGAACTAGTCTAGAAGCAACTCCATCATCCTCTGGTACAAAACAGCCACTGAGAACTGTGTGTCTCTGCAATGTGTTATCTAGTATTTTGGGGAGGGAACTTTCTCATTCATGATGAGTCACTGGTTTGTTCGTATGCTAAACAGGTGCCTTGAAAACATCCAAAGGGCTGGCCTGAGCTTCCTGTCCACTACCTTTTTGGAATATCTATTGTTCTAATAAAAGTGATTTTAGCTTACATGCATTTAATCATAACCATTTGTTGCAATGTCCTACAACTTAATAACAGGTATCAAATGAATCTACACATTAATCTGGTTGCTTAAATACCAAATATGACAGGTTTATCTTGCTTCATTCAAATAATACACATACATGACATTACTTCATTATATAATTTTAAATCATCATGATGTCTGGCGCTTGATATTATTAAAATTATGTACTGTATAAAATAAGTGTCAAATCCATCTCTGTGGCATGTCCGTGTAAATGCGTGTGTTACCATATATTGCTGTGCTCGCTGCGCGTATTTGCAAGTATACCGACTCATAATGTGTGTAGTTTGTATGTTCTTTTTATGTAATATTTTTGACTTCGACAGAAGTGGAGGTGAAAGCCTGTGTGTTCCTGATTGTGGTGCCTCTCTAACTTTTAATCACCTTTCTGACACTGTCCTCTTCTTCTTGCCTCTTCTCATAATGTGAAAAGTCATCAAATATGGAGGTGGTATGTTTGTAGCTAGCTATGATTCTGAGAACTTGGAAGCTTTTTCCAGGGGGACCACCTGTTGCTGAAATTATGGGTTTATTAAACTGTGCATGTCCTGTTTAAATAACATAAGGGTGGGTGGGAGGGAGGGCCCAAGACAATTCCATCTTGCACATCTTTTTTTTCCTTGCATTATGTGCTCTTTGGGGCCTAGTTTTTAAAACTGCCATCCTGTCTGACACTGCAGTGCCACTCCTAGATGGGCCAGGTGTTTGTGCCGCCCACTTGTGTCGCTTAGCTTAGTCATCCAGCTACCTTAATGCAACCTTTTGACCTAAAAACAAAATTGTGAGATGTGAGGTGTTCAGAAAAGACTGGAAATGAGTGGAAATGAATGTTATGGAGGTTATTCATTCCGTAGGATCAAAATCATCCAGATCCAAAACCAAAACCCGAAAGGGTGGTTTTGGCAAAACTAATACAGATCCAAAACATGAGCGGAGATCCAGATGCAAAACACAAAACCCGAAAGAGTCCACCGCACATCTGTAATATATATATATATATATTAGTGATGTGCACCGGAAATTTTTCGGGTTTTGTGTTTTGGTTTTGGATTCGGTTCCGCAGCCATGTTTTGGATTCGGACGCGTTTTGGCAAAACCTCCCTGAAATTTTTTTGTCGGATTCGGGTGTGTTTTGCATTTGGGTGTTTTTTTTACAAAAAACCCTCAAAAACAGCTTAAATCATAGAATTTGGGGATCATTTTAATCCCATAGTATTATTAACCTCAATAACCATAATTTACACTAATTTTCAGTCTATTCTGAACACCTCACAATATTATTTTTAGTCCTAAAATTTGCACAGAGGTCGCTGGATGGCTAAGCTAAGCGACACAAGTGGCCGACACAAACACCTGGCCCATCTAGGAGTGGCACTGCAGTGTCAGACAGGATGGCACTTCAAAAAAATTGTCCCCAAACAGCACATGATTTAAAGAAAAAAAAAAGGCGCACCAAGGTCGCTGTGTGACTAAGCTAAGTGACACAAGTGGCCGACACAAACACCTGGCCCATCTAGGAGTGGCACTGCAGTGACAGACAGGATGGCACTTCAAAAAAATAGTCCCCAAACAGCACATGATGCAAAGAAAAAAAGAGGCGCAATGAGGTAGCTGTGTGACTAAGCTAAGCGACCCAAGTGGCCGACACAAACACCTGGCCCATCTAGGAGTGGCACTGCAGTGTCAGACAGCATGGCACTTCAAAAAAATAGTCCCCAAACAGCACATGATGCAAAGAAAAAAAGAGGCGCACCAAGGTCGCTGTGTGACTAAGCTAAGCGACACAAGTGGCCGACACAAACACCTGGCCCATCTAGGAGTGGCACTGCAGTCTCAGACAGGATGGCACTTCAAAAAAATAGTCCCCAAACAGCACATGATGCAAAGAAAAAAAGAGGTGCAATGAGGTAGCTGTGTGACTAAGCTAAGCGACACAAGTGGCCGACACAAACACCTGGCCCATCTAGGAGTGGCACTGCAGTGACAGACAGGATGGCACTTCAAAAAAATAGTCCCCAAACAGCACATGATGCAAAGAAAAAAAGAGGCGCAATGAGGTAGCTGTGTGACTAAGCTAAGCGACCCAAGTGGCCGACACAAACACCTGGCCCATCTAGGAGTGGCACTGCAGTGTCAGACAGGATGGCACTTCAAAAAAATAGCCCCCAAACAGCACATGATGCAAAGAAAAAAAGAGGCGCACCAAGGTCGCTGTGTGACTAAGCTAAGCGACACAAGCGGCCAACACAAACACCTGGCCCATCTAGGAGTGGCACTGCAGTGTCAGACAGGATGGCACTTCAAAAAAATAGTCCCCAAACAGCACATGATGCAAAGAGAAAAAGAGGCGCACCAAGGTCGCTGTGTGACTAAGCTAAGCGACACAAGTGGCCGACACAAACACCTGGCCCATCTAGGAGTGGCACTGCAGTGTCAGACAGGATGGCACTTCAAAAAAATTGTCCCCAAACAGCACATGATGCAAAGAAAAATGAGGCGCACCAAGGTCGCTGTGTGACTAAGCTAAGCGACACAAGTGGCTGACACACTTGGCCCATCTAGGAGTGGCACTGCAGTTTTCTAGCGAAAGGATGAGTGCTTCCATCCTCATGTGAATCTGAACCACTAGCCATGAACATAGGCTAGGGCCTCAGCCGTTCCTTGCCACTCCATGTCGTAAATGGCATATTGGCAAGTTTACGCTTCTCATCAGACGCTTTCAATTTTGATTTTTGGGTCATTTTACTGAACTTTTGGTTTTTGGATTTTACATGCTCTCTACTATGACATTGGGCATCGGCCTTGGCAGACGATGTTGATGGCATTTCATCGTCTCGGCCATGACTAGTGGCAGCAGCTTCAGCACGAGGTGGAAGTGGATCTTGATCTTTCCCTATTTTAACCTCCACATTTTTGTTCTCCATTTTTTAATGTGTGGAATTATATGCCAGTATCAATAGCAATGGCCTACTACTATATATACTGCGCACAACTGAAATGCACCACAGGTATGGATGGATAGTATACTTGACGACACAGAGGTAGGTAGAGCAGTGGCCTTCCGTACCGTACTGCTATATATACTGGTGGTCACTGTCAGCAAACTGCAAAACAAAAATGCACCACAGGTATAGAATCTAGATGGATAGTATACTTGACGACACAGAGGTAGGTACAGCAGTGGCCTTCCGTACCGTACTGCTATATATACTGGTGGTCACTGTCAGCAAACTGCAAAACTAAAATGCACCACAGGTAAAGAATCTAGATGGATAGTATACTTGACGACACAGAGGTAGGTAGAGCAGTGGCCTTCCGTACCGTACTGCTATATATACTGGTGGTCACTGTCAGCAAACTGCAAAACTAAAATGCACCACAGGTATAGAATCTAGATGGATAGTATACTTGACGACACAGAGGTAGGTAGAGCAGAGGCATTCCGTCCCGTACTGCTATATATACTGGTGGTCACTGTCAGCAAACTGCAAAATTAAAATGCACCACAGGTATAGAATCTAGATGGATAGTATACTCGACGACACTGAGGTAGGTAGAGCAGAGGCATTCCGTCCCGTACTGCTATATATACTGGTGGTCACTGTCAGCAAACTGCAAAACTAAAATGCACCACAGGTATAGAATCTAGATGGATAGTATACTTGACGACACAGAGGTAGGTAGAGCAGTGGCCTTCCATACCGTACTGCTATATATACTGGTGGTCACTGTCAACAAAACTCTGCACTGTACTCCTCCTATATAATACTGCTGGTCCCCAGTCCCCACAATAAAGCAGTGTGAGCACAGATATATGCAGCACACTGAGCACAGATATGGAGCGTTTTTCAGGCAGATAACGTATAATACTGGTAGTCACTGGTCAGCAAAACTCTGCACTGTACTCCTCCTATATAATACTGCTGGTCCCCAGTCCCCACAATAAAGCAGTGTGAGCACAGATGTTTTTTTAGGTAGAGAACGGATAAAACTGGTGGTCACTGATCAGCAAAACTCTGCACTGTACTCCTCCTATATAATACAGCTGCTCCCCAGTCCCCACAATTAAGCAATAAGCACAAATATTTGCATCAACATTAATAAACGGAGAGGACGCCAGCCACGTCCTCTCCCTAACATTTCCAATGCACGAGTGAAAATGTCGGCGACGCGCGGCTGCTTACATAGAATCCGAATCTCGCGAGAATCAGACAGCGGGATGATGACATTCGGGCGTGCTCGGGTCAACCGAGCCATACGGGAGAATCCGAGTATGCCTCGGACCCGTGTAAAATGGGTGAAGTTCGGGGGGGGGGGTCGGTTTCCGAGGAACCCAACCCGCTCATCACTAATATATATATATATATATAAAAAGAAACAGCAATTTTTTGAGGAAATAATTTACATAAAAATAATAACTGTGGGGGGGCGTGGCCTGGATGTGGAGAGGAGAGGACATCCTGTACCCGGGCTCCTGCTTTTATTCAGCTTTGATACCTCCCCGGCCCCTGTTTTAGACCTTGGACCCTCACTACTGGACCCTTGAGGTCTCCCTGATTGAGGCAGAGTGGGTTGCGGAACCGGCGGGTGCCCCCTGTGCCCGTGCAGGTTGCGGCCTATCTGCCTGGAAGAAGCCAGGGACTGGAGCTGAGCCTTCTCCGGACCAGAAGTGACGCGGCGGGGCCTCGATCGTGATCGGGACGGAGGTACGGACACTATATTATCTCCCCCTCTTGCGGTCCCCCCACCAGCCCTGCTCCACGCGCATTGCCGGGCTCCCCTGCCGCTGATCTCGGCCACCGCTAAGCCGCTTGACGGGGCGGGAGAACGTACCTGCGACCGCGCCGCCCGTTCCGCCCCTGGTGACTGCCGCTGACCGCATTAAGTGCCGACCCCCACCCGCGGATAACGGGAACCCCAGGGCTCCGGCTATATACACCGCTGACACCACCAATGACTCTGGAGAGCGTTCACTCCTGCAGATTCAGGAGCCAGTAATAAGATCCAGGCAGCGCCATCTTGCTTCCTGGCACATAGCCAGCACAGAGGCATATATAGGCATATATACCTGGCTTCTCCGCTTCATCATACCTGCAAGGCTCTCCATCTATATAAGGCCTCTCTCTGTTCCCTCACAGGTGCATGTTATACTGCCTTGCAGTGAGCCCATCCGGCAATACTGTTAGGGAACCTCGGGAGCTCCCCTTAACTTGCCGTATCTCCTTGGCTGCCTTCCCCGACGCAGCACCCGACAGTATGGTGCCGCGTGGGTGGTTTGTTTTTGCCCGAGTCGCACTAATGTAGCCAGTGGTGTGATGTCTGGAACCCTCTCCCACTCCTGATGCAGTGACCCCACCTCGGGCACATATATCAAGCCGACATAGGTGCACTTAACCTTCTACTTCTAATTTCTCTTGTCAACGCCCACCGCGGTGGGGGATACCCTCTGGGATAATGCTGCCTAAATGCCAAAAAGACCCGACCCTGGTCCGCCCGGTCGCTTTTTTCAAACAATCTCCGACCTCCCAGAGCCAGAAGAATCCTGTTAAGTCAGATCCCCTATCCAAGCAATTCAAGGGTAGTGATGATACATCCGTGACTCCCCGTGTGAATCAAACAAAACTCTCTCATCTGGATGATGATGCACCCCTCACACTCGGCTCTATGCGGCAACTTTTGGCATCTTTTAAAGACAATATTACGATGGAAGTTAAGACGGCGCTCCAAAGCTGTCAGCAGACGGTCGACGCTATAGGCCAACGTACGGACCACCTCGAGAATAAGTGTGAAGAAGTGGTGAAGTCTCATAATGAGGTGATCAACCAACTTGAGGAGCTACAAGCCGAGGTCGCGGACCTCAGACGGAAGACCTGTGACCTTGAGGACAGGTCACGCCGTAACAATATAAAACTTCGCGGCATCCCAGAAACGGTCTCCAACCGAGAGCTCACACAATTCGTGACTGACCTCTTCATGGCTTTTCTCCCTACCAACTCTATTGATGATTTTCTCATCGACCGCATCCACCGTCTACCGAAAGCTAGAAACGCCCCGAAAGACGCTCCGAGAGACACTTTGATGAGGATGCATTACTTCCATGTCAAGGAACAAGTCCTACGGGCTGCTATGAGCCCGGATTTGCCGACCAAGACACTGGGGGATATACAAGTTTACGGAGATCTCTCAGCGGCTTCCCTAGCTATGAGACGCTCGTTCCACCCGGTGACTACGGCACTAAAGAGAGCTGATATCCTTTACAGATGGGGATTCCCAACAAAATTACTGGTGAGACGTAATGGTGTCATGCACGCGATAATCACACCGGAGGCTGGTATGAAACTGTTGGATTCCTGGAGGAGGGAGGACTTACCTGAAAAGGCGCCTGCAACCCTTGAATTGGCCCAGGAGTGGTCGATAGCCGGCAAATGACTCTAGAGACTAATTTCCTCACCCAGGTTGTATGTTGTAGTCGGTTCTGATCTCCTTGTTTCTCTTTACGTTAATGTAAGTCTTTACTGTACCTCCCCGGGCAATACATCAGATGGTCACGGAGCATGATTCATATCTATGTATATGTGTGGTATCAGTTTAGCTTGGGATGCTTGCATTGTAATAATTCTGGTATATCCTGGTTGTCCAAAGTTCGCCCTGCATCCCTTCGGCGGGATATCTTTGCTCCCTTTACCGTTATATATGTGGGTTCAGATGTTGCCCGGGTGGAGACGTATAACCTATGTCTGCTTGATGACTTTGCATTTCTTTTTCTATATTGAATGCTCTGGACGTGGGGGAGGGATACCTCCCCACACCTCGCCCGACCCCATGTGTTGCCTAGTTAGGCAACCCTGTTTGGCATCCCTGTGGTGCCCGTTCTGTTTTCCTCTCTTACTGCTTCTTCCACCTCCCCTGTCTTTCCTTCCTTTCCAAGTTGTAGTACACAGATTCCCTCGTGAGTATCGTTACATAGAATATGTATGTAGATTGATTTTCGCATTGTTCATTGTTATGCCTAATGGTTAATGTTCTCTCCTTAAACGTGAAAGGGCTGAATTCTCCAAATAAACGGCGACTAGCATTGCGCCATTTTGTAAAATGTAAGGCGCACATAGTGGCCTTGCAGGAGACCCATTTCATGTCTCCCTCACCCCCCTCCTTAAAAGATAATAAATTCCCCACAGGTTATATGTCCAACGGCCCGAAGAAAAAGGCTGGGGTAGCTATATTATTTTCTAGTGCATGTGACTTCTCTCTATATCATCAAATTGCAGATAAAGAGGGTAGATACCTTATCCTGACAGGTAAACTGGAGGACAGGCCGGTCACTATCGCCACGCTGTATGCTCCCAACACCAAACAAATACGTTTCTTCAGGAAATTCTTTAAACTACTCCAGACGCATTTATCGGGTGCTTTGCTGTTACTGGGAGATTTTAACATGGTCCCTGACCCAGCGGTAGATAAATCCTTACCCCGGCCCTCCCCCAGTGCAAGCTCAAAGCGAGATAGCTCCTACACCTTCAGGAATATATTACATGAGTATGACCTCTACGATGTCTGGAGAGCAAAAAACCCGACCTGTAGGGACTATTCGTTCTTCTCCCCGGTACATGGCACTTTTTCTAGGATTGATTTAGCAATATCGGATAAGTGGAGTCTCCAACAGATCTCAAAGGCTTCTATCCTGCCAGTATCATGGTCCGACCACTCTGCCCTCTCTGTCCATTGGAACCCCCGCCACGTGCGGTCCTCCCCTGCCCTGTGGCGTCTAGGCGACTACCTCCTCTCCACTGCGGAGGCTCACCGGTCTATTACACAGGCCCTCTCCCTGTACATCGAAACCAATGTTCCAGCGGACACATCCAAATTTACGCATTGGTGTGCCCTTATGGCGGTAGTTAGGGGAGCGGCTATTCAAGCGGCTGCCTATATTCGCAGGACCTCCAGGGGAAAACAAGTAGAACTCGAAGCCCGCCTTAAAGATTTAGACGCCCTACTCAAGCTGAACCCCTCTAATAAGAAAATATATCAAAATCTGATTCGGGTTAGGGACAAGATGAATAAACTGGCTCTAACAGAAGTCCATAAAAACCTTTTCCGATTGCGTCAAAAATTTTATTCGCAGGGGGACAAGGCAGGTAGAATGCTTGCACGCAAATTGAGAGGGAAAAATGCTAAAGAGAGAATAAAATCTATTATCAATTTTAAATAATACCAAGATAACCGACCCAGCAGATATTGCTAATTCCTTCGCCTCTTGCTACTCCTCTCTATATAATCTGAAAGATGACGTATCTGTCCCGCAACCCACACCAGCTGATATAGCGGCCTTTTTGAAAGATATTCATCTCCCCTCCATAGCCTCAGATACTCTACAGACTTTAAATCAACCTTGCTCCCTTAGAGAAATTACTCAAGCTATAGACTCACTTCCATTGGACAAAGCTCCAGGCCCTGATGGATTTATAAATAAATTATATAAATGCTTCAAAGACACTCTTACCCCTGTCCTAGACGGAGTCTATAATTATGCTTCCTCCGTCGGGAATTTCCCAGTGGAAATGTTGGAGGATCGTGTAGTCGCCTTCCCTAAGCCAGGGAAGAATCCCGCCATGATGCCTAATTATCGCCCCATAGCTCTTTTAAATACAGACTTGAAAATGTATGCAAAATTAGTGGCCAACAGGCTCAACCCCTTGCTCCCCTCACTCATCCATTGTGATCAGGTGGGCTTTGTTCCTGGCAGGCAATCCCCCGATAACACTAGACGGGTAATAAATGTTCTGGACGCCTTTTCTTCATCCGATTCTCCTTTATTGTTGCTCTCACTAGACGTGGAGAAGGCGTTTGATCGCCTTCACTGGGGGTACCTACGGGCGGTTCTTTGTAAGTTTGGCCTGACGGGTAGGGTTCTCTCCTCCATCTTGGCTCTATATTCCCACCCCTCAGCAAGAGTGTGTGTGAATGAACTCCTCTCCTCTTCTTTTAAGATCACGAATGGTACACGACAAGGGTGACCCTTGTCCCCGCTAGTATTTGCTCTGGCGATAGAGCCTCTGGCTGAGAAAATACGATCTTCATCATTGATTGAAGGAGTGGAATATCTGGGACATTCTTATAAGATATGCCTATTCGCGGACGATGTCCTTTTAACACTCACTACTCCTACTACCTCCCTGCGAGCTTTACACACACTCTTGTCTGAATATTCAGCTGTATCCTATTATAAACTCAATGGTACCAAGACGGAGGCACTCCCTATTAACTTTCCAACCCCCCTTTTATCCGCGTTGAAAGCTTCCTATTCATACTCCTGGCAGGATAGAAGCCTCAAATATCTGGGGATCCATATCACTCAGAAATTGGACGACCTGATTTCCGCTAATTACCCCCCTCTACTGCGCAAATTCACAGCTCTGGTCTCGGACTGGATGATGCATCATGTCTCATGGTTAGGGCGAATAGCTGCACTAAAGATGGCGATCCTCCCCAGACTCCTGTATCTATTTAGAGCCATCCCTTTCCTTCTACCCAACTACCTATTGTCCAAATTGAATGCAATTTTTAACTCTTATGTTTGGAAAGGTAAGAAACCGAGATTAGCTAGGAAAACAATGACCCGACCCAAACGAGAAGGGGGCCTAGCGTACCCATATTTTCACTCCTATCAACTGGCCTGCCGACTAGCGCAGATAGGGGCATGGTACTTACATCCTCTGTACAAACCGTGGGTCCGACTTGAACAAGGGCTGGTTGCCCCGCTACCCCTGACCGATGTTTTGTTACTCCCGAAGTCGGAGGGCAAACTATTAACCAATAGATCTCTCTCTGTCCAATCTGCACGGAAGGCATGGCTGGAGGTAATGCAAAATGGAAGCGTCATATCTCTCCCCACCCCAGCTCTATCTCTGACGGGCTTAGCCTCCTTAATCCCAGACTTGAGATTTGATTCTTGGATATTGAAAGGAATCCTGTCTATACAGGATATAATGGGGAATAATACCCTTCTCTCTTTTGCCCAGATTCAGGAAAAATTCCTGCTGTCACACGGAGACTTCTATAAATATTTGCAACTCAGACATTGGCTCCATGGGGCATCAATGCCCCCCCATACCCTATCCCCCTTACCCAAACTTGTTCAGAAGCTCCTGGATACCGGGGAGGGCAGGGGAGGTATTACAAAGTGGTATAATTACATCATCGATCCCCAACCCCCACAGAAAGCCCCCTTCCAAGTGAAATGGGAGGCGGACCTTAGGTGCCCAGTCTCAGAGGAGGAATGGGAGATGGTTTTCAGGTCCTGTCATACAGTATCTAAATGTATATCACATATAGAATTATCATATAAACTTCTCCACCGATTATATTTCACTCCATCCCGTTTACATGCGATGCACCCATCCACGTCCAATGGAGGTCATTCCGAGTTGTTCGCTCGGTAAAAATCTTCGCATCGCAGCGATTTTCCGCTTAATGCGCATGCGCAATGTCCGCACTGCGACTGCGCCAAGTAAATTTGCTATGCTGTTAGGTTTTTTACTCACGGCTTTTTCATCGTTCTGGCGATCGTAATGTGATTGACAGGAAATGGGTGTTACTGGGCGTAAACAGGCCGTTTTATGGGCGTGTGGGAAAAAACGCTACCGTTTCCGGAAAAAACGCAGGAGTGGCCGGAGAAACGGGGGAGTGTCTGGGCGAACGCTGGGTGTGTTTGTGACGTCAAACCAGGAACGACAAGCACTGAAATGATCGCAGATGCCGAGTAAGTCTGAAGCTACTCAGAAACTGCTACGAGGTGTGTAATCGCAATATTGCGAATACATCGTTCGCAATTTTAAGATGCTAAGATTCACTCCCAGTAGGCGGCGGCTTAGCATGAGCAAATCTGCTAAAATTCACTTGCGTGCGAACAACTCGGAATGAGGGCCAATATGTGCTGGCGTAAATGTGGTAAGGTCGGTACCTTAATGCATATCTTCTGGGACTGCCCGGTACTTACCCCGCTCTGGACCTCTGTCTTCCGCCTCTTAGAATTAGTGCTGGGCCTTTCGACAACCCCCCACCCGCATTTGGCTCTCTTTCATATATATTATGGTGGCCTATCGCCAGGCGATCGTTACATCTTAGGCCATATTCTTATCTCAACCAAAATACTAATTGCTCGCCAATGGCGGTCTACGGGGGTTCCCCATATATCAGCAATAGAGATGGCTGTACAGTCGCACTGCGAATTTGAGACAGCGGGAGTGGCCTATACCACTAACCCATCCTGCCCACTGCTCCGCTGGTATTCGTGGTCTACCTATTGGCATAACCGCTTGCCAGGCCCCACACATCCTTACAACACTTAGGAATATATGTTATTATTTTAATACGTATCTACTGCTAATTGGATTTAGCCTCACGTTGTTTTCCTGTACAATGTTCTTCTTAATATCCTCTATGTAATTTTGTTCTTATTGTTGAACAATCTGTGTATCCCCCTCAACCCTCCCCCACCCCTTCTCTCTTTTCTGTACCCCTCTCCCTATTGCCTTGTTTACCCGCAAAATAATAAAAATTAATATTGAAAAAAAAATAATAACTGTCACCAAAAAATGAAATAAGTTCAGTTCATTATTATTTATTAATAAAAAGACAAAATGTTAATAATATATTGCAATACGCTTTCATAAGTCACAATGATAAAAATATGTATTAAAAACAATCAAGACATGAAGCTTACACTTTTGTCCTGATAGTAATTAATGGGTGTGCATCATTAGTGTACTGTTGCTATAATGACCTCCAAAGGAAAAGAAGTATTTCATGGTATGTAAGGTCCAATGCAATAGATGGTACCAACTCACAATGTACAGGGTCCTTTTAGTATGCAGAAATGCAATCACGCTTGCATAATGAGTCCCTTGGAGTGGTATGCCAAAGCCAGACGATAGATGGTTTCCACCAGATCAATTGTGGCCTTCTTATGAAGCTTAGAGATGGTTCAGATAATCAAAAGTGGGTGATACATCCGGAAAATGTTCTGGGAGAGTTGGGGTGCAGTCACCTGACTCATTTTGCTGGGTCACCTAAGCTTTTTCAAAGGGTATGTCATCAGTGGGCATGTCCAGGTTTAAATGGATATATGTGTGGGTATTTATCAGGATTTTATAGCAGAGTGTCCACTGCAATACCATCCTGATAAATACCAACACATATGTTTATTTAAACCTGGACAATTGTATACATCTTTAAGAGCCGTTTTACAGATTGAGACAAGCCCACTTATAACATCACCCGAAGACACTGTTATAAACTTGACCACATCCAAGATGGAGATTTTTAATCTCCCTGAAGAAGCCCAGGAGGTCAATATACGTTGGAGGACACTCAGCAACACATCATTGTAGGATTGCATGTGTGTGCCAGGGGTATCTGGGAAAAAACACTCCCTCACAACACCATCTATGACTCCTCTCTGGCTGGCAGAGTTGAATGACCGGCAGAGACAAGAGGATACAGCATGATCTCACGAGATCTCTGACCCCGTAAATCGTGCAGCTACCATCGGTCCCCGCTGCTACCATCCAGTGTGCAGGCTTGCAAACTGGCAAGAATCGGTCTACAGCGGGAACAGGAATTAACGAGGGACACACGCAGACCAGCAGCTGCAGCAGCCACTGAAAGGTTACATTTTGTGGACCTGGGGGCTACGGGATGACAACCTCCCAGAACACCAGCCGCCCAACTACTATACCGTACTGACTACACTTTTTACCAAGCATTCAGAACCCTTTTCTTTCAGAGACCTGATTATGGTCTTTTCTGAGACATTTGTTCTTTGCCTCTACAAACTAACGCATAGCCTGAATAAGTGTAACTTACTTGCAGCCTGCAGCACCATCCCCATCACTATTCAGGACAGCTGTGACTAATATTTAATACAATATAGCCTCATAGCTCCCAACATGACCCTTTCCAGGAGGGACAAAATGCTCTCCTTCTGGACTTTTCTCTTAATTTATGATTGCCAGCACCTGTTTAAACAGGTTAATGGATAGGGAAGGTGTTCCAGCCCAGGTGATGGCAATCATAAATTAAGAGGTAAGTCAAGGAGCAGAGCATTCTGTCCCTCCTGGAGAGGGTCATGTTGGGAGGTATGTAGCCTGCATGCATTATTTGTATACTGACTTTGTTGTTATTTAACCCATGTAAAGCATCACATACCTGTTGTTATACACATACATATGTGGAGCACTGTGACTCTGTTATAATAAAAAAATTAGTAATTTCTATTCAAATTAGCATATCCTTCATTTCAAGCACTAACCCACATTCGATTGTATAGTTGATTCACTGGTATTTTATATAACAGATTGTTGTATTTGTAATTGTTGTAAATACTGTATTTCTAAAATATCAAATTCGTTTAAATTATTTTAATCATGTAACGTTATCCCCTGGCATTGAAATGTATGTTTTACTAGTATTTCTAGTGTGTATAAAAGCATGTAAAATGGTGTTTCTTTTTCATCCACTAGGGGTCACTGGAGTACTCTTGGGATATGGACAGGGCGCTAGCAGGGATAGGCACATTTAAATATTTAAATTAGTAACCCTACTCCCCCTCCATGCTCTCAAAATGCCTCAGTGTTTTTGTGCCTCCACAGGGAAGGCACGTTTTGGAGGTCAACTGCAGACTTTCTTTACAAAACTTTTTAATTTATAACCACAGCCCTTCCCAGCATACTAAGAAGCTTGGGTCCAGGACTGTGTGTGCAATTACAGGCAGCAAAGGCTTATCGGCGCTTGGAGAGAAGCCCTGACATAGACCATCATCAGCATAAGCTGATTCCAGCCTTGGCTGAGGGAGCAGGACAGAGCTTGATGAGAAGCCCCGTCAGTGACTCCAGTCTCCAGCAGCAGGTAATGAGTGGGCAGTCAGCCCATGCTGCTGTCGCTCTGTATGCCCATATTCTATTAGGGACAATAGCACTATGTACTGTGTGGATGTACTGCTGCCCTGCACCTCCCACTTCCTCAGCCCCATCGCTATGTGAGCGGATGGTCAGCTCACACTGCCGCCGCTCTGTTTGGGGGGTATTCCACTGTGCTGCTCGCTTCCCAGCTCCCAGCCACTGTCAACTTACACAGCAACCACTGTGCACCCGTCACCACTCCATAGCTCCTGCCGTGTTCAGACACTGCCACCATGTAGGGGACAATATCCACAATCTTCATCTGAGCAGCTAGCAGGAGTTCCTGCAGCACATCACCGCGGCTCTCTGCAAAGGTGGTGGCGGGAGATATATTGGCGGCACCAGCCTGCAATTCCCCTCAACAGGGGAGGCCATGGCAGTGTTTAACATACGTGTATATATAGTTTATATGCATAGTTCATCAAACCAGGCTATTAAGCCTAGGCTATCAAATATATGTTGAAAAAAAAATGCACATTGTAGACACCATTTTAACACTACTTCCTGCTTCTTCCTGCAGGAATTTTGTGTCGGTCCTACAACAAACGGCCACTGGAGGGGGCAGAGGCCTCTGTCAAAAGATGAGGTTTTATTTTCTAAGAGACAAAGGGCATCTCTGTGTTTTCCTTATTCAGATTCTCTTAGTAAGCAGTTGACAGAAGCATGGGAAAATCCAGATAAACATTTTTCTGTGCCAAAGCAATTTCTGTCTGACTACCCTTTCCCACAGTCTATGACAACTAAATGGGAAAATTCACCACCAATGGATTCTTCAGTGTAAAAACTTTCAAGGAAGTTAACCATTCCAGTCCCAGCTGCAACGACGCTTAAAGACCCGTCAGAGCGTAAGCTAGAAGTTATGCTAAAGTAAATGTATACAGCAGCAGGGGTGTTGCTTAGACCTGCATAAGTTGGAGATTTGGTTAACAAGTCTGTAGTTGAATGGGCGAAACAGCTCAGGTTAGGCCTACAACAGGATCCTTCCTCAGACCAGCTTATACATATTACCAATCACATTTGTGAATCGGCTGAGTATTTGGGGACGACATCTATGGATGTCGCACAAGTTAGTTCTCGATTTTCAACTTCTAAAATTGCGGCCTGCCGGGAGCTTTGGTTGCGGTCTTGGCAGGCCAAGGCTGAATCGAAACAAGGAATAGAGGCGTTGCCTTATACTGGCAATATGTTATTTGGCCCTGAATTGGACAAATGGATTTCTCAGGCTACAGGGGGAAAATCTGTGTTCCTACCACTGCCCACACTAGTTCCTAAAAGGAAGTAAGCTGGACCAGCTTTCAAATCTTTCAGATCTCAGTCCTTTCGAGGCCATGCTTGAGGAACAACCGTACAGAGTAGACGTGGTAGAGGACGTGGTATATGAAAAACCACTAACTGTTGTCACGACACAAAGCCAGTTGACAAACCAGTGGCATGACGGGCTTCCAGCCCATCTCGTATCTTCAGTTGTGGGAGCACGCCTTCAAACATTTCACTTGTTGTGGTTTCAGGCATTAACAGATGGGTGGATCTGCAATTTAGTGTGCAAGGGTTACAAAATAGAGTTCGATTGTCTACCACCAATGCGTTTTTTTTGAAGACAGGCCTTCCTGTGTCAGGAGACAAGAAGGCGGTTCTGCAGACCGCTATTCAGTTTCTCATAGATTCAGCAGTTTTGATTCAGGTTCCAGTTCACCAACAGGGTCAAGGTTATCATTCCAATCTTTTTGTAGTACCAAAGCCAGACTGCTCAGTCAGACCGGTATTGAACCTAAAGGGGATCAATCAGTACGTCACTTACTACAGATTCAAGATGGAATCGCTGCGATCAGTGATTGCAGGGTTAGAACCAAAGGAAGTCATGATTTCGCTGGATTTCAAGGATGCGTACTTACACATCTCAATTTTCCCTCCACATCAGGCATACTTAAGGTTTGCAGTACAGCAAAACCATTATCAATTTCAGGCACTACCGTCTGGTCTCTCATCAGCACCTCGGGTATTCACAAAAGTGATGTCTGTTATGATTGCTCATCTCAGATCTCTGGGAGTGCTAATAGTTCTGTACTTAGATGACCTACTCATCAAGAAGTCGTCTCAACAAATACTCCTTCAAAATGCCTTACTAACTAACGTACAATGTCCTAGTTCAGCATGGTTGGATTGTCAACTTCAAAAAATCAAGCCTTGTCCCGTCTCAACAAATTCAATTCCTAGGAATGATTCTGGATACGGTAGATTAACGAATTTTCCTCCCAGAGGTGAAAGCACAAAGTATTCATCATCTGGTACAGTTAGTGCTCAAACCACGGACAGTCTAGATGCACTTGTGCATTCGACTGTTAGGAAAGATGGTGGCGTCTTTCGAAGCATTCCAGTTCGGAAGATTTCACTCACGTCCTTTTCAGCTAGATCACTGTGGTCAGGATCTCATCTACAGATTCATTAAATGCTGCGTTTGTCTCCAAGGGCCAGAGTTTCGCTGTTCTGGTGGCTCCAACTAAAAAAAATAAAAATATAAAAATAAAAAAATCTCACTGCGGGAAAAAGGTTCGGAGTCTGGAATTGGATAATTCTGACAACAGATGCAAGTCTCAGAGGTTGGGAAGCAGTGGTCCTGCATTGTCAGTTTCAGGGTCTATGGTCAGACCGAGAAATACTACTGTCAATAAATGTCCTGGAACTCAGAGCAATTTTCAACGCTCTATGACCAGCAATTTACATGCTCCAGTCTCAGACTGTTCAGGTTCAGTCAAAAAACGTGATGGCAGTCGCATACATCAACAAAGAAGGAGGGACTCGAAGTCGCATGGCCATGCGAGAAGTTGCTGGAATCCTGAATTGGGCCGGGCATCACCAAGTGATATTATCAGCAGTGTTAATTCCAGGAGTGGATAACTGGGAAGCAGAATATCTCAGTCATCAGGATTTTCATCCGGGAGAATGGGCTTTACATCCAGAAGTGTTCCAGATGTTAGTCCAGTGGTTGGGTTACCCACAGGTGGATTTAATGGCATCTCGCCAAAATCATCAGACACCAAAGTATGTACCCAGAACAAGAGATCCAAGGGCAGTGGCCATGGATGCTCTCACGATAGTGTGGCCATACAGCCTCATGTATCTATTTCCACTGCTTCCTCGGTTGCTAAAGCGGATCAAAAGAGAGTCCACAACCGTCATACTAGTGGCTCCTCATTGGCCTCAGAGAGCTTGGTTCTCGGATCTCCGTGGTCTACTCGCAGATGATCCGTAGCCACTTCTGCTACGTCCAGACCTTCTGAAACAGGGTCTGTTTCTTTACCGCAATAAATAGTGGAAAACTGCTCTAATCAAGCTGGTAACAATCCCCAGGTGCTGTGGGAGGGGGTTACTCTAGACAAGAAATACAAAAGGGATTTTTCCCACGCACTCTGCTGGCTGTTAGTAAGAAGAACTGTATACACTATGTAATAATAGAAAATTTAGAGCTCTTCGTTACATATGTTTTGCAAAAGATATGATAAGCCTCCAGGCCACTTCACGGCTGCTCTATTGCTGGAGGTCCCTAACTAAGCATAAGTCCAGGGCTTGGACCCCACAAAGTCGGCTCAGGCCCGACCACCCTAGGGCAGCACACCATTGAAATACTAAAGTGTTAATATGTGTTAAGAAAGAAGCAGAAGCTATGGGTTAGAAAGTGCTACAAAAATAAGGGTGTTAATAAAATACTCAAAAGAGTAATATTAGTGAAAAAATAAGAGTGTTACATAAGTGCTAAATAAATAATATGGCGTGCTACCCCAAGGTGGCCCTGCCCCACCAGACCTGGGGGGTACCACTCCCCAAACCCATGCACAGCATAATAATAATACTAATACTAATAATAATAATAATAATAATAATAATAATAACATCCACTATGGGTCATACAATTGCTTAATGTATGGCCACATGATAATGGCACATACAAAACATATCCAGATTGAGAGCTAGTTTACCTGGAGGCACCCCTGTATCCTCCAAATGGCACCACAGGACCCAGCATGCCCTCCTAATGCTGGCTCCATCTGTGCCTCACTGAACTGCAATAAATAGTGGAAAACTGCTCTAATCAAGCTGGTAACAACCCCCAGGTGCTGCGGGAGGGGGTTACTCTAGACAAGAAATACAAAAGGGATTTTTCCCACGCACTCTGCTGGCTGTTAGTAGGAAAAACTGTATACACTATGTAATAATAGAAAATTTAGAGCTCTTCGTTACATATGTTTTGCAAAAGATATGATAAGCCTCCAGGCCACTTCACGCCTGCTCTATTGCTGGAGGTCCCTAACTAAGCATAAGTCCAGGGCTTGGACCCCACAAAGTCGGCTCAGGCCCGACCACCCTAGGGCAGCACACAATTGAAATACTAAAGTGTTAATATGTGTTAAGAAAGAAGCAGAAGCTATGGGTTGGAAAGTGCTACAAAAATAAGGGTGTTAATAAAATACTCAAAAGAGTAATATTAGTGAAAAAATAAGAGTGTTACATAAGTGCTAAATAAATAATATGGCGTGCTACCCCTGTTTCTTTACCCCAATTTAGTGCGGCTGCGTTTGACAGGGTGGCTGTTGAAACTGCTCTCTTAAGACGAGAGGGAATTCCAGAGTCAGTTATACCAACCATGTTACGTGCTAGGAAGCCAGTTACAACAGCTCATTATCCCAGGATTTGGCAAACTTATATTGGTTGTTGTGAAGCTCGGAAGTTTACGACATCTTTCAAGTTATCCCGTCTTTTACTATTTTTACAGACAGGGTTAGATGGAGGACTACGTTTAGCGACACTGAAAATGCAGGTTTCTGCTTTGTCAATTTTCTTTCAGCGCCGTTTGGCTCTTTTGCCAACAGTGCAAACTTTCCTGCAAGGTGTCCTTAGAATTCAGCCTCCGTTTATACCACCTACAGCTCCATGGGACTTGAAGCTAATTTTAGACTTTTTGCAGTCCTCAATTTTTGAACCCTTACAACAAGTGGATGTTAAGTTTCTAACTTGGAAATTAGTTTTTCTCTTAGCCTTAGCTTCGGCAAGACGTGTTTCTGAATCAGGTGTGTTGTCATGCAAACCACCGTAGCGGGTGTTTCATGATAACAGAGCCGAACTTCGGATGAAATCCTGCTTTTCTACCATAGGTAGTATCCTTTTTTCATATAAATCAACCAATCGTAGTTCCTGTTTTTCAGAAGGTTCAGGAACTCCAACTGCTTTGGATGTGGTTTGTGCGCTTCGCATTTATGTAGCCTGAACATCAACAGTACATAAAACAGATACTTTGTTTGTTCTGTATGATGCAGTCAAGGTAGGTTGGCCAGTTCACAAACAGACCTTGGCTAGATGGATTAAGCTGACCATTCGTCAGGCTTATTTTCATGCTTGTCTACAACCACCTGCATCTTTTCAGCACATTCAACGCGTTCCGTAGGAATGTCATAGGCAGCTGGTTGTGGGGCTTCCACGACGCAACTTTGCCGTGCAGCTACATGGTCATCAGTGCACACTTGCGCTTTTATAAATTTGATACTTTTGCGGCATCAGCATCTAGCTTTGGTCGTCTAGTGTTACAGGTGCCAACCAGCTCTCCCGCCCAAGGGGGAAACTTTGGTATGTCCCCAAGAGTACGCCAGTGACCCCTAGTGGATGAAAAAGGAAATAGGATTACCAGATAAATCCTTTTCCTTGAATCCATAGGGGGCACTGGATGCCCGTCCAGAGCAGTTTCACCTGTCTTGCGGTAAGTTCAGTATATCTTATGGAACACATTATCATCTACTTGCTTGAAGGTCAGGGTAATTGTTCTCTGTTGTCGTTTCAACTTTCTAGTTGTTCGTTATCTTATAATGTTATATGTAATTCTCATTTGTTTATCCTCTCTTTTGCTCCTGTTCAACTCAGCAAAAAATACTGAGGCATCTTGGGAGCATGGAGGGGGAGGAGGGTTACTAATTTAAATATTTAAATGTGCCTATCCCTGCTAACGCCCAGTCCATATCCCAAGAGTACTCCAGTGCCCCATATGGATTCAAAGAAAAGGATTTATGTGGTAATCCTATTTCCTTTTTAATCCACTAGGGGTCACTGGAGTACTCTTGGGGACATACCAAAGTTTCCCCCTTGGGCAGGAGACCTGGTTGGCACCTGTAACACTAGACGGCCAAAGCTAGATGCTGATGCCGCAAAAACCTATTTTTTAATCCACCTGACTGCAATCATAAATTAAGAGGGAAATTCAGGAGTTGAGCATTGTGTACCTAGTGAGATTGGACATGTAGGAATGTATGAGTCAATGGGCAGTAAATAACTTTAGAGCTCTAGGTATGAAGCCTTGGAGAGATATAAATTGGAGATAAAGTAACAACTAACCAGCTCCTGTAATTTTTCAAATACAACCTGTAACATGGCAGTTAGGAGCTGATTGGCTGGTACTTTATTTCTATCCACTTTATCTCTCTCCAAAGCTTTGTACAAAGGGACTCATTCAGAGTTGTACACAGCCGCTGCGTTTGCATGCAGCGGCCGCATGCAGCGGCCGCATCCATAGAGTCAGCGCACACGCGCCAGCTATAAAGCATGTATAGGTGATTGCCAAGCAACGGGCACCCAGGGGTGGCAATGTAGCATTGGTGGGTGGAGATTGGGAAATGCAGACATGTCATGGCAATTTTCATGGCTGGCCTATGACATTGCTGCATTTCTTGCATATGGAAACATGGCGGTGGTGCCCCTGCCTGTGCGCAGAGGTTACTTCTATTTGATGCATTAGCAATTAAATTGTGAACGCATCCTAAGGTAGTGCCACACATGCTGCCCTGTGCTGGGTGGCCCCTCATGTGAGTATATGGACACAGATTTTGCTGCAACAACGTCCATCTGCGTTCATCTCTGAATAACCCCCATAGATTCCATTAGTGGGATCCGATTACACTAGTATACATAACACTAGGGAAAATTCTACTGTTATCACATACTAAGGGGTCTATTTACTAAGCCTTAGATCATAGGTCTGCAAACTCGGTCCTCAGGACCCCACACAGTGCATGTTTTGCAGGTAAACCAGCAGGTGCACAGGTGTATTAATTACTCACAGACACATTTTAAAAGGTCCGCAGGTGGAGTTAATTATTTCACTTGCGATTCTGTGAGGAGAAAGGCAAAACATGCACTGTGTGGGATAATGAGGACCGAGTTTGCAAACCTATGCCTAGATGGAGAAAAAGTGCATGGAGATAAAGTAAAGTAAAGGCAATCAGCTCTTAATTGCCATCTCACAGGCTGGGTTTGAGAAATGACAGTTAGGAGCCGATTGGCTGGTATTTTATCTCCGTCCACTTTATCTACATCCAAGGCTTAGTAAAGAGACCCCTTAAACTTCAAAATCTGCTTTTTGACTTTTTGAATTTGAAGTTGCCAAATGTCATCAAAGAGAAATGAAAGACGCCTTATGTAATGTTTGTGTCCTTATTTGTACTACTTGCCATGTAGCAGAGAATACAATTAAAAAAAATTAATTTTGAAAGCTGAACTGTAGGTAAAATTTCTAAACAGAAGATAATGTAAATTTAGGCAATATTCAATATAAATACAGTATAGCTCAAATGATGGTTACTAAATATGACTTAAATGATGATTACTATGGTACTATTTACTAGAGATGTGCACCGGACATTTTTCGGGTTTTGTGTTTTGGTTTTGGATTCAGTTCCGCGGCCGTGTTTTGGATTCGGACGCGTTTGGCAAAACCTCCCTGAAATTTTTTTGTCGGATTCAGGTGTGTTTTGGATTCGGGTGTTTTTAAAAAAAAAACCCATCAAAAACAGCTTAAATCATAGAATTTGGGGGTCATTTTGAACCCATAGTATTATTAACCTCAATAACCCTAATTTCCACTCATTTCCAGTCTATTCTGAACACCTCACACCTCACAATATTATTTTTAGTCCTAAAATTTGCACCGAGGTCGCAGGGTGACTAAGCTAAGCGACCCAAGTGGCCGGCACAAACACCTGGCCCATCTAAGAGTGGCATTGCAGTGTCAGACAGGATGGCACTTAAAAAAAATTGGCCCCAAACATCACTTGATGCAAAGATAAATTAAAGAAAAAAGAGGTGCAAGATGGAATTGTCCTTGGGCCCTCCCACCCACCCTTTTGTTGTATAAACAGGACATGCACACTTTAACAAACCCATCATTTCAGTGACAGGGTCTGCCACACGACTGTGGCTGAAATGACTGGTTGGTTTGGGCCCCCACCAAAAAAGAAGCAATCAATCTCTCCTTGCACAAACTGGCTCTACAGAGGCAAGATGTCCACCTCTTCCTCATCATCTGATTCCTCACCCCTTTCACTGTGTACATCCCCCTCCTCACAGAGTATTAATTCGTCCCCACTGGAATCCACCATCACAGGTCCCTGTGTACTTTCTGGAGGCAATTGCTGGTGAATGTCTCCACGGAGGAATTGATTATAATTCATTTTGATTAACATCATCTTCTCCACATTTTCTGGAAGTAACCTCGTATGCCAATTGCTGACAAGGTGACCGGCTGCACTAAACACTCTTTCGGAGTACACACTGGAGGGGGGGCAACTTAAGTAAAATAAAGCCAGCTTGTGCAAGGGCCTCCAAATTGCCTCTTTTTCCTGCCAGTATACGTATGGACTGTCTGACGTGCCTACTTGGATGCGGTCACTCATATAATCCTCCACCATTCTTTCAATGGTGACAGAATCATATGCAGTGACAGTAGACAACATGTCAGTAATCGTTGGCAGGTCCTTCAGTCCGGACCAGATGTCAGCACTTGCTCCAGACTGCCCTGCATCACCGCCAGCGGGTGGGCTCGGAATTCTTAGCCTTTTCCTTGCAGCCCCAGTTGCGGGAGAATGTGAAGGAGGAGCTGTTGACAGGTCACGCTCTGCTTGACTTGACAAGTGTCTCACCAGCAGGTCTTTGAACATCTGCAGACTTGTGTCTGCCGGAAAGAGAGATACAACGTAGGCTTTAAACCTAGGGTCGAGCACGGTGGCCAAAATGTAGTGCTCTGATTTAAACAGAATGACCACCCGTGAATCCTGGTTAAGCGAATGAAGGGCTCCATCCACAAGTCCCACATGCCTAGCGGAATCGCTCCGTTTTAGCTCCTCCTTCAATCTCTCCAGCTTCTTCTGCAAAAGCCTGATGAGGGGAATGACCTGACTCATGCTGGTAGTTTCTGAACTGACTTCACGTGTGGAAAGTTCAAAGGGTTGCAGAACCTTGCACAACGTTGAATCATTCTCCACTGCGCTTGAGTCAGGTGCATTCCCCCTCCTTTGCCTATATTGTAGGTAGATGTATAGGCTTGAATTGCCTTTTGCTGCTCCTCCATCCTCTAAAGCATATAGACGGTTGAATTCCACCTCGTTACCACCTCTTGGTTCAGCTGATGGCGAGGGAAGGTTCAGGAGTGTTTGCTGGTGCTCCAATCTTCGGCACGCGGTGGCTGAATGCAGAAAGTGGCCCGCAATTCTTTGGCCCACTGACAGCATCTCTTGCACGCCCCTGTCGTTTTTAAAAAAATTCTGCACCACCAAATTCAATGTATGTGCAAAACATGGGACGTGCTGGAATTTGCCCACATGTAATGCACGCACAATATTGGTGGCGTTGTCCGATGTCACAAATCCCCAGGAGAGTTCAATTGGGGTAAGCCATTCTGCGATGATGTTCCTCAGTTTCCGTAAGAGGTTGTCAGCTGTGTGCCTCTTATGAAAAGCGGTTATACATAGTGTAGCCTGCCTAGGAACGATTTGGCGCTTGCAAGATGCTGCTACTTGTGCCGCCGCTGCTGTTCTTGCTGCGGGAAGCAATACATCTATCCAGTGGGCTGTCACAGTCATATAGTCCTGAGTCTGCCCTGCCCCACTTGTCCACATGTCTGTGGTTAAGTGGACATTGGGTACAACTGCATTTTTTAGGACACTGGTGACTCTTTTTCTGACGTCTGTGTACATTCTCGGTATCGCCTGCCTAGAGAAATGGAACCTAGATGGTATTTGGTACCGGGGACACAGTACCTCAAGCAATTCTCTAATTCCCTGTGAATTAACGGTGGATACCGGACACACGTTTAACACCAACGCAGCTGCAAGACCTGAGTTATCCGCTTTGCAGCAGGATGACTGCTGTGATATTTCATCTTCCTCGCAAAGGACTGTTGGACAGTCAATTGCTTACTGAAAGTAGTACAAGTGGTCTTCCGACTTCCCCTCTGGGATTCCGATCGACTCCCAGCAGCAACAACAACAGCAGCACCAGCAGCAGTAGGCGTTACACTCAAGGATGCATCGGAGGAATCCCAGGCAGGAGAGGACTCGTCAGACTTGCCAGTGACATGGCCTGCAGGACTATTGGTTTTCCTGTCTAATGAGGAAATTGACACTGAGGAAGTTGGTGGTGTGGTTTGCAGGAGCTTGGTTACAAGAGGAAGGGATTTAGTTGTCAGTGGACTGCTTCCGCTATCACCCAAAGTTTTTGAACTTGTCAATGACTTCTGATGAATGCGCTCCAGGTGACATATAAGGGAGGATGTTCCTAGGTGGTTAACGTCCTTACCCCTACTTATTACAGCCTGACAAAGGCAACACACGGCTTGACACCTGTTGTCCGCATTCCTGTTTAAATAATTCCACACCGAAGAGGTGATTTTTTTTGTAATTTGACTAGGCATGTCAATGGCCATATTCGTCCCACGGACAACAGGTGTCTCCCCGGGTGCCTGACTTAAATAAACCACCTCACTATCAGAATCCTCCTTGTCAATTTCCTCCTCAGCGCCAGCAACACCCATATCCTCATCCTGGTGTACTTTAACAGTGACATCTTCAATTTGACTATCAGGAACTGTACTGCGGGTGCTAATTCCAGCACTTGCAGGGGATGTGCAAATGGTGGAAGACACCACCTCTTCCCGTCCAGTGTTGGGAAGGTCAGGCATCGCAACCGACACAATTGGACTCTCCTTGGGGATTTGTGATTTAGAAGAACACACAGTTCTTTGCTGTGCTTTTGCCAGCTTAAGTCTTTTAATTTTTCTAGCGGGAGGATGAGTGCTTCCATCCTCATGTGAAGCTGAACCACTAGCAATGAACATAGGCCAGGGCCTCAGCCGTTCCTTGCCACACCGTGTCGTAAATGGCATATTGGCAAGTTTATGCTTCTCTTCAGATGCTTTTCATTTAGATTTTTGGGTCATTTTACTGAACTTTTGTTTTTTGGATTTTACCTGCTCTCTACTATAACATTGGGCATTGGCCTTGGCAGACGACGTTGATGGCATATCATCATCTCGGCCATGACTAGTGGCAGCAGCTTCAGCACAAGGTGGAAGTGGATCTTGATCTTTCCCTATTTTACCCTCCACATTTTTGTTCTCCATATTTGAATGTGTGGAATTATATGCCAGTAATATATCAATAGCAATGGCCTACTGTACTGTACTATATATGTATACTGTTGGTCACCAAAATGCTGCACTGTAGTACTATATATACTACTCACAAAAATGCTGCACAGATATGTAATGGATATGTGCAGTGACACAGAACTGCAAGATACAGCAATGGCCTACTGTACACAACTATATACTGTTGGGTCACCAAAATTCTGCACTGTAATGCTATATATACTGCTCACAAAAATGCCGCACAGATATGGAATGGACACGTGCAGTGACACAGAGCTGCAAGATACAGCAATGGCCTACTGTACACAACTATATACTGTTGGGTCACCAAAATGCTGCACTGTAATACTATATATACACTGCTCACAAAAATGCTGCACAGATATGTAATGGATATGTGCAGTGACACAGAACTGCAAGATACAGCAATGGCCTACTGTACACAACTATATACTGTTGGGTCACCAAAATTCTGTACTGTAATGCTATATATACAGCTCACAAAAATGCCGCACAGATATGGAATGGACACGTGCAGTGACACAGAGCTGCAAGATACAGCAATGGCCTACTGTACACAACTATATACTGTTGGGTCACCAAAATGCTGCACTGTAATACTATATATACTGCTCACAAAAATGCTGTACAGATATGGAATAGATACGTGGAGTGACACAGAGCTGCAAGATACAGTAATGGCCTACTGTACTGTACTACTATAATTATTATATACTGGTGGTCCCCAGTCCCCACAGTGCAGCACACTGATCAGATATTTAAAGCACACTGAGCACAGATATGGAGCGTTTTCAGGCAGAGAACGTAGATATTTTCAGCACACTGAGCACAGATTATTTGCAGCACACTGAGCACAGATATTTGCAGCACACTGAGCACAGATTACGGAGCTTTTCAGGGAGAGAACGCAGCCACGTCCTCTCCGTTCAATCTCCAAAGCACGAGTGAAAATGGCGCCGACGTGCGGCTCCTTATATAGAATACGAATCTCCCGAGAATCCGACAGCGGGATGATGACGTCTGGGCGCGTTCTGGTTAACCGAGCAAGGCGGGAAGATCCGAGGCTGCCTCGGACCCGTGTAAAATAGGTGAAGTTCGGGGGGGTTCGGATCCCGAGGAACCGAACCCGCTCATCTATACTATTTACCTATGCAACAATGAGTAATAAGCAATAATAAGTAAAACATTTCAGCATGTACTGTACATTTGCATGTTTAATAAAGTTTCAGCATTTTATTGTATCAGTGACAACACTCTCTGTTGCTAGTGAATTTCAGTCTTTAATGCTGGCACTGTACAGAAACTTTTCGTCTGCACTCTTACTAAAAGTGTATTACAAATAAAAGGGCAGAAGAATGGGCATTACTTAGAAACTTCTTTGATTTGATTTGCATAGTTTGAACAGATTATAAATATTAAAAATACAATATGCTAGTGCTGAACTACAGTAATAACAATTTTATTACATAGATTCCATACTGTAGATACAGTATATACAATTCATGAATGTAGAGGTTGTTTACACTCTTTGGAATTTTTCACATTTTTTACAATGCGTTCTCTCCAGTCTTAGGGGCAGATGTATCAAATTTTAGGGAGAGTGGAGTGAGATAAAGTACTAACCAATCAGCTTTTAACTGTCATTTTACCGTGTTGAAAAAATGGCAGACGCTGATTGGTTGGAACTTTATCTCTCTACTTTGTTTCTCTACAAACTTTCATACATCTCCCCCTAAATTCACAAACTGAAAACATTCTCAGTTGTATATTGCAGCTCAGCATAATTTCATGGCAGATTTGCCAGTGTAATAAACATGATCTTTGTTGATGTGGAATTAAATCAACCACTGTTTTAGCTGAAATTGTATGGCTGTGATGAGATTTCTTAATTTACCACACTGTAATGCACTCTGGTTTCTTACTTGCCAGAGGGACAATCACATCACACAATGTAATTTATCAAAAATAATAGGTCAAGAATGGAGTAGCAAATATGAGCTGTCCGCATAAAAATCTGAACCTGTAATGTTTATACTACAACAAACAACTTCAAGGCACAAACTGTTCCACCGAAATGTAGCAATTACACTTTCTGGACAGTTGCCAGGACATTTGCAATGTACTCTACTGTATGTAACAATTGGGACTGCTGAATTGGATGTTATGTTTAGCTCTTCCCAGCACTGTGATGCCACCAAGTGATTGTCATTCCACTGATGTCTACAGTGCCTCTTTGTGAGTGATATTTTCTGAGACAGCAGACCCCAAAGACCTGAACTGATATAAAGTATTGGCCTAGTTCTGCCCTCTGTCACTGGGAATATATAAACTCTACTAGTTACCAGTCACCTGAGGGGATTATTTGGAAGCAATTAGTAGGTCTGATTTAAAATGGCACTAATTATATATCCCAAAGCAGAACTAAATATATCTCTCCATTCATCATCTAGATAAATGAGCTATGGGTCGGGGTGATGTCAGGGGGATCTTCTATATTCAAAATTGTCAGCCCTTCCCTAAAAAGAGACTCATTAATCATGTAACCTCATTTATTTAAGTATAACACAGTATAAGAGGTCTCTGGGGGGCAGGATGCCAAACTGCGCTGTGAAAACACTACATACAATATAATTTGTTATTTGGTTAACTACGTTGTTAAGGTACCATCTATTAACTAACACTAAGTTGCAATGTTTCCTTATTGCACATTTAATTCATCATGGTCCAGACCTAATAGGTGTAGGACCAGAATAACCACATCATGGCAAAATAGCGGTTTTCGCTCATTATGAAAATGTTCTGTAATTGGACAACAGATTACAGATCTAATGGGAGTGAGTCATGGGTAGTTTCTATAAACTATTAACTCAGCATATGAACTGTTTCAAACTGCAAATGACTCTTTTTATATAAAAATCAAAAGGAAAGTGTAGTAGAAAAAATAAATGGTAAGTTTATGTTACATACAGTGGGCAGGAAATCATGAAAATAATGCCCATAAAGTCCATCTTTGTTTAGTAAGATACAGTACCTGGTTTGATCTCCCCCTGGCTTAATAGAACTTTTCTTCTGCTTTTGGCCAACAATGTTGCCTTGAGCTTAATAATTGTATTTTCTAAGCTTTGTTCTCATAGCACTTCAAAGTGAATGTTGGATTCAATGGTGCAGCTCTGTTCCCACACAGCATATATGAGGAAGTACTTTTTTGATCTTCCAAAAAGAATAAAGATTACCAGAATATGCTTTTGTGATCACACTCATAGGCGTGCGCAGGGGGGGTGCCTGGTGCGCACAGGCACCCCCTAATGTCTGTCACCCCCTCACACACACCTGCTGCAGTATTGGCGATCGCCGAGTGTGCTCATTTCTGTCCTCCTGCCCATTGCGCCCGCCACCCCCTCCGCTTAGTCTGGCTGTCATTCATTGTATGGTGTAGCATCACTGACGT
The DNA here is from genome assembly GCF_028390025.1 of Pseudophryne corroboree. Classification (NCBI taxonomy): domain Eukaryota; kingdom Metazoa; phylum Chordata; class Amphibia; order Anura; family Myobatrachidae; genus Pseudophryne; species Pseudophryne corroboree. The sequence goes on along the minus strand of NC_086444.1, from coordinate 339,827,606 downwards.
AATCCTACTCCCAGTTCCTCTAACCTGTGGGATGTGTCGTGATGATGTCATGCCGCGTGCATGGCCGCTCATGCTCCCACCCACACTCTCTCTCTCCTCATCATGTGCCAACGCCACAGAATACAGCGTTCCTCTTGGAGGAGGACAAGTTCAAATTCAATATCAATATATATTTTGAGATATTAGGCTATAATGTATGGTAATAAAATATACAAATTTAACATATATTAAACAGATTTTATATCTATCTATCTATATATCTATCTATATATCTATCTATCTATATATATATATCTATATATATATACGTATCTGTGCATCAATCCTCTATATTATTCAGTTTGCATTGAGTGCCAATATGTGGTGGTAGACACGCCTGATAGGTGGTGCTAGACACGCCCATTAGGTGGTGTTAGACATGCCCAATAAGTGGTGCTAAACACGCCCTTCTAATCGTGCACCCCCTAATAAAATGTCCTGCGCACGCCTATGATCACACTGCTGCAACAGAATCCTTTATATTACTAGACCTTTTCTCTGTGTCCTGTACTCTGTAATTTAACTTGTTACATGATTGCACTAGTCACAATTACTGCAGTTGGTTAATCTGCCCTTTTGGTGTTTTTTTTTTCCTTTTGGTTTCTTCATGCTATGTTATAAAAATGCATAAGCAAATGCAAGTGATTACTGCTCTTACCCCTTCCCCTTCTATTATTTATTCTCAGTTATTTATAAAGCACACACATATTCCACAGCACTTTACAAAGAATATTTATCCATTCACATCAGTCCCTGCCCCAGTGGAGCTTACAATCTATGGGGGTCATTCCGAGTTGTTTGCTCGCTAGCAGTTTTTAGCAGCCATGCAAATGCTATGCCGCCTCCCACTGGGAGTGTATTTTAGCTTTGCAGAAGTGCGAACGAAGGGATCGCAGAGCGGCGACAACTTTTTTTTGTGCAGTTTTAGAGTAGCTCAAAACCTACTCCTCGTTTGCGATCACTTCAGAATGTTCAGTTCCTGTTTTGATGTCACAAACACGCCCTGCATTCGCCCAGCCACGCCTGCATTTTTCCTGGCACGCCTGCGCTTTTTAGAACACTCCCTGAAAACGGTCAGTTTACACCCAGAAATGCCCACTTCATGTCAATCACTCTGCAGCCAGCAGTGCGACTGAAAAGCTTCGCTAGACCCTGTGTGAAACTACATTGTTCGTTGTAATATTACGACGCGCGTGCGCATTGCACCGCATACGCATGCGCAGAAGTGCCATTTTTCCCCTCATTGCTGCATAGCGAAAGAATGCAGCTAGCGATCAACTCGGAATGACCACCTATATTCCCTACGGTATATACATGCACACACAGTCAGTCAAGGGATAATTTTGTCAGGAGCCAATTAACCTACCAGTATATTTTTGGATTGTGGGAGGAAACTGGAGTACCCAGAGGAAACCCACGCAAGTACGGAGAGAATATACAAACTCCACACAGGGCCACAGTGGGAATCGAACCCATGACCTCAGTGCGGTGACGCAGTAATGCTAACCATTACACCCTCCGTGCTGCCCTAATTAACCATTTGCTCCCAAAAGCCCTATAGATTGTAAGCTTGTGAGCGCTATGTCTGTCTGTTATTACCCAGTTTTGGTCTATTAAGCCATAAATACTGAATGGCATAACTGATACCAGATAGAACTATTTTACAGTGTAATGGATGTTGCACCCAACATTGCCTGTTTTTCTTTTCTCTCTTCCCTACTACTCTGTCCCTCTTTTCCCTAGTTCCCCCCCACCCCTCTTTCCCCTGTTCTGACTCTCTACTCTTTTCCCCCATTATCTGTCTCACCTTTTTCCTACATTCTCACTGTCTGGGCAGGATGTAATGGAGTCCGAGATCGTCCTACATGCAGGATGTCTACCGAACTGGGACATTTTTTAAAGGGGCAGTCATTTACAAGGCATAACCATCTATGCCTTGTAAATGATTGCCCCTTTAAAAATTCTCAGAGTTCGGCCGGCATCCCGCACTTCATGCAAACTCGAACTCCATTACATCCCACCCTCTCTGTTTCTTTTTTACTCACTTTCACTCTTTCTCTTTTTCTCTCTACCCCTTTCCTCTGTTCTTTATCCACCTTTCTCTCTCACATTCTCAAGTGCAGAGATCAGATGGAGGAGGAGTAATTTATAATCAGTTTCTGTCTCCCATGTTCTGTTGGGGTGGTATTCAGTATTCTGTATACAGGCGCCGGTATCCTGACACCCGGCATACCAACAACTATTCTCCCTCTTGGGGGTCCATGACCCCCCTGGAGGGAGAATAAATACCGTGGCACATGTAGTGCACCACCGAGCCCACAAGGGGCTCATTTGCACTCGCCTAGCTGCTGGCATGCTGGCGGTCGGGATCCCAACGCCTGTATGCTGGGCGCCGAGATCCTGACCGCCGGTATAACATACTACACCCATTCTGCTGTGCCACAGAGAGGGTTGATCTTATGGTAAATGGGTGTGGGTAATACTCCACACTGTACAGTCTATCTATCTATCTATCTATCTATCTATCTATCTATCTATCTATCTATCTATCTATCTATCTCAGTGACTTGCGGTGAGGTGAGGCAGAGCCTTTCCTGTCATGATCCTGTATAAGCAAGAGTTTTGATTAAATAAAGTATATGAAAAATACAAAGAATTTATTATAAGTATAAATATCTTCTTTGAATTATTCTAATCATTTTTATAGTCAAAACTCTGGAGTAAAAAGTCTATGAAAGGTAAAGCAGTGCCTCACCTGCCAACCTTTTCCACACATCTCTGATCAAAACTCACCAAATTTCCAGCAGTATATGCGGCTGCACCTGTGTGTAATGCCTACATGAACTCCTAGGGTACATTTACTAAGATGGGAGTTCTATTTAAGATGGGATGTTGCCCATAGCAACCAATCTAATTGTAGTTCTAATTCATCTAGCACCTTCTAGAAGATAATACCTGGAATCTGATTGGTTGCTATAGGCAACATCCCATCTTAAAAAGAACTCCCATCTTAGTAAATTTACCCCGTAGGCTCATATAGTGTGTGTAATTCTGGCTCTGGTACTAGCTAATGACTCCACAGCCATATACCTTATTGCATGTCCCTGCGTAGATCTGCCTTTCTCTGTCATATATATATATATATATATATATGTAGATACAAAAGCAGTGGGCGCGGCACTCCTGGTGACTTGTAGCAATAAGAACTCTTGGATAGGCAAAGGATAAAGTACAACGTTTCAATGCCGGTTTATTTAAGGGATTTTCCTCAGGTATACATACAGTAAAACGTCTTACCTTATAAAGGCAATAAATCACCCTGTGGTTAGCGCCATCTGGCCGGCGGGACAGCACCCGCTCCGTCCAGCGCAGCGGATGTGACGTCGCACTACGTCACTTCCGGTCAACGTGCTCCCCGTCACCATGACAATAACAGAAACAATAACATACACGGAGCCACTGTATCTATAGCAACATAGTGTGCTGAATGCCCAAATCCAAACGCAGCCAACAGATGGTACATTACAAATCCATTCCTAGCAGGATCTAATTGTTCATTCTAGGCTCGATAATGAAGGCACATAATATTCAACATAAATAAACAACATTGCGGTTGCATGCAAATAGTTAACCAAAATATAGGTTGACAGCAATAGATCTCCTAAGTTACTAGGCATCAGCCAGTGTATGCTATAGGATCAACGCGTACCTCACTACAAATACATTATAACAAAAGACAGTGATACAGGCAGCCATCAAAAGTACCTATTATTAACACCAGTAGTAGCTCACGGTAATAAAGATTTAACCCCTAATTCGCTGCACGATAATAAATGAAACGTGTGAAGGTAGCGCGGCCAATTTATATGCTATTATAGCATAAAGACTAGGGGGTAAATTTACTAAGATTCGTAATTTCCAGAATCATGTCCAAGTTCAATCACGAATGACATCGACAGTGTAAAATTGCAACTTTTTGAATTGATTACGACTAATTTACTAAGCTGTCGTATTCGTATTTTTCGTTTCTTCCGATGTCGATGTCATTCGTGCTTTTCTGCTGTAGATTGCGGCCGCGTTTGCTGTTTCGCGGCCGCGTTTATGGTTTTTTTTACGACTGCGTCACATGTCTGTTACGGCAGTGATTTAGAAATTGCTGCCGCGTTTTTAGTCCTAAGTTTCGTTTTCGTCACGCGGCCGTGATTGGTTGTATTCGTGAAGGAGGAGTGTCTGTGCATATTACTATAAAACCGCCCCAAACACACCGCACCTCGTGGGTTTAGCTAGTGGAGAGGAGAGAGGAAGGTGTATTTGGAGTTGGTGAGTTTGGTGGAGTTTTTGGTGGATTTGGAGAGGAGTTTGGTGATTGTTGAGTGCTGTACTGTGTGTGTAAGTAGTCTTGTCATATTTGTAGTATTGTTTTTTCACAGTTTGTCTACTTTTTTGTCCTTGTTTTTTTTTTACAGTCTTTTGTCATTGTTTGTGAGTGAGTGAGTGAGCGTGTGTGTTGGCTGTGTGGTGTGTAGTAGTAGGAGTAGTGGAGGAGTGTGTTTTGTGTTTTGATTTTTCAGTGTTTTTTGTTGTTTGTCATGTCAGACTCAGAGGTCAGTGTGGTGGCGGAGGTTTGTGAGGTGGAGGCTGGTAGTGAGGTGGAGGCTGGTAGTGAGGTGGAGGCTGTTAGTGAGGTGGAGGGGGGTAGTGAGAGGGAGGAGGTTAGTGAGGAGGAGGAGGGGGTGCCTGTTGCTGTATTTTCCAGTGATAGTGATGGTGTTGTGGCTCCGCAGCCACGCACCACTACCAAGACTGGCAGGAATATAAAGTTCAGCTATGCTGAAAACATGGCTTTGGTGCGTGAGCTGATGAAGCACCATCGCCAATTGTTTGGTCAGGATGCTGGCAAGGTGTCCTCCCGCAGGAAGTCTGTCCTGTGGGGGCAAGTAATACTTGCCGTGAATAGTGAGGGTGTGGTGAGGCGGACTGAGGACACGTGCCGCAAGAGGTTTTATGATATAAAGCAGCGTGTCAAGGCCAAGATGGCCAAAGAGGCCAAATCTGCAAGAAAAACCGGAGGTGGCCCCCCTTTCCGGGCCACCTATCGGGACTGGGAGGAGCCTGTGCGGGCATTGATTCCTGCCGAAGTGGTGTCTGCTACTCATGTCCGGGATTCGGACCGACCCACGCAGGATGGTAAGTTTGATGTGTTATATTTTTATTTAAATGTCCTCTAAATATTGTAAATGTCATTTTTAAAGGGTAAAGGATGCATAAATTGTGTTTCACATATTGCAGGCCTATGCACCCTTAAGGTGTGTTTGTGTTTAGAATGTGTTTTTTTCACCTTGCATTGGCTGTTTGGTAAATTTAATATTGCGCAAAAACATGTGCAATGGCTTTTTAATTTAAAAAAAAAAAAGATTTTTTTTTTGACGATATTGCTTGGACATCTGTGTTGTCTGCTTATTTTAAAAAGATTTTTGTATTTATTTACTTCTGAAAAACGGTGCAATTATTCCAATATTAAATTTTTCAAACATTTGCAAGTAGTCAATCTCTGCAATATCTGAGGCATAATTCTAAAATGTAACAGATTTATTGTGTGCAACATCATGTACATTTGGATATACACCACAAAATAATGAAGCTTTAAGCTCTTAATCAGAAATTATTTGTTTATCCAATACCTAATAGATGGTTACAGTACAATAAGGCTTTGCAGGGGTTTTTTTTACACAAAGCATGGTAATAATGTTTGGTACACTTTTTAACAGTCCCACAGACCAGCCGGCCAGACAGGCCTCAGACAAGTCAGGATGAGGCTGGGATTGCAGGTAAGACTTCAGTGTAGTCACATATTCTGCAAACACATAGAAGTACAAAATATTAATGTTTATATTTTCACATAGGTTCTGCTTCTGGAAGCCGACCTCCTGTAAGGCGCCCATCACAGGGCTTGGGCCACTTACCCAGGAGGCCAAGTAAGACACGGCGTCTTGGCTCGGAATCTGCGGCTCCATCATCCCCACCCAGGCGACGACTTTCGGCAGTGTCACCCCAGCCACCACTGGCACTATTGGCGAGTTCGCAGAGTGATGAGCCCCGATCCCCTCAGTTATCTGGTGAGTAAAAACAGAAATTAAACACATAGGCAATAATATACACAGTACAGTTAATATGTTGTTAGTTGGTTTTGAGATTACATGTTTTCCAGAACAAGCAATGTGATGTTACGTCTTCAATTGCTAAAGGTGAAAATTTTTTTTTATATAAGGTCTTAGTGGATGTTCTCGCCAACATCATTTTTATTAAATATCAGAATTTTTTTTAAATTTGGCCCACACACGTGCACATTTAAATAAAATAACAATAAAATTCCAAAAAAAAAACAGCATCCACAACATTATAGTGTTCACACATCTCCCCTGTCCAGTATGTAGATGGCTTACTTGCTCCGCTCCTCTGGACTATCCAGGTAAGTAGTCTATATCGTGGTCAGGGGAGGGAATCTAACAGTGTAATGCTGTGGAGGGGAGTTAGTTAGGTGAGGATTATGCAAATCTGTCTATGTGGCCGCCTGTGTTGGTATATATGTTTTTGAGCATAAAAAACATTATAAGTTTATAAAATCAACGCCAAAAAGTTAAAAAATGGAGTATTATGAATGTAGTAATGTGTAGAGATGAGCGGGTTCGGTTTCTCTGAAACCGAACCCGCACGAACTTCATGTTTTTTTCACGGGTCCGAGCAGACTCGGATCCTCCCGCCTTGCTCGGTTAACCCGAGCGCGCCCGAACGTCATCATGACGCTGTCGGATTCTCGCGAGACTCGGATTCTATATAAGGAGCCGCGCGTCGCCGCCATTTTCACACGTGCATTGAGATTGATAGGGAGAGGACGTGGCTGGCGTCCTCTCCATTAGAAATTAGATTAGAAGAGAGAGAGAGATTGTGCAGAGTCAGACAGAGTTTACCACAGTGACCAGTGCAGTTGTTGTTAGTTAACTTTTATTTATTTTAATATAATATATCCATTCTCTGCTATATCCGTTCTCTGCCTGAAAAAAAACGATACACAGCAGCAGCCAGTCACACAGTGTGACTCAGTCTGTGTGCACTCAGCTCAGCCCAGTGTGCTGCACATCAATGTATAAAAGGCAAAGCTTATAATAATTGTGGGGGAGACTGGGGAGCACTGCAGGTTGTTATAGCAGGAGCCCCCAGGAGTACATAATATTATATTAATTTAAAATTAAACAGTGCACACTTTTGCTGCAGGAGTGCCACTGCCAGTGTGACTAGTGGTGACCAGTGCCTGACCACCAGTATAGTAGTATATTGTTGTATGTATTGTATACTATCTCTTTATCAACCAGTCTATATTAGCAGCAGACACAGTACAGTGCGGTAGTTCACGGCTGTGGCTACCTCTGTGTCGGCAGTCGGAACTCGGCAGGCAGTCCGTCCATCCATAATTGTATTACAATATATACCACCTAACCGTGGTATTTTTTTTTCTTTCTTTATACCGTCGTCATAGTGTCATACTAGTTGTTACGAGTATACTACTATCTCTTTATCAACCAGTGTACAGTGCGGTAGTTCACGGCTGTGGCTACCTCTGTGTCGGCAGTCGGCAGGCAGTCCGTCCATCCATAATTGTATTATTATTATAATATATACCACCTAACCGTGGTTTTTTTTTCATTCTTTATACCGTCATAGTGTCATACTAGTTGTTACGAGTATACTACTATCTCTTTATCAACCAGTGTACAGTGCGGTAGTTCACGGCTGTGGCTACCTCTGTGTCGGCAGTCGGCAGGCAGTCCGTCCATCCATAATTGTATTATTATTATAATATATACCACCTAACCGTGGTTTTTTTTTCATTCTTTATACCGTCGTCATAGTGTCATACTAGTTGTTACGAGTATACTACTATCTCTTTATCAACCAGTGTACAGTGCGGTAGTTCACGGCTGTGGCTACCTCTGTGTCGGCAGTCGGCAGGCAGTCCGTCCATCCATAATTGTATTATTATTATAATATATACCACCTAACCGTGGTTTTTTTTTATTCTTTATACCGTCGTCATAGTGTCATACTAGTTGTTACGAGTATACTACTATCTCTTTATCAACCAGTGTACAGTGCGGTAGTTCACGGCTGTGGCTACCTCTGTGTCGGCAGTCGGCAGGCAGTCCGTCCATCCATAATTGTATTATTATTATAATATATACCACCTAACCGTGGTTTTTTTTTCATTCTTTATACCGTCGTCATAGTGTCATACTAGTTGTTACGAGTATACTACTATCTCTTTATCAACCAGTGTACAGTGCGGTAGTTCACGGCTGTGGCTACCTCTGTGTCGGCAGTCGGCAGGCAGTCCGTCCATCCATAATTGTATTATTATTATAATATATACCACCTAACCGTGGTTTTTTTTTCATTCTTTATACCGTCGTCATAGTGTCATACTAGTTGTTACGAGTATACTACTATCTCTTTATCAACCAGTGTACAGTGCGGTAGTTCACGGCTGTGGCTACCTCTGTGTCGGCAGTCGGCAGGCAGTCCGTCCATCCATAATTGTATTATTATTATAATATATACCACCTAACCGTGGTTTTTTTTTCATTCTTTATACCGTCGTCATAGTGTCATACTAGTTGTTACGAGTATACTACTATCTCTTTATCAACCAGTGTACAGTGCGGTAGTTCACGGCTGTGGCTACCTCTGTGTCGGCAGTCGGCAGGCAGTCCGTCCATCCATAATTGTATTATTATTATAATATATACCACCTAACCGTGGTTTTTTTTTCATTCTTTATACCGTCGTCATAGTGTCATACTAGTTGTTACGAGTATACTACTATCTCTTTATCAACCAGTGTACAGTGCGGTAGTTCACGGCTGTGGCTACCTCTGTGTCGGCAGTCGGCAGGCAGTCCGTCCATCCATAATTGTATTATTATTATAATATATACCACCTAACCGTGGTTTTTTTTTCATTCTTTATACCGTCGTCATAGTGTCATACTAGTTGTTACGAGTATACTACTATCTCTTTATCAACCAGTGTACAGTGCGGTAGTTCACGGCTGTGGCTACCTCTGTGTCGGCAGTCGGCAGGCAGTCCGTCCATCCATAATTGTATTATTATTATAATATATACCACCTAACCGTGGTTTTTTTATACCACCTAACCGTGGCAGTCCGTCCATAATTGTATACTAGTATCCAATCCATCCATCTCCATTGTTTACCTGAGGTGCCTTTTAGTTCTGCCTATAAAATATGGAGAACAAAAAAGTTGAGGTTCCAAAATTAGGGAAAGATCAAGATCCACTTCCACCTCGTGCTGAAGCTGCTGCCACTAGTCATGGCCGAGACGATGAAATGCCAGCAACGTCGTCTGCCAAGGCCGATGCCCAATGTCATAGTACAGAGCATGTCAAATCCAAAACACCAAATATCAGAAAAAAAAGGACTCCAAAACCTAAAATAAAATTGTCGGAGGAGAAGCGTAAACTTGCCAATATGCCATTTACCACACGGAGTGGCAAGGAACGGCTGAGGCCCTGGCCTATGTTCATGGCTAGTGGTTCAGCTTCACATGAGGATGGAAGCACTCAGCCTCTCGCTAGAAAACTGAAAAGACTCAAGCTGGCAAAAGCACCGCAAAGAACTGTGCGTTCTTTGAAATCCCAAATCCACAAGGAGAGTCCAATTGTGTCGTTTGCGATGCCTGACCTTCCCAACACTGGACGTGAAGAGCATGCGCCTTCCACTATTTGCATGCCCCCTGCAAGTGCTGGAAGGAGCACCCGCAGTCCAGTTCCTGATAGTCAGATTGAAGATGTCAGTGTTGAAGTACACCAGGATGAGGAGGATATGGGTGTTGCTGGCGCTGGGGAGGAAATTGACCAGGAGGATTCTGATGGTGAGGTGGTTTGTTTAAGTCAGGCACCCGGGGAGACACCTGTTGTCCGTGGGAGGAATATGGCCGTTGACATGCCAGGTGAAAATACCAAAAAAATCAGCTCTTCGGTGTGGAGGTATTTCACCAGAAATGCGGACAACAGGTGTCAAGCCGTGTGTTCCCTTTGTCAAGCTGTAATAAGTAGGGGTAAGGACGTTAACCACCTCGGAACATCCTCCCTTATACGTCACCTGCAGCGCATTCATAATAAGTCAGTGACAAGTTCAAAAACTTTGGGTGACAGCGGAAGCAGTCCACTGACCAGTAAATCCCTTCCTCTTGTAACCAAGCTCACGCAAACCACCCCACCTACTCCCTCAGTGTCAATTTCCTCCTTCCCCAGGAATGCCAATAGTCCTGCAGGCCATGTCACTGGCAAGTCTGACGAGTCCTCTCCTGCCTGGGATTCCTCCGATGCATCCTTGCGTGTAACGCCTACTGCTGCTGGCGCTGCTGTTGTTGCCGCTGGGAGTCGATGGTCATCCCAGAGGGGAAGTCGTAAGCCCACTTGTACTACTTCCAGTAAGCAATTGACTGTTCAACAGTCCTTTGCGAGGAAGATGAAATATCACAGCAGTCATCCTACTGCAAAGCGGATAACTGAGGCCTTGGCATCCTGGGTGGTGAGAAACGTGGTTCCGGTATCCATCATTACTGCAGAGCCAACTAGAGACTTGTTGGAGGTACTGTGTCCCCGGTACCAAATACCATCTAGGTTCCATTTCTCTAGGCAGGCGATACCGAAAATGTACACAGACCTCAGAAAAAGAGTCACCAGTGTCCTAAAAAATGCAGCTGTACCCAATGTCCACTTAACCACGGACATGTGGACAAGTGGAGCAGGGCAGGGTCAGGACTATATGACTGTGACAGCCCACTGGGTAGATGTATGGACTCCCGCCGCAAGAACAGCAGCGGCGGCACCAGTAGCAGCATCTCGCAAACGCCAACTCTTTCCTAGGCAGGCTACGCTTTGTATCACCGCTTTCCAGAATACGCACACAGCTGAAAACCTCTTACGGCAACTGAGGAAGATCATCGCGGAATGGCTTACCCCAATTGGACTCTCCTGTGGATTTGTGGCATCGGACAACGCCAGCAATATTGTGTGTGCATTAAATCTGGGCCAATTCCAGCACGTCCCATGTTTTGCACATACCTTGAATTTGGTGGTGCAGAATTTTTTAAAAAACGACAGGGGCGTGCAAGAGATGCTGTCGGTGGCCAGAAGAATTGCGGGACACTTTCGGCGTACAGGCACCACGTACAGAAAACTGGAGCACCACCAAAAACTACTGAACCTGCCCTGCCATCATCTGAAGCAAGAAGTGGTAACGAGGTGGAATTCAACCCTCTATATGCTTCAGAGGTTGGAGGAGCAGCAAAAGGCCATTCAAGCCTATACAATTGAGCACGATATAGTAGGTGGAATGCACCTGTCTCAAGTGCAGTGGAGAATGATTTCAACGTTGTGCAAGGTTCTGATGCCCTTTGAACTTGCCACACGTGAAGTCAGTTCAGACACTGCCAGCCTGAGTCAGGTCATTCCCCTCATCAGGCTTTTGCAGAAGAAGCTGGAGGCATTGAAGAAGGAGCTAACACGGAGCGATTCCGCTAGGCATGTGGGACTTGTGGATGCAGCCCTTAATTCGCTTAACAAGGATTCACGGGTGGTCAATCTGTTGAAATCAGAGCACTACATTTTGGCCACCGTGCTCGATCCTAGATTTAAAGCCTACCTTGGATCTCTCTTTCCGGCAGACACAGGTCTGCTGGGGTTGAAAGACCTGCTGGTGACAAAATTGTCAAGTCAAGCGGAACGCGACCTGTCAACATCTCCTCCTTCACATTCTCCCGCAACTGGGGGTGCGAGGAAAAGGCTCAGAATTCCGAGCCCACCCGCTGGCGGTGATGCAGGGCAGTCTGGAGCGACTGCTGATGCTGACATCTGGTCCGGACTGAAGGACCTGACAACGATTACGGACATGTCGTCTACTGTCACTGCATATGATTCTCTCAACATTGATAGAATGGTGGAGGATTATATGAGTGACCGCATCCAAGTAGGCACGTCACACAGTCCGTACTTATACTGGCAGGAAAAAGAGGCAATTTGGAGGCCCTTGCACAAACTGGCTTTATTCTACCTAAGTTGCCCTCCCACAAGTGTGTACTCCGAAAGAGTGTTTAGTGCCGCCGCTCACCTTGTCAGCAATCGGCGTACGAGGTTACATCCAGAAAATGTGGAGAAGATGATGTTCATTAAAATGAATTATAATCAATTCCTCCGCGGAGACATTGACCAGCAGCAATTGCCTCCACAAAGTACACAGGGAGCTGAGATGGTGGATTCCAGTGGGGACGAATTGATAATCTGTGAGGAGGGGGATGTACACGGTGATATATCGGAGGGTGAAGATGAGGTGGACATCTTGCCTCTGTAGAGCCAGTTTGTGCAAGGAGAGATTAATTGCTTCTTTTTTGGGGGGGGTCCAAACCAACCCGTCATATCAGTCACAGTCGTGTGGCAGACCCTGTCACTGAAATGATGGGTTGGTTAAAGTGTGCATGTCCTGTTTTGTTTATACAACATAAGGGTGGGTGGGAGGGCCCAAGGATAATTCCATCTTGCACCTCTTTTTTCTTTTCTTTTTCTTTGCATCATGTGCTGATTGGGGAGGGTTTTTTGGAAGGGACATCCTGCGTGACACTGCAGTGCCACTCCTAGATGGGCCCGGTGTTTGTGTCGGCCACTAGGGTCGCTAATCTTACTCACACAGCTACCTCATTGCGCCTCTTTTTTTCTTTGCGTCATGTGCTGTTTGGGGAGGGTTTTTTGGAAGGGACATCCTGCGTGACACTGCAGTGCCACTCCTAGATGTGCCCGGTGTTTGTGTCGGCCACTAGGGTCGCTAATCTTACTCACACAGTCAGCTACCTCATTGCGCCTCTTTTTTTCTTTGCGTCATGTGCTGTTTGGGGAGGGTTTTTTGGAAGGGCCATCCTGCGTGACACTGCAGTGCCACTCCTAGATGGGCCCGGTGTTTGTGTCGGCCACTAGGGTCGCTAATCTTACTCACACAGCTACCTCATTGCGCCTCTTTTTTTCTTTGCGTCATGTGCTGTTTGGGGAGGGTTTTTTGGAAGGGACATCCTGCGTGACACTGCAGTGCCACTCCTAGATGGGCCCGGTGTTTGTGTCGGCCACTAGGGTCGCTTATCTTTCTCACACAGTCAGCTACCTCATTGCGCCTCTTTTTTTCTTTGCGTCATGTGCTGTTTGGGGAGGGTTTTTTGGAAGGGACATCCTGCGTGACACTGCAGTGCCACTCCTAGATGGGCCCGGTGTTTGTGTCGGCCACTAGGGTCGCTTATCTTTCTCACACAGTCAGCTACCTCATTGCGCCTCTTTTTTTCTTTGCGTCATGTGCTGTTTGGGGAGGGTTTTTTGGAAGGGACATCCTGCGTGACACTGCAGTGCCACTCCTAGATGGGCCCGGTGTTTGTGTCGGCCACTAGGGTCGCTAATCTTACTCACACAGCTACCTCATTGCGCCTCTTTTTTTCTTTGCGTCATGTGCTGTTTGGGGAGGGTTTTTTGGAAGGGACATCCTGCGTGACACTGCAGTGCCACTCCTAGATGGGCCCGGTGTTTGTGTCGGCCACTAGGGTCGCTTATCTTACTCACACAGCGACCTCGGTGCAAATTTTAGGACTAAAAATAATATTGTGAGGTGTGATGTGTTCAGAATAGGCTGAAAATGAGTGTAAATTATGTTTTTTGAGGTTAATAATACTTTGGGATCAAAATTACCCCCAAATTCTATGATTTAAGCTGTTTTTTAGGGTTTTTTGAAAAAAACACCCGAATCCAAAACACACCCGAATCCGACAAAAAAAATTCGGTGAGGTTTTGCCAAAACGCGGTCGAACCCAAAACACGGCCGCGGAACCGAACACAAAACCCGAAAAATTTCCGGCGCTCATCTCTAGTAATGTGTAGAAGTAGCCTTGCAAAAAATTTACAAATAAACATTGCATGTTGGCCACCCCATACAGAGCCCAGCTTGATGGCCGACGTGGACCAGCAGGGACAAGACCAACAGGCAACCATCACACTGCAACTTACACCTGTTGACCCAAGCCAGCCAATACAGCTGCAGGATATCCCCCAAGCCTCCATCAGTCCACAACTGGCACAAGCTCCGCCCCCAAGCCAAATACCAGATGATTTTTGGGCCAGTTGGACAAGCCAACAGGCCCAAAGCAATGCCAGCCTGACCGCACATACACAACACCTTGCCAGTCTGCCCCATCATCTACCGCGTATTAGGCGCAACTCGGGCAGACTGATTGTACAAGTAGGGCGAATGGCAACCTCAATGGAGCAAATAAGGGCTGACAACAGCCAAATGCTTGCTCATTTATCGCGCATCATAGATGAGCAACAGCGCCATCAGCAGGCACTCGTTCAGCTCATTCAGCACAACCAAGTGGTGAATGAGTCGTTATCCAGGATTGTAGCCAGCCACACTGCAACCAACACTCAGCTGATTGCAAGCCTTAATAATTTGAGCAGCAATATTTCATTGATGGGAGCTCACCAAGTAACCTCCAGCTCGGGGACCACGACCCCTATCCAAACGCCAGTAACCTCCCCTGTTCGGCGTTCCTCCAGAGCACGTGCCAGTGAGCCAGCACAAAGCTCAGCACCCAGCACACACAAGCGGAAAAAATAACCCCAATGTGATTGGCAAAATAAAAATTTGTATTTGACAAACACACAACTTCCTGTGTCCGTCTCAAACATTGTCGAAGCTGCTCTGTATGTATGTATGTTTTTCATGGGTAATGACTGAAAATGTATTTTTAGCATAAACTAAGTACAATGGACACACCACTATAAACTACAAACAGTAAGTAACAAAACACACAATAGAAAGTAGTGCAAAGTGTTTAGTCAAGGATAATTACAGCCTACTAAAACTGACCTGAAAAATAGCGCAGGATCACTTCTTGCCGTACCTGCCTCCCTACATATGTACTCACACTGTCACCAGATGGGTCTAACTCCTCTGCTTGCCGACTGCTTTCTCCCTCATCATGTGCCAGATGTTGGGTTAAACACAGATTATGGAGAAAACAGCAGCAGAACACAATTCTAGTCACCTTTGAGGGACTATACAACAAAAGGCCAGCAGATTTATCCAGACACCGAAACCGTGACTTCAGCACACCAAAACATCTTTCTATCACATTCCGCGTAGCCTTATGTGCATGATTGTAACTGTGTTCAGCAGGAGAATCAGGTTGGGACAATGGAGTAAGGAGCCAAGAGTAGCAGCCGTAACCCCCATCACCTGAAAAACAGATATAGTCCACATTAGTACATATGTTAGATTATTCTTTCACCTAATCGTAACTCGAGTTTGTGGATAAAAGACATACACACAAAACATTTTAAACATACCCAACAGCCAGCCATCAGGCATTTGTCCGTCCTCAAATTTATCGAAGAGCGATGACTGACTGAGGATGAAGGAGTCATGGCAGCCACCAGGGTAACCTGCAACAACACTCATAATTTTTAAGTTTGCATCACAGACCACCTGGACATTAGTTGATTGGGACAGATGTCTATTAGTATATATATATTGGCGGCCCTTAGGTGATCTCAGCTGAACGTGTGTGCAATCTATGGCCCCCAGCACATTGGGCATGCCAGCAAGCTCATAGAAAGCTACCCTGACAGCACTCCACTCCGACTCCTCGGTAGGGAAGCAGATTGAGGCATTAATGTGTGGCTCCAACACATCCAAAACCTGAGTGGACATTAAAGAAGCTAAGGTGAGTGTCATGTTAGGTATTCTCTACAATACTGTGTTGTTTGAACTTACAGAAGCAACACTTAGACATAACCGCCTATGTATTTTTAGACTCACCTGCATCAAATATCTGGAAAAGGTGGGCTGTGAGATACCAATGACGTCGCCTGCCACAGCCTGGAAGCTCCCAGTAGCCATAAAGTGTAACACAGCCAGGAGTTTGTGTAGGCCTGAGACAGAGCGAGAGCGTGCTGTCTCAGGGTCTATGCCCAGTTTGACAAGGTCATACAGGTGGAAAATGTTGTTTCTATTTAGGCGGAACATCTGTATGACCCTATCATCGGACAATGCA
Organism: Pseudophryne corroboree; assembly: GCF_028390025.1. Taxonomy (NCBI): domain Eukaryota; kingdom Metazoa; phylum Chordata; class Amphibia; order Anura; family Myobatrachidae; genus Pseudophryne; species Pseudophryne corroboree. The sequence goes on along the minus strand of NC_086444.1, from coordinate 339,811,406 downwards.
TTTAAGTTTAAACGCCCTCTAAAAAAACGAGGCTGGCGCAGCCTCCGCGGTACCTGGACAACCTGTTGACCATGTTCACTTACCTGGGCCTGATTCCTGGAAGCCTCATGGAGCAGTCTAAGGTATCCCACAGCAAACAAAAAATCATTGCCACACACCACAGCCGCCATTTCAGAGTGAGAGAAGTTCAAAATGTGCCTGGAACACTTTTATAGGGCCAAACATTCAGGTGTGAGTAATGGATAATTGAGTACACATGTAAACACGCTTTTCAAATGCTGACGCGTTTTTTTTTAGGAAAAAATTACGATTTGTAATTTTTCGCGGCCGCGAATGCATTTTCACGGCAGCAATTACAATTACGAATGGTTAGTAAATGACCGAGATTCATATCTAAACAGGCGTAATTTGACCGATGGTGTATTCATTCGTAATTTTTTACTTGGACTTGCAAAAAATTACGAATGCCCTCATCTCTGCCGTGATTAGTGTTTAGTAAATTACCGAGATGACACTTTGAAGAAAAAACGGCATCTCGGTCAAAATCGGGAGCTTAGTAAATTTCCCCCTAGGTGTCAAGTAGGAATTGGCAAATATACTAGAGAAAACTAATCAGCTTATGAGATTCATTAAGACCCCGTGGGTGTACAGTATTGAGTCGGTAAATCCACCCTGCTTCCAACCTCAATAGTTTACCCCCACGGTCACCACCCCTAACTGCAGCTGGTACGTGTTCTATCATGCAGTATTTTAAAGTGGTTAAAGGATGGCGCTGCGTGGCAAAATGCCTGGCAACAGGCTGTTCGCTAGATCCCTTGGCAATCGCCAATTTGATGGCAGACCTGTGGGCTGCCATACGCTCCTTGAACATCCGTTCAGTCTTACCGACATATGACAGCCCACAGGGGCACATCAACTGGTAAATCACATACCTAGAAGAACAAGTAAGAGTGTGGTAGATAAACAACGTTTTGCCTGAATGAGGGTGTTGAAATGTGTCCCCAGGGATCATATATTGACATGTAGTATAGGTACACCGTATACATCCCTTCTTACTGAACATGACTTGACTGGGTGCATGTGTCGAGACATCTGTTTTAACTAGAATGTCCCGTAAATTTCTGCTTCGTTTATAACATGACATCAGTTTAGTGTGCTGCAAGCTTAATTCAGGGTGCTCCTGCACAATCGGCCATAATTTTTTAGAAATCTGATTAATTCCCGAACTGGCCGTATGGTATTGTACTACCCATGGAATCATTGGATTAGATTCCTTTGTTAGCCTCCGTGGACCAACTAACGCCTCTCGATCCATACTCAACGCCTTGAGTTTAGCAGCCTTAAGGAGTGACATGGGATAACCACGATTGAAAAATTGTTCAATCATGTTATCCATTTGTGTTTCAGCGACCGCCGGGTCCGAGGTGATACGACGGACCCGGAGGAGCTGAGAAAATGGCAAGCCCCTCTTAAGGGGTTCTGGATGAAAACTTCTGTAATGGAGTACATTATTTTTATCAGTAGGCTTGGAATACAACAACATTACTAACCGCCCCTGTTGCAGGGAAATTTGGACATCTAAGTAATGTATAACTTGGTCACTGATGTTATATGTGAGTTTGATGGGATGCTGTAACATGTTATGATTATTAATAACTTCCTCAAGCTGCGATTTAGATCCCTGCCAGATCAAGAATAGATCGTCGATGTAGCGGCAGTAAAACAGTATATTATTGGCGACCACAGGGTCTGCAAAAAATATCTGATGTTCTATCTCAAACATAAAAATGTTCGAATATGCCGGGGCCACAGAGGACCCCATAGCACACCCCTTACGCTGCAGATAAATCTTCCCATCATATAAAAAGAAATTCTTATGGAGCGTCATTTCTAATAGCTGCAAGCATAAATTCAGGTCAGCACCCTGAAATTCAACATGGTCACTCAAATAGCGCTCTACCGCTGCCAAACCCATGTCATGAGGGATGACTGTGTATAAATTTTGAACATCAATACTGCATAACAAAACATTGGACTCAAACATAGACAACCATTGCAGTTTGTATAACAAAGTGGTAGTATCCAGAAGAAATCTGAGGTGAGTTTGAATGCATGGTTTGAATAATGAGTCCAGGTATAAAGCCACTGGTTGGAATAAGGAAGATCTAGCAGAAATAATAGGATGGCCTGGTGGCCGCACAAGGGATTTATGAATTTTGGGCGTTGTGTATAATACTGGCAACAGTGGGTTGGTCGGAATCAGAGCTTTGCGTATGGTGTCAGAAATTCGCCCTTCCTGAACAGCAGTCTCAAGAGATGTAATTAAATGTTCCTTAAATTCATTGGTGGAGTCTTTGTACAATCGGCAGTAGGTTTCTGTATCCAAAAGTTGCCGTTGGATTTCGCTCTTGTAATCCTGTAAATTCTGAATAACTAGCACTCCCCCTTTATCCGCCGGACGGAAAATAAGGTTACTCTGAGCTGCTAAGTGCTGTAAAGCATCATTTTCACTTTTAGTTAGATTATACCGCACAGGTAAACTTTTACCCATATACTCTGTGGTTTGTTGATCCAACAGACGTGTAAATGTCTTTATTGAAGCATTTTGGGATTCTGGCTCAAATCGTGATTTAGGCAAAATTTTCTGTAGTTTAGCTGGGATTTTTGATGGTTCTACCGGAGCTGCCTGTTTGTTAAAATGTTCTTTCAACTTAAGTTGCCGGTGCAGGCGGTATTTTTCAATCTGCAAATTAAATGGATCAAATTTACAAGTTGGAACGAACGACAGACCCCGAGACAGCACATGTAGTTCAATTGCGGACAATTCATAATCAGATAAATTGATGACTAGCGTCTCCGATTTTTCGGGGGGTCGCCCTACTCTGTTTCTGCCTCTGCCACTGCTTGCCACGTCTGGTGTAGGGCCGACGCCTTCTCTGTGGTCTAATGGTAGGGGGCGTATTGCAACCCCTAAAGGGCGGTTCCCCTGATGGTTAGTGGAGTCAGATTCACTGGTAGATGGAGTATGTTCATTGGATGATTCTAAATCCCTTTGCTGATATCGTCTGCGCCGGAATAAAGGTCGTCTATGGTCATGTTGTGTAGAAGAATCTGTCCATTTGTATACATTGTGGTTGTCATAGTCGCCATCCACTTTAGAGCGTTTTTGTGCCTTAAATTTGATAAGGTCCCGCTTGTGGATTTGAATTTGGCTGTCCAGCTTCTCATACCAGTTAACACTGGTGTCTGCTTGTAATATGGGTTTATGTATGTTCTCGAATTTCGCAATCTTGGCTTTGATTGCATTAATTTCTTTAGTTGATTGCTCGATTATTAAAAGCATCAAGTCCATCGAGCATTTATTAAGGATGCCCACCCATTTTTTACAGAAGCCCAGATCGTTGCGGCCTATAGTGGGTGAGTTCCTAACCCTTAGGCCGCAAGGTATTTTTTTAGCTCTGTAATAATCTGAGAGCGAGATGCAGTGGTAATAGTAATCAATTTCTTTACGGTGTAAGCGCAGCAGTTCCCGATAAGAACTGTCAGGAGCATTAGCCTCCTCCTGTGCATCCATAACCTCATTGTATAGTATCACATCAGCCTCAGCTTCTGAATAGCCATGGATGTCACCTATGGCATAATTAGAGAATTGGGGGCAACCCCCTACATCAACACTGGATTCAGCCATAATGCTCGAATGAGACCACAGAAAAACCCAATATCAACCATATTGCACACTCCAATTAGTCCATATCACCGGCTCCAATGTATCATGAGACAAACAAACAAAAGAACTGTGCAAAATTGGTTTTAAAGTGCAAGTGCTTATGCTGATATACAGCAATGTTAAAATGTGACAGAGGAAACAGAGTAGATTTAATTGGCTATATTGAGCAAAGGGAGCCTTGATAAAAGTAGATAAGAGATGCCACTCCAACTACTTACAAACATACAGTCCCAGTGATCCGGCTCTCCTTTATAATGATTCTTGCACCGGGTGCCTCCGCAATGGAAGAAATACAAAAGCAGTGGGCGCGGCACTCCTGGCGACTTGTAGCAATAAGAACTCTTGGATAGGCAAAGGATAAAGTACAACGTTTCAATGCCGGTTTATTTAAGGCATTTTCCTCAGGTATACATACAGTAAAACGTCTTACCTTATAAAGGCAATAAATCACCCTGTGGATAGCGCCATCTGGCCGGCGGGACAGTGCCCGCCCCGTCCAGCACAGCGGAAGTGACGTCGCACTACGTCACTTCCGGTCAACGTGCTCCCCGTAACCATGACAATAACAGAAACAATAACATACACGGAGCCACTGTATCTATAGCAACATGGGGGGTCATTCCGAGTTGTTCGCTCGCAAGCTGCTTTTAGCAGCTTTGCACACGCTAAGCCGCCGCCTACTGGGAGTGAATCTTAGCTTATCAAAATTGCGAACGAAAGATTAGCAGAATTGCGAATAGACACTTCTTAGCAGTTTCTGAGTAGCTCCAGACTTACTCTGCATCTGCGATCAGTTCAGTCAGTGTCGTTCCTGGTTTGACGTCACAAACACACCCAGCGTTCGCCCAGACACTCCTCCGTTTCTCCAGCCACTCCCGCGTTTTTCCCAGAAACGGTAGCGTTTTTTCACACACACCCATAAAACGGACAGTTTCTGCCCAGAAACACCCACTTCCTGTCAATCACACTACGATCACCAGAACGAAGAAAAAACCTCATAATGCCGTGAGGAAAATACCTAACTGCATAGCAAATTTACTTGGCGCAGTCGCACTGCGGACATTGCGCATGCGCATTAGCGACTAATCGCTCCGTTGCGAGAAAAAAATAACGAGCGAACAACTCGGAATGACCCCCATAGTGCGCTGAATGCCCAAATCCAAACGCAGCCAACAGATGGTACATTAGAAATCCATTTCTAGCAGGATCTAATTGTTCATTCTAGGATCGATAATGAAGGCACATAATATTCAACATAAATAAACAACATTGCGGTTGCATGCAAATAGTTAACCAAAATATAGGTTGACAGCAATAGATCTCCTAAGTTACTAGGCATCAGCCAGTGTATGCTATAGGATCAACGCGTACCTCACTACAAATACATTATAACAAAAGACAGTGATACGGGCAGCCATCAAAAGTACCTATTATTAACACCAGTAGTAGCTCACGGTAATAAAGATTTAACCCCTAATTCGCTGCACGATAATAAATGAAACGCGTGAAGGTAGCGCGGCCAATTTATATGCTATTATAGCATAAAGACTAGATGTCAAGTAGGAATTGGCAAATACACTAGATAGATAGATATATATATATATATATATATACTGGCTGAATACCCATGCTTTGCTATGGGATGAGGATGGTGAATTAGAATTATAGTTGTTCGTTAATTCACGTTGGTTGGAGATCTAGTATATTGGCATATCTTACTTCCCTGACCCACTTTGTGTAGTGGGCGGAACCCTTTTTGGCCCCCAAGGGACTCTACTCTTCCCACTATACAACTCTCAGTCTGTGGCTACTTGCTGCCTCCATTTCCCTCCTCACATCATTTCAGTGCCCCTGTGAAATGATCAATTTATTTACAGTTTCTTATATAGCGTAGCACATTATGCATCTCCTGATATACTCTGTGCTGCTAGGGTCCCTGCTACTTCCACTATATAACTCTCAGTGTGTGGGTTTGTGCTCCCTCCATTCCCATGCTGACATCATGTCACTTCCCTGTCACATGCAGCCCTGTCCTGCCTGACATATCATGCATCGCCTAATGTACTCTCTGCTGCTGGGGACCCTGCTCCTCCCACTATATGACTCTCAGCGCATGGCTTCCTGCTACCTCCATACCCCTCCTCACATCATGCCCTGTCACATGAAGCCCTGTCGTCACTGACATATCATGCATGTCCTGATATAGTCTGTGCTGCTGGCCCACCCCTAGGAGTGTTAGGGGTGTGTTACCCCCACAGTGTTTGTTCCCAGATTGTAAGTTATATGTATACCAAGTTTGGTGTAAATTGCTCCAGGCATTCCAGAGTTATGCTGTCTCCTGAAATACTCTATGCTGCTGGTCCACCGCTAGGGGTGTGTTACCCCCCCAGTGTTTGTTCCCAGATAGTAAGTCATATGTGTACCATGTTTGGTGTAAATTGCTGCAGGCATTCCGGAGTTATGTCTCTTTGCTTTTGAGCACTGGCTTTACTAGATGTTGAAGTACTCATCATCATCATCATGACTGGCAGAAGCCAAAGCACTATTACTTGGTTACTTCTCCTGCTCTTCTATCAACTGATCATGATCTGTATCAAATCATTGTGCTTATAATATTAATGTGGTGGCACAGCACCTACTGTGCATTATTGTAACACAGTGCTACTGTCTGGATCTGAACATACACAAGTTTTAGAAAAAAAAAAGTTTTTTCTATTGTTTAACAAATGACAACTTCACACTGTGACTCACACAGCGCTTTTATATTTAATGCAGTGGCACATCACCTACTGAGTGTTACTGTAACTGTTTTTTTTACTTTTTTATATATTTTTTCTACACATTACTGTGACTCACTGCGTCAGTGTGCCACCATAGTAATGGTGGCACGCTGACACCTTTGGAAATTTGCACACGCCAAAAAATGTTATGGGCAGTTACAGCACAAGTGTGCAGTGTTCACCAGTAAAGGGTTTATCGGCCCTGTATTAGGAGCTCTGGGCTGCACTGTGTACAGTTACAGCACAAGGAAAGAGTTAATGCTGCCCTGTATTAGGGGCTCTGGGCTGCATTGTGGGCAGTTACAACACCAGTGTGCAGTACACCATGAAAGAGTTAACGCTGCCCCTGTATTAAGTGCTCTGGGCTGCACTGTGGGCAGGTTACAGCACTAGTGTGACTGTGCACCAATAAAGGGTTAATGTAATGGTTAATGGCATTCATTAAATGCTGCCTTGTATTATTTAGGAAGAGCTCTGGGCTGTGTGCAATTCATCAGTAAAGGATTAATAATATTGATGCCCTGACAGTCTAGTGTGCTCTCCGTCCAGAATTGCTGTGTGAAATGGTGACAAATCACTGCGGGAGGGACAAAACACACAAGATCCAACACCGGGAAGATGATCTTTTGCCTCATTTTGGAATACTAATCTGATGGGAGACCTGAGCCATGGCTCGGATTCCCTCGGAAACTGGGAGTTCAGAAGAAGTGTTCGGTTTTCTAAAAACCAGACCCACACATCTCTAGTTCGTGTTTGCTTATTTTTTTTTAAAAATGGAAGACATTTCAAAAGGTCAACTCATTGGTTTGATGGATTGAGACAAAATGAAATATTTGAACATTTAATGCAATGGGAATATACATCTTGGGTCACTATAGGACAATGGGGGTCATTCCGAGTTGATCGCTAGCTGCCGTTGTTCACAGCGCAGCGATCAGGCTAAAAATCGGCATTTCTGCACATACGTATGCCCCGCAATGCGCACACGAGACGTACGGGTACAAAGCCCTTTGTGGTTGTGCACAGGTTCTAGCGAAGTTTTCTTTCGCACTGGCGGCTGCTAGAAGATTGACAGGAAGGGGGCGTATCTGGGTGTCAACTGACCATTTTCAGGGAGTGTTTGCAAAAATGCAGGCGTGTCTGAAAAAAACGCAGGCATGGCTGGGCGTTCGCTGGGCGGGCGTATGACGTCAAATCCGGACATGAATAGGCTGAAGTGATCGCAAGTGCTGAGTAGGTTCAGAGCTACTCAGAAACGGCACAAACTGTTTTTGCAGAACTCGGCTGCACATGCGTTCGCACTTCTGCTTAGCTAAAATACACTCCTCAGTGGGCGGCGGCATAGCGTTTGCACGGCTACTAAAACTAGCCAGCGAGCAATCAACTCGGAATGAGGGCCAATGTGAGATGGTTCTGAGGCTAATAATAATAATAATAATAATAATAACAACAATAATAATAATAATAATAATAACTTTTATTCTCCTTCGAAAGGTTTCCAACACAAAGGCATTATACCAAGAGCAAGAAGCACAAAAAATACACAGTAGTCTTTTCTGCAATCAATCCAGTGACGTGTGGTAAGGTGAGGCAGAGCCTTTCCTGTTATACTAACGTACACTCCAGACTTTTGACTATATAAGGTATTTGAAAAATACAAAGAATATATTAGAAATATCTTCTTTGTATTATTCTAATCATTTTTATAGTCAAAACTCTGGTGTAAAAAGTCTATGACAGGTGAGGCAGTGCCTCCCCTACCTGTCTTTTCCGCACTTCTCTGATCAAAACCCCGCCAAATTTCCAGAAGTATATACTGCTGCACCTGTGTATTATGCCCACATGCACAACTGGGCTCATATATTGTGTGTAAATCTGGCTCTGGTACTAGCCAGTGTCTCCTGAGCCATTTACTTCACTACACGTCCCTCAATAGCCAAGACTCAGGACTAGACTGGATACTAATTCCTGAGAGCAACTTTATCCCTTATTGCTAAGTGCATACTTTGTGAAACATCCAATGTATGTAGTTTAGCCAGCACAAATAGGCACAAACAAAACAATCAGGCAGAATTTTCATTTCTAATAATTAACAAATTTCTACCTTTCTGCAGCAACTTCTACCCCCACGTTCTACATTCCCTTGATTTTGCAGTTCTACACCTTTACCAAAACCTAGCATCAATCTTTGCTCAAATGGCTCCATCTACTCTTCATACTCTATTTTGATCGTGATGTGTTCAGTGGAACACTAAAGCACTTAACAAAAGGTTCTCCAATTATAATGTCATTGGTGTAATCCTTTTTCTCAACCAACTACCTGCTCAATTACGTCCCTGAACTCTCTGGCACCTTCTCTTCATTTGATCCCATGAATGAAGAAGTAGCTACACTCATATCTTTCTACTCTACTGCTATTCCTCCTGATATTCAGATTCAGTAAATCCCTGCCCCTTGTACTCATTTGAGTCTTATCTAAAACCTATAATCTCTCTCAACTGGTATATTTCTTACTGCAAATGGGCATGTATCAGCCTACCCATTCCCTCATCTTTCTTCCTTTTGTCGGAGATAAGCCTCCTTCTATCAAGTCCCTTCAATTGTCTGTTCAATACCGTTTTTTTACCAATGCATTGGGAATCCCAGGGAGCAGACAACACACACGGTTATGTCGGCAAGATGAGACTTCAGCTCGTTTATTCAACAAGGCATTATATAGCAGAAAGTTACTTGCATGAAAACTTGATACACGTCACAGAGTAAAACACAATGGGTGAGATTCAAATGACATATCACGCCCAATTTACTTTCTAAAATGATCTCCGTTATTGCACATATTGCACCCATAGTGATCAGGTTTAGCTGTGTAAAGGGTTGGGTGCTTCCTTACTCCAGGGGTAGCAAGCTGAAATAATGATACCACGCCCCTGAGGGCAGAAACAGAATGGGTGTGGAAAGGGGTGAAAAGAATTGAATCCCGCCCAATGCGTCTTTTCTCAGAAATCTTCTCTAGCTGACCCCCTCCTTCATGTCCTTCAGAAGAAGTCTAAACCCATGAGAAACTGTCTGATAACATATTTCCAAGAGTATAGCTATGACCTTGATTCTTAAAGAATGTACTAACTATGAAATGTCAGCATTTTTATGACTTCTTAACAAAGCATCTTCCTTATTAACTACAACATGGCTTCTACTTATACAAAATGACTGATAGCTACTTAAGCTTAATACATCTCTTTCAGTCCCTCCTTTTCATAATAATCTGACATTACAGTTGAGCTATAAGGCATTACACAATCTCTACCTAAAGAGTCTAGGCAGTCTAGATATAAGTTTTGTTCATACATATCTAAAAGTGTCATACTCTATTTTATAGTATGTATTTGCTCCAAAGAAATCTAAGAAACCCATATGCTCATATGGAATGGGGACAAATGTCCATTCCCCTCCTTTTCCAGATGTGGGCCAATGTGAGCCCAGCATTTCTTAACTAACTGGTATCTTTGAAATCCTGGAGATTTCATGATCTTTACTTTAACTTGAATGGACACAAGATTTAGTGGCTTTGATACCACACTTCTTGCATACTAAATACTGGTATGTAACTTTGGATTGGCGGACATGCCAGTCCCTGCCCTCTCCTATGAGGGGTATACTATAATATGTACTGAAGTTCCCAATATAATGACCCATAGTGGCCTGTCTAGTTTAGGCCAAGTTAGCCTCTGCATGTTTGTGTATTTCATTGTTCAAACTTAACTTGGGAAAGTTTGCAGTGGGACCCAAGTTTCTCTCTCCTTAAGTTTCACAGAAGTGGGCGTGGTCAGCAACACTTGATATGGACCATCAAATCTGGGCCCAAGTGACTTTCTCATGTGTCTTTCCAGATACACCCAATCTCCTGGTTAAAGCTTGTGGCGATTCAGATCTGCTCCTGAATCTGGGAGAGAAGCAAAAACTAGAGAATACAGAGGTGTCAGTTTCTTCAGTAAGACTTTTTTTTAACATATGTAGTCAAATTACCATATTTACGCTGTAACTCTTGTCAAACAATGGGGGTAATTCCAAGTTGATCGCAGCAGGATTTTTGATAGCAATTGGGCAAAACCATGTGCACTGCAGGGGAGGCATATATAGCATGTGCAGAAAGAGTTAGATTTCGGTGGGTTATTTTATTTCTGTGCAGGGTAAATACTGGCTGCTTTACAACAAAAATCCTGCTGCGATCAACTTGGAATTACCCCCCATATTTCATAAGGTGAATAACCCGTGGTTTTACTGAATATGGTTCTACTATTAAACAGTAATAAAAATACACACTTTAGCATCCCTTTCTGGTTTCTGTGACACACTCACTAACCTGTGGGTGTTGTATTTCCCAAATCATACATTATGTACTACATTGTTTCTTTAATGAAATAAATGCCGCTATCTGCTACTATAACTTCTGGTACTCCATATCTGCAAATAACTTCTGAAACTAATTTTTTTAACTGTTGATTTTGCTGTAGCTTTTGCCAATGGCCAATAACTGAAAATGTCTGTGGCTACCAATACATCTTTGGCAGCTAAATATAGTCAATTTGCAGTCTTCGAAATGGAAAATAACTTTTGGGGATTGCTCCAAGGGTTGTCTTGACCTTCTGTCCTGGATTGGACATTTCCACATATCCAGCAGGCTTGTACAAACTAGGTTGCATTTGGATAAAATTCTGGAGCTATCCATCTTTCATTAACTAAATTTCCCATTTGATCCTTTCCCAGGTGTGTGAGTCCATGGCTGTCTTGACACACAAGTAAATATAAGCTTCTGGGTAAGCATAACTTCTCTTCTGATTTCCATAAGCCAGTTTCTTCTTCTTGTCTGGCTCCTCTTCTCTGCCATGCTGCTTTTTCTTCAGGACCTGCTTGTTCCTGAAATTTCTTCAAATCCTTTACAGTAGATCAGGCATTTGAGTCTTTACTTCTTTTGTTTCTTCTGTCTGTGTAGTGTCGATTGCTACCTTCACTGGTTGCTTTCTTGTTTTTCCCAGGCTACTTTCTCATTCTCTCCTACTTGGTTCTGAAGTTCAATCAGTGTACCATAATCAGATATTTGGTCTGGCACTGGAATGGTTGCTGTATAGGCTTGCCTTTTCTGTTGGGGGCATCTTGCAGCCCTCTTGGCTTCAGCATCTTGCCAGATTGTTGCCTCTTGTTTCAGGAGTGTCATTTCTTGCGTGTGCCTGGATCTTCATTACTGCAACCTTTTCTGTGGCCCTTGCAGAGCTCTGAACCGGTGTCTGATCAGTGAAGCATGTTGTATATCTTCGCCACTTGCCGTCTTGAAGCCTCTGCTTTTCCATATCTGGCCCACAATCCTGTGCTGGGATGGTAAGGATCCTGAATCCACAACTTCATGTTCAGTGGTTACTGCATATCCTGTATAAGGAATCCCATCCTCATAGTACCTTGATCCATCCACATATAGCTCATGCTGAGCATAAGGTAGTTCTTGTTCCAGTAAAGCCACACAATCATGTGAAAAATAAATATTTTGATTAGTAGAACTATCATCTTGCTCTGGACCATCCCTCTGGTCCTGTGTCCATGATGATCTGTCTGTATCCTCCTCTTCTGGACCACCTTCCTGGTCCTCATCATCTTCTTCTTGCTTTCCATCAATAGGGACGATAATCTGTTTCTCCCTCCTTTTGAATCTTGAGATTCAACACCTTTATTTATTAATGTTGGAAAAAGGGTTGCTGGGTTGAGGGTAGTACATCTTCTGATGGTTACGTTGTTGCACTTAGCAGTGCTACTTCATACTTGGTCAGCCGTGCTGCTGACAGGTGTTTGGTTCTTGCTTGTTGAAGCTTGTATTAAGCTCATGATTCAGCACTATGCCTATGCTCTTGTACTATTCTAGGACTGCTGCTGCTGCCACTGCTCTGATGCTGGTAGGCAGAGCCGGCCCTAACCAATATTATGCCCTAGGCAAGATTTTGGCTGGTGCCCCCTAGCACCACCGCTGGTCCTTGTACCCCCTATATTTTAAATAGGAACAGTTCGCACATTTGACGCACAGCCCAAAAAGGGGCATCTTCTTGCTGGGAAGGGGCATGGCTGCACAATAGTAACCCCAATTCCAATTACGCCACACAGTGCTGCAACTTTATTCATATTTTATCTTGCGATAGTGTCCATAATTCATATTACATCCCACAGTAGTATCACTTTACCTTATAAACGTTATTCCTCACAGTAGAGCCCCTTATTCACATTACATCACACTGAATTACTCCTTATTCACATTACACCACACCTTATTGCTTTTTATTCACATTAGATGACACAGTAGTGCCCTTTCTATATGCAATGCCACATAGTAGAGCACCTTATACACATAATGCCACACATTAGTAATGCATTTATACACAATTCCACACAGTAATGCCCCTTACACATATGAGACACATTAATGTCCTTATAAACATAATGCGCCTTACACATTATGACAACCTTTATTAATGCCCTTTTACACATAATGTACCTTACACATATGGCGCACATTATTAATGCCTTTATACACATAATGACACGCATAGTGCTCCCTACACATTTGCTGCACATTATCAGTGCCCCTATACACATAATGACACACATACAGTAGTACCCTGTTACACATATGCCGCACATTATTAATGCCCTTATACACATAATGACACACATAGTGGCCCTTTACACATATGTTGCACATTATTAATGCAGTTTTACATGACACACATAATGCTCCTTACACATATTCCGAATACTACTGCACAACCAACCCACTCACATGCACACAGCACTCACACTGCCACTACCACTGTGACCTCTGCCTCTGCTTGGATACAGATGTGTCCTCACAAATCTTGCATCAATGCTAACGTTGGGCACCTTTTTTTTTATGAAAGTGCATCTTATTTGCATTGCTATGTGGCTAGGATGCACACGCAGCTTCTGCTGATTAAACTGATATGCAGCATGCCCAGGGGTGGATTGGGAACAAAAAGCGGCCCTGGAAAAATTTGTACTAGTAGCCCCACATGGGCAGCACCAGAGGTGTAAGGTCTAGCCATGGGCCATGGCAGCAGCACCCTCCCCCCAAAACTTTCCAGATAGTGGGAATGTCCACCATCAAGGGAGAAGTTAAAAATAAATAAAATTAAATATTATGAGCACATTATATGATACACCTTTAGAAGTTAGGAAACTATATCATTCTTTAGAAATATATATTTTCTTGCTTATTACACCAACCGTATCCCAATCACTATTTACTCACAATCTTATATGTCAGCCAAGCAGGCAGACAGAGCATACACTAGATCATCTGCAATCACAGGCTAAGTGGCAAAGTAATTTTCATATATGCAAATTATATAGCATCTTATTCATTATGTCTATAAAAAGGACTACATGTCCTCAAACAAAACAGGCCCCCACGGGTGCATCGGCCCACCGGGAATCTTCCCTGTGAACCCTATGGCAATCCGCCTCTGAGCATGCCTATATACCGTGCAAGACTGTGGCTGTATTTGCATATGAAATGCTACATACAGAATATAGGCATGCCGCATATCATTGTAATCAGCAGAAGCTGCTGATGCCCCTAGGCATATCAAATGCCCTAGGCAATTGCCTAGTTTGCCTATGCCTATGGCCGGCTCTGCCGGTAGGTGTTTCTTGAGTAATTTTGTCAAGTTTACTTGAGTGGTGGGCCACTGGTCTTTGCCTTAGTCCATACTTTTGCGTAAGGACTCCCATGCATGGCCTTTTTTATATAGTTAGGTAGTCCTAGGGCCGAAGATGAGGCAACTGCTGGTTTTAATTTTTGAATTGCTTTATTTATTTTTTGCTGTGTAGGATGTGGACTTTTTTTTCTTTTAGTGTTGTCATACAATGCTTGCATGTAGACTGATGCTAGAGGTATCCATTCTCTGCAGTATCCTACTAGGCCCAGGAATGATCTCTGACTTGCTTTACACTGGTTGGCATCTTAGCCTGCATAATGAATTTCTTTCTCTGTTCTGTTAGATGTCGGGTACCTTGAGTATCCTAGGAAGATTACCTTTTGCTTTGCTAGCTGCAATTTCTCGAGGCTCTGCAGTCTTATTCTTCCAGAAACTTCAATAAGGACACTGTCTCTTCTTGGTACTTCTTTCAGTGGTGGTGGCAATCAGTAGGTCATTCACATACTATATTAGCTGTGTGTTTTCTGGATAAATCATGTCAAAGTCAGAAAAATATCTCTATGCACACTACCATATTTGCACCTCACACAGGTCCGTGCTGCGCATGCGTACGCTCTCCCGTACGTGCGCATACTCACAGTCGCGGGCACCCGCGGGCGCACGGTATGCGTATTTACGGTAGAGTTTATGTGATCGTAGCGTGCGACTCAATCGTTACATATTTTCACCATATAATGTATTTTGTAGATCATGGTCCCTTTGATAGATTCTGAAAGTTTGGTTAATATAGAATGTTCATGAACAGAGAAATCCCTCTTTGTTTGATACGAAGGGTCAGACAGGAGTAATACAGTGGTGTTTAGTATCCATCGGAAGAATATTTAATTAGCAATATTCCGGTGTTGGTTTGAAGCAGATCAATCGCTCGTGCGAATAGTTATGGACATAAGAAGTTTATGAACATTTACTTTATTTGCACTTTATTACCCATGCGGCGGGAAACCCAGTTTCCCTCCCACCTGAGCTGTTGGAAATAGTCACAGCCCACCTGTATGAATCAACCTGTGACCTTTTGCTATAATGCGAGGAGGAATTCCTGTGTCCAATGAACAATGAGATTGTAGGGACCATTGAATTGCATTGTGTGTGGGGCATAAATAGAAAGGCCGATCACATCCAGCTCTCACTCTTCAACGGTTATCATTGCTGAAAATCGGGAGCTGGATGTCCAGAGGCGCATGCGATCGTTTCCTTTGTGCGTAAGTTTTTCTCCATAATCATACTGTTTCTCTCTTGTTATTATGGGCCATATCTTTCTCTCTCTCTCTCTTCTCTTTCTCTTATTTTCTCTTAAACGTAATTGTATTATATTTCCTGTGTAGTTACCTGGTTAGTTAGTCTATGTTATATTGTAGTGTATGATTTGTATTTGTATTAATTCTTTTGCAAGTATATCATTCAAAATATATATATGTTAGGCGTTGGACCCTAAGCACGGTATCTGTGTATTTCTTATAGTGCTAAGTATTCTCAGAGCGTCGGTGACGCTCAAACAGCTTTTAAGTTAGTAAGGTTATACTGTGTTGCATTTACACCATATCACTACACAAAGGGTTTACTGCATAATACACTGTTTATGGTTTAGATATAAAGGTTTAACATTGTGAGCGTCTGCGCCGCTGGTGATCTCCTCGTGGTCTCGAGCGGTCGCATCGCTATAGCGAATCATTACGGTAGTCGGCAGCCAATAGCGTGCCTGCCAGTGATCTCTTGGCCGTGAGCGAACGTAACGCTTGAGCGTCTCGACCACGGCTAAGCGATTGTTACGCAACGTGCGTACCCTTACGGTACTTCATACGTAGTTAGCGTACAGAGTTCTTAGACCTCATAAAGGGTATTATATAAGATAAATATTCTGCCTTAACAATTGCGGGCTCGTCCTGTCCTTCACATATCTGCACTAGGTAATTTCAGCAGACATTATCCAGCAGCAAAGGGCGGGAGATCATATTCCTCGTAGTGCTGTTTGGATAAGCGTCTGCTTCTCTTAGTAAAGGGTGCTGAAGGAATCCGGGAACCGGAGGTAAGAACAACACGCTAGTCTCTTTTAAAACTGTTTATTTTTCTGTCTTGCGTACACACGCACGCATATCTGCATTTCTTTTCATTCGTGTATTTTCGTATATCACTCTCCTGTTTGCTATTGTATAGTTGATAAACGTGCTAAGAGAGATTTGCCGCTATTTCAAAGTGTAAAAGTAAAGATAACATAGTTAAAATATAGACAAACACACAGTTTTTGCCTAGGAGATAAGGCGAAGTCAGTGTGGTGTGCGGTAGATGATCAAGGATCATCTACATTGATAAACATATAAATTGTGTTACGGTGGATCTTTATTTTGCGTACACGTGTCTCTAACAAGGACTGAGATTTGTGCACGCAAACCAAAGGCCGACGCACGCAGCGTATATTACGCAACGGAGCGTACGGGTACGCCCACGTAACTCAAATCACAAGTTTTTTTTCTCTCCTCCCAACGCGATAAGTAGCGCCACGCGGTAAATAACGCCAGGCGATAAATCGCACAAATTTATTTTAAATTCGAAATTTAAATTAATAGATCCTTCTCCTAATTTGTAACACATCTGGTCTAAAGAGAAATTTCTGCGCAGAAATAGAAATAGAAACAAAAGTGTACATGTGGTGAGTGAGTGTGTTGTATACAATTTTACAGGTTGAACCACAAGAAAAGTCGAGTTCTCGTGAGGTACATGCGTGTAAGTGACGTACATGGTGGCTAGGGAGGCATCCCTGGTTAAAACATACAATTTGAGCATTAGAGTGTAGCAGACCAGGAGGTCATACTGTAACAGACCAGGAGGTCATAGCAGACCAACAGGTTCAGGTACAGCAGACAAGGAAGTCCGCTATACAGTCCACAGGCACAACACCAAGAAAGGGTTGGTGCAACACCCATATAGGCCATACAAGCTCTTGCTGAAGGAATTCGCAGCCGCAATTTTCGATTCCACTGGTCGCTCCGTACATAAGATTAGTTGCTTATGTGCTGAACGATTGTACCGCACGTAATTGTGTACATTAGTAAACCTGACCGGTACTATTTGTGTACGAAGGTCATAAACGCTATTTGTACATTCTAACGTGATTTGTGTAATTTTTTTTATTTTAAGGGAAGTTCGCTACTCACTCAGGAACTATCCAACAACCAATAGTTACTGGAAAGAGTAAGTGTTCTTCGGATCACCCTCACAGGTTCCAGTAAATAGAGGTTCAGGTCGCAGGGGCCCTAGGTCGAGTACGCCAGCACCATATCGGTGTGATCAGGTCGTATTGGTCGGCGTGGGCGAGTGAGTGGGGTACTCGGCAAACCGCCACCGTCAGCCTATTTTGAGCATTTTGGTTTGCGTAAGGGTTGGCTGAATAAAGCAACACCTTTGAACTATGGGGGCCACTTGTTCAGGTAGGGGGCGATCAACCTCGGTTCGGGTTGATTCAGTAAACCGACCAATTGGGTCGGCAAGGTACGTGATGTGTGAAAAATACGGTTCACACACAGAGGTTTTATGTGATGAATGGGAGAGAATGACGGTACATGACGGGGAGAAATTCCCAAGAGTAGGTAGCTTCAGCACAGAAGTGTTAACGAATTTAAGGAGAAGGATATGTCTCATTAAATCAACAAAGAGACGAATCAAGCATTATGATTATTTGCAGTTGTGGCAACAGGAGGGTGACATACAGAGAGGATTGGCTCAGGCGGCGGGATCTGGCTCAATCAGAAAACTGATAGCCACGGCCCCACCGCCACCATATATATCAGGAGAGAAATTGGTTGCGGAGAATGACGCACTAAGGTGTAACACACAAACACTTAGCAACTGTGTAAATGTTAAAGATAATGTTAACCAATTAACCAATGCAAGTATTAACCCGTGCAAGTTGTACCCTGTTTTGAACTTTCCTCAGGAGTGTGATCAAGAAGACGAATCGGCAACAATTTCAGCGCTCTCTCTAGCAGCCACCATAGCAGAGACCACAGTAGGCACAGCTCCACCCACGAGATTAGTAACAAGGGCCCCTAGCGGAGGGATAGGTGAGGTCGTATCTACAGGTAAGTACGGCACCATACACTATGCTGAAACCATTTCACCACAGGCTGTAGAACCCACACAGAGTGATGTTGTTAGAGTTAATCCTGTTAGGGTAATAGCTGTTCCAAATGGGAAAACTGACACATCAGGAGTCACCCCTGTGAGGAACATTGCCATGTACAGCCCATTTTCCCGAATGGAATTAAGGACCATAGTGTCTGAATTCCCTGACCCTAGAAAAGACTTAGTTGCCAGCCAAAAATACATCAGAGACCTAGGTAACACTGTAGAGCCCAACAACAAAGACTGGCAGATATTGCTGAGAGCATGTTTACCCTCCAATGTTGACGCAGCTCAATTTTTAGCTGACTGTGGATTAGATCAGGATGTACCTCTTACAGATGTGTACAACAAAGATAATGTAAAAAGAATAAGTTTACAGTTAAAGGAGTATTTCCCAGCCGTAGTTAAATGGAGCAAAATATTCTCCATTAAACAGAAGGAATCAGAAACAGCTGCAGAGTATTTTCACAGAGCATTATCAGAAATGGCAAAATACACAGGCATAGAGGACATTAAAACAAACATAAACCATCGAGAAGTAGCAGTATCGGTACTGATGGATGGTTTAAAAGAATCATTAAAGACTAGGGTACAGACCACACAACCATGTTGGCGAGGTCTGTCTGTGGCTACTTTGAGAGAGGCTGCTATTGATCACGATAGGAACATCACCAGACACAGGGAACAACAAAGTGATAAGTTAATGGCAGTAAGTATACAGGCCCTGACCACAAAACAGCCTGTGTTAACATCACCAAACCCTGTGGGTAAGTCAAATATGGTAACATGTTATTTTTGTCACAAACAGGGACACTTTGCACGAGACTGTAGATCGAGAAATGTACAAAAATCATACCAACCCCCTAGACAACGACACGACACACGACATTGGGAGCAGGGTCCGCAGAAACGGAGTTATGAGCCACATACAGGGGAAACAAAAAGATATCCCCCGAACAGAGACTGGCAAGCCTCTGGTAGCTCCCAATTAACTCCATCACAAGTAGTTGCTGCCAGCGGGATTCAGGGAGGTCACCATACCCAATAGGGGTGTGGCCATACCTGTAATCTGCAGCCAGTAAAATTGATTGCAAGCCTTGGAAGTGAACCAGAAATTGCAATCAATGTAGCTGGTAAATCATAAAATTTTCTTGTAGACAGAGGGGCGGCCAAATCAGTGATAAATTCGACAGTGGGCATGAGAACCACTGGTAAGACAATTCCAGCCATAGGGGTAACGGGAGTAGTCCAGCACTACCCTGTTAGCAAACCAGCCGAGATTACAGTAGGGCCGTTACATACCAAGCATTCCTTTTTGCTGGCTGCATCGGCACCGACCAATCTCCTGGGAAGAGACTTACTGTGTAAAATGGGGTGCGTCATTTATTGTACTCCTGAAGGTGTATTCTTGGACATACCTGAGAATCACACTCAGGAAGTGCGAGACATGTTAGACTCCCCGTCAAAATTAATGTCACATACCACTATGACAAATAGGACTCCCTCCCAAGTAGAAGAAATGACATCTCAGATACCACTTTGGACTAAAGATGGACAGGACACTGGATTAATGGCAAACGTAGCTCCGGTAGTTGTACAAGTAAAAGATGGTAGGATAGCTCCAAAAATCCCACAGTACCCTCTGAAGCCAGAGGTGGAGTTAGGAGTTTATCCCGTAATAGAGCGCTTGCTACAACAGGACATTCTGGTAAGAACGTCCAGCACTGCCAATAGTCCCATCTTCCCTGTTAAAAAGAGTGGGGGGAGGGGTTACCGGCTAGTGCAGGATCTAAGGGGGATTAACAAAATAGTTGAGAGTCAGTTCCCCGTAGTGCCGAATCCAGCTGTCATCCTAATGCAAATCCCTCCCACTGCGAAATTTTTCACTGTTATTGACCTCTGCTCCGCTTTCTTTTCGGTACCTCTGCACCCTGACAGTCAATATTTGTTTGCATTCACATACAGAGGAGTCCAATACACATGGACTCGATTACCACAAGGATTCATAGATAGTCCAAGTATATTTTCTCAGGCTTTGCATGATTGTTTACAGTCTTTCCAACCAGTGAGTAGATCAGTATTAATACAGTACGTGGATCTGATTCATTGGAAGCATCTCTGAAGGATACGAAACAGCTCCTGTTTCATCTTTCAGACACAGGACACAAGGTTTCCAAAGACAAGTTGCAATTATGACAAACTAAGATAAAATATTTGGGACACTGTCTAACACAAGGACTGAGACACCTGACCGCTGATAGAATTCAAGCAATTAGAGACATGACTCTGCCACAAACCCAGCAACAGATCAGAACATTTTTAGGAATGTGTGGGTATTGCCGTAATTGGATCCCAGGGTTTTCCATCCTAGCGTTACCCTTGCAGGAAATGGTCTCCTCAAACAAACCCGATCGGATTTCGCATACAGACGAGTCGGAGACAGCATTTGAGAGACTTAAACAGTGCCTAACGCAGGCACCAGCATTGGGTATGCCTGACTATGGGAAACCCTTTGAACTATACGGAACAGAAAGTGCTGGTTGCGCGGCAGGTGTACTAACCCAAAAGCGCGGTGATGCCAGCAGGCCGGTAGCATACTACAGCGCTCAGCGAGATACGGTAGCGCGATCCCTCCCCACATGCTTGCGAAGCGTTGCTGCGATAGCATTGCTAGTAACGAAAAGCGAAGACGTCGTGCTAGGTCACAACCTCACAATTCATACACCACATGCAGTGTCAGCCTTGTTGAATTCTGCCCAAACCAGACACGTCTCATCAGCGCGGTTTACAAGATGGGAATTGGCACTAATGGCCCCCGTAAACATCACCATAAGGAGATGCAGTGCATTAAATCCGGCAACATATCTCCCAGGTGTGCCTGGACAGGCACAAAGGGTGGAAGATGAGAGTGGTGGGGAAGGAGGATTTAACACAAAGGAAGACACTCATGATTGTATGGAATATTTGACCCAAAATTTTACCGCAAGGTCTGACATCAGTGACAACCCACTGGAAGATGCAGAACTTACATTCTACACAGACGGTAGTTGTCATAGACAGTCAGACTCGGGAGACTTGTGTACTGGATACGCAGTCGTAGATGACCAAGGCACCATAGAAGCGGAACCGCTAGGCCCACCTCACTCAGCCCAGGTTGCTGAACTGGTCGCCCTAACCAGAGCATGTGAATTGGCTAAGGGCAAATCAGCCAATATCTACACCGATTCTAGATACGCATTCGGGGTAGTCCATGATTTCGGAGCCCTATGGCGCCTCAGAAATTTCATGACGGCAGCTGGTACACCGGTAGCGCATGCAGCCCACATAAAAAGGCTTCTAACAGCGATACAGGAACCCGACAGAGTGGCTGTTATCAAATGTAAAGCACACACATATAGCCAAGACCCAGTATCACTTGGTAACAGCCGAGCAGACGAAGCGGCTAAGTTAGCAGCTGGTACCCCCAGACAGACAGACACCACACAACTGATGGTATTTAATACCATCAACACACAGAAGTTGTGTGAGATGCAAAATTTGTGTTCCACACAGGAAAAGGCAGTCTGGAAGGCAAAGGGATATGGCCAGGAGTCCTCAGGACTCTGGACGGATGGACAAGGTAAACCAGTGGCCCCCAGAGCATACCTTCCATGTTTAGCTGAGGCAGCTCACGGGCTGACTCATCTGGGCAGGGAAGGGATGTGCAAGTTGGTAAGAGCATATTGGTGTGCCCCAGGATTCTCCTCTCATGCGAGTAAAAGAGCCATGTCATGCCTTACCTGTTTGAGAAAGAATATTGGAAAGGCAATACCTACAGAACCATCCCATATCCCACCTGCCGGCGGCCCTTTCCAGGTAATACAGATTGACTTCATTCAATTACCCCCTTGTCGAAATTTGAAATATGTACTTGTTTGTATAGATGTTTTCTCAAATTGGGTCGAAGCATTTCCGGCGGCCACAAATACCGCTATGTTTACTGCTAAGAAAATTGTGCAGGAATTTGTATGTAGATATGGTATCCCTAGAATAATCGAGAGTGATAGGGGTACCCATTTTACAGGTGATGTCTTTCAAGGAATGTGTAAATTGATGGGAATTGATAGCAAGCTGCACACTCCATACCGTCCACAGGCGAGTGCGAAAGTGGAAAGAGTGAACAGCACTATTAAAAATAAACTGAGTAAAGTGATGGCAGAGACAGGATTGACATGGCCAGAAGCTTTACCCATTGTACTGTACAGCATCAGAACCACTCCCAGGTCCCCTCTTAATCTGTCTCCCTTTGAAATCTTGTTTGGTCGACAACCGCATGTTATGATTAACCCTCAGGATGATTTGAAGTGTAACAATGAAGTGACTGTAAAATACCTGATTAACATGAGTAAACAGTTGAGGAATCAAAATGATAATCTGAAGTTAGTGATTCCTGATTTACCAGATAGTAATTGTCATGACATTGAACCTGGGGATTATGTAATGATACAGAATTTTCTACGCTCAGGTTGCCTTATTGACAGATGGGAAGGACCATACCAGGTCTTATTGACTAGCACTACAGCATTGAAGGTTGCTGAGAGAGAGACTTGGGTTCATTCGTCCCACTGTAAGAAGGTCGCTGATCCAGAGAAGTCCTGTGATAAGGAACAGACGGTAGAGGTTGTATCACTAGAGTGTCTGTTCCAGGAGGACTAAGGCGGCACCTGAGCATCGAGAACCACAAGACCAAAAGCAGTTGTCGACCCCCTGTTCCCTTTTATTGTTTTTCTCCACTTCCCATCCCCTCTCCCTCAAATTATTTTTCCCCCTTCTCATTCTTCTTCGTCTCCTCCTAAGATGGACTTGCCTCAAGAGACTGTGATCCGGATTTTCCTGTTGACCATGATGTTGACCAGAGCAGTCTGTTCCGGCGAGAGTACCATGGAGTTCGAGAGAGGTTCTGGAATGGGTTCTGATGACAGAGATGGAGGCGTAGTTTTCCAAGAACAACTTAACCAACAAGTAAAGGCGAGTATCAGAAAACGATCCGATAGCATTGACCATAGAAGGAATTGTGAAGGATTGTTAGCTGAAGAAAACTGTATCTGTCGGCTTTGTAACAATGTCATTGAGGATGGGTGCATAAAGAAATGCCAATCCAGTTTTAATATCCATATGGACCGGCATCCCTTGAGTGACTATCACTCTTTAGTGGGTAGTGTGTTAAATAAAACAGATTGTTGGGTATGCTCTCAAGTACCTCAAGGTCATAGCAAATCAGGGCTAGTACCATTTCCTTTAACGATAGGGGAGGTACTTGAGCTAAGTGGTGGGAGACCGGTGGACAGGAGGTTTAATATCTCCAGCCCTCCTAGTTTGAAGCTCCACCAATACCATGTGGATAGGTCCCTATTATGTTTTAACATCTCCAATCCCCGAAAGCTGGGAAATTGGGAAGTGTCATGGAGTAATCAAACCATGACCTTTTCACACAGAGCAGATAGAATGCCTACAGATACAGAGCTTATACGCCACATAGCCAGTAGAGGAAAATCTTTCCGGTATAGGTATACTTTAGGAAACAGGATTACGAGAGTTGGAGAGGTATCACCAGGATACTGTGCACATATCGTACAACCTGATACGTGTACTAAACAGATGGAAGAATTAGGGTTAGGAGATTTCACATGGAAGGTGTGTAATATGGTTATGTCCTACTCCGTCCCATATGTTCTCCCCGATGATGCATATTTCATATGCGGGAGAAAGGCGTATAAGTGGCTTGCCCCAAACTCTGAAGGATTGTGTTATATTGGAAAGGTATTGCCTGAAGTAATGACTGTATCACATGACAAAATGAAAGACATACACCGTGTTGCCCAAACTCCTTATACTCATACTCATTACGAGCACATCGTTAAACGGCACCTGATAGAAAGAACAGAGCATCCGGCCTCTGACATGATCAGTGAATCCACCGGGATTCAATTCTTAGTCGCGTTAGATATCACTCACACCGCTAGAGGAGTGTTGAATTATAAATACATCTCTGCGCTCGCCAATTTGTTAGACAATATCACTGAAATGTATGATGACACGTTTAGGTATACTGGAAGGGAACTTCAGGCTTACAAAACAGAACTGGTACAGCATAGAATGGTTCTTAATTACCTCACAGCAGTGACAGGCGGATATTGTGTCACATTGGCAACACAATACGGCGTGAAATGTTGCACATATATTACGAATAGCACCGAGGACCCGGTCGAGGTCATAGACCAAAAGATGGACGATATTCTCCAACTGAAGTGGGAATTTCGCAGGAGACACAATCTCACTCTTGCTGCTGTAGGTAATGAGCTGACTGGTTGGGTGTCATGGTTGAACCCGCGAAATTGGTTCTCCGGTTTAGGAGAATGGGCTCAAGGAGTTATAATGGATGTTGGGAAGTTTCTCCTATGTATCTTAGGTGTTGTCATATCAATTGGTTTGATATCTAGATGCGGTCAGGCTTTAATGAGGTGCAATCATCGTACTAGGGTAATGAGTTTAAGGAGTGAGGAAACTGTAATTCCAATGGACTTGATTTATGACCCAAATGTAGAAACAATGATGTGATGAAAATGCGATTTCTACGGTCCGTTTCTTTCACCTGTTTTTCCGTTTCCTCCAAGGTAAAAAGACCCACTTGGACGAGGAATTTGATGAGCCGATATACAGACAACAGAGAGATTAAAGAAGAAGTTTTGACAACCTGATACACAGATTTTTGATGAACTATGCCATGGATCCCCAGTTTCCCTAGAAATTTTAAAATTACGCTAGCCCAACACTTTTGTAAATCTATGGACATTGACAGCTTTGCTCGCACCTTATGAGCAAAAGCACAAAGAAGACTGCATTCAACAGACACCAAACAAGACCTCAATCGACGAATGTACATTTACCTGACATAGAATACCACCGCATTTACCGTAATTATGTCTTTTCTTCATTTCTACAACCCTCAGGTAATGACACACATAGTCGATAGGGAATACAGGCACAGATATCAGCAACCACATATCTCCCCCATTCATGTATCATCAACTAAAATGTGCTCCCCCATTTTGTTACAACCAAAGCCGAAAAGAGCTCGGTAAAGTTTGACAGCCCATCCACAGACCCGTACCACGGGATAAGAAGGAATTCAAATGTATACTTCGCAATACCTCGAAGCTTGATTTAAAACACGTACGGCACGATGATACATGACCCCCAAGCACGGATTCATACACACATGCTTCTGCTATCTCACTAGGTCATACCCTTTTCCTACCTTCTCCTCTCCTCCCTTACCCAACCATGTAAATGTATTAACCCCTAACATATATTTTTCTCTTTTTGAAATGTTTTCAGGAAGTGGCAGTTATTGTTGACTGCCAAAGGGTGGACTGTCAAAGTCAGAAAAATATCTCTATGCACACTACCATATTTGCACCTCACACAGGTCCGTGCTGCGCATGCGTACGCTCTCCCGTACGTGCGCATACTCACAGTCGCGGGCACCCGCGGGCGCACGGTATGCGTATTTACGGTAGAGTTTATGTGATCGTAGCGTGCGACTCAATCGTTACATATTTTCACCATATAATGTATTTTGTAGATCATGGTCCCTTTGATAGATTCTGAAAGTTTGGTTAATATAGAATGTTCATGAACAGAGAAATCCCTCTTTGTTTGATACGAAGGGTCAGACAGGAGTAATACAGTGGTGTTTAGTATCCATCGGAAGAATATTTAATTAGCAATATTCCAGTGTTGGTTTGAAGCAGATCAATCGCTCGTGCGAATAGTTATGGACATAAGAAGTTTATGAACATTTACTTTATTTGCACTTTATTACCCATGCGGCGGGAAACCCAGTTTCCCTCCCACCTGAGCTGTTGGAAATAGTCACAGCCCACCTGTATGAATCAACCTGTGACCTTTTGTTATAATGCGAGGAGGAATTCCTGTGTCCAATGAACAATGAGATTGTAGGGACCATTGAATTGCATTGTGTGTGGGGCATAAATAGAAAGGCCGATCACATCCAGCTCTCACTCTTCAACGGTTATCATTGCTGAAAATCGGGAGCTGGATGTCCAGAGGCGCATGCGATCGTTTCCTTTGTGCGTAAGTTTTTCTCCGTAATCATACTGTTTCTCTCTTGTTATTATGGGCCATATCTTTCTCTCTCTCTCTTCTCTTTCTCTTATTTTCTCTTAAACGTAATTGTATTATATTTCCTGTGTAGTTACCTGGTTAGTTAGTCTATGTTATATTGTAGTGTATGATTTGTATTTGTATTAATTCTTTTGCAAGTATATCATTCAAAATATATATATGTTAGGCGTTGGACCCTAAGCACGGTATCTGTGTATTTCTTATAGTGCTAAGTATTCTCAGAGCGTCGGTGACGCTCAAACAGCTTTTAAGTTAGTAAGGTTATACTGTGTTGCATTTACACCATATCACTACACAAAGGGTTTACTGCATAATACACTGTTTATGGTTTAGATATAAAGGTTTAACATTGTGAGCGTCTGCGCCGCTGGTGATCTCCTCGTGGTCTCGAGCGGTCGCATCGCTGTAGCGAATCATTACGGTAGTCGGCAGCCAATAGCGTGCCTGCCAGTGATCTCTTGGCCGTGAGCGAACGTAACGCTTGAGCGTCTCGACCACGGCTAAGCGATTGTTACGCAACGTGCGTACCCTTACGGTACTTCATACGTAGTTAGCGTACAGAGTTCTTAGACCTCATAAAGGGTATTATATAAGATAAATATTCTGCCTTAACAATCACTTGGTGGTGTAGCCCCTCCTTGGGGTACTCTGGTCTAGTAGTATTGCTTACTTTCTTCCACAACTGGTACTGTGGGAACAAGCCAATACTGAACTTCTGTTCCATCTTGCATCTAAATGGTTCTGTACCTTCTTTGATAAGTTACTGGAAAATTCAACTTCTGCTGGGGTGTACTGTATTCTCGCTTGGATAAGCTTCAGTACATTGTGTCCCAGCAAAGTCACTGGACATGTACTCGAGGTCAAGAACTGGACTGGTATTGGTGACTGTAGTTCTTGCATCTCCTGTCCCTTCAAGTGTTTCTGATATCATCAGTTCCTGTGGCACCTCCCTCTGCTGTCTTCTGCTGGCTCCAGTATGATTAGACACAAACATTCTTCTCCAGTGGGCAAGGTGACTGGACCATACCTTCTGTTGTTTCTTCTGGAGACATTATGTTCACTGAGAGATACCTGAAGAAGCCTGTACTTCATATTGGCAGAAAAAGCATCATTCATTTGCCTTCTGGGACTTCCTCTGTCTTGTTCCTTATTATTTGCTTTAATTTTGGAGCTGCTGGTGCTTCAAATCTTCTGATCAGGGCATCACCTCTGTAATCTTGCCATGTAATACTGACCACTGTCTGATGTTTTTCTTTGTCTTTCTTAAAACAGACTCTCTTTTAGTCTTCAACCTTTCATGTGACCCTCAAATTGCTTCTCAACTTTTCTTTTTCCAATCACCTCTCTTTATGATCGATCTATTATCCTACATACTTTTTCCTTTCTTCACTTGCCCTACATACTTTTCCTTACTTCACTTGCATCAGGCTAGGATGTCTGCTCCCAAAAGGTTGACTGGTCAGGTGGGTGAGGTGAGGAATGCCACTGGGACCGGTGTGGCTTCATCATTGATGAGTAAGGGCATCATCTTGCTTTCTTGTAGGGGTAGGGCTTGATTCAGTTGTGCTTCGATCGCCTGATCTGTAAGTAAATGTGGAGGAATCTGGTTGTGCATAAAAACAGTTCTTGAAGCCCCTGTGTCTCCTGTGGGTAAAGTCACTGTAATGGTACCTTTTGTCGAAATGTTATTGGTGGCTGGGTACACTGTTGCTGCTGCAGACACAGGGGTTGCACACCCTCATACTCTGTCATCTCGTGTGTGCTGCTTCACATATGGCTGGTCAGAAGCCTGCTGCCGTGCTTTTTAAAACCTGTTCTAAATCTACTTAACAGGGTCTATCTATCTATCTATCTATCTATCTATCTATCTATCTATCTATCTATCTATCTATCTATCTATCAAACACTTGTATTTGCATAAAGAATGCAGCAGAATTCTTTTTCCTTATATCTGGTAACTTATTTACAATTCTTATCATATTAGACTGACACCATGGTATGTGATGTTCTTGAACAATATGTCTGGGGTTGTAATGTCTGACTCCTTTACCCCTGCATCAAAACTGCATTACCAAAACTTTTAGTATTTTAAATAATAGCAACGTACTGTAATAATGAGCACTATGCTACTGTCTTCAGCTACCTAACAGCTGAGAATTCTTTTTTTTTTTAAACCAAGGCTAAAATACACACTGCATATATGCAAAATGACTTATGGAAATACATATAAATCTACATAATTATGCATGACCACCCATTAGTATAATTTGCAGTAGCATGTTCTATGTAGTTAAACTTACTGCTTCTTAATTATCTTTAAAACCTTATAAGGCATTCAGGAATAAGATGAGTTATTTTACCTCATGCAACTTTACTTACTATCATATTATCCATATTTTGCAGTCAAAAACATTTTACATCCATATGTATTTACCTATTACAGTATGCTCTTCCACGTAGAAGCATTATCTATACATACTGTTCCTTTTATCCTTTCTGAGCCACATTAAATTTTATTTTTAGCTTATAGCAGTGAAACTACAGTTCTCATTACATGTACATATTGCTGCTTCCCTGTACATATACAGTGATGTGCATGTAATATAAAAATTATAACAAAGGATTAAATATTGTTCTTTGGTCAAATTTTTACAGTGTCAGAAAAAACCCTTGTTTCATTAATCCAGTGTTTGTTGTTTGCTTCAAATTTCCTTCATTGGTCAGCACTTCCATTCCTATGGGAAGTTTGCCTCTTAAACAAATTGCCTATTTCCCCTCCCTAGCACTGACGATTTCCAGGGGCTCACTGTGCGGTCCCTTTGCGTGATTGATCAGTTCACCTTGCTAAATCCATAAGGGCTGCACCTTTACTTGTACTGCGCAGTATCGAAAAACAAAAGTCAGTGTACCTCAGTTTAAAAGACCTCCTCTTTCAAACATTACTCTTAAGTGTTTCTTTATAGGGAGATCCTATACCAACAATCAAAGGGTCAAATGAAGCAAACACTCTGGATCTTAATCTCTGACACAACAAACCAAAACTTTGTTATTACTGACTTGACTCTACCTAGTCCACAAAGACCTCTTTAACCACTAAGTCATGTTTTTTTTATATATGAATCATATTACCTTTGTCAATAATAGCTTTAACGTCTTCTAACAATGATAATTTCTTTGAATCAGCCAGGAATACATTTTAAGTGACAAAATTATTTAGTATACTTTTCTATGAAAAACTGATACCACTATTACCAAACCATTGAGTCCATATTACCCTGATATACTGAAACTCTTAACTTGACCTCAGAAGGTTACCTTATTTGTCTACAAAAATATACTGCATTAAAAAAGGCTGAGTATGTGAGTGTTCAATGTCTTAACCTAATTCTATGCCATCTGGTTAAACGTTCATAATCAGTAGAACTTCCTTCACTAACTATAACTCTGGGACCAAGGGGTAAGGATGACAAAGACTTAGAACAAACCACTTCATAGGTTCCTGGTATAAAATTAACAGGTAACTTATCTAAACAATACAGAAATTTATCACCAATAAATTGTTCTATTATTTCTTTATCGATATGGCAACCCACAATTGCAGCAAAACCTGTTTCAATGGTACCAACAAAGCTAAAATCACTCTTTTGCAATGTACCTTTAAATTCACAATAATCAGACTCTATAACAGGATTGTACCACAGAAATATTGAGCATTTGCAATTCTGACATGTCATTAAAAAATAAAACCACATTTTTTCCATGCAAAAGTGAAAGTGAAACTTATAACTTTATCAGCGCACACAGAAAAATAATGAATGTTTGCAAACAGACAAGTGAGTTCAAATGATTGCGTATTGCTACATGAGCAGATGAACAGACCAAAGGACTGTATACAAGTACTGACAGAGTAATCAAGTTGAAAATCAATCCTCAGATTACTCACCCGGGTTTGTCAGCAGTTGCACATGTCCAGCAGTCGTGTCATCATGATGTCGGCAGGTCAGTGATCCCGGGCGAGCCCCCATAGAAACATAGAAACATAGAATTTGTCGGCAGATAAGAACCACTTGGCCCATCTAGTCTGCCCCCTTTTTTTTTTACATTATTTTTATCTCTAACTTTATTTGATCCTTATCGCTTTGTAAGGATATCCTTTTGTCTATCCCATGCATGTTTAAATTGCTCTACTGTCTTAGCCTCTACCACCTCTGATGGGAGGCTATTCCACTTGTCCACTACCCTTTCTGTGAAGTAATTTTTCTGCAAATTTCCCCTGAACCTCCCCACCTCCAGTCTCAGTGCATGTCCTCGTGTCCTATTGCTTGTCTTCATTTGGAGAATGTTTCCCTCCTGGACTTTGTTAAAACCCTTGATATATTTGAAAGTTTCTATCATGTCCCCCCTTTCCCTTCTCTGCTCCAAACTATACATATTGAGATTTCTTAGTCTTTCTGGGTATGTTTTGTGATGTAGGCCATGCACCATTTTAGTTGCCCTTCTTTGTACAGTCTCTATTAATATCCTTTTGAAAATATGGCCTCCAGAATTGAACACAGTATTCTAGATGAGGCCGTACCAATGAACTATACAGTGGCATTATTACTTCTTTCTTTCTGCTGCTGATTCCTCTCCCAATGCAGCCAAGCATCTGACTAGCCTTCCTCATTGCTTTGTTACATTGCTTACCTGCCTTTAAGTCATCTGAAATAGTGACTCCTAGATCCCTTTCCTCCTCAGTAGTTTCCAGTATAGTGCCATTAATACTATATTTAGCCTTTGGATTTTTGAGACCCAAGTGCATGATTTTGCATTTTTTGGCATTAAACTGTAATTGCCACACTCTTGACCATTCCAATAGTCTACCTAGATCCTCAATCATTTGTTTTACCCCACCTGGTGTGTCTACCCTGTTGCATACCTTTGTGTCATCTGCAAAAAGGCATACTTTCCCTTTAATGCCATTTGCAATTTCACCAATAAAGATATTAAAAAGCACTGGTCCAAGTACAGATCCCTGGGGTACTCCACTGGTAACATTTTCCTCCTGTGAATGCACTCCATTTACCACAAAACTCTGTTTTCTATCCTTCAACCAAGATCTTATCCATTCAATAATCCTAATATCCAATCCCAAACTTTCAAGTTTATTTAGCAGTCTGCGATGTGGAACAGTGTCAAAAGCCTTACTAAAGTCTAGATAAGCTATATCCATGGCTCCACCTTTATCCATCACTTTAGTCACACAGTCAAAAAAGTCAATAAGATTTGTTTGACATGATCTCCCCCCAGTGAATCCATGCTGTTTGGGATCCTGTAAATTGCCGGATTTGAGATAATCTACAACTGTTTCTTTTAAGAGTGTTTCCATCAATTTCCCTACTACTGATGTAAGACTCACTGGTCTGTAGTTGTTTGCCTCTTCCTTGCTTCCACTTTTGTGCAGTTGGACTACGTTTGCTCTTTTTCAGTCCTCTGGAATTACTCCTGTAGCTAATGACTGGTTAAATAATTCTGTCAATGGTGCTACCAGCACCTCTTTAAGTTCTTTTAGTATCCTTGGATGTATCCCATCTGGCCCCATAGATGTGTCCACTTTCAGCTTTGAGAGTTCTGTTAGGACCTTCTCCTCTGTAAATGTACTTGTGTCATTTTCCTGAATATCCCTGCAAATTAACTGTGGCCCCTTCCCCTCTTCCAGTAAATACTGAGCAAAAATAATTATTAAGATGATATGCTATTAAATTGTCTCCCTCAACAAGACTCCCAGTGTCTGTCTTTAGTTTTATTATTCCGCCTTTTGTTTTTCTCCTTTCGCTTATATACCTAAAAAAAGTTTTGCCTCCTTTACCCACTGAACTGGGCCATTTTTATCCTCAGCTTGTGCCTTTGCACATTTGATTTCCTTCTTAGTCTCCTTCTGTCTAACAAGATATATCTCTTTGTCTTCATTATTTTGTGTCTGCTTATATTTCCTAAAAGCCATCTTTTTTCCTTTCACAATATTTGCTACTTCTTTTGTAAACCACACTGGCATCCTTTTCCTTGTGTTTTTCCTATCACTTTTGATACAAAGGTCTGTTGCCTTTAATATTGCACATTTTAATGTATCCCACCTCTCATGCATGGCTTCCAAGTTCGTCCACTCTTCCATAGAATCGCTTACACATTTTCCCATCCCTACAAAATCAGCCTTCCTAAAATCCAACACCTTTGTTTTTGTATGGGATGAGTCAGTCTCTGTCTTTATGCTGAACCATACTGCTTGATGATCACTGGATCCCAGGTTTTCACCCACTTTTACGTCTGATATTCTGTCTCCATTTGTAAGTATTAAGTCTAATATTGCATCTTTCCATGTGGGCTCCCTCACCAATTGGTGGAGAGATGCTCCCTGAAGAGAATTTAAAATGTCCCTACTTCTAGTGGAACTAGCAACAGACACCTCCCAGTTTACATGAGGAAGATTAAAGTCTCCCATGATTATTACCTCTCCTTTAATGCCATTTTAGTTATGTCCTGCAATAGGTTCTTGTCGAGTTCCTCTTCCTGACCTGGTGGCCTGTATATCACGCCAATACGCATAATCGACTTTTTCCCTGTTTCTATGGTCACCCAAAGGGCCTCAGTTTTTTCTTCAATACTTTGTATTAATGTAGTATTTATGCTTTTTTTCCATACATTGCTATCCCTCCTCCGATTTTTCCAATTCTGTCCTTCCTAAATAAAGTATATCCCGGTATAGCTATGTCCCAGTCATGATTTTCATTGTACCATGACTCTGTAATTGCCACAATTTCTAGATCATCCCTTGTCATTATTGCAATTAGTTCTGGGATTTATTTCTTACGCTCCTAGCATTTGCCCACATAGCTTTTAGAGTTTTGTTTGTGCTTTTTCTGTTCCTAGCTATGTTCTTCTCTCTGCCTATTTTTATTTGGTTTTGATCTGAATTATCTTCTGTTGCTGTGGATATGCTTCCTTTTCCCTTTGCCTGCAGAAACAATACCTCTGTTTTGGGGGAGCAGATTTCTTTATTCCTGTTTGGTTCACTGCCCCCCTCTGTTAGTTTAAATAGTTCTTGATGAAGCATCTCCATGTAACTGTCGGAGATAAGCCTCCTTCTATCAAGTCCCTTCAATTGTCTGTTCGATACCATTTGTTTACAAATGCATTGGGAATCCCAGGGAGCAGACAACACACATGGTTATGTCGGCAAGATGAGACTTCAGCTCGTTTATTCAACAAGGCATTATATGGCAGAAAGTTACTTGCATGAAAACTTGATAGACGTCACAGAGTAAAACACAATGCGTCTTTTCTCTCTAGCTGCCCCCTCCTTCATGTCCTTCAGAAGAAGTCTAAACCTATGAGAAACTGTCTGATAACATATTTCCAAGAGTATAGCTATGACCCAGCTTCTTACAGAATGTACTAATTATGAAATGTCAGCATTTTTATGAAATGTAAGCATCTTCCTTATTAACTACAACATGGCTGCTACTTATACAAAATGGCTGATAGCTGCTTAAGCTTAATACATCTCTTTTACTTTCTACAGGTAAAGAGGCGAAATGTGCATAAACATCTCAGTCTGCATACACACTGAGACATACACATTTTTACTGCACATGCACAGAACGGGAACGGGAACGTGCATGTTGCACTTCTGTGTTGGACTTTTATCCAACTCTACATGAGTACCTGGTATGTGGTCAGCCTACTGCTCGTAGGAGTCACGGCTGTCACAATACTGATGCCGGGATCCCGATGGGGTTACCATACTGCTGCTGGTATACCGGCGAGGTAGATGATATCCTCTCTATGGGTGTCCACGACACCCATAGATGGAGAATAGAACCTGTGGCGAGCATAGCTTGCCTCCGAGCCCGCAGTGTGGTGAGCACAGTGAGCCCACAAGGGTCTTCATTGCGCTCGTTCCCGTGCCGGCATTCCACCACTTGGGATGCCGAGGTCGGTATACTGACATTCGGCATCCCGTGCGGTGGTATAACATACCGATACCGAGTACCTAAATATGTTTCTGAGAAACTGTTTGACCATATGTCTGATGCCTTACTCAGCAGTAAGAACAGAAGCGAAAAAGAGAAAATTAGAGTGGACTGAGATTGCTTACCAGTGGATAGACGAAAAAGTGATAGTACTGTAAGTGCCAGATAAGAGTAAAGAAACTTACTCTAATAAAGGAAATATTTGTATAAATGACATTTTACCATGGCTTTTTCTGTCTTATAGAAGATTCAAATTCTTCCATTTAAGCATTATGTCTAGAAAAATTATCACATTTATTATCTTTCCCCAATCTGATCTGTATTGAAAAGTGAAAAGGCTGTAGCGCCAAATACTACTGTATAACCAGTAGTATATCTCTTATAATGTGATGAACTCTTGCATATAGAATCTAGCCCAGTCAGAGATTGGGGCTCATCTGCCATTTTTAGCCACCTGCATCTCTGTGGTTGTGCTGGCAAATTATTACTAGACATGAGTGGGTTCGGTTCTCAGAGATTTGGGTTTTCCCGCCTGACTCAGAAACCAGAACGAGGCAAAATGTCATCATCCCGCTGTTGGATTCTTGTGGGGTTTGGATTCCATATAAGGAGCCACGCGTTACCGCCATTTTCACTCCGGCATTGGCATCTCTCAGTGTCCTCAGTGTCCGTGTCTTGTGCTGCATCTGTCCAGTCACAGTGGTTGTGTCCTCTGCTGCCATATGTCCAGTGCTGCTGTATAGGGTGCTGTGTTGTGCTGCATCAGTTCAGTGGTGCTGTGTTGTGCTGCATCAGTTCAGTGGTGGTGTATTGTGTTGCATCAGTCCAGTCACAGTGATTGTGTCCTCTGCTGCCATATGTCCAGTGCTGCTGTATATTAAGTCCCTTACAGTGTTGCTGTGTTGTCCTGCATCAGACCAGTGCTAGTGTCCTGTGCATCAGTCAGTCCAGTGAACAGTCACAGTGGTGTCCTCTGCTGCCATATGTCCAGTGCTGCTATATAATAACAAGTCCCTTACAGTGTTGCTGTGTTGTCCTGCATCAGACCAGTGGTAGTGTTGTGCATCTGTCAGTCCAGTGACCACTCACAGTGGTGTCCTCTGCTGCCATATGTCCAGTGCTGCTGTATAAGTCCAGTCCATTGCAGTGGTGCTGTGTTGTCCTGCATCAGTCCAGTGGTGGTGTCGCTGTGCTGCCGTATATGTTCAGTGTGTACTCCGAAAAAGTGTTTAGTGCAGCCGGTAACCTTGTCAGTGATCGGTGTAGGAGGTTACTTCCACAAAATGTGGAGAAGATGATGTTCATCAAAATTAATTATAAATTCCTCCGGGAAGACCTTGACCAGCAATTGCCTCCAGAAAGTACACAGGGACCTGTGATGGTGGATTCCAGTGGGGATGAATTAATACTCTGTGAGGAGGAGGATGTACACATTGAATGGGGTGAGGAATCGGAGGATGAGGATGAGGTCAACATCTTGCCTCTGTAGAGCCAGTTTGTGCAAGGAGAGATTGATTGCTTCTTTTTTGGTGGGGGCCCAAACAAACCAGTCATTTCATCCACAGTTGTGTGGCAGACCCTGTTGCTGCAATGATTGGTTCTTTAAAGTGTGCATGTCCTGTTTATACAACATAAGGGTGGGTGGGAGGGCCCAAGGACAATTCCATCTTGCACCTCTTTTTCTTCTTTGCATCATGTGCTGTTTGGGGCCTAGTTTTTTAAAGTGCTATCCTGTCTGACACTGCCATACAACTCCAGGGGTACTGCCATATAAGTCCAGGGGTACTGCCGTATATGTCCAGTCCAGTGGTGCTGTATTGTGCTGCATCAGTCCAGTGGTGATGACTTGTGCTGCCATAAGTCCAGTGGTGATGTCCTGTGCTGTATATTATTTACTCCAAATAAAAGGGTTATATACATTACTTATATTATTATCCAAATATTTTTTACAGGGTTTGCCTTGTGGGGTGTAGGGGTACGCTCACCTGTGCTGCATATTATTATAATAGCTTCAAATAGAAGGGTTATTATTATCCAAATTAATTTTACAGGCTTTGCCGTGTGTGTGTTTGGTTTAGGGGTATGCTATCCTGTGCCACCAATATTGTGCATGTATTACATCTGGGCAAATTCCAGCACATCCCATGTTGTTTGTGCCGCACACTTGTGTCGCTTAGCTTAGTCATACAGCTACCTCATTGCACCTCTTTTTCTTCTTTGCATGACGTGCTGTTTGGGGACTATTTTTTAAATCTGCCATCCTATCTGCCACTGCAGTGCCACTCCTAGATGGGCCAGGTGTTTGTGCCGCACACTTGTGTTGCTTAGCTTAGTCATACAGCGACCTCTGTGCAACTTTTAGGCCTAAAAACAATATTGTGAGGTGTGAGGTGTTCAGAATAGAAATGAGTGGAAATGAATGTTATTGAGGTTAATAATACCGTAAGAGCAAAATTACCCCCAAACTCTGTGATTTTAGCTGTTTTTATGTTATTTTAAAAAATCATCCAGATCCAAAACCAAAACACAAAAGGGTGGTTTGGCAAAAACCATCCCAAAACCAAAACACGAGCGGGGAATTAGAACCAAAACCAAAACACAAAACACGAAAAGTGCCCGCCGCACATCTCTAGTTATTACCCAGGGGGTCATTCCGAGTTGATCGCTCGCTAGCAGTTTTTAGCAGTCGTGCAAACGCTAAGCCGCCGCCCTCTGGGAGTGTATTTTAGCTTAGCAGAAGTGCGAACGAAAGGATCGCAGAGCGGCTACAAAAAAAAAATTGTGC
The DNA here is from genome assembly GCF_028390025.1 of Pseudophryne corroboree. Lineage (NCBI taxonomy): Eukaryota > Metazoa > Chordata > Amphibia > Anura > Myobatrachidae > Pseudophryne > Pseudophryne corroboree. Next base: position 339,774,027 of record NC_086444.1, on the reverse strand, counting down.
AGTTTTAGAGTAGCTCCAGACCTACTCAGCGCTTGCGATCTCTGCAGACCATTCAGTTTCGGATTTGATGTCACAAACATGCCCTGCGTTTGGCCAACCATGCCTGCATTTTTCTTGCCACGCCTGCGTTTTTTTTCCGAGCACTCCCTGAAAACGGTCAGTTGACACCCAGAAACGCCCACTTCATGTCAATCACTCTGCGGCGGCCATTGCGACTGAAAAGCTTCGCTAGACCTTGTGTAAAAATACATCGGCTGTTGTGAAAGTACGTCGCGCGTGCGCACTGCGCCTCATACGCATGCGCTGAAGTGCCTTTTTTTACTTAATCGCTGCGCAGCGAACATTTTCAGCTAGCGATCAACTCAGAATGACCCCCCAAGTCCATTCAATGGCAATCGCTCTGGAATCCAGGTTAATGTGCAGTTTACTGACCAGAGGAGCGGCAAACAGGACTACACATCTAAGGAATGTATAGAAATGCAGCTAAGGAATCTTCAGTATAAGAGCATCTGAGTAACATTGGAATTTAATGATAGTCTCCTCCTTGCAACACTGGATCACTGCTATTGATTTACATTTCACCTATATGCTGCTTTAACATGGATTTGTTAGTTAAGATATATACATATTTATATTCTACTATGCACACTGAATATTGTCTAAATATTATTCCACTAGGTGATTCATTGCGCCCTACTGGCACTCTTCACACCGTCGCAAGGGACTACGCCCCCCTTAACCCTTGCACGCCCTTGTGACGTGCAATATTTTATTATATGGAGTATTACTTCCAATAATAAATTTGTGAGTGGTTACATATTGCATGGACAAAGGGCGTGCAATGGTTAAGGGACCATAGCCCCTTGCAACGGCATGAACAGTGCACGTAGAGCCCGATGAATCACTTAGTAGGTGCTGTGGTTGGGGGAGTGGTGGGTGTGGGGGCTACGCAGATGGGGGAGTGGGTGCCGTGGGTGGAGGAGGAGTGGTGGTGCGGGTGCCGCTGGTGTGGGAAGGGCGGGTACGGTGGTGACGGAGGTAAGGGAGGGGCGGGTGCGGTAGTGCTGGGGGTGGGGGGCTGGAGGCTCCGCGGGTGGGGGAGGATCGGTTGCAGTGGTGCCGTGGGTGGGGGAGGGGTGCGTGCAGTAGTGAATGGGTGGGGGAGGGGCAGATGTGGGGGTGCTGCGGGTGGGGGAGGGGGTCTGGAGCCATCGCAGGTGGTGGAGGGGGTGCCACGGATGGGGGCCAGAGGTACTGCGAGTGGGGGAGAGGCGGGTAATGCTTCTCCTCCTGGAAGCAGCTAATCTGCTGTCCTCCCTTTGGCAGTGGCTCTCCTGGAGACTCGCACAGCAGCCAGTCAGTCACTATTGTTAGCACCAGTGTCCCAATGCGCCGCATTACAGGGAAGAAGATGCACTCAATAAACTACAGCTTCCAGCAGCCCTTAGCGCCGGAATGCTTCGGCGCTAAGGGCTGCTGGGAGCTGTAGTTTATTTATTGTGTCTACTTCCCTGTAATGCGGTGCGTTGGGATACTGGTGCTAACAATAGTGACTGGCTGGCAGAACTGACTGGCTGAATCAATGTAAAAGGTGAGAGTGCTGTGCAGCGTCAGTGACACTGCACACCCACTGACTGCGCAGCACTGTCACCTTTTACATTGATTCAGCATCCAGACATTACCCTCTACCCACTCTATCCGTTACATTAGCCATCTCGGGGATTCCAGGCCGGCAGCCTAGGTGCTGTGTTGCGGAGTCAGGGCCTCTGGGGATCTGGACGTGGCTGTGGTGGGGAGGCACTTCTGTGACATCATGCGCAGAGGAGGCTCCGGGGCTCAGAGAGTAAGCACCGCAGGGAGGGCTATGAAAGCCTTCCGCTGTGCCACTTTCATACACATCTATGCCGGTGGCCGCATCAGCTTTTGTTCCACCTGCGCCGTGGCTAGGGAGTGGGGATTTTTTTCCCTATCTACAGCGCAGAGACTTGCTGCAGATGCAGATGCAGTGGCATACCCTCCAGCTGTACCTTTTTGGCAGGTCCAGTACCATTTTTATGGTCTGTACCGATTTTTGGCTCTCCAAACTTCCATTGAAAGTATAGGAAAAGGGGCGTGGCCATGCCACTTTACCCGTGGCTACGCCCCCTTTTGAATTTGTATATATTTTTATGTGTAAATTGTTGGAGGGTATGTTGCTGCAGATGCAGTGGGCCTGTTTTGGGGTGTGGACCTGGAGCTGCAGCTCCATCAGCCCCATTGATAATCCTGCTCTGGGAACACACAGCAGCCAAAGGGTAGAGCCTCCCATTGGATGTAACCTGTGTGGGAGGGTGTTTCTCGCCCAATCAGCTGTGTGCTGGGTGTGATAGACCTGCTGCTAACCCAATGAGAGCTCCTAGCCACGCCCAGCGTTATACACACAGCGTTATACACACTGGGCTATTGTATAGGAGATTTTATATTATCATGTATTTGTGTCCAACATTTTACTCCTTTTTTTATGATGATAGTCATTACTTAAAAACTCATTACTTTTATAAGTGTCTTGATTGTTTGACTCTTTCATGTCAAGTATTTTATTATAAAGATCACAGTATCATCCTTAGTTTTATTATTAACAGATATAACAAGACAGTGAACTTCAAAACTACATTGTGACTTTCTTAAAAGTTTGTTTTTCAAATGAGTAAGTAACAATGAAATGTTTTCAATAATGTAAAAGTGAAAAATTCTTACATGTATTAGATGACTAATTTACATAATTTATACAGTACCTTTTAAATGATATAATTTCTGGTGAAGTCACTCATAATATAATTTGTCTTTAGTTTAAATTCCCAATACAAGTAATGCCTATTAAGCATGTGGTTAAAAGTATGGCTGTGTCATGCATGGAGAGGGGTTTCTGATAACCAGGGATAGAGCTATATGAGACGGGACGTCTCAATCGATAATATAATTCTGTGTGTACACATCACGGGACGCCCCAGTAGCTGATCTTGCCACGGGCAAGCAGGACTTTTGCCCGGGGCGCCGCCTTCCAGAGGGCGCCGGCGCCATCCGGAGGGCGCCGCACCATGGCAAGATCCGCTACTGCAGTGCTGTGCCTCCCGCTGCGTCCCGCTGTGAAGGGTGTCAGGGTACTAGACGCATAGTGTCTAGTTTCCCTTCGTGGAGAGGACCTTTACTGTACGGTGCGCGATTACGTCATCGCGCACCGCACAGCAAAGGTCCTCTCCACGAAGGGAACTAGACGCTTCGCGTCTAGTTTCTCTTCGTGGAGAGGACCTTTGCTGGGCGGTGCACGATGACGTAATCGTGCACCGCTCAGCATTTCAGCAGCGCTACTACTGTACAGGGGGCATAACTGACCACGCCCCCTGTATGAAGCCACGCCCCTATGTCCTGCCCGGGGCGCAGAAAGGGCTCGAACCGGCCCTGCGGGACGCATGTGCCTTGTGACTCCTTGGTGACTTAGACACATGTAGTTGAAAAGCAATGAAATTTGCTTGAATATCAGCAATGTGTCTGACTCAGAATCAGGCCCTATGTGTTTGTGTGCTATTGATGGGGTAGTTCAGGCTGCACTGGTGACAAAATAAGTCACGCATCAGACATAATTAAATATCAACTGTATTGTTATAAAAATATTATTTTTATAATAGTGGTTTAGTGTTGTAAAATAATGTTCCTTTATAAAATTATTTTAGAACACTAAACCAATAGTATGAAAAAAATAATGCATTTATATAATAGTATAATTGACATACAGATGGAGCCGTGCTCATCTGAGGTGGCTCCATCGCAAACGAGCACTCCCGGCGTAACTAGGTGATCCGTCCGCTTAGTCACGCCGGGAGTGCACAGATACACTCTCTTATTCATAGAATAGGAGAGCGTCTCCGCCTGAGTGCGCGCGCGCGCGCGCGCCAGCCCGGACTGAGACACTTTCCCATTCTAGTGAATAAGGCACGTCTCCATCACGGGCACGTGCGCCCAGTTGGAGACGGAGACGCTGAGTCCTAGACACACCTAGGCGAGCGCACCTAGGCACAGACGGAGCCAAGACTAGCATGGCTCCATCTGTATAATTTTAGTTTTACTTTGATGTCACTGCAGCCCCTAGAAGCACATTATGGCCAGCGATGTACACAGCATGTGCTTCCTGCTGGAAGCTCATACTGCTAACGGCACCCTGGACTGGCAGTCCCACACATGGAGAGGAGTTTCCTCCCCCTGAGACTGCTGTGTGAGAAAGGCAGGCAGAGCTTCCTATAGGAAGCCACTGCACAGTCTGTTCCTGCTCATGCAGGGCAGTTCTACACAGGGAACAGGACTGTGACTACAATTGCGCACCTGACAGGTGTGTGTGTTTAATTTACAGGGGTGATGTGCAGTTGCGCATTTTTACTGCAGGGGCTGCATCCCTAAGGTTAAAATCCACCACTATTCACAGGTATTGATGAAGTTTATTTGTACCAGATCCAGAAACTAGCTTGATCACCATAACTATTTTTGAAAAGTGAAACTACAAAAATAACTTTGCCAAAGGCAAATATAATGTGTACTATAAGAAAGGGACAATAATATCTACTGCCCACCCGATGCCAGCAACTCTATGTTTTAGATATTGATCAGTGTTATGCGATGACTGCTACTGACTCTAATCAGACTATGGAAATGTAACATAGGTGACTGGAACATTTAGGGTACGAAAACATACAAAAACTTCAAGTGCTTTTAAACCTGCTGAGAGAACTGTTCTATGTTCAAATAACATATAGGGGGTCATTCTGAGTTGTTCGCTCGCAAGCTGCTTTTAGCAGCTTTGCACACGCTAAGCCGCCGCCTACTGGGAGTGAATTTTAGCTAATCAAAATTGCGAACGAAAGATTAGCAAAATAGCGAATAGACACTTCTTAGCAGTTTCTGAGTAGCTCCACACTTACTCGGCATCTGCGATCAGTTCAGTGTTTGTCGTTCCTGGTTTGACGTCACAAACACACCCAGCGTTCGCCCAGACACTCCTCCGTTTCTCCAGCCACTCCCGCGTTTTTCCCAGAAACGGTAGCGTTTTTTCGCACACACCCATAAAACGGCCTGTTTCCGCCCAGAAACACCCACTTCCTGTCAATCACATTACGATCACCAGAACGAAGAAAAAACCTCGTAATGCCGTGAGTAAAATACCTAACTGCATAGCAAATTTACTTGGCGCAGTCGCACTGCGGACATTGCGCATGCGCATTAGCGACTAATCTCTCCGTTGCGAGAAAAAAATACCGAGCGAACAACTCGGAATGACCCCCATAGTTGCTCAAATGGATACAAAGTAACAGACACTTATTACTTCAATAAGCAGGCTGAATGCTGTTTTTATAAAGGAGTTATTAACTGCTTCTAACTGCATGCTGCTGTCATTGTTACGTCTTTAAGACGATTCTTTGTTTCTAAATGTACCTTGTCTCACTTCCAGCTTGCAGCAATATATAGTGTGTGTGAGGGGTGTGGTATGGAAGGTAGATAGTAACTAGGTCGACAGTGTCTAGGTCGACCACTATTGATAGACAGTAACTAGGTCGACAGGGTCTCTAGGTCGACAGGGTCTAGGTCGACAGGTCAAAAGGTCAACATGAGTTTTAAATATTTTTTTGGTGTCGTTTTCTCCGTACAGTGACCGGGAACCCCAATTAGTGCACCGTGCCCCCTCGATGGCTCGTCATGCTTCGGACAAGGTGCCTCGCTGCGCTCGGCACAGATTACCGTTCCCAATTGTAGTCCACGTGGATTGTTAAGTATGAAAAGGTTCAAACAAAGAAAAAAAATGTGAAAAACTCATGTCGACCTTTTGACCTGTCGACCTAGAACATGTCGACCTAGAAACCCTATCGACCTAGTTACTGTCGACCAATAGTAGTCGACCTAGATAGTGTCGACCTAGTTACTGTCAACCTAGAGACCGGATCCCTGTGATACACATCTTTTAATGTTTTTTTATGATGTCGGTTACCTATGATTAGGTTAAAATTGTGTTGAAATTTTATGGTGTAAGTAAATAATACCCTTTTATATGGACAGCACTCTATTAATTGTTTTTATTTTTGTCCTGAGGGACAGCACCTCATACAACAGAGTAGCAGTTCCTAATAAGGGGATAATTTATGAGCAAGTGCAGTATTGATCTTTTACGTCAACTAGCACTTTCCTAAATAGTTATAGCTATAAACAATCCTGATTGTCCAGAATGTGACAGTTGCATCAAAGTGCACACAGATGTATGTGGTCTTATGGAACATGAATTTAGTGGATTCAGGAATTCCATGACACTAATAAGCAATGTGTACTTTCTAAGAGCAAAAAGTGAAGTGGAAGAAAAAAACTTGTGGAATGCAAAAATTTAGTAGAAACTCAACAGTTTACAAACTAAGGCCCAGATTTATCAATTCTTGGAGAATGATAAATTGCACGGTGATAAAGTACCAACTAACCAGCTAAGCCGCCGCCTACTGGGAGTGAATCTTAGCTTATCAAAATTGCGAACGAAAGATTAGCAGAATTGCGAATAGACACTTCTTAGCAGTTTCTGAGTAGCTCCAGACTTACTCGGCATCTGCGATCAGTTCAGTCAGTTTCGTTCCTGGTTTGACGTCACAAACACACCCAGCGTTCGCCCAGACGCTCCTCCGTTTCTCCAGCCACTCCCGCGTTTTTCCCAGAAACGGTAGCGTTTTTTCACACACACCCATAAAACGGCCAGTTTCCGCCCAGAAACACCCACTTCCTGTCAATCACATTACGATCACCAGAACGAAGAAAAAACCTCGTAATGCCGTGAGTAAAAAACCTAACTGCATAGCAAATTTACTTGGCGCAGTCGCACTGCGGACATTGCGCATGCGCATTAGCGACTAATCGCTCCGTTGCAAGAAAAAAATAACGAGCAAACAACTCGGAATGATTCCCTATATTATATCATGAGTGAGAAAAATATTGCTGATATACTCACTAAGCGACTTACATCACAAACGCAGACTGCATTTCGTGAAATGTGATGATTAATTACATTTTTTATTATTACTTGATGCTTTTGTTATGATAATTCAGGTAGATTTTGAGGACGTTTAAGATAATTACGTTTTATAACAAGCGATATCTCTATATGAGGGGGATGTTGATATGTAGTTAAATGGTTAATTGCTGTGTGCTGTTTCTTTATTGTGTCTTAACTGTGTGTTATTGTGCATGACTGTGAGTCACGACTTATTGTGCACCAGATTTGCGTCTCTCATCCACACTTATTACTCGCACCCATTCACAATTGCAGGACTTTCTTTTAGCTGCACCCACTCTGTGGAATTTCCTCCCATGTACAATTAGACTTTCCTCTCATCTCCAAACCTTCAAGCGTTAACTGAAAATCACCTGTTAGACAAGCTTATCAAATTTTGTAGCCACCCACCAGGTGCATAACTAGAACTTTGTGGGCCCCATAACAACATTTTTAAGGGGCCCCCCAACTCAGGTCTCCACCAGAGTGGGTATGACTAGTGCCGCACAAGCTGAAGTGCCATCACCGAAGTCCGGCCACATAAAAGTGCGGGTAGAGGCATCATCAGGCGTCAGTGGCTGCAAGAAGTGGGTAGCAGCGGTTCCCTCACAGGGACAGGGCAGCCCAGGATACACACAGTGGATGGGCATTTACAGGGTGCTGGGGTGGAATGTGCACATTTCAATGCTGGGCAGTTACAGGGTGCAGAGGTGGGAGGTGCATATTTCAATGGTGGGCAGTTACAGGGTGCAGGGAGGGAAGGTGCAGGGTGCAGGGGGACAGATGTAGGAGTCAGGGGATGGGTTGAAAATAAAAAAAGTACGGGACAAATGGTTAGTAGTGGGTTAAAAAATACTTTAGAGGGGGTGTAGCACCAGGCAGATATCTCAGGGATTGGTGTTGTCTGCAGCAACAGAAGGCTAGTAACACCCCAATAGCAGCAGCAGCAGCCAAAAGCTATAACAAAGGATTGGCATTCCAACGTAGGGCCCAGAAGCCAAGTGTGACCATGCACAGCAGCAGGCCAAAGAGGAGATCAATGCCATACAGAGACTGGAGGCATCGGCTGCAATGCCTCAAATGAGCCAGGATCCGCAGCCAGGGCCGGATTAACAATGGGGCAGATGGAGCTGCAGCTCCAAGCCCCCCAATGAAAATAGGTCTACAGAGTTCCCTGCAGTGCAGGCAGCCAGTGCTGACAGGAAAAAAATATTTCCTCTCATCACGCAAGCAGCTCACTCACCTCCGGCTGCACATTCACTCCACCACGGCACTAAACCTGCCTTTCCTTTCCTTTCCTGACCTGTATCCATATGAGGCTCCACCCCCAGGTCTGCTCTAAACTCTGCCCCCAGGTACACCCGAAGCTCCACCCCTATTCAACCTGAGTCCGCTCCCTGCCAATCCAAAATACATTGTTTATGCTTCCCATTCCTGCTGCAGCTTCCCAACAGAAAAATGCCTCATGAAAGAGGGGAAGGGTTTGGGGAGGGACTGCTGTCTTTTTGATGACTCTCAACCCACACCAGGCCCTAAGGTCTCCCCTCCTCCTCTGTAAGTGGTGTCTATGTCAGTAAGTTTTGTGTGTTGTGTATGTATGTGTCAGTAAGTGTTGCGTGTGTGTGTCAGTAAGTAATGTCTGTCAGTAAGTTTAGTGTGTTGTGTATGTGCATATGTATGTGTCAGTAAGTGGTGTCTGTGTCAGTAAATGTTGTGTGCCTGTGTCAGTAAGTAGTGTCTGTCAGTAAGTTGTGTCTGTGTCAGTTTTATGTTGTGTGTGTGTTTGTGTGTGTGTTTGTCAATAAGTAGTGTTTGTCAGTTACTGGTGTCTGTGTCAGTAAGTTTTGTGTTGTGTGTGTGTGTCAGTGAGTAGTGTCTATCAGTAAGTGGTGTCTGTGTCAGTAAGTTTTGTGTTGTGTTTGTGTGTCTGTGTGTCAGTAAGCAGTGTCTGTCAGTACATTTTGCTTTGTGTGTGTGTCAGTAAGTAGTGTCTGTCAGTAAGTGGTGTCTGTGTCAGTAAGTTTTGTGTGTTTGTGTATCAGTAAGTGGTGTCTGTCAGTAAGTGGTGTCTGTTTCAGTAAGTTTGTGTTGTGCGTGTGTGTCTGTGTCAGTGAGTAGTGTCTGTCAATAAGTGGTGTCTGTGTCAGTAAGTTTTATGTTGTCTGTGTCAGTAAGTAGTGTCTGTCAGTTACTGGTGTCTGTGTCAGTAAGTTTTGTGTTGTGTGTGTCAGTAGGTAGTGTCTGTCAGTAAGTGGTGTCTGTGTCATTAAGTTTTGTGTTGTGTGTGTATCAGTAAGTAGTGTCTGTCAGTACATTTTTTGTCATGTGTGCCAGTAAGTAGTGTCTGTCAGTAAGTGGTGTCAGTACATTTTGTGTTGTGTGTGTGTCAGTAGTGTCTGTCAGTAAGTGGTGTTTGTGTCAGTAGATTTTGCATTGTGTGTGTCAGTAAGTAGTGTATGTGTTGTGTGTTTGTGTCAGTAAGTTTGTGTTGTGTGTGTCAGTAATACCCCTTTTCCACTAGCTGTTTTTACCCGTGTTTTTGCACGGGGGCGCGCATCGACACGGATTTTTAGTAGGTGGAAACGGGTCAACACGGGTTGAGTGACCCGGGAATCCAACCCGGCTATTTACCTGGGTAGAACACGGTAATGACACGGATAGCGGTGCAGTGGAAACGGTCATTACACGTGTTTTCAGACCCGAGTAACGCTCTGAGACGCTGATTGGCTGCTTCTGGGGCACTGGAAGATGATGTCATCCCTGGGAGACACGCTGGGCACATGCAGGCACCGCAGCAGCAAACAACACTACGCTGGGCACATGCAGGCATTGAGGCAGCAAACAAAACACTCTGAAGTCGCGCTGGGTACATACAGATATTTTTATTGCAGCAGCTTCCAAACAAACAGACAATATACAGCAGCAGAAGCTCCAGCACAGCAACATGGCTAGCCATACCTGGTCAGACACAGAGATCAAAGAGCTGCTTAATATTCGGGGAGAGGAAGAAATAAGAAGGCAGGTGACTGGAACAGTTAAGGATGCTATCGTCTACAAGAACATATCCCTTATGCTGGCAGAAAGGGGCATCCAAAAAACCCAGCAACAAGTCGTTAACAAATTGAAGGCACTACGCAGACAATTCACCAAAGTACACGACCATAACCGCAAGAAAAGTGGTGCTGGGCGTATGGAATGGCCATATTATGACCTATGCTATAGTGTCTTCGGCAAAACTGCGATAACAAATCCCATAGCACTATCGTCATCCAGCTCTGCCAGTCGCCAGATGTCAGTCGACGAGGACTGTGACGAAACACAGCACAGCCTTCCCAGCTCACAATGCAGCCCATCATCCCCGCTGCTTATATCGGACAGCAGTTTCGAAGACTCGACCGTCAATGATGATTCCATCAGTGCCACTATTGAGGACGTACCACAGTCTCAGGCGGAGACGTCGCAACCCCCCAAGACCACGACTTCGCGCTCAAATAGTAAGTATTACCATTACAAATACAGTTGCAGCAGTCCCTATATGTAAAGGCATGGTAATGTTGCAGAGTATAGCTAGTGTGCAGGTGGGAGAAGGCCACAAACACGTATATGCTACCACTGCTATTTTTTTATAGAATCATGGTAATGTTGCAGAGTATAGCTAGTGTGCAGGTGGGAGAAGGCCACAAACACGTATATGCTACCACTGCTATTTTTATATTGTTGCTTACATTCTGTTTCATCTCCTTCACAGTCTACAACGTTCCACAGCGGAAAAAGAAACTGAACAAAACAGAACAAACGGTCAAAGCAATGAAGTCCATTATTGTGGATCACCTGCGTGAGGCAGATAGTGAGCTCAATGCCCAGGAAGATGCACGGCTTGAGAGATTTCTTGCGTCAGAAAAAGAAATGCATCAAACTTTTATGAGTCAGTTAATGACCATGCATGATAGGCAGATGACATTTTTTGAACGCACGTTTGCACGTACCATAGGGAATACCACACAAACACAACAGCAAGACACAGCCTACCCACAGCACCCATATGGTCCATACAACTATGAACCTCCCTCAAATCCCCCAACACAAATCCCGCAATCCTCAGAATTTCGGGTATATAGACAACTGCCTTAGAGCAGCGGGTTATAAAACAATGTTTGTGTTTTAAGGTTCTGTTTGCACTGTATCCTCAACCCTGATACATACAAATGCAAACATTATTTTGATTTTACAGAGTGCCCTGTTAGCACTTTAAACTTTTATATTGTTACCTCAGAAAATGGGCAGTGGGATCCAGATATTGGGGCTACCTTTTTATATTGTTACCTCAGAAAATGTGCGGCAGTGTGATCCAAATATTGGGGGTAACCCGATACCTGCCAAACCAAACATTAGGGTTTTTTTTTTACAGAGTGCCCTGTTTGCACTTTACTCTTTTACCTCAGGGCAGGTGTCTTCACCATGTGGCCCTCTAGCTGTTGTGGAAACACATAGCAACACATGCTGGTACATGTTGTTCCACAACAGCTGGAGGGACACATGTTGAAGACCCCTTGCGTTATGTGGAATTTTACAGTGACATGTTTGCACTTAAATATTTTATATTGTTACCTCAGAAAATGTGCGGCAGTGTGATCCAAATATTGGGGGTAACCCGATACCTGCCAAACCAAACATTAGGGTTTTTTTTTTACAGAGTGCCCTGTTTGCACTTTACTCTTTTACCTCAGGGCAGGTGTCTTCACCATGTGGCCCTCTAGCTGTTGTGGAAACACATAGCAACACATGCTGGTACATGTTGTTCCACAACAGCTGGAGGGACACATGTTGAAGACCCCTTGCGTTATGTGGAATTTTACAGTGACATGTTTGCACTTAAATATTTTATATTGTTACCTCAGAAAATGTGTGCCAACTGTTTAAAAGAAAAAATATAATAACAACTTTTGAACCAAATTTTTATAACTGAAAATCGAAATAAACAAAAATTGTTTGCACACAAAAACTTGTCTGTCTTCTCTACTGCAACATTGTTTGAAGATTAGCTGCAATGGTGGCCCTTATGCACTCGCTGGCAGCGTCATGCCCCCCCACCAAGCCTGGTGCATCATGTACAGCGACCCCCGCCCCATGATCATGTATATTCCACTCGGGGAGAAAGTTTTCCTTTTGAATCTCACATATGTTATGGAGAATGCAGCAGGCCGCTACTATATCTGGCATTATTTTCAAGTCCACATCATTCCTCTTCATGAGGCAGCGCCAGCGTCCTTTTAAACGCCCAAACGCATTCTCCACTGCCATACGGGCCGAACTTAGGGCATGGGTATATGATGTCTGTTCGGGGGATAAGTGAACATGCTGGGTGTAGCCCTTCATTAGCCAGCGCTGTAATGGGTATGCTGCATCACCAATGAGATGGACCGGGATGTCCACACCATGTACGATCACCGATTTCTGTTAATAAAACATTAATATTATTACAGGGGTAAAACTTGACTATTGGTTTATGGGCAAACATTTCAGTTTAAGTAGTAAATAATCTTACCTCTCGAGGGAAAAGCCATCCACCAAGCTTGTCCTCAGCAATACTGTAAAGATCGGAGTTGGCGAGAACCCTTGCATCATGTGACCGTCCGGGCCACCCTATGAAGACATCTGTGAAACTAAAAATAAAGGTTTATGCATTATCATAAAACAGGCCAAGCCTATTTCAAACACATTAGTGAAACAGTGCTTACCAGTATTTGTGGTCCACTACCGCTTGCAGAACAATGGAATGCCAACCCTTACGATTATAATAGTCTGCTGGGTTGTCACGGGGGGCGATGATGGGGATGTGGGTCCCATCTATGGCACCAGCACACTGTGGGTAGCCACGCTTCTTAAACCCTTTCATAGTCTCATCTAGCCGCTGTCCTTGTGGCAAGGAAATAAAGCGATGGTACATGGTATCCAGCAATGCCCGCGTGACCTGGTAGACAATCTTGCAGACCGTGCCAATCCCTACTCCAAATAAACTGGAAACTGTGCGATACTCTCCAGGGGTAGCATACCACCAGAGAGCAATCGCTAATCTCCTGGCTGGCTCAATGGGCTTACGGAACCTGGTGGTCTGCATGGTTATTGCAGGGGACAGTAGTTCCAAAACATACTCGAATGTAGCGCGAGACATCATGAAGTTTGCCATCCACTGCTCCTCCTGATATGCTAGAATAGTCTGCATGAATGCTTCCCCATGTCTGCGATCTCTCATCCACATTCTTCGGCTTGGTGTAGAGTTCATTGTTATGAGAGAAATAACAACAGTGGATGATATACGCGCTCTCCTCCTTTTCAAATATTTGCGTCGATAGGTAGCCCTCTCTGCAAAGAATTGAGCTCTCCTTCTCCAGCTCTGCAGTAGGTAGCACAAGGTGAAAAGCTGCATCAAGCTGTCTGTAGCAGAAATCAGCAGTAAACTGCAAACAGTCTGCGACTCCATGCTAGACACAGCTACTGCACCGGCGTCCATTGCTGCAATGCTGTGAGCAGGCCCCACCCCTCTGTTTTGGTCCTTTTGATGACATCATCTTGATGAGACAGTAAAAAGTCCATTTGTAATGACAGCAATAGGCTTTTACAGAGCTTACCCGGGTTAGGTGGAAACAGATCAGACACGGGAATAACCCGTGTCGAAGTGTAGTGGAAACGGGGGAGCCGACACGGGTTGTAGCCGTATTAAACATCCCGGATCGGACACGGTACGTAGGTGGAAAAGGGGTATTAGTAGTGTCTGTCAGTAAGTGGTGTCTGAGGCAGTTATTTTTTCTGTGTTAGTAAGCTATATCTGTGTCATGTGTGTCAGTAAGGGGTATCTATATCAGTAAGTTATATCTGTGTCAGTTAAGGTGTGTGCTAATAAGTGTTATCTGTCAGTAAGTAGTGTCTGCGTCAGTAAGAGGTGTCTCAGTAAATGTGTCTGTGTCAGTAAGGGTGGTCTCAGTAAGTGGTCTGTGTCAGTAAGTAGTCTCTGTGTCAGTAAGGCATGTCTGTCAGTAAGTTTGTATGTTCCAATAAGTGGCATCTGTGTCAGTAAGTGGCGTCTGTGTCAGTAAGGGTTGTCTGTGTTAATAAGTAGTATCTGTCAGTAAATGTGTTTGTATCAGTAAGGGGTGTCTGTGTATGTGTGTGTCAGTAAGTGTATATCAGTGTGTTTTTGTCAGTAAGTGTGTCTGTCAATAAGGGGTGTCTACTGTATGTCAGTGTGTCAGTAAAAGGTGTTTGTGTCTGTAAGGACTATCTTTGTCCATTAGAGATGTCTGTATTGGTAAGTGGTATCTATCAGTAAGGGATGCCCGTGTCCTGGGCTGTGTCAGGGGTTGGGGGTCTGCTGGACAGGAGTACCTGGCCTGGATAGAAAAGGGGTTACCTCTGGCTCCTGCAGTAGGGGCTGACACTGCACTTAAGCTCTGGCCCAGCCGCGCAGAGCTCATCTTCCAGCCTAGATGTGGCCCGGTAACTGCCCTCCCTTGTGCTCCCAGCCATATTGGCAGTTTACCATTTGTAATCTGTGGATGCCTGAGATGTCCCTGGGCCAGGAGAGTGCTCGGCAGCCAGCATCTTTTCACTGGTGAGGACCTTGGTAGTAATGTTGCTGCCGAGAGGGGAATGTGTGTGGTGTGGTGTGTATGTGTGTGTGTGTGGGGGTGTCCCTGAGAAACAGAGGGGAATGTGATTGTGTGTGTGTGTGTGGGGGGGGGGAGTGTTGTCCCTGAGAAACAGAGGGGAATGTGAGTGATGTGTGAATGTGTGAATGTGTGGTGATCACTGAGAGACAGGGGAATGTGGGGAGGAGGGTCACTGAGAGACAGGTCAATGTGGTCATGTCACTGAGGCAGAGGGTAATGTGGTGGGTGTAACTGAGAGACAGAGGGAATTAAGTGTATGGGGGCAGCATATTCATGTGTGAGGCTTTGTGGGTCAGGGGGGTTACCTAGTTTTTTCAGTCCCAGGCTCCACAATTTCTGATGGCAGCTCAGTCCCTGCCAGTAATACCCCTTTTCCACTAGCTTAAAATACCCGTGGTTTTGCACGGGGGCACGCATCGACCCAGGTTTTCAGGCACTGGAAATGTCTCCCTCTGAAAAAACCGGGGTCAAGTGACCCGGGAATCCTACCAGAGTAGCTACCTGGATTGGACCCGGGAATGACCCGGGTAAGGGTGTAGTGTAAATGGGTTACCCGGGTCATACGACACAGGACCCGTTAACAGCATGTTAAGAGCCCATTCCTCCCTGACCACAGTGTCCCGCGGGAGGTTGGGGGGGAGAGCACATGCTGTCAGCTCTGCTGTCTGTCTTGCTATGCAATCAGCAGCGCTGTCCGGGAAAGTGTGTGCGGAGGCTGGTGCAGCCCAGCAGCTTCCAGAGTGCTGGGCTTGACCCCAGCATGACGGTAGGCAGCATCGCATTGGGGAAGGGGGGTGGCCTAACGGGAACGAGGCCATGCCCCATGGGTCGCAATCTGCTGGTTTTCTCGGAAGTTGGAGATTACGTCATCTCCAAGCACCGTCCAGAAGACACTGCACTCAGGTGCAGTGTAAACGTTGCTGACCCGGGAATGGAAAAGTGGAAAAAAGGTCCGTCTCTGGTATGATCTGGCTTGGAACCATGTTCCAAATCCTGGGTCAGACCCAAGACTTACCTTCCAGAGTCCCATGGAAGGTGTTTCGCGCATGCACAGTAGGAAAATCACTGGGAAAATGGCGACCGCGCCATTTTTCCAGAGATCTGAGCATGTGCTCTAGGCTCTGGGACAGCGATAGGGTCCCCTACTGCCCAGTGCCATCTTAAGAATGAGTATGAATAGTCAGCAAGCTGCACTAGCAGCACTAGGATTAATCAGATAAATAAATGGGTCATCATCCCATCTTTCTAGCAACGCAGGGCCGTAACTAGGTGTGGGCCAGCGGTGTGTTGCCCTCAGCTCATCTGCACTGAGGGCGCATCCGCTGGCACACACAAGAAGCGGGCAAGCGGGGTAATAGCATTTACCCTGTAGGCGCTGTCACTTCCCTCGCTGCCAGCCAGATTTTTGAACAGCAGTGCTGCGCTGCTGTTCCCACCCAGTGTCCCAAGCCGGAATGCGCAAGGCATTCTGGGAGTGGCAGCGGGAGAACGGAGAAGAGGAGCCCCCAGCAGCACAGCGCATCTCGGCATTGGGAGTGGTTACAAACACTGGTGCACTGCATCCCGCCTCCCTGACTGAGCCCCTCAAATACAGGAACAGCGGTCCCAGGGATGACTGCGCTGGGAGACAGTGTTTGCCACCTGCTGAATCCACAGTCCCCTAAGTGAGGATTTCTCGTGTGTGTGTGTGTGTGTGTTTGTGTGTAGGGGTTGTCAGAGCAGTGGAGGTGTTTGGATGATTGGCTGACTGAGCTGTCAGTGTGTGTTGGGAGGAGGGGGGGGGGTTGCTGAGTGTGTTAGGGTGTGTACACACGGTGAGATATTTTCTTTCGATTTTGACTATATAGTCAAAATCACAAGAAAAGTTAGTGCAGATCGCAAAGTGAAAGTCAACTTGCGATCCCGATTCGATCCCGATGCGCGGTCCGGCCAGGTCGGCATCGCAAGAAAAGATAGACTGTGCAGGCAAGTCAATCCTTGCTAGAGCGGTGTACTATCTCGTTCATCTCACATGTCAATGACATCCCTCATAAGCCAAAATCTCACATAAGCCAAAATCGTAAGCACACATAGTCCATATCTCAAGAACAGTTAGTCAAAATCTGTGCTATCTGGGCTCCAGGGAGTTCAAGGGAAATCGCAAGTGAAAATTGGGCATAGCATGGATCTCACCATGGCCAATATTTACTAAAAAATCGAGTTTGTCCGATTTGTGTTTTTTTTTCAAAGTCCCAATCCGGGAATTCACTAAGCACAAATCTCGGCAGTGTCTGGTCTATTTGTAATGGATTTAACGGCAAAGTTATGAAATACGAATGAATAGACCATCGGTCAAACGCGGCTGTTATTTCATACAATACGGGTATTCACTATTTATTCGTATTTGGGTGTTAGTCTCTGAATGCTCAAGTGCGGGTCTATTTTCTTGCGAATCGTTAAAAAAAGCAGCAAAAAGATAGACCTGCTTTTTCCAGTCGAGTTTGGATAACCATGCACGGATCAGTGAGATCTGTGCATGGTTATCTATGGGAAAGGGTGTGTTTAGTGTAAAAACAGAAAAAAAAATGCGTGGGGTCCCCCCTCCTAAGCATAACCAGCCTCGGGCTCTTTGAGCCGGTCCTGGTTGTCAAAATATGGGGGAAAAATGACAGGGGTTCCCCCATATTTCATCAACCAGCACCGGGCTCTGCACCTTGTCCTGGTTCAAAAAATATGGGGGACAAAAAGCGTAGGGGTCCCCCGTATTTCTTAAACCAGCACCGGGCTCCACTAGCCAGGTACATAATGCCACAGCCGGGGGACACTTTTATTGTGGTCCTGGCGGCCCTGGCATTACATACCCAACTAGTCACCCCTGGCCGGGGTACCCTGGAGGAGTGGGAACCCCTTAAATCAAGGGGTCCCCCCCTCCAGCCACCCAACGGCCAGGGGTGAAGCCCGAGACTGTCCCCCCCATCCAAGGGCGGCGGATGGGGGGCTGATAGCATTGTGTAAACAATTAGAATATTATTTTTAGTAGCAGTACTACAAGTCCCAGCAAGCCCCCCCGCAAGTTGGTACTTGGAGAACCACAAGTACCAGCATGCGGTGGAAAACCGGGCCCGCTGGTACCTGTAGTACTACTACTAAAAAAATACCCCCCAAAAAACAGGACACACACACTGTGACAGTATAAGTTTATTACATACATGCACACCTCCAAACATACATACTTACCTATGTTCACACGAGGCTCGGTCCTCTTCTCCATGTAGAATCCTCGGGGTACCTGTGAATAAAATTATAATCACATAATCCAGTGTTGCTTGTCTTCTTTGTATAATCCACGTACTTGGCAAAACAAAAAAACGGAAACCCGACCATGCTCTGAAAGGGGTCCCATGTTTACACATGGGACCCATTTCCCCGACTGCCAGGACCCCCCCTGACTCCTGTCAAAGAGGGTCCCTTCTGCCAATCAGGGAGCGCCACTTCGTGGCACTCTCCTGATTGGCTGTGTGCTCCTGTAGTGTCTGTGAGGCTGCACACGGCAGAGATACAATGTAGCGCCTATGCGCTCCATTGTATCCAATGGTGGGAACTTTGCGGTCAGCGGTTGACCGAAAGTAACCTCACCGCTGACCGCAAAGTTCCCACCATTGGATACAATGGAGTGCATAGGCGCTACATTGTATCTCTGCCGTGTGCAGCCTCACAGACACTACAGGAGCACACAGCCAATCAGTAGAGTACCACGAAGTGGCGCTCCCTGATTGGCAGAAGGGACCCTCTTGGACAGGAGTCAGGGGGGGTCCTGGCAGTTGGGGAAAGGGGTCCCATGTGTAAACATGGGACCCCTTTCAGTGCGTGGTCGGGTTTCTGTTTTTTTGTTTTGCCAAGTACGTGGATTAGACAAAGAAGACAAGCAACACTGGATTATGTGAGTATAATTTTTTTCACAGGTACCCCGAGGATTCTACATGGAGAAGAGGACCGAGCCTCGTGTGAACATAGGTAAGTATGTATGTTTGGAGGTGTGCATGTATGTAATAAACTTATACTGTCACGGTGTGTGTGTCCTGTTTTTTGTTGGGTATTTTTTTAGTAGTGATAATGTCGATATTATCTTAAACCATAAAGCTATACCTTTAAACACACTTTTACCATGGAGCCGTTGCGACCGCTAAACTTAATATGCACTCTACGTACCTCTTACGCTATTTGTGTAAACAGTCCCGTACCATGTACGAACTCTGCATACAAATGCCGCGCTGGGGGTACAAAGTACACGCAGCGCGTACACACCCAATAATTACACTTTTAAACCTTATACAGTTAATCAATGTAATACACTTTAAACCCTAGCAGGGAAAAGAGGACACAACACCGATTTGTAGTTAATCACTGGGTTCCGACACCACAGAGTAATATTTCTGAAAGGGGGTTAACAATACAAATTATGCACTACAATGCAACAGAGTAAATGGCTACAGTCAATGTACATACGTGAGAATATTCGCATGCGCCTCCCAGTCCGGTCCTCCGCTATCAGGTAGATAACGTTAAGAGTCTTGTGTCCCCGGCCAGGCAGCAACAGGATTTTTATACAATACTTCCAAAAGCAATACATTGGACACAGGGATGCATCTTTACAGTATAGGAGAGGTCATAGGTTGATTTGAAAAGGTGGGCGATGTCTTTCTCAACTGTTCTTGTGGGTGGTCTCCTCTGGATTCCCGCCGCATACATAATATACAGTAAATACAGTTTATATCTATATTCTGCTTCTGTACATAACTATCCACAGGAACATGCGATCTTCCTCAAACCAACACCGAAATGTTACCCATAAAATACCCTACAGCTGGATACCAGACACCACCTTATAACCTTAGTCTGTCCCCTCCTATCATGCAAAGGTGAATCCCTTTGTTCTGGAATCATTTAAACTGTTGATACTTGCTGATGTGGTGCAGGGGGACTATGTGTACAATGTGCACTATTTGGATTAAATATGTAATGTTTTGATAGCCCTCCATGCGTTCACAAACTCTGCCGTAAATACCCACACCACGCGCAGGACCGCGGGAGCGACCATACGCAAATTGCGGATATGTGCTCGCACGGCGGAACAAGTACACGCGCAGTAGGCATGTGTGTGTATTTTATACGTTCTGCGTGTTCTGTAATGTTTTTCGACTTTGACAGTCCACCCTTTGGCAGTCAACAATAACTGCCACTATCTAATCACTAAACAGAAAAATATCAATACAATATCTACAAACGATTGGATGGTAGGAGGAGAGTTGTAGGTGGGAAATGTATGACCTAGTGGGATAGTAAAAAGCATGTATGTATGAATCCATGTCTGAGGGGCATGTATCATCGTGCCGTATATGTTCTAGATAAGCTTCGAGGTATTGCGAAGTATACATTAAATCTTTCTTATCCCGTATTAAGGGTCTGTAAGTGGGCCAACAAACACTACCGAGCTCTATTCGGCTTCTTGTTCCAACAAATGGGGTGCACATTTAGTTGATGATACATGGAGGGGGAACATATGTGAGTGCTAGTATATGTGGATATCACCTGTCGACTATGTGTGTCACTAACTGGAGGTTGTAGAGATGAAGATAAGACACATATCTAAAATACATTCACATAACATATTCATAATCATTCTTGGGTAGGATCGATGTCTTTTCCGGATGGGTGTATCTGGGCAGAGGGGGAGACAAAGGAAAAACGGGTGAAAGAAACAGGCCATGGAATTCATTTGCAATCATGTCTTATCATAACACTGTCTCTATGGATGGGTCGTAAATTAAATCTGCTGCTGTAACAATGCCCCCTCTCCTTAAACTCATCAAATTTGTGCCGTGCTTGCGCCGCGTTAGAATTCGAACACACCTAAATTTCAAGCCAATAATTATGACGACTCCCAGGATACTAAGGAGAAACTTTCCTACACTCATAATAACATTTTAAGCCCACTTTCCTAATCCTGAGAACCAATTTCGTGGGTTCAACCATGAGACCCAGCCGGTCAGCTCATTACCCACAGCGGTCAGGGTAAGGTTGTGTCTCCTCCGGAACTCCCACTTCAACTGCAATTTATCATCCATCTTTTGATCGATAATCTCTGTGCTGTCGTCAGTGCTGTTTGTAATATACGTGCAGCACTTCACACCATATTGAGTTGCCAAAGTGACACAGTACCCACCCGTCATGGCTGTGATATAATTGAGGACCATCCTGTGCTGGATCAGTTCTGTGTGACAAGGCCATTGTCTGGTTATTCCATGTCACCTCCCAATTTCCTGGTTTTCGGTAATTGGAGATATTGAAACATAATAAGGATCTATCTACATGATACTGGTGGAGCTTCAAACTAGGGGGCCTAGAAATATTGAATTTCTGTCCACCGGTCTCCCACCCCGTAATTCGAGTACCTCATCTATTGCTAAAGGGTACGGTACTAATCCTGACTTGCTCTGACCTTGAGGTACTTGTGAGCACACCCAGCATTCTGTCTGGTTTAAGACCTTAGCCACTAGTGAGTGGTAATCACTCAATGGATGACGGTCCATGTTGATATTAAGGCTGGACTGACATCTCTGGATACACCCATCCTCGACTATGTTCTCACAATTCCTACAAATGCAATTTTCCTCAGCCAATAACCCTTCACAGTGCCTCCGAGCTCCCTGACTACCAGATCGCTTTCTGAAACTCGCCTTTGCTCGAGTGATGTGTTGCTCTTGAGATTCTACAAATCCATCCTCGCCATCAGAACCCATTCCAGATCCTTTCTCGACCTCTCTGGGACCCTCACCGAAACAGACTGTCCTGGTCAACATCAGGATTAACAGGAAAACCCGGAACGCAGTTGCTTGGGGTAAGTCCATCTTGTTAAGGGAAGAGAAGGGAAACAAGAAGGGGGAGAAAGAGGAGGAGAGAAGGAGGGTAGTGGGAGATGGAGAAAATAATAAAAAAGAAAAACTGGTGCGACAACCGCCTCTGGTCTTGTTCTCCGCGCTCAGGTGCCGTGACAACAGTCCTGCCTCTCAACCTTCCCAGAACAGACACTTCAGTGATACGATGTTCTCTCCGGGTCAGCGACCTTTCTGTAGGGAACATAAATCTTGCATTTCAATGTGTTTAACTGTTGTGTATTATCAGTTGTGTGAAGTAAACCATCTTTGGAAAGTGAAAAGAGAGGGGAAATAATAAAAAGAAAATTTGTCAGATTTGCGTTCACTATCAGGCTGTCACACCATCATGTATATCGGTATCTATGCACAGTCTACCTTCACCAGTATTCCCATTCTCCACCCTTTGTGCATGACCAGGCACACTGATACTGGTGTCCCTATGCTAGTGAGATATACTGGATTTAGGCAGAGCTCTGAAAGACCGAGTAGGCATGTGGCGTTTGAACTATAATCCTGTCAGTGAACGTAAGAAATGAAGAGGAAACTTTGAAGACAAATCACAGAGTTTAGTAACAGGTAAGTTTGTAAAGGCAAAGAAGATTTTTACAAAGTTTGACATCTGGATTGGGCACTACGGGGAATGATTCCCTAATCGGTCTGTTCCCCTTAAAAATTTTTTTATGTGTGTTATATCTCTACTGGGACTATCCCAGCCATCAATCCAGTGTCTTGTCCATTCTAAATTCATAGGGAACCCGGTATCCTTGAGATAATTTCCTCTACCTGTGATGGACATGCATCTAAAACAGTGAAATGCACTATTAGTCTTCGTGGGTATCTAACATATTTTGTGCTTCCTGGGTGGGAGCACTCTAAATGTATACCATCTCTAACAAAACTCCTGTTAAGTTACTTAGAGGTCACTTCTGCTAGAGAGAGAAGCAGAAGTTTAGAGGCCTCCTCCTAATCCCAGTAAATTCTGTCAAAAGGGTAAAGCTGCATTTATTCTGTTCTTCCCATTAACCGAATCTGTGTTTTTCTATACTGTATCGTGATTCCTTACTATATGTCCCTTGATCCCGTCTATGTGTTTAATAACATGGCTTGTTTATTCTGTCTAGGGGTCTATATTGGCTATGTGCTGTACTACTCTTACAATTTCTAGCAAAATGTCCTTTATTTTTACAAATGTAACATATTCTCGGTCTTTTGTTACTACTAGGGTTTTGGGGCTTGGGCTGATGAGACTTTGGTGTAAGAGCCTGCATACTTTCAATCCTAAGCCTCTCCTCTTGCAGTTTCCTATGCCTAGCAATATTCCTAATGTGTTCAATTGCTCACTCTCTAAGGCAAGCTACTGTGACCCCTCTCCAATTAGGCAAAGATGTTTGTACCCTGTCCCTTATTGTCTTATTGAGTCCGTCCATTAGCACTGACACAGCTACCTTCCTGTAATTCATATCGTTCCCTGTATCTGATACCCCCATGTATCTATCCATTATTTGCAGGGCAAGATGGAAATATTCAGATGTCATTTAATTTTCCCTCTGTTTTATGGAGAAAATTCTTCTCCACTCAGTGGGGAAACACAACTCTAGTTGCCTATTAATTAGTTCTATATTTTCCTGATTGTTTCTGTCAGTCATAGGACTATCCGACTCTAGCCTACAATCAGTGGTAAATTTTCTTGGGTGTCAATATTAGGGGGTAGGCATGCTTTCAAAAATGTCCGCCAATGTTGGTTTGTCGGTTCATACGCATTACTCAGATCTCTGATAAACTTTTGACATCTGGCTAAATGCTTCCGTGGGTCGGGAATTCTGAAATGATTGATCGCAGCTCATCTCTGGGCCATGGGCAATACATTGCATTATTCCTGGTGAGGACTACTTCCTGACTATCGGTTCCCCCATTGGGAGTTACTATTTCCAAGACAGGGTGTAACCCTCTCGTTCCGTTCCTAATCTGTTTACTGTGTGGTGTTGTTGTTTCTGTGCAATGAACTGTCTCATACTTACCGGTAGCTGTGACCTCACCAGTTCTTTCATTGGGAAATACTGTTACTGGAGAAACAAAAGATGAGGTATTCCTGCACAGCTGACAGATAGTATTTGTATGATAAATTATTTACCAACAATATTTAAAGGTGAATTTCAAATAAATTTGACAGAATAATTCAAAAAGTGTTGGCGGTGCTCCCCTAAAGGAGGGCTTGTTAACTGTTGGTGAACAAGCCCTGCCTTTAGGGTGAAACATACATACAGCTTGGTAACGTCATCGTGACGTCATTCCGGAATCCCCGTGCTGAGAACACGGCGCCGGACACGGGCTCCAGAGAGACACAGGACACACACACTCCTGCGGCACCAGTCTTCACAGTGCAGACCTCTTCTCTACGGACAGGTATTCAAGTGCCCCTCTCATTGAGGTGCGGCGAGTGAGATTTCCCTGCAATGACCTTACGGCTACCAGGGACATTCTGTACTCGCAGCCCTCAACAGTAGAAGACACCGCTCTTTCCTCTCCTTCTCACCAGCACCGTCCGCACCACTCTCTCACCTCCTATTCACTGTGGGAATTGTCCCCACACATAGGAAGGCAGCAGAGGTGGTCGGGCAACCGGTACTGGTACTATTCTCGATACTACAAGTCTGTACATAGATATTAAGACTGGTGTTTAAAGCTTTAATTTACAATATAGTGTCTCTCCCCATTCAGTGTTTATGCCCGATGTAGTGGAAAATTATTCCAATATTGTTTCTACAAACAAGAACATGTATCACCTATGTTTATTCACCTGGCAGTGATACATTGCTTTCCCATTATTTTGTTAACTTGTGGCTTTCACACTTATGTCAGCCGAAAACTTG
This sequence comes from Pseudophryne corroboree, assembly GCF_028390025.1. NCBI lineage: Eukaryota > Metazoa > Chordata > Amphibia > Anura > Myobatrachidae > Pseudophryne > Pseudophryne corroboree. The sequence continues at coordinate 339,749,528 of NC_086444.1, read as the reverse complement.
ATGACTCTAGACGAGCATTTATTTGATGATTTATCAGACACAGTAAAATTTGCATATAAAGCATACAACAGTGTAATGGACATCTGATTATCGCTTTCTTAAAAAACGCCTGAGCCATACGTTGAAAATTTTGGTATACGCTGATTTTCATTTCAATGGGTAAGCATATCAAATATAATCACGTTTACCAAATGAAAAAGAGTTTAGTATAAGGTTAAAATATTTTCACACTATCATGATCGTTTTTAATGAACTTTATTAAAATTGTTTTTTAAACAATAAATTGAAGCAAGGAGTGCCCCCAAAAAGAGGCTATCTTCTCTGTCCCGTTATTCTTTTTTACCGGGACAAAAACCCTGTATAAATACTGTTACTGCTCTGCCTGGTTGGACAGGTCCCACCTGAGTTTCCTGCATGGTGGCTGCTAGAGAGAGTGCCGATATCGTGCTGGGCTCATTTTCTTGCTCACAGTCCTGAGGAAAGTTTAAAATGGGATACAACTTGCAAGGGTTAGGGTTAGTACATTTATCAACTATACTCTTATCGGATACCAATATGCCATTGTCTGTAGCCATTTTCTCCCCTACAATATACGGTGGTGGTGGTGCGGTTGCCATCATTTTCCTGCTAGATTTGGAACCAGCTGCGTGAGCTAATTCTCTTTGCATATCGCCCTCTTGCTGCCATAAGTTTAAACAATTTGTGTGTCTGACCCTTTGTTTTCGGGATTTTATCAGACATATCCTAATCCTTAAATTCTGCAATACCTCTGGTTCAAAACTGCCCACCTTAGGGAATGGTTCCCTATCACCCGCAGTCATACGTTCCCATTCATTGCACAAAACCTCTGTGTGTGGTCCATACTTCTCACACATTATGAACCTCGCTGACCCCCTGGGCCGCGGTATGTCAACCTGAACCCTGGTTGAACGTCCCTTACTTGAGCAACTGGCCCCCATATTTTGCAGGTATTGTCCTTTCGGCTAATCCCACAAAAAAACAAAATACTCAATATAAGGCAACGGTGAAAGTTCTCCGAGCGCTCTTTACCCGCTCACCGCCCACGTTGTCCAGTACTACCATACACTGTCGATAGCGAAGGCAATGTACCCAATTTAGGGCCCTATGTAACCTCTATTTACTGGAAGTTTCTGGGAATAACTTACCCTTTCCAGTAAATATAAGCTGTTGGAGATTTCCTGAGAGAGACCAGCGAAAACTCCCTAAAACTTTATTATACACAAATCACGCTTGCGTATGCTATATACAGCGCTAATGATACCGCGATATTACGCAAAGCTCGTAAAAAGGGTAACACGTTGCGCTAATTATTGCACCCACGAACGTGCGGTCCAATCGCACAGCGTATAGGTACTTGTTACTTATCCGCCGTACGACCACTGGAATTGATTTTCAGGCTGCGAAACCTCAGCCGGAGCGTATAAAAAAAACTAAATGGGTAAACCTTTGCTAACCCCCTGGGCAGCGGTACTCTAAACCTCACTGACCTCCTGTGCCGCGGTACTCTGCTACCTTGCTCCTTTGTACTTCAATCTATATTAACATGAGTCAGCTACCTCACGCCACCAAGTCTCCACTCACTTTATGTACCACTCGACGGGATCCCGAATTCTACGTTCTCTGTTACGTTTGCTCACTCACGTTCACTCGTTCAAATACACTTTGGTTTTTTCTGTACAGAAAATTATCTTTCATTCAGATAAACAGCTTTAGTACCAGAGGCAATACAGTAAAAAAGGTTTTAATTAAACTAAATCTTGGAAACCGAGCAATTTGTGCTAATGTGGCGTGGCTACTGTCCCGCCCCTAAACTAAACAATGCTATTGTGTAATTTGTACTTAGCGGTCGTACCCTTACGCACGTTGCATAAACACGCAACCGTGTGTATGTCTTTACGTTGCGTACGCAGTCCCGTCCTTTGTCCGAGACACGTGTACAGAAACCGTACGTCCGCAATAGTACAAATCCCACACTTCTATAAATGTAAGCGATATTACCTATAATTGCTCACTTAACACAACAAAGTTTCTTTCTGTATAAACCTTTTTAACTAGGCCAAACTGTGTTTGTGTTTTACGTTTGCTTCCTTAATATTTATTCTATGTTTTAACTAAATAGCAACAAATTTCTCCGCACAGGTCTAAATGAATCTAGTAATCAGTACTTATGGCAACAATGGGGGTCATTCCGAGTTGTTCGCTCGCAAGCTGCTTTTAGCAGCTTTGCACACGCTAAGCCGCCGCCTACTGGGAGTGAATCTTAGCTTATCAAAATTGCGAACGAAAGATTAGCAAAATTGCGAATAGACACTTCTTAGCAGTTTCTGAGTAGCTCCACACTTACTCGGCATCTGCGATCAGTTCAGTCAGTTTCGTTCCTGGTTTGACGTCACAAACACACCCAGCGTTCAGCCAGACACTCCTCCGTTTCTCCAGCCACTCCCGCGTTTTTCCCAGAAACGGTAGCATTTTTTCGCACACACCCATAAAACAGCCTGTTTCCGCCAAGAAACACCCACTTCCTGTCAATCACATTACGATCACCAGAACAAAGAAAAAACCTCGTAATGCCATGAGCAAAATACCTAACTGCATAGCAAATTTACTTGGCGCAGTCGCACTGCGGACATTGCGCATGCGCATTAGCGACTAATCGCTCCGTTGCGACAAAAAAATAACGAGCGAACAACTCGGAATGACCCCCAATGTGAGCAGGTATACAGAGTACAGGTGTACGCTTGTGTTGTGTGCGCATTTGGCGCCAAACAGAAATTCACAGACTTTTTAAATAGCTTTGCATATTTACTCTACGGGTCCCACCAGCATCCCTACAAACCATGCAGAGAAGACGCCATCTAATCAGCAATAAAATAGGGTTTCCAGTGTATCCTGCGGCCAGAAAAAGGTTTACGTAGGATACCTGTCTGCCCTTTGCTGATAGATAAAGTCTGCTATAACATGCTAGGCTGCGGGTTTGTGGAAAAATCGGACGATGCCCCCAATTGATAATGTTGATATTATCTTAAACCATAAAGCTATACCTTTAAACACACTTTTACCATGGAGCCGCTGCGGCCGCTAAACTTAATATGCACTCTACGTACCTCTTACGCCATTTGCGTAAACAATCCCGTACCATGTACGGACTCTGTGTACAAATGCCGTGCTGGGGGTACAAAGTACACGCAGCGCATACACACCCAATTAATACACTTTTAAACCTTATACAGTTAGTCAATGTAATACACTTTAAACCCTAGCAGGGAAAAGAGGACACAACACCGATTTGTAGTTAATCACTGGGTTCCGACACCACAGAGTAATATTTCTGAAAGGGGGTTAACAATACAAATTATGCACTACAATACAACAGAGTAAATGGCTATAGTCAATGTACATACATGAGAATATTCGCATGCGCCTCCCGGTCCGGTCCTCCGCTATCAGGTAGATAACGTTAAGAGTCTTGTGTCCCCGGCCAGGCAGCAACAGGCTTTTTATACAATACTTCCAAAAGCAATACAATGGATACTGTAATCCCTTTGTCCATTGGACACAGGGATGCATCTTTACAGTACAGGAGAGGTCATAGGTTGATTTGAAGAGGTGGGCGATGTCTTTCTCAACTGTTCTTGTGGGTGGTCTCCTCTGGATTCCCGCCGCATACATAATATACAGTAAATACAGTTTATATCTATATTCTGCTTCTGCACATAACTATCCACAGGAACATGCGATCTTCCTCAAACCAACACCGGAATGTTACCCATAAAATACCCTACAGCTGGATACCAGACACCACCTTATAACCTTAGTCTGTCCCCTCCTATCATGCAAAGTTGAATCCCTTTGTTCAGGAATCATTTAAACTGTTGATACTTGCTGATGTGGTGCAGGGGGACTATGTGTACAATGTGCACTATTTGGATTAAATATGTAATGTTTTGATAGCCCTCCATGCGTTCACAAACTCTGCCATAAATACCCACACCACACGCAGGACCGCTGGAGCGACCATGCGCAAATTGCGGATATGTGCACGCACGGCGGAACAAGTGCATGCGCAGTGGGCATGTGTGTGTATTTTATACGTGCTGCGTGTTCTGTAATATTTTTCGACTTTGACAGTAGTAGTACTACAGGTACCAGCGGGCCCGGTTTTCCACCACATGCTGGTACTTGTGGTTCTCCAAGTACCAGCTTGCAGGGGAGACTTGCTGGGACTTGTAGTACTGATTCTAAAAACAATATTCTCATTTTTTAGACAAGGCTATCAGCCCCCCATCCGCCGCCCTTGGATGGGGGGACAGCCTCGGGCTTCACCCCTGGCCCTTGGGTGGCTAGAGGGGGGGGACCCCTTGATTTAAGGGGCTCCCACTCCTCCAGGGTACCCCGGCCAGGGGTGACTAGTTGGATATGTAATGCCAGGACCGCCGGGACCACAATAAAAGTATCCCCCGGCTGTGGCATTATATACCTGGCTAGTGGAGCCCGGTGCTGGTTTAAGAAATACGGGGGACCCCTACGCTTTTTGTCCCCTGTATTTTTTTAACCAGGACCAGGCGCAGAGCGCGGTGCTGGTTGATGAAATATGGGGGAACCCCTTTCATTTCCCCCCCCATATTTTGACAACCAGGACCGGCTCAAAGAGCCCGAGGCTGGTTGTGTTCAGGAGGGGGGGACCCAACGCAATTTTTTTCTGATTTTTTAACACTTTAAACACCCTCTTAAGGTACACAATGAAGCCCTGTACGGATCTCACAGATCCAGCCGGGATTCCTTGTGTTTTGTCAGGCAGTGTTTTACTCATCACTCCCGTAAAACACTGCCTGACATTACGAATCACATCGACATCGGAAAATACGAATTTGGAAAAATCGGTAGCTTAGTGAATGATCGTATCAGAATTCAAAAAGTTGCAGTAAAATGCACCCGATACCATTCGAGTTCAAACACCCTTAAAAATGCCCAAAACACGAATCTTTGTAAATATACCCCCATGTGTACACACCCATAGATTTGATAGTATTGTTAGTATGAGGGTAAAATGAAGTTGGGAGGAAATTATGGGGAAGCGAGAGGAAATAAGGTAGGTAGGTCGGGAAGAGGGGGAAATTGGATAGCGAGAGGTCGGAAGGAGAGGGAGATGATGAAGTGCCAGGTGGGGAGGAGGAGGAGATGGGGAAGCGAGAGGTCAGGAGGAGGAGGTGGAGGAAATGGGGTAGTGACAGGTCGGGAGGAGCAGGAGATGGGAAAGCGACAGGTGGGGAGGAGAAGATATTAAAACGACAAGTCCAGAGGAGGAGATGGGGAAGAGATAGGACGGGAGAAGATGGGAAAGCGACAGGTGGGGAGGAGAAGATATTAAAGCGACAAGTCCAGAGGAGGAGATGGGGAAGCGATAGGTTGGGAGGAGGAGAAGATGGGAAAACGACAGGTGGGGAGGAAAATATATAGAAGTGACAGGTCCAGAGGAGGAGATGTGGTAGCGACAGTTCTGGAGGAGAAGGAGGTGGGGTAGTAACAGGTCGGGGGGAGGAGGATGAGATGGGGTAGTGGCAGGTCCAGAGGAGGGGATGCGGAAGCGACAGGTCAGGAGAAGGAGATGGGGAAGCAACAGGTGGAGTTTTACTCTGTATCCCTAATACTTTGAAAAGATAGCATAACACTGCCTAGTGTACTGTGGACTTTAGCCCTTGAGTGCAAATGCTGTGGGGAGATAAATATATATATATATATATATATATATATAGAGAGAGAGAGAGAGAGAGAGAGAGAGAGAGAGAGAGAGAGAGAGGATAATTGGTGGCACTCACACGGGACTTTACATTAACAACGAACAGAGACAGGCTGTTGTTTATTCATTATTAATATAAAGTACCGTGTGAGTGCCGCCAATTATCCTCTATTCAAATACCGCAAGGTTGGGCGGGCACTCGGGCATTCACCATAGAGGAATTGAGTGCTGAGTCACAGTAATATATATATATATTTATTTAATACAGTATGACCATATAGATACTATATATATTTAGTATATATATATATATATATATATATACACACACAAAATATATATAGAAATATAGTTGTGTATATATATATATATATATATATATATATTGTGACAAGAACACTGGGATAGTGTTTGAGGGCAGGTATATTTGTCCCAGGTTCTTGTCTTACATGTTTTAGAAAATGTTAACTTCTAGGAAAAATGCTTTTTGTTTTGTCTGAACCTTTTCAGTTTGCTGTAAAAGCTGGGTAAAGGCTCTGAGAGAGAGATAAGGCGAGTTCTAGACATTGGGCCCAGTTCGGGTCTTTGGCCTCACAGAGGGCTAATCAGGGTTTCAGCTGTGTAAGAGTGTTATAGTGCTTCTAACCTGATTAGTATGGGCAGACTGCCTGGGAAGGCTGCAGGATCTGTGTGTGAGAGACACGCTTTCTGATGCAAGAAAGCTATACAGTATGTACTGAAGAACTCTGTGTTTTGTTTAGTGACAGTTAGGAATATCTTATGTTTAGTTAGTGCCGGACAGGCAAGGTATTTTTATTTTGGGGTTTGTTTTATTTTCTGTTTCAATAAAACTGGCCGGGGTCAGTTGTACCAGAAACTGGACTTGTGTTGTTCCTCAGCTGCTGCGTGCGGCCATATTCCCCAGGAAAAGGCGCCTTGCACCCCTACAGTGTTACAATATATATATATATATACACATATAAAATATCTATCTATCTATATATATACTGTACAGTAGATATATATATATATATACACACACACACACACACACACAAACACACACACACTGTACAGTATAATTCACTTGAGAACATGTAAAATTACAGGCTGCCCATGAAACGTCTGCCATCTCACGGTGTCCTTCCTACTGAGAATCGACGGCGTCAGACACTAATGCAGCCAGGGCTTCCTTCACGGCCCGGGGCTTCCAGTCAGGCAGTCATGCCCAGTCACAGAGTCAGCGCTCTGCCTGTGCGCTGCATAGCTGGACTGGAGACTGGGTGCGGCGGCGGGGCGGTGCCTTTGTGACGTCACGCGTCGTGACGTCGGCGGCGTGCAGGAGGCGCCGGGTCTCTGTAAGAATGCGGTGCAGTGAGGGCTAGGAAAGCTTTTCACTGCGCTGCCATTGTAGTGAAAATCTGTATTCCTTTGGCGGCATTTAAATAAACTCGGTGGCGGATGGTAGGTAGGAGGAAGCGGGCAGCGTGATGTTAGAATGCTGCAGTAGAAGGAAAAAATGTTTTTCCTGACTACAGCATCATAAAGCAGTAGAGATGCTGTGGGCCTATTTGTAGTGTGGGCCTGGAGCTGCAGCTCCATCCGCCCCATTGTTAATCCGGCCCTGAGTTAGTGGTGTCTGTGTCAATAAATGTTTGTGTTAGTAAGGTGTGTCAGTAAATGTATCTGTATCAGTAAGTGGAATATGTCAGTAAGGGGTGTCTGCCTTCATAAGTGATATCAGTGTAACCCTCCCTTGCACCCTAATGCTGTACTAACGGGGTTACTATTTCAATCTTACAGAGTGCCTCCACCCAAGCAGTATTTATACTACCCCCGGCTTGCTTGGGAAAGCCTTTACAATTCTGGTTATATATACTATTTCGTGAGGGGTGATTGATAGAATTGTTGTTTTACCTTGTTGTCGCCTTCTGTCTTTCAGGTGCTGTTCTTTCGTCTACTATGGACGTTCTCTACTTCACCGGAAAGTATTTATTAATGAGAATTGATCGCAGACTACTGGTGGCCTAGTGTATGCAGTTTGAGCTTTCCTCTGAGGATTTTGGTTATGGGTTCGGGTGTCAAAGAAGAAATTTGCTAGAATTTCATCTGCCTCTATGACGCTCTGGATTATCATTGCATATTAGGAGCTTTCCCCATCCATATAAGGTTCGGTGTTGCAGTCTTGTCTCTCGTCCTCTCTGTATAATAGTCCACGTATGAGAATGGTCTCTCCTTTGTGACCCTTCCGTTATAGAAACTACCACTGGACCAGAGATAGTGACAATTATATACTATTGCCAGAGTCAATATATCCCCGATATAGACTATATAGCTGTCCCTCAGCCTTCGGTTGGAGGTCACCTTGGTAGGCTGCACTTCTATTAGCGGGTCAGTATGTATTAGGGTTATACACCTTCACTTATACAAACTCCCCTCACTCACTAGCTTTAAGCTTTATCTTGAGCTATAATATGCAGTGGCAACACGGGGGTTCCCCATATAATCATAGGGAACATTAGTCACTTTCTGGGATATCTTCTCCCTCAATTACAACCAGCTGCCACTCATTGCTGGCTCTCCTCCCCCATATCAGTGCTAGGTCCACTGGCTGGATGCTTTCCCTAATAGTCACTCCCCCTAATACAACAGAAGGCTATTAATTCAGAAGCCACGGCAGACATTAGCGGAACTGGGTGGCATACCTCCTCTGTTATATAGATCCCTGCTCTCAACTCAGTCCGATCAGCTCCGGTAAGTCTATTCGCTTAATGGGCAGACGTTGAGGTCTTGTACTCCCGGCCCTTGCTCAATAGGCTGTGCGTCATTGAAGTCCTTACCACTCCGCTCAGCTGGCAGCGCTACCTCGGGTCTCGATTGTAGTGACTTCCTCCGCGCTGACTTCCTCTGCGCTGACTCACTCCCTTGTCTACTCCTCCGTTGAGAGTCAATATCCTCGGTTTTCGGGTGGATCCGGACGATTTCTCCTCACGGGTCACCGGGTCCTTGCAGCCCGATCACTCTGTTCCTTTCATCTCCCGTCCGCTTCTCTCAGCGTCGTCCTCCTCGTTCCCCGCCGCTGCTTGCTTGAGCCCTTTCTCAACGGTCCTTTCCATACGAGCACCCCCTACTCAGCACGAGGGCTTCTGGAAGAGTCTATCTAGCCCAGCTCGTGCCAATGTGCCATGTTACTCCTTACCATAATCCATTATATATAATATATATTCACCTTTATCATCCAGCTTTATTATACACTGTACAGATATTACTTTACACAGAGGAATCTATATCATATATTTACACAAACATTATGTATTTAGCATATAACTTTAATATAGTAGTCAGGGAATAGTTACACTCACTATTTCTCCTCGGGAGCACTTATTTTAAGGGGCTACACTCTCCCCCTGGTGAGTACATTTAAATTTTTTCAGTTATTTAATTGAATCTCACCACCTACATATACATTTCATAGTTCTATCTAAGTATTACCGGGTACATTCCATCCGAAATATGACCATGACATCACCATGCTGGTGTGCAATACCAAAGGAATTTCTGTCGGGGTTCCCAACTGTTCATAGGTGAATATTCTAGGGGCCCTCCTGACCCGTTGAGGCCTAGGTGACATAACTTGTCGTTCAGAAACAACTCCCTCTCTATTATCATCCCTATGGAATGTCTCAGGAACGGCTGTTAATTCACCACTTGATTCACTTCCCTCACCCTCATTGCTTCCAACATTCTCCTGTTCTACCACATCGTATGAGTTGGGTATTTCTGATTGTTCTCATAGAAACCAATAGGGCAGATGAAAGCGGTTTTGGCCCGATCCTCCTCACTCATGGGTATCTGATAGTACCCGCATCGTAGATCGAGAACTGAGAACCACTGGCTTCCTTGAAGGCAATCCAATGCCTCGTCTACCTTAGGTACGGTGTACTGATCAGGCACTGTCCTACTGTTCAGGGTGCGATAGTCGATACATAGACGAATTTCTCCACTCTTCTTACGAGCAACCACAATAGGTGACGCATACTGACTCTCGGAATCAGCGATGACATTATTCTCCAACAAATTCCTAAGGTGAATCCTTACGTCTTCAAAGTCGGCAGGAGCCAACCTCCGTGATCTCTCTCGGAATGGAGTATTATTCGTCAATTTGATATGATGCTCAACACCTGGTCCCAATCACTTTTGGAAAAAACTGCCTCCCTTAGTAGAAGCTGTTTCATTACCAGGTCTTTACTTGTCTTATCAATATCACTCCCATGAAAACAATCCTCCAGGTTCCATCGGGTGGAATTTGACGGAGTCCCGTTAGACGATTTGGTAACCAGCCGGTCAGGATGACTTTCCAGGAATTGACAGTGATATATCTCTGGTTCTACAGAAGGTCTCATCTCCTCTTTATTTCCTCGGTCTTGTTTCTCACACCATCGCTTTAGGTTTCTGAACATATTCGTGTTTGTACCCACGATAGCTGACAATTGGCCATTATCCCCAGGTGAATCAGGGCAACTAAGGGAATTGACTCATTAGGTGTAATTAGTCCAGGTTCCAAAGTAAGTTGTGTAACGATGTAACGATGTATCCCAAGTAGGGTACTTCTGTTCACTTAGGCCCCAGACTGTAAGACCGCTAAGAGTTTGAATGGGAACAGATTCTCACGGTACCATGATTCAAATACGATGGACACCTGCGATTCACTATCCATCAACACCATGCACTCCTGTCCATTTATTAGTGCTTTCACCAGCAGTGCATGCCCCATTATACTGTCAGGAAGAGTATCGGACCACTGGGCACTCCCCATAGCACGTACATTTATTGTTGGGGAGCCTGTGAGGGGTTCACAGAACTCCCGTTGGGGTTTTCCATCTGATCATCTCTCGACCGGTTGTAATAGGGCATCCTCCCCTTCCTCTCCAGACCACTCACTGGGCATTCAAAGGATCTATGCCCTGGTTGTCCACAACTGTAACATAGTATAGACCCACGACTGCCACTTCCCCTATTCCTTCCTCTGTTCGATTCTGATGACCAGAAGGGCCTCGAGGAGGCTGTGCTCTGGAGTGCAATCAATTTGTCTATTTTTTGATTTTGATCTTCTATGAGCTTAATCAGTCGATCATCCATCACATTCGAGGTCGGAGCAGGTATAATGGCTTTGACTCTCTTAATGGTCTTTTCTCTAGTCTCTATCTGCACTTCTTCTAACTTGATCTCCTTTACTAGTTCAGTTAGACTTGGGGATGGCCCCGACATACGGGTACACCGAAGTCTCTGCGCCACTGGATTATTAGTTAGGGCTCCTTTCAGAACCTGTCTCATTCGTCTTTCATCTACTGCCTCCTTAGCTATCCCCCCTTTCTCCACAATTTGATAAATCAATCGATCAACTCTATAAATATATTGAGTCAGAGTCTCCCCCGGCTTCTGATATGTGCGATGCAATCTTGAAATCAAATCCCCTACATCCTCCATGGTGCCATAAGAAAAATCTAAGGCTACTAGATAGTCTTTCAAAGTAGCAGTCAACTTACTCCTCCTAGTGGCTTGAATCACCCTAATAGCGGGTCCCCTGAGACTTTCCACTATACGCTGTCTTTTTATATGCTCCGGACATTGCCACTCCTCCGAGTGCTGAATAGCTGCCTCTCGCCAAGTATCGTATGTTTCTTCACCTGCAGGCACAGGGGAAATGCCCGAGAAAATCCTTAGTCGGCGATAACCCCCTTCGTAGTGCCATCTCTCCATGTGACTAACCATTTTATCAACCATTGTTTCCACTCCTTTCCCAGGAGATTCTTCCTTATCCTTCATCCGATCCGGTTCCCCACTAGTAGTATGAAAGCAGTCCTCCACTGCAGAGGTACCATTACCCCTATCTTCCCCGGGAGTGGCTGCTTCCTCCATCCCTTCAGGCCACACTAGTTGAACCTTTCGCCCAGGAACATCTTCCACCACCACCATACTGGGTAGTAAGGTGTGATCCAAAGGGAGTCTATTACTGATTAATATAGCAAAAGTTTCTCCATTCTGCCCTTTCCAACGGTCAACCGTGCATGGGTGACTGATACCATACAGATGTCCTATAGCCAGAATGACTGCATCATCACTGACTGATGAAAGTTTTCCGACTAACCAAAAGCTGCACAAGGGTTCCACGCCCTTTTCCCTACACCACCTATAAATATCGGCACTGGTCACTTCTTCCATGATCCGTATATTCTATGTCGGCCAATGAACCCTGGGTCTTTGAGATCTCAGCAGTGCCTCCAAATGTAACCCTCCCTTGCACCCTAATGCTGTACTAACGGGGTTACTATTTCAATCTTACAGAGTGCCTCCACCCAAGGAGTATTCATACCACCCCCGGCTTGCTTGGGAAAGCCTTTACAATTCTGGTTATATATACTATTTCGTGAGGGGTGATTGATAGAATTGTTGTTTTACCTTGTTGTCGCCTTCTGTCTTTCAGGTGCTGTTCTTTCGTCTACTATGGACGATCTCTACTTCACTGGTAAGTATTTATTAATGAGAATTGAGTTCATACATAAATACCTTTTATTCAAAAGAATTACCATCCTTTTCACACAAATCCTCTGTAATGTATAGATTCTTATATTAACTGAGGCAATACATACAATTATACTAGGCTATACCATATAATTTCCCTATACATAAAAGATTACCATGCATGCAATACAAAAAAACTTGTTATGACTAGGTGTTATAACTCTAGGTTATTAATCTTACTACCGTAACTTTATGTTACCCACTGCAGTCGAGCTTTCTCTGGTAGGGTATACCCTGTGGTGATTGTTGGTGCACTGTTGGGGCCCAATATACCTTCCATACTACATATGCCGTAGTCAACCTAAGTGAATCAGATCCTTTGTTCTGTTCCTGAGGACAGGAGGTTATCTGTAGTGACACCTCCACCATCCAAGTTCCTCAGTAGTATTTTCTCTACCTCAGCTGATCGCAGACTACTGGTGGCCTAGTGTATGCGGTTTGAGCTTTCCTCTGAGGATTTTGGTTATGGGTTTGGGTGTCAAAGAAGAAATTTACTAGTATTTCATCCGCCTCTATGACGCTCTGGATTATCATTGCATACTAGGAGCTTTCCCCATCCATATAAGGTTCGGTGTAGCAGTCTTGTCTCTCGTCCCCTCTGTATAATAGTCCACGTATGAGAATGGTCTCTCCTTTGTGACCCTTCCGTTATAGAAACTACCACTGGACCTGAGATAGTGACAATTATATACTATTGCCAGAGTCAATATATCCCCGATATAGACTATATAGCTGTCCCTCAGCCTTCGGTTGGAGGTCACCTTGGTAGGCTGCACTTCTATTAGCGGGTCAGTATGTATTAGGGTTATACTCCTTCACTTATACAAACTCCCCTCACTCACTAGCTTTAAGCTTTATCTTGAGCTATAATATGCAGTGGCAACATGGGGGTTCCCCATATAATCATAGGGAACATTAGTAACTTTCTGGGATATCTTCTCCCTCAATTACAACCAGCTGCCACGCATTGCTGGCTCTCCTCCCCCATATCAGTGCTAGGTCCACTGGCTGTATGCTTTCCCTAATAGTCACTCCCCCTAATACGACAGAAGGCTATTACTTCAGAAGCCACGGCAGACATTAGCGGAACTGGGTGGAATACCTCTTCTGTTATATAGATCCCTGCTCTCAACTCAGTCCGATCAGCTCCGGTAAGTCTATTCGCATAATGGGCAGACGTTGAGGTCTCGTACTCCCGGCCCTTGCTCAATAGGCTGTGCGTCATTGAAGTCCTTACCGCTCCGCTCAGCTGGCAGCACTACCTCGGGTCTCGGTCGTGGTGATTTCCTCCGCGCTGACTCACTCCCTTGTCTACTCCTCCATTGAGAGTCAATATCCTCGGTTTTTGGGTGGATCCGGACGATTTCTCCTCACGGGTCACCGGGTCCCTGCAGCCCGATCACTCTGTTCCTTTCATCTCCCGTCCGCTTCTCTCAGCGTCGTCCATTCTCGTTCCCCGCCGCTGCTTGCTCGATGTTAGGTGCCGCGGTCCGCGGCGCCGCTTGGTCTGCTTCCGGGCGACGCTCACGGCCGCCGCACCTCGCTCGCTGCCCGCCTGGCGCCTAGCAATGCCAGGATGCCATGCGTACTGTAGCCGCCGGGTCCCTGGCAACACTAGGACACCGGGCGTCCTCAGCCACCGGGTCCATGGCAATGGGGACGCCATTGGCGCACCGCGTTCCCCGTTGCCAGATAAGACGGATTAGTTGTTCGTGCAGCAGGGCAGCTGCACGACAACTATTAATTAGTATCTGGGGGCTGGTCTTGCAGGGCCTTTTTATGGGAGCCAGCACACTGCAGCCTCGCCAGTGATAGCTTCCTGTACGCTGTTCCTGCCTTGCAGAGTTTGCTCCTGGTCTGCTGTATCTGGTCGATTTTGCTCCCTGTGCTCCTGAGTCCTGGAGTTCTGAAGCCGGTCCTGGGAATCCTTCCAGTCCAATTGAACCTGTTGCAGTCATCTGGGGGTTCTTGTTGATTGGGGTTCTCTCCCGGTTCCGTGAGTAGCGGCTTCTGCCGTGTGTTGCGGCCTAGGCCGTTTAATCCTAGCGTTTGTTTTGTACTGGTGTTTTTGCGGAGGTTTCCGCTTTTCACTGTCCTCCCCGGTACACGACTGTGCCATGTGGGGTGTGGACAGTGGTACCTTCTTTTGTTCTTTTTCTTTGGCGGCGTGCCGCACATATATTTAGTTTTAGGGTAGTTAGTAGCCCCTAGCCTTCTGTTGCGTTAGTTAGAGGTCCCCTTGTTATTATCCTGTCTCGGTTCACGCCTTGTCTCACTCTAAGACCTGGGGGCATCGGAGTTGGGCAGACCTAATCCGCCCTTCAAACGCGGCTGCCGTGGGCCAAGAAACCATAGTCACGCAGGCGTGAACTGACCACACGGGTAAAACAATGGAGGTAGGGTGCTAGGGGCTATTTCCACACCACACCTTATTTCAGCGTCACGTCCTGGTGCTCTGGACTCACTACGCAACATCTCTCCTGTTCTAAGCACCAGGAACGTAACACTCGAGCCCTTTCTAAACGGTCCTTTCCATACGGGCACCCCCTACTCAGCACGAGGGCTTCTGGAAGAGTCTATCTAGCCCAGCTCGTGCCAATGTGCCATGTTACTCCTTACCATAGTCCATTATATATAATATATATTCACCATCATCACCCAGCTTTATTATACACTGTACAGATATTACTTTACACAGGGGAATCTATATCATATATTTACACAAACATTATGTATTTAGTATATAACTTTAATATAGTAGTCAGGGAATAGTTACACTCACTATTTCTCCTCGGGAGCACTTATTTTAAGGGGCTACATCAGTCAGTAAGCGGTGTCTGTGTCAGTAAGAGGTGTCTGTAGGTGTCAGTAAGTGGTAAGTATCAGTAAGTCTGTGTCAGTAGGTGGTGTGTGTGTCAATAAGTGTGTCAATACTGTATTTCAGTAAGTGTCTGTGTAAGTAAGTGAGTCTACATGATGTGT
The DNA here is from genome assembly GCF_028390025.1 of Pseudophryne corroboree. Taxonomy (NCBI): domain Eukaryota; kingdom Metazoa; phylum Chordata; class Amphibia; order Anura; family Myobatrachidae; genus Pseudophryne; species Pseudophryne corroboree. The sequence continues at coordinate 339,734,206 of NC_086444.1, read as the reverse complement.
CCACATACATATTTTCTATATCCCGCCATGTATGGCACGGTTTTGCATGCCATAGACTCAGAGATTTAGCCATGCCTTGTGTGATTTTTTCTTAATTTGCTTCTTTAATGTGTTACTTTATACATATTCTATTATGGCAAACAAAAATGTTAAAATCCATCCACTCGCTTCTCGTGAAAAACAGCTTAGCCGTGTTTTGCATGTTGTGCCAAATTGAGCAAAATAGCAAAGATGTAAGTGGACACATCTGTATATCTGTATTTGTGTCAGTAAGGGGTGTCTGTTGGTAAGCTGTGTCTGTCTGCAAGTGTGCCTGTGTCAGCAAGAGATGTCTGTGTCAGTAAGAGATGGTGGTGTCGGTAAGTGGTGTCTGTGTCAATAAGTATGTATATCAGTAACTGTGTCCCATGAGCCCTCAGTTCCCTGTTTGCTCTGTTTATCCCCTATCTCTGCTCCCCTTTCCCTATTTCCTCTGTATTGCCCCCCTCATTTCTAGTCTTTCCACACTAGCTCTGTTTTTCCCCATTGATTCTCCCCTTTCCACCTTCTTTGCATGTTGGTACAGCTCTCTGTATCATATGGCGGTCACTGCGATGCTCTCTGTATTAAATGCTGCTTATTGCTCTCTGTATCATATGGTGGGCACTGATTCTCTGTATTATTTGGTGGTTACAAACTTTTCTTGTTATAGCACCACTATTAAGTGGCTGAAGGTAGGCACTAGCTTTGCCCTACATCGAGATAGCCACACCCATGGCACAGGTCACACCCCTATTTAGACCACACCCTCACCACAGTAGTCACACACCCATATCACTAATCACACCACTGCAGTGCTTGTCACACCTCTTGCTGAGGCACACAGAAGGCCTTGCTAAATTTCAGCTCCAGGCCCATGTGGACCTTAATCTGGCACTGTCCGCAGTGACAGGTAGGGTGTGCAGATGGAGCCGCTCTCATTTGCAGTTCAACTCAGCAGCAGACAGGTGTCAAACACACAGGCAGAGACCAGCGCCGTCAGGACCCTCAACTGCTGAGTCACCAGTGCCCAATGTGGTAGCCCCAGTCTTCACAGCAGCAGACAACTGCAGGTGTCAGGCGGCAGAGGTGGACAAAGCTCCTTCCCTTCAGGACCATGCGACTGTCAGGCAGATCAGGCATTGGTAGTGGCAGGGTCATAGTCTGGCTGGCAGACCCACAGAGGTGCAGGAAAGACCGTACTTAAGACCTAATTCAGACCTGATTGCAGCAGCAAAATCTTTCTCTAATGGGCAAAACCATGTGCACTGCAGATATAACATGTGCAGAGAGATAGGTTTGGGTGGGTTATTTTGTTTCTGTGCAGGGTAAATACTGGCTGCTTTATTTTTACACTGCAATTTAGGTTTCAGTTTGAAAACCCCCCACCCAAATCTAACTCTCTCTGCACATGTTGTATCTGCCCCACATGCAGTGCACATGCGAGTTGTTCGCTCGCTAGCTGCTTTTAGCAGCATTGCAAATGCTAGGCCGCCGCCCTCTGGGAGTGTATCTTAGCTTAGCAGAATTGCTAACGAAAGGTTAGTAGTTCTGCTATTAAATATTTCCCTGCAGTTTTCGGATTAGCTCCAGACCTACTCCTAGATTGCGATCACTGCAGACTCTTTGGTTCCTGGTTTGACGTCACAAACACGCCCTGCGTTCGGCCAGCCACTCCCCCGTTTCCACAGCCACTCCTGTGTTTTTGCCTGGCACGCCTGCGTTTTTTAGCACACTCTTGGAAAACGCTCAGTTACCACCCAGAAACACCCACTTCCTGTCAATCACTCACCGATCAGCAGAGCGACTGAAATGTGTCGCTCGGCCCTGTGTAAAATTGCATAGTTTTGTGTGAAAGTACTTAGTGCGTACGCCCTGCGGCCCATACGCATGCGCAGAACTGCCGGTTTTTAGCCTGATCGCAATTCTGCTAAAAACGGCAGCGAGCGAACAACTCGGAATGACCACCATGGTTTTTTAGAGAAAAATGTTGTTACTGTGATCAGGTCTGAATTAAGCCCTTAAGCTCCACATCGCTGCCACCCGTCACGTGCAGTGATTTGGCCATGGAGCAAAGCTGAATGGCCAGAGAAAGGCATCTACAGTGAGCGGTAGGAGGATAAGAAAGCAGCTACCCAGGTTTATGGGAAATGCTGTGCCCCTGAGTGGAGAACTTGCCAGGTGCGACCACTCAGTCTAAGAGATGGAAGTGCTGGGGAGGACGGGGGGAGACATTAAAAACAATATTTTAAATGGTGCTGTGGGTTGGATGCTGGGATGGTGGGCCCCATGAACAGTGGACCCCATAGCAGATGCACCCCTTGCACCCTCTATAGTTACACCAGCTTTTATAAACTATTCTACTCAAGTACATCCCCACTATACGGTCTACAGATAACCTCACGTAGTTTGTCTTTATACAGGGGCCAATTAAGACGCTGATGTGCAAAAACACTATGAAGAGATTTATGCACATTTGCGCAAGCGTGTATGTCGGTACGCGCATGTGCAAGGTCCTAAAACTGCATTTTCTTCAGAACCTGGAGGGGAAATGGAGTGTGATCCGGACAATGGAGGCGTGTTTGAACCGTTGCAGGGTCGGGCTGCGGCAGCTACAAGGTGTCACACGTAGCCGTTGCGACCCTTAACATGGCGGGTATCCATCTGCCTGCGCAGATAGGCTGCGCAGGCAGAGGGCTACTCGAAACATGTGAATGTATTGCCGCAGTGCAATGCTCTCACATGTCTGTGGAGGGAGGGCTGTTTCCGGCATGAGGGGCGGACTTGCCCTGTGCTGGGGGTCCCCCCGCATGTCAATGAAATTGATCGTAGGTGTGCATTTTCTTGCACATCTACCATCAAGTCTGAATTAGGCCCTCACTTAACATACTACTGTCCCCTGCCCAACATTGCTCTGTGACTATATCATACAGCCCTTTGCAATCTGGTGGACCATTTTGCAATAGACAGCACCTGTCCTTGTATATCAATGCCTATTCTCCTTATAGACTGTAATCTTGCGAGTAAGGCCTTCCTACCTCTATTACCCGGTTTGTTCTATCACTACTGTTTCCAATTGTAAAGTGCAATGAAATATGCTGCCCTATATAAGAAACTGTTAATAAATAATAATAAATAAATAATGACTAATCTGTCAAAATTAGAGATGAGCGGGTTCGGTTCTCAGAGAACCGAACCCCCTCAGACTTCACGTCACGAGCCCGGATCCGAGTCAGGCTCGGGTTTTCCCACCTGACTCAGAAACCAGAATGAGGCAAAAACGTCCTCATCCCGCTGTCGGATTCTTGTGGGGTTTGGAATCCACAAAAGGAGCCACGCATCCCCGCCATTTTCACTCCGACATTGGAGAGTTGTAGAGAGAGGACGTGTCTCCGTCTTCAGTGTCCTCAGTGGTAGTGTCTTGCACTGCATCTGTCCAGTCACAGTGATTGTGTCCTCTGCTGCCATATGTCCAGTACTGCTGTATAAGTCCAGTCCAGTGGTGCATCAGTCCAGAGGTGGTGTGTTGTGCTGCATCAGTCCAGTCACAGTGCTGGTGTCCTCTGCTGTCATATGTCCAGTGCTGCTGTATAAGTCCAGTCCACTGCAGTGGTGCTGTGTTGTCCTGCATCAGTCCAGTGGTGGTGTCCCTGTGCTGCTGTATATGTCCAGTGGTACTGCCGTATATGTCCAGTGATACTGCCGTATATGTCCATTGATACTGCCATATATGTCCAGCGGCACTGCTGTATAAATACAGTGATCCTTCCGTATAATTCCAGTGATCCTGCCGTATATGTCCAGTGGTACTGGCGTATAAGTCCAGTCCAGTGATACTGTCATATATGTCCAGTGATACTGCCGTATATGTCCATTGATACTGCCGTATATGTCCAGCGGTACTGCCGTATAAATACAGTGATCCTGCCGTATAATTCCAGTGATCCTGCCATATAATTCCAGTGGTACTGGTGTATAAGTCCAGTGTGGTGTATAAGTCCAGTGATCCTGCCGTATAATTCCAGTGGCACTGGCGTATAAGTCCAGTCCAGTGATACTGCTGTATATGTCCAGTGATACTGCCGTATATGTCCAGTGATCCTGCCGTATAAATCCAGTGATCCTGCCGTATAATTCCAGTGGTACTGGCGTATAAGTCCAGTGATCCTGCCGTATAATTCCAGTGATCCTGACGTATAATTCCAGTGATCCTGCCATATAATTCCAGTGGTACTGGCGTATAAGTCCATTCCAGTGATACTGCCATATATGTCCATTGATATTGCCGTATATGTCCATTGACACTGCCGTATATGTCCAGCGGTACTGCCGTATATGTCCAGCAGTACTGCCGTATATGTCCAGCGGTACTGCCGTATATGTCCAGCAGTACTGCCGTATATGTCCAGCGGTACTGCCGTATAAATCCAGTGCTCCTGCCGTATAATTCCAGTGATCCTGCCGTATATGTCCAGTGGTACTGGCGTATAAATCCAGTACAGTGATACTGCCGTATATGTCCAGTGATACTGCCATATATGTCCATTGATAGTGCCGTATATATCCAGTGGTAATGCCGTATAAATACAGTGATCCTGCCGTATAATTCCAGTGATTCTGCCATATAATTCCAGTGGTACTGGCGTATAAATCCAGTGATCCTGCCATATAATTCCAGTGGTACTGGCATATAAATCCAGTCCAGTGATCCTGTCGTATAATTCCAGTGGTACTGGCGTATAAGTCCAATGATCCTGTTGTATATGTCCAGTGGTACTGGCGTATAAGTCCAGTGATCCTGCCGCATAATTCCAGTGATCCTGCCGTATATGTCCAGTGGTACTGCCATATAATTCCAGTGATACTACCGTGTATATATATATATATATATATGCTTGTGGTGGTGGTAAATGGCGCTGAGTCCTTCTTAAAACGACCTATCCTTTTCGCAATGATAAATTTCCAGTGTCTAAAATACACTCCCCCAATATTCTATTTCGTGGGGTGGCAGCCCTTTTCTCCAGTGGTTAGCTGTTCAAGCCCACCAAATGTAAATCTGGAAAATAAAAGGTGAGAATAGGCGCCTCCTAGTGTAGTATTAAATGTATGATATGACCATCACCCTTAGTATCACCCTGTAAAGTGGAACTGTACCGTATATGGTGGAATTCCAACCACCTTTAAAATAGCATAGGGTCACAATCTGAGCGACGTCATCAGTGATGTTCTATTAATGTTCCTCCTTCTTGTTGCTCACATGGTCAGAATAAAAGTGGAAAAAGGACCGATAGTGTGATACTTTTTACACAACAATACACATTTATTTGGAACTAGTCCGACAGTAAAAACATTGCCCGTACCATATAATAAATTAAAAACAGCTTATCTGTATTTTAAGTCGTCCATACGTGTAAACACTCAACGCGTTTCGTCCTACGCAATCAGCCTGGACTTCCTCAGGAGTGTGATGATAGTGAATGTGTGGACACATATTTATACCCCTCTTAATTAATTCAATTACACATGAAATTGATGTTTTTCCTGGTTTACCGGAAGTGACGTCATTTCCGTCAGTGAAAATTTATCTATTAGTTTTATTTCAAAGCGCATAATGCGCCAAGCACATGATTCTCAGGTTCATGTGTTTGGCCAGATGTGTGCTGCCTGTTTGGAGCGGTTCTTATGCCCCCGTCCGCCGTGACCGCCGGAAGTCACGGACAGATCGGAGCAGTGATGTCCGCCCTCTCTCAAGCTGGCTTCATGGAGCCCAGTACGCATGCGCCTGCCAGGTCAGTCACAGTGCTGCCCGTCGTCGCCGCGTATAGGCTCTTTCCGTCAGTGAGATCTGTCTATTGTACGGCGCCATTTTACCGAAGACTGTGTACTAATATAATACCTGATACGGGTAACAGATAAATAATAATAGAAAACAGGGATTATAAATATGTGTCCCGTGCTACTGGTTAATTATGGGGAAAGATTAAAAAGCATTGTGAATGAAAAATCTTTTCCTATATTATCTGTGAACGGATTACCGCAATTTATATAAGTGCAATATTCAAAGTGCTTGTGCAAGATACATATACTTCTTAAAATATAGTGCACAGTTTTATAATATTCAAAGTGCCTGTGCAGTGAGACTTGTGCATACTTCGATTAATTGTCCAATGTGCATATACTAAAAACATAGTGAGCATAGTGTTTATAAATTTAAAGTGACAGTGCAGATTAAAATGAAATTAGAACTATCTATAAAAAATATTAAAACAATGGATTTAGAGAAAAGGTGCTATTTCATAATTGTCATTAAGACCTCTTGGTGCCAGAGTTTTTAATTCATATATCCAGTGCATTTCCCGCTGTGAGAGTTTTTTCTCTCGATCGCCTCCTCTTCGTCCCATATGGACTATTTCAAGTGTTCTGATTGTGAGGCCTTTTGGATCAGATCCATGACACAATTTAAAATGCTTGGGTACCGAATGATGTTCCTGTTTATTTTTAATGCTTCTGATATGTTCTTGGATACGTAATTTTAATTGTCTCTTAGTTTTCCCTATGTACCTAAGTTTACAAGGGCATTCGAGCATGTATATTACCCAAGATGTGTTACATGTTGCTCGATCCTTTGAAAAGTATGTTTTGGAACCATCTGTATTAGAGAAAGATTTTGTATGAGGGTTCACAAATTGACAGATATTGCAGTGCTGACATTTGACAAGTCCCTTTATATCCAAAAAATTATTTCTATCTTTTTCATGTTGGATAGGAAGCAGCATGCTCGTTGCAAGATGGTCTTTTAAATTCTTTGCTTTTCTAAAAACCACCTGTGGTTTATCTGGTAAGATTGAGCTTAAAATGGTGTCTGTATGTAGGATCCCCCAATGTTTGTTTAAAATGCTCCGAATTTTCTTGTCCTGACAGTTAAAAGATGTAATAAAATTCAGCCCTTGGTTTTGTTTGTCTTTGACCCTATATTCCAAAAGATCCTGTCGGTCTGTAGCGTGAGTCCTGATTTGTGCTTCTTCCACTAGAGTCTTGGGATAACCCCTCTCTAAAAAGCGTTCTCCATATAGAGTTAGTTGTTCCCCCGTATCCTCTGATTTCGTACAGTTTCTTTTTATTCTACAGAATTGTGAATATGGAGTGTTCGTCTTCCATTTGGTTGCATGTCCGCTCTTATAGTGTATATATGAATTGGTATCTACCTGTTTGATGTAATTCTTTGTTATTACTTCAGTATCTTTACTGCTTAAAATCAAGTCCAAGTATTCAATTTCTGTTGCACTCACTTTGTAGGTAAAGGATAAATTGTAATCGTTCCTTTCCAAATGTGTCATGAAATCAATAAAACACTCCCTAGTTCCATCCCAAACTAAAAGTATGTCATCTATATAACGTTTGTACACAACAATATGTTTAAAATAAGGATTATTACTATATACAAATTTCTGTTCCCAGCTCCCCATGTGCAGGTTGGCGAAGCTGGGTGCGAAAACAGTGCCCATCGCTGTTCCGCAAATTTGTAAATAAAATTTCTCTAAAAATGTAAAATAATTGTGTTTAAGTATAAAATCCATAAATTTGCATATAAGTTCTTTATGTGCACTGTCCAAGGTGTCATCCTTATCCAAAAATTCTTTGCAAGATTCTATCCCTTTTTCCTGTGATATGGATGTATACAGGGATTGGACATCGATTGTTATCCATAAATATTCTTGTTTCCATTTAAAAGTTTCTAAAAATTGTAGCAGTGATGTTGTGTCTTTGACATACGAGTCTAACTTTGGAACATATTTTTTTTTAAAAACCTCAACATATTCAGATAAATTTTCCACTTTTATTCTGACCATGTGAGCAACAAGAAGGAGGAACATTAATAGAACATCACTGATGACGTCGCTCAGATTGTGACCCTATGCTATTTTAAAGGTGGTTGGCATTCCACCATATACGGTACAGTTCCACTTTACAGGGTGATACTAAGGGTGATGGTCATATCATACATTTAATACTACACTAGGAGGCGCCTATTCTCACCTTTTATTTTCCAGATTTACATTTGGTGGGCTTGAACAGCTAACCACTGGAGAAAAGGGCTGCCACCCCACGAAATAGAATATTGGGGGAGTGTATTTTAGACACTGGAAATTTATCATTGCGAAAAGGATAGGTCGTTTTAAGAAGGACTCAGCGCCATTTACCACCACCACAAGCAGAAAATTATTGTTCTTCAGGGTATAAGGCTGCTACCTTCTCCTTCACCTCTCAAATAAAATGAATACCCTCAGATCACAGTTAGGGGGATCAAAGAGAGGAGACATATGCCAAAGGATTTTTAATGAGAATAACGAACCTACACCACGAGTAAATGAAGGTTTGGATGATAAATTCTGGAACATAGAAAAATTGTTCACCAAGGAACTAAAAACCTGGTGGGACATTACCATTTTAGAGCAGTATATTAAAGTAAATAGAGTACCACGGGGACTGAGGGTATTTAAACAACCCACTTTTAATACACAAAATGATAACTTTATGAAAAATTGGGACACAATTTTACATGATTGTTCAACTAAACTCATGAGCTTAATCATTGAAGAGAAAAAGAGAGAACTAGTCGCACTTGAAGAAGATATTAAGAAGGAGGAAGTTGCCATGGAACCATACAAGGGGAAAGAAGATTACAAGATCAACGAGATTGTTCTGGTGAAGAAACTGGAAAAAATGGAGGATGAAGTTGTAACCCTAAAAGAAAGGAAGTATCAACGGGATAAAAATGACTATATGAACGGTAGAGTAAAGAAATGGAATGGATTTAGAGACCCGGAAGATCCTAGGAAACGGGACCATTCCAATCAAAGACACCAAAATTGGCGAACCATCCCACAGAAACAAAGAAACTATAAGGACAATGGATTCTATAAACCTAGAACACCAGGAAAGGTGAAATTTGAAACTCAGAACAGATACTCAGCCCTTAGCAGACTACATTCGGAGACAGATGCGGAGGTTTTTTTATCCCCAACAGCCTCAGAACAAAGGGTGAGGCGGGATCCCTATGTCAAAGAAACAATACAGAGAGCATCACCCCTAAAAAGAAGGTTCGAAGAGGAAGAAGGGGGGGCTCTAAGCGATTACAAAAAAAGAAGAAACCTCAGACATTAGACACCCCAGCGATGGGGGAAAAGGGGATTTTTAACTTGTCCGATTATGTCTTAACCCATGCTGAAAGGACATTATTGTCCAAAGGACTTTCTTTTGCTCCCACATCCCAGATGGATGACTTTGAAGCGTTCACTGATTTAAACAAATTTGTAAGAAAGCTTACATTGAAGAGACATTTTCAGAAGAAGGCTAGCAGCCAAAATGAAAATCCTGAAGCTGGATCTAAGTCAGGGCTCAGACCTCTATCAAAATACTATCCACTTGAGTCAAGGAGTAATCAAATTGACCTTTTTTACGAACTAGTTAAAAAGGACTTTGAGTTACTCAAACCAAACACAAAAACTAATTTATCCAATTTTGAGAAAAAAGCATTGAAAGATCTGAAAAACAACAAACAGATCGTGATACGCCAAGCAGACAAAGGAGGAGGCTTGGTAGTTATGAACCGTATCCAATATGAGAATGAAGCATATCGTCTACTAGGAGACACAGATTCATATAGAGAATTATCCGCAGACCCCACGGAGATCTATGTGGAAGAACTCAGATCCATGTTGATTACAGCTTTACATCAAGAAACTATAACGAAAGATGAATATCAATTTTTAATAACCAACCATCCCATTTTATCTATTTTTTATTATTTGCCCAAAATACATAAACGGTTGATTGATCCTCCAGGTAGGCCAATTGTGGCAGGCATCGGCTCATTAACTGCGAATTTATCTGAATATGTTGAGGTTTTTAAAAAAAAATATGTTCCAAAGTTAGACTCGTATGTCAAAGACACAACATCACTGCTACAATTTTTAGAAACTTTTAAATGGAAACAAGAATATTTATGGATAACAATCGATGTCCAATCCCTGTATACATCCATATCACAGGAAAAAGGGATAGAATCTTGCAAAGAATTTTTGGATAAGGATGACACCTTGGACAGTGCACATAAAGAACTTATATGCAAATTTATGGATTTTATACTTAAACACAATTATTTTAAATTTTTAGAGAAATTTTATTTACAAATTTGCGGAACAGCGATGGGCACTGTTTTCGCACCCAGCTTCGCCAACCTGCACATGGGGAGCTGGGAACAGAAATTTGTATATAGTAATAATCCTTATTTTAAACATATTGTTGTGTACAAACGTTATATAGATGACATACTTTTAGTTTGGGATGGAACTAGGGAGTGTTTTATTGATTTCATGACACATTTGGAAAGGAACGATTACAATTTATCCTTTACCTACAAAGTGAGTGCAACAGAAATTGAATACTTGGACTTGATTTTAAGCAGTAAAGATACTGAAGTAATAACAAAGAATTACATCAATCAGGTAGATACCAATTCATATATACACTATAAGAGCGGACATGCAACCAAATGGAAGACGAACACTCCATATTCACAATTCTGTAGAATAAAAAGAAACTGTACGAAATCAGAGGATACGGAGGAACAACTAACTCTATATGGAGAACGCTTTTTAGAGAGGGGTTATCCCAAGACTCTAGTGGAAGAAGCACAAATCAGGACTCACGCTACAGACCGACAGGATCTTTTGGAATATAGGGTCAAAGACAAACAAAACCAAGGGCTGAATTTTATTACATCTTTTAACTGTCAGGACAAGAAAATTCGGAGCATTTTAAACAAACATTGGGGGATCCTACATACAGACACCATTTTAAGCTCAATCTTACCAGATAAACCACAGGTGGTTTTTAGAAAAGCAAAGAATTTAAAAGACCATCTTGCACCGAGCATGCTGCTTCCTATCCAACATGAAAAAGATAGAAATAATTTTTTGGATATAAAGGGACTTGTCAAATGTCAGCACTGCAATATCTGTCAATTTGTGAACCCTCATACAAAATCTTTCTCTAATACAGATGGTTCCAAAACATACTTTTCAAAGGATCGAGCAACATGTAACACATCTTGGGTAATATACATGCTCGAATGCCCTTGTAAACTTAGGTACATAGGGAAAACTAAGAGACAATTAAAATTACGTATCCAAGAACATATCAGAAGCATTAAAAATAAACAGGAACATCATTCGGTACCCAAGCATTTTAAATTGTGTCATGGATCTGATCCAAAAGGCCTCACAATCAGAACACTTGAAATAGTCCATATGGGACGAAGAGGAGGCGATCGAGAGAAAAAACTCTCACAGCGGGAAATGCACTGGATATATGAATTAAAAACTCTGGCACCAAGAGGTCTTAATGACAATTATGAAATAGCACCTTTTCTCTAAATCCATTGTTTTAATATTTTTTATAGATAGTTCTAATTTCATTTTAATCTGCACTGTCACTTTAAATTTATAAACACTATGCTCACTATGTTTTTAGTATATGCACATTGGACAATTAATCGAAGTATGCACAAGTCTCACTGCACAGGCACTTTGAATATTATAAAACTGTGCACTATATTTTAAGAAGTATATGTATCTTGCACAAGCACTTTGAATATTGCACTTATATAAATTGCGGTAATCCGTTTACAGATAATATAGGAAAAGATTTTTCATTCACAATGCTTTTTAATCTTTCCCCATAATTAACCAGTAGCACGGGACACATATTTATAATCCCTGTTTTCTATTATTATTTATCTGTTACCCGTATCAGGTATTATATTAGTACACAGTCTTTGGTAAAATGGCGCCGTACAATAGACAGATCTCACTGACGGAAAGAGCCTATACGCGGCGACGACGGGCAGCACTGTGACTGACCTGGCAGGCGCATGCGTACTGGGCTCCGTGAAGCCAGCTTGAGAGAGGGCGGACATCACTGCTCCGATCTGTCCGTGACTTCCGGCGGTCACGGCGGACGGGGGCATAAGAACCGCTCCAAACAGGCAGCACACATCTGGCCAAACACATGAACCTGAGAATCATGTGCTTGGCGCATTATGCGCTTTGAAATAAAACTAATAGATAAATTTTCACTGACGGAAATGACGTCACTTCCGGTAAACCAGGAAAAACATCAATTTCATGTGTAATTGAATTAATTAAGAGGGGTATAAATATGTGTCCACACATTCACTATCATCACACTCCTGAGGAAGTCCAGGCTGATTGCGTAGGACGAAACGCGTTGAGTGTTTACACGTATGGACGACTTAAAATACAGATAAGCTGTTTTTAATTTATTATATGGTACGGGCAATGTTTTTACTGTCGGACTAGTTCCAAATAAATGTGTATTGTTGTGTAAAAAGTATCACACTATCGGTCCTTTTTCCACTTTTATTCTGACCATGTGAGCAACAAGAAGGAGGAACATTAATAGAACATCACTGATGACGTCGCTCAGATTGTGACCCTATGCTATTTTAAAGGTGGTTGGAATTCCACCATATACGGTACAGTTCCACTTTACAGGGTGATACTAAGGGTGATGGTCATATCATACATTTAATACTACACTAGGAGGCGCCTATTCTCACCTTTTATTTTCCATATATATATATATATATATACTAGGTGCTTCATCGCGCCCTACGGGCGCTCTTCACACCGTCGCAAGGGGCTACGCCCCCTTAACCCTTGCATGCCTTTATGGGGTTCAATATTTGTATTATATAAAGTATTACCTGCATTCCTTTGTTAGTGGTTAAATATTGCACAATGAAAGGGCGTGCGAAGGTGAAGGAGGCGCAGCCCCTTGCGACGGCGTGAACAGCACCTGCAGGGCACGATGTACAGAATGTAGCGGGTGCGGTGGGAACTGCGGATGGTGTCTGTAGATGCTGCAGGTGGAGGGGGGGCAGAAGTGGGGGTGGGGCCCGGATGGGGAAGAGTCGGGAGGTGCTGCGGGTGGGGGAGGGGCAGAGGAGTGGGGGATGCAGATTGGGGAGGGGTCCGGAGGCACTGCAGGTGGGGGAGGGGCAGGGGTGCCATGGGTGGGAGAGGGGCAGGTGTGGGGATGTTGTGGATGGGTGAAGGGTTCCGGAGGTGCTGTGGGATGGGAAGGGGCGGGAGTGCCGGGGGTGGGGTAGGGGTCCGCAGGCGCCATGGGTAGGGGAGGGGCAGGTACGGGTGGTGCGGCGCATAGGGAAGGAGGTCCGGAGGTGCTGCTAGTGGTGGAGGGGCAGGTGCGGTGGTGCCATTGGTGGGGGAGGGGTTGGTGATGGGGGGACCACGGATGGAGGAGGGTGTCTGCAGATGCTGCGGGTGGAGGGGGGCAGGTGTGGGGGGAGACATATAAAGGGGGTGGATGGTGGAGGGGGCCTGGAGGTGCTGTGGGTGGTGAAGGGGCGGAGGAGTGGGAGCCGCGGGTGGTGTAGGGGGTCTGGAGGCACAGCGTGTGGGGGAGGGGTGGAGGGGAAGGTGCGGAGGTGTGGTGCATTGGGAAGAGGTCTGGAGGCGCTGCGTGTACTGTACCTGCCAAAAAGGTAGTTGGAGGGTATGCAGTAACAGGGCCAGGACAGGGGTGACAGGGTCAGAACAGGGTTGACGGGGCCAGGACAGGGGTGACAGGGTCAGAAAAGGGGTGACGGGGCCAGGACAGGGGCGACGGGGCCAGGACAGAAATGACAGGGACAGGATAGGGGTGACAGGCCAGGGTAGGGGTGGCAGGAACAGGACAGGGGTGACAGGGCCAGTATAGGGTTGACAGGGCAAGCACAGGGGTAACAGGGCCAGGATAGGGGTAACAGGGCCAGCATAAGGGTAACAGGGCCAGCATAAGGGTTAAAGGGCCAGGATAAGGGTGACAGGGCCAGGATAAGGGTGACAGGGCCAGGATAAGGGTGACAGGGCCAGGATAAGGGTGAAATGGCCATGATAAGGGTGGCAGGGCAAGGCCAGGGGTGACAGGGACATGACAGAACACAGGGCACGGGAGAGATTGGTATTAGGGACAAAACAGTGGTGACAGACAGATGTGTCTTACCGGAGTCACTGCTGCTGGCTGCTGCTGTTCCACTCCAACCTGTTGGGATCTGCTGCTGGTGGAGACTTGGCATGGCTGACTCTCTTAGGCTGGAGTCCTGCTTCCTCTGCCCGTCCGCATCCTCCTCCCCCCTCCTCAGTCACACACCGCAGACCTCACGCAGCTGCCGGGCACTGTGGTAAGGGGAGACTGGGAGTGACTGGTTAGCCCCCAGGAGATGCTGCGGCTGGAGGGAGGAGGGGGTTGGAGCCTGCAAGCAGCTCGGACTTCTGCAGCGTTACCCGCCGGCTAAAGTGTGTGAAGGAGCTGGGCGCACCTCACTGTGGGTGGCAGCGCTGCAGCTAGCGGTGGGGTTGCCGGGGCTGGAGATAACAGAGGCAGTACGGAACCTGCACAGTGGCAGGTGCCCCACAAAACTGCAGCTAAGAAGCGTGGAGTGTGCCAGAAAGTGACGCTCCTCCGCGCCAGAGAGGGGGGGGGGTCAAGCACACAGTAAGCCGGTGCCCGTCTGTCTGTACGGCATACCCCCTCACACACCCCCATACCTCCCAAATGTCCCAATTTTCGCGGGACAGTCCCATTTTTTGGGGTCTGTCCCGCTGTCCCACCCGCGGGTCGCAGTGTCCCGCGGTAACGGGGGGGTCAGTTGGAAAGCTCCTGTACTCGCTGTTCTGCTTAGCAGAGCAGCGGTGAATAGTGGAGACAGAGGGAGAGGGGGCATCAGGGGGTATGGATTAAGGGGGGGTTCCAGCAGCAGAGCCGGATTAAGGGGGGGGGGCAGGGGGTACGTACCATTGGCCCCACAGTTTTAGGGGGCCCCCCGGCTCGAGTAGGTCTGTCCCAGCTCAGAAGCCCCCCCCCCGTCCTGCCAGCAACAACGGCAGCATTGTGCTACTGTCAGCACACGCGGCTGCGTGTTGGCAGGTCTGTGGTGTTGCAGGGAGGCAGCAGTCTCCCTGCTTTCTTCTGCCTGTGCGGGTGTGTAGGTGGGAGCGACCACCTCCTCTGGATTTACCCCTAGCTGAGGGGCCAAAATTCCATAAAAAAAAAAAAACACACCGGAATTTGCGTAAGGGGGCATGTCCTCGCATCCCGCGATTAGGCCACGCCCCCAACCCACAGCAGGCACAGCAATGAGATAGGGCTCCCCTGTCTCAAGTGCCCTGGCCCCCCAGGACTCATAATCAGCCCCTGGGGGCATGCCAGCAGCTCACAGAGCACTGGGCATGCCCCCTCATTGATGAAAACGGGGCCCTCCCGTGAAGCCACGCCCCCTTTTCGCCGAGTGTGTGTCCCTCCTTCTGTCTGAAGAAAGCTCCTGCAGAAAGCTGGGAGGTATGCACCCCTGCCTGTGCCATGCCCATACTATCTGCTTCTGCTCCTAGTCTCCTGTAGATTTGGCCAGATCTGTGACTCATTTGACTAACTCCGCCCACTGTTGTGACTCCGCCCAGCGTTAGCAAATGAATCACAAAGTCACAGATCTGGGCTATTATATAGGAGATATATACCCTGTTGTAAAGCAGATTACTGAGGCCATAACAACTATGCTGGTATTAGACGTGCGTCCGGTATCAGCCAATAGTGCAGTGGGACTGCAGTGCCAACCCTAGATGGGCCAGGTGTTTGTGCTGCACACTTGTGTCGCTTTGCTTAGGAATACAGCTACCTCATTGCCCTCTTTTACTTCTTGGCATGATGTGCTGTTTGGGTACTATTTTTTTTAAGTGCCATCCTGTCTGATACTGCAATGCCACTCCTAGATGGGCCAATTGTTTGTGTTGCTTAGCTTAGTCGTAGAGCTACCTCATTGCAACTCTTTTTCATCTTTGCATGATGTGCCGTTTGGGGCCTTTTTTTTATATCTGACCTCCTGTCTGACACTGCAGTGCCACTCCTAGATGGTCCAATTGTTTGTGTCGCTTAGCTTAGTCATACAGCTACCTCATTGCACCGCTTTACATCTTTGAATGATGTGCTGTTTGGGGCCTTTTTTTTATATCTGCCATCCTATCTGCCACTGCAGTGCCACTCCTACATGGGCCAGGTGTTTGTGCCGCACACTTGTGTCACTTAGCTTAGTCATACAGCAACCTCAGTGCACTTCTTTTTCTTCTTTGCATCATGTGCTGTTTGGGGACTAGTTTTTTAAAGTGCCATCCCTTCTGACACTGCAGTGCCACTCCTATATGGGCCAATTGTTTTTGTCGCTTAGCTTAGCCATCCAGTTACCTCATTGCACCTCTCCTTTTCGCCTAAAAACAATATTGTGAGGTGTGAGGTGTTAAGAATAGGCTGGAAATGAATGTTATTGAGGTTAATAATACCATATGATCAAAATTACCCCTAAATTCTGTAATTTTAGCTGTTTTTATGTTTTTTTCAAAATTCATCCAGAGCCAAAACCAAAACACGAAAGGGTGGTTTTGCCAAAACCAATCCAAAACCAAAACATGAGCAGGGAATTAGAACCAAAACGAAAACACAAAACAAGAAAAGTGCCCGCCGCACATCTCAAAATATCATCACATGTCTGAGTAAATATTGTTCACCAAACTTAAAGGTTAGACTGTCTAGACTCCGGATGCAGGACTTGTTTACATGCTTCTATGAAAGTAGCAGCAAGTGCACAAGACTGGCACTGTGTTATTGGAGCAGCACAGTGCTATACAGTACTACAGCATATTATGCATATTATGAACACAAATCAATTTACTGTGGAGGGAACTACTATGGGATAATCTGTATTATTATTTCTGGGAGCCATCTATAGGTATAATCATATCTGTCCTCTTTCAACTAAGATATTTTTATTATAAATTGATTTTTATATGTTGATGTAAGAGCAACCAATTGAGAGTAACGGAGAGTCAGTGTGGCAGCACTTGGAGCCTAAAGCAGGATCAGTGGAGGCTGTGTGATTTAATTTGTTTAAGGGAGATTAAGGGAGAAGTCCTATTGTGAGTGATCTGCAATATCAAGTAATACATATTTATCTGCAAATAGACTGAGTTGCAAGTATGTATGTATATATATATATATATATATATATATATATTCAAAAGATTGCCCCTTCACTCCTCCAAAACAGCTGGCTGTGGTGCCCTTCCTTGTGGACCAGCCGGCCCACCAATGTAAAGCAAAAGAAATCAGGTGGCACTCACAGACTTGTAGCTTTTGTGAAAACAAACTTCACTCCGTGAAGATATTTATTGTGAAACAGGTAACGTTTCGGGGACGTATCCCCTTCCTCAGACAGTCCAACAATGCAAACCACAGTGTATAAATACCATAAAATGACCCCACTTACCCCCACAATCACGACTCCCAGCTGCGTGGACCACGGCGTGTCTCGGCGTCTCCCGGCCCGCACTTTTGGCTTCGACGTCACCGCCCGACCGGAAGTGACTCGTTCAGGCTTCGCCGGTCACCATGACAATGCACTGGGAGCACTGTGAATAAAGACAAAACACGGCACAAATCCATTATTATTAAAAAACTAACCATGTGTAAAAACTGACACACATCTCAAAGGCGCTCACTTGGAGCTGGAGTGTGTCAATAAAAACATGCGTGCATGTAATAATCAAACATAAAACAATAAGACATAAACATAACGAGACATTGAAATTTTTTAAAACCAACTTTACAACACACAGTCTGGTGCAGATAGACATGATATATTATCAACACCCACGTGCATCAAATTCGTAAACTTAAACAACATTCACTGGGGGTAGAAGGACATGGATGGCACTATTTATGGGAAAACCGTTATTACTATAAATGAGCTACTCTCCTGTAGGTTAGTATGATTTGACTGCGCAAGGCATTCTCAAACTAGGAACTAGCTCATTGACAGGGACTTCCATAGGAAAGATTTTTTATTGAGAACTTTTATTTAAAAAATGTATATTAATACATGAACCCATTTTATCTTTGATGACCTAGAGAAAATTGATTAATCTTAAGGACTCATTTAGTCCTCTAGGAGCTAGGCAATCCAGGCGAAAAATCAGAAATACAAATTTGCACCTGGCGCTGTCACTCCCCAAAGTGAAAGCAGCTACACTCTGAGGGGTGATCCTAATCCCTCCACAGCAAAATACAACAAACAAAATGAGAAAGCGCTACTCACTTTGATATTAAAAATATTTTCTTTACTAATATAAAAGAAATCACAATGGTATGAATACAAACATATAAATACCGGCCAGTATAACAATTATAAAACAATTAATAACATAATTCCTATATCATCATAAAATATTATGTTTCGACTAGTCACCTTTAATTAATCAATCATATCACTGATTCCACTGGATGTACTTTCTTATATATTGATATTTGCACTTTTATCTAGATATGCATGAACTAATCTACACCTCTAATCAAATAAATAAAAATATAAGAAAATCCAGATGAATTTCACAATGGGTTAATCAACAATTAGTAGGTTAAGCATGCATGCATTCCTTTAAAAGACTGAAGAATAGGTTAGTATGTTTCCAATTCCAACTGCATAATGGGCGAAAAATCCACCTGGATTCTAGCTGTAACAATTTTCCCCCCCGGTCACCACCTCTTATGGAAGCTGGGACGTGATCAATGGCCCTATACCTCAAGCTTGCCAACGTGTGATGCTGTGTGGCAAAATGCCTGGCCACTGGTTGGTCACTGGTCCCTGCTAATAGGGCTGCCCGAATGGCAGACCTATGTTGGGTTAATCGGACCTTCAATTGGCATTCAGTTTTGCCCACATAATAGAGCCCGCAAGGGCACACTATTATGTAGACAACGAATCGGGAAGTGCAGGTGAGTGGCCACCTAATTTTCAGTCGTTGGCCCGTGTGTGGATGAGGGAAGGTCTCGCCAACTAAAAAGAAAGAACAAGTCGTGCACCCCAGACATTTAAAACAACCGTTTTTCTTGCTTAAAAAAATGCTTGGGTGCACTCTTGGCGTCAAAGCCCGTGATGTCGGTCTTGACTACTAAGTCCTTCAAGTTCTTCCCTCTAGCAAAGCTCGCCATGAGTCTGCTATTTTGGAAACATTTTAAGTCGGGGTCAGTGGTAACCATTTGCCACATATCCCAGACTTGCTTTACCAGGGCAGGACTATTGGCATTATACTCCGTCACCCATGGAATGGTCTCCCTGGGCAGTGTTTTATGGCGCTGCTTGGTGTGTTTCTGAAAATTACTCAGAGCTCTATCTCGTGCTTTTTTAAGTTCTGGTAATGCATACCCTCTCTCACTGAATTTCAATGCCATCTCCTCAAGTTGCACCTCCCGTGTGGTGGGGTTGGAGTTATTCCTGCAAACCCTAAGCAGTTGAGAATAGGGCAAACTGCGGATCATCGCTTTAGGGTGGGAGCTCTCTGCCCGGAGCACGGTATTCCGATCCGTGGGTTTTTTATAAAGGGCTGTCTCAACCCGCCCATCAACATTGATGTTCGGATTCAACACGGGCCAACGACTGAAAATTAGGTGGCCACTCACCTGCACTTCCCGATTCGTTGTCTACATAATAGTGTGCCCTTGCGGGCTCTATTATGTGGGCAAAACTGAATGCCAATTGAAGGTCCGATTAACCCAACATAGGTCTGCCATTCGGGCAGCCCTATTAGCAGGGACCAGTGACCAACCAGTGGCCAGGCATTTTGCCACACAGCATCACACGTTGGCAAGCTTGAGGTATAGGGCCATTGATCACGTCCCAGCTTCCATAAGAGGTGGTGACCGGGGGAAAAAATTGTTACAGCTAGAATCCAGGTGGATTTTTCGCCTGGATTGCCTAGCTCCTAGAGGACTAAATGAGTCCTTAGGATTAATCAATTTCCTCTAGGTCATCAAAGATAAAATGGGTTCATGTATTACAGTATTAATATACATTTTTTTAAATAAAAGTTCTCAATAAAAAATCTTTCCTACGGAAGTCCCTGTCAATGAGCTAGTTCCTAGTTTGAGAATGCCTTGCGCAGTCAAATCATACTAACCTACAGGAGAGTAGCTCATTTATAGTAATAACGGTTTTCCCATAAATAGTGCCATCCATGTCCTTCTACCCCCAGTGAATGTTGTTTAAGTTTACGAATTTGATGCACGTGGGTGTTGATAATATATCATGTCTATCTGCACAAGACTGTATGTTGTAAAGTTGGTTTTAAATAATTTCAATGTCTCGTTATGTTTATGTCTTATTGTTTTATGTTTGATTATTACATGCACGCATGTTTTTATTGACACACTCCAGCTCCAAGTGAGCGCCTTTGAGATGTGTGTCAGTTTTTACACATGGTTAGTTTTTTAATAATAATGGATTTGTGCCGTGTTTTGTCTTTATTCACAGTGCTCCCAGTGCATTGTCATGGTGACCGGCGAAGCCTGAACGAGTCACTTCCGGTCGGGCGGTGACGTCGAAGCCGGAAGTGCGGGCAGGGAGACGCCGAGACACGCCGTGGTCTACGCAGCTGGGAGTCGTGATTGTGGGGGTAAGTGGGGTCATTTTATGGTATTTATACACTGTGGTTTGCATTGTTGAACTGTCTGAGGAAGGGGAAACGTTACCTGTCTCACAATAAATATCTTCACGGAGTGAAGTTTGTTTTCACAAAAGCTACAAGTCTGTGAGTGCCACCTGATTTCTTTTGCGATATATATATATATATATATATATATATATACCAACACTATGATATGTGCTGGTCAAGTAGTTATACAAGAACCAAAGGTTCAAGTGTATCTGAGTCTGTTAGTCTTTGAAGAGAGAGGAAGCCATTTTTATAGAGCTTAATATAAGACTAACTAAAATTACACTTTGGGACTGTTGGGCAGATGTATTAAGCCTGGAGAAGTGGTAAAGCAGTGATAAGTGCAAGGTGATAACGCACGAGCCAATCAGCTCCTAACTGCCAATTTACATATTGGAGTTGATTGGCTTGTGCGTTATCACCTTGCACTTATCACTGCATACCTCCCAACTGTCCCGATTTCAGCGGGACAGTCCTGCTATTCGGACACTGTCCCGCTGTCCTTCACGCGGGTCGCAGTGTCCCGTGGGTGGGGGAGCAGTTGGGGGAGGCAGTTGGCGGGGCAGTTGGGGGAGCCGGTGATCACTGAATAGATGCCGTGCGCACGGCATCTATTCAATGCTGGGAGGGGAGCAGGGGGCTGCCCAGCTGCTCGGGGAGCGCTGGGCACGCCCCCAAAATGCCGAAAACGGGTCTGTGGCGAGCGGCCACGCCCACTCAGCTGAGGCCACACCCATTCCATGGCAAGCCATTCTCCCTTTTTGGATCGTGCGCGGCTTCGCCGCGCAGGGGTCCCTCTTCCTGCCCCTTTGCAGTTGGGAGGTATGTATCACTGCTTTATCACTTCTCCAGGCTTAATACATCGGCCCCTGAGAAACAAAAACTATTGGGTTCTTAAGATAATTGACTTGTGCTGTTAATATTAACAATATTTACTGTCTTATCACTTTAGAGAAGAAGGTGTTATTTTCTCTGAACCAAGAAAGATCAGCTATAGATGCCAATTCTAATAACTTTGACTACAGTGAATTACAAGTACATGCATGTAAAAACTAAAAGACAGTGATGCATGTAAAAAGACAGTGATGCATGTAATAAGACAGTGAACATCTAGCAAGAGAGTACTCCAACAAAAGAACTTTGTGTTCACTTTAAAGTAAAAGACTGACCATTCTAGGGTTCTGCTAGTTTGCTGAGTAACAATCCATTTTGCTGTTCCATACATGTGTTATTGAGAAGGTTATTGTATGTTTCAAGTATAGTATGTTGAAGTCATTGAGAAACTATTTTCCATGATTATAGCTCAAGAGGTGCTGCAGCAATCAGGATAAATAATTCTACTTAGCTACTAAAGAGAACTATTGCCTGCTATTGTCATATATCCTACTATTGTCATATATCTATATTGTTTCATTTGTGTTGAATTGCATGTTTGTATGTTGATCGTTATTTTCGGCATACCCTTTTCCTCAACCTACATCCCCTGACTAGGCTTACCATACTATACCTTTAAACGGTGACACTAATGATTTACACAGGTTCTGTGGCTGACTGACTTCAAGCCTGCATGTCACCTGCTTTTATTTAGCCACAGAACCTGTGTAATTCATGAGAGACCAGGTTTAACGGGATACTATGGTTAGCCTTGTAAGTCTTATAGATTGTAAGCTTGCGAGCAGGGCCTTCCTACCTCTATGTCTGTCTGCTTTTGCCCAGTTTTGTTCTATAACTGTTGTTCTAATTGTAAAGCGCAATGGAATTTGCTGCGCTATATAAGAAACTGTTAATAAATAAAATAATAAGCCTACCTCTGACTACCCTTTAATATATTTGCAAGATCATTCTATTCATTAAGGTTGTCACATTAAGTAATTTCATTTAGTTACGTAGCTAGCCTCTCTGCTACAGCCCGAGTATGTCAAGCTTGTGGAGTCGTTTCCATAGAAAGAAAAGAAGACCCACTGTAGGTACCATCTAGACCTAACATTTCTGTGCCTACATAGTTATTAACTCCTGAAACCACTATTGACTAATTAGAGATGAGCGGGTTCGGTTCTCAGAGAGCCGAACCCTACCGAACTTCACCATTCGAGTCTGGTTCCGAGCCAGGCTCGGGTTTTCCCGCCTGACTCAGAAACCCGAACGAGGCAAAACGTCATCATCCCGCTGTCGGATTCTCGCGGGATTTGGATTCCATATAAGGAGCCGCGCATCACGGCCATTTTCACTCCAGTCTCGGAGAGTGTAGTGAGAGGACGTGTCTCCATCCTCAGTGTCTGTGTGGGGGCGGGAAAGAGGGGTGGCGAGTCTAGTGCTGTGTTGTGCTGCTCAGTCCAGTCCAGTGTAGTCAGTGTTTTATGCTGCATCAGTCCAGCCAGTCAGTGTGTTGGTGTCCTCTGCTGCTATATGTCCCCAGTGCTTCTGGCTGCTGTATAAGTTCCTTGCACTTTTGCTGTATTGTCTTGCATCAGACCAGGGGTAGTGTCTTGTGCAGCATCAGTCCAGTGACCAGTCACAGTGGTGGTGTCCTCTGCTGCCATATATCCAGTGTAGCTGTATAAGTCCCTTTCAGTGGTGCTGTGTTGTCCTGATTTTAGACCAGGGGAAGTGTCTTGTGCAGCATCAGTCCAGTGACCAGTCACAGTGGTGGTGTCCTCTGCTGCCATATATCCAGTGTTACTGCCGTATAATTCCTGTGATACTGGCGTATAATTCCAGTGACATTGCTGTATAATTCCCGGAACACTGGCGTATAATTCCTGTGATACTGCCATATAATTCCCGTGATACTGGCGTATAATTCCTGTGATACTGCCGTATAATTCCCGTGATACTGGCGTATAATTCCTGTGATACTGGCGTATAATTCCTGTGATACTGCCATATAATTCCTGTGATACTGGTGTATAATTCCTGCGATACTGCCATATAATTCCTGTGATACTGCCATATAATTCCTGTGATATTGGCGTATAATTCCTGTGATACTGCCATATAATTCCCATGATACTGCCATATAGTTTCAGTTATCCTGCCGTATAATTCCATATAAATCCATATAATTCCATATAAATCCAGTTCAGTGGTGCTGCCATCTAAGTTCAGTGGTGCTTTCCTGTGCTGTATATTATTTACTCCAAATAAAGGAGTTATTAATATTTAATCCAAATCATTTTTAGTGTTTGCCCTGTGAGGTGTAGGGTTACGCTCTCTTGTGCCGCATATTGTGTTATATAACTCCAGAAAAATAATGGAGAACAAAAACTTGGAGGATAAAATAGGGAAAGATCAAGAACCACTTCCTCCTAGTGCAGAAGCTGCTGCCACTAGCCATGACATAGATGATGAAATGCCATCAACGTCGTCTGCCAAGGCCGATGCCCATTGTGATTGCAGAGGGCATGTAAAATCCAAAAAGCCAAAGTTCAGTAAAAAGACCCAAAAAATAAATGTAAATGGTCTGAGGAGAAACGTAAACTTGCCAATATGCCATTTATGACAGAGTGGCAAGGAATGGCTGAGGCCCTAGCCTATGTTCATGACTAGTGGTTCAGCTTCACATGACGATGCAAGCCCTCATAACGGAGGCCTTGACACTTATTTTGGTGTTAGAAGTGCATCCGGTATCAGCCATAAGTGCAGTGGGTTTTAGACAAATGATGGTGGTATTGTGTCCCCGGTACCAAATCCCATCTAGATTCCACTTCACTAGGCAGGCGATAGCGAGATTTTGCCATATAATTCCAGTGATTTGGATGTATAATTCCAGTGATCTTGCCAATTAATTCCAGTGATTTGGACGTATAATTATTAATTACAGTGATCTTGCCAATTAATTCAGTGATTTGGACGTAAAATTCCAGTGATTTTGCCAATTAATTCCAGTGATTTGGACATATAATTATTAATTACAGTTATTTTGCCAATTAATTCCAGTGATTTGGACGTATAATTATTAATTACAGTGATTTTGCTAATTAATTCCAGTGATTTTGCCAATTAATTCCAGTGAAGTGGACGTATAATTCCAGTGATTTGTACGTATAATTCCAGTTGGAACTGTTTGTGTCACTTGGCTTAGTTATACAGCTACCTCATTGCACCTCTTCGACATCCTTGCATGAGGTGCTGTTTTCAGGCCTAGTTTTTAAAAAGTGCCATCATGTCTGACACTGCCGTATGAGTCCAGGGGTACTACTGTATTAGTCATTAGGTACTGCTGTATAAGTCCACCAATTGCAGAATTAAAATAAATGACTGGAGCGTGCTGGAGATGCTGTCAGTGGACCGAACAATTGCTGCCCACTCTCGACATTCAGCCACTGCGTTACACTACTAGATGGGCCAGGTGGTTGTGTCGCTTAGCTTAGTCATACAGCAACCTCGGTGCACCTTTTTTTCTTCTTTGCATCATGTGCTGTTAGGGGCCTTTTTTGATATCTGCCCTCCTGTCTACCACTGCAGTGCCACTCCTAGATGGGCCAATTGTTTGTGTCACTTGGCTTTGTCATACAGCTACCTCATTGCACCTCTTCTACATCTTTGCATGATGTGCTGTTTGGGGCCTTTTTTATATCTGCCCTCCTGTCTGCCACTGCAGTGCCATGCCTAGATGGGCCAATTTCTTGTGTCGCTTGGCTTAGTCATACAACTACCTCATTGCAATTCTTTTTCTTCTTTGCATGATGTGCTGTTTGGGGCCTTTTTTTATATCTGCCCTCCTGTCTGCCACTGCAGTGCCACGCCTAGATAGTAGAGATGAGCGCCTGAAATTTTTCGGGTTTTGTGTTTTGGTTTTGGGTTCGGTTCCGCGGCCGTGTTTTGGGTTCGAACGCGTTTTGGCAAAACCTCACCGAATTTTTTTTGTCGGATTCGGGTGTGTTTTGGATTCGGGTGTTTTTATCCAAAAACACTAAAAAACAGCTTAAATCATAGAATTTGGGGGTCATTTTGATCCCAAAGTATTATTAACCTCAAAAACCATAATTTCCACTCATTTTCAGTCTATTCTGAAAACCTCACACCTCACAATATTATTTTTAGTCCTAAAATTTGCACCGAGGTCGCTGTGTGAGTAAGATAAGCGACCCTAGTGGCCGACACAAACACCGGGCCCATCTAGGAGTGGCACTGCAGTGTCACGCAGGATGTCCCTTCCAAAAAACCCTCCCCAAACAGCACATGACGCAAAGAAAAAAAGAGGCGCAATGAGGTAGCTGTGTGAGTAAGATTAGCGACCCTAGTGGCCGACACAAACACCGGGCCCATCTAGGAGTGGCACTGCAGTGTCACGCAGGATGGCCCTTCCAAAAAACCCTCCCCAAACAGCACATGACGCAAAGAAAAAAAGAGGCGCAATGAGGTAGCTGTGTGAGTAAGATTAGCGACCCTAGTGGCCGACACAAACACCGGGCCCATCTAGGAGTGTCACTGCAGTGTCACGCAGGATGTCCCTTCCAAAAAACCCTCCCCAAACAGCACGTGACGCAAAGAAAAAAAGAGGCGCAATGAGGTAGCTGACTGTGTGAGTAAGATTAGCGACCCTAGTGGCCGACACAAACACCGGGCCCATCTAGGAGTGGCACTGCAGTGTCACGCAGGATGTCCCTTCCAAAAAACCTCCCCAAACAGCACATGACGCAAAGAAAAAAAGAGGCGCAATGAGGTAGCTGTGTGAGTAAGATTAGCGACCCTAGTGGCCGACACAAACACCGGGCCCATCTAGGAGTGTCACTGCAGTGTCACGCAGGATGTCCCTTCCAAAAAACCCTCCCCAAACAGCACGTGACGCAAAGAAAAAAAGAGGCGCAATGAGGTAGCTGACTGTGTGAGTAAGATTAGCGACCCTAGTGGCCGACACAAACACCGGGCCCATCTAGGAGTGGCACTGCAGTGTCACGCAGGATGTCCCTTCCAAAAAACCTCCCCAAACAGCACATGACGCAAAGAAAAAAAGAGGCGCAATGAGGTAGCTGTGTGAGTAAGATTAGCGACCCTAGTGGCCGACACAAACACCGGGCCCATCTAGGAGTGGCACTGCAGTGTCACGCAGGATGGCCCTTCCAAAAAACCCTCCCCAAACAGCACATGACGCAAAGAAAAAAAGAGGCGCAATGAGGTAGCTGTGTGAGTAAGATTAGCGACCCTAGTGGCCGACACAAACACCGGGCACATCTAGGAGTGGCACTGCAGTGTCACGCAGGATGTCCCTTCCAAAAAACCCTCCCCAAACAGCACATGACGCAAAGAAAAAAAGAGGCGCAATGAGGTAGCTGACTGTGTGAGTAAGATTAGCGACCCTAGTGGCCGACACAAACACCGGGCCCATCTAGGAGTGGCACTGCAGTGTCACGCAGGATGTCCCTTCCAAAAAACCCTCCCCAAACAGCACATGACGCAAAGAAAAAAAGAGGCGCAATGAGGTAGCTGACTGTGTGAGTAAGATTAGCGACCCTAGTGGCCGACACAAACACCGGGCCCATCTAGGAGTGGCACTGCAGTGTCACGCAGGATGTCCCTTCCAAAAAACCCTCCCCAAACAGCACATGACGCAAAGAAAAAAAGAGGCGCAATGAGGTAGCTGACTGTGTGAGTAAGATTAGCGACCCTAGTGGCCGACACAAACACCGGGCCCATCTAGGAGTGGCACTGCAGTGTCACGCAGGATGTCCCTTCCAAAAAACCCTCCCCAATCAGCACATGATGCAAAGAAAAAGAAAAGAAAAAAGAGGTGCAAGATGGAATTGTCCTTGGGCCCTCCCACCCACCCTTATGTTGTATAAACAAAACAGGACATGCACACTTTAACCAACCCATCATTTCAGTGACAGGGTCTGCCACACGACTGTGACTGATATGACGGGTTGGTTTGGACCCCCCCCAAAAAAGAAGCAATTAATCTCTCCTTGCACAAACTGGCTCTACAGAGGCAAGATGTCCACCTCATCTTCACCCTCCGATATATCACCGTGTACATCCCCCTCCTCACAGATTATCAATTCGTCCCCACTGGAATCCACCATCTCAGCTCCCTGTGTACTTTGTGGAGGCAATTGCTGCTGGTCAATGTCTCCGCGGAGGAATTGATTATAATTCATTTTAATGAACATCATCTTCTCCACATTTTCTGGATGTAACCTCGTACGCCGATTGCTGACAAGGTGAGCGGCGGCACTAAACACTCTTTCGGAGTACACACTTGTGGGAGGGCAACTTAGGTAGAATAAAGCCAGTTTGTGCAAGGGCCTCCAAATTGCCTCTTTTTCCTGCCAGTATAAGTACGGACTGTGTGACGTGCCTACTTGGATGCGGTCACTCATATAATCCTCCACCATTCTATCAATGTTGAGAGAATCATATGCAGTGACAGTAGACGACATGTCCGTAATCGTTGTCAGGTCCTTCAGTCCGGACCAGATGTCAGCATCAGCAGTCGCTCCAGACTGCCCTGCATCACCGCCAGCGGGTGGGCTCGGAATTCTGAGCCTTTTCCTCGCACCCCCAGTTGCGGGAGAATGTGAAGGAGGAGATGTTGACAGGTCGCGTTCCGCTTGACTTGACAATTTTGTCACCAGCAGGTCTTTCAACCCCAGCAGACCTGTGTCTGCCGGAAAGAGAGATCCAAGGTAGGCTTTAAATCTAGGATCGAGCACGGTGGCCAAAATGTAGTGCTCTGATTTCAACAGATTGACCACCCGTGAATCCTTGTTAAGCGAATTAAGGGCTGCATCCACAAGTCCCACATGCCTAGCGGAATCGCTCCCTTTTAGCTCCTTCTTCAATGCCTCCAGCTTCTTCTGCAAAAGCCTGATGAGGGGAATGACCTGACTCAGGCTGGCAGTGTCTGAACTGACTTCACGTGTGGCAAGTTCAAAGGGCATCAGAACCTTGCACAACGTTGAAATCATTCTCCACTGCACTTGAGACAGGTGCATTCCACCTACTATATCGTGCTCAATTGTATAGGCTTGAATGGCCTTTTGCTGCTCCTCCAACCTCTGAAGCATATAGAGGGTTGAATTCCACCTCGTTACCACTTCTTGCTTCAGATGATGGCAGGGCAGGTTCAGTAGTTTTTGGTGGTGCTCCAGTTTTCTGTACGTGGTGCCTGTACGCCGAAAGTGTCCCGCAATTCTTCTGGCCACCGACAGCATCTCTTGCACGCCCCTGTCGTTTTTTAAAAAATTCTGCACCACCAAATTCAAGGTATGTGCAAAACATGGGACGTGCTGGAATTGGCCCAGATTTAATGCACACACAATATTGCTGGCGTTGTCCGATGCCACAAATCCACAGGAGAGTCCAATTGGGGTAAGCCATTCCGCGATGATCTTCCTCAGTTGCCGTAAGAGGTTTTCAGCTGTGTGCGTATTCTGGAAAGCGGTGATACAAAGCGTAGCCTGCCTAGGAAAGAGTTGGCGTTTGCGAGATGCTGCTACTGGTGCCGCCGCTGCTGTTCTTGCGGCGGGAGTCCATACATCTACCCAGTGGGCTGTCACAGTCATATAGTCCTGACCCTGCCCTGCTCCACTTGTCCACATGTCCGTGGTTAAGTGGACATTGGGTACAGCTGCATTTTTTAGGACACTGGTGACTCTTTTTCTGAGGTCTGTGTACATTTTCGGTATCGCCTGCCTAGAGAAATGGAACCTAGATGGTATTTGGTACCGGGGACACAGTACCTCCAACAAGTCTCTAGTTGGCTCTGCAGTAATGATGGATACCGGAACCACGTTTCTCACCACCCAGGATGCCAAGGCCTCAGTTATCCGCTTTGCAGTAGGATGACTGCTGTGATATTTCATCTTCCTCGCAAAGGACTGTTGAACAGTCAATTGCTTACTGGAAGTAGTACAAGTGGGCTTACGACTTCCCCTCTGGGATGACCATCGACTCCCAGCGGCAACAACAGCAGCGCCAGCAGCAGTAGGCGTTACACGCAAGGATGCATCGGAGGAATCCCAGGCAGGAGAGGACTCGTCAGAATTGCCAGTGACATGGCCTGCAGGACTATTGGCATTCCTGGGGAAGGAGGAAATTGACACTGAGGGAGTTGGTGGGGTGGTTTGCGTGAGCTTGGTTACAAGAGGAAGGGATTTACTGGTCAGTGGACTGCTTCCGCTGTCACCCAAAGTTTTTGAACTTGTCACTGACTTATTATGAATGCGCTGCAGGTGACGTATAAGGGAGGATGTTCCGAGGTGGTTAACGTCCTTACCCCTACTTATTACAGCTTGACAAAGGGAACACACGGCTTGACACCTGTTGTCCGCATTTCTGGTGAAATACCTCCACACCGAAGAGCTGATTTTTTTGGTATTTTCACCTGGCATGTCAACGGCCATATTCGTCCCACGGACAACAGGTGTCTCCCCGGGTGCCTGACTTAAACAAACCACCTCACCATCAGAATACTCCTGGTCAATTTCCTCCCCAGCGCCAGCAACACCCATATCCTCCTCATCCTGGTGTACTTCAACACTGACATCTTCAATCTGACTATCAGGAACTGGACTGCGGGTGCTCCTTCCAGCACTTGCAGGGGGCGTGCAAATGGTGGAAGGCGCATGCTCTTCACGTCCAGTGTTGGGAAGGTCAGGCATCGCAACCGACACAATTGGACTCTCCTTGTGGATTTGGGATTTCAAAGAACGCACAGTTCTTTGCGGTGCTTTGCCTTTTGCCAGCTTGAGTCTTTTCAGTTTTCTAGCGAGAGGCTGAGTGCTTCCATCCTCATGTGAAGCTGAACCACTAGCCATGAACATAGGCCAGGGCCTCAGCCGTTCCTTGCCACTCCGTGTGGTAAATGGCATATTGGCAAGTTTACGCTTCTCCTCCGACAATTTTATTTTAGGTTTTGGAGTCCTTTTTTTACTGATATTTGGTGTTTTGGTTTTGACATGCTCTGTACTATGCCATTGGGCATCGGCCTTGGCAGACGACTTTGCTGGCATTTCATCGTCTCGGCCATGACTAGTGGCAGCAGCTTCAGCACGAGGTGGAAGTGGATCTTGATCTTTCCCTAATTTTGGAACCTCAACATTTTTGTTCTCCATATTTTAATAGGCACAACTAAAAGGCACCTCAGGTAAACAATGGAGATGGATGGATTGGATACTAGTATACAATTATGGACGGGCTGCCGAGTGCCGACACAGAGGTAGCCACAGCCGTGAACTACCGCACTGTACTGTGTCTGCTGCTAATATATAGACTGGTTGATAAAGAGATAGTATACTCGTAACTAGTATGTATGTATAAAGAACGAAAAAAAAGCCACGGTTAGGTGGTATATACAATTATGGACGGGCTGCCGAGTGCCGACACAGAGGTAGCCACAGCCGTGAACTACCGCACTGTACTGTGTCTGCTGCTAATATATAGACTGGTTGATAAAGAGATAGTATACTCGTAACTAGTATGTATGTATAAAGAAAGAAAAAAAACCACGGTTAGGTGGTATATACAATTATGGACGGGCTGCCGAGTGCCGACACAGAGGTAGCCACAGCCGTGAACTACCGCACTGTACTGTGTCTGCTGCTAATATATAGACTGGTTGATAAAGAGATAGTATACTCGTAACTAGTATGTATGTATAAAGAAAGAAAAAAAAACCACGGTTAGGTGGTATATACAATTATGGACGGGCTGCCGAGTGCCGACACAGAGGTAGCCACAGCCGTGAACTACCGCACTGTACTGTGTCTGCTGCTAATATATAGACTGGTTGATAAAGAGATAGTATACTCGTAACTAGTATGTATGTATAAAGAAAGAAAAAAAAACCACGGTTAGGTGGTATATACAATTATGGACGGGCTGCCGAGTGCCGACACAGAGGTAGCCACAGCCGTGAACTACCGCACTGTACTGTGTCTGCTGCTAATATATAGACTGGTTGATAAAGAGATAGTATACTCGTAACTAGTATGTATGTATAAAGAAAGAAAAAAAAACCACGGTTAGGTGGTATATACAATTATGGACGGGCTGCCGAGTGCCGACACAGAGGTAGCCACAGCCGTGAACTACCGCACTGTACTGTGTCTGCTGCTAATATATAGACTGGTTGATAAAGAGATAGTATACTCGTAACTAGTATGTATGTATAAAGAAAGAAAAAAAAACCACGGTTAGGTGGTATATACAATTATGGACGGGCTGCCGAGTGCCGACACAGAGGTAGCCACAGCCGTGAACTACCGCACTGTACTGTGTCGGCTGCTAATATATAGACTGGTTGATAAAGAGATAGTATACTCGTAACTAGTATGTATGTATAAAGAAAGAAAAAAAAACCACGGTTAGGTCACTGGTATATACAATTATGGACGGGCTGCCGAGTGCCGACACAGAGGTAGCCACAGCCGTGAACTACCGCACTGTACTGTGTCTGCTGCTAATATAGACTGGTTGATAAAGAGATAGTATACTACTAATATTATATACTGGTGGTCAGTATGCACTGTGCACTGTTTAATTTTAATATAATATTATGTACTCCTGGCTCCTGCTATAACCTATAACTGGCACTGCAGTAGTGCTCCCCAGTCTCCCCCACAATTATAAGCTGTGTGAGCTGAGCAGTCAGACAGATATATAATATATATAGATGATGCAGCACACTGGCCTGAGCCTGAGCAGTGCACACAGATATGGTATGTGACTGAGTCACTGTGTGCTGTGTATCGCTTTTTTCAGGCAGAGAACGGATTATAAATAAAAGTGGTGGTCACTGGTCACTATCAGCAAAACTCTGCACTGTACACTACTGAGTACTCCTAATGCTCCCCAAAATTAGTAAATCAAGTGTCTCTCTAATCTATTCTAATTCTAAACGGAGAGGACGCCAGCCACGTCCTCTCCCTATCAATCTCAATGCACGTGTGAAAATGGCGGCGACGCGCGGCTCCTTATATAGAATCCGAGTCTCGCGATAGAATCCGAGCCTCGCGAGAATCCGACAGCGTCATGATGACGTTCGGGCGCGCTCGGGTTAACCGAGCAAGGCGGGAAGATCCGAGTCGCTCGGACCCGTGAAAAAAAACATGAAGTTCTGGCGGGTTCGGATTCAGAGAAACCGAACCCGCTCATCTCTACTAGATAGGCCAATAGTTTGTGTCACTTGGCTTAGTCATACAGCTACCTCATTGCAATTATTTTTTCTTCCTTGCATGATGTGCTGTTTGGGGCATTTTTTTAATATATCTGCCCTCCTGTCTGACACTGCAGTGCCACTCCTAGATGGGCAGGTGTTTGTGTCGCTTAGCTTAGTCATCCAGCAACCTCGGTGCAACCTTTTGGACTAAAAACAATATTGTGAGGTTTGAGGTGTTCAGAATAGACTGGAAATGAGTGGAAATGATTGTTATTGAGGTTAATAATACCGTAGGATCAAAATTACCCCCAAATACTGTGATTTTAGCTGTTTTATGTTTTTTTTTTAAATCATCCAGATCCAAAACCAAAACACCAACCCAAAACTAGAGATGTGCACCGGAAATTTTTTGGTTTTGTGTTTTGGTTTTGGATTCGGTTCCGCGGCCGTGTTTTGGATTCGGACGCGTTTTGGCAAACCTCCCTGAAAATTTTTTGTCGGATTCGATTGTGTTTTGGATTAGGGTGTTTAAAAAGAAAAACACTCAAAAACAGCTTACATCATAGAATTTGGAGGTAATTTTGATCCCATAGTATTATTAACCTCAATAACCATAATTGCCAATAATTTCCAGTCTATTCTGAACACCTCACACCTCACAATATTATTTTTAGTCCTAAAATTTGCACCAAGGTCGCTGGATGACTAAGCTAAGCGACCCAAGTGGGCGGCACAAACACTTGGCCCATCTAGGAGTGGCACTGCAGTGTCAGACAGGATGGCACTTAAAAAATTAGCCCCAAACATCACATGATGCAAAGATAAATAAAAAAAAGAGGTGCAAGATGGAATTTTCCTTGGGCCCTCCCACCCACCCTTATGTTGTATAAACAGGACATGCACACTTTAACAAACCCATCATTTCAGCTACAGGGTCTGCCACATGACTGTGGCTGAAATGACTGGTTGGTTTGGGCCCCCACCAAAAAAGAAGCAATCAATCTCTTCTTGCACAAACTGGCTCTACTGAGGCAAGATGTTCACCTCCTCTCATCGTCCGATTCATCACCCCTTTCACTGTGTACATCCCCCTCCTCACAGAGTATTAATTCGTCCCCACTGGAATCCACCATCTCAGGTCCCTGTGTAATTTCTGGAGGCAATTGCTGGTGAATGTCTCCACGGAGGAATTGATTATAATTAATTTTGATGAACATCATCTTCTCCACATTTTGTGGAAGTATCCTCGTACGCCGATCGCTGACAAGGTGACCGGCTGCACTAAACACTCTTTCGGAGTACACACAGGAGGGGGGGCAACTTAGGTCAAATAAAGCCAGTTTGTGCAAGGGCCTACAAATTGCCTCTTTTTCCTGCCAGTATATGTACGGACTATCTGACGTGCCTACTTGGATGCTGTCACTCATATAATCCTCCACCATTCTTTCAATGGTGACAGAATCATGGGGGTAATTCCAAGTTGATCGCAGCAGGAAACTTTTTAGCAGTTGGGCAAAACCATGTGAACTGCAGGGGGGGGGGGCAGATATAACATTTGCAGAGAGAGTTAGATTTGGGTGGGTTATTTTGTTTCTGTGCAGAGTAAATACTGGCTGCTTTATTTTTACACTGCAATTTAGATTGCAGATTGAACTCACCACACCCAAATCTAACTCTCTCTGCACATGTTATATCTGCCTCCACTGCAGTGAACATGGTTTTGCCCAACTGCTAAAAAATTTCCTGCTGCGATCAACTTGGAATTACCCCCCATATGCAGTGACAGTAGATTAAATGTCAGTAATCGTTGGCAGGTCCTTTAGTCCGGACCAGATGTCAGCACTCACTCCAGACTGCCCTGCATCACCGCCAGCGGGTGGGCTTGGAATTCTTAGCCTTTTCCTTGCAGCCCCAGTTGCGGGAGAATGTGAAGGAGGAGCTGTTGATGAATCACGTTCCGCTTGAGTTGCCAAGTGTCTCACCAGCAGGTCTTTGAACCTCTGCAGACTTGTGTCTGCCAGAAAGAGAGATACAACGTAGGCTTTAAACATAGGATCGAGCACGGTTGCCAAAATGTAGTGCTCTGATTTCAACAGATTGACCACCCATGAATACTGGTTAAGCGAATGAAGGGCTCCATACACAAGTCCCACATGCATAGCGGAATCGCTCCATTTTAGCTCCTCCTTCAATCTCTCCAGCTGCTTCTGCAAAAGCCTGATGAGGGGAATGGCCTGACTAAGGCTGGCAGTGTCTGAACTGACTTCACGTGTGGCAAGTTCAAAGGGTTGCAGTACCTTGCACAATGTTGAAATCATTCTCCACTGCGCTTGAGTCAGGTGCATTCCCCCTCCTTTGCCTATATCGTAGGTAGATGTATAGGCTTGAATGGCCTTTTGCTGCTTCTCCATCCTCTGAAGCATATAGAGGGTTGAATTCCACCTCGTTACCACATCTTGCTTCAGCTGATGGCGGGGCAGGTTCAGGAGTGTTTGCTGGTGTTCCAGTCTTCAGCACGCGGTGGCTGAATGCCGAAAGTGGCCCGCAATTCTTCGGGCCACCGACAGCATCTCTTGCACGCCCCTGTCATTTTTTAAATAATTCTGCACCACCAAATTCAATGTATGTGCAAAACATGGGACGTGCTGGAATTTGCCCACATGTAATGCACGCACAATATTGGTGGCGTTGTCCGATGTCACAAAACCCCAGGAGAGTCCAATTGAGGTAAGCCATTCTGCAATGATGTTCCTCAGTTTCCGTAAGAGGTTGTCAGCTGTGTGCCTCTTATGGAAAGCAGTGATACAAAGCGTAGCCTGCCTAGGAACGAGATGTTGTTTGCGAGATGCTGCTACTGGTACTGCCGCTGCTGTTCTTACTGCGGTAGGCAATACATCTACCCAGTGGGCTGTTACAGTCATATAGTCCTGAGTCCTGAGGCCTTTAGTAGTAGAGGTTATCCGTATTTACCAATAAAGAAGACTGTCAGAGAGGTTTCTAATTTAGATAGAGATACTCTACTTAGACCTAATAAAGCACGTAATAAGGAAAGAGACCTTAATGATGAATTAGACGGCTTGGCCTTTATATCGACATACAATAATGAAAGTATGCAGATTAAAAAGATTGTATGTAAAAACTTTAATATTTTGAATCAAGACAATCTATTGAGAAGCCATCTACCATCCAAGCCGAAATTCATTTTTAAAAATAATAAATCACTTAAAAACATTCTTGCTCCCAGCTTTATCAAAAAAGTCACCACACAACGGACAATGGGGGACACCTGGTTGACGCAAAAACCTAAAGGCTTCTTCCGATGTGGGGCTCCCAGGTGTACTACCTGTAAACACATGTCTCGCAAAACCACACACCTCCACGTGAGAGATGGAGAGTATTACGAATTTACTAGCTTTATGAATTGTGATTCAACTTATATTATATACCTCCTCTCTTGTGGATGTGGTCAGAAATATGTGGGGCGGACTACAAGAAGCATTAAGACTCGCTTCATGGAACACCACCGTAATATAGTCAGGAGAATCTCCACGCATAGTGTCTCTAGACACTTTAGAGATTATCATGAGGGGGATCCTAGCTCCCTCCATCTAACAGCGGTTGAACAGGTGGGCATAACGAAGAGAGGGGGGGACCGGTACAAAATCTTGTGTAAACAAGAATTGTACTGGATGTTCAAATTGAACACCATATATCCAAAAGGACTAAATGAAGCAGTGGAACTCAACTCAGTATTATGACCACCTTTCAACAGTAATATTATATATATATATATATATATATATATATATAAATTTTTTCAGACTGCTGCCCTCTCTCCTAATGATAGCAGTTTTTTATACATTACTGTTGACATCTATTGTGAATATACAGGCTTGGTAATATACTAATACATAAGTATTCTCAGATTATAGTACGATTCATCTCCTATTACCTATATATATGCCTCTAAATAAGATCCTATGTATTCTTCTTTTTGGGATTTATTCTGTATACATCAGTATTATGTGGCACATATCTCTCTGGATATACTTTAGAATTAGTAAAGCACCAAAGGGTTATTTATTAGTGTCATTATTAATTTTTATCTATATCTACTTCTATT
Source organism: Pseudophryne corroboree (assembly GCF_028390025.1). NCBI lineage: Eukaryota > Metazoa > Chordata > Amphibia > Anura > Myobatrachidae > Pseudophryne > Pseudophryne corroboree. The sequence goes on along the minus strand of NC_086444.1, from coordinate 339,697,344 downwards.
GTTTGAAAGATGGCTATTGGACAAATTAATGGAGGCTCATTAAGAGTCATTACTGTTTATTGCTCACCAACACATATACTTATTATGCATTACCTTTAACTATATATTTTTTTGTCTTATGAAAAGTATGTAAGTCCTCATTGACCACTGCACAGTGTACTCAAAGCAAACTAAATTGATGTAAATATATACATAGTGTATATGATAAACAGTGTCACTATTGTGGTTGGCATGATGGTTGGCAGGATTACGTAGCCGTCATTCTGTGAGACCATCCACAATATTTGTAAGGTTGTGACGGCGCATATAGCGACGCGCCGCCCTGGCAACCAAAATAAACATCCGCAGCTTCATGGGACGTGCACCCGGGCGCATGGGAATGACGCGCACCCGGGCGCGCGGGAATGACGCGATGTAACAAGCCCGACCACGTGATCACTTGCGGCCGGGCGGGGACTGATGACGCGACGCGAAGGGATGGGATCCGATCGCGTCATCTGATCCTTTAATGCCACTAATATCGACGAGGGGGAGCGGATCCCCACTTGTTCAGTATAAGAAGTGGATTGGTTTTCCCCCCCTAACCAGGAGACCTGCCAGTGTTCATGAGGACAAATAAATCAGATGCCATTCCGGGTTTTAGATTTCACAGCCCAGGTTAGGCTTCTATAAATGGTCATGTGACAAAATTACATATAAATATGTTTTGGATATTTGGGAGTTATTTAATATATGTATCATATTTGTAAATATGGGCTTCACCTCCGATACTTATGTCTGTCATTTTCTTGGTCATATTATGAGATGAGTTGGTTAATGTCAATCACTTATGCTAATGAGCAGCCATATTAGTTGGGTATATAAACCCTTGTCTACAGCCAAGTAAGCACCTTGAAAAAGTTGTGTGAACACAACGAAACGCGTTGGTGTAAGCTGCTCCCTTGGATCACTTCTTGGACTTATACCATCTGGAGACCTGAGGACCTGAACCAAGACCCCACTACTGATTTTCTTGGACTTGTGCTGGAGATATACCATCTGAACTGAGGACATTGCCTGGCTTCCACCTCACCAAGGAACTGCAATCTTGCGGAGTGCCAAGCCGCTTAAAAACCCTTGGACAAACTTGTGGTAACTATTGCCTAGTTCAGGCTATCTATCTGGCCCGCACAAACCTAGAAGGGGACCATATTATAGGAACAGGTCCTATTATCTCCTCCATTTTGAGAGAAATGTGATCGGGAGTAACATTCTATATTCCCCCTTTTTTAAGGGTTGTTTCTTCACTTATTTTATTGATTCCATATGGATGTTTTATTGAATTTTATTATGAATTAAATGTTTGCGATTACTGACCTACTCATCTCATTTATGACCATTTAGCGCTGATTATTTATCTGTTTGTATGGACGTGCTGGAATTTGCCCACATGTAATGCACGCACAATATTGGTGGTGTTGTCCGATGTCACAAATCCCCAGGAGAGTGCAATTGGGGTTAGCCATTCTGCGATGATGTTCCTCAGTTTCCGTAAGAGGTTGTCAGCTGTGTGCCTCTTATGGAAAGTGGTGATACAAAGTGTAGCCTGCCTAGGAACGAGTTGGCGTTTGCGAGATGCTGCTACTGGTGCCGCTGCTGCTGTTCTTGCTGCGGGAGGCAATACACCTACCCAGTGGGCTGTCACAGTCATATAGTTCTGAGTCTGCCCTGCTCCACTTGTCCATATGTCCGTGGTTAAGTGGACATTGGGTACAACTGCATTTTTTAGGACACTGGTGAGTCTTTTTCTGTCGTCTGTGTACATTCTCGGTATCGCCTGCCTAGAGAAATGGAACCTAGATGGTATTTGGTACCAGGGACACACTACCTCAAGAAATTCTTTAATTGCCTGTGAACTAACGGCGGATACCGGACGCACGTCTAACACCAACACAGCTGCCAAGGCCTGAGTTATCCACTTTGCAACAGGTTGACTGCTGTGATATTTAATCTTCCTCGCAAAGTACTGTTGGACAGTCAATTGCTTACTGGAAGTAGTACAAGTGGTCTTCCGACTTCCCCTCTGGGATGATGATCGACTCCCAGCAGCAACAGCAGCAGAGCCAGGAGCAGTAGGCATTACACTCAAGGATCCACCAGAGGAATCCCAGGCAGAAGAGGACTCGTCAGACTTGCCAGTGACATGGCCTGCAGGACTATTCACTTTCCTGTCTAAGGAGGAAATTGACACTGAGGGAGTTGGTGGTGTGGTTTGCAGAAGCTTGGTTACAAGAGGAAGGGATTTAGTTGTCAGTGGACTGCTTCCGCTGTCACCCAAAGTTTTTGAACTTGTCAATGACTTCTGATGAATGCGCTCCAGGTGACGTATAAGGGAGGATGTTCCTAGGTGGTTAACATCCTTACCCCTACTTATTACAGCTTGACAATGGCAACACACGGCTTGACACCTGTTAAAATAATTCCACACCGAAGAGGTGATTTTTTTTGTAATTTGACTAGGCATGTCAATGGCCATATTCATCCCACGGACAACAGGTGTCTCCCCGGGTGCCTGACTTAAACAAACCACCTCACCATCAGAATCCTCCTTGTCAATTTCCTCCTCAGCGCCCGCAACACCCATATCCTCATCCTGGTGTACTTCAACACTGACATCTTCGATTTGACTATCAGGAACTGGACTGTGGGTGCTCCTTCCAGCACTTGCAGGGGGCGTGCAAATGGTGGAAGGCGCCACCTCTTCCCGTTCAGTGTTGGGAAGGTCAGGCATCGCAACCGACACAATTGGACTCTCCTTGGGAATTTGTGATTTAGAAGAACGCACAGTTCTTTGCTGTGCTTTTGCCAGCTTAATTCTTTTCATTTTTCTAGTGGGAGGATGAGTGCTTCCATCCTCATGTGAAGCTAAACCACTAGCCATGAACATAGGCCAGGGCCTCAGCCGTTCCTTGCCACTCCGTGTCGTAAATGGCATATTGGCAAGTTTACGCTTCTCTTCAGATGCTTTTAATTTAGATTTTTGGGTCATTTTACAGAACGTTTGTTTTTTGGATTTTACAAGCTCTCTACTATTACATTGGGCATCAGCCTTGGCAGACGATGTTGATGGCATTTCATTGTCTCGGCCATGACTAGTGGCAGCAGCTTCAGCACGAGATGGAAGTGGATCTTGATCTTTCCCTATTTTACCCTCCACATTTTTGTTCTCCATTTTTTAATGTGTGGAATTATATGCCAGTAATATATCAATAGCAATGGCCTACTGTACTGTCTGTACTACTACTGCTGGTCACCAAAATGTTGCACTGTCCTACTATTTACTGCTTACAACAACAATGCAGCACAGATATGGATACTTGAAGTGATACGGAGCTGCAAGATACAGCAATGGCCTACTGTACTGTTCTACTGTTTATGTATACTGGTGGTCACCACAATGCTGCACTGTCTTACTATATACTGCTCACAACAACAATGCAGCACAGATATGGATAGTATACTTGACACGGAGCTGCAAGATACAGCAATGGACTACTGTACTGTACAACTATATACTGTTGGTTACCAAAATGCTGCACTGTCCTACTATATACTGCTCAAAACAATGCAGCACAGATATAGATAGTATACTTGACACAGAGCTGCAAGATACAGCAATGGCCTACTGTACTGTACTACTATAATTATATACTGGTGGTCCCCACAATGCTGCAAACTGAGCACAGATATTTGCAGCACACTGAGCACAGATATGGAGCGTTTTCAGGCAGAGAACGTAGATATTTGCAGCACACTGAGCACAGATATTTGCAGCACACTGAGCACAGATACAGAGCTTTTCAGGGAGAGAACATCAGCCACGTCCTCTCCATTCAATCTCCAATGCAATGAGTGAAAATGGCGGCGACGCGCAACTCTTTATATAGAATACGAATCGCGCGAGAATCCGACAGCGGGATGATGACATTCGGGCGCGTTCGGGTTAACCGAGCAAGGCGGGAAGATCCGAGGCTGCCTCGGACCCGTGTAAAATAGGTGAAGTTCGGGGGGGTTCGGATCTCAACGAACCGAACCCGCTCATCTCTAGCCAAAACCATAACACGAAAGTGGAATTAGAACCAAAACCAAAACACAAAACAGGAAAAGTGCCAGCCGCACATCTCTTTGACTAACAGAATGCAATAGGTAGCCTCATATAGTATACATGCTGTAGAAATCATTCATGTTATGGTTTGAAAGAGAATATTTAAAAAAATAGTAGAATCTAATTAAACACGCTGGTGATTGGCAGTGTTCTTTCTTGTTTTAAAATTGCAATATGCTGAGGTTTCAAACCCATACTAAAAATGACTGCTTGATAAACTTACCCCTCCTTTCCTATTTATGAGTAATTTTGAGTCAAACTATATTCAATATTAATAAACATAACGGGTTCGGTATGGATTACCGGTGGGCAGGGTGCCAGCTGTCAAAATCCCAACAGCAGCATTCCGCTAACGGCCCCTTTGCAGGCTCACTGCGCTCGCCACGCTGCAGGCTCGTTGTCTCGCTGCGCTCGCCACAGGATCTATTCCCACTACATGGGTGTCATAGACATCCATGACTGGGAATAGCCTTGTTGCACCAGGATTCCGGTCGGCGGCATTGCCGGCTGTTGGGGTTCCGGCGTCGGGATCCCGACAGCCGGTAAATTAAATGCTTATAGCCCTGTTCCAAAAAAATACCATACCTGTTTATAGCATAAAAAAATCTACCACATATCTAGCATGATGGGAACAGAGGAGAATTTACTAGAAACAATTGTTATGCATAAAACATAAAATGTGACAGGAAATATGAATTGCTTGACCCATCTAATTTGCCATTTTTTAATCCTCCAGGTGTTATTTGACTTTCTTTCACATCAGTGTTATCCACCTGGCATGCATGGGGAATGGAGTATGGATAATTCTTCTATTAATTATATTTATACAGTGTGAATATGTCACTCAGCATTCACTGTAATGGAAATAATCTTTTCCTTGTGGCTTGTGTGTAAAAACTTTCTGGATGAATAAATGTTGAGTGCAAATGCATTTTCAGAGTCATTTTAATTCAAGCACATGGAAAAATGATGCAAACGTGTCCCAAGTAGAGATGTGCACTGACCCCGTGTTTTGGTTTTGGTTCTGCAAAACGACCCTCACTTGTTGTGATTTTCAATCTGTATGTTTTTATTACAAACTGCTAAAAACAGCTAACATCATGTAATTTGGGCCTTTTTTTTGTTCTTACAGCATTATTACCCTCAATAACATTAATTTACAGACATTTACAGTCAATTTTGACCACCTCACAGCTCATAACATTATTTTCACCAATATTGGCCAAAGGCTGGCTTCTTAACTGAGCAACAGAGCAGCAGCACAACTACATGGCAATTACATTCAGAATATATCACATCTATGTAACACTGTGGCACAATGGCAGACATGATTGCATTTCAATAAACTATATGACCCTACATTATTTTTTAACACAGTGCCTGAACACAAACAAGTTTTATTTTATTTTTTAAACACATTGCGACTCACAGTGCTTTTAGTAATGGTGGCATCTAATGAACATTACCCTTCTCTCTCCTGCAGTGCTTCTCTTGTCCTCAGTGGCATCTCCTATCTCCTACAGCCTTCTCCTACAGATAGAATGATCTCCTACAGTGCCTCCACTTTCCTCCCATCCCACTTCTACATCCTCCCATTCTCTCTCATGCAGCGCTTTTACTTTCTTTCCTACTAACCCCATTAGTACTTCATTCTCTCAGAGTGGAAATAAATGGTGCTCTACTGTAACCGTATTGCCTAGTAAAATTAAAAAACATTAAACCAGAGTGTGCTCCATCTCAGACACACAGTCAGTCACACATGAACAGAAACCCTTACGCCTGTTCATGGGCTGGCTTGCAACTTTTAACCTGGGGCAAATGCAATCAAGTGGCCCCGGCTCCTCTACCAGTGCATGTTAATTGCAAAATGGATGTGGCAGAGAAAACTGCATGCGTGGTTTATCTAATGGAGATGCAACTTAAATGTGTAGTGAAATATCTGAAAAATCATTATGTCTAAGAACATTAATAAAATCCATCGCCTACCAGCCCTGACAAACAGAAACTATTCTAATGACTGATATAAAACACAGGAAACAATCCACCACACCTCTCAGTGTCAGTGAAGCTAGATGCAATCTGGAAGGGGGGGGGGGGGGGGTATGCAATTAGTGTCGATTTTTTTCGACAAGTCATAAAAACGTCACTTTTTGCAGTTTTTAGGGTGAATTTAGATTCGCACTATTCGATTTCAGTGCCTCTTTTTCGACTTGTCGAAAATGCCGGGAATGGCGAAAAACACGGGGATCGGCTTCTGAGGCTCGTTTTCGCCCATGCCGATTCGCCCTAAACAAAAGGTGAATCGGCATGGTGAAAATGTATTTTAAAGATCCCTGCAATTGACTAGGGTGGGTCGAATTAGTTCCGTTTTATTTTGGGTAGCCGAATAAAATGGCACTAATTGCATACCCCCTATGACTAGCATTGACTTCCTATTGAAAGTTCTACCTATCAGTCACAGACACACAAGTCAGTCCCATTGGGAGGTGTTTCCTTCTCTGGGTCTGCCAGACATGGCTGCGATAGGTAGAGAGCTGGCTTCTTGCAGGAAGACACTCTTTGCCTTTTTGCGTAGCCCTATCTGGCTTCTATGGGGGCTCATGTTGGACTGCACTGTGTCAGTGGGCACAGGGTGGGGGCACAGGGGGGATGCACGGTGTCAGTGAGCACAAGTGGGGCGACATAGTACCAGTGTACACAGGGTGGGGGCACAGGTGGGACTGTACGGTTCTGAATCGCAATACAATCTCTCCAGAGGTGAAGATGGCCCAGAAGTTCATTCTTTATGCAGGGAGCTCACATAGCACTATTCTAGACTGCTCCCAACTGCACTGGCTTCAGCACCCCCCCGCTTCCTGTACATACTCCAGCAGAAGGAAAAGCAGCCCAACTCCTCCAATAAGCCTCATCCCCTTTATCCACTCCCCAGCCCCTAGGATTCTGGGAAAGGACACCTGGCTCCACATTGGTCTGCGGTGGCCATTTTCTTATAGCCTACTATGGGGGCAGCCATTTTCTGCTAGCCCCTGCTATTCAGTAGCCAGGCAGGGTTGTTAAACATCATAAATCAGAGCAGTCAAAAGCAGGAGCACCTCTGTCTGCCTCCCACAGCCAGGCGGCCCTGGATCACTTAAATTTTATGGAACCCTGACCACATTGCCAGCCAGTCTCTGCACCTGTTTATAGGCTTAGCCCCTCTGAGATCAATGGAGACTGGGCACCACTGTCATAGTTGTGACTCTTTCCATACCTTTAATATAAAAAACACTATGGAAATGCTAAAAAAAATTGAATAAATGTTACACCCAGGTTAAATGGATGCAATGTGGTTATGGTTATCTTCAGGTGACAGGAATTGTTCCAGTTATCTTCACAGAAGTTTGTTTATTAGTAGACCTATTCTCGAAACACGTTTGAATAAATATAATTACATCAGCAACTTTGAGTATTAAAAATCAATACAGTCAATAACAATTTCATTCAGTTAGCAAACACAGACCACTTGTACATTTATCAGGAACTCCGCAAGGACTATAGTCTCCTGCAATTTCAATCAAGGAATTTCTGAAACCTGCAGTAGTAGGTTACATCATGTAAAGTACAACAGTATACACCATATCTTTGCATGCAAATCCAGATTGATAGGTTATCAAAGTAAAAGTACACTTTTTTTTATATCTAACATCCTGTCTGACACTGCACCATCACTCCTAGATGGGCCAATTGTTTGTGTCGCGTAGCTTACTCATACAGCGATCTCATTGCACCTCTTTTACATCTTTGCATGATGTGCTGTTTGGGGGCTTTTTTATATCTGCCCTCCTGTCTGACACTGCAGTGCCACCCCTAGATGGGCCAAATGTTTGTGTCGCTTAGCTTACTCATACAGCTACCTCATTGCACCTCTTTTACATCTTTGCATGATGTGCTGTTTGGGGCCTTTTTTTATATCTGCCCTCCTGTCTGACACTGCAGTGTCACCCCTAGATGGGCCAAATGTTTGTGTCGCTTAGTTTACTCATACAGCTACCTCATTGCACCTCTTTTACATCTTTGCATGATGTGCTGTTTGGGGCCTTTTTTATATCTGCCCTCCTGTCTGACACTGCAGTGCCACTCCTAGATGGGTCAGGTGTTTGTGCCGCACACTTGTGTCGCTTAGCTTAATCATACAGCAACCTTGGTGCACCTCTTTTTCTTCTTTGTATCATGTGCTGTTTGGGGCATGGTTTTTTAAAGTGTCATCCTGTCTGACACTGCCTTATGAGTCCAGGGGTACTGCTGTATTAGTACAGGGGTCCTGCTGTATAAGTCCACCAATTGCAGAAGTTTTGAAAAATGACAGGGGTGTGCAGGAGATGCTGTCTGTGGACTGAAAAATTGCGGGCCACTTTCAACATTCAGCCACTGCCTGCCACTCCTAAATGGGCCAGGTGGTTGTGTCGCTTAGCTTAGTCATACAGCAACCTCAGTGCACCTCTTTTTCTTCTTTGCATCATGTGCTGTTTGGTGCCTAGCTTTTAAATCTGCCATCCTGTCTGCCACTGCAGTGCCACTCCTAGATGGGCCAGGTGTTTGTACCGCACACTTGTGCCGCTTAGCTTAGTCATACAGCCACCCTGGTGCAACCTTTTGGCCTAAAAACAATATTGTGAGGTGTGAGGTGTTGAGAATAGACTGGAAATTAGTGGAAATTAATGTTATGAGGTTAATAATACCATAGGGTCAAAATTATATCCAAATTCTGTGATTTTAGCTGTTTTTATGTTTTTTCAAAAATCATCCAGATCCAAAACCAAAACCAAAACCAAAGCACAAAAGAGTGGTTTTGGCAAAACCAACCCAAAACCAAAACACGAGTGGGGAATTAGAACCAAAACCAAAACACAAAACATGAAAAAGTGCCCGCCACAGGTCTCTAGAGTAGACTATATAGCCCATATCAGTAGAAATATCAGTAGAAATATTGCACCGCATGTAGGCCCCAGGGCCGGTTCTTGGGATTGTGGCGCCCCGGGCAAAGTATAGGGGCGTGGCTTCAAATGGGGGCGTGGTCAGTCACGCCCCCATTTATGCCCCTGTAGCGACGCTGAAAAAAAATAAAATAAAAAAAAGTATACTTACCATCCCCGTTCCTGATCCAGACCGCTGCAGACCTCCTCCGCCGGCGCCGCTCTTCTTCTCTCCTTTCTCCGATCTATGGGAGAGACGTTATTACGTCTCTCCCATAGAACAGCATAGACACTAGAGGTCAATTATGACCCCTAGTGTCTGTGCCACTATGCTGTGCGGTGCGCGATGACGTCATCGTGCACTGCACAGCAAAGGTCCTCTCCATGAAGGGAACTAGACTGTAGCGTCTAGTTTCCCTTCATGGAGAGGACCTTTGCTGTGCAGTGCGCGATGACGTCATCGCGCAGCGCACAACTAAGGTCCTCTCGATGAAGGTAAACTAGACGCTACGCGTCTGGTTCCCTTCAAAGCGGGGGGCACAGCTGGGCACTGCGGGGGGCACAGTGGCGGATCTTGCCCTGGTGCGGCGCCCTCCGGATGGTGCCGGCGCCCTCCGGAAGGCGGCGCCCCGGGCAAAAGTACTGCTTGCCCGTGGCAAGAACCGCCACTGGTAGGCCCCTTTACACAGAGTTTACTGTGGAAATATACTTGACTTAAACACTGGGAGCTGGGCAGTAAGTGGGGAGAAATCCCAGAGCTTATTTTACAGTGTCTGTTAGATTCACTTTAAGTGGGTATCACTCTGAAAGATAAAAACCGCTCTCCCTCATCCTGCCACTCATTCAACTGCTTTGTTACTGTCCACGGACTGCCTTGTGGGAGGGAAACACTCATGCTCACCGCCTCTCCTTAGATGCTGCTGCTTTTGGCCTGCCTGTTAGGGAAGATGTCTGCTTTCTGGTCTGCCTCCTCAGGGAGTGTACCGCATCCAACCACACTTGTCAGGGACACCACCAGAAACCCCCGCTGCTGGTTTCAGCACATATCAGTCACCGTCCCAGCACCGTACGTCACCATGGACCAACTGCCACTAACGGTCTTTGCAACCCCTTTTATCTCCTGCTCTCCCATGAGCCTCTACTGCCGCCAGGGACCTTGAGGTGCTGACAATGCCCACTGTCACCAGTGTAAATGTAGCATGCAGTACAGGACACATTATACACTATTGCTTTAAATAAATATATATACATGAACTGATGGTACTCTTATTGGGCTGCCACATAAATATCAATATATAGTTGCAATAATAAATCTGCTGACATCTGCATAAAAACACCTAGGCTCACAGTTGATTTGCCACCAGTTACCAATTTTGCAAATAAATCCTCACAGCATCCTCTGTCTCTAATCAATCGGTGCATGAGTCTGGGCTGCTGACAATCAATTACACATGCAAATGCCATAGTGTGCAGAATACATTTTTTTGGATCTACAATTTTGGGGATTTTTAGCAAATGATGCCATTAAGTAGGACACACCTGATATTCGTAATGCTATCAAGTGACAATTATTGCTCATATGGTTTGAAACTATGACATTATTGATGGGATTTTCTTGTATGCAGTCTGCAGTTAGTTAATGTTGGGACATCTATATATAACATACTGAAAAAAAAGGATTGTTATAATAAAGACATTTAGGGGGAAAAACACTACCATTCGATTTTGATAGCATCTGTTCAAGCTAATGTCTACCGGATTGGAATAAAGAGTGCAATTCCCAGGTACTATCCAATAGTATTCTTCAGTCCAAAATTGCAGTAGGTGTAGACTTGTCCCACTTGATCTTCTTAAAATCATAATAGCCTCCTAGTCTTATATAGAAGGGAAAGAGTGGAAAAAATAATATTATATATAAATCCTTAGTACTGTAACAAGTAGAGATGTGCGGCTGGCACTTTTCGTGGTTTATGTTTTGGTTCTAATTCCACTTTCGTGTTTTGGTTTTGGCTTGGTTTTACCAAAACCACCCTTTTGTGTTTTGGTTTTGGATCTGGGTGATTTTTGGGGGAAAAACCCCACATAAAAATAGCTAAAATCATAGAATTTGGCGGTAATTTTGCTCCTACAGTATTATTAACCTCAATAACATTCATTTCCACTTTTTTCCAGTCTATTCTGAACACCTCACAATATTGTTTTTAGGCCTAAAAGTTGTACCGAGGTAACTGTATGACCAAGCTAAGCAACACAAGTGTGCGGCACAAACACCTGGCCCATCTAGGAGTGGCAATGCAGTTGCAGACAAGATGGCACTATTCAAAAACTAGTCCCCAAACAGCACATGATGCAAAGAAAAAAAAGAGGTGCACGGAGGCTGCTGTATGACTAAGCCAAGCGACACAAGTGTGCTGTACAAACACCTGGCCCATCTAGGACTGGCACTGCAGTGTCAGACAGGATGGCACTTTTAAAAAACTAGGCCCCAAACAGCACCTCATGCAAAGATGTAGAAGAGGTGCAATGAGGTAGCTGTATGACTAAGCAACATAAATAATTCCAACTGGAATTATAGGTCCAAATCACTGTAATTAAATGGCAAAATCACTGTAATTAAATGGCAAAATCACTGTAATTATACTGCAAAATCACTGTAATTATATGTCCAAATCACTGGAATTATACGTCCAAATCACTGGAATTATACATCCAAATCACTGTAATTATACATCCAAATCACTGGAATTATACATCCAAATCACTGGAATTAAATGGCAAAATCACTGGAGTTATACATCAAAATGACTGGAATTATACGGGCAAATCACTGGAATTATACGTCCAAATCACTGGAATTAAATGGCAAAATCACTGGAATTTAATGGCAAAATCACTGGAATTATAGTGCAAAATCACTGTAATTATTAGAGATAAGCAGGTTCGCTTCTCCGAGAACCGAACCCCCCCGAACTCCACGTGTTTTACACTGGTCCGAGGCAGGCTCGGTTGTTCCCGCCTGACTCGGAAAACCCGAACGAGGCAGAACGTCATCATCCCTCTGTCGGATTCTCGCGAGATTCGGATACCATATAAAGAGCCGCGCGTCGCCGCCATTTTCACTAGTGCACTGTAGAGAGAGCAGAGAGAACGTGGCTACGTTCTCTCAGTGGCAAATCTCAATATCAGTGCTCAGTATCAGTGCTTATTGCTGCTCATTAATACAAGTACAGTGTCTCTCTTGTGCTGCATCTTGCTGCTCAGTGTTAGTTCTCAGTAGTATCATCATCAGTGCTCAGTATCACTGCTCACTGTCTTGTGCTGCATTGTGGTGCTCAGTAATACTACGGTACATAACTAATATACTAGTCCAGTGTCTTGTGCTGCATCTTGCTGCTCAGTGTCAGTTCTCAGTAGTATCATCATCAGTGCTCAGTATCACTGCTCATTGTCTTGTGCTGCATTGTGGTGCTCAGTAATACTACGGTACATAACTAATATATTAGTCCAGTGTCTTGTGCTGCATCTTGCTGCTCAGTGTCAGTTCTCAGTAGTATCATCATCAGTGCTCAGTATCACTGCTCATTGTCTTGTGCTGCATTGTGGTGCTCAGTAATACTACAGTACATTACTAATATACTAGTCCAGTGTCTTGTGCTGCATCTTGCTGCTCAGTGTCAGTTCTCAGTAGTATCATCATCAGTGCTCACTGCTCAGTATCACTGCTCATTGTCTTGTGCTGCGTTGTGGTGCTCAGTAATACTACAGTACATAACTAATATACTAGTCCAGTGTCTTGTGCTGCATCTTGCTGCTTAGTGTCCGTTCTCAGTAGTATCATCATCAGTGCTCAGTATCACTGCTCATTGTCTTGTGCTGCATTGTGGTGCTCAGTAATACTACGGTACATAACTAATATATTAGTCCAGTGTCTTGTGCTGCATCTTGCTGCTCAGTGTCAGTTCTCAGTAGTATCATCATCAGTGCTCAGTATCACTGCTCATTGTCTTGTGCTGCATTGTGGTGCTCAGTAATACTACAGTACATTACTAATATACTAGTCCAGTGTCTTGTGCTTCATCTTGCTGCTCAGTGTCAGTTCTCAGTGGTATCATCATCAGTGCTCAGTATCACTGCTCATTGTCTTGTGCTGCATTGTGGTGCTCAGTAATACTACAGTACATTACTAATATACTAGCCCAGTGTCTTGTGATGCATCTTGCTGCTGTAAGGTGCTGTGATAGTGTCCTGTCACTGTGCATAGGTCATCATCATTCCAGTCGCAGTGGTATCTGGTATCTATCTAGTGGTATTTTATTCCAGACATTACCGCCGTCTAATTCCAGATATATTACTGGCATATAATTCCACACATTAAAAAATGGAGAACAAAAATGTGAAGGGTAAAATAGGAAAAGATAAGGATCCACTTCCACCTAGTGCTGAAGCTGCTGCCACTAGTCATGGCAGAGATGATGAAATGCCATCAACGTCGTCTGCCAAGGAAGATGCCCAATGTCATAGTAGAGAGCATGTAAAAGCCAAAAAGCAAAAGTTCAGTAAAATGACCCAAAAATCTAAACTAAAATCATCTGAGGAGAAGAGTAAACTTGCCAATATGCCATTTACGACACGGAGTGGCAAGGAACGGCTAAGGCCCTCTCCTATGTTCCTCATGACTAGTGGTTCAGCTTCACATGACGATGGAAGCACTCATTCTCCCGCTAGAAAAATGAAAAGAGTTAAGCCTTCAAAAGCATAGCAAAGAATTGTGCGTTCTAAATCACAAATCCCCAAGGAGAGTCCAAATGTGTCGGCGGGTGCAATGCCTGACCTTCCCAACACTGGACGGGAAGAGGTGGCTCCTTCCACCATTTGAACGCCCCCTGCAAGTGCTGGAAGGAGCACCCACAGTCCAGTTCCTGATATTCAAATTGAAGATGTCACTGTTGAAGTACACCAGGATGAGGATATGGGTGTTGCTGGCGCTGAGGAGAAAGTTGACAATGAGGATTCTGATGTTGATGTGGTTTGTTTAACGGCGAGACAGTTGTTGTCCATGGGATGAATAAGGCCATTGACATGCCTGGTCAAAATACAAATAAAAATCACCTCAGAAATGCGGACAACAGGTGTCAAGCCATGTGTTGCCTTTGTCAAGGAGTAATAAGTAGGGGTAAGGACGTTAACCACCTAGGAAAATCCTCCCTTATACGTCACCTGGAGCGCATTCATTGACAAGTTCAAAAACTTTGGGTGACAGTGGAAACAGTCCACTGACAATTAAATCCCTTCTTCCTCTTGTACCCAAGCTCCTGCAAACCACACCACCAACTCTCTCAATGTCAATTTCCTCCTTAGACAGGAACGCCAATAGTCCTGCAGGCCATGTCACTGGCAAGTCTGACGAGTCCTCTACTTACTGGGATTCCTCCGATGGATCCTTGAGTGGAACGCCTACTGCTGCTGTTGCTGTTGGCGCTGCTGTTGTTGCTGCTGGGAGTCGATCGTCATCCCAGAGGGGAAGTCGGAAGACCACTTGTACTACTTCCAGTAAGCAATTGACTGTCCAACAGTCCTTTGCGAGGAAGGTGAAATATCACAGCAGTCATCCTGTTGCAAAGCGGATAACTCAGGCCTTGACAACTATGTTGGTGTTAAACGTGCGTCCGGTATCCACCGTTAGTTCACAGGGACTTAGAAAATTGCTTGAGGTAGTGTGTCCCCGGTACCAAATCTCACCTAGGTTCCACTTCAATAGGCAGGTGATACCGAGAATGTACACAGACGTCAGAAAAGTGTCCTCAGTGTCCTAAAAAATGCAGTTGTACCCACTGTCCACTTAACCACGGACATGTGGACAAGTGGAGCAGGGCAGACTAAGGACTATATGACTGTGACAGGCCACTGAGTAGATGTATTGCCTCCCCCAGCAACACCAGCGGAGGCACCTGTAGCAGCATCTCGCAAACGCCAACTCGTTCCTAGGCAGGCTACGCTTTGTATCACCACTCTCCATATGAGGCACACAGCTGACAACCTCTTACGGAAACTGAGGAACATCATAGCAGATTGGCTTACCCCAATTGGACTCTCCTGGGGATTTGTGATATCGGACAATGCCACCAATATTGTGCGTGCATTACATCTGGGCAAATTCCAGCGCGTCCCATGTTTTGCACATACAATTAATTTGGTGGTGCATAATTTTCTGAAAAACGACACTTTCGGCATTTAGCCACCGCAAGCCGAAGACTGGAGCGCCAGCAAACACTCATGAACATGCCCTGCCATCAGTTGAAGCAAGAGGTGGTAAAGAGGTGGAATTCAACCCTCTTTATGCTTCAGAGGATGGAGGAGCAGCTAAAAGCCATTCAAGCCTATACATCTGCCTACGATATAGGCAAAGAAGGGTGAATGCACCTGACTCAAGCGCAGTGGAGAATGATTTCCATGTTGTGCAAGGTTCTCCAACCCTTTGAACTTGCCACACGTGAAGTCAGTTCAGACACTGCCAGCCTAAGTCAGGTCATTACCCTCATCAGGCTTTTGCAGAAGCAGCTCGAGAGATTGAAGGAGGAACTAAAACGGAGCGATTCCGCTAGGCATGTGGGACTTGTGGATGGAGCCCTTCATTCGCTTAACCAGGATTCATGGGTGGTCAATCTGTTGAAATCAGAGCACTACATTTTGGCCACCTTGCTCGATCCTAGGTTTAAAGCATACGTTGTATTTCTCTTTCCGGCAGACACAAGTCTGCAGATGTTCAAAGACCTGCTGGTGAGACAATTGTCAAGTCAAGCGGAACGTGACCCGCCAACAACTCCTTCATTTTCTACTGCCACTGGAGCTGCCAGGAAAAGGATAAAATTTCCAAAACCACCCACTGGCGGTGATGCAGGGCAGTCAGGAGCAAGTGCTGACATCTGGTCCGGACTGAAGGACCTGCCAACGATTACTGACATGTCATCTACTGTCACTGCATATTATTCTGTACAAAGGGACCTGTGATGGTGGATTCCAGTGGGGACAAATTAATACTCTGTGAGGAGGAGGATGTACACAGTGAAAGGGGTGAGGAATCGGGGGATGAGGATGAGGTGGACATCTTGCCTCTGTAGAGCCAGTTTGTGCAAGGAGAGATTGATTGCTTCTTTTTTGGTGGGGGCCCAAACCAACCAGTCATTTCAGCCACAGTTGTGTGGCAGACCCTGTCACTGAAATGATTGGTTTGTTAAAGTGTGCATGTCCTGTTTATACAACATAAGGGTGGGTGGAAGGGCCCAAGGACCATTCCATCTTGCACCTCTTTTTTTTAATTTATCTTTGCATCATGTGCTGTTTGGGGACTATTTTTTTAAGTGCCAGCCTGTCTGACACTGCAGTGCCACTCCTAGATGGGCCAGGTGTTTGTGCCGCCCACTTGGGTCACCTAGCTTAGTCATCCAGCGACCTTGGTGCAAATTTTAGGACTAAAAATAATAGTGTGAGGTGTGTGGTGTTTAGAATAGACTGGAAATGAGTGGACATTATGGCTATTGAGGTTAATAATACTATAGGATCAAAATTACCCCCAAATTCTATGATTGAAGCTGTTTTTGGGTTTTTTTTTAAAAAAAACACCTGAATCCAAATTGCATCCGAATCCGACAAAACTCCGAAAGGGTGGTTTTGCCAAAACGCGTCCGAATCCAAAACATGACCGCGGAACCGAATCCAAAACCAAAACACAAAACACGAAAAATGCCCGCTGCACATCTCTAGTAATTATTAGTGATGAGCGGGTTTGGTTCCTCGGGATCCGAACCCCCCCGAATTTCACCCATTTTTGCACGGTTCCGAGAAGACTCGGATCCTCCCGCCTTGCTCGGTTAACCCGAGCGCGCCCGAACGTCATCATCCCGCTGTCGGATTCTCGCGAGATTCGTATTCTATATAAGGAGCCACGCGTCGCCGCAATTTTTCACACGTGCATTGGAGATGATAGTGAGAGTACGTGGCTGGCGTTCTCTCAGTTTCTGTGTTCAGTGTGCTGCAAATACCTGTGCTCAGTGTGCTGCAAATATCTGTGCTCAGTGTGGTGCAAATATCTGTGCTCAGTGTGGTGCAAATATCTGTGCTCAGTGTGCTGCAAATATCTACGTTCTCTACCTGAAAAATGCTCCATATCTGTGCTCAGTGTGCTGCAAATATCTGTGCTCAGTGTGCTTTATTGTGGGGACTGTGGACCACCGGTATTATATAGTAGGAGATCAGTGCAGAGTTTTGCTGACCAGTGACCACTAGTATTATACGTTCTCTGCCTGAAAAACGCTCCATATCTGTGCTGCATTGTAGTATATAGTAGGAGTACAGTGTAGAAGTTTGCTGACCAGTGACCACCAGAATTATATCAGTATGGTACAGCAGTCCATTGCTCTACCTACCTCTGTGTCGTCAAGTATACTATCCATCCATACCTGTGCTGCATTTAAGTTTTTTTGCGCAGTATATATATAGTAGCAGGACAGTGCATAATTTTGCTGACCACCAGTATATAATATATAGCAGTACTGTACAGTAGGCCACTGCTCTACCTACCTCTGTGTCGTCAAGTATACTATCCATCCATACCTGTGGTGCATTTAAGTTTTTGTGCGCAGTATATATATAGTAGTAGGACAGTGCATAATTTTGCTGACCACCAGTATATAATATATAGCAGTACGGTACAGTAGGCCACTGCTCTACCTCCCTCTGTGTCGTCAAGTATACTATCCATCCATACCTGTGGTGCATTTAAGTTTTTGTGCGCAGTATATATATAGTAGTAGGACAGTGCATAATTTTGCTGACCACCAGTATATAATATATAGCAGTATGGTACAGTAGGCCACTGCTCTACCTACCTCTGTGTCGTCAAGTATACTATCCATCAATACCTGTGGTGAATTTAGGTTTTTGTGTGCAGTATATATATATATATATATATATATATATATAGTAGGACAGTGCATAACTTTGCTGACCACCAGTATATAATATATAGCAGTACAGTACAGTAGGCCACTGCTCTACCTACCTCTGTGTCGTCAAGTATACTATCCATCCATACCTGTGGCGCATTTAAGTTTTTGTGCACAGTATATATATATAGTAGTAGGACAGTGCATAATTTTGCTGACCACCAGTATATAATATATAGCAGTACGGTACAGTAGGCCACTGCTCTACCTACCTCTGTGTCGCCAAGTATACTATCCATCCATACCTGTGGTGCATTTAAGTTTTTGTGCGCAGTATATATATATATATAGTAGTAGGACAGTGCATAATTTTGCTGACCACCAGTATAGAATATATAGCAGTACGGTACAGTAGGCCACTGCTCTACCTACCTCTGTGTCATCAAGTATACTATCCATCCATACCTGTGGTGCATTTAAGTTTTTGTGCGCAGTATTTATAGTAGTAGGCCATTGCTATTGATATATTACTGGCATATAATTCCACACATTAAAAAATGGAGAACAAAAATGTGGAGGGTAAAATAGGGAAAGATCAAGATCCACTTCCACCTCGTGCTGAAGCTGCTGCCACTAGTCATGGCCGAGACGATGAAATGCCATCAATGTCGTCTGCCAAGGCCGATGCCCAATGTCATAGTAGAGAGCATGTAACATACAAAAAACAAAAGTTCCGTAAAATGACCCAAAAATCTAAATTAAAAGCATCTGAGGAGAAGCATAAACTTGCCAATATGCCATTTACGACACGGAGTTGCAAGGAACGGCTGAGGCCCTGGCCTATGTTCATGGCTAGTGGTTCAGCTTCACATGAGGATGGAGGCACTCATCCTCCTGCTAGAAAACTTAAAAGAGTTAAGATGGAAAAAGCACAGCAAAGAACTTTGCGTTCTTCTAAATCACAAATCCCCAAGGAGAGTCCAATTGTGTCGGTTGCGATGCCTGACCTTCCCAACACTGGACGGGAAGAGGTGTCACCTTCCACCATTTGCACGCCCCCTGCAAGTGCTGGAGGGAGCACCCGCAGTCCAGTTCCTGATAGTCAAATTGAAGATGTCACTGTTGAAGTACACCAGGATGAGGATATGGGTGGTGCTGGCGCTGAGGAGGAAATTGACAAGGAGGATTCTGATGGTGATGTGGTTTGTTTAAGTCAGGCACCCGGGGTGACACCTGTTGTCCGTGGGACGAATATGGCCATTGACATGCCTGGTCAAATTACAAAAAAAAATCACCTCTTTGGTGTGGAATTATTTCAACAGAAATGCCGACAACTGGTGTCAAGCCGTGTGTTGCCTTTGTCAAGCTGTAATAAGTAGGGGTAAGGACGTTAACCACCTAGGAACATCCTCCCTTATACGTCACCTGGAGCGCATTCATCAGAAGTCATTGACAAGTTCAAAAACTTTGGGTGAATGTGGAAACAGTCCACTGACCACTAAATCCCCTCCTCTTGTAACCAAGCTCCTGCAAACCACACCACCAACTCCCTCAGTGTCAATTTCCTCCTTAGACAGGAAAGCCAATAGTCCTGCAGGCCATGTCACTGTCAAGTCTGATGAGTCCTCACCTGCCTGGGATTCCACAGATGCATCCTTGAGTGTAACGCCTACTGCTGCTGGCGCTGCTGTTGTTGCTGCTGGGAATCGATCGTCATCCCAGAGGGGAAGTCGGAAGACCACTTGTATTACTTCCAGTAAGCAATTGACTGTCCAACAGTCTTTTGCGAGGAAGATGAAATTTCACAGCAGTCATCCTGCTGCAAAGCGGATTACTCTGGCCTTGGCAGCTTGGGTGGTGAAAAACGTGTTTCCGGTATACACCGTTAATTCACAGGGAACTAGAAAATTGATTAAGGTACTGTGTCCCCGGTACCAAATACCATCTATGTTCCATTTCTCTAGGCAGGCGATACCAAAAATGTACACAAACGTCAAAAAAGAGTCACCAGTGTCCTAAAAAATGCAGGTGTACCCAATGTCCACTTAACCACGGACATGTGGACAAGTGGAGCAGGGCAGACTCAGGACTATATGACTGTGACAGCCCACTGGGTAGATGTATTGCCTCCCGCAGCAAGAACAGCAGCGGCGGCACCAGTAGCAGCATCTCGCAAACGCCAACTCGTTCCTAGGCAGGCTACGCTTTGTATCACCGCTTTCCAGAAGAGACACATAGCTGACATCCTCTTACGGAAACTGAGGAACATCATCGCAGAATGGCTTACCCCAAATGGACTCTCCTGGGGATTTGTGACATCGGACAACGCCAGCAATATTGTGCGTGCATTACATCTGGGCAAATTCCAGCACGTCCCATATTTTGCACATACATTGAATTTGGTGGTGCAGAATTATTTAAAAAACGACAGGGGCATGCAAGAGATGCTGTCGGTGGCCCGAAGAATTGCGGGCCACTTTCGGCATTCAGCCACCGCGTGCCGAAGACTGGAGCACCAGCAAACAGTCCTGAACCTGCCCTGCCATCATCTGAAGCAAGAGGTGGTAACGAGGTGGAATTCAACCCTCTATATGCTTCAGAGGATGGAGGAGCAGCAAAAAGCCATTCAAGCCTAAACATCTGCCTAAGATATAGGCAAAGGAGGGGGAATGCACCTGACTCAAGCGCAGTGGAGAATGATTTCAATGTTGTGCAAGGTTCTGCAACCCTTTGAACTTGCCACACGTGAAGTCAGTTCAGACACTGCCAGCCTGAGTCAGGTCATTCCCCTCATCAGGCTTTTGCAGAAGAAGCTGGAGAGATTGAAGGAGGAGCTAAAACAGAGCGATTCCGCTAGGCATGTGGGACTTGTGGATAGAGCCCTTAATTTGCTTAACCAGGATTCACGGGTGGTCAATCTGTTGAAATCAGAGTACTACATTTTGGCCACCGTGCTCGATCCTAGATTTAAAACCTACGTTGTATCTCTCTTTCCGGCAGACACAAGTCTGCAGAGGTTCAAAGACCTGCTGGTGAGAAAATTGTCAAGTCAAGCGGAACGTGACCCGTCAACAGCTCCTCCTTCACATTCTCCCGCAACTGGGGGAGCGAGGAAAAGGCTAAGAATTCCGAGCCCACCCGCTGGCGGTGATGCAGGACAGTCTGGAGCAAGTGCTGACATCTGGTCCGGACTGAAGGACCTGCCAACGATTACTGACATGTCGTCTACAGTCACTGCATATGATTCTCTCACCATTGAAAGAATGGTGGAGGATTATATTAGTGACCGCATCCAAGTAGGCACGTCAGACAGAATTTGATTATAATTCATCAAAATGATTTATAATCAATTCCTCCATGGAGACATTCACCAGCAATTGCCTCCAGAAAGTACACAGGGATCTGAGATGGTGGATTCCAGTGGGGACGAATTAATAATCTGTGAGGAGGGGGATGTACACAGAGAAAGGGGTGAGGAATCGGACGATGAGGAGGAGGCGGACATCTTGCCTCTGTAGAGCCAGTTTGTGCAAGGAGAGATTGATTGCTTCTTTTTTGGTGGGGGCCCAAAACCAACCAGTCATTTCAGTCACAGTTGTGTGGCAGACCCTGTCGCTGAAATGATGGGTTTGTTAAAGTGTGCATGTCCTGTTTATACAACATAAGGGTGGGTGGGAGGGCCCAAGGACAATTCCATCTTGCACCTCTTTTTTCTTTAATTTTTCTTTGCATCATGTGCTGTTTGGGGACTATTTTTTTGAAGTGCCATCCTGTCTGACACTGCAGTGCCACTCCTAGATGGGCCAGGTGTTTGTGTCGGCCACTTGTGTCGCTTAGCTTAGCCATCCAGCGACCTTGGTGCACCTCTTTTTTTCTTTGCATCATGTGCTATTTGGGGACTATTTTTTTGAAGTGCTATCCTGTCTGACACTGCAGTGCCACTCCTAGATGGGCCAGGTGTTTGTGTCGGCCACTTGGGTCGCTTAGCTTAGTCATCCAGCGACCTCAGTGCAAATTTTAGGACTAAAAATAATATTGTGAGGTGTGAGGTGTTCAGAATAGACTGAAAATGATTGGAAATTATGGTTATTGTGGTTAATAATACTATGGGATCAAAATGACCCCCAAATTCTATGATTTAAGCTGTTTTTGAGGGGTTTTTGTAAAAAAACACCCGAATCCAAAACACACCCGAATCCGACAAAAAATTTTCAGGGAGGTTTTGCCAAAACACGTCCGAATCCAAAACACGGCCGCAGAACCGAATCCAAAACCAAAACACAAAACCCGAAAAATGTCCGGTGCACATCACTAGTAATTATATTGCAGAATCACCGTAATTATACGTCCAAATCACTGGAATTAAATGGCAGTACTACTGGACATATACGGAAGTGTCAGACAGGATGGCACTTTAAAAAAATAGTCCCCAAACAGCACATCATGCTAAGAAGTAAAAGAGGGCAATGAGATAGCTGTATGACTAAGCTAAGCGACACAAGTGTGTGGCACAAACACCTGGCCCATCTAGGGTTGGCACTGCAGTCCCACTGCACTAATAGTGGATACCGGACGCACGTCTAAAACCAGCATAGTTGTTATGACCTCAGTAATCGGCTTTGCAACAGGGTATATATATATATATATATATATATATATATATATATATACGGCAGTATCATTGAACTGGACTTATACGCCAGTACCACTGTAATTATACTGCAGGATCACTGGACTGATATGGCAGGATCACTGGATTTATACGGCAGGATCACTGTAATTTACTTCCGGTCACGGCACCTGAACTTCCGGTTGCACGGACCGCGAACATCGGCTCCACAACTCGGATCCTCCCAGGCTGGAAATCACTATCCATACCTACTGGACACCTCAGATCTCACACTGCCCACCAATGATTACAGACATTCGGGCAATAAGGTTTGAAATTTACACCCAGTGAGGTACCCAGCTATCATTATACTGCAATTGACTTTCTTATTCTCCACCAGGGGGGTTCACATATGGGCACAATACAAGTGTTCTTCCACTGTACCCTAACAAATTCAGGGACACAGTGGGGATAACACCCTTTTTTTCTGTATATAGAGGGATTATCAGCATGTAGCTGCAAATACCACAAGTGCCTATTATAAGGGGTTATTCGCTTTATCCATTTTTATTCTGATATTAAGTGCAACAAACATCATATGTTATCCTTTGAGAAACGTGCTATATATATCTTTTTCATGTTATTTTAATATACAGCTGTGATGTGATATTTAGGAATACTCAGTGGAGACACCATCCCCTAGGGATCATTACTGATAGATCCCCATAAGGGGACAAATAACACCCAATAGAATAAGGTGTATTTTTCCACTGCATAGCACCACCCTCATCTCCCCTTGTATTTTTAGGGGGAGTAATTATCATCAGAGCGTCTGAGTTATTACATTTGCCTGAAATAACCACACACTGGAATTGATTGCACAAAATTTGAGACTCACCCACCTACGGTCAAACCGCACTGAGTATGCCCAACCTC
Source organism: Pseudophryne corroboree (assembly GCF_028390025.1). Classification (NCBI taxonomy): domain Eukaryota; kingdom Metazoa; phylum Chordata; class Amphibia; order Anura; family Myobatrachidae; genus Pseudophryne; species Pseudophryne corroboree. Next base: position 339,673,761 of record NC_086444.1, on the reverse strand, counting down.
GTCTGATCTTGGAAGCCATACACTGTAGGGCCTGGTCAGTACCCGGTTGGGAGACCACCAGGGAATACTAGGTACCGTAGGTATTTTATTCTCATATTTATGAGCCGCTCCAGTTCTATGTGCACTGCCGGGTTTTTTGTTTGATTTGGATATTCAGGTATGGGATAACTTAACCCCATGGAGCCTATTTACTCCCACTAGTATTTGTTCAATTCAGAAACAAATTAATTTTTTGATACATAAAGGGAGTAAACATATTTTCGCCCTTCTAAAAATATTTTTCGCCTCAAATTTGTAATAAATTTTGTTTATTCGCTTCCTCCCTTTTAGTAAGTATATCTTAATAAAGGTTACGTATTAACTCACCCATATTTTTACAATCCATCACATATTTTTCTAAGTGTGCCCTGGAAAAGACATATAGCAGCTCTTCGTCTTTTGCTCTTTTCTTAAGACCACATTTTCCATTCACTGTAATTATACGCCAGTACCACTGTAATTATACGGCAGGATTACTGGAATTATACGGCAGGATCACTGGAATTAAATGGCAAAATCACTGGAATTATATGTCCAAATCACTGCAATTAAATGGCAGTACCACTGGATATATACGGAAGTGTCAGACAGGATGGCACTTTAAAAAAATAGTCCCCAAACAGCACATCAGAATCAGAATCAGAATCAGAATCAGCTTTATTGGCCAGGTGTACTCACGTACACTAAGAATTCTTTGTGGTACAATGCATCGCCAAGCAGCAACATGGAGGAAAAAACGTAGCATACATTACAAACATTACACATATGAGTTCATACTGCACATATGCAACTGTACAGTAGACATATTTATACATTTAAGACTAAAAACTAAGGCTGCTTGGCAGAGCAGCACCGAGGCAGCCATCCGCGGCGCCAACTAGAACTCACACAATGCACATAATACAGAAGATTTAAGTATTACATCAAAAGATAAACCACACAGACAAAGACACAGAAAGAATAATGCATGATTGATGTAGGCATTTTGAGTAATAACCTCCAGGGGTTGTGTATTCCACCATCACAAGGCACCAGGTGCGGCAGCCATCTTAGGCGCACTGCGTAGGCTTACCCAGGGTGGAATAGTCCACCCCTAGAAGAGAACACAAAATGGGGATATTGCAGAGTCCTTAAGTTCAGAGTAGGCTTCCAATAAAAACATCAGGTCCACGCATTTTTCATCCCATCCACAAGCGCACCAGATAAGGCAGCCATGTTGGGCGCACTACAAGGTTACACAGTGGGAGATGAGCCATACAGGGGCCAAATGCATGTATGGGAGAACTGACACGTGTGTAGGAGTATGCTATACCCTGCATGGAAAGATCCAAATGAAGCACACCCCGCCCACAGGGGAACCATCCGAGGCAGCCATGTGGGGCGTACTGCATAGGTTACTGCTGGCAGGGTGTGCAACCAATGGAGGTACACATTACGGGAATAGCACACAGTGGGGTGGAAGTACCGTGTAAGAAGAAAGAGAAGAGAAAGACACATTTGAAGGAAAACTGTACTAACATTATTTTGTGAAAAAGATGAATGTCCTGGTCTCATGAGAGCAGTGCGGGTGGGTGTGAGAATGTGGGGTGCACACTAATGTCCAATGGAACTGACCCAGCAAAGTCTGGTCCTGATGCGCACGTCCCTCAGTTCCCTGCTGAGCTTGAGGGGTAGTCCCGGGGGCAGTCATGATGTTCTTGGACACAGAAGTAGTAGGCATTGGTCCTGGTGTTCTCACGGCAGAGGTGAGGAGAGGCCACATAATGTTCCAGATTTCTTTCTTGATGCTGTTCAATGTTTGTTTAACAGTTTTTTTAACTGTTCATTTTCAAGACGCTTAGAGAAGGACCACTTTGAGTATTGGAACGCACAGCTGACATGCACAGCTGTGCATGGCTGAAGTTACAGATATACTATGGGAAATTGACCCAACTACAGCTGAGGCAAATGTCCCACTAATCAAAGGTGTTACATTACACAGTGATTGACTAAACAAACACCAGCCCAGTGAGCCTTAATTAAATATGCGGCACTGACCAAGCTTTGAAACGCAGGTATTTTAAATTACAAACAAAAGCATAAATCACAAAACTGTCTAACAAATGATTTGAACATACATTTGGAATATAGATGATTTGCATAGATGCAGATAGCAATAGGCAGATTACATGGGGAGATTTGAACATACATTTGGAATATAGATGATTTGCATAGATGCAGATAGCAATAGGCAGATTACATGGGGAGATTTGAACATACATTTGGAATATAGATGATTTGCATAGATGCAGATAGCAATAGGCAGATTACATGGGGAGATTTGAACATACATTTGGAATATAGATGATTTGCATAGATGCAGATAGCAATAGGCAGATTACTTGGGGAGATTTGAACATACATTTGGAATATAGATGATTTGCATAGATGCAGATAGCAATAGGCAGATTACATGGGGAGATTTGAACATACCTGAGGATGAGAAGAAAAAGGAAGATGGTTAAGTTCAGTCCAATGCAGGAACTGTTTTTTTAACTGTTCATTTTCAAGACGCTTAGAGAAGGAACGCTTTGAGTATTGGAACGCACAGCTGACATGCACAGCTGTGCATGGTTGAAGTTACAGATATACTGATGCAAAGAAGAAAAAAAAGGTGCACCGAGGTTGCTGTATGACTAAGCTAAGCGACACAACCACCTGGCCCATCTAGTAGTGTCAAGCAGAGGCTGAATGTCGAGAGTGGGCCGCAATTGTTCGGTCCACTGACAGCATCTCCAGCACGCCCTTGTCATTTTTAAAAAAATCTGCAATTGGTGGACTTATACGGCAGTACCCCAGGACTCATACGGCAGTGTCAGACAGAATGGCACTTTTCAAAAACTAGGCCCCAAACAGCACCTCATGCAAACATGTTTTAGAGGTGCAATGAGGTAGCTGTATGATTAAGCCAAGCGACACAAACAATTCCCACTGGAATTATACGTCCAATCCCTGGAATTAAATGGCAAAATCACTGGAATTATACTGCAAAATCACTGGAATTATACGTCCAAATCACTGGAATTAAATTGCAAAATCACTGGAATTATACGTCCAAATCACTGGAATTAAATGGCAAAATCACTGGAATTATACATCCAAATCACTGGAATTAAATGGCAAAATCACTGGAATTATACTGCAAAATCACTGTAATAATATGGCAAAATCACTGGAATTAAATGGCAAAATCTCGGTATCGCCTGCCTAGTGAAATGGAATCTAGATGGGATTTGGTACCAGGGACACAATACCTCCATCAATTGTCTAAATCCCACTGCACTAATGGTGTTTACCGGACGCACGTCTAACTAGGGATGTGCACTTGAAATTTTTCGGGTTTTGTGTTTTGGTTTTGGGATCGGTTCCGCGGCCGTGTTTTGGGTTCGAACACGTTTTGGCAAAACCTCACCGAATTTTTTTTGTCGGATTCGGGTGTGTTTTGGATTCGTTTTTTTTTTTTTTTTTTAAACCCTAAAAAACAGCTTAAATCATAGAATTTGGGGGTCATTTTGATCCCAAAGTATTATTAACCTCAATAACCATAATTTCCACTCATTTTCAGTCTATTCTGAACACCTCACACCTCACAATATTATTTTTAGTCCTAAAATTTGCACCGAGGTCGCTGGATGACTAAGCTCAGCGACCCAAGTGGCCGACACAAACACCTGGCCCATCTAGGAGTGGCACTGCAGTGTCACGCAGGCTGGCCCTTCAAAAAAACACTCCCCAAACAGCACATGACGCAAAGAAGAAAAAAAGAAAAAAGAGGTGCAAGATGGAATTGTCCTTGGGCCCTCCCACCCACCCTTATGTTGTATAAACAGGACATGCACACTTTAACCAACCCATCATTTCAGTGACAGGGTCTGCCACACGACTGTGACTGAAATGACGGGTTGGTTTTGGACCCCCACCAAAAAAGAAGCAATCAATCTCCCCTTGCACAAACTGGCTCTACAGAGGCAAGATGTCCACCTCATCATCATCCTCCGATTCATCACCCCTTTCACTGTGTACATCCCCCTCCTCACAGATTATTAATTCGTCCCCACTGGAATCCACCATCTCAGATCCCTGTGTACTTTCTGGAGGCAATTGCTGCTGGTGAATGTCTCCAAGGAGTAATTGATTATAATTCATTTTAATGAACATCATCTTCTCCACATTTTCTGGAAGTAGCCTCGTACGCCGATTGCTGACAAGGTGAGCGGCGGCACTAAACACTCTTTCGGAGTACACACTGGAGGGAGGGCAACTTAGGTAGAATAAAGCCAGTTTGTGCAAGGGCCTCCAAATTGCCTCTTTTCCCTGCCAGTATACGTACGGACTGTCTGACGTGCCTACTTGGATGCGGTCACTCATATAATCCTCCACCATTCTTTCAATGGTGACAGAATCATATGCAGTGACAGTAGACGACATGTCAGTAATCGTTGGCAGGTCCTTCAGTCCGGACCAGATGTCAGCATCAGACTGCCCTGCATCACCGCCAGCGGGTGGGCTCGGAATTCTGAGCCTTTTCCTCGCACCCCCAATTGCGGGAGAATGTGAAGGAGGAGATGTTGACAGGTCGCGTTCCGCTTGACTTGACAATTTTCTCACCAGCATTTCTTTGAACCCCAGCAGACTTGTGTCTGCCGGAAAGAGAGATCCAAGGTAGGTTTTAAATCTAGGATCGAGCATGGTGGCCAAAATGTAGTCCTCTGATTTCAACAGATTGACCACCCGTGAATCCTTGTTAAGCGAATTAAGGGCTCCATCCACAAGTCCCACATGCCTAGCGGAATCGCTCTGTGTTAGCTCCTCCTTCAATGTCTCCAGCTTCTTCTGCAAAAGCCTGATGAGGGGAATGACCTGACTCAGGCTGGCAGTGTCTGAACTGACTTCACGTGTGGCAAGTTCAAAAGGTTGCAGAACCTTGCACAACGTTGAAATCATTCTCCACTGCGCTTGAGACAGGTGCATTCCACCTCCTTTGCCTATATCGTGGCCAGATGTATAGGCTTGAATGGCCTTTTGCTGCTCCTCCATCCTCTGAAGCATATAGAGGGTTGAATTCCACCTCGTTACCACCTCTTGCTTCAGATGATGGCAGGGCAGGTTCAGGATTTTTTGGTGGTGCTCCAGTCTTCTGTACGCGGTGCCTGCACGCCGAAAGTGGCCCGCAATTCTTCTGGCCACCAACAGCATCTCCTGCACGCCCCTGTCGTTTTTTAAATAATACTGCACCACCAAATTCAAGGTATGTGCAAAACATGGGACGTGCTGGAATTTGCCCAGATTTAATGCACACACAATATTGCTGGCGTTGTCCGATGCCACAAATCCACAGGAGAGTCCATTTGGGGTAAGCCATTCTGCGATGATCTTCCTCAGTTGCCGTAAGAGGTTTTCAGCTGTGTGCGTATTCTGGAAAGCGGTGATACAAAGCGTAGCCTGTCTAGGAACGAGCTGGCGTTTGAGAGATCCTGCTACTGGTGCCGCCGCTGCTGTTCTTGCGGCGGGAGGCAATACATCTACCCAGTGGGCTGTCACAGTCATGTAGTCCTGAGTCTGCCCTGCTCCACTTGTCCACATGTCCGTGGTTAAGTGGACATTGGGTACAACTGCATTTATTAGGACACTGGTGAGTCTTTTTCTGACGTCCGTGTACATTCTCGGTATCGCCTGCCTAGATAAGTGGAACCTAGATGGTATTTGGTAACGGGGGCACACTACCTCAAGAAATTGTCTAGTTCCCTATGAACTAACGGCGGATACCGGACGCACGTCTAACACCAACATAGTTGTCAAGGCCTCAGTTATCCGATTTGCAGCAGGATGACTGCTGTGAAATTTCATCTTCCTCGCAAAGGACTGTTGGACAGTCAATTGCTTACTGGAAGTAGTACAAGTGGTCTTCCGACTTCCCCTCTGGGATGACGATCGACTCCCAGCAGCAACAACAGCAGCGCCAGCAGCAGTAGGCATTACACTCAAGGATGCATCGGAGGAATCCCAGGCAGGAGAGGACTCATCAGACTTGCCAGTGACATGGCCTGCAGGACTATTGGCTTTCCTGGGTAAGGAGGAAATTGACACTGAGGGAGTTGGTGGGGTGGTTTGTGTGAGCTTGGTTACAAGAGGAAGGGATTTACTGGTCAGTGGACTGCTTCCGCTGTCGCCCAAAGTTTTTGAACTTGTCACTGACTTATGATGAATGCGCTGCAGGTGACGTATAAGGGAGGATGTTCCGAGGTGGTTAACGTCCTTACCCCTACTTATTACAGCTTGACAAAGGCAACACACTGCTTGACACCTGTTGTCCGCATTTCTGGTGAAATACTTCCACACCGAAGAGCTGATTTTTTTGGTATTTTCACCAGGCATGTCAATGGCCATATTCCTCCCATGGACAACAGGTGTCAATTTCCTCCCCAGCGCCAGCAACACCCATATCCTCCTCATCCTGGTGTACTTCAACACTGACATCTTCAATCTGACTATCAGGAACTGGACTGCGGGTGCTCCTTCCAGCACTTGCAGGGGGCATGCAAATGGTGGAAGGCGCATGCTCTTCACGTCCAGTGTTGGGAAGGTCAGGCATCGCAACCGACACAATTGGACTCTCCTTGTGGATTTGGGATTTCGAAGAACGCACAGTTCTTTGCTGTGCTTTTGCCAGCTTGAGTCTTTTCATTTTTCTAGCGAGAGGCTGAGTGCTTCCATCCTCATGTGAAGCTGAACCACTAGCCATGAACATAGGCCAGGGCCTCAGCCGTTCCTTGCCACTCCGTGTGGTAAATGGCATATTGGCAAGTTTACGCTTCTCCTCCGACAATTTTATTTTAGATTTTTGAGTCCTTTTTTTACTGATATTTGGTGTTTTGGATTTTACATGCTCTGTACTATGACATTGGGCATCGGCCTTGGCAGACGACGTTGATGGCATTTCATCGTCTCGGCCATGACTAGTGGCAGCAGCTTCAGCACGAGGTGGAAGTCGATCTTGATCTTTCCCTATTTTTGGAACCTCAACATTTTTGTTCTCCATATTTTAATAGGCACAACTAAAAGGCACCTCAGGTAAACAATGGAGATGGATGGATACTAGTATACTTATGGATGGACGAGCGACTGCCGACACAGAGGTAGCTACAGCCGTGGACTACCGTACTGCGTCTGCTGCTAATATAGACTGGATGATAATGATATAAAAAATATATATATATCACTACTGCAGCCGGACAGGTATATATTATATAATGACGGACCTGCTGGACACTGTCAGCAGCACTGCAGACTCCTAAAGTAAGCTACTAGTAGTATCAAGAAGATAGAAAAAAAAAAAAACACCACAGGTAGGTGGTATACAATTATGGATGGACGAGCGACTGCCGACACAGAGGTAGCTACAGCCGTGGACTACCGTACTGCATCTGCTGCTAATATAGACTGGATGATAATGATATAAAAAATATATATATATCACTACTGCAGCCGGACAGGTATATATTATAATGACGGACCTGCTGTACACTGTCAGCAGCACTGCAGACTCCTAAAGTAAGCTACTAGTATCAAGAAGATAGAAAAAAACAAAACACCACAGGTAGGTGGTATACAATTATGGATGGACGAGCGACTGCCAACACAGAGGTATCTACAGCCGTGGACTACCGTACTGCGTCTGCTGCAAATATAGACTGGATGATAATGATATAAAAAATATATATATATATATCACTACTGCAGCCGGACAGGTATATATTATATAATTAATGACGGACCTGCTGGACACTGTCAGCAGAATGCGTTTATAGAATAAAAACACCACACGACGAGTGTTTAACTTTTTCAGGCAGACAATCACAATATAGTTATACTGGTGGTCAGTGGCCACTGGTCAGTCACACTGGCAGTGGCACTCTGGCAGCAAAAGTGTGCACTGTTAAATAATATGTACTCCTGCTACTGCTCCCCAGTCTCCCCCACAATTAAGCTGTGTGAGCACTGAGCACTCAGCACAGTCAGATATACATAGATGATGCAGCACACTGAGGCTGAGCACAGATATGGTATACTGTTACTGTGTCACTGTGTATCGTTTTTTTTCAGGCAGAGAACGGATTATATAAATAATAATATAATAAAACTGCACTGGTGGTCACTGGTCAGTCACTAGTAAACTCTGCACTCTCTGAGTAGTACTCCTAAGCTCCAGTAAATCAAGTGTCTCACTCTCACTCTCTCTCTTCTAATCTAAATGGAGAGGACGCCAGCCACGTCCTCTCCCTATGAATCTCAATGCACGTGTGAAAATGGCGGCGACGCGCGGCTCCTTATATAGAATCCGAGTCTTGCGATAGAAACCGAGCCTCACGAGAATCCGACAGCGGGATGATGACGTTCGGGCGCGCTCGGGTTAACTGAGCAAGGCGGGAAGATCCGAGTCTGCCTCGGACCCGTGTAAAAAGGCTGAAGTTTGGGGGGGTTCGGATTCCGAGGAACCGAACCCACTCATCACTACGTCTAACACCAACATAAGTGTCAAGGCCTCAGTTATGAGGGCTTCCATCGTCATGTGAAGCTGAACCACTAGTCATGAACATAGGCCAGGGCCTCAGCCGTTCGTTGCCACTCCGTGTCGTAAATGGCATATTGGCAAGTTTACGTTTCTCCTCAGACCATTTAAATTTCTTTTTTTGGGGTCTTTTTACTGAACTTTGGCTTTTTGGATTTTAAATTCCCCCTACTATCACATTGGGCATCGGGGCATCGGCTTTCGCAGAAGACGTTGATGGCATTTCATTGTCTATGTCATGGCTAGTGGTAGCAGCTTCAGCACTAGGAGGAAGTGGTTCTTGATTTTTCCCTATTTTATCCTCCACATTTTTTTTCCCATTATTTTTCTGGAGTTATATAACACAATATGCAGCACAGAAATGACTGATGGCTGATGACTAGGACACTACCACTGGTCTGATGCAGCACAACACAGCAACACTGCAAGGGTCTTGTTGTTGTTGTTATTATTATTATTATTATTATTATTATTATAATTATACTGTAGCAGTGGACATTTAGCAGGAGCGTATATCACTGTGACTGCCTGGTCACTGGAATAACTGATGGCCAGGACACTACCACTGGTCTGATGCAGCACAATACAGCAACACTGTGAGGGACTTGTTGTTGTTGTTGTTGTTATTATTATTATTCAGCAGTGAACATATAGCAGCAGCGTATACCACTGTGACTGCCTCGTCAATGGAATGACTGATGCCCAGGACACTACCACTGGTCTTATGAAGCACAACACAGCAACACTGTGAGAGACTTGTTGTTATTATTATATGTCAGCAGTGGACATATAGCAGCAGCGTATACCACTGTGACTGCCTGGTCACTGGAATGACTGATGGCCAGGACACTGCCACTGGTCTGATGCAGCACAACACAGCAACACTGTAAGGGACTTGTTGTTGTTGTTGTTATTGTTATTATTATTATTATATGGCAGCAGTGGACATATAGCAGCAGCGTATACCACTGTGACTGCCTGGTTACTGGAATGACTGATGGCCAGGACACTACCACTGGTCTGATGCAGCACAACACAGCAACACTGTAAGGGACTTGTTGTTGTTGTTATTATTATTATTATTATTATACGTCAGCAGTGAACATATAGCAGCAGCGTATACCACTGTGACTGCCTGGTCACTGGAATGACTGATGGCCAGGACACTACCACTGGTCTGATGCAGTACAACACAGCAACACTGTGAGGGACTTGTTGTTGTTATTATTATTATTATTATTATTATTATTAGTCAGCAGTGGACATATAGCAGCAGCATATACCACTGTGACTGCCTGGTCACTGGAATGACTGATGGCCAGGACACTACTACTGGTCTGATACAGGACAACACAGCAACACTGTAAGGGACTTATACCGCTACACTGGATATATGGCAGCAGAGGACACCACCACTGTGACTGGTCACTGGACTGATGCTGCACAAGACACTACCCCTGGTCTGATGCAAGACAACACAGCAAAAATGCAAGGGACTTATACAGCAGCCAGCAGCACTGGAGACATATAGCAGCAGAGGACACCAACACTGTGACTGGTGGACTGATGCAGCACAATACACTGACTACACTGGACTGGACTGAGCAGCATAACATAACACAAGACTCGACACCCCACTTTCCCGCCCCCACACAGACACTGAGGACGGAGACACGTACTCTCACTACACTCTCCGAGACTGTAGTGAAAATGGCCGCGACGCACGGCTCCTTATATGGAATCCAAATCCCGCGAGAATCCGACAGCGGGATGGTAACGTTTTGCCTCGTTCGGGTTTCTGAGTCAGGTGGGAAAACCCGAGCCGGGCTCGGAAACGGGTTCAGAGCAAGTTGTTCAGTACGGTTCGGTTCTCTGAGACTCGAACCCGCTCATCTCTAGGATCAAGCACACTCAGTATCTCTAGTTTCAAGCAATGGAGAAGGAAAATATGTTTGCTAGCCCACAGCGTAGCTTTCAAGTTTCTGTCTATTTTACAACAAAGGTCCTGAGCAAGAATGTATCTAACATAGGTGCAGAGCAGAGCCGTAACTTGGGCCTTACCCAGAGATCACTAAAAAGTTTTTCCGCTGCCGAATATCATCACCCGCTGCAATATATAACACTAGCAGCGTACCCGGCTCCTTCTCTCCCGGGTGCAGTACTAGTGATATACAGTACAGCGGGCAGCGCTGCTTGTACTGTGTGGGCTCCGCCTCCCCCCCGGCTGGGTACTATGGCAGCGGAGGTGGCAGCCAATGAAGAGGAGCGCAGACTAGCTCCTGAGAAGACGCGGCCATGGTGACCCCGGAGCCCGGCCGCAGGGAGCAGAATGTGGAGGAAGAGATGCTGCTCTCCCGAGTCCCACGAGCCACACATCTATCTTGGACGCCGCTGCTCCGCACCCATAGCGCTGCTGAGGATAGAGGAGAAGCTCTCCTCAGGTCAGTTCCGTGACATCGGGGACATTATGTCAGACTGCAGGGCGTTGCTGGACAGATGCTACCATTCGCCCACTGCTCTTAGTGCTGCCCTGGAGCAAACGTAATTATAATTCATTCTTTCCCTCTCTCTCTCTCTCTTTCTCTCTCTCCCCCCCCTCTCTCTCTCCCTCCTTCCCTTTGTAAAAGCCTGCCATAATGTGTGGGGACTCTGTCTAGTGTAAAGTGTAAAAAGATTGACTCTGCCTGCCGTAATCTGTAAAAAAGGGGACGCTGTCTGCCGTAATGTGTAAAAAGGGGGACTCTGTATGCCGTAATGTGTAAAAACAGGGGGACTCTGTATGCCGTAATGTGTAAAAGGGGAATGCTGTCTGCCGTAATGTGTAAAAAGGGGGACGCTGTCTGACGTAATACGTAAAAGGGGGACTGGCTGCCGTAATGTGTAAAAAGGGGGACTGTCTGCCATAATGTGTAAAAGGGGCTCTATCTGGTGTAGTGGTGCTACTGTGCAGCGTAAGTTGAATAATGGAGACTACTGTACACCGTAGTATGAATTGGTATTATTTTGTGGCCAAGCCCCTTCCCCATGAAGCCACGCCCCTATATATTTTCCGTGCGCCTACAGCGCGCACTGCCCCTATCTTGCATGGGGGGCGCCAATGCTGTTTCTTCCACACAGCGCTAAAATGCCTAGTTACGGCACTGGTGCAGAGGGTGCAGCTGCTATGGGGCCCAAAGCTGAGGGGGGGGGGGGGGGCTTGGCATGCTCCCTATGCAAATTACATATTACTACTTTTGCTATGGGACCTTCAAATATCTAGTTATGCCACTGATCCTGAATGTTTTTAAGAATAATGCATGACAGTGCTACAGTAATTTCATTTCTTCCTTATGAGACTTAGGTGGTGACAGAAAGAGATTGAATGAGACCATGAGGCAGTTATATGAAGACCTTGCTGCTTCTGCTTTTTACATTGTGGCCCAGTAACCATATTTCCCTAAGGTATTTCTAGCTTTATTATTGGTAACCTGATTGGGTATAGAGGTGGAGCATTCTCTTCTTTATCCTGTGGCAGAGGTGGATTTAGACCTCACGAGGGCCCTAAGCAAGATACCGATTTAGGGCTCCCCTCCCTCAAACAATAGCATCATATTTTCAATCCTGATTTATGCCTCTTACATTATTTGTTGTCTTTCCTTCTTATATTCTATTACAATATATTACTTTCCTCCTTCATTGATTGTACCATGTCCCCTCACCTCTAACTTCCATTATTACACCACTAAGTTACTGCATTTTAGATCTGAGCTCCCCTCACTGAATGTAGCAGGTACCCATACTGCATTATGGGAGTATTCAGCCAGCCCAGTGCTCCGACATTTTTGACGGTGGTCGCGGTCCTCCGGAAATGCCCTCCATACCGCCTTATCGGTGCCCCCCCCCCTGGGACCCACAGAACCCCAAGCAGCCACCTTGGTTGCCTTGTGGTAAATCCTCCTCTGCCCTGTGGTGGTGACTATACGTCCACAGTATGACTGGGAGGATTCTGAAATTTAAAAGAAGATCAAGGGCAGTACTTAAAGTGGTCCTGGAGAGGTGGTGAAACTCACCGCCCCCCTGCCCGGTGTCTATGAAATAAAAAGCCGCTGCAAAAAGGAAATGTGTGGTCTAAAAAGTGATGTGGTCTCAAAAAGAAAGCGACATGGCCACGCAATAGTTTCCCCAATTACGCCGCACAGTAGCACAATCTAATTCACATTAGACCACATAGTAGTGTCTCTTATTCATGTTATGACACACATTAGGGCCCCTTATACACAATGCCCACAGCAGTAGTGTCACTAATACACATAATTCTCACAGCAGTAGTGCCCCTCATGCAATGCCCACTGCAGTGGTAGTGCTCCTTACACAATTCCCACAGTGGTAGTGACCCTTATACAGAGCCCATAGTAGTGGTGCCCTTATGCCCCCAGGAATGATGACCCTTTTGCAATATTTTGCAAAATCTCAGTGGGCGCCTGGTATCTCCCTGCGGTGCCGGGCTGACAATCCTTGGGTTAAGTGGGCCGAAGGAGGCGAACTGGTTCCGTCTCCAAATGGAACTGATGGTATGCAGTTCCTATGCGTTCTTGGTCACTTTAACCTATGATCAAGGGAATCACTCCCACTCCATCTAGGGACTTGTCTGAATTACATTGTTGATCTTGACTACTATCAGGTCACATATTGGATAGTACCATAGAATTGCACATTTTTTTATTCCAAATTGTAATTTTAAAAAATAGGTGACTCTCATTTTCGTGCATTTTAACTACTTAACTTGAAGCATCATGTAGATTTATCTACAGTATCTTTAATAAGGTCAGGCAATCTATAGACAAAAAACAACAACCTGGATTAACTACTAGCTCAAACATTATAGGTGTTGGAACAGGTGGTGCAAGGAAGCATCTGGCACCCACCCTCCCCAATATTTCAGAGGTGCCAGTCAAATACTGGGTTTGCAGGGTACAGTGTAGTCACCATCTATGCTTACCACAGGCAGTACCAGGATGGAGATAATCACCTTTCTGGCTGCTGCACCTCCTCCCTCAACACAGCCCTTTTCCGTCCGCCTCCAGGAACCTCCTCCGCCCTTCACCCAGCTCCTGCCACTACAGTGTGTGGATAGTTACTGTGGACTGGCCTCTCCTCTGGAACCAGCCCTGCGACCTTCTCACTTCCCACTTCATATGTTTCGCCCCTCTTTATCCCAGCTCCCCTTTCACTCCCCCTCGAAGCACCCTCACAGATAGATAGCTAGATAGACACAAAAAGATAGAAAGAGATATTCATATAAATATAGAATTATTTATCTATCTTGGTCAGGTAGGTGGTGTGGCTGGTAAGGCCAGCTGACCATGAGGGGGCAAAGTGCAGCAATTTAGGGGAGCCAAAATGAAATTACATCTTGGTCGCTCCAACCTAAAAACATTGTGTCACCCCTGGCAAATGTTAGTTAGCCCTTTATGAATAAGACAACATTTTTGTCAGAAAAATTTAGGATGACAGTTGTGCATTTTCACCCATAAGTTTCTCCTACTGTTCTTAAGTCTCTCCAAAATTCTGAGCCAACCGTGGTATCACTGAATATCAATTAAATGTGCTCTTTTTGGCATGGTGTGAAAAAAACACTAATGAGAAAATACTGTTGCATGGTGAATGAATTTGAAAATGTCTTGGTGGATGCTGAAATAGAAATAATGGGGGAGATTCAAATGTTTGAAAAGTCAGTTGGGAGTCTGTTTTTTCCTATCTAATAGACAGGAAAAAACAGACACCCAACCGACTTTTCAAACATTTGAATCTCCCCCCATGAGTCCTTTAAGACCAATCTCATTTATACTCAGAAGTTCATATCTTCCTAAGCATTGTATAAAAATTTTATTTACTCTCTTAGAAATGTTCATTAGCTACAGATAATATAGGAGTTATTGCCTTCTCTCATTGGGTTGCTACTGATTTCCATAAACAGCCTTTGATGAAGATTCGTGTTTTTTTAAAGTGCTACACTTGCCAATCACATTTGGGATCCAAGTGTCTCTTCCTTTCCTCCAAATATGTAACATAGTAACATAGTAACATAGTATCTAAGGTTGAAAAAAGACAATTGTCCATCGAGTTCAACCTATTTGTGGTCTCCTATGCACGATTATTTTGTATAAAATTTTAACTGAAGTTGATGACTGCCGTTACGTTTTACCCCTTTTTTTATAATAACCATAGTGCGTGATTATGCCCCGTAACCCTGGATATCCTTATCCATTATGAATTTATCTAACCCATTCTTAAAAGGTGTTGACTGAGTTGGCCAGTACAACTCCCTCAGGCAGGGAATTCCAAATATGTATCGTCCTTACCGTAAAAAAACCTTTACGCCGTATTGTGAGGAATCTCCTCTACTCTAACCTGAGCGAGTGTCCACGAGTTCTCTGTGTTGATCTAACCAGAAACAGGTCCTGCGCAAGATCTGTATTGTATCTGTATTGTTTATATTGTCCCCTTATATATTTGTAAATGTTGATCATGTCCCCTCTTATTCTCCTCTTTTCCAGTGTAAACATGCCTAGTCTTGCAAGCCTTTCCCCGTATTCCAGCGTTTCCATACCCTTAATTAGTTTGGTCGCCCGCCTTTGAACCTTTTCTAGCTCCAGGATATCCTTTTTGTAGTAAGGTGCCCAGAATTGTACACAGTATTCAAGGTGTGGCCTCACAAGTGATTTATATAATGGGAGTATAATACTCTCATCTCTAGCATCAATTCCCCATTTTATGCATGCTAATATCTTATTAGCCTTCTTTGCTGCAGTGCTACTTTGGGTACTACTGCTTAGTTTGCTATCTATGAGGACACCTAAGTCCTTTTCCAGTACAGAATCCCCTAATTTTACCCCATTTAGTAGGTAGGTGTTATTTTTGTTCTTGTTACCACAGTGCATTACCTTACACTTGTCTGTATTGAAGCGCATTCTCCATTTCGCTGCCCAAGCTTCTAGTTTAACTAAGTCGTTCTAAAGCGACTCAGCATCCCCCTCCACATTTATAACTTTACACAATTTGGTATCATCTGCAAAAATTGACACCATGCTCTCTAGACCTTCTGTTAGTCCGTTAATGAAAATATTGAACAATAGCGGTCCTAATACTGAGCCTTGTGGCACACCACTTAGCACTTCAGTCCAAGTTGAAAAAGATCCATTAACCACAACGCGCTGCTCCCTATTATTTAACCAGTTTTTGACCCAAGTGCATATTGTGCTTCCTAGCCCTGATTCTTGTAGCTTGTAGATAAGTCTCATGTGTGGTACAGTATCGAATGCTTTGGCAAAATCTTAAAGGTTACATCCACCTCTTTACCCTGATCTAGGTTTGCGCTTACTGTTTCATAAAAGCCAAGTAAGTTGGTTTAACAGGATCTGTCCTTCATAAACCCATGTTGATTCCTTTTAATTACCTTATTGACTTCAAGGAACTTCTGAATACTATCTCTTAGAATACCTTCCAATACTTTCCCCACTAAAGATGTAAGACTAACTGGTCTATGATTACCTGGTTCAGCTTTACTTCCCTTTTTGAATATAGGCACTACTTCTGCTATACGCCAGTCTTTGGGAACCATACCTGATATTACTGAATCCTTAAAGATCAAAAATAGCGGTTTTTTAAGTTCAGAGTGAAGCTCCATTAGAACCCTTGGGTGAATACCATCGGGACCTGGTGACTTATTAATCTTTAAATGTTTTAATCGGTCACAGACTACTTCCTCGCTTAAAAAAGTACCTATCAGTGGGATATTCTCATTATTGAGATTATGTGTTAGTCCCTCAATTGGGTCCTCTCTAGTAAATACTGTTGAAAAAAACTCATTTAGTGTGTCCGCTATGTCATTATCATTTTTGCTTAAAACTCCCAACTTGTCTTTTAAAGGGCCTATAATATTTGCCAATCACATTTGGGATCCCAGTGTCTTTTCCTTTCCTCCAAATATGTAGATCCTTTTTTATGCTCCCTTGCTGCTATTAATGTTAGTGGGATCTCTCTACTTGAACTGACCCCTGAGGTTTATAGGATATGGACCCTAGCTCTTCCTATTTCTTCTTTAACCATCCCACAGGGTTTCTGGGAGATGTACTTTCTCCCATACTCCAGTTGCAGCCACCATCCATGTGTAGCCTGTGGGCAGCTCCACCTTGCTGTAGCCTCACTGTACTGCTAAGTTGTCTCTCATCTGCTGCAGGGTTACATAAGAAGTTGTCAATTAAGCCAAAATTTGATCCCACCCCATCTCAGCCACTGCTATTCCACCTCTGGGAAATGAGGGAAGGGAAGATTGACATGGTCATTGTTTAGGGTTGGTAGTTTGCATTGCTTGGCCCTGCCTTCATGAAGCTATGCAGCAAATCACTGCATCATGCTGAGGGCGGCAGTTTTATGATGATGCGTTTCACAGAGAATAGTATCACTACTCCACCCTGTCCCATCCAGTCTGTGGGACTCCCAGTAGCGAATTTTCCATTAGGCATGTGAGGCATGTGCCTTGGGGTGGCACCTGTTTGGGGGAGGCAGTTGATGCTTGTGTTAGTACTGTCAGCCCAAAGCACTGTACTGTTCCATATGTCTTTTTAAATGTAGTGTAAATGGGTTGGACATGCACATACTGACCCTGTAAGCTGTCCTATTTAGTAATTATGTATACATAATATAAAAGAAAAAAGAAAATTATAGTTCGGGGCATTTTTTTTTTACTATTCTATTAAATTGTCTATTATCAAATGGGGTGTTATAACCAATCAATAAAAACAATAACATTATGTAGGATGGTGGGGGGGGGGGGCATTACTGTTTGTGCCTAGGGGCACCCTCACCCCTAAATACACCCCTAAGGACTCTCCAAAAAATGTGTGAATTTCCCTGACATTCCAGGAAAGAATTGTGCAAGTATGTCTCTACTCCACATTGAGACTAAGATAGAGCTTTTGCATGTTTAATAAAACTGTCCAAACTTAGGTTTACTCACTCTTTATAAAAGCATGCAAACTTTGGATATTACTTGTCATAAGCTTCTTCCAAAACTAGACAGAGACCGAAAGACCTCATTGATGTCTTTATTTTCTAGTGAATTGATAGGATGCAGTCTGATGAATATATGGACACAGGGCCGGAGCTTCCACTAGGCAGCTTTAGGCAGCTGCCTAGGGGCGCCGGGACCTGAGGGGGCGGCCTGCTACAGTAGCATAGTCCTACCTTTCACAGCCACTGCAATCCCCCAGAATGCGTATCTTACAGTAGCCATGACTGCTAAGCTCCCGTATTGCAGCTTCCAGCTCCACCTCCAACCGGCACAGGCAGTAACTTTGACAGCTCCTGGAGTCCTGGCTGGGGGTGACATGCAGCACTGCTCTTCATTCCAGGCTCTTTCACAGAATACTCATTTCCAACTCTGCACTGCAGCCTGCAGGTAAGGTGGCTGCACAGTGCATTCTCTGCATTGATAAAGAAAGAGGGCGAGAGCAGCAGTGTGGGGAGGGGGGAGATGAGGAGCAGGCATGCACACAGTCTGGGGGGATGGGCAGCAGCATGCACGCAGATTTTTTTTGGGGGGGTTAGAACAGCAGACATTTAACAGAGTAGGGGGGAGGGGGTTAGAGCAGCATGCCTTTCATCTGAAGGGTGGGTAGGGGGAAGGGGCAGATGGTAGAAGTTTTGCCTAGGGTGCCGAGAAACCTTGCACCGGCCCTGTATGGACAGATAAAACACATCTCTTTGTGATGAATGGCATTACCTGACTCCTGAGCTGCACAAGTTGTACCAAATTGTGCTGTGTTAATTCCACTCATGCTATAGTTATGCTATAGAAATATGGTGATGTACAAATCAATGCAGGAATCTCCCTCACCTCCTTTATAGAGATGTGCACTTGAAATTTTTTGGGTTTTGTGTTTTGGTTTTGGGTTCGGTTCCGCGGCCGTGTTTTGGGTTCGACCGCGTTTTGGCAAAACCTCACCGAATTTTTTTTGTCGGATTCGGGTGTGTTTTGGATTCGGGTGTTTTTTTCAAAAAAACCTAAAAAACAGCTTAAATCATAGAATTTGGGGGTCATTTTGATCCCAAAGTATTATTAACCTCAAAAACCATAATTTCCACTCATTTTCAGTCTATTCTGAATACCTCACACCTCACAATATTATTTTTAGTCCTAAAATTTGCACCGAGGTAGCTGTGTGAGTAAGATAAGCGACCCTAGTGGCCGACACAAACACCGGGCCCATCTAGGAGTGGCACTGCAGTGTCACGCAGGATGGCCCTTCCAAAAAACACTCCCCAAACAGCACATGACGCAAAGAAAAAAAGAGGCGCAATGAGGTAGCTGTGTGAGTAAGATAAGCGACCCTAGTGGCCGACACAAACACCTGGCCCATCTAGGAGTGGCACTGCAGTGTCACGCAGGATGGCCCTTCCAAAAAACACTCCCCAAACAGCACATGACGCAAAGAAAAAAAGAGGCGCAATGAGGTAGCTGTGTGAGTAAGATAAGCGACCCTAGTGGCCGACACAAACACCGGGCCCATCTAGGAGTGGCACTGCAGTGTCACGCAGGATGGCCCTTCCAAAAAACACTCCCCAAACAGCACATGACGCAAAGAAAAAAAGAGGCGCAATGAGGTAGCTGTGTGAGTAAGATAAGCGACCCTAGTGGCCGACACAAACACCGGGCCCATCTAGGAGTGGCACTGCAGTGTCACGCAGGATGGCCCTTCCAAAAAACACTCCCCAAACAGCACATGACGCAAAGAAAAAAAGAGGCGCAATGAGGTAGCTGTGTGAGTAAGATAAGCGACCCTAGTGGCCGACACAAACACCGGGCCCATCTAGGAGTGGCACTGCAGTGTCACGCAGGATGGCCCTTCCAAAAAAACACTCCCCAAACAGCACATGACGCAAAGAAAAAAAGAGGCGCAATGAGGTAGCTGTGTGAGTAAGATAAGCGACCCTAGTGGCCGACACAAACACCGGGCCCATCTAGGAGTGGCACTGCAGTGTCACGCAGGATGGCCCTTCCAAAAAACACTCCCCAAACAGCACATGACGCAAAGAAAAAAAGAGGCGCAATGAGGTAGCTGTGTGAGTAAGATAAGCGACCCTAGTGGCCGACACAAACACCGGGCCCATCTAGGAGTGGCACTGCAGTGTCACGCAGGCTGGCCCTTCCAAAAAACACTCCCCAAACAGCACATGACGCAAAGAAAAATTAAAGAAAAAAAGAGGTGCAAGATGGAATTGTCCTTGGGCCCTCCCACCCACCCTTATGTTGTATAAACAGGACATGCACACTTTAACCAACCCATCATTTCAGTGACAGGGTCTGCCACACGACTGTGACTGAAATGACGGGTTGGTTTGGACCCCCACCGAAAAAGAAGCAATTAATCTCTCCTTGCACAAACTGGCTCTACAGAGGCAAGATGTCCACCTCATCATCATCCTCCGATATATCACCGTGTACATCCCCCTCCTCACAGATTATCAATTCGTCCCCACTGGAATCCACCATCTCAGCTCCCTGTGTACTTTGTGGAGGCAATTGCTGCTGGTCAATGTCTCCACGGAGGAATTGATTATAATTCATTTTAATGAACATCATCTTCTCCACATTTTCTGGAAGTAACCTCGTACGCCGATTGCTGACAAGGTGAGCGGCGGCACTAAACACTCTTTCGGAGTACACACTTGTGGGAGGGCAACTTAGATAGAATAAAGCCAGTTTGTGCAAGGGCCTCCAAATTGCCTCTTTTTCCTGCCAGTATAAGTACGGACTGTGTGACGTGCCTACTTGGATGCGGTCACTCATATAATCCTCCACCATTCTTTCAATGGGGAGAGAATCATATGCAGTGACAGTAGACGACATGTCCGTAATCGTTGACAGGTCCTTCAGTCCGGACCAGATGTCAGCATCAGCAGTCGCTCCAGACTGCCCTGCATCACCGCCAGCGGGTGGGCTCGGAATTCTGAGCCTTTTCCTCGCACCCCCAGTTGCGGGAGAATGTGAAGGAGGAGATGTTGACAGGTCGCGTTCCGCTTGACTTGACAATTTTGTCACCAGCAGGTCTTTGAACCCCAGCAGACTTGTGTCTGCCGGAAAGAGAGATCCAAGGTAGGTTTTAAATCTAGGATCGAGCACGGTGGCCAAAATGTAGTGCTCTGATTTCAACAGATTGACCACCCGTGAATCCTTGTTAAGCGAATTAAGGGCTCCATCCACAAGTCCCACATGCCTAGCGGAATCGCTCCGTGTTAACTCCTCCTTCAATGTCTCCAGCTTCTTCTGCAAAAGCCTGATGAGGGGAATGACCTGACTCAGGCTGGCAGTGTCTGAACTGACTTCACGTGTGGCAAGTTCAAAGGGCAGCAGAACCTTGCACAACGTTGAAATCATTCTCCACTGCGCTTGAGACAGGTGCATTCCACCTCCTATATCGTGCTGAATTGTATAGGCTTGAATGGCCTTTTGCTGCTCCTCCAACCTCTGAAGCATATATAGGGTTGAATTCCACCTCGTTACCACTTCTTGCTTCAGATGATGGCAGGGCAGATTCAGGCGTTTTTGGTGTTGCTCCAGTCTTCTGTACGTGGTGCCTGTACGCCGAAAGTGTCCCGCAATTCTTCTGGCCACCGACAGCATCTCTTGCACGCCCCTGTCGTTTTTTAAAAAATTCTGCACCACCAAATTCAAGGTATGTGCAAAACATGAGACGTGCTGGAATTTGCCCAGATTTAATGCACACACAATATTGCTGGCGTTGTCCGATGCCACAAATCCACAGGAGAGTCCAATTGGGGTAAGCCATTCCGCGATGATCTTCCTCAGTTGCCGTAAGAGGTTTTCAGCGGCGGGAGTCCATACATCTACCCAGTGAGCTGTCACAGTCATATAGTCCTGACCCTGCCCTGCTCCACTTGTCCACATGTCCATGGTTAAGTGGACATTGGGTACAGCTGCATTTTTTAGGACACTGGTGACTCTTTTTCTGAGGTCTGTGTACATTTTCGGTATCGCCTGCCTAGAGAAATGGAACCTAGATGGTATTTGGTACCGGGGACACAGTACCTCCAACAAGTCTCTAGTTTTCTCTGCAGTAATGATGGATACCGGAACCACGTTTCTCACCACCCAGGATGCCAAGGCCTCAGTTATCCGCTTTGCAGCAGGATGACTGCTGTGATATTTCATCTTCCTCGCAAAGGACTGTTGGACAGTCAATTGCTTGGTGGAAGTAGTAAAAGTGGTCTTACGATTTCCCCTCTGGGATGACCATCGACTCCCAGCAGCAACAACAGCAGCGCCAGCAGCAGTAGGCGTTACACGCAAGGATGCATCGGAGGAATCCCAGGCAGGAGAGGACTCGTCAGAATTGCCAGTGACATGGCCTGCAGGACTATTGGCATTCCTGGGGAAGGAGGAAATTGACACTGAGGGAGTTGGTGGGGTGGTTTGCGTGAGCTTGGTTACAAGAGGAAGGGATTTACTGGTCAGTGGACTGCTTCCGCTGTCGCCCAAAGTTTTTGAACTTGTCACTGACTTATGATGAATGCGCTGCAGGTGACGTATAAGGGAGGATGTTCCGAGGTGGTTAACGTCCTTACCCCTACTTATTACAGCTTGACAAAGGCAACACACGGCTTGACAAATGTTGTCCGCATTTCTGTTGAAATACTTCCACACCGAAGAGCTGATTTTTTTGGTATTTTCACCAGGCATGTCAACGGCCATATTCCTCCCACGGACAACAGGTGTCTCCCCGGGTGCCTGACTTAAACAAACCACCTCACCATCAGAATCCTCCTTGTCAATTTCCTCCCCAGCGCCAGCAACACCCATATCCTCCTCATCCTGGTGTACTTCAACACTGACATCTTCAATCTGACTATCAGGAACTGGACTGCGGGTGCTCCTTCCAGCACTTGCAGGGGGCGTGCAAATGGTGGAAGGCGCATGCTCTTCACGTCCAGTGTTGGGAAGGTCAGGCATCGCAACCGACACAATTGGACTCTCCTTGTGGATTTGGGATTTCGAAGAACGCACAGTTCTTTGCGGTGCTTTTGCCAGCTTGAGTCTTTTCATTTTTCTAGCAAGAGGCTGAGTGCTTCCATCCTCATGTGAAGCTGAACCACTAGCCAGGAACATAGGCCAGGGCCTCAGCCGTTCCTTGCCACTCTGTGTGGTAAATGGCATATTGGCAAGTTTACGCTTCTCCTCCGACAATTTTATTTTAGATTTTGGAGTCCTTTTTTTACTGATATTTGGTGTTTTGGATTTTACATGCTCTGTACTATGACATTGGGCATCGGCCTTGGCAGACGACGTTGCTGGCATTTCATCGTCTCGGCCATGACTAGTGGCAGCAGCTTCAGCACGAGGTGGAAGTGGATCTTGATCTTTCCCTAATTTTGGAACCTCAACATTTTTGTTCTCCATATTTTAATAGGCACAACTAAAAGGCACCTCAGGTAAACAATGGAGATGGATGGATACTAGTATACTTATGGATGGACGAGCGACTGCCGACACAGAGGTAGCTACAGCCGTGGACTACCGTACTGTGTCTGCTGCTAATATAGACTGGATGATAATGAGATGAAATCAATATATATTATATCACACTAGTACTGCAGCCGGACAGGTAGATATATTTATTATGTAATGACTGATGATGGACCTGCTGGACACTGTCAGCTCAGCAGCACCGCAGACTGCTACAGTAAGCTACTATAGTAGTATGTATAAAGAAGAAAGAAAAAAAAAAACCACGGGTAGGTGGTATACAATTATGGATGGACGAGCGACTGTCGACACAGAGGTAGCTACAGCCGTGGACTACCGTACTGTGTCTGCTGCTAATATAGACTGGATGATAATGAGATAAAATCAATATATATTATATCACACTAGTACTGCAGCCGGACAGGTAGATATATTTATTATGTAATGACTGATGACGGACCTGCTGGACACTGTCAGCTCAGCAGCACGCAGACTGCTACAGTAAGCTACTATAGTAGTATGTATAAAGAAGAAAGAAAAAAAAACACGGGTAGGTGGTATACAATTATGGATGGATGAGCGACTGCCGACACAGAGGTAGCTACAGCCGTGGACTACCGTACTGTGTCTGCTGCTAATATAGACTGGATGATAATGAGATGAAATCAATATATATTATATCACACTAGTACTGCAGCCGGACAGGTAGATATATTTATTATGTAATGACTGATGACGGACCTGCTGGACACAGTCAGCTCAGCAGCACCGCAGACTGCTACAGTAAGCTACTATAGTAGTATGTATAAAGAAGAAAAAAAAAAAAACCACGGGTAGGTGGTATACAATTATGGATGGACGAGCGACTGCCGACACAGAGGTAGCTACAGCCGTGGACTACCGTACTGTGTCTGCTGCTAATATAGACTGGATGATAATGAGATGAAATCAATATATATATATATAATATCACTAGTACTGCAGCCGGACAGGTATATATATTTATTATGTAATGACTGATGACGGACCTGCTGGACACTGTCAGCTGAGCAGCACCGCAGACTGCTACAGTAAGCTACTATAGTAGTATGTATAAAGAAGAAAAAAAAAAAAAAACCACGGGTAGGTGGTATACAATTATGGATGGACGAGCGACTGCCGACACAGAGGTAGCTACAGCCGTGGACTACCGTACTGTGTCTGCTGCTAATATAGACTGGATGATAATGAGATGAAATCAATATATATATATATATATATATATAATATCACTAGTACTGCAGCCGGACAGGTATATATATTTATTATGTAATGACTGATGACGGACCTGCTGGACACTGTCAGCTGAGCAGCACCGCAGACTGCTACAGTAAGCTACTATAGTAGTATGTATAAAGAAGAAAGAAAAAAAAAAACCACGGGTAGGTGGTATACAATTATGGATGGACGAGCGACTGCCGACACAGAGGTAGCTACAGCCGTGGACTACCGTACTGTGTCTGCTGCTAATATAGACTGGATGATAATGAGATGAAATCAATATATATATATATATATAATATCACTAGTACTGCAGCCGGACAGGTATATATATTTATTATGTAATGACTGATGACGGACCTGCTGGACACAGTCAGCTCAGCAGCACCGCAGACTGCTACAGTAAGCTACTATAGTAGTATGTATAAAGAAGAAGAAAGAAAAAAAAAAAACCACAGGTAGGTGGTATACAATATTATATATATATATTATATACAATTATATATATATATATATATATATATATATATATATTAAACTGGTGGTGACTGGTGGTCAGGTCACTGGTCACACTATCAGCAACTTGCAAGTAGTACTCCTAAGCAGACAATCACAGTATATATTATACTGGTGGTCAGTGTGGTCACAATGGCAGTGTGGCACTCTGGCAGCAAAAGTGTGCACTGTACGTTATATGTACTCCTGAGTCCTGCTCTCAGACTCTAACTGCTCCCCACTGTCAGTGTCTCCCCCACAAGTCAGATAATATACAGTCACACTATCTATCACTTCAGCAAGTAACTAGTACTCCTCCTAATGCTCCCCAAAATTACTACTGTGTCTCTCTCTACTGTCTCACTCTCTTCTCTATAAACGGAGAGGACGCCAGCCACGTCCTCTCCCTATGAATCTCAATGCACGTGTGAAAATGGCGGCGACGCGCGGCTCCTTATATAGAATCCGAGTCTCGCGATGGAATCCGAGCCTCGCGAGAATCCGACAGCGGGATGATGACGTTCGGGCGCGCTCGGGTTAACCGAGCAAGGCGGGAAGATCCGAGTCGCTCGGACCCGTGTAAAAAAACATGAAGTTCGGGCGGGTTCGGATTCCGAAGAACCGAACCCGCTCATCCCTACTCCTTTAGGCATTGTGCCCCCACCCTTGCTATTTCTTACCTTCACAGATGGGAGCAGAATTCTCTGCTCTTCGGCAGTGAAAGCTATGTGGGGCACCATAGTGTGACACGGACATGGAGGAACAGGAGACAACATGTAAAGTTGCTGGCTCCCCTTCATGTATGCAGCTCTATTAGTGACATTATGTCACTCATTCAGCACTTTAGGGGCACCTAACCGTCAGTGCCCAAGGCAGCCACTGCAATTATCCTAATGGTAGCACTGACCCTGCTTGTTATTTATCATATAGAAAAATTCAGCATTGCCACTTCATTATATATATATATACAAGAAATATAGTAATACCCAGTGCCGCTGGGTATTACTATATTTCTTGCTTCTATTTTGGCTGTGAGGGCACCGGGCGCAGTATACATTGTTCAGTGGAGTGCCGGACATTGACTATATATATATATATATATATATATATATATATATATATATATACACATACACACACACACACACACACACACACACACACACACACATACACACACTTCTAGAAATATATATGAAGCACTTGAATAAAAATAAAATTAAACAAAATGGAGAATGGTAAAAATGGTAAAATGGATTTTACCCAATTCAAATATTTCACAGCAGAACAGATAGCATTTGTAGGTATGAATATCTGGTAATACTGGTTCCACTTCTGCTTCACCATTCCATGTTATGGCATGGCATCCCACACCATACTTGCCTACCTGACCCTCTCCATGAGGGAGAAAATGCTCTGTTCCTGGACTTTTCTGGTAATGTATGATTGCCATCACCTGTGGTGAGCTAGTTAATTGATAAGAAATGTGTTTCACCACAGGTGATGGCAATCATACATTACCAGGAAAGTCCAGGAACAGAGCATTTTCTCCCTCATGGAGAGGGTCAGGTAGGCAAGTATGTCCCACACTGTATTTTGCAAATTTTGCATTATGTGTATATACAAACCCTCCAACATGACCCGCCCCACTAGGTACAAAATGCTCTGTTTCTGGACTTCCCTCTTAATTTATTATTGCCATCACCTGTGAAGAAACAGCTTTCTTATCATTTAACTAGTTCAACACAGGTGATGGAAATCATAAATTAATAGGGAAGTCCAGAAACAGAGCATTTTGTACCTAGTGGGACGGGTCATGTTGGAGGGTCTGTATATAATTATAGAGGCTTAGCTGGTAGAGGCTTGTGTCGATCAGTTCTAAGGACATCAAGTCAAAGGATAACTAAAATTTTAAACAGAATTTCTATGTTATACCAACAGGGGTGTATCTAGGGGTCTGAGCGCCCCTGGCAAAGTAAGGAACTGGCACCCCCACCTCCCCCACCCAGTTACAGATAGCCTGAGGTAAGGGACACTGAGAGGGAATTACGGGGAGGGTGGGGGCAGGGACACAGAGAGAATTACAGGAGTGTATGGGCAGGGTCACTAAGGGGTCAGTTACAGAGATGGTGCGGGCAGGAACACTGAGGGGGAATTACAAGAAGGATGCGGACAGGGACACCGAGGGGATATATGCACACATACATACAGCTAAAAAAAACCTCTCTAGGTGTGATGGCACTACATGTCCCAGCAAATCCAGTTGACAAGGTGTGCTGGGACTTGTAGTCTCAACACAGCTGGACAGGCAGTCACTGGTCTAGATACCTCTCCATACAAAGCTTTGTTAACCTGTGATCCAGACTGCCAGGATAGACCATGCCGTGCACCTACGGTACCACAGAAAATGTACAGGCATGCTCATGCTGCACTGCTGACTGGTGCTGATTGTAGTGGCTGGTGTTTGGTGACAGACCGCTTGGGACCAATGAGAAGGGGAGCAGAAGAGGAAGTGCCTCACCCCTCCCCTTACCTTGAAGTGCCCCACTCCCCGGCTATATTCACCATCATTGTGACTGTAGTCACAGAGAGTGTCAGAGTGCAATACGCTTCTGAGAGTCCGTCAGTGGATGAGCACTACTACTATGTCATTCTACCCCCTGGCACAGGTGGCACTGCCGGGCGTAACCCCCCCCCTTCCCTTGGCCAACGCCCCTGGCAAGTGCCATCATGGCCAATAGGAAGATACACCCCTGTATACCGACATTATTACATATAAGAGTTATATCTTCAATTGATCTTCATTGTAAATTGACCCCTCCTCTCTCCTTCTCATTAACAGGTAATTCAGGATTTTAAATCTGAACTAAATAGCAGAGCATTCCACCTCATGTGTTAGTTTTATTTAATTAAATGCAGAGTGCAACAGGATTGTGGAAATAAGAACACATGACAGGCATATTCCTGGTGTAACAGCATCTTTTACTAGAGGCAGACACTGCAGCTCAGCAAATACAGACAGCAGCCTGGAAAAACAGGCCTAGTAATTAAACAAACTTGTGTACTCAAAGAACCCAGCACTAAAGGGCCCTACACATTGAGCGATCCGCCGTCGAGCTGCCCGGCGGTGGATACGGCCGACGGGTGACCCGGCGGCGGGAGGGGGGGGCAGTGACGGGGGGAGTGAAATTTCTTCACTTCCCCCGTCACCCGACTCCATAGAAGTGCAGGCAAATATGGACGAGATCGTCCATATTGGCCTGCATGCACAGGCGACGGGGCACCAGCGATGAATGAGCGCGGGGCCGCGCATCGTTCATCGCTGGTGCCTCCACACTCAAAGATATGAACGGTATCTCGTTCATTAATGAACGAGATCATTCATATCTTTGAGTATTATCGCCCAGTGTGTAGGGCCTATAAGTCTCTAGAGTTCATTCTGCTGATCTGGAGTGCAGCCATCTCCTGCCATGCTTACTAGCACAGCTATACAGTCAGTCCCTGGCACAAATTACACCCTGGTCTACTCACTGGCCGCTATCCAGCATCAGTGCTCAGAGCCAGTGGTGCTGAGAGAGGGGGGGGGGGATGGTACAATTTACCCCGGCCCAGGTGTAATAGAGGGGCCCAGTAAGGACCCCTCCACCTTACCTCGAAGCAGCAGCTGTAGCTCTTCTCCTCAGCCTAGCACACACTGCTGAGTGCTGGGCTGCAGTGTGGCCAGGGAGGCCCTTAAAATACAATTTTTTTCAGTATTTTTTTCAAATGATGCATGGCCATGCCTCCTGTGATTAGGCCACACCTCCTGAAAAGTACCCGAGCCCCTCCAGGCTCTCTACTGCCCTTCTCAGAACACCAGGCAAATAAAAGCTTTAAACTCTACTTGTTCTCTGGTGATGATTCCCAGCTGACTCCGGGCAACCTGGAAAACCTGGAGTTTCAAACTACCATTGCTGTTGCAGATTGCACATGTTTTTTTTCCCTCTCCCTTAGAGGGAGCTGATCCCACAATAATGTGTGCATTTTAGGTAAGAAAACCCCTTTCACCACACATTTACCCCCTTTCGCTTTTCCAAGCTTGGAGAAGCGAAAATTTTCCTTTGTGATGCTTGACAGCATTTAATTTTCTGGATCACCTTTCCAGGTGTGTTTTCCTTACATCCATGAATGTGGTGCATTCCAGTAGAGGAATAACCACTCTCCTTTTCCTGTGGACACCGGGTTTTACTCTTCCTGACATGCTAATTTACCGGTCCTACAGGTTCCACCACCTTGTAGGGGTTGTGCCAATGGGCAAACAACAGCAAGTTGACCCGGGGACAAGGTTTTAGTATTAGTACCAACTCAAGAGAGCAACTCTTGTGTTGGTACTAATACTAAAACCTTGTCCCCTGGATGGAACATTTGAACCTGCGCTGAAGCATCTTAGGCTCGCTTTTACCAACTTTGAGCCTATATCAGATTGTCTTGAACATAAAGGCTTATTTTATATACAGTAGTCGTTCATAAAATTTCTTAACGAATTCCATGACATTTGGCTCCTCTATCTTCTGCTGTTCCCAGCCTTCTTTTAAAATATCTAAAACACCTCTTGGCTGTCTCACAAAGAGAAACTTGACATGGCTGAATTCTGTTGAAGGTAAGAAAGTACTTCATCCCAGTCCTGTTTATTATCAAGGACAGCCCAGCTAATCATAGACTTTAAGGTCCTAATAATTCTTGCCACCAGTCCATCTGTATGTGGGTGGTAGACGGAGGTATTTACAACCTCTTATATAATTTTGATTATTATCTGCGACAAGAGTCCCTTGATCTGTAAGGATTTCCTTAGGAAACCACAGCCAAGAAAAGAGGACCAGCAATTCCTTTGAATCAATGGAGGATTTACCACAAGGCAACCAAAGCGTCTGCTTTGGGCCCTGTTGGTCCCAGGGGGCCTGCCAACAAGGCTCTATGAAG
Organism: Pseudophryne corroboree; assembly: GCF_028390025.1. Lineage (NCBI taxonomy): Eukaryota > Metazoa > Chordata > Amphibia > Anura > Myobatrachidae > Pseudophryne > Pseudophryne corroboree. Next base: position 339,643,876 of record NC_086444.1, on the reverse strand, counting down.
GTCATTTCTGGCAGACCATGAGCTTCACCGAAATTGTCAGAGAGCTGGGCTGTCTAAATACTCCCAGCAGGCTGTGAGTGATTAGACAACTGTTGGGTGCGAGCTCTAGTGCATGCCTTTGTATTCAGTCCTGCAGTACTGTGTATGTAAACAGTCATGATACATGTGTATATGGCATCAGATGCTTAGAGAGAGGAGCTGTGATATGCACAGAAAAAAACATGAGGTCTTCCAGTGTACTTTATTATAGCATATTTTTACATTTTCTATAACATCCACCTACTTCAAATTCCAATCATGTGGGAGTGGTGATTGGCGGTGGGGGGGTAGACAGTGTTCTTTTAAGTACAGTGTCTAATATCCACCTGCTACAAACATGGCTGGAGAGGAGGCACTTTTGATATATCAGTATCCTATAATACTCTGTTTTAAGTACTACTGTGTATGACAGATGCCTGCTACAATCAGTGGGGCACTGATATATAATCAATACAGTTATACTGACTGAGTGGTGTAATAATGAGTATTATAAGGGATTGAGGACCTGTTATGCTGCTACAATCAGTAAGGGAGGAGAGGTACTTATATCTAATGCAGTCAACACTAATGTCATTGGATGTAATAATAAGTATTATAAGGTATGGGTGCCTGGTCTGCATTATATATCGGTGCTCCCCCCCTCCCGATGTCTCCCATCCCATATTAGCAGGTCCCCCATCCCTTATAATATCCATTATTGCAACCCTCAGTCAGTGACTGCATTGACTAAATATCAATGCCTTTAGTTTGACTCCATTATACAAGGTCTATTATATTAAGTTAGCGAACGTGCTACCCTGCAGTAGCAGATTTACCAGTAGGCAACCAAAGCAGCCACAAGGGCCTAGTGGGTCATGGAGTTGGGAGGGCATTTCTGGCTTCCACCGAAATGTCCAAGTGCTGGGTTGGGAGAGTACTCCGGGCAGGCTGTCAGTGACTAGATAGCAGCAAGGTGCTAGTTGCCTGCACCTACCTGTGCGCAGTGCCTATAGTGTGATTTTAAGGGCAGCACGTATGGTGTAATGGTTAGCATTACTGCCTTACAGCAATCGATCATGGGTTCAAATTTCCACCATGGCCCTAACAATCAAAAAATATACTGATAGTTGAATTGGCTCCCAACAAAATTAACCCTAGCATGAATGTGTACATGTGGTAGGGAATACAGATTGTAAGCTCCACTGGGGAAGGGACTGATGTGAATGTCCAAATGTTCTCTGTAAAAGCACTGCGGAATATGTGTGCGCTATATAAATAACGTTTGATAAATAATAATAAATACACTAGTACAACTACCATCCACCTGCTAGAATCGGTGAAGGGACAGATTGAGAAGCATACACTGACTGAAGGGCTGCATAATGAGAGGGGACCTGTCTGCCTCAATTGGTAGGGGTGCCACACTGAGGATTGTTTGAGGAAAGGGCCCCAAATCGGTGTCTTGCTTAGGGCCCCATGAGGTCTAAATCCGCCTCTGCTTGGCAATGGTAGTTGTTTTGGTGTTCCATTGAGGTATTGCTTCTGGATAACGAGTGGCACAGTCCAGGATTGCCAGAACATATTGGTTGCCTCATTTCATTTTCTCCAGTAGACCCAGTGCACCATTGCAATGTGGTCAAATGGTACTCCAATTGGGACCAGAGGAGCCCGTAAATGGGGTCTCAGACTAATCCTCTGGCATACAGAGGATGCTATTGACACCACATTCCTTTCCTCCCTGTTTGACTCACTTCTCTCTCCTATTCTTTCTCTCTTATGCCCTGAACAAGCCACTTCCATATACAATGCATCCCTTACTTCTGCTCTTGACTCTGTTGCTCCACCAACCACTATTAACACCTCAACCCTGGTACACCAAATGCACCAGATATCTGCAAAAATGCTCACGTACCTCTGAGCGACACTGGAGGAAATCATGCTCTAAGGCAGACTTCCTCCATTTCAAACTTATGCTCTCATCCTTCAGTGCTGCCCTTTCTCTTGCTAAACAGTCATACTTCAAGAACCTCATCTCCTCCCAGTCTTCCTACCCCCGGCGCCTCTTTGCCACTCTCAACTCACTCCTCTGCCCACCTCCACCTCGTCTCCCCTCCTCACTCTCTGCTTTTGACATTGCCACTTACTTCACATCCAAAATTGACTCCATACGTCAGGACATCACATCACACCAGACCATCAGTAACCAGCCTCCTCCCATCCCTTACCACCCCTCCCCATCCCTTCCACCAACTCTGACATCTTTTTCCCCCATGCATCTGGAGAGGAAGTCATGGCCCTCATTCGTTCCTGTCCCCTCACCACCTCCCCACTTGACCCTATCCCCTCCCGCCTCCTCCGCTACCTCTCCCCTTCTGCCTGTTCCCATCTTTCCCACCTTCTCAATCTCTCCCTCTCATCAGGCACTGTCCCTTCTGCCTTCAAGAATGCACTCATCTCTCCTATTCTTAAAAAACCTACCCTTGATCCAAACACTCTCTCCAACTACCGACCCATCTCTCTCCCCCCTTTTGCCTCCAAACTCCTTGAGCGTATTGTCTACAACCGCCTTACTTCCTTTCTTTCCTCACACTCACTGCTTGACCCATTCCAGTCTGGCTTCTGTCCTCTCCACTCCACTGAAACTGCTCTTACAAAAGTATGCAATGACCTCCATGCTGCTAAATCTAAGGGACACTACTCTCTACTTATTCTACTTGCTCTCTCTGCTGCTTTTGACACTGTGCATCATCCCCTCCTACTGCAAATCCGTCACTTCATTGGTCTGCGTGATACTGCCCTCTCTTGGCTGTCTTCCTACCTCTCTGACCGTTCATTCTCTGTCTCCTCTCATGACTCCACCTCCTCCTCACTTCCACTAACTGTAGGTGTACCCCAAGGTTCTGTCTTTGGTCCTCTTCTTTTCTCTCTCTATACGGCCTCACTAGGTAAGCTCATTAGTTCTTTTGGTTTCCAATATCATCTCTATGCTGATGACACTCAAATCTATCTTTCCTCTCCAGGCCTCTCCCCTGCTCTCCTCACTCGTATCTCCAACTGCCTCTCTGCTATCTCTATTTGGATGTTCCAGCGCTTTCTTAAACGTAACATGTCTAAGTCCGAGCTGATCATTTTCCCTCCCTCCCGCATAACCTCACCTCCCACAATCTCATTATCTATTGATGGCACTACTATCTCCTCTAGCCCCCAAGTGCGCTGTCTTGGAGTAATCCTTGACTCCTTCCTCTAATTCAAGCCACACATTCAGCACCTCTCAAGAACCTGCCATTTTTATCTAAAAAATATTTCCAGGATCAGACCATTTCTGACCCAGGATGCTACTAAGACGCTTATCCACTCACTGGTCCTCTCAAGACTGGACTACTGTAATCTCCTCCTGACTGGCATTCCTGACATATACCCCTCTCCACTCCAATCTATCCTCAACGCTGCTGCCCTGCTCATTTTCTTCAGCAAACGCACTACATCCACCTCTCCTCTCTTCCAAGACCTTCACTGGCTCCCCTTCCCTTTCAGAATCCATTTCAAGCTTCTCACACTCACTTACAAAGCCCTCACCCACTCCTCTCCCATCTAAATCTCTGACCTTAAATCCCTTTACACTCCCACCTGTCCTCTTCGCTCTGCTAATGCACGCCGACTCTCCTGCCTACGGATTACTTCCTCCCACTCCTACCTCCAAGATTTTTCACGTGCTGCACCACTTCTCTGGAATTTTCTACCTCTCCCCCTCAGACTCTCCACCTCTCTACAAAACTTCAAACGGGCTCTCAAGACCCACTTCTTCACCAAACCCAGCCAAATCTCATCCTAACCCTCTGTTCCACGTTCTCTATGTACCCCATCTGTGTCACCCCTGTCTGTCTACCCCTCCCCTTTAGAATGTAAGCTCTCACGAGCAGGGCCCTCTTCCTTCATGTGCTTATACTTTTTCTTACTTTAATAATCTTCAACTGCACCAAATCCAGCAATCTTCTGCCATCAGAAACTTATTTCAGTGTCATCTGCTTATGTTTATTTACCCTGCACTTGTCCTGTATTGTCGTCAACTTTAAGTTGCTGTTTTCCTGTTTGATTATTTGTTTATGTACACTGTAATTGGGCTCTGCGGAACCCTTGTGGCGCCATATAAATAAGGGATAATAATAAATAATAATACAGGACACTGTTGGCAGTACTTTTTAACTTTGGCCGTGATTCTTTGCCAAAATAATTGAAGCAGGATATGATTTAGATTATTTTTCTCTCCAAGAAGAACTCCCCAAAGATGTGCGTTAGTGGCTTGTAATACTAGTGGGATATGCACCCTGGGCACCAATAACTGCACAACTTTTTTCCCTTGTTCCTTCTTTACCTTATATAGTAGGTCAGTCTTGAGAATAAATTATGTAGTGCCAACCGGTGCTTTTTGCTGCACCATTGACCTTGATGAGGTGGGCCATGATATTCCCAAGGGCAGTGTCGCTCTTCTGGTCTTGGGTAAAGCTTCATAAATCAATGTCATTTGGCAGTGTACCCAAATATGGAATAGGAGTATCTTCCTCTGACATGGATTCCTATGAAGGTTCCTCACCCAAGAGGACTGGTTGTCTTAATTGCCAACTCCTCACCTTGTGAGGTAGGGTTTTAGAGACTTTATTCCTTTCCTGCCTTTAAGGTGCCTTTATGAGCTCAGTGATCGCTGGGAAGTTGAATCCCACTATCAGTAGGAAATGGATCTTAGGCCCACCTGCAACTACTACTTCAGAAGTGTGCCCCTTAAGGATGAGACTCACCCTAAAGGGGTGCACTTTCCATGGTTCCACGTACTCATAATACTTCCACTAACCTTGATATTTTCTCTACTGGCCTGGGTAGGACAGCCTCAGAAATCAGGGTCAGCTCACGCCCTTAATCATAGCAACATAGTAAAATAGTTTCCGAGGTTGAATAAAGAGAATTTGTCCATCGAGTTCAACCTGTTAGTGATCTCTTACTGTAATATTTTGAAGACTAATTTTAACTGGGGTGAATGTTTAGCCAGTATGTCTATTCCTTTTATTTTTTATTACTGTAGTGCATGATTTACCCACCGTAACCCAGTATATCCCTATCCATTAGGAATTTATCTAGACCATTCTTAAAAGTAATGACCAAGTCCGCCATTACTACTCTCTCAGGCAGGGAATTCCAAATAAGTATTGTTCTTATTGTGAAGAAACCTTTCTATTTCTGTGTGCAAAACTTACTCTTCTCCAACCACATGTCCTTTGTGTTGATCTTACCAAAAACAAATCCCTTGCTAGCTCTGTGTATTTCCCCCTTATATATTTGTAAATGTTAATCATGTCCTCTCTTAATCTCCATTTTTCTAGTGTAAACATGCCTAGCATAGCAAGCCTTTTAATGTATTCTAGTGTCTCCATCCCCTTAATCAATTTGGTCGCCCGTCTATGAACCTTTTCTAGTTCCATGATATCCTTTTTGTAGTATGGTGCCCATAATTGTGCACAATATTCGAGATGAGGCCTCACTAGTGATTTATGTAATGGGAGTATAACATTCTCATACCTTGCATCAATTTCCCGCTTTATGCATGCTAATACCTTGTTTGCCTTATTTGCTGCATTCCTACTTTGGGTACTACTGCTAAGTTTGTTAACTATGTGAATCCCTAAATCTTTTTCCAGTACAGAATCCCCTAGTTTCCTCCCATTTAGTATGTACGTAGTATATTTGTTCTTGCTAATAAAGTGTATTACCTTACATTTATCTATATTGAACTTCATTCTCCATTTTGCTGCCCATGCTTCCAGTTTAAATAAGTCATTCTTAAGAGACTCAGCATCCCCCTCCGAATTTATAAACTTACACAGTTTGGTATCATCTGCAAAAATAGACACCATGCTCTCTAGACCTACTACTAGATCACTTATGAAAATGTTGAACAATAGTGGTCCAAGTACAGACCCGTGTGGCACACCACTTAGTACTTCAGTCCATTTTGAAAAAGTTACATTTACCACTACACGCTGTTCCTTTTTATCCAACCAATTTCTGACCCAAGTGCATATTGTGCTCCCTAGCCCAAGTTCTCTTAATTTGTAGATAAGTCTCATGTGTGGTACTGTATCAAAAGCTTTAGCAAAATCTAAAAAGATTACATCCACCTCTTTACCCTGATCCAGGGTTGCACTAACTTTCTCATAAAAGCCTATTAAGTTAGTTTGAAATGATCTATCCTTCACAAATCCATGTTGGTTCTATGAATAACCTTATTGGCTTCAAGGAACTCCTGTAAAATACCTTCCAGTACTTTCCCCACTATAGATGTAAGACTTACCAGTCTATAATTATCTGGATAAGATTTACTTCCCTTTTTAAATATCAGTACTATTTTCGCTATATGCCAGTCTTTGGGAACCATGCCTGATGTAAGTGAGTCAATTAAATCAAATATAGGGGTCTTGCTAGTTCAGAGTGTAGCTCTATGAGAACCCTTGGGTGAATTCCGTCGGGATCAGGTCATTTGTTAATCTTAATGTTTTTTAATTGGTCACAGACTTCACTTAAATAAGCATTTAGCAGTGGACATTTTCATTGCTGAGGTTATGCGTTAGTCCCGTCATCTGGTCCTCAGATACAGATGAGAAAAACTTGTTTCATTTTTCCGCTATGTCATTGTCGTCTTTGATTAGGATGCCCAACTTGCCTTTTAATGGGCCTATACTATCCTTCTTTAATCTTTTGATGTATTTCAAATTTTTGAGGGGATTTGATCTACCTTCCTTTGCTATTAGCTTTTTGGTTTCTAATTTAGACGTTCCGATTTCTTTTTTGCATATTCTGTTACAATCCTTATAGTACTGGAAACTCTCCACCTTCCTGTCCGATTTATACTGTTTAAATGCTCATCTCTTTTTGGACATTAGTTCCTTAATCTTTTTGTTGAGCCACATTGGTTTGGACTTATTACTCCTTCAATTATAGACAGTAGTTCCCGACCACCTAACAAAACAGACTCCCACATTAATGGGGGTCTGTAGCCCAGGGGTATCATAGTAGAGAAAACTGGATATATAGCATCCGTGTCGGCAATACCACACTCCATGGGCTCTGTTTTCTTTGGACAGACCCATCTTACATGACCTGGCTCCCCGCATTCATAGCAGATGACCACAGGATCTGCAGCAGTGTCTCCTTGAACAGGGGTTGCAGTTGGTGTCTTAAGTCAGCTGGGTGCCAACTTCATACCTCCCAACATGACCCTCTCCAGGAGGGACAGAATGCTCTGCTCCTGGACTTCCCTCTTAATGTATGATTGCCAGCACCTGTGCTGAAACACCTTCCTTATCCATTAACCTGTTCAAAAAAGGTGTCTGCAATCATAAATTAAGAGGAAAGTCCAGGAGCAGAGCATTGTGTCCCTCCTGGAGAGGGTCATGTTGGGAGGTATGCAACTTAATGGGACGCTCATTCCCTGGTCTCTTTTCTGGCACTTTCACCATATTTCCTGCAGTTCTATACTGTGCAAATACAACAACTAACTCCTCCAGGCTTTGTGGATCAGCTTGTATGACCCAGCTCTGCATATTTCAATCTAGGGTCCTTATGAACTAGTCGACAACCTCTGCCTCCACAATCTCTGTGGCAGTGTGAACCTCCGGCTGGAGCCAACTCCACCCCTGTCTGGCAAGTCCTGCCACATGCTTCTGAATAGAGACCCCTGGTAGTAGGACCCATTTGTGAAAGCACCATGCCTAACCTGCTGGAGTGAGTCCTGACTGAGCCAAAATGGCAGTTTTAACCAAATAATATTTCTCCGCCTCAGTGGAGGATAAATCAGCATATGCCTTTCGTGCTTCGTCCGTGAGGCTGGCAGTAAGTTTATCAGCCCAAGTAGCGGATGGCCACTTTAAACATTTTGTCACCCTCTCAAATACTAGCAAATATGCCTCTGGGTCATCTTTAATTGCCCTGTAGCTGTCGTTTCCACTGATTGGGCCACGAGCTGCAACATTTTTTCCTCTGTTTTCTGATGAGAGGCCAATAAATGTCATAATACAAAAAACTTCCTCCATTGTTGCTGCCTGAGGTTTATGCAAAAATGTAGAAGTCTTTTTCCCCAATATAAATAAAACACAATTGTGTAGTTCACTTTTACAGCTTCTCAACAAAGTTTGCTCTTACTTTCACTAATGCAATAGTCACAAAGTACAACATATTATTTGTCAAGCAACATATTCAGGTTAAAAAAAAGTACTATTTTTTCCTCTCCAGCAATGCAATGGTTAATGTGAGTTTTGCTCTAGTTCAGCAAACATGGTCTAACAGCATTTAACTAGCAACACATGAACTAAGCACCACAGAAATAAGGAAAAAAACAAACAGGGTTGTTTTCTCCCCCCACAGAATACAGCAATTCATATCAGATTCTTGATAAAACAGCATTTTTTTAATGGCCTGCCAGCCATACTCACATAATACAGAATGGTCTGTCTTGTTAGTTTTTTGGCCATGTCAAAGGCCTCTGGCATCTGCGCTGCACCAGTACAGCTCAGTTCCCTGCTAGGGCCACCAAATATGTAACAGGATTGGGGATACAAAAACACATGGCAGGCATGTTCCCAGTGTAACAACATCTTTTACTAGAGGCAGACACTGCAGCATACCTCCCAACATGACCCTCTCCAGGAGGGACACAATGCTCTGCCTCTGGACTTTTCTCTTAATTTAAGATTGCCGTCACCTGTGTTGAACTAGTTAATGGATAAGAAAGGTGTTTCAGCACAGGTGATGATGGCAATCATAAATTAAGAGAAAAATCCAGGAGCAGAGTATTGTGTCCCTCCTGGAGAGGGTTATGTTGGGAGGTATGCTGCAGTTTAGCAAATACAGACAGTAACTCGAAAAGGTATCCAATTGATAGATAAACAGTGTCTAGTTAGACACCATATGTTAGACAGACATTAGGTCGACAGTGTCAAATGGTTGACAGGGTCAAAAGGTCGACACAAAAAAGTTAGACAGTACAAAAGGTCGACATGAAAATGGTCGACATTAAAAAGATATACACATTTTTTTTTTACATGTTTTTGGACTATTTCATACCTTCTCTATCCATGTCAGCATATAGTTGGTTATAAACCTTGTGGCGAGCGTATTCCTTTCTACAATTGGGGGTCCCAGATGACAAAACTATCCACACAAACCACAAAAATGCAAAAAACATGGTGTCTACCTTTTTTGTGTCAACCATTTTCATGTCGACCTTTTGACCATTTTGACCTTCTGACCCTGTCGACCTTTTGCACTGTCTACCTTTTGTCGGCATTTTGACCCTGTCAATCTTTTGACCATGTCGACCTAATGTGTGTCTAACATATGGTGTCTATCTATTGACTGTCTAACTAGACACTGTCTATCTATCAACCCACACCCCCTGGAAAAACAGGCCTAGTAATTAAATAATCAGGTGTACTCAATCAACCCCGCAACAAAGTCTCTAGAGTTTATTCTGCTGCCCTGGAGTGCAGCCATTTCTTGTCTTGCTTCCTAGTATGGCTATGCAGTTGGCTCCTGGCACTAAGTACACTCTGGCCTACTCACTGGCCATTATGCTGAGAGCTTTGGACAAATGAGAGGTTTAAACTCTTCCTGTTCTCTGGTGATTATTTCCAGTTGACTCTGAGCAACCTGGAAAACCTTGAAGTTCCAAATCACCATTGCTGATTCCACAGGAATGAGAGACAACCTCTTTCACCACAATAGGTTTCTCAGTGTTTTATATCTGTACTAAACTACTGAGCATTCCACCTCATATGTTGGATTGATTTCATTAAATGCATAAGTAAAAAAATACATTGAAAGTTGCAGTCTATGACTCCTGATGTGCTGCATGTTTAAATGGTTATGATTAGGTAAAAATAGATTAGAAATTATCCCCCTGCAAGTTAACTATGCTGCTGAAATATTAGTTAGCTAACTGGGTAATAAATAATTTTAGCATTTCCATAGGCATAAGGCATCTGCTTTTGTAATTGATTGCCTATACAGATGTGCTGTTATTGATAAATAGGATTGTTTACTATTTCCTAACTATAGGCGGAGTGAGGGCATTACTCTTTGCTAAAACTTAGATTGTTGGTATGTTAGCTTGTTTTTTTCAACTGTTCTACTGCTAGCCATTGCTTGGGGAGGTTACATTGTAGTTTGTGTATAACCATTGCATGCACATGTTTGGTCTCATTATTTAAAGAGCATAATGGAGGTTTGGCTGATAGAGGCTTGTGTCTATCAATTACAAAGACATCAATACAAAGAATAGCTGCTGTACAATTTTAAACATAATTTTGACATTACACCTATGTTAACAAAAGGAAAACAGAATGAGAACATTTTACCCAAAATCTTTAACTTTGAAGGACTGTTTTAAACAACATATGTGAGTCCACTTACTCTACACATCAAACAACTCTAGTCTGAGTAACCTGGACACTTATCACTTCTATTTGTGTTAGGAACGTTTCAAGACCATATCACTTCATCTGCAACTACTCTAAAGGGGGGCACACACGGAGCGATGTTCACTTAGTTTCTAAGCAATCTGACTCGCTCCGTGTGTAGGGGTGCCGGCGACAGCGATGCGCGGTCCCGAGTGAAATGAGCGCTCCATCCCCGTCCGTCCCCTGTTGCTCAACACACATCACGCTGTGCTGAGTGGGGGGAGAGATGTGTGCTGAGCGGTCTGTGCTAGACCGCTCAGCACACATCTCTGGGGAAATCTCCCCGTCAGTATGGCCCTGTATTTATGATTTTAGTTTTCTGAATTCTCAGCTGTACCAATGTAATTTTGCCTTTACGTGTTTTTGAAATTACTGTGTGAATTACCATTGCTTTTTTCCTGCCCTCACAACCTTTCAATTCTAACAAACAACTTTAAAACTCAATTTATGCAACCTTATAATTTTCTTTTATTTCACTTAATCTATATTATTGTCATTGAACATACACATTTACCAACAATGTAATTTTACCTGCACTCCTACAATTCTACTGTTCTGTCTCTATCATAAGTCTCCACTCCTATTTCCATTTTGTTTCCAACCATTTACCTCATCCATATTATGTCCAGGTTTTCATCAACCCTCCCCATCACTCTTTGTTTACCTAATCTTATAGTTTGCACCCTCCTCTGACCTCTATCCTTCCCCCCTAGTCTCCTACATCTTCTACTCTAGCGCCTCCTCTGTTTCACATCCACCCCTCTGCTTCTACTCTACCACTTAGCCCTGCTCCCTTACTCCTTTCCTTGTCACTTCACCTCACCTCCATCTGCAACACTTTGTACTCCCTCACTGCCCTCTTCCTGCAGTTTCCCCTCCTAGCATAGAAGCCAACACCAAGACTTTACCTGCTTTATCCCTGCCATTCAAATTAATCTCACCTCAATGCAACAGCAACCTTTATAATCTAATTTGCATCTTTCCCACCTACCCTATCCTGTGCCTTCTGGAATGCCAGATCTGTTAGTAACATACTGGTCCCCACCCATGACTTTTTCATCTCCAATGCACAGGCGTATCTATAATGGGTGCAAGGTGTGCAGTGAGCACAGGCCCCTTGGGGGCCCACACACTGCACACCCTGCACCCATTTACCTATAAACACCTCTCCATTGGCCTGGCGCTTGCTGCAGAGCAACAAAAATCACTTGGAAAATGAGCGCTGCGGGTATTTTCTAGTACAGACACAGTTGTTGCTCCATCTGTGCCTAGACACACCCCATTCACTAGAATGGGAGAGCGCTCACTGTCTACCCCATCTGTGTCACCCCTATCTGTCTGCCCCTCCCCTTTAGAATGTAAGCTCTCACGAGCAGGGCCATCTTCCCTCATGTGCTTATCCTTCTCTTTTTACTATCATTTATCCATACTCTCTTCAACGGCACCAAATCCATTGGTTTTCTCCCACCCTGATACTTATCCAGTGTCGTCCGCTGATGCAGGTATGCAGATATGTTAATATACCCTGTACTTGTCATATATTGTCTTGACCTGTAAGTCATTGTTTTCTAATTTTGCTTATTTGTTTATGTACTCTGTAACTGGGCGCTGCGGATCCCTTGTGGCACCATAAATATAAAGGTTAATAATAATAATAATAATAATAATAATAATAAAATAATAAATATAGCATAATTTCAGCTGAATTGATAACAGTGTAGATTCATTTTAATCTGTGTGTGGTAAAGGTATAATTACTGAGGAGTCTCGGCAGAAGAAAAGTCCACATGGAACACTAAAGGTCGATTTCTGTGCTCATATGTGGATTAATGAAATTATGCCACTGAACAGTTCTGAAAATTACTCTGATCCAGGGGCGGATCCAGAACAAAATGACAGGGGGGGCACTATTACAAGGAAAGAGGGGGGATCTTCTGTGCCTTTGGAATAAGCACCACAAAAAGTGGGTGTGGCCTCATAACAAAGGGCGTAGCCTCAATGGGAAGAGGGTGACAGGTAGAGGCATTGGAAGATACCAGGGAGAGGGTGACAGGCAAGTTGTTATGGGAGAGGTAGTAAGTGACAGTGAGAGGGTGATGCTTTGGAGAGGCAGAGGGTGACAGGAACGAGAGGATGATGGGGAGATAGTGATGCAAGGGAGAAGTAGATGCTGAGTCAGTGGGTGACGGGGATAGATTGTGGAAGACAGAGGCAGTGAGTGACAGGGAGAGGCAGAGGGTGACACCAGGTAGAGAGTGAAAGGCACTGGTGACAGGGAAAGGGTGACAGAGAGGTATGGTATCATGGAAGAGAGTATGGCAGAAAGGGAGAGAAGTATGGCAGTAAAAGGTGGGAGTATGGCAGTAAGGGAAAGAAGTATGGCTGCATGGGGAGTACTGGCAGTAAGGGGGGTGGGGAGGTATGGTACAGTAAGAGGGAGAAGTATGGCAGCATAGTGGGGACTGGCAGTCAGGGGGAGAAGTTTGGCAGGATGGGTGGACTGGCAGTAAGGGGAGGGGGAATGACAGTAGGGGAGAGAAGTGTGGCATGGCAGTAGCATGGTTAGCAGCAAGATGGGAGGTGTCTGGCAGCAGGGAAAGGTGGTATTTGGAAACAAGGAGGGGTACCATTTGTGGTACTGGCGACAGGAGGGGGGGGTTGTTCTAGAGGCAGGGAGGGAGGGAAGGGGGTGTCTGGAGCCAGGTAGAGGAGGGATGGCTAGTGCCTTGATGCAGGGTATGTGAAAGCAGGGGAGAGGTAGGTTGGTGGGGTAGTGTATGAAAGATGGAAGAGGGTGGATTGAGGGGGAGATCTGTTTGGGGGCAGGGGTGGTGAGGAGGTGTCTGTATTGCAGGACACACGCACATACAGCATTTCACTGACCTTGTATAATGCTTGTGTACTGGAGATGGTACCCAGGGACGAGGGCCCGCACTCTGCTAATGGTGGTATATGCTGCAGAACTAGCCCTAGAGCTGCAGCAAGGACGGAGACAGAGAGGGTCCTTTGTACTGCTGCTCTGCCTGTCACCATGTGTCTGCAGCAGGATACAGGACTGGCAGCTCCAGATCCCTGCGCTGCGGAACTTTTCCTTGGTGCGGTACAGCACGGTGCTTCGCAGATCGGCAGGAGAAAAGAGTTTCATAAGGAGGAGACTAGTCCAGCAATAAAAGCCAATCAGGATCAAGCCTGGCCCGTGAATCAGAAGCTGGAGGGCGGAGCTGGGCTGATCATTCGTCTATGTCCAGGGGTGAGCAGACAGGCTGGTGCCTAGAGTGTAATGTGCAGCGCACGATAACATAGGAAAAATATATATTCTTAATGACAGGGGGGGGCACGTGCCTTGGTGCCCCCCCCTGAATCCGCCACTGCTCTGATCTATACTAATAATTATGTACAAATAGTTTGTTGTATTTCTCTTGATTTAAAAGCCTCTCTTGATTCATGTTGATTGATTTAAAAGCCTCAACAGTCAGGATGCCTGGAATGTTGCGTTATTGGAATCAATAGATAGAGCTATTTTGGTTACAGTTAGTTGATCTGTGCACATCATATGAACTTGATGCCAGGGTGTTTGTTTACCACTGGACACTGGTTGGTATCGGGTGAGTGATTTGGAATGCTCTGGGATTCTTAAGCTTCTGTAAGAGTCAAACAGCCATAAACAATTTCATAAAAGTGTCACAGAGTTTAATTTCAAACATTCATGAATGACAAATGAGTTATTGACTTTTCTCTTATGTCCTAGAGGATACAGGGGATACATTTAGTACCATGGGGTATATACTGGTCCGCTAGGAGCCATGGGCACTTTAAGAATTTGATAGTGTACGCTGGCTCCTCTCTCTATGCCCCTGGTAACTCAGTTTAGAAAATGTGCCCGGAGGAGCCGGTCACGCTTATGGAAGCTCCTGAAGAGTTTTCTGCATTTATTTTATCTGTTTGTTATTTTCAAGCATGGTTGGTTGGCACCAGCCTGCCTGCTTCGTGGGACTTAGGGGGGAGGAACAGCCCAACCTCATGAAGGGTTAATGGTCCCATTCCCCGCTAACAGGACATAGCTCCTGAGGGAACTATTCGCAAGCCCCACCACGGCGAGCGTACATTTCCGCAGCATGCCGCCACCCCTAACAGAGCCAGAAGAGTGAAGAGTGGTAAGTACTAAACTGGTGTCCTGGTTAGCGAGTTGCCGGCCCTTATGGCGGCATGAGGGTATGGAGATGCACGGCTTTTAACTGGGGCGGACTGCGTCTCCAGACTCAGTACACAGTGCAGATGCACAGCTTCTGAGGGGGCGAACTGAGTCTCAGTATACTGTACACAGTACCCACACTGGCAAACACAGACTTAAAATGGCTCTGACTCCATTTTAAGCACAAAATTACCTCAGCCAGTATAAAAAAGCGAGAAGACTGCGTGCCATAGAGGGGGCGGGGCTTCACTATGAGCATATCCAGCAGCTCACCAGCGCCATTTTCCCTCTGCAGTGGATGCAGTGGACGCAGACTCCTCCGAAGTGACTCCAGATTACCTCAACGGTACCAGGGGGTCATAGCGCTTTTGCGATTATTAGTGTAATAAGTCCCCAATTTGGGTACTTAGTCTGTGACCCAGCTAAACTTGGCATTAGCAATAGGGGTGCTGTGTGTGCTGGCTCCAAAATATCTCTGTGTCTCCCTGGAAGGGCTCTTTGTGGGTTAATTGTGCTTTAACCTTTTCCTGTGTGTGTTTGCTGTCACATTTACAATATGTCAGGCAAAGAGTGTGTTTCATGTACGACAAAGTGTTCTTCCTCCCAAGGAGGCTCACTACTGTGTACTCAGTGCAGTGCACCTTCCCAGGCTAGCGGGGCAGAGCTAGCATGGATGGATTCCATTAAATAAATTATTTCCAATATTTCTACTAAATTGTCCCACAATGAGAAAGAGACACAATATTTAAGACAATCTGTGGATGAGTTTATGAACAGAGACTCAGTCCCCAAACCAGTGTCTCAGACCCCTACCATATGTCTGCAAAAGCGTACTCTGGCCCATATCCTGCAGTCTGACTCTGATGATGATGAGTCAGACATGGAGGAGGGTGAGATGGATTCAGAGGGGGGGGGGGGGCTGCTCTGTCACAGGGTATAGAGGCTCTTATAGAACAGAGGACTGTGAGGAACCTTATTTTAATGTAAAAAAGAAATCCTCAGTCACTTCACCTGTGTCAAAGGAGCTGAATACCCTGTTTGAAGAACCAAGGGTTAATCCTGATAGGAAATTTCAAATCCCAAGAGGTTACTCTCATCCTTTCTTTTTCCATGTGAGGATAGGAAAAAAATCGGAAAATCCACCGATAGTGGATGCATAAGTATCCAGGCCGTAACGGAAAATAGTACTGTCTGTTCCTGGTGCAGCCTCCCTTAAAGACACGGCTGATCATCGAACTGAGACCACAGCTGCTGGGGTGACACAAAGACCCACTATAGCATGTGTGTGGATCACTAAAGCCATTGCTAAACCTAATTGAGGGGTTTGATTCCTTATCTATGGGGGAGATTGTTTTACATATACAGGATTCTGCAAACTTTATGGTAGAAGCCATAAAAGAAATAGGCTTACTTAATGCACACACCACTGCTATTGGCAGTGTCAGCATGAAGGATCTATGGCTACGCCAGTGGACAGCTGATGCGGACTCCAGGAAAGGCGTGGAAGGCCTACCATTTACGGGAGAGGCCTTATTTGGAGATGAACTGGATAAATTGATCTCCAAAGCTACTGCGGGTAAGTCCACATATCTTCCTTCCACAGCTCCCGGAACCAGGAAGGCCTACTCGGCCACCAATTTGCAGTCCTTTCAGGCGGCCAGGTTTCAGTGCAAAACCATAGGTTTTTTTATAGCCACCAGAGGTGCTAGAGGTAGACCACGCAAACCAGCAACTGCCAGTTCTCAGGAACAGAGTTCGAGCTCTGCTTCCTCAAAGCCTTCCGCATGATGGTGGACTGCTAGGCCTGGAAGACTGGCAGGTGGGAGCCCGGCTACAATTCTTCAGTCGCATATGGACAAGATAATGCCAGGATCCCTGGGTCATAAATCTTATTTCCCTGGGCTACAGACTGGAGTTCCAGGGGCTCCAACCTCACACATTTTTCAAATCAGGCTTTCCAGTTTCACAGGAGGCAAGTATAAATTTATAGGACACCATTCAGAAACTGTTGCAGACTCAGGTCATTGTTCCAGTTCCACCTCATCTGCAAAACAAGGGATATTATTCCAACTTGTTTGTAGTATCGAAACCGGATGGTTTGGTAAGACCGATTTTGAACCTCAAGTCGTTGAACCCGTACTTACAAGTGTTCAAATTCAAGATGGAGTCTCTGAGGGCGGTGATCTCAGGTCTGGAGGAAGGGAAATTCCTAGTGTCTCTGGATATCAAGGATGCGTACCTTCACATTCTGATCTGGCCGCCTCATGAGGCTTATCTATGGTTTGCACTGCAGGACTGTCACTGCCAGTTCCAGGCCCTGCCATTTGGTCTCTCCACGGCACCGAGGGTGTTCACCAAGGTAATGGCAGAGAGGATGTTTCTTATCTGCAAGCATGGAGTGAACATAATTCCGTACCTGGATGATCTTCTGATAAAGGCGCCATCCAGGGAGAGGTTGTTGGACAGCTTTGCCCTCTCAACCCGACTTCTCCGGGATCACGGGTGGATTCTGAACCTTCCGAAATCTCATCTAGAGCCAACACGGAGGCTTCCATTCCTTGGGATGATACTGGACACAGAGTTGCAGAAGGTGTTCCTTCCATTGGAAAAGGCATTGGTAATCCAGTCAATGGTTCGGGATGTCCTGAAGCCAGCCTGAATATCAGTGTATCTATGCATTTGTCTTCTGGGGAAAATGGTAGCCTCTTATGAGGCACTTCAGTATGGAAGGTTTCACGCCAAACCTTTCCAGCTCATTCTGTTGGACAAATGGTCCAGATTGCATTTTCACATGCACCAGAGGATCCGTATGTCGTCAAGAGCTAGGATTTCTCTTCTATGGTGGCTTCTGACTTCTCACCTAATCGAGGGTTGATGGTTCGGGATTCAGAATTGGATTCCGCTAACCACAGACGCATGCCTCAGAGGTTGGGGAGCAGTCACCCAGGGAGTGCAGTTTCAAGGAAGATGGTCAAGTCGGGTAGTCGTGCTTCCAATCAACTTTCTGGAACTGAGGGCTATCTACAACACCCTTCTGCAGGCCTCTTATCTTCTTCGGGATCAGGCTATTTAGGTCCATTTGGACAATGTGACAGCGGTAACGTACATAAACCGACAGGGCGGAACAAAAAGTAAAGCAGATATGTCAGTGGTGACAAGGATTCTCCTCTGGGCAGAAAAAACGCTGTGGTATTGCCAGCGGTCTTCATTCCAGTGGGAAGTGGACTTCCTCAGCAGACATGACCTGCACCCGGGGGAGTGGGGCCTTCACCCGGCGGTGTTCAGGTGCTTGACATGTCGGTGGGGATATCTACGGATCAACATGATGGCCTATCATCTCAACAAGAAGTTCATGCGGTATTGTTCCAGGTCGAAAGACCCAGAGGCAGTGGCGGTAGATGCTCTGATGACTCTTTGGGTCTATCAGATGGTGTACATGTTTCCTCCGCTTCCTCTGATCCCAAGAATTATCAAAAGAATTAAAAGGGAAAAAGTTCAAGCAATACTCGTTGCTTCGGACTGGCCAAGAAGGGCCTGGTATCCAGACCTTCTGGAGTTGCTACTCGAAGATCAGTGGCCTCTACCTCTTCACGAGAATCTTCTGCAACAGGTCCCATTCGTCTATCAAGTTTTACTGAGGCTATGTTTAACATGAAAGTTGAAAGGCTGATTCTAGCCAAGAGAGGGATTCCTGATAAGGTCATCCCGACTATGATTCAAGCCAAGAAGGGGGTAATGTCTAAACATTATCACCGTATCTGCAAGAAATATGTCTCCTGGAAGAAATATGTTCTGCTTTGGACTTTCATCTGGGACGTTTCCTACTTTTTCTGCAGTCAGGTGTGGATGTGGGCCTACATCTGGGCTCCATAAAGGTCCAGATTGCGGCCATGTCCAATTTCTTTCAGAAACAATTAGCTTCTCTCCCTGAGGTCCAGACGTTCTTGAAAGGTGTTCTGCACATCCAACCTCCCTTTGTGCCTCTCACGGCACCTTGGGATCTCAGTTTGGTGTTGCAGTTCCTCCAATCGACTGGTTTGAACTGTTACAGGAGGTAGAAGTAAAATATATTACGTGGAAGACCGTCACGCTGTTGGCCTTGGCTTCAGCAAGACATGTGTCGGAGCTGGGGGCATTGTCTCACAAGAGCCCTTATTTAATTTTCCATGAGGACAAAGTTGAGCTCAGAACTCATCAGCAATTTCTTCCTAAAGTGGTGTCTGCGTTTCACATCAACCAACCTATTGTGGTTCCAGTTGTTACGGACACCTCTATTGCTTCAAAGTGTTTGGATGTTGTGAGGGCTTTGAAGGTGTATGTGAAACGGACAGCTCATCACAGAAAATCTGACTCGCTGTTTGTACTTTATGATCCCAATAAAATTGGGTGTCCTGCTTCAAAGCAGTCCATTGCACGCTGGATCAGATTTACTATCCAGCATGCTTATTCCACGGCAGGCTTGCCGGTTCCAAAATCTGTACAGGCCCACTCTGCTAGGTCGGTGGGTTCTTCTTCGGCGGCTGCCCGGGGTGTCTCGGCTTTACAGCTCTGCCGAGCAGCTACTTGGTCAGGTTCTAACACATTTGCTAAATTTTACAAATTCGATACTTTGGCCTCTGAGGACCTTCAGTTTGGTCAATCCATTCTGCTGGAACCTCAGCACTCTCCCACCCAGTTTGGAAGCTTTGGTACTTTCCCATGGTACTAAATGGATCCCCAGTATGCACTAGGACATAAGAGAAAATAGCATTTTGGTTACCTACCGGTAAATCCTTTTCTCATAGTCCACAGAGGATACTGGGCGCCCACCCGGTGCTTTGTTATTCCTGCACTAGTACTTGGTTAAGTATTGTTGCTGTTCCTGTTTTCAAGTTTGGTTAGCTTGGCTTTCGTCTTGTTTGTGTGTGCTGGTTCGGAATCTCACCACTATCCTTTTATATCCTTCTTTCAAAGTATGTCCGTCTCCTTGGGCACAGTTTCCTAGACTGAGTCTGGTAGGAGGGGCATAGAGGGAGGAGCCAGAGTACACTATCAAATTCTTAAGGTACCCATGGCTCCTAGTGGACCAGTCTATACCCCATGGTACTAAATGGATCCCCAGTATCCTATACGGAGAACGGCAAAAGGATTTACCGGTAGGTAACCAAAATTCTATTTAAGACTAGATATGAACTTTTTATTCCACCCAACTATGTTAAGTAATGAGAAATATTCAATAATTGAAATAACTTTATTTTTGTCGCTTAGGGGCTTATTCATAATCAATAATGGGCCTGTTACACATGTGCAAATGGTAGTTTCAGCTAGTTCATGAAGAAGAATTAGTTTCATTTTTCACAGGTGGTGAATGTATATAAATGATATACAAATGATAACATTTTAGATTGACACAAAAAAATATTGTAAGGGTGGGTACACCTCAGGCCGACAGGCAATCAGGATGATGACTGGGATGATTTAATTTACCTTCCTGACCATCCTTGATTGCCCGTTCACACAAGCTTGATGTAATAAACAATGGAACTTCATTACACTACACTCGGTTGCATGTGACATTTTCTGGTTGGCCGTTCAACACGTCTGACCAGAAGATGTTACAGGTGACCTGTAGGAGCGCGCAATTGGGCATACACATCAGATGATATGCACAGAGGCATTTCTAGAGAAGAGGGGACTCGTGTGCAGACTCCGTATGTGGGCCCCCTCCTCTCCTGTAGTTGTCACCGCCGCTGTTAGCGCTCTCGGCACTGAGACTCTGGCACAGTGCCAGAGCCTCTAGTGCTCAGTGCACTAGCAGCGTAGCAGCAGCGGTGACAGCTACGGGAGAGGAGGGGCCACATACAGTCACCGATGGACGCCAGAAAGGTGAGTATAGAAGAAATGGGTGCAGTGTGTGCGGTGTGGGCCCCCTCTGGATCCAGAGGCCCGTGTGCACCGCACACACTTCACCCATTATAGATACGCCAGAGGATATGCATGATTTGTCGTGTTGATATTGTCTTGATGTGTACCCAGCCTAAGGCCATCTAAAAACCTATATTGACACTAAGTGGGATATTCAATTGTTTGAAAAGTCAGTTGGGTGTCCGTTTTAATTATCTAATATACAGGAAAAAACAGACACCCAACCGACTTTTCAAACATTTGAATTCCCCCCTAACTGTTTAATTATAAATAAAGCCTTTAATTCTATCAAAACTAGAAGCCCTTAAGGCAGAACTCCCCTCTGTTCTGAAGATCATATTCATGTTCTATTAGCCAAACTACTCTTATGGGCTATGTAGGTAATTCAGAGTTGATCGCAGCAGCAAATTTGTTAGCAGTTGGGCAAAACCATGTGCACTGCAGGGGAGGCAGATATAACATGTGCAGAGAGAGTTAGATTTGGGTGGGTTATTTTGTTTCTGTGCAGGGTAAATACTGGCTGCTTTATTTTTACACTGCAATTTAGATTGCAGATTGAACTCACCACACCCAAATCTAACTCTCTCTGCACATGTTATATCTGCCTCCCCTGCAGTGCACATGGGTGGTCATTCCGAGTTGTTCGCTCGCAAGCTGCTTTTAGCAGCTTTGCACACGCTAAGCCACCGCCTACTGGGAGTGAATCTTAGCATAGTAAAATTGCGAACGAAAGATTAGCAGAATTGCGAATAGATACTTCTTAGCAGTTCCTGAGTAGCTCCACACTTACTCGGCAACTGCGATCAGTTCAGTCAGTTTCGTTCCTGGTTTGACGTCACAAACACTCCCAGCGTTTGCCCAGACACTCCCCCGTTTGTTCAGACACTCCCGCGTTTTTCCCAGAAACGGTAGCGTTTTTTCGCACACACCCATAAAACGACCAGTTTCCGCCCAGAAACACCCACTTCCTGTCAATCACACTACGATCACCAGAACGAAAAAAAAACCTTGTAATGCCGTGAGTAAAATAACTAACTGCATAGCAAATTTACTTGACGCAGTCGCAGTGCGAACATTGCGCATGCGCAATTAGCGGAAAATAGCTGCGATGCGAAGAAAATTACCGAGCGAACAACTCGGAATGAGGGCCATGGTTTTGCCCAACTGCTAACAAAGTTCCTGCTGCGATCAACTCAGAATTACCCCCCATGTGCACTGCAGGTGTGGCAGATATAACATTTGCAAAGAGAGTTATATTTGGGTGGGTTATTTTGTTTCTGTGCAGGGTAAATACTGGCTGCTTTATTTTTACACTGAAATTTAGATTTCAGTTTGAACACACCCCACCCAAATCTAAGTCTCTCTGCACATGTTATATCTGCACCCCTATCCCAGCACATCACACCTCATCCATAGCAGTCCTTATTTTGGTGTTCCTACCCTATATTTTAAATAGGAACAGTGTGCACATTCGGCGAACAGCCCAAAAAGGGGTGTGTTTTTGCTGGCAAGGGGCATGGCTACACAATAGTACCCCCAATTCAAATTACGCCACACAGTAGTGCAACTTTATTCACATTTTATCATGCGTTAGTGTCCCTAATTCACGCAGTAGTACCACTATACCTTATATACATTACTCCTCACAGTACAATCAGAATCAGCTTTATTGACCAGGAATACTCGCGTATACTAGGAATTGTTTGCAGTACAATGCATCGCCAAATAACAACAAAAGGGAGATACAAACGGTATACGTAACATACGTGTATACAAACATACATAACATGCTTAACTATGGGAATACTGTGTAGAATAGAATTGCATCTCAGTACGTAGCACCAGACACATAGACATCGTTTAGTAGATGGACAGCTACTGGGAAGAAGATTTTAGTGGTTCAAGTCTTCTTGGCGGGAATGGACCTATAATGCCTGCCTGATGGGAGCATTTCAAACAGGTCGTGGCCAGGGTGTTGCTTGTCTGCCATAATTTTCTCTGCACGTTTCATGACTCTGGACAGGTATAGATCTTGAACAGTGGGGAGATCGGTCTCGACAATCTTTTCTGCTGCCCTTACCACCCTCTGTAGCCTTTAGGATGGCAACTGACCATTTTCAGGGAGTGTTCGGAAAAACGCAGGTGTGCCAGGGAAAACGCAGGCGTGGCTGGGCAAATGCTGGGCGGGTGTGTGACATCAAATCCGTAACTGAATAGTCTGAAGTGATCGCAAGCGCTGAGTAGGTTTTGAGCTACTCTGAAACTACACCAAAAATTTTTGCAGGCGCTCTGCGATAAAAATGTTTGCACTTCTGCTAAGCTAAAATACACTCCCAGTGGGCGGCGGCATAGCGTTTGCACGACTGTTAAAAACTGCTAGTGAGCAATCAACTCGGAATAACCCCCCTAGTCATGCGCATATCATTTTAATCAGCAGAAGCTGCTGATGCCCCTAGACATACCAAATGCTATTGGAATTCGCCTAGTTTGCCTAGGCCTAATTCCGGCTCTGGTTGTAAGCAGATACATATGCATGTCTCCCACTTTCATTTCTCTGCAACATATTTAAAGTGCTACTTTTTATCCCTGCACACAAGGGCAAACACACGTTTCTTAAATGGGGTTTCTAAATGCTGAATAAGAAAAAAAAACGAAACATACAGATGCACATACTGTATGCTGAGTTTTTGACAAGCCATGATACTCAGTGTGTATTTGTACTTGCAATGTAGCAGGTGCAAAAGTTATTCCCCTTAGTAGTCATATACTATATGTGCATATTGGCTTTTCTGCATGAGCAGGATTTACATGAACATTTCCTTCTTTTGTCTACAAAAAAAAAAAAACATCTTAGAGTGAGCCAGATAAAAACCTCATGGGGCTGTAGGCAAGATACTTGGTTGGGGCCTGCCTCTGATCCAG
This sequence comes from Pseudophryne corroboree, assembly GCF_028390025.1. Taxonomy (NCBI): domain Eukaryota; kingdom Metazoa; phylum Chordata; class Amphibia; order Anura; family Myobatrachidae; genus Pseudophryne; species Pseudophryne corroboree. Next base: position 339,620,338 of record NC_086444.1, on the reverse strand, counting down.
CCATACAAAAATACCTTAGAGGTAATTTACAGTTTTGAAAATGTCCTCAAAAAAATTAAGTGCATGCAACCCTGTCAGTATAATGTTGGCCATTTTCCTGATACCAGTGGCAGATTAACCAAAGTAGTTTGGGGCTGGCAGCATATTAGGATATGGATGTAGGGGTGGTGGGATGGGGATGAGGTTGACTCTTCCTTGGTAGAAATTAAGTCCTCCTCCAGGCAGCCCCCCTCCCCCCCATTCCCATCCCCAGGCAGCCCCAAATGCCAATCAGAGGCTTCTAGGTGCGACCCAGGAGTAAATTCCCGGGTCGCACCATAAAGACTTAGGGGAACATGTACTACGCAGTGATAAAAGTGGAGAATTGAGCCAGCGGAGAAGTTGCCCATGGCAACTAATCAGCATTGACATAACATTTATAATTTGCAAACTATAAACACATACAGAGCAGCTGATTGGTTGCCATGGGCAACTTCTCCACTGGATCACTTCTCCACTTTTATCACCGCAGTACATATCCCCCTAAAATTGGGTTGTCTACCCAGAATGAAAGTCCCGGGAAAAACCCTGGTCAACAGCAAGGACCCTGACGTTCCTGGGTTGGTGTATTTCAGACATACTCTAGACGGAAATCTTGCTATTTCTGAAAGGGGTATAAGTAAGAGCAGTACACGTCCACTTTATTCACTTACTCATAGTTGTTGCTTTCACAATCTCCCTGAAATGCTTTTTCAAAAGTAGGCAAGTATCCTCTGAGGGACAAGCAGATTGATGCAGTAAATTCTGGAGGATTTGGTAAATATGTTCAATAACAGAAATGCAATCAAAATGTACACAGTTTATCCATTCCTTTGGGCTCCCAGGTCTGTTTGAAACTGATAGGAACAAAGGGATATCGTATGTAAGAGCCTACAGCCCCAGGCAACTAACAAAGGATATTAATCGTCTAATTATTAAGAATTGTTATCACATTGTTCTATTGATAATGAATGCATGTTCATGCCACCTCCATAGAACTGAGCAGCAAGAAGATAATATTTTATCAACTGGGAGGTTCAGGCAGCGACACAACAGCAGCATGCTTGTCACACAGGCTACTGGAAAAAGCAGCAGCATATAAATATAGTAGCTTTGTTTAGTTTTTTTCCTTCAGTAATAAAAATAATACAATTAATGATTTTTATCTGAAATTCAGTATAAATAAATATAGGCCACGTTTGCCTCTGATATTTCTGGTCTAATATCATCTACCATCTACAGTATTTGGAAATACATTCTCAGTGTCTTTTTTTTTTTTTTTGTCCACTCAGCAAATGAACAATCCATTCCATTTTAATGACTTATTGCTTCCATTAGGGTGCTTTGATTATCCAACATACTTAATGTGCTGGTATTCCATCTTCTAAACCATGGTAGCCTCTAGGGACAGAGGAAATATGAGATTAATAAAATTTAGTCGAGGGGAAAGGGTTGGAATTCCCTGTCTGATTAAATAAATGATCATATTTCCATTGAGAGAATATCTGTTCTTTGTTATCTGTTGAGGTTCACTATCTCTGCTTTCATTTTTTGTAAAAATATTGTGACATATTTAAGTTCATGCAGAGTTTTGTTTCCTATTGCCATTGTATCTAAAATTCTTGCTTGCTCTCCTGGAATCTTCAGGGTGTCTCCCAGGGGACTCTATAACCCTCCCCCCCCCCCCCCCCCCCCCCACACACACACACACACACATGCCTTTCACTTCTTAGTGTAATGGTCGGGAGGAGGGAGACACAGTAATGTGATTCTCAGAGAATTATGTTATCGTAGCTCCACACTTACTGTAAAATCCTTTGTGCATTAGGAAACGGAGCCTAATGACGCCCATTGCCCGATCTCCACAGTGACCTCTTGCAAGCACAATTTAGGAACTACGGTATGATGTTTGGGAATTATGATCTAATAACCCTTGTAGACTCCAGATCCAATAATGTTGCAACTGAAATAGACAATAATGAAGAGTCTGAGTCAATCCCTTCATAGATGTTACCTCTGATGAGCAGGAAGGCACTGTTCTATTATTGTCCTTATTTATAAATAACCAGACCAATAGCAGAGCGGTATTAAGGTAAGGGTCGGGGGCCCTCTCATCTTCCAATCAGTCCATTCCAAAATGCCGTTCACCTTGGCAATCCCCATCCCCATTCCTTTAGACTACACTAACCTATGTGTGCTTACTACCTTTTTCACTCACATACTCCTCTCCCAACCAGCTCTTCATTCACATGCACATCTGCTCATCAACTTTTCCCTCATATGGCTCTCTGCCCACCAGCTTTTCACATCCCTCCAGCCTACTGACTTTTTTTCCCCTTACATGCCCTCCTGCCTACCACATTTTTCCTCACAGGTGAAATGCCACCAGCCTACCAGCTGCAGAAAGTATAACATATAGAGACAGACACCTATACAGGCAGAGTCACATATAGACACACAAACACACTGCCCTACAGACTAGGGCACATAATTTTGTGTTCCCCTGTAGTTTCCCTCCCTCTCACCTTGATGTGAAGACTTCAGCAGGAACAACTTACTCCTCCATCAACACAATCTGGTGTACCCTTGACCGATGCTTGGGTCAGAGGAGCATGCACTGGGCTACACCAATCACGTCTAAGCACCCAGCATCTGACCAAAGAGCAGCAGGTAGGAGCTGCTCTATAACAGGTGTATCCTCACTACTACGCTTATGTAGTTCTCCCAAAATCATGAGATTCACATTCACCTTGAGACTGGGCTAGATCAAGCTTACTGGTCTCTCTACATATGTGACCTCACACATGACGTCTTGTGAGACCATGTTACTGTAGCATTGGGCATCTTTTTTTTTTTTTAAAATGTGTAGCACTTCGTATGCAGATTCAGAGACTCGGGGGCTAATTCAGACCTGATCACTATTGTGCATTTTCGCACAGCAGTGATCAGGTCTGAACTGCGCATGCGCCTGCGCCGCAGTACACCGGTGCATGCCAGACAGCCGACGGCTGTCTTAGCCCTGTGATTGCCTTTGCCTGAATGACAGGCAGAGGTGGTCGCTGAGTGGGAGGTGGCGAGCCAGCAGCAATTGGCCGCCATTTAGGGGGCGTGGTCCGGGCAACGCCCCCCTAACGCGGGCCGCAGCAGCTGTGTGACACCACACGCAGCCGCTGTGACCCGGGCAGCGACGAGTAGCTCCCTGCCAGCGTGCAGGAGCTGCGCTGGCTGGGATCTACTCTTCAAGTACAAAAGCATTGCTGCTGTGTGATGCTTTTGTACTTGTGCTGGGGGGTCGGGCCTGACATGTTGGGCGGACTAGCCCTATGCTGGGCGTCCCCCCGCATGTCAGAAGACTGATCGTAGATGTGCTAAATTTAGCACATCTACGATCAGGTCTGAATTAGGCCCTCGGCCTCTGAATCTGCAATATGAAGTGCTATGATGCAGTGGCTACAGCTTTTTTTTTCATTCCAAGCTGTGGCATTATACATACTGCTGGAAATTTTTAGTGAGTTTCGATCAGAGATGTGCTGACAAGGTAGGCTGGTGAGTCAGTGTCTCACCTGTTATACTCTGGTATACTCCAAAATATTGACTATTAAACTGGATAGAATAATACAAAGAAGATATTTATAATATTTTCTATGTATTTTTAATATACTTTTTTTTTAATCAAAACTCAGGAGTATACTGGAGTATGACAGGTGAGGCCCTGCCTCACCTGCCTACCTTGTCCGCACATCTCTGATCTAAACTCATCAAATTTCCAGCAGTATGACTGAGAAATGCGATATGTATTGCAAAGGACAGCTTTCTTGATAAGAGCTGTACTTTGCTGTGTTGGAATTTACGGATTTCGGACCTGGGAGTCCTTCTGCGCATGCACAGAGTGGACGCGGGGGGCATGTAGGGTGCTGGAATGGATCAGGTTTGAGCCCTCTCAGTGCAGAATGCGGAAAGAAGCCCATAGGCTTTGATAGGGTAACCAACCGCATCCAAGTCCTGGAATGCATTGTATTATGGAAAATGCAGGCAAAGTACAAAAGTGGCCACATTTTCTCATTAGTACATCCCACTCAGAGAGTGTTGTGCACCCACTCACTAGCACCCAGCAGGAGAGTGGAAGAGCAGTGCAGCCAGTTGTCTGTTAGTGCAGAGACTCTGAAGGCACAAGCTGGATTTTGTGACATTATTAAAAAAAAAAACACGTTTGCAGATTATTCTGTACCTTGAATTCTGTTGCTCTGGGTACTATCTGTTTCTTCCATAATTCAGGGTTTACTCATAGATTGGAATCAGGGGCATATCTGTAATGGGTACAGGGTGTGTGATGCATATGGGCCCCTGGTTACAGGAGGAGCATACTGCACACATTGGACCCATCTATTATGCTTACCTCTCCAGGAGTCCCACATCTGCACTGTGCAAATCTGCAGAAACATGCCAGTTTCCCTGGAGATTTGCACATGTGCAGTTCAGAAATCACTGGGACATGGCGTGGCCACCATGCTCCCAGAGACCAATGCATGACTTTGCCACAGTTCCAGAGTCTACTAGCATCTTTGCTGCGGAGACTGGAGAGGGCCCACATGGAGGATGCACACAGACCCCCTCGTCTCTTAATCCACTACTGATTGGAATATCTGACTCAAATTACCCTGTTAGTAGAGCTCTTCATAGGCTTTATGGAGATGTACTGTTAGGTTCTCCAGATCTGACTCCTCTTGAAAATTTCTGGATCCGAATCAAACCAAAACCCGGTCCGGTTTAGCTGCTTTTATTGATTTTTGTCAATGATTATCAACTTTGAACCGAACCTAAAGTGTACGGATGGTGTAATGTTTAGCACTACTGCCTCACAGCACTGGGTCCATGGGTTATATTCCCATAATGACCCTATGTTTGTGGAGTTTGTATATTATCCCAGTACTTGCGTGGGTTTCCCCCGGGTACTCTGGTTTCCTCCCACAGTCCAAAAACATACTGGTAGGATAAACAATTAACCTTAGTCTGTAAGTGTGTGTGTACATGGACAGACTAGATGGGCCAAATGGTTCTCATATGCCATCAAATGCTATGTTTCTATGTTTCTGTGAGGATGAATTTAGAACTAAAACCAAAATGGAGGGGGGTGGGGCATAGTTGGCGCACATATTTAATGCTTTCACATCACAGGTAGGGAATAGGTTATCTGTATTATTTGTTTATACAGATTTTCTTAATCAATTGTTATCATTTTCTTATTGAGTGACAGAAACATACAGAATAATGGCAAGTTAATAACATTTAATCATAATTTCATTGTAGCATATAGCAACATACATCAATTTGTTTAACATACTGTTCAATCAGTAACCTTTACTTAATGGAAACAGTAGATAACTAAATAATTATAAATATAATAAACATGTCAAATTAGCAAGGTACAATATATGTTTTGTTTGTATGTTTTTGTGATCCCCTCATTCCACTGTATACTACATGACCAGAAGTATGTGGTTACCCTAATTTGTATTTGGCCACTCCAGCTACACCCATTTAGCCAACAGGCACATAACACCCATGCAATCTCCAAAGAGCTAGAGCAGGGGTGGGGAACCGCTGGCCCGCGGGCCATATAAGGCCCGCATAGCCACTTGATCTGGGCCGCTGCTGTGTGTGTGTCGGGGAGGAGAGCGCAGCGTGCGCCTCTCCTGCCCCTTTGTGCTAAGTCCGGCGGCGGGGTGTGTCATCTGTCAGGGCAGGGAGGAGAGCACAGCTATGTCTGGCAGCGGTGGCATATAGGATCCCAAACCAGCCGCTGGTTTGTGAGCAGATCAGAGCTTGCGGACCGGCAGCCAATCAGGAGCCGCCGCTGCCGGTCCACAAGCTATTATTGGCTCACGAACAGGCGACTGGTTTGAGGTCCTACACGGCATCGGTGCCTCATATAGCTGCACTCTCCTCCCTGCCTGGCCCCTGACAGCTGACACACACTGCCGCCAGACTGAGCACTAAGGGGCAGGAGAGGCGCACGCTGCGCTCTCCTCCCCTGACACACACACAGCAGCAGCAGAACAGCAGCAGCAGCAGCGGTGAGCAGCACAGTGGGGTGGGGGGCATGTGTGTACCTGGCCCTGTGGGGACATATTTGACAATGTGGGGGCATATCTGACACTGTAGGGACATGTGTGTACCTGGCACTATAAGGGCATATCTGGCACCATGGGGGCATATCTGTATCTGGAACTGTGGTGGCATATCTGTATCTGTCACTGTGGGGGCATATGTGTATCTGGCACTGTGGGGGCATATGTATATCTGGCACTGTGGAGGCATATGTATATCTGGCACTGTGGGGGCATATGTGTATCTGGCACTGTGGCGGCATATGTGTATCTGGCATTATTGGTGGCATATGTGTATCTTGCACTGCACTTTTGGGGGCATATGTGTATCTTAGACTATTGGGGCATATGTGTATCTGGCACTGCACTATTGGGGTCATATGTGTATCACGCCCCCATTTTAATTAACCACACCCATTTTTAGGCGCGCGCACACAGTACCACTAAGGGGCATATCTACTGGAGGCATGTCTACAGGGGCATAACTAGTGGGGTCATATCTACTGGGGCATAACTACTGGGGGCATATCTACTGGGGAATAACTACTGGGGGCAGGCTAATTTTTAAGTTGATAATTTTTGTATGGTCCCCAAAGGATTTTCTAAATATCCAAATGGCCCTTGGTAAAAAAAAAGGTTCCCCACCCCCAGGCAGGAGCATTAGAATGGGTCATACAGTATTAAATACCTTAGTGACTTTCAATGTGGCACTATCATGGGATGCCACCTTTCCAACAGGAGAGTTCACCAAGTTTCTGCCCTGCTAGAGCTGCTCCAGTTAACAGTAAGTGCTGTCATTATGGGGTAGAGATGTCTATGGGAAACAATAACTTAGCCACAAAGTGGAAGGGCATACATGCACAAGGAATGTAACTGCCAAGTGTTTAAGCATGTAAAAAATATCTTTACTCAGTTTTAATTAGAGATGAGCGCCGGAAATTTTTCGGGTTTTGTGTTTTGGTTTTGGGTTCGGTTCCGCGGCCGTGTTTTGGGTTCGACCGCGTTTTGGCAAAACCTCACCGAATTTTTTTTGTCGGATTCGGGTGTGTTTTGGATTCGGGTGTTTTTTTCAAAAAACCCTAAAAAACAGCTTAAATCATAGAATTTGGGGGTAATTTTGATCCCAAAGTATTATTAACCTCAAAAAACATAATGTACACTCATTTTCAGCCTATTCTGAACACATCACACCTCACAATATTATTTTTAGTCCTAAAATTTGCACCGAGGTCGCTGTGTGAGTAAGATAAGCGAACCTAGTGGCCGACACAAACACCGGGCCCATCTAGGAGTGGCACTGCAGTGTCACGCAGGATGTCCCTTCCAAAAAACCCTCCCCAAACAGCACATGACGCAAAGAAAAAAAGAGGCGCAATGAGGTAGCTGTGTGAGTAAGATTAGCGACCCTAGTGGCCGACACAAACACCGGGCCCATCTAGGAGTGGCACTGCAGTGTCACGCAGGATGTCCCTTCCAAAAAACCCTCCCCAAACAGCACATGACGCAAAGAAAAAAAGAGGCGCAATGAGGTAGCTGACTGTGTGAGAAAGATAAGCGACCCTAGTGGCCGACACAAACACCGGGCCCATCTAGGAGTGGCACTGCAGTGTCACGCAGGATGTCCCTTCCAAAAAACCCTCCCCAAACAGCACATGACGCAAAGAAAAAAAGAGGCGCAATGAGGTAGCTGACTGTGTGAGAAAGATAAGCGACCCTAGTGGCCGACACAAACACCGGGCCCATCTAGGAGTGGCACTGCAGTGTCACGCAGGATGTCCCTTCCAAAAAACCCTCCCCAAACAGCACATGACGCAAAGAAAAAAAGAGGCGCAATGAGGTAGCTGTGTGAGTAAGATTAGCGACCCTAGTGGCCGACACAAACACCGGGCCCATCTAGGAGTGGCACTGCAGTGTCACGCAGGATGTCCCTTCCAAAAAACCCTCCCCAAACAGCACATGACGCAAAGAAAAAAAGAGGCGCAATGAGGTAGCTGACTGTGTGAGAAAGATAAGCGACCCTAGTGGCCGACACAAACACCGGGCCCATCTAGGAGTGGCACTGCAGTGTCACGCAGGATGTCCCTTCCAAAAAACCCTCCCCAAACAGCACATGACGCAAAGAAAAAAAGAGGCGCAATGAGGTAGCTGTGTGAGAAAGATAAGCGACCCTAGTGGCCGACACAAACACCGGGCCCATCTAGGAGTGGCACTGCAGTGTCACGCAGGATGTCCCTTCCAAAAAACCCTCCTCAAACAGCACATGACGCAAAGAAAAATAAAAGAAAAAAGAGGTGCAAGATGGAATTGTCCTTGGGCCCTTCCCACCCACCCTTATGTTGTATAAACAAAACAGGACATGCACACTTTAACCAACCCATCATTTCAGTGACAGGGTCTGCCACACGACTGTGACTGAAATGACGGGTTGGTTTGGACCCCCACCAAAAAAGAAGCAATTAATCTCTCCTTGCACAAACTGGCTCTACAGAGGCAAGATGTCCACCTCATCATCATCCTCCGATATATCACCGTGTACATCCCCCTCCTCACAGATTATCAATTCGTCCCCACTGGAATCCACCATGTCAGCTCCCTGTGTACTTTGTGGAGGCAATTGCTGCTGGTCAATGTCTCCGCGGAGGAATTGATTATAATTCATTTTAATGAAAATCATCTTCTCCACATTTTCTGGATGTAACCTCGTACGCCGATTGCTGACAAGGTGAGCGGCGGCACTAAACACTCTTTCGGAGTACACACTTGTGGGAGGGCAACTTAGGTAGAATAAAGCCAGTTTGTGCAAGGGCCTCCAAATTGCCTCTTTTTCCTGCCAGTATAAGTACGGACTGTGTGACGTGCCTACTTGGATGCGGTCACTCATATAATCCTCCACCATTCTATCAATGGTGATAGAATCATATGCAGTGACAGTAGACGACATGTCCGTAATGGTTGTCAGGTCCTTCAGTCCGGACCAGATGTCAGCATCAGCAGTCGCTCCAGACTGCCCTGCATCACCGCCAGCGGGTGGGCTCGGAATTCTGAGCCTTTTCCTCGCACCCCCAGTTGCGGGAGAATGTGAAGGAGGAGATGTTGACAGGTCGCGTTCCGCTTGACTTGACAATTTTCTCACCAGCAGGTCTTTGAAACCCAGCAGACTTGTGTGCGCCGGAAAGAGAGATCCAAGGTAGGTTTTAAATCTAGGATCGAGCACGGTGGCCAAAATGTAGTGCTCTGATTTCAACAGATTGACCACCCGTGAATCCTTGTTAAGCGAATTAAGGGCTCCATCCACAAGTCCCACATGCCTAGCGGAATCGCTCTGTCTTAGCTCCTCCTTCAATGTCTCCAGCTTCTTCTGCAAAAGCCTGATGAGGGGAATGACCTGACTCAGGCTGGCAGTGTCTGAACTGACTTCACGTGTGGCAAGTTCAAAAGGTTGCAGAACCTTGCACAACGTTGAAATCATTCTCCACTGCGCTTGAGACAGGTGCATTCCACCTCCTATATCGTGGTCAGTTGTATAGGCTTGAATGGCCTTTTGCTGCTCCTCCAACCTCTGAAGCATATAGAGGGTTGAATTCCACCTCGTTACCACCTCCTGCTTCAGATGATGGCAGGGCAGGTTCAGGCGTTTTTGGTGGTGCTCCAGTCTTCTGTACGTGCTGCCTGTACGCCGAAAGTGTCCCGCAATTTTTCTGGCCACCGACAGCATCTCTTGCACGCCCCTGTCGTTTTTTAAAAAATTCTGCACCACCAAATTCAAGGTATGTGCAAAACATGGGACGTGCTGGAATTTGCCCAGATGTAATGCACGCACAATATTGCTGGCGTTGTCCGATGCCACAAATCCACAGGAGAGTCCAATTGGGGTAAGCCATTCCGCGATGATCTTCCTCAGTTGCCGTAAGAGGTTTTCAGCTGTGTGCGTATTCTGGAAACCGGTGATACAAAGCGTAGCCTGCCTAGGAACGAGTTGGCGTTTGCGAGATGCTGCTACTGGTGCCGCCGCTGCTGTTCTTGCGGCGGGAGTCCATACATCTACCCAGTGGGCTGTCACAGTCATATAGTCCTGACCCTGCCCTGCTCCACTTGTCCACATGTCCGTGGTTAAGTGGACATTGGGTACAGCTGCATTTTTTAGGACACTGGTGACTCTTTTTCTGAGGTCTGTGTACATTTTCGGTATCGCAACCCTAGAGAAATGGAACCTAGATGGTATTTGGTACCGGGGACACAGTACCTCCAACAAGTCTTTAGTTGGCTCTGCAGTAATGATGGATACCGGAACCACGTTTCTCACCACCCAGGATGTCAAGGCCTCAGTTATCCGCTTTGCAGTAGGATGACTGCTGTGATATTTAATCTTCCTCGCAAATGACTGTTGGACAGTCAATTGCTTGGTGGAAGTAGTAAAAGTGGTCTTACGACTTCCTCTCTGGGATGACCATCGACTCCCAGCAGCAACAACAGCAGCGCCAGCAGCAGTAGGCGTTACACGCAAGGATGCATCGGAGGAATCCCAGGCAGGAGAGGAATCGTCAGAATTGCCAGTGACATGGCCTGCAGGACTATTGGCATTCCTGGGGAAGGAGGAAATTGACACTGAGGGAGTTGGTGGGGTGGTTTGCGTGAGCTTGGTTACAAGAGGAAGGGATTTACTGGTCAGTGGAGTGCTTCCGCTGTCACCCAAAGTTTTTGAACTTGTCACTGACTTATTATGAATGCGCTGCAGGTGACGTATAAGGGAGGATGTTCCGAGGTGGTTAACGTCCTTACCCCTACTTATTACAGCTTGACAAAGGGAACACACGGCTTGACACCTGTTGTCCGCATTTCTGGTGAAATACCTCCACACCGAAGAGCTGATTTTTTTGGTATTTTCACCTGGCATGTCAACGGCCATATTCGTCCCACGGACAACAGGTGTCTCCCCGGGTGCCTGACTTAAACAAACCACCTCACCATCAGAATCCTCCTTGTCAATTTCCTCCCCAGCGCCAGCAACACCCATATCCTCCTCATCCTGGTGGACTTCAACACTGACATCTTCAATCTCACTATCAGGAACTGGACTGCGGGTGCTCCTTCCAGCACTTGCAGGGGGCGTGCAAATGGTGGAAGGCGCATGCTCTTCACATCCAGTGTTGGGAAGGTCAGGCATCGCAACCGACACAATTGGACTCTCCTTGTGGATTTGGGATTTCGAAGAACGCACAGTTCTTTGCTGTGCTTTTGCCAGCTTGAGTCGTTTCATTTTTCTAGCGAGAGGCTGAGTGCTTCCATCCTCATGTGAAGCTGAACCACTAGCCATGAACATAGGCCAGGGCCTCAGCCGTTCCTTGCCACTCCGTGTGGTAAATGGCATATTGGCAAGTTTACGCTTCTCCTCCGACAATTTTATTTTAGGTTTTGGAGTCCTTTTTTTTCTGATATTTGGTGTTTTGGATTTGACATGCTCTGTACTATGACATTGGGCATCGGCCTTGGCAGACGACGTTGCTGGCATTTCATCGTCTCGGCCATGACTAGTGGCAGCAGCTTCAGCACGAGGTGGAAGTGGATCTTGATCTTTCCCTAATTTTGGAACCTCAACTTTTTTGTTCTCCATATTTTATAGGCAGAACTAAAAGGCACCTCAGGTAAACAATGGAGATGGATGGATTGGATACTAGTATACAATTATGGACGGACTGCCACGGTTAGGTGGTATAAAAAAACCACGGTTAGGTGGTATATATTATAATAATAATACAATTATGGATGGACGGACTGCCTGCCGACTGCCGACACAGAGGTAGCCACAGCCGTGAACTACCGCACTGTACACTGGTTGATAAAGAGATAGTAGTATACTCGTAACAACTAGTATGACACTATGACGACGGTATAAAGAATGAAAAAAAAACCACGGTTAGGTGGTATATATTATAATAATAATAATACAATTATGGATGGACGGACTGCCTGCCGACTGCCGACACAGAGGTAGCCACAGCCGTGAACTACCGCACTGTACACTGGTTGATAAAGAGATAGTAGTATACTCGTAACAACTAGTATGACACTATGACGACGGTATAAAGAAAGAAAAAAAAATACCACGGTTAGGTGGTATATATTATAATAATAATACAATTATGGATGGACGGACTGCCTGCCGACTGCCGACACAGAGGTAGCCACAGCCGTGAACTACCGCACTGTACACTGGTTGATAAAGAGATAGTAGTATACTCGTAACAACTAGTATGACACTATGACGACGGTATAAAGAATGAAAAAAAAAACACGGTTAGGTGGTATATATTATAATAATAATACAATTATGGATGGACGGACTGCCTGCCGACTGCCGACACAGAGGTAGCCACAGCCGTGAACTACCGCACTGTACACTGGTTGATAAAGAGATAGTAGTATACTCGTAACAACTAGTATGACACTATGACGACGGTATAAAGAAAGAAAAAAAAATACCACGGTTAGGTGGTATATATTATAATAATAATACAATTATGGATGGACGGACTGCCTGCCGACTGCCGACACAGAGGTAGCCACAGCCGTGAACTACCGCACTGTACACTGGTTGATAAAGAGATAGTAGTATACTCGTAACAACTAGTATGACACTATGATGACGGTATAAAGAAAGAAAAAAAAATACCACAGTTAGGTGGTATATATTATAATAATAATACAATTATGGATGGACGGACTGCCTGCCGACTGCCGACACAGAGGTAGCCACAGCCGTGAACTACCGCACTGTACACTGGTTGATAAAGAGATAGTAGTATACTCGTAACAACTAGTATGACACTATGACGACGGTATAAAGAATGAAAAAAAAACCACGGTTAGGTGGTATATATTATAATAATAATACAATTATGGATGGACGGACTGCCTGCCGACTGCCGACACAGAGGTAGCCACAGCCGTGAACTACCGCACTGTACACTGGTTGATAAAGAGATAGTAGTATACTCGTAACAACTAGTATGACACTATGACGACGGTATAAAGAAAGAAAAAAAAATACCACGGTTAGGTGGTATATATTATAATAATAATACAATTATGGATGGACGGACTGCCTGCCGACTGCCGACACAGAGGTAGCCACAGCCGTGAACTACCGCACTGTACACTGGTTGATAAAGAGATAGTAGTATACTCGTAACAACTAGTATGACACTATGACGACGGTATAAAGAATGAAAAAAAAACCACGGTTAGGTGGTATATATTATAATAATAATACAATTATGGATGGACGGACTGCCTGCCGACTGCCGACACAGAGGTAGCCACAGCCGTGAACTACCGCACTGTACACTGGTTGATAAAGAGATAGTAGTATACTCGTAACAACTAGTATGACACTATGACGACGGTATAAAGAATGAAAAAAAAACCACGGTTAGGTGGTATATATTATAATAATAATACAATTATGGATGGACGGACTGCCTGCCGACTGCCGACACAGAGGTAGCCACAGCCGTGAACTACCGCACTGTACACTGGTTGATAAAGAGATAGTAGTATACTCGTAACAACTAGTATGACACTATGACGACGGTATAAAGAAAGAAAAAAAAATACCACAGTTAGGTGGTATATATTATAATAATAATACAATTATGGATGGACGGACTGCCTGCCGACTGCCGACACAGAGGTAGCCACAGCCGTGAACTACCGCACTGTACACTGGTTGATAAAGAGATAGTAGTATACTCGTAACAACTAGTATGACACTATGACGACGGTATAAAGAATTAAAAAAAAACCACGGTTAGGTGGTATATATTATAATAATAATACAATTATGGATGGACGGACTGCCTGCCGACTGCCGACACAGAGGTAGCCACAGCCGTGAACTACCGCACTGTACACTGGTTGATAAAGAGATAGTAGTATACTCGTAACAACTAGTATGACACTATGACGACGGTATAAAGAATGAAAAAAAAACCACGGTTAGGTGGTATATATTATAATAATAATACAATTATGGATGGACGGACTGCCTGCCGACTGCCGACACAGAGGTAGCCACAGCCGTGAACTACCGCACTGTACACTGGTTGATAAAGAGATAGTAGTATACTCGTAACAACTAGTATGACACTATGACGGTATAAAGAATGAAAAAAAAACCACGGTTAGGTGGTATATATTATAATAATAATACAATTATGGATGGACGGACTGCCTGCCGACTGCCGACACAGAGGTAGCCACAGCCGTGAACTACCGCACTGTACACTGGTTGATAAAGAGATAGTAGTATACTCGTAACAACTAGTATGACACTATGACGACGGTATAAAGAATGAAAAAAAAACCACGGTTAGGTGGTATATATTATAATAATAATACAATTATGGATGGACGGACTGCCTGCCGACTGCCGACACAGAGGTAGCCACAGCCGTGAACTACCGCACTGTACACTGGTTGATAAAGAGATAGTAGTATACTCGTAACAACTAGTATGACACTATGACGGTATAAAGAATGAAAAAAAAACCACGGTTAGGTGGTATATATTATAATAATAATACAATTATGGATGGACGGACTGCCTGCCGACTGCCGACACAGAGGTAGCCACAGCCGTGAACTACCGCACTGTACACTGGTTGATAAAGAGATAGTAGTATACTCGTAACAACTAGTATGACACTATGACGACGGTATAAAGAAAGAAAAAAAAATACCACGGTTAGGTGGTATATATTGTAATACAATTATGGATGGACGGACTGCCTGCCGAGTTCCGACTGCCGACACAGAGGTAGCCACAGCCGTGAACTACCGCACTGTACTGTGTCTGCTGCTAATATAGACTGGTTGATAAAGAGATAGTATACAATACATACAACAATATACTACTATACTGGTGGTCAGGCACTGGTCACCACTAGTCACACTGGCAGTGGCACTCCTGCAGCAAAAGTGTGCACTGTTTAATTTTAAATTAATATAATATTATGTACTCCTGGGGGCTCCTGCTATAACAACCTGCAGTGCTCCCCAGTCTCCCCCACAATTATTATAAGCTTTGCCTTTTATACATTGATGTGCAGCACACTGGGCTGAGCTGAGTGCACACAGACTGAGTCACACTGTGTGACTGGCTGCTGCTGTGTATCGTTTTTTTTCAGGCAGAGAACGGATATAGCAGAGAACGGATATATTATATTAAAATAAATAAAAGTTAACTAACAACAACTGCACTGGTCACTGTGGTAAACTCTGTCTGACTCTGCACAATCTCTCTCTCTCTTCTAATCTAATTTCTAATGGAGAGGACGCCAGCCACGTCCTCTCCCTATCAATCTCAATGCACGTGTGAAAATGGCGGCGACGCGCGGCTCCTTATATAGAATCCGAGTCTCGCGAGAATCCGACAGCGTCATGATGACGTTCGGGCGCGCTCGGGTTAACCGAGCAAGGCGGGAGGATCCGAGTCTGCTCGGACCCGTGAAAAAAACATGAAGTTCGTGCGGGTTCGGTTTCAGAGAAACCGAACCCGCTCATCTCTAGTTTTAATACTCTTTTTTTAATACTCCCATACAATGCCAGTTCTCGACCATCCCTCCCATCCCACCACCCTAAAAAATTAATATCTTAGGATGAGGCCTTGGACAAATTTGGACAAATAGAAGCACAACCCTGCCAACATAACTGAAGTGCTCCTCACAAGTACATTCAGGGAGAGCGATGGTAACTGGGAAAGTTTGGAAACAGTACGGGTTGGATACAGCACAGGTTGCAGTGCTGGTTACAGTTAGAGATGAGCGGTTCGGATTACCTGAAATCCGAGTCCGCCTGAACTTCCGGGATCCAAGTAAATCAGAGCGGCAAATCGGGTTTTCCTGCCAGGCTGGAATCCCATATCGAGGCAAAATGCCATCTTCCTGGCATCAGATTCTTGTGGGTTTTGGATTGCATATAAGGATGCCACGGCAGTGACTCAGCGCCATTTTACTCCAGTCCATCTGTGCTGCAGTGTGCTGCATGGTACTCTGCTGTCCATTCACAACTTAGTTGCTGTGCTGTGAGGTGTCCATGCATAGCTGATTGTGCTGCTTTCACTATATCCATCCACAAGTGGATGTGCTGCTAGGTTATACTTAAAGTGGCTGTAAGGTGTCCATCCACAAGTGGCTGTGCTGACAGGTTATACTTAAAGTGGCTGTGAGATGTCCATGCGAAAGTGGCTGTGGTATGTCCATTATGTGGCTGTGCTGTGTCCCTCCTCAAGCTCTTTTCAGTCCATACCCCACCCACTGCGTTCCCATATAAACAGTGTGACCAGATTGTCAGTTGCGAAAAAAGTAAACAAAATTTAAAAAAAGTTTAAAAAGTGAAAAATAAATAAGTTAAAGAGTAAAACAAACTAAAAAAATGTAAAACAATTGTAAAAAACATTAAATTGCCAACATGCCATTCAGTACATGCAGTGGCAAGGAAAGACTCAGGCCTTGTTTTTTATTTATGAGTGGTGGTTCTACAACTGTCAATGAGGCATCGTCTTCTGCTTCTCGTGATGATGCAAAACCTTTTTTCTCAGAGTTTAGAAGAAGTGTAAAAAAATTAAAATAAACCAGTAAGGCAGTAGAAAAAACTATATGTTCAGAACTGTCACACATCCCTGATGAGAGTCTAGGGCTGCCACGTTAGCTATGTGTGAACTGGCATTTCTTAAACTGTTCTCATAGAGAAGCCTCTTTTGCCTCCTTCCACCATTTCTGCACCATCTGTACATGTGGGGAGCATAACCAGTAAATATGGTGATGACGACATAATAGAAATTGAGGATGCTTGAGTGGAAGTGGGACAGGATGAGGGGGATATGTGTGTACTACTACTATCTGACACTGACAATGGGAATGTTGATTATGTTATTTGTGTAAGTCAGCCACCAGTGGCTGCAGTTCTTGACTGTGATAAAAAGAAAGTGTTGCCTGGACATTAGACCAAAAAAGCCACCTACTGGGTGTGGATTATTTTTACCCAAATCCTGACAACATTTGCGAATGCATATGCTCCATTTGCGAGGCCAAAGTTACTAGCGGTAGAAATGTTAGCCTTTTAGGTTCCTCCCCAATGTTACGTCATTTGTGGCGAGTTAAATAAAATTATTCTACAAGATTATAATGTAACTAGTTGCCAGTAATGTAAGCAATGGTGGCTGTGTGCGCATGAATGGAGCAACATTTGAATTGCTCCATTGGGTGCCATCCAGTGGCTGCCAGCATGCAAAACACTTGAATTCCCTCCATGTAGGTGAGGAGCAGTGTTAGCCTTTCATTACATATATAGGAGGTCGTCCTTCCAAAAACCTGCTGTATGGGGGCCCAAACAAAGCAAGCACTTCAGTCATAAAAGTGGTAGTCCTTGTCGCTTAAGTGCTTGGAAAGTTAAACTGAATACATAGTGTATCCTGGCAGTCGGGATGCCGAGTGTCACATGACCAACAATGGCATCCTGACAATAAAGATCCCAACATCCCTGTTAATCTGTGCATGTCCTTTTTAATATCCAACATAAGGGTGGGTAGGAGAGTCCAAGGGCAATTCCATGTTGCACCACTTTTCTTTTATGTCACTGTTGTGTGGCAAGGTTTCATAGATGTACTATAAACTGCTGTGTGTGTTTGTGCCGCTGTTCAATCGCTCAGTAATCAACTATTTTGTTGCAGCCTTTGGCCTAAACTGGATAAAAACAATATTGTGAGCTGTGAGATACTGTAGGAACAAAAAATGCCCAAATTATGTGATTTTAACTTTTTGTCATTTAAAAAAAAAAACACACACAACACCAAAACTATGACCTTAAGGCAAAACCAAGACCGGACGACAAATTAGAACCAAAAACAGCAAAAATGTTCAGGCATACATCTCTTGTTACAGGGGTTGATTCAGACCTGATTGCTGCTGTGCGTTTTCGCACAGCGGGCGATCAGCAATAGACTGAATACAACAGAAAATCAAAAAACAGCGCCCCAACTCAAAAGTGCAGCAACAGAAGCTAGGGTGATCCCAACCACCACAAATATTCAAGATAATAGCAACAATGGTAAGCAACTGTGCGCACCCTCTTGGTATATGCCCCCCCAAAAAACACAGAAATTTATGTGTCAAAATGTTACACTGATTCCGTGTATTAGGAATTAAAGTGTTACAGTCCCAATGTAATTCGATTTCAAAAAATGGGCTCCAAATGTCCGTTCTTTTATCTCAATTGTTCAAGTTCTCTCCTTTCTCTCGATGATAGGTCAACTCCATATAAACCCCAAAAATGGAAGAGAAAAGAAGATATATAGTGTAATACAGTTTTATTCAATGATTCCACAAAAAGGTTAAAATGCAACAGAATTTTGCACAATAAATCCACCAAAGACTAGGCAAGAAAGCGTACTGGATAGATGGGGGTGTCATATGATATCCACCCAAATAAGCATAGTGATATTCCACGGGTACCTCCCGATCTTTTTCAGGTGCCGTGTTCTCCTCTGGATCTGCAGTCTCCAAAGGATATAGTGCTGGTTTGCTACAATCTCCCCAATCAGCTCACCAACGCGTTTCTGCTCCCTGGGGAGCCTTTATAAAGGTGTGAGGTGGAATGGAACTGGTCGGGGTATTTATCCCCACCAGAGTGATCTGATTGGTCGAGAGTGTGCCAAGCCTAATTAGTATATAATCCTTTTGGTTTTTCAAATATTCATCCTCTTATAATGTACCATTAAAACGTTTATTAATTGACCTCCCATAAGTGTTTTTGGATCCCATACCAGGCTATACAACGCCTTTTGCGGCGTGCGTTCCATACCCTGGAACGCACGCCACTTCCTGCTTCCGCCCCTGGCTCTTTACAGCACCGCGTGCGTTCCAGCTCCCTGGAACGCATGCCGCTTCCTGCTTCCGCCCCTGGCTCCTTACAGCACCGCGTGCGTTCCAGCTCCCTGGAACGCATGCCGCTTCCTGCATCCGCCCGCGTTATATTACAGCTCTCGCCGGCAGAAGTGCGTCAGTGGAACGCATATTACTTCCGCGTTCCATAGTGCGCTATTCGAGCGCCACCTCCTAAAAACCTATTTGTTATGTGCAAATATAGCATTGGTTCCTTACAGTAATATGTTCATCAGTACTTATATTCAAAAAGGTGCAAATTGCATACATTTAAATCCATAAGTAGGTTTAAAAACATAATCGAAATGAACAACATTAAAATTACTAAAGGATAGATAAATATATATATATATATAATAATTTCTACAATAAAAGAAATCAAATTCCTAAAAAAGGGTAATTGAGTAGTTATTTTTAAAGGACTTTAAAACGGGGGAGTACACTGGCTAACAACTCATAAAAACCATTTAAGTTCAAATTCAAGATTTAAACCCTTTGGAGCCAGCGTTCCCATGTCGTAAATAGAGATGAGCGCCTGAAATTTTTCGGGTTTTGTGTTTTGGTTTTGGGTTCGGTTCCGCGGCCGTGTTTTGGGTTCGAACGCGTTTTGGCAAAACCTCACCGAATTTTTTTTGTCGGATTCGGGTGTGTTTTGGATTCGGGTGTTTTTTTCAAAAAACACTAAAAAACAGCTTAAATCATAGAATTTGGGGGTCATTTTGATCCCAAAGTATTATTAACCTCAAAAACCATAATTTACACTCATTTTCAGTCTATTCTGAATACCTCACACCTCACAATATTATTTTTAGTCCTAAAATTTGCACCGAGGTCGCTGTGTGAGTAAGATAAGCGACCCTAGTGGCCGACACAAACACCGGGCCCATCTAGGAGTGGCACTGCAGTGTCACGCAGGATGTCCCTTCCAAAAAACCCTCCCCAAACAGCACATGACGCAAAGAAAAAAAGAGGCGCAATGAGGTAGCTGTGTGAGTAAGATTAGCGACCCTAGTGGCCGACACAAACACCGGGCCCATCTAGGAGTGGCACTGCAGTGTCACGCAGGATGGCCCTTCCAAAAAACCCTCCCCAAACAGCACATGACGCAAAGAAAAAAAGAGGCGCAATGAGGTAGCTGTGTGAGTAAGATTAGCGACCCTAGTGGCCGACACAAACACCGGGCCCATCTAGGAGTGGCACTGCAGTGTCACGCAGGATGTCCCTTCCAAAAAACCCTCCCCAAACAGCACATGACGCAAAGAAAAAAAGAGGCGCAATGAGGTAGCTGTGTGAGTAAGATTAGCGACCCTAGTGGCTGACACAAACACCGGGCCCATCTAGGAGTGGCACTGCAGTGTCACGCAGGATGTCCCTTCCAAAAAACCCTCCCCAAACAGCACATGACGCAAAGAAAAAAAGAGGCGCAATGAGGTAGCTGACTGTGTGAGTAAGATTAGCGACCCTAGTGGCCGACACAAACACCGGGCCCATTTAGGAGTGGCACTGCAGTGTCACGCAGGATGTCCCTTCCAAAAAACCCTCCCCAATCAGCACATGATGCAAAGAAAAAGGTTAGGTGGTATACAATTATGGACGGACTGCCTGCCGAGTGCAGACACAGAGGTAGCCACAGCCGTGAACTACCGTACTGTACTGTGTCTGCTGCTAATATAGACTGGTTGATAAAGAGATGTCGTAGTAGTATGTATGTATAAAGAAGAAAAAAAACCCACGGTTAGGTGGTATACAATTATGGACGGACTGCCTGCCGAGTGCAGACACAGAGGTAGCCACAGCCGTGAACTACCGTACTGTGTCTGCTGCGACTGGATGATAAATGATATAAAAAATATATATATATCACTACTGCAGCCGGACAGGTATATATTATATATTATATAATGACGGACCTGCTGGACACTGTCTGTCAGCAGAATGAGTTTTATTTTTATAGAATAAAAAAAACAACAACACACAAGTGAAGTCACACGACGAGTGTTTAACTTTTTCAGGCAATCACAATATAAGTATACTACTAACTATACTGGTGGTCAGTGTGGTCAGGTCACTGGTCAGTCACACTGGCAGTGGCACTCCTGCAGCAAAAGTGTGCACTGTTTAATTTTAATATAATAGTATGTACTCCTGGCTCCTGCTATAACCTATAACTGGCACTGCAGTGCTCCCCAGTCTCCCCCACAATTATAAGCTGTGTGAGCTGAGCAGTCAGACAGATATATAATATATATAGATGATGCAGCACACTGGGCTGAGCCTGAGCAGTGCACACAGATATGGTATGTGACTGAGTCACTGTGTGTATCGCTTTTTTCAGGCAGAGAATGGATATATTAAATAAACTGCACTGTCTGGTGGTCACTCACTATATAATATTATGTACTCCTGGCTCCTGCTATAACCTATAACTGGCACTGCAGTGCTCCCCAGTCTCCCCCACAATTATAAGCTGTGTGAGCTGAGCAGTCAGACAGATATATAATATATATAGATGATGCAGCACACTGGGCTGAGCCTGAGCAGTGCACACAGATATGGTATGTGACTGAGTCACTGTGTGTATCGCTTTTTTCAGGCAGAGAACGGATATATTAAATAAACTGCACTGTCTGGTGGTCACTCACTAGTAAACTCTCTGCACTCTCTACACTTCTACAGTACTCCTCCTAGTCCTAAGTTCCAGTAAATCTCTCTCTCTTATAATCTAAATGGAGAGGACGCCAGCCACGTCCTCTCACTATCAATCTCAATGCACGTGTGAAAATGGCGGCGACGCGCGGCTCCTTATATAGAATCCGAGTCTCGCGAGAATCCGACAGCGTCATGAGGACGTTCGGGCGCGCTCGGGTTAACCGAGCAAGGCGGGAGGATCCGAGTCTGCTCGGACCCGTGAAAAAAACCATGAAGTTCGGGCGGGTTCGGATTCAGAGAAACCGAACCCGCTCATCTCTAGTCGTAAATCCATTTCATCTCTGTTTGTGCTAAAGCTTCTTCCACATTTCTTTTCCTCCAATGGTTATTTACTATTTTTATACATATAACACTTTTTAGAGACCTATAATTACACATATGTGTCTCTTTAAAATGGTTAGATACAGAGTGATTTGGATAGCCTTTTTTAATGTTTCGCAGGTGCTCTGCCCAACGCTCTTTCAAAGATCGAGCTGTTCAGCCTATATATTGCAACCCACAAGTACACTCCATTAAATATACACAATTTTTAGTATTGCATGTTATAAAGTCTAAAATACGATAAGTTTTACCAGTTGTATTTGATCGGAACTTTTCTATTTTGCTTGGTTGAGTGGTGTGGTGTCTGCACATATTGCAGATTCCACACCTGTGGAAACCCTTAGTTCTAATTCTTCCCGATTTTTTCGGACCAATAGCACTTTTCACTAACTTCTGATTCAAATTTGGAGCCAAAATGAGTTTAAAGATATATCATCACCTTCCCATATAAAATAATATCATCGATAAAACGGTACCACAACCTAATGTTCTTCAGGAAGAGATTGTCTTCTGCCCAAATGTTTTCATCCTTCCATAATCCCATAAAATGGTTAGCGTATGCAGGGGCAAAGCGTGTGTCCATGGCAGTACCCTTCTTTTGTTGGTAAAACCTTCCACTGTACCAAAAAAAATTATTATTTAAAATAAATTTGATACTGTCTAAAATGAACTGAACTTTCTTTGCCTCTAAATTGCTTTTCAAAAGATGGTACTCAGTAGCTTTCACTCCTTTTTCGTGATCGATGATTGTATATAAGCTACTAACGTCTGCAGTTCCTAATATAAAATTTGGCTGCCATTTCACTTGTCCTAATTTTTGAAGACTATCCCGTGTCCTTAATATAAGATCTTAATTTCAGAACTTCAGGTTGAAGGTGGTGGTCCACAAAATGAGATAGATTCGATGTTACAGAGTTCGTACCTGCCACAATAGGTCTTCCTAGGGGATCTTCTATGTTCTTGTGGATCTTCGGTAAGACATAAAAAACTGGAAGAACCGGGTTTTGTACATTAATATAACGCTCTTCCTTTTCTGTTATTACTTCTTCCATTTTATATTTCAAGGTAAGGTTCTTTAATTCCTTTTCAATCCGTTCATTAGGATTACTTCTCAAAACAGTATATGTATCTTTATCATTCAACTGTTTCTTAATTTCATTGTCATACTTCTCTACATCCATGATGACCACCCCACCCCCTTATCTGCGGGTTTAATAACTATATTTTCATTTTCACTCAAGGATTTTATCGCTTCTCTCTCTCTTTTGGAGAGATTTTGACTTCTACTCCATCTCTACGGAATTTCTTCTAGATCAGCCATAACTGCCTTGCCGAAACTTTCCACAAAACATCCTCGATTAAAGGTGGGGTTAAAGGTGGACTTCGGGCGGAATGGATCCCGTTCTACAGTACTATCACATTTTTGATTGATAAAATACTTCTTGAGTGATACTTTCCGAATAAACTTCTGAATGTCTAAATAAGTTTCAAACTTATTTAGTTTATTATCCGGGGCAAATTTTAAACCTCGCTCGAGCGTACTTGTTTCATCTATTGACAGAATGTGTTTACTTAAGTTGAATATTTTTGTTTTTTCAACTTCTGTTTCTGTGTCCTTAATTGTTTCACTTCCCTTCTTTTTTGTTTTTCCTTTACCTCGTTTGCCCCATTTTTTCTTTTCTCTTTTGAAGACTAAAACCTTTTGTAACAACTCCCGCTCCGCCCTAAAAAATCCTCATTATTCAGGATTTCGAATCTATTCCTTATATTCGGTGGTGAATAATTTCTTTCTCGTCTATTTCTATTCCACTCGTCTTTTATATAGAACCCATTGTTTGTTCTATAGGGCCTTTCTTTACGTCTTCCCTCTCCATTAGGTCGTCTCCATGTTCTCTGGAGGTTTCTTTCTTTTGAATGATATATTCTTCTAGTACCAAAAGATGCTTGATCCCGTTTATTCGTACGTCCCATATATCTACTATTCTCTTCCCTTTTAGAATAATTCTTTTGTCTGGGTGTAGGGCTGGGTACGTATCTACAAAGGGGTTCCTCTATTTGTTCTATTTGTTCCCCATTTACACTTTCCCCATCTCCTACATCCTCTATTTTCTCTTCCCTTTCCCTTTTGTCTCTAATATACTTCCTCTTTTTCCTTAAAATAATCTCTTTTTCTTTCTTAATAATCCTAGATTCCATTTTCCTTTCAAACTCGCTATATTCCTCCATGTCTCTATAGGGTATGAGATCTTTAGTAGATGTATCTATTTGTCTTTCTAATTTTTCTTACTTCCTTGTACAATTAACCTGTGTTTCTTGTACAAATAACACCTGTGTATCTGGAGGGCACAATACAGCTTCAGAGCATTGTCTGTTTAGACACATTTCACTGTTCTTCGAACTGTTACTGAGTATTACTATTAATTGTCCTGAAGCTATCCGCACGTTAATTATTGTCTGTGCATCTGGAGGACACATTGTAGTTTCCAGGCTTTAAGAGGATATCCGGATCCATAAATGAACTTTGGCCGGCAAAATATTTGATACCTGTTTCTGTGTCCCATAATTGGAACTCGTTACCACTGGATACAATATTCTTGAGTTCCTAATTACAGCTATGTGCACAACGATGAGCTTATTGAAGTATCAGCTTTTATAGATTTCTATTTTGAGGTTTTGTTATATGTATATGTGTTTTTAAAATTGATAGAAAATTAATTAATTGTATTACAAATTAGCGCTCCTTATCTTTGTTTATAGTTTACCAAAGATATATATATTTGTACAATTAACCCCATTAGAGCCATTGAACAATCTTCTAATATTTTTTCCCACTTTAAGTAAAACTCATTGCTTTCATTTTCAGAGGAGGATTTCTTATCTATTTTTAGACCTTTTCGGGATAAGCTTTTCTGCTACATATTTTTCTAGAGTTATGGCCTCCCACCATACTTTACTTTCTCGGATGAGAACATACTCTAATTTCCTCATAATGATTTCAGCTTCCTCTACAGTTCCTGAATCTGTTTTACTGTCACTCTCACATTCGTTTGATTCATAAACTGCTGTGTGTGTTTGTGCCGCTGTTCAATCGCTCAGTAATCAACTATTTTGTTGCAGCCTTTGGCCTAAACTGGATAAAAACAATATTGTGAGCTGTGAGATACTGTAGGAACAAAAAATGCCCAAATTATGTGATTTTAACTTTTTTGTCATTTAAAAAAAAAACACACAACACCAAAACTATGGCCTTAAGGCAAAACCAAGACCGGCCGACAAATTAGAACCAAAAACAGCAAAAATGTTCAGGCATACATCTCTTGTTACAGGGTTTGATTCAGACCTGATTGCTTCTCTGCATTTTCGCACAGCGGGCGATCAGCAATAGACTGCATGTGTATACACCACAATGCGCATGCGCGTCGTCCAAAAACAACAGGCGAGGCATTGCCAGTCAGCGACAGGCGGGTGCGAAAATTTCATTCACACAGCCATTGCGCGCTGATTGACAGGAAGAGGCCGTTTGTGGATGGTAACTGACCATTTTCTGGGAGTGTCAGGGAAAATGCAAGCGTTCCCAAGCATTTTCAGGGAGGGTGTGTGACATCAGCTCTGGACCCGATCTGCCTGTTCTCATCGTACTGTAGGAGTAAGTCCTGGGCTGCGCACAGACTGCTCAAAGTGGAAAAATCATTCAATGGTGAGTGAGGTGTGGACGGATTTGCGCTTTAAACTGACTGAGGGATTTCTAGCAGCTCAGCATACACATGCGATCGCACACTTGCACAGCGAATATACACTCCCCTTGGACGGCGACTATCTGAACGCAGCACAACAATTTTAGCAGCCCAGCGATCAGGTCTGAATCACCCCCACAGTGCGGTTACAGTGCAGGTCGGATACAATGTGAGTCAGATAAAGGGCCTAATTCAGATCTGTTCTCTCACTAGCGTTTTTCGATGCACAATGATCAGGTAACTACTGCACATGCGTATGCACCGCAATGCGCAGACGTGTCGTACTTGTACAAAGTGGATCGTTGCTGTGTACTGGTTCTAGCGAAGAATCCATTCGCACAGCCGATCGCAAGGTGATTGACAGAAAGAGGGCATTTGTGGGTGTCAACTGACCGTTTTCTGGGAGTGTTTGGAAAAACACAGGCGCGTCGAGGCATTTGCAGGGCGGGTGTCTGACATCAATTCCGGGCTCGAATAGGCTGAAGTGATCGCAGCGACTGAGTAAGGTCAAAG
The DNA here is from genome assembly GCF_028390025.1 of Pseudophryne corroboree. Classification (NCBI taxonomy): domain Eukaryota; kingdom Metazoa; phylum Chordata; class Amphibia; order Anura; family Myobatrachidae; genus Pseudophryne; species Pseudophryne corroboree. Next base: position 339,593,998 of record NC_086444.1, on the reverse strand, counting down.
CTACTCAGAAACTGCACAAGCTGTTTTTATACTGCACGGCTGCACATGCGTTTGCACACTTTCAAAGCTAAAATACACTACCCTATAGGCGGCGTCTATCTGTTCACAGTGCTACAAAAAATAGCTAGCGAGCGAACAGATCTGAATTAGGCCCTTAGTGCGGGTTGAATACAGTGTGGGTCGGATACAGTGCGGGTTGATAAAGTCTAGTTACATTGTGGGTCGGATACACTGCGAGTCAGATGCAGTGATGTTCAAATACAGTGCAGGTTGCAGTTCATCTTGGATACAGTGCAGGTTGTACAGTATATAGTGCATGTTAGATACATTGTGGGTTACAGTGCAGGTTGGATCCCTGCAGGTCATATACAGTGTGGGTTACATTGCAGGTTGGATACAATGTGGTTGGATGCAATGTGGTTTACAGTGCGGTTTGAATACAGTGTGGGTCAGATACAGTGCAGGTTACAGTGCAAGTTCGATACAGTGTGGGTTGAATACGTCAATAGTGCAATTACTGTGAAAGCAGGCAGGAGGATCCCCCCCAGTAATGTCTGTAAGGATGATGATGGTCCAAGCGCTGCAGTATACACAGCGCTGTTTCAGTGCTTGTCAGCGCAGCAGCAGCCATTGGATGCAGCAACAGCCTCTGGGTGGACGAGAATGCAGGGAGCCTAATAGATGAGAGCTGTGAGAACAGCTCTCTCAGCCAATCAGTGGTCAGCCCATTGATTTCAATGGGACTTTGAAATTTGGCACCCTAATCCAAAATAGATTTGACAGCTGGAAGATTATGTTTTGCCTTGTTTTGGGATCCAAGGCAGGTGGGGAGATCCGAGTCCCGTCTTGGATCCCCTCAGATCCCGGAAGATGTCTGAGATCTGGGCCTGCTCATCTCCAGTCTCAGGTGGGTGAGTTTCGCCTGTCAAACCATAATGAAGAGGTCATAATGCAAGCTCAAAGAGCACATATTACAGAACTGTAGATGTCTTATTGATAATTGATCTATATGTTTAGCAGAGCTGATTTATAATGTTCTTCATATCACTTTTCTATCACTTCCCACTGCAAAGCTGCAGTGAGAGCAGATAGTTCCTTATATGGCTCATCTCCCACAGTGTAACCTCCGTAGTGCACCCAACGTGGCTGCCTCACCTGGTACACTTGTGGACTGGATAAAACATACATGGACCTGACTGTTACTCCTAGCTTTAGTATGCTGTAACCACCCATTTTGTTTAATCTCTTCTAGGGGCCTATCCCACCCAAGGTAATCCTATGTAGTGTGTTCAACATGGCTGCCACACCTGGTACCTTATGTGGGTGGAATAAACATCCTGTGGAAGTTAGTACCCAAAATATCTGCACCAACCCAGTATTATGCTTACTGTGCTGTTGAATTATTCTTGCGTGATTTTTCTTCTTGCTCTAATTCTAAATCCTTTGTACAATGTACCAGTTTTGATGTTTGTAAAGCGACTTTGAGTCCTGTGGAAGAAAAGCGTTATATAAATAATAATTAGTATTATTATTTTTATTATTCATAAAAGAAATCAGTTATAGGCCGAAAGCTACAGCCTTGGTCTGCATTCCTTTTCCGAAACAGCTGCTACCTTCAAACTAGATCACTGCATTTCATTTCTTTCTCCTCAGGAAAAAAAAAGGCTATTACAATTATAACAAAATAATTTAAACAACCAACTTGAGGGCAGCAGTGGCAGGAGATAATGAATCACTTGCGATAACTCAGACAAATGTCAATGAGTTGTTAGCATGGCACTGTAGTATGTTGACTGCCTGGAGGTCATTTCATATTCGGATGAATGTTCCTTTGGTGGATGCCTACTTGGCTGATATTCCAATTCCCATATATGTTTAAGATAGTTTTCTTTTAACCCCTTTTAAAGCTCACAAAAAAAATATTTTGCTTATTATATACTATATTATATATGAAGTCTCAGATCTCTGTGATCTAGAAGATTTATGATTTTCAGCGATAATGGCTGCATTATGAGCTAATGCTTTTGAAGTGTATCTATAGAGACGAGCCTGCAGCTGTCACATTAAATTTACTGAGAAGTAGTTTGAGTGATTGATGGACAGCGTCACTCACTAGCTGACATCCTCAGCCTTAAGGAGTCAGCTCAAACCACTAGAGCACAAAGCTGCTTCACTTCCTGGAAAGGTCTCTCCGGGAATTGGGTTAACTTATGGCCTTTCGGAAGTGTATAGACTTTCAATGGATTTTCACTCAAGATTGTCAATACATTAACTCAAGAGTAATTTGTAATCCAGTAAGAACAATAATATATTTTTGGGCATAGCATGACTAGGGACTTCTCTGGGAACTGATCTTCCCAAATAATTATAGAGGTTCGTATAAAATGTATTCACCACTCAGGTATTCTGGGAAATAACATCTCAGTAGTATACACTTAATTAGCTATTACTGGATTCTTTCACGCTAACCACCACAATATTACCAAAAGGATATTGTTTTTTTTATCAAATTAAATATTCTTGTCAATTACCAGGAGAAACTAAGATGCCATTAATACTATTTTCCCACCAATGTATCAAAGTGTTTATGCACACCAGGAAAAAAATATATGAGATGGTGACATATACAGGATGAGGACAAGTAAGTTCAAGGTCAATAAGTCAAGAGATACAAGACCATTATTCTCTGGGATGTAGTGAAACTGAACCTGACCATTTGTTGTCAATTAAAGAAGCTTAATCGTGTCTCTGGACGGGTTCAGTATGATATTTACCAATGTACGGCATCTCGGTAGTCAGAATACTAACAGCGGCATCTCGTCCATCAGAATCCGGACAGCCCCCTCTAAAGTCCCGTAACCCGCCTCTGCCCCCTACACTAACTTTCCCTTGTGGGTGCCTAAACCTAACCTGCCAGTGCATTCCGCTGTCAGGACGATCGGGATGCCGGCTGTCGGTATTGTGACGCTGGTATCCCGCATGGCATCAGTATGTAGATACCGGGATTGCATCCTCCTTCAGGATCCCGGCGTCGGTATATCAACCGCCGAGATCCTGTCCGTCGGCAAGCTTACTGCTTCCCCTCTGGACAACTTTATGTGTTTGATCTGACCACAGACATTGAAGTTTTTAGCAATTATCCACAGAGAACTTCCTTATTCTGATTGGCTGATGCCTCCGTACATGCTGGGATACTCATTATTTGCGGACAGGATTTTCCATCATGTGATTCATTCAGATCCAGCTGGATTGCATACTTTAAATTACATAACAGTCAATTGGCTATACACACTCTGATGCTGTCCTAATGCAACCAAAGCATCAATGTGTTTATGACCAGCTTAAGTTGAACTTTAATATTTGCCTTTCAGTAATAATTAGCATTTAATAGCACACCATAATACAGTTACCTTACTATTTGCTTTGCATTGATAATTAAAATGATGACACCTGAAACAATAGTATGCCCAATATCCTCTGAGTGTGAAACGGCAGTATTATTACATGACCCTATATATTCTTTTGCGATTACACATCGTTTTGCTGTTATGTCTCCATGTCACGCCTACAGATTTGATTAGCATAGACTTAATGATGTGGTAAGTATTTGAAAGCATGTGGCAGACCGGACTGGTTTCTATTCGGTGTTACAGAATCTTTGATAAGACGAACCTGTGAGGGTTTTTTAGACTGTTGCGGACCCCGGATTTAATTCAGATCTGATTGTACATGTGCTAAATTTAGCACATCTACGATCAGTTTCTCTGACATGCAGCACAGGAATAGTCTGCCCCACATGTCAGGCCCTATCCCCCGCAAGGGTGCAAAAGCATTGCACAGCGGCGATGCATTTGCATCAGCTGAGTAGCTCCCTGCCTGTGTAGCCTAGCTGCGTTGGAAGGTGGCTACCCACCACGTCCCAGAGGCAGCATGTGATATCACGCAGCCGCCGCGGCCTGTCCACACAACGGTACGGACATGCCTGCATTGTCCAGACTGCGCCCACCAATGGTGTTCTAATGCCATTGGCACGCCCCTTCCCGCCCCGCGACCGCCTCTGCCTGTCAATCAGGAAGAAGCGATCGCAGCCCTGATATGTTGTTAGCAGCTCATTGGGCCTCCCAGGGTGCACACACGTGGGTGCACTCCACAAAGGGCTTCAGATTGCTGCCGCTGCAGCAATCCAGTCTGAATTACCCCCCATGTCTTTTTGTTTACTAAGCTGATTGTTCTAAAACTAAGCCCGGCGATCAGGGTGGTCTCTCCTCTGGTTAAAGATTTTGCTAGGACTTTTTGTCTCCTCAGCAGTTATTGTCTAGTTTGATTACATCTCCCAGCATGCTTCTTTGTGATTTCCTGTTTCTTTAGCATTACTACACAGTAGGGCTATACCTCCCAGCATGCTACTCTGGGATTTCCTGTTTTGTTGGCACTGTGAAATGAACACACCCCTAGTCATGTTTTCAAGGTGGTTTTAAAAGAAAACAGGTGCCGAGAAAGGGGTCTGTTAGTCTTTCCAAATTATGTTGAACCTCCCTTCGTAACTACTGTATAGTAGAAGTCCCTTCGTAAGTGTGATGGTAAGTTCACTGTGTATTCTGATAGCCGTACCTTTTTTATTTTGCAGTCTTCCTGACACTAATTGCTTTGCATGAACACTTCACTTTATTTTCTAGCAATAGGGTTCAAAGATGCCCATAATAAACATTTGCTATTTGCAACAACAATCTTACTAGCAGTTAGTAATATATCGCAACAATTAATTGTACAATAAAGAATTACCTACCTGTAAATCATTTTCTCGTAGTCCGTAGAGGATGCTGGGGTCCACATTAGTGCCATGGGGTATAGACGGGCCCCTTGGGAGCCATGGGCACTTTAAGAGTTTAATAGTGTGGGCTGGCTCCTCCCCCTATGCCCCTCCTACCAGACTCAGTCTAGAAACTGTGCCCGAGGAGACAGACATTGAGAGAAGGAAATACACAGATAGTGGTGAGATTCACACCAGCTCACACATAACAACAGAAAGCCATAGAATAAGCATGCTGGATAGTGAACCTGATCCAACGAGAAATTGCTTAGAAGCAGGACACCCAACCTTGTTGGGATCATAAAGGACAAACAGAGTGTCCGACTGTCTGTGATGAGAAGTTCTCTTCACATAAATCTTCAAAGCCCTCACAATATCCAAGGACTTTGAGGTGATTGAGGATTCAGTAGCCACTGGTACCACAATAGGTTGGTTGATATGAAAAGCCGACACAACCTTTCTAAGAAATTGCTGATGCATCCTAATCTCAGCTCTATCTTCATGGAAAATCAAGTAGGGGCTCTTGCAGGACAAAGCCCCCAATTCTGACACACGTCTAGCAGATGCTAATGCCAATAGTGTGACCGCTTTCCAAATAAGAAACTTGACATCAACCTACTGTAAAGGCTCGAACCAATCCGACTGCAGGAACTGCAGCACCACAATAAGATCCCAAGGTGCCGTAGGAGGCACAAAGGGAGGCTGGATGTATAGAATCCCTTCAAAAAAGTCTGAACCTTAGGGAGGGCAACCAATTGTTTCTGGAAGAAAATGGACAAGGCCGAAATTTGGACCTTTATGGAGCCCAAACGCAGGCCCACATCCACACCTGCTTGCAGAAAGAGAAGAAACCATCCTAGTTGAAACTCCACTGAAGGAAACAATTTGGATTCACACCAAGACACATACTTTTTCCAAATGCGATGGTATTGTTTAGAAGTTACTCCTTTCCTAGCATGTATCAGGGTAGAAATAACCTTGTTCGGAATGCCCTTCCGAGCTAAGATTTGGTGTTCAACCTCCATGCCGTCAAACGTAGCCTTGGTAAATCTTGATAGGCAATCGGCCCCCTGTTGCAGAAGGTCCTTGTGAAGAGGAAGAGGCCTCGGATCTTCCAGCAGTAACTCCAGAAGAGCCGCATACCAAGCCCTTCTTGGCCAGTCCGGAGCAATGAAAATTGCCTGAACCCTTGTTCTTTTTGTTAGTTTGAGAATCCTTGGTATGAGTGGAAGTGGTGGGAACACATACACGGACTTCAACACCCACTGAGTCACCAGAGCGTCCACCACCACTGCCTGTGTGTCTCTCGACCTGGAACAGTACCTCCAAAGCTTCTTGTTGAGGTGGGAGGCCATCATGTCTATGTGAGGTACGCCCCGAAGAACTGTCACCTCCGCGAACACCTCCGGGTGGAGGCCCCACTCTCCTGGATGGAGATCGTGTCTGCTGAGGAAGTTAGCTTCCCATTTGTCCACTCCCAGAATGAAGATTACGGACAGTGCCACTGCGTGCTTTTCTGCCCAGAGGAGGATTCTTGTTACTTCTGACAATGCAGCTCTGCTCTTCGTTCCACCCTGTCGGTTTATGTAGGCCACCGTCGTTACATTGGCCGACTGAACTTGAAGGGCCTGATCTTTAAGAAGATGTGCCACTTGTAGAAGACCGTTGTACACGGCCCTTAGTTCCAGAATGTTTATCGGAAGGATGGATTCCAGACTTGACCACCTTCCTTGGAAGTTTTCCCCCTGGGTGACTGCTCCCCAACCTCTGAGACTTGCATCCGTGGTTAGAAGGATCCAATTCTGAATCCTGAACCTGCGGCCCCCTAGTAGGTGAGAAGTTTGCAGCCACCAGAGGAGCTAAATTCTGGCTTTTGGTGACAGACGTATCCTCTGGTGCATATGAAGATGAGATCCTGACCATTTGTCCAGGAGATCCAGTTGGAAAGACCATGCATGAAATCTTCCATACTGTAGAGCCTCGTAGGAGGCAACCATCTTCCCCAGAAGGTGAATGCACTGGTGAACCGATACCCGGGCTGGCTTCAGGACATCCCGGACCATTGTTTGTATCACCAACACTTTTTCCACCGGCAGAAACACCCTCTGTACTTCCGTGTCAAGGATCATCCCCAGGAAGGACAATCTTCTTGTCGGCTCCAAATGTGACTTTGGAAGATTCAGGAGCCATCCATGATCCTGGAGTAGTTGAGTTGAGAGAGCAATGCTCTGTAACAGCTTCTCCCTGGAAGACACTTTTATCAGCAGATCGTCCAGATAAGGAGTTATGTTCACACCCTGCTTGCGGAGGAGTAGCATCATCTCCGCCATGACCTTGGTGAACACCCTTGGTGCCGTGGAGAGGCCAAACGGCAGTGCCTGGAACTGATAGTGACAGTCCAGCAGCGCAAATCTTAGATAAGCCTGGTGAGGCAGCCAGACCGGGATGTGAAGTTAAGCATCCTTGATATCTAGGGATACTAGAAATTCCCCTTCCTCCAGAACTGAGATCACCGCTCTCAGAGTCTCCATCTTGAATTTGAATTCCCTCAAACAAGGGTTCAATGACTTTAGGTTCAATGTTGGCCTGACCGAACCATCCGGTTTTGGTATCACAAACAGGTTTGAGCAATAACCCTAGTTTGTTAGGTGAGGTGGAACTGGAACAATGACATTTGACTTTAGCAATTTTTTAATGGCCTCCTATAGGATAGCACTTTCTGTCAGCGAAGCTGGTAAGCCTGATTTGAAGAATCCTGATTCTTGAAACTCCAGTCTGTACCCCTGGGTAACAATATCTTGTACCCAGGGGTCCAGGCATGATGACGCCCAGACGTGACTGAAATTTCTTAATCTTGCTCCCACCTGCCCGATCTCCAGACTGGGAGGTCCACCGTCATGCCGAGGATTTTGAGGAAGCAGAACCAGGTTTCTGTTCCTGGGAACCTGTTAGTGCAGGTTTTCTGGATTTCCCCTGACCTCCTCTAAAGAAAGAGGAAGGGGGTTTGGACTTTTTAACTTTCGCGGTCCGAAAGGACTGCACTGTAGACGTAGGATAAGATTTCCTAGTTGGCGGTGTTGCTGAGGGAAAAGGTTGACTTATCTGCAGTTGCCGTGGAGATCCACGCATCTAATGCTTTCCCAAACAGAGCCTGGCCTGTGAAGGGTAGGTTCTCCACACTCCTCTTGGATTCTGCATCCGCTGACCATTGGCGCAGCCAGAGTCCCCTGCATGCCAAAACAGCCATGGAAGACGCCCTTGCATTAAGATGGCCAAGGTCCTTCATGGCCTCTACCATGAAACATGCAAAATCCTGTATGTGACTTAAAAACAATTCAATGTCACTTCTATCCATAGTATCCAATTCCTCTAGTAATGTGCCTGACCACTTTACTATGGCTTTAGAAATCCACGCACAAGCAATAGTTGGTCTTAAAGCTACGCCAGTAGCTGTGTATAGTGATTTGAGTGTAGTCTCAATCTTGTGGTCCGCCAGCTCTTTTAAAGCAGTGGACCCAGGGACAGGTAAAACCACCTTTTTAGACAACCTAGATACAGTAGTGTCTTCGACAGGCGGGGTTTCCTACTTTTTCCTGTCCTCCTCAGGGAAAGGAAAAGCAATGAGAACCCTCTTTGGGATCTGGAACTTTTTCTCCGGGTTTTCCCAGGCAAGGCAAGGGAGGTTTCCTTGTTGTCTGTTAAGTAAGCCCCCTCTACCTGCTCAGGTACCTTATCAGTAATGTGTAAAATGTCCCTAATAGCCTCAATCATGAGTTGCACCTCCTTACAGAGCTGGATTAAGGCTTTGGGGGGCCCGGGGTACTTAAAACAGGGGGGCCCTAAGGTCTAAAATTAATTTTATATATATATATATATATATATTTGGATATAGTCACAATACCGACCCCGACATCCTGCCACAATCCTGACAGTCGGCATGCCGACTAACAGGGACTATTCTGAACCTGCAGTGTGGCGAGCGCAGCGAGCCCATAAGGGGCTTAGTTGTGCTCCCCCGCCCCTGCCAGCATTCTGCTGACCACCAGTATCCCGATACCAACCCTTTATATATACATGGTCGAGTCACATTATTATGACCACCTCCTGCTGGCAAAATCAACGCGTTTCAGCCTTAGCCTTCTACAGGCTTCCCACTGACGAAAGCTAAGGCTGAAACGCATTTGAGGAGAGACACAGGCAAAGTGACCTCTATGTTACAGTGCTTAGCAGTGGAGAATCAGAAGTCGGAAACTGGGAACCAGGAGCCGGACGTTGAGTGCAAGAGACGCAGGCTGTGCAAAGAGCCGGATGTATGCCGGGAGAAGCCCACTGCCACTGCAACAAAATGACGGAGGCTAACCCACTGTGCCCTGGAGGACTAACCTCCATTGTGATATTCCCATTTTAACTTTCTATGTGTACGTGCAAAACTGAAGTAAAGCCGTATGTGTTTTAAAATATACTGCACTGTCTGTGCCCCCCTGTGTATTTATGTTTTTTTAGGTCTATCAATTACCCTTGAGGAAGGGTGTGTAGGGGAGCGGCGACAGCTGCAGCAAGTTTGAATTTTTAAACGTAATGGACTAAGAGATATGCGCATGAATATTGTTATGATATATATATATATATAGCATCCCTGCACCCAGGGTTGCCATTAGACATTATGGGGCCTAGTATAAATTAAATAGAAAAATCTCCCCCACCCCCATTCTGTATACGCACACATACACAAATATAAAATAGAAATATAAAATTATTATCAATGGAAATTGTGCTTACCCGCCATCCTTAAGATAATTTAAGTGGCGCTGTACACGGTCTTATTCTGTTGGTCTTTGCCACTTCTGATGTCAGACGCACACGAGGAGGCAGCAGAGCTATAGATGGGAAAAGGGGCAGATGCACACATAGAGGGGGGTAGGGACAAATGGAGATGGCAGCAGAGACATAGAGGGGGGGGGGGAGTATCAGAAGCACATATAGAGGGGACAAAGGCCCTGGTGAAAAATGTGGCAAAGGTGCAGATGGCAGAGTTGGCAAAGCACAGATGGCAAAGGAGCATAGAAGGGGGAGATGAAAATGCTCATGGGGTGAGGTGGGGAGGGGTCAGAGACTCAGCTGATATAGCTGACAGAAGCACACATGGGGTGGGGGCAGACACACATGGAGTGGGTGAAAGGAAGACACACACATGGAGTGGGTGAAAAGCAGACACACACATGGAGTGGGGGGGCAGAGACACACATGGGGTGGGGAGCAGAGACACACATGGGGTGGAGTGGGGGGGCAAAGACACACTTGAGGTGGGATGGAGGCAGAGACACACATGGGGTGGGGAGCAGAGACAAACATGGGGCAGGGAGCAGAGACACACATGGGGTGGGGAGCAGAGACACACATGGGGTGGGGAGCAGAGACACACATGGGGTGGGGAGCAGAAACACACATGGGGTGGGGAGCAGAAACACACATGGGTTTGGGAGCAGAGACAAACATGGGGTGGGGAGCAGAGACAAACATGGGGTGGGGGGTGGAGAGCAGAGACACAAATGGGGTGGGGGTGGGGAGCAGAGACAAACATGGGGTAGGGGGTGGGGAGCAGAGACAAACATGAAGAGGCACAGCTTAGGAACTGTTTTCATCTGAGTGCCTCTGAGTGTCTAACACAGGCAGGGAAGCAGGGAGAGAAGGGAGGAGCTACAGGAGACCTTGGCGGCTGAACAACTCGTGGAGGAGTCAGGACTGTAGGAGAGCCAGGAGGAAGCTGAAGTAGTCCCGACTCCAGACTGAAGTCCTTTTGAGCATCTGAGAGGGGGCACACAAGCTCTATATTAAACTTAGCTTCGATGTGCACAGGCAGCTATCTGCCGGTGAGTGAGAAACAGGATGCAGCCACGATTACCAGCACTAACGGGTCCCTCTGTCAGTGGTACGCCCTGTACCCAGCATACTCCCCTGAGTCTTACAGTATCTCTAGTAAGCACCACCTGCTACCCACCACATCAGTTAGCCCGGCCTCTGAGCACAGTAGGCTGACTGTGTGAGTACACTGTACTGTGCAGCCCACTCAGCTCCGCCCAGCCGCAGCTTGTCAGTCAGCCTCTGCCTGCTGCAAATATGTGCCTGGCCTCAAGGTCACACTTCTCACTATCGCCAACCGCATATCACATGGACCGACCCCGCAGCACACCCTTCAGCTGCCATGCCTTCCTGTACCGCTGTGCGGGGCTGGCGTTTTCCAGGCCAGAGCTGGGGCTTCAGCATCGCAGATCAGATCAGTAAGAGATTCGATCTGCTGCTGGTGGCGGGGGGCCCTTTTAGAAAGGGGTGCCCGGGGTACTTACTCCCAGGGCACCCCCCTTAATCCGGCTCTGCCTCCTTAGCAAGGGATGCATCTCCCCCTTGCATATCCCCATCACCGTCCCCTGTATCAGAGTCGGTATCTGTGTCAGCTTGCATTATCTGTGCAAGAGCATGCTTCTTTGGGTATGTAATAGGGGTTTTTGATGAGGAGGCAGTGGGAGCTGAATATGACAAAAACTCAACAGACTTTCTCAAAACCTGTGTTTCAGTCTAATTTTGAGCTATCCGAGATGAAATCTGGGATATCATTCCCCTAATAGAATACACCCCATGGGGGTTTGGATCCAGATGGCTGAGACAGCATATTGCAGTCCTGAGTAGATGGAATAGACTCTTCAGGAGAAGATACACACTCTGCAGCATAAGACACAGAGTCCCTAGACATGCTTATGTGAGATATATAAACACACACACACACACACACACACACACACACACACACACACACACACGAAAATGCAGACACAGTTTCCCCCAGAGAGACACAGAGTATATGGAGCCAGCCACACAGCGCCCCAGTAGGCAGTTATACACTAAACGGCCGGTGCTGACTGAATAACCTTAATAGGATTAAACAGTGATTATAACACTCCCCCCCCATCCCTGTCTATAACACCCTGGTACCGCAGAGGTATGCTGAAGTTATGTGGAGGACAGTGCTCCCTGTCAGCATCTCTTCAGTGTGATCTGCAGGGAGAAAATGGCGCTGGTGAGTGCTGGATCCGCTCTGAGGAGAAGCCCGGCCCCCTGTAATGGCGTGTCTTCCCGCACTTTATAGATTATACTGGCCTGAGGTTTTGTGCTGCTAACAGTGGGATTAGCCCCTGTTAGCATATGTGACCAGTGTAGGGTATGTTGCGCTGGCCCAGGACGCCCCTCACAGAAAATATTTTTTTTCTGTGAAAATGGTTGAATACACAATTAATGTGTTGCTCAATAGATCAGGTATACTCGTGTATGATGAAAGCTCAAACACAGAATACTGCACATAAAAATAATAAAAATGGTTAATTAGCATGTGACCATTTTCACTTTCCAGCAAATCCCGATACTGCAAGTTGATTGCAATTGCATTTGTAATGTCATGTCAGGAAGCTCCAGTACCTTAAGGTCCTGGACAAATTTCTCATATTAATTCTGGGCACTGTTTTTTTTTCTGTATCTCAGGTGTCACCTCCCTCCGGGACTGCCAGACCAGGCTGCGATCGCCTGGTAGCGATTGGCACATGCACAGTCATCGGCAGCAGCTGCTCTCCCTGGGACATGGCCGGCAGCAGCAGCAGCTCTCTCCCCTCCCTAGTACCCAGCCGGCGGCAGCAGCAGCTCTCTCCTCACCTCTCCTTTTGACCTGGCCCGCAGCAGCCCCCCTCTTCCTTACAGGTAGAAGCTGCCGTTGGTCTTCTCCCAAGATGCATCTCTATCTAACATACATACTTTCCTATATGGTAATAAACAACTAAGCAATGGTTTTATTTTAAAGCACATGAGCATCACATGCACAGTATAGGAAATCAGTCAAAAGACACATTTTAACCTTATTTGTAACACTGTCTGGCATATTCATTTAGCTGCGGGGTTAAACCCATGGCTTATTGCCGTGGCCGGACCATTTCAGTTAGCAGAGATTACCCCTCATATGAATCCTCGATGCTTGGACTGGACCTGCAGCTTCATAAGCTGCAAGGAAAAGTCAGTGAGAAAATAGTAAAATCGTGGGTTCACGTGTAGGTAAAACTAGAGATGTGCATCGGGCATTTTTTTCGTGTTTTTGGTTTTGGATTCGGGTCCGCGGTCGTGTTTTGGATTCGGACGCGTTTTGGCAAAACCACCCTTTCGGGTCTTGGATTCGGATGTGTTTTGGATTCGGGTGATTTTTGGAAAAAACACAAAAACAGCTAAAATCATAGAATTTGGGGGTAATTTTGATCCTATAGTATTATTAACCTCAATAACAATAATTTCCACTCATTTCCAGTCTATTCTGAACACCTCACACCTCACAATATTATTTTTAGTCCTAAAATTTGCACCGAGGTCGCTGGATGACTAAGCTAAGCGACCCAAGTGGCCGACACAAACACCTGGCCCATCTAGGAGTGGCACTGCAGTGGCAGACAGGATGGTACTTAAAAAAAATAGTCCCCAAACAGCACATGATGCAAAGAAAAAAAAGAGGTGTACCAAGGTCGTTGGATGGCTAAGCTAAGTGACACAAACACCTGGCCCATCTAGAATTAGACTCCAGTATCATGGGAAATATAAGGCAATATCACTGGAATTATTCGTTATAATCAATGGAATTTATGGGTCCAAATCACAGGAAGAAAATGACAAAATCACTAGAATTAAAAGCCAATATCACAGGAATTATTTGTTCTAATCAATTTTATTATTGGTCCAGATCACTGGAATAAAATGACAAAATCACTGGAATTAAATGGCAGTAATGTCGGGAATTATATCAAATGGCAGTACCACTGGACATATACAGAAGTGTCAGACAGGATGGCACTTTTAAAAAAAATAGTCCCCAAATAGCACATGATGCAAAGAAAAGAGAAAAAGAGGTGCACTGTGGTCGCTGGATGGCTAAGCTAAGTGACACAAACACCTCAATATCACAGGAATTATTTGTTCTAATCAATGGCATTATTTATTGGTCCAAATCACTAGAAGAAAATGACAAAATTCCTAGAATTACAAGCCAGTATCATGGAAATTATATAAAATGGCAGTACCACTGGACATATACGGAAGTGTCAGACAGGATGGCACTTTTAAAAAAATAGTCCCCAAACAGCACATCATGCCAAGAAGTAGCTGTCGGGCAATCCTGAGTACCTGGTACAGACTCCTCTGAGGAAGACACCTCCACAACCTTCAAAATATTTTGTTCTGACATGACACTGACCAGTGATACTGAGCACTGATGATACTACTGAGCAGTGATACTGAGAACTAACACTACAGAGAACTGACACTGAGCAGCATAATGCAGCACAAGACACTGAGCACTGAGCAGTGATACTGAGCACTGATGATACTACTGAGCAGTGATTCTGAGCACTGATGATACTACTGAGCAGTGATACTGAGCACTGATGATACTACTGAGCAGTGATACTGAGCAGTGATGATACTACTGAGCAGTGATACTGAGAACTGACATTGAGCAGCACGATGCAGCACAAGACACTGAGCACTGACCAGTGATACTGAGCACTGATGATACTACTGAGCAGTGATACTGAGCACTGATGATACTACTGAGAACTGACACTGAGCAGCACGATGCAGCACAAGACACTGTACTAGTATTAGTGAGTAGCACAAAAGCACTCTGGAATTGTCACCCCCCCAGATACCACTGTGACTGGAATGATGATGACCGATTCACAGTCACAGGACACTACTACCACAGCACCCTACAGCAGCAAGATGCAGCACAAGACACTGTACCAGTATTAGTATTACTGAGCAGCACGATGCAGCACAAAACAATGAGCACTGATACTGAGAACTGACACTGAGAGAACGTAGCCTATCTGTACTCTCTACAATGCCCGAGTGAAAATGGCGGCGACGCGCGGCTCTTTATATGGAATCCGAATCCCGCGAGAATCCGACAGTGGGATGATGACGTTTTGCCTCGTTCTGGTTTTCTGAGTCAGGTGGGAATAACTGAGCCGGGCTCGGAACCGTGTTTGACACGTGGAGTTCGGTAGGGTTCGGTTCTCGGCGAACCAAACCCGCTCATCTCTAGGTAAAACAAATTGAGTCTGATTCAGCAGTGGAATCAGTGAGTTTACATGTGATAATTCTTGATTTTAGGCGCAGGAAAAATTATATTTAATTGAACAGTCTTTCACCATGCTGCAGGGACAATTGTTAATTTGAATTTATATATATATATATATATATATATATATATATATACAGGTTGAGTCTCCCTTATCCAAAATGCTTGGGACCAGTGGTATTTTGGATATGGGATTTTTCCGTATTTTGGAATAATTGCATACCATAATGAGATATCATGGCGATGGGACCTAAATCTAAGCACAGAATGCATTTATATTACATATACACCTTACACACATAGCCTGAAGGTCATTTTAGCCAATATTTTTTATAACTGTGCATTAAACAAAGTGTGTCTACATTCACACAATTCATTTATTTTTCATATACACCTTATACACACAGCCGGGAGGTCATTTAATACAATATTTTTAATAACTTTGTGTATTAAACAAAGTTTGTGTACATAGAGCCATCAAAAAACAAAGGTTTCACTATCTCACTCTTACTCAAAAAAGTCCGTATTTCGGAATATTCCGTATTTCGGAATATTTGGATATGGGATACTCAACCTGTATATATTTCCTTGGAGGATGCCAGCAGTCACAATCACAAATTCAAATTGCTGGGGTGTCACTCAAGTCTCATAAGCTAAAACTCATGAATATTCATCCGTAGTTGAGAGTGCACTCACCAGTCTAGTCACAACGTCCATGAATTTTTTTTATTTCAGCATGGGTACAAACAGCGTGCCGACGTTTCGGTCCCCCCTGGGACCTTTGTCAAGGTTCAAATATACTGAGCCCCATATCAAAATATATACCCCCTTCAATTATACACAATGACATATCAAAAATATGGAGGTAGAGTGAAAACACACAAACATCACATACAAACATATAGAAACAAGTTAAAACACCCACATCCATGTTCCCATGTCTTACTTACAGCGCTACAATGCACAGCTGACAAATCTGTCTAGCCCGCGCCAGCTATGCTGAGCCGCACGCCGGAGGAAGTACACAGAGAACACGTGACCGGTGGAATGCATTACCACTTCACAACAAGTGGAGGCAGGACCAACAAATGATACGTAGTGAAGCGCACCAGTAGGACGCATCTCCCATCCGGGACGATACGTCACAACCCCTGTCATTACTCACATAGAACGCTATGTAGAGCCTCTATCGTTGCTAAGCAACCTACACATTGCATGGCATATATAATCTACTCCCATTAATCTCAGCGTTATAGTGTCAACGGTCGTATAATCATATCATGTAATCACCTATATATGAAAAGGCACAAATTTAGCAAACAGGTAAGTAAAGACTTTGGGAACATGAGTGTTATAGTTTAAAACATATAAAGGAAGGTACATCTTGGAACACATCATATCATACTGTATACAAACTATGGACAAGATATAGCACAGAGGCCACCGGTCACAACTAGTGATGAGCGGGTTCGGTTCGTCGGAATCCGAACCCCCCCGAACTTCACCCATTTTTCATGGTTCCGAGGCAGATTCGAATCTTCCCGCCTTGCTCGGTTAACCCGAGCGCGCCCGAACGTCATCATCCCGCTGTCGGATTCTCGCGAGATTCGGATTCTCTATAAGGAGCCGCGCGTCGCCGCCATTTTTCACTCGTGCATTGGAAATGATAGTGAGAGGACGTGGCTGGCGTCCTCTCAATTTTATTCAGGTGGCTGCAAATATCTGTGCTCACTGCTTTATTGTGGGGACTGGGGACCAGCATTATTATATAGGAGGAGTACAGTGCAGAGTTTTGCTGACCAGTGACCACCAGTATTATACGTTCTCTGCCTGAAAAATGCTCCATATCTGTGCTCAGTGTGCTGCATATATCTGTGCTCACACTGCTTTATTGTGGGGACTGGGGACCAGCAGTATTATATAGGAGGAGTACAGTGCAGAGTTTTGCTGACCAGTGACCACCAGTATTATACGTTCTCTGCCTGAAAAACGCTCCATATCTGTGCTCAGTGTGCTGCATATATCTGTGCTCACACTGCTTTATTGTGGGGACTGGGGACCAGCAGTATTATATAGGAGAAGAACAGTGCAGAGTTTTGCTGACCAGTGACCACCAGTATTATACGTTCTCTGCCTGAAAAACGCTCCATATCTGTGCTCAGTGTGCTGCATATATCTGTGCTCACACTGCTTTATTGTGGTTACTGGGGACCAGCAGTATTATATAGGAGGAGTACAGTGCAGAGTTTTGCTGACCAGTGACCACCAGTATTATACGTTCTCTGCCTGAAAAACGCTCCATATCTGTGCTCAGTGTGCTGCATATATCTGTGCTCACACTGCTTTATTGTGGGGACTGGGGACCAGCAGTATTATATAGGAGGAGAACAGTGCAGAGTTTTGCTGAGCAGTGACCACCAGTATTATACGTTCTCTGCCTGAAAAACGCTCCATATCTGTGCTGCATTGTAGTATATAGTAGGAGTACAGTGCATAATTTTGCTGACCACCAGTATATAATATATAGCAGTACAGTACAGAAGGCCACTGCTCTACCTACCTCTGTATCGTCAAGTATACTATCCATCCATACCTGTGGTGCATTTCAGTTTTGCACAGTTTGCTGACCACCAGTATATAATATATAGCAGTACGGTACAGTAGGCCACTGCTCTACCTACCTCTGTGTCGTCAAGTATACTATCCATCCATACCTGTGGTGCATTTCAGTTGTGCGCAGTATATATAGTAGTAAGCCATTGCAATTGATAATGGCATATAATTCCACACATTAAAAAATGGAGAACAAAAATGTGGAGGGTAAAATAGGGAAAGATCAAGATCAACTTCCACCTCGTGCTGAAGCTGCTGCCACTAGTCATGGCCGAGACGATGAAATGCCATCAACCAGTGGCGGAACTGTGGGAGGCAATGGAGTCGGCTGCCGCCGGGCTCCTGACCTGCAGGGGGCACTTCTCCATTGCCTCCCACCCGACAATCCATCGCCGCGAGTGGACGGAGGAGCTGTGGACACGGCAGCAGCTGCCTCCTCGTATCTATGCACAGAGACGAGAGCTCAGCTGACAGCTGGCTGCAGCTAGGGGGAGCTCTAGCGCACAGCTGCTCACAGGACTTCCAACAGAGCTGGCCGGCTGAAGCTCTCTCTTCCTCCGTCCTGGGGATAGCAACAGGTAGGCACTGGCACCACCTGCCCCCAGCTGCTGCATTGTGTGTGTATGTGTGTGGTGTATGTGTATGTTTGTGTGTGTGTGTGTGTGTGGGGGGGTATCTTTAATTAATGTTGGCAGCACTGTGTTTATGTGTGTGAATGTTTTTAAGTGAGGTGTGTGTCTGTGTTTTTTAAATGAAAGTTGTGTGTTTAAGTGAAAGAGTCGTGTGTGTGTGTAATTGTGTGTAAGTAAAAGTGGCATGCATGTGTTTGTGTAATTGTGTGTGTGAAAGTGATGTGTGTGTAATTGTGTGTAAGTGAAAGTGGCGTGTGTGTAAGTGAAAAACGCATGTGTGTGTGTAATTGTGTGTAAGTAAAAGTGGCATGTGTGTGTAATAGTGTGTGTGTAAGTGAAAGAGGCATGTGTGTTTGTGTAATTGTGTGTGTAAGTGAAAGTGACGTGTGTGTGTGTGTGTGTGTGTAATTGTGTGTAAGTGAAAGTGGCGTGTGTGTAAGTGAAAGTGGTGTGTGTGCAATTGTGTGTGTGTGTGGGTGTGTAAGTGAAAGAGGCATTTGTGTAATTTGTGTGTGTGTAAGTGAAAGTGACACGTGTGTGTGTGTGTGTGTGTGTGTGTAAGTGTGAAAGTGGCGTGTGTATGTAAGTGAAAGTGGCGTGTGTGTGTAATTGTGAGTAAGTGAAAGTGACGTGTGTGTGTAATTGTGTGTAAGTGAAAGAGGCGTGTGTGTACGTGAAAGAGGCGTGTGAGTTAGTGAAAGAGGTGTGTGTAAGTTAAAAAGGCGTGTGTGTAAATGAAAGAAACGCGTGTAAGTGAAAGAGGCGTGCGAGTTAGTGAAAAAGATGTGTGTATGTGTAAGTGAAAGAGGTGTGCGTGTTTTAAGTGAAAAAGGCGTGTGTGTGCAAAGAAAAGAGGCGTGTGTGTGTGTATCTATACTATTTTGAAAGGCGCCTGAGTACACTGCTACTGTTCACCCTGTGTACCAGATATCTACATATGGCGTATGTGTATATATATATATATATGTATATATATATATCCCTATATGTATAGGGGTGGTGGGGGGGGGCACCAACATTTTATCATGCATCCGGGCGACTGGGGCGAACTTACGCCACTGCCATCAACGTCATCTGCCAAGGCCGATGCCCAATGTCATAGTAGAGAGCATGTAAAATCCAAAACCAAAAGTTCAGTAAAATGACCCAAAAATCAAAATTAAAAGCGTCTGAGGAGAAGCGTAAGCTTGCCAATATGCCATTTACGACACGGAGTGGCAAGGAACGGCTGAGGCCCTGGCCTATGTTCATGGCTAGTGGTTCAGATTCACATGAGGATGGAAGCACTCATTTTCTCGCTAGAAAACTGCAGTGCCACTCCTAGATGGGCCAGGTGTTTGTGTCGGCCACTTGGGTCGCTTAGCTTAGTCACACAGTTACCTCATTGCGCCTCTTTTTTTCTTTGCATCATGTGCTGTTTGGGGACTATATTTTTGAAGTGCCATCCTGCCTGACACTGCAGTGCCACTCCTAGATGGGCCAGGTGTTTGTGTCGGCCACTTGTGTCGCTTAGCTTAGCCATCCAGCGACCTTGGTGCACCTCTTTTTTTCTTTGCATCATGTGCTGTTTGGGGACTATTTTTTTTAAGTGCCATCCTGCCTGACACTACAGTGCCACTCCTAGATGGGCCAGGTGTTTGTGTCGGCCACTTGTGTCGCTTAGCTTAGCCATCCAGAGACCTTGGTGCACCTCTTTTTTTCTTTGCATCATGTGCTGTTTGGGGACTATTTTTTAAATCTGCCATCCTTTCTGACACTGCAGTGCCGCTCCTAGATGGGCCAGGTGTTTGTGTCGGCCACTTGGGTCGCTTAGCTTAGTCACACAGCTACCTCATTGCGTCTCTTTGTTTCTGTGCATCATGTGCTGTTTGGGGACTATTTTTTAAATCTGCCATCCTTTCTGACACTGCAGTACCACTCCTAGATGGGCCAGGTGTTCGTGTCGGCCACTTGGGTCGCTTAGCTTAGTCACACAGCTACCTCATTGCGCCTCTTTTTTTCTTTGCATCATGTGCTGTTTGGGGACTATTTTTTTGAAGTGCCATCCTGCCTGACACTGCAGTGCCACTCCTAGATGGGCCAGGTGTTTGTGTCGGCCACTTGTGTTGCTTAGCTTAGCCATCCAGCGACCTTGGTGCACCTCTTTTTTTCTTTGCATCATGTGCTGTTTGGGGACTATTTTTTTGAAGTGCCATCCTGCCTGACACTGCAGTGCCACTCCTAGATGGGCCAGGTGTTTGTGTCGGCCACTTGTGTCGCTTAGCTTAGCCATCCAGCGACCTTGGTGCACCTCTTTTTTTCTTTGCATCATGTGCTGTTTGGGGACTATTTTTTAAATCTGCCATCCTGTCTGACACTGCAGTGCCACTCCTAGATGGGCCAGGTGTTTGTGTCGGCTACTTGGGTCGCTTAGCTTAGTCACACAGCTACCTCATTGCGCCTCTTTTTTTCTTTGCATCATGTGCTGTTTGGGGACTATTTTTTTGAAGTGCCATCCTGCCTGACACTGCAGTGCCACTCCTAGATGGGCCAGGTGTTTGTGTCGGTCACTTGGGTCGCTTAGCTTAGTCATCCAGCGACCTCGGTGCATATTTTAGGACTAAAAATAATATTGTGAGGTTGAGGTGTTCAGAATAGACTGAAAATTAATGTAAATTATGGTTATTGAGGTTAATAATACTATGGGATCAAAATAACCCCCAAATTCTATGATTTAAGCTGTTTTTGAGGGTTTTTTGAAAAAAAACACCCGAATCCGACAAAAAAATTTCAGGGAGGTTTTGCCAAAATGCGTCCGAATCCAAAACATGGCCGCGGAACGAATCCAAAACCCAACACAAAACCTGAAAAATTTCCGGTGCACATCACTAGTCACAACACACCAATGTGTGGAAAAATAAAAAAGTAGAATTTTTTTTCTTATATAGAATTATACCAAATAATAGTCACGAATTGAGCATAACTCAAGGTCCCGACATATCAAAGGAAGATACTCCAATGGATAGAGTCATTTAGGCCTTTTGGCCAGACAGTGGCCAATTTATGTATCCAATATGCTTCTTTACGCAAAAGAGCTTTGGCGCGATCTCCCCCTCTCGGTAATGGCGGAATCTGGTCAATTACCATGTAGCGTAGAGATGTCAATTGGTGTTGATGTTGCACGAAGTGTCGTGCTACAGGTTTATCTGAACCACCCGTCTTAAGTGCCAACCTTGTAGTGGACCGATGGTTAGATATGCGTTCGCGAAAGGGTCTTATTGTTTTGCCCACATAAACCAACGAACAAGGGCACAGAAGTATATACACCACATAATCAGATGTGCAAGTCAATCGGTGTCTAATGGCTATTCTCTGGCCATTATGCGGGTGGGGAAAGGTGCTGCCTGTGTTCATACTTCTGCACGTCGTGCAGTTTGGACATCTGAAACACCCCAGCTTTGAGGTGGGTAGCCAATGTTCTTTCTCCTTACTCATTGACATATCAGGTCGCATGAGAATATTGCGCAAATTGGGACCCCTTCTATAAATTTGCGCAATATTCTCATGCTACCTGATATGTCAATGAGTAAGGAGAAAGAACATTGGCTACCCACCGCAAAGCTGGGGTGTTTCAGATGTCCAAACTGCACGACATGCAGAAGTATGAACACAGGCAGCACCTTTCCCCACCCGCATAATGGCCAGAGAATAGCCATTAGACACCGATTGACTTGCACGTCTGATTATGTGGTGTATATACTTCTGTGCCCTTGTTCGTTGGATTATGTGGGCAAAACAATAAGACCCTTTCGCGAACGCATATCTAACCATCGGTCCACTATAAGGTTGGCACTTAAGACGGGTGGTTCAGATAAACCTGTAGCACGACACTTCATGCAACATCAACACCAATTGACATCTCTAAGCTACATGGTAATTGACCGGATTCCGCCATTACCGAGAGGGGGAGATCGTGCCAAAGCTCTTTTGCGTAAAGAAGCATATTGGATACATAAATTGGCCACTGTCTGGCCAAAAGGCCTAAATGACTCTATCCATTGGAGTATCTTCCTTTGATATGTCGGGACCTTGAGTTATGCTCAATTCGGGACTATTATTTGGTATAATTCTATATAAAAAAAAAATTCTACTTTTTTTATTTTTCCACACGTTGGTGTGTTGTGACCGGTGGCCTCTGTGCTATATCTTGTCCATAGTTTGTATACAGTATGATATGATGTGTTCCAAGATGTACCTTCCTTTATATGTTTTAAACTATAACACTCATGTTCCCAATGTCTTTACTTACCTGTTTGCTAAATGTGTGCCTTTTCATATATAGGTGATCATACATGATATGATTATACGACCGTTGACACTATAATGCTGAGATTAATGGGAGTAGATTATATATGCCATGCAATGTGTAGGTTGCTTAGCAATGATAGAGGCTCTACATAGCGTTCTATGTGAGTAATGACAGGGGTTGTGACGTATCGTCCCGGATGGGAGATGCGTCCTAATGGTGTGCTTCACTACGTATCATTTGTTGGTCCTGCCCCCGCTTGTTGTGAAGTGGTAATGCGTTCCACCGGTCACGTGCTCTCTGTGTCCTTCCGCCGACGTGCGGCTCAGCATAGCTGGCGCGGGCTAGACAGATTTGTCAGCTGTGCATTGTAGCGCTGTAAGTAAGACATGGGAACATGGATGTGGGTGTTTTAACTTGTTTCTATATGTTTGTATGTGATGTTTGAATGTTTTCACTCTACCTCCATATTTTTGATATGTCATTGTGTATAATTGAAGGGGGTATATATTTTGATATGGGGCTCAGTATATTTGAACCTTGACAAAGGTCCCAGGGGGGACCGAAACGTCGGCACGCTGTTTGTACCCATGCTGAAATAAAAAAAAATCATGGACGTTGTGACTAGACTGGTGAGTGCACTTTCAACTATGGATATATATATATATATATATATACATACATACATATATATATATATATATATATATATACACAGTATATAGATAGATAGATAGATAGATAGATAGATAGATAGATAGATAGATAGATAGATATGCTTTTATTTCTGTAAGAATAATTACCAATACCAATATTAAACATAGCAGCTTCAGCAGAGTTGGAGACAAAAAGGCACTTTACAAATTGTCAGCTATGGAAATAGCATAGCCTTATTCATGTGACAGCTAGTGCAGAATAATGACATTCCTTTATGTCAGTGGTCATATGTAGAGGGTCATTGTAGTGTGTTCTGAAGTAAACCCCTGACACAAATGCTCGGGAATAGCAAACATTGATCCCTACGCTGATCTTTGTGTGGCATGGGGATCAATCTTGCATTCCACATGGACATATTATTAAAAAATGTTAAATATTGTAGACATTTTCTGTAATTTTCCCCTGCTCCCATTTCTCTCTGCAATATCAATGGCCTATACAGCTGTGTGATTGAACAACAGCCTAACATGACATTAGCATCTTTACCACGCAGTCATGGGAATGTGGTCACTCTTTACTGTGCAGTGTGCAAATTAAATAGGCCAAGAGTGGACCTAATTCAGACCTGACGGCAGCAGCAAATTTGTTCTCTAATGGGCACTGCAGAGGGGGAGGGGGTAAGGGCAGATATCTTATAACATGTGCAGAGAGAGTTAGATTTGGGTTGGGTGTGTTCAAACTGAACTCTAAATTGCAGTGTAAAAATAAAGCAGCCAGTATTTACCCTGCACAGAAACAAATTAACCCACCCAAATCTAACTCTCTCTGCACATGTTATATCTGCTCCCCCTGCAGTGCACATGGTTTTGGCCATTAGAGAACAAATTTGCTGCTGCGATCAGGTGTGAACTAGGCTCATTGTCCCTGATCCAAAGGCTCAGTCTGAAAGGATTACCAATAGTGTTTACAGTACATTGAAAGACTTTCCCATCACTTTTGTCTCTGATTGCTTAGCATTTCAGGATGGAAGGAAAATACACCTGAGCTGGCAAACACAGGGGGTTTCAGTTGCCCGGAAACCCCCCTTCTCCACAGCCTAGTCAGGAGCCACCACATGCAGTACAGATGTGGTATGGTAGATTGACTAGACTTAGGTCGACAGTGTCTAGGTCGACCACTGTTGGTCGACAGTAAGTAAGTCGACATGATTTCTAGGTTGACAGGAACTCTAGGTCGACATGTACTAGGTCGACATGAAAAAAGGTCGACGTGAGTTTTTTTTAAACAATTTGTGTCATTTTCTACGTAGAGTGACCGGGAACCCCAATTAGTGCACCATGTCCCCTCGCATGGCTCGTTCCGCTCTCCGTGCTTCAGGCAAGGTGCCTCGCTCCACTACCGCTGTGCTCGGCATAGGTTACCATTCCCAATTGTAGTCCACGTGGATCGTAAAGTATGAAGAAGTTAAAAAAATGATTTTTTTAAAAAAACTAATTTCGACCTTTTGTCATGTCGACCTACTACATGTCGACCTAGAGTCCCTGTCGACCTAGAAATCACGTCGACCTACTTACTGTCGACCGATAGTGGTCGACCTAGACATTGTCTACCTAGAGACCAGATCCCATGCAGTACATAGGATGGATTGGAGCAGCTGCACATGAACAGAGGTAGCAGATTATCCTACCAAGTCAGCTGTGTATGTCTGAGTGCTCATTCATGGTACCAGAGAGAGAATTTGGTAAGTGGCTTACCATGATCATTGGGCAGGCATATGTCTGAAGTACTGTAATACTGTACATAAACTGCACTTTCTTTGGGGCAGACTAGAGTGCTACTGTACAAGCTGATTATGCATTCTTCATGGGTTGTCAACTATAGCTCTAAAAACAAACATTTGGAAACACCTGAATAAGTTATTTTTTTATTTTTTTTTAATATATAGGTATTCATTAGTATGATTGGGCATAAAGCCTAATTCAGCATGGACCACTAATAAGAGAATTCGCAAATCAAGTGATTATCGAACAACTGTGCATACGTAGCATTTGCATTGCGCACGCGCATGGGGTAATAGTCACATAAAATGCATACAGATCGTAAGTGCAATGTAGCCACTGTTTGACTGACAGGAAGTCAACGTGTCTGGGTGGAATCCTGACGTTTTCTGGGTGTGTCAGAAAAAGCGCAGGCGTGCCCATGCGTTTTTGGGGAGGGTCTCTGACGTCAGCACAGACCACTTCCAGCCATCTCAGTCACAGATTAGTGGCAGCCTCAGACCTACTTACATTCGCTCAGACGGTAAAGATTGTTCGATGTTCCAGAATTTGCATATGTATCTGCAAGTGGATAGCGATCTGCGATGCATTCGCAAACTTGCAGGGTGTTCTTTCTGTCAGGGTGGCGCCTTTCTACTCGCAGACAATTGCAATTTCCCAGATTAATGATAAATGCTAAATTAGGCCCATAGTGTATTAAATAACTGGTAGTAATAATAATAATAATAATAATAATAATAATAACAATTTAATTGTATATTCTACAATAACACTGAGCAGTAAAAATTGGGCTAATTTTTTCTGTTTTTCTTTCCCCCCTAAAAATATACCTATATATTAATGAATCTGTATACTCCAGCCAGAACATTTTCTCGATCTTTCTTCGTGTTACCATGCCAGAACTTTTGAAAAACTTCTCTTTAATAATTGCTTCACTTGGCAAATAGTGTCATCCAAAACATGTTTTTGCTTAATCAGTAATATTTTAGTAGCGTGCATCTGGTGTGCCTTTGCTCTTGCTGTCTAATGAGAGATAATTATTGTAAAGAATATAACACCATGCCGTCTTACAGTATATTATATTGTGATGTGTTACAGCAATGAAGCCAGGGACACAACACACTGTGCTAGAGAACACTATGATATCTATAGCAACTGAGATGAATCTAGAACTTTATCTTATGTGTCTCATCCGGGAACAGTTTTAATTGTTTCCCACAAAAGAAATTCTCAAATGGATAATAGATAATACTGACTAATGTCTTGTTTAAAAAGCATGAATAGATAGCTTAATTTCAAGAATTATATGTATATTAAAGCTTTAGTACTATTTTATGTACGGTATCTGAAAAGATACTATTTATGATTGCCGCTCATCCAAAGCTATTGTAAAAATAACTATGTTCTTGACACTTGATAATGACTTAATCTTCCACTAGTACTCAGCAGAGGCACTTTATAGGCAAATCACTGTGTAGTGGCTGCATTTTGTAGGCTAGAAATAACAATTTAGTCTTTATGTATCTGTATAGTATAAATGTCAAGGTCACTTTTTTTTGTATGTCATTATTTTCTATGGACATTACAAATTTAATAGTTTGCACTACAAAAAAAAAGAAAAGAAAAAAGAAGGAATCCTTATTATAACATTGCTGTTTGATGAGTCTGTTGGTCTTCTTATATTTCTGACATATTATTTACACAGATCCATATCTGGTCGAATGGTTGATAGTAACCATGTTGATGTTTATAAGAGCAACATCACAATGTTAACATCAGAGCGTCGACATGACTCAAACTGCTGACAGGTCGACATCAAACTGTCAACTGCCATGTGAAATGTTGAAAGTTCCAGCAGGGTTGGACTCACGGGCGTATCTAGAGAGGAGAGGACCTGTGAGCAGTCTCCGTGTGTGGGCCCCCTCCTTTCCTGTCCCGTAGCCGCCAGTGGCGGTGCTGTTAGCGCTCTGAGTGAGCACAAGAGACTCTGGCATCTACAGCGCATGCGTAGGTTTCCGAAAAATGGCGCAGCGGACATTTTTTTGGAGACCTGCGCATGTGCTGTAGACCCTGCACTGTGCCAGAGTCTCTAGTGCTCTCTCAGAGAGCTTTAACAGCACTGCCAGCTACGGGACTTGGAAGAGGAGGGGGCCCACACATGGACACAGATGTTCAACAGAAAGGTAAGTATAGGAGAAATGGGTGCAGTGTGTGCGGTGTGGGCCCCCTCTGGACCCAGGAGCCCGTGTGCAGCGCACACACCTGCACCCATTATAGATATGCAACTGGTTGGACTGCCACACAGGGGTACAGGAGAAACCCCCGGAGGTCCCCACTCTTCGGGGCCCCACCCCTTTCCCTAGAGATCAGGTTCCAGATTGTGCACTTGAATTATACATACGTTACCTTATACTCCACAGAAATATGGTGTCTTTTCTACAGTGCATTGCTGCTAAGAGTCTTGTACATTTTTATGTATGCACTAGCATTATTTACCCGACCACTGCATTTCCCCGGTGGGCCCTACATGCCCTAGTCCGGCACTGAATTCAGGATACTGACGGTTAAGGTGGGTACACGCTTGCCAAATACGTAAACGACATTGCTCATTTTGCCCTTCCTGAGCGACGTTTACCATATCGACTAGTGTGTACACTGCCTAACGACGAGCGGTGCGCGGCCCCGCGCGTCATTAACGACCATCGCTGTTGGCCGTGCATGTAGCTCAATTTGGACTGTCATCCAAAAACTGCATGCATGGGCCGGACACATTGTGATGTCACTGAACGATATCGTTTGCATATCGCTCAGTGTGTATGCACTGCAGACGACCGACCGGGTGGGGAAGGGAACACACTAGGCGACGTCGCTCATATAGGTCGCTCATGGGGTAAGGAAGGTTAGGGTTAAGCTGCAGGGGAGGGGGGGGGGTGTTAGAGTTACTGACGAAGGATAGGGTGAAGAATACTCACGGGAACTTGTTTAATCCTGTGGGATAATAAGTATATGGGGGTCCATCATTACTAAAATAGTATGTGTCTACTGTCCATAAGGTAGCACTGACAGTTATATTTTATATGGCTCCTTGAATAGCCAGTAAAATGTACAAAGAACACAGTTAATCTGTATCCCAGATATTTGAGGCTACAGGTATGAAGCTCTGGGAGATTGTTATGGAGGGACGTTATGTATTTGTGGTAGTGGTATTATGTTCAATCATGTGTTAAATGGAATCATTGCACCTGAAGGGAAGGGGTAAATGTATGATTTATCTCCGAAATGTTGCTTTAGCTTAGGATATAAATCTTTTAAAGACGATTTTCTATCTATGGAAACTGTCAGCTGATGTTAGTCAAAGTGCTCACAGACTTCTTCACCCTAGCATTGTATTAGGAAGGGGCCAACAAGGATGAAAGCTAAGCTATCTTACTATTGAAAGATTTTCTTTGGAAACTTCTAGTGACATTATCTTAGAACCAGTAGCGGATCTTGCCACGGGCAAGCAGGACTTTTGCCCGGGGCGCCGCCTTCCAGAGGGCGCCGGCGCCATCCGGAGGGCACCGCACCATGGCAAGATCCGCTACTGTGCCCCCCGCCGCTGTGCCCCCCGCTGGTCCCCCGCTGTGAAGGGAACCAGACGCTACGCGTCTAGTTTCCCTTCCTAGAGGGGACCTTTGCTGTGCGGTGCGCGATGACGTCATCACGCACCGCACAGCATTGTGGCACAGACGCTAGGGGTAATAATTGACCTCTAGTGTCTATGCTGATCCGAGGAGAGGATCGGCGCCGGCGGCTGTCTGCAGCGATCTGGAATCAGGAGCGGGGATAGTAAGTATACATTTTTTTTTCTCTTCCAGCGGCGCTACAGGGGGCACAAATGGGGGTGTAACTGACCACGCCCCGTATGAAGCCACGCTCCTATCATTTTGCCGGGGTGCCACAAGGGCAAGAACTGGCCCTGCTTAGAACTTTTGTGAGAAGAAGGTCAGACTTCATGCCAGGGGGGTTACATAACTGTTTGTTTTATAAGTGTAAGTAAAATCCGGAGTAATGATTGTCAAGATAATTTTGTTTTTCGTTTATTGTTTGGTGGGGTGGTAGACGATTTTGGTTTGCAGGCACCTAAAGTTTGGTATATTATTTAAACAGTGCAGGAAGTTTATGTTTTTCAATTTCAATGTGACACAAAATACAGATGTGGATATGTCCCCTGTCCATCTGCATGGTGCCTCAGAGACAGGGAAGACTGGCAGTTATCACATTTTTTATATTTCAATATAGCATTGTGTGTGGACAGAGACCCTGTTTGTCCTCCTGCCTGCTGTTTTCAAGACCTTAAGGGGGCCATTAATCATAGATTGCATATTGAATGCAATCTGGGCGGGATCTTTTAACCTAGGATCAGAGGTGTAGCTAGGTGCCATAGTGCCCGGATAAAGGGTATATTTTGGCGTCCTCTTTCCCTGTACTGAATTGGGGGCATGTTACAGTTCAAAAGAAAAAAATAGAAAAAGCCTACATTGGTGACAGGGCCGGTTCTAGACCTTGTGGAGCTCAGGGTGGAAGTTTCTTTTGGACTCCCCTCATGAGCAAAACAGGGACAGTGTGCGTCGAAGGCACACCACAAAAATTTAGGGGAGGTTATGCCACAGTAGAGCCACTTATACATGTTTCTCTGCAGCTTCTAATGCAGAGCGAGGTGCTGTAGCAGCAGCTGAGGCAGAGAAAGGTGCTGTAGCATCAATGTAGAGAGAAGTGCTGTAGCAGCAGCTGAGGCAGAGAAAGGTGCTGTAGCATCAATGTCGAGAGTGGTGCTGTAGCAGCTGGGGCAGAGAGGGGTGCTGCAACGGCCGAAGCAGAAAGAGGTGCTGCAGCAGCCAGGGCAGAAAGAGATGCTACAGCAACTGGGGCAGAAAGAGGTGCTGCAGTAGCCGAGGCAGAGAGTGGTGTAGCTGCACAGTTACAAGCAGACAGTGAGACATACAGTTAAAGAGGGCGGTAGAGTTCCGGCATGTGCCGACTGTGTCTCCTGCTGTCACCTCTGGCCTGCCCTGTTCACTACCTAGTCTTCAAGACTGAGTCAGCGTGCACCCCTTTGCTTCTCCTCCTCCTGCTCTGCGTCTGCCTGTACAGCGCCCCTGCTATATATTTTTCGGTGCCCGGAGCTCGTGCTCCACCGGAGCCACCCTCGCTACACCCCTGCCTAGGATTGCATTGCAATATGCAATCCTATCGGGTGATTGTATCACCCTGCACCCACAGGGACAGGGGCTCTGAAAGGAGCCCATCCCTGCGATGTGCTCTGCAAAATGCTAAGGGTCCTGCGCATGCACTGTCACACGTGACTGCAATGCATTAAGGCCATTTTCGGGAGAAGGTTCCAGGGAACCTAGCCAGAACTTCTTTCACTTATTGAGCTGTGCACAATGATCCGTTGGCCTTGTACTTCGCAAGCCAGGGCCTTGTTGCATCAAACCGTTGTCACACATATATATATACTGTATATCTGTATATCTACAGTATATTATGTTGTTAACAAAGTAACTGTAGTAACATTAACTGTAGTGACATTAACAACATCTATCTTCATTTAAACCACATGAACGTCAGAAAAACAGGTAAATACTAGATAAGTAAGCAGGAAGATGTCTTTATCCTAAAATACTGGCTAGTAGAATTGCAAGTCTTTCACTATTCTGCCTCAGTCCTCAAAATGTCTTCAGAAATAATAATAGGCTTGCTACAATATGGCGGTCACAAGAGGTTAACTGCTGTCAGCTAATCACAGTCAGTTTTACTGTGAGACGCTTTTCTCCTGAAATACCAAAAGACTCTTAGATCTCTGTTCTGTTACTTATCCTCCACTTCAGTCAAATATGCAGAGATTTTTAGTAGCTAGCATAGTGTTAGATCGTCCTTACTGGGAAAGAGGATGAAGCTACAGCTTATACTATGATAGAAAGGTGATCACCAAATTCTGACTGAAAGATAAGAAGGCAGCCTATATTAACAGTACATAAAAGGCTGCAGATTAACTGGTATAGGGGGTCATTCCGAGTTGTTCGCTCGTTATTTTTTTCCGCTACGAAGCGATTAGTTGCAAACTGCGCATGCGCAATGTCCGCAGCGCGCCTGCGCCAAGTGAATTAGCTCAAAAGTTTGGTATTTTACTCACGGCGTAACAATGTTTTTTCATCGTTATGCTGATCGTAGTGTGATTGACAGGAAGTGGGTGTTTCTTGGCGGAAACTGACCGTTTTCTGGGAGTGTGAAGAAAAACGCAGGCGTTTCAGGGAAAAAAGTGGGAGTGTCTGGAGAAACGGGGGAGTGGCTGGGCAAACGCTGGGCTTGTGTGTGACGTCAAACCAGGAACGAAACTGACTGAACTGATCGCTATTTGTGAGTAAGTCTGGAGCTACTCAGAAACTGCTAAGAAATTTCTATTCGCAATTCGCAATTCTGCTAATCTTTCGTTCGCAATTCTGCTAAGCTAAGATACACTCCCAGAGGGCGGCGGCTTAGCGTGTGCAATGCTGCAAAAAGCAGCTAGCGAGTGAACAACTCGTAATCACACCCATAGCTTCTTCTATTCAGACAGTTATTTCTGAGTACACTGTGAAGCTGCAATGTAGTCTTTCAATATACACGGCACTGTAGAGACTGGTTTGCACTAAGTTCATATCTCACAACTGTCCTGATCACCACTGCTCTGTTCTAACAGTGCAGGGAGGTGAGCCGGGGGCTGCCTATCTGCTCAGGGAGCGCTGGGCACAGAGCTGGATTAAGGCTTTGGGGGGCCCGGGTTACTTAAAACAGGGGGGCCCTAAGGTCTAAAATTATTTTTATATATATATATTTGGATATAGTCACAATACCGATCCGACATCCTGCCACAATCCTGACAGTCGGCATGCCGACTAACAGGGACTATTCTGAACCCGCAGTGTGGCGAGCGCAGCGAGCCCCTAAGGGGCTTAGTTGTGCTCCCCCACCCCTGCCAGCATTCTGCTGACCACCGGTATCCCGATACCAACCCTTTATATATACATGGTCGAGTCACATTATTATGACCACCTCCTGCTGGCAAAATCAACGCATTTTAGCC
Organism: Pseudophryne corroboree; assembly: GCF_028390025.1. Taxonomy (NCBI): domain Eukaryota; kingdom Metazoa; phylum Chordata; class Amphibia; order Anura; family Myobatrachidae; genus Pseudophryne; species Pseudophryne corroboree. The sequence continues at coordinate 339,561,956 of NC_086444.1, read as the reverse complement.
TTAGCCTTCTACAGGCTTCCCACTGATGAAAGCTAAGGCTGAAACGCGTTTGAGGTGAGACACAGGCAAAGTGACCTCTATGTTACAGTGCTTAGCAGTGGAGAATCAGAAGTCGGAAACTGGGAACCAGGAGCCGGAAGTTGAGCACAAGAGACGCAGGCTGTGCAAAGAGCCGGATGTGTGTCGGGAGAAGCCCACTGCCACTGCAACAAATGACGGAGGCTAACCCACTGTGCCCTGGAGGACTAACCTCCATTGTGATATTCCCATTATAACTTTCTATGTGTACGTGCAAAACTGAAGTAAAGCCGTATGTGTTTTAAAATATACTGCACTGTCTGTGCCCCCTGTGTATTTATGTTTTTTAGGTCTATCAATTACCCTTGAGAAAGGGTGTGTAGGGGAGCGGCGACAGCTGCAGCAAGTTTGAATTTTTAAACGTAATGGACTAAGAGATATGCGCATGAATATTGTTATGATATATATATATATATATATATATAATGGGATGGAGGTGCGGCACTCACGGCTTCCAATAACGGACACAACGCGGTCACGTCTATGTAGTAACGTTTCAGTGCCCCAGCACTGTCGTCAGACTTTATTAAAGAATAAAAGCAATATGTACATACCTTTATAGCAAGTGAATTAAAACAGTGAAACCACGCCGGACGCCGGGACCGGGACAAAGCACCCGCCCAGCGGCAGCAGATGATGACATCATAAATCTAAACACCAATAAACGAACACCATTACACCCACATCACCATGGTGATATTAAAAACAGGAAATAAGCGGAAGTAATACAGAAGCATGATACAAAATGAATATAGTAGCATAGATGACACAATAAAAAGTCAATATAATAGATCAGCATTGTTACACAAGCTAATAAATCAATATATAACATACAAATAAAGCAACATATTGAGCCAGGACCAAATGCATAATCAATAGAAACAAGCATATGAAATACCGTCATTCAGACCTTTAGGAGCTAGAACACCCAAACGCATAATCCATCGGGTCTCACATTGTAATAGTTTGCGTGATCGATCACCCCCTCTAATAGAGGGGGGGACCTGATCGATCATTCGGTAACGCAAACTATTAAGGGGATGACGAAGCTCGATAAAATGCCTAGCAACTAGTTGATCAGAACAACCACTTTTCAGAGCATTCCTAATTACTGAACGGTGTACAGACATCCGTTCTTTAAATTTACGTTCGGTCTTTCCCACGTAGCTAAGGCCACATGGGCAAATAAGTTGATAGACAACAAAAGTAGAATTACATGTTAACAGATGGTTAATAAAAATAGTCTTTCCCGTATGAGGATGTGCAAAACTGTTACCAGCCAAAAGAAATTGGCAGGTAACGCATGTGCAAGTACACAGCCAGTCTGTTGTAAAGTGGGAAGGTTTTTAGCAACATCAGATTTCACAAGGAAATCACGTAAATTACGACCACGGGAATAACAGGGCATAAGCCGGGTATGATTAAGTGGTAAATGATGATCAGACTCAATCAAAGGCCAATGTTTTTTAGTAATATTATTAATTAAAGGGGAAGATACATTATATCTGTTAACCCAAGGGAATCTGTCGGATTTATTAGAGCTTCTTGAACTAGATACCAATAGGGAATTGCGATCTATTTTTAATACTCTAGCCTTAGTAACAAGCAGATCATCAAGTGAGTAACCCCTTTGGACAAATTTAGTAATTAATATATCAATTTGTTTAGCAGCAACCTCAATATTGGAATTAATTCTGTGCAATCGAATCATTTGCGAATAAGGCAAACCACGTATAAGGCTTTTAGGATGGCAACTAGTGGCTTGTAAAAGCATATTACGGTCAGTTGGTTTCGTGAATAATGATGTATTGATTTGCCCATCATTCACAGAAATCATAACATCAAGAAAAGAGATCTGATCTCTACTGTAAGTATAAGTAAATTTGATAGGAGATAGCCCATCATTATGGGTTTCAATGATCTTAATGAAATCACCAATATCACCTTGCCAGACAATCAACAGATCGCCGATAAAACGTGAAAAATACAACAATCTACTAGAAATTGCAGGATCTATGAAAAATAAATCATGCTCAACAGCAAACATTACTGTATTTGCATAAGCAGGGGCTGCGCTAGAGCCCATAGAGCAACCTTTGACCTGCAAGAAAAATTGGTTATCATATAAAAATAAATTTTTAGTCAAAATCAATTCAAAAAGTGTCAGAAAAAATTCAATATACAAAGCAGAAAATAATCCACTTTGTAACATGAATTTCCTGACTGCATGAAGACCAAAACAATGCGGAATAGAGGTGTATAAGTTAATTACATCCACACTAATAAGCCAGCAATTCTCAAAATCAATAGAACAATTAGACAGCTTGTTCAACAATGTGGTAGTGTCCAAAAGGAAAGTAGGTTCTTTTTGAACCAATGGCTGCAATACAGAATCAATATAGGATGCCACAGGTTGAAACAAAGACCCACGTGCTCCAATAATGGGGCGTCCAGGAGGGGGGTCCAGTTTTTTATGTATCTTAGGCAGTGTATAAAACAAAGGGGTAATAGGGAATGATGGAATAAGAATATCCTTCAATTCTTGGGTAATCAAACTTGCATCTACACCTTGTTGAAGGATTTCACAAAGATCCCTCTTAAATTTCTCAGTAGGATCATGATGTAATTTTTGATAAACTGAGGAATCAGATAATTGACGTTCGGCTTCAAGGCGGTAATCACAAAGATCTTGTAATACGATCGCACCGCCCTTGTCCGCAGGACGGATAATAAGATTATGATTATTAGACAAAGTATGAAGTGCTTCACGTTCAAGTTTGGTTAGATTGGGATGTGGGCTTTCAAAAGATTCAATAGATGTAGAAACCTGTTGATCCACCATACGCATGTAGGTCTTAATTGATGAGTTATTAGAGAGGGGATCAAAATTTGATGGTGATCGGAACTTCAATAGTTGTTTGGGAACAGTGCTAGTGAGTGCAGAGTCTTTGTTATTAAAAAATTCCTTAAGTTTAAGTTTCCTTTGAAGCAAATTTTTCTCAATGTTCCATTGAAGCTCGTTAAAGGGTACAGTTGGAGCAAACGAGAGCCCTTTACCCAGCAAACTATATTCAGATGCACTAAGATCATAAGAAGAAAGATTGAAAATGAACTCCTTTTGTAAGGCGGTATTCCTACACGCCCCCGACCTTTTGCTTTGGCCTCCGCGCCTCGTGAAGTTCCTGCCTTTGGGTTTGCAATTGCTCTTGTAGCTACTCCTAAAGGGCCCTTACTGTGTCCATTAGCATCAAAATCACTGTTAGAGCTACCGGAATCTTTAGATGTATCAGAATCAAACCGAGAGAAAGGTTTTCTAAATCTCCTAAAAAAAGGACGGGAGTCACTCCTAGGATTATCACCACTAAGCCATTTATATACGGTGTGTTTTTCATAATCAAGTTCCACTTTAGCAAGTTTATCTTTTTTAAAGCGGATCAAATCACGCTTATACTGGGAAACCTGCGTCTGTAATTTATTAATCCAGTCATTGTCTTTATCCGTAGATAACACAGGCAAATGGATGGTTTCAAAAGCTAATATTTTTTGTTTGATCTTCTCAAGCTCTTTGGTGGATTGTTCGATTACTAAAAGAAGTAAATCAAAACTACACTTATTTAAAATAGCTATCCAGCGCTTGCAAAAAGCCGGATCATAGCGGCCAATAGTGGGACAATTCCTAACGCGGAATCCACGTGGAATCTTTTTTGCTTTAAAATAATCACTAAGTGATAGTCCGTGCAAATAAAAATCAGTTTCCTTCTTTTTTAATTTTAACAGGTCACGAAAAATCACTTCAGGTGATGTAGCCTCAGCTTCATCATTAATACCAGTAGCATATAAGCGAGAGTCGGCATCAGATTCAGAGAAGGTTAATGTATCACCAATAGGGTAATTAAGGTAGGAAAGTTGGTCATGGTTATCAGCTGCCATATTTGTATGAAAAAAAGACCAAACAGTATTATCTTTTCACTAAAGTCCTGTGCAAAAACAAATGTCCAAAAAAGTGCAAAAAATAGTGATAAAGTGCAAAATAATTTTTACAATAATAAATGTCTCACGTTCCACAGATTCACATAGCAGTGAACGGTAAATAGAACACCTGGTTCTTCCGAATCCAAGTGTATGGTACTGGGTGCCCAAACAGATCAATGCAGCGACCAACAGCATGGACCAAAGAGCTTGAGAAGATCAAACAAAAAATATTAGCTTTTGAAACCATCCATTTGCCTGTGTTATCTACGGATAAAGACAATGACTGGATTAATAAATTACAGACGCAGGTTTCCCAGTATAAGCGTGATTTGATCCGCTTTAAGAAAGATAAACTTGCTAAAGTGGAACTTGATTATGAAAAACACACCGTATATAAATGGCTTAGTGGTGATAATCCTAGGAGTGACTCCCGTCCTTTTTTTAGGAGATTTAGAAAACCTTTCTCTCGGTTTGATACTGATACATCTAAAGATTCCGGTAGCTCTAACAGTGATTTTGATGCTAATGGACACAGTAAGGGCCCTTTAGGAGTAGCTACAAGAGCAATTGCAAACCCAAAGGCAGGAACTTCACGAGGCGCGGAGGCCAAAGCAAAAGGTCGGGGGCGTGTAGGAAGACCGCCTTACAAAAGGAGTTCATTTTCAATCTTTCTTCTTATGATCTTAGTGCATCTGAATATAGTTTGCTGGGTAAAGGGCTCTCGTTTGTTCCAACTGTACCCTTTAACGAGCTTCAATGGAACATTGAGAAAAATTCGCTTCAAAGGAAACTTAAACTTAAGGAATTTTTTAATAACAAAGACTCTGCACTCACTAGCACTGTTCCCAAACAACTATTGAAGTTCCGATCACCATCAAATTTTGATCCCCTCTCTAATAACTCATCAATTAAGACCTACATGCGTATGGTGGATCAACAGGTTTCTACATCTATTGTATCTTTTGAAAGCCCACATCCCAATCTAACCAAACTTGAACGTGAAGCACTTCATACTTTGTCTAATAATCATAATCTTATTATCCGTCCTGCGGACAAGGGCGGTGCGATCGTATTACAAGATCTTTGTGATTACCGCCTTGAAGCCGAACGTCAATTATCTGATTCCTCAGTTTATCAAAAATTACATCATGATCCTACTGAGAAATTTAAGAGGGATCTTTGTGAAATCCTTCAACAAGGTGTAGATGCAAGTTTGATTACACAAGAATTGAAGGATATTCTTATTCCATCATTCCCGGGTTCACTACGGGTGGCCGGCGGTCGGGCTCCCGGCGACCAGCATCCCGGCGCCGGGAGCCCGACCGCCGGCTTACCGACAGCTTGGCGAGCGCAAATGAGCCCCTTGCGGGCTCGCTGCGCTCGCCACGCTACGGGCACGGTGGCGCGCTACGCGCGCCACACTATTTTATTCTCCCTCTATGGGGGTCGTGGACCCCCACGAGGGAAAATAAGTGTCGGTAAGCCGGCGGTCGGGCTCCCGGCGCCGGTATACTGAGCGCCGGGAGCCCGACCGCCGGCAAACAGAAGCCCACCCATCATTCCCTAATACCCCTTTGTTTTATACACTGCCTAAGATACATAAAAAACTGGACCCCCCTCCTGGACGCCCCATTATTGGAGCACGTGGGTCTTTGTTTCAACCTGTGGCATCCTATATTGATTCTGTATTGCAGCCATTGGTTCAAAAAGAACCTACTTTCCTTTTGGACACTACCACATTGTTGAACAAGCTGTCTAATTGTTCTATTGATTTTGAGAATTGCTGGCTTATTAGTGTGGATGTAATTAACTTATACACCTCTATTCCGCATTGTTTTGGTCTTCATGCAGTCAGGAAATTCATGTTACAAAGTGGATTATTTTCTGCTTTGTATATTGAATTTTTTCTGACACTTTTTGAATTGATTTTGACTAAAAATTTATTTTTATATGATAACCAATTTTTCTTGCAGGTCAAAGGTTGCTCTATGGGCTCTAGCGCAGCCCCTGCTTATGCAAATACAGTAATGTTTGCTGTTGAGCATGATTTATTTTTCATAGATCCTGCAATTTCTAGTAGATTGTTGTTTTTTTCACGTTTTATCGACAATCTGTTGATTGTCTGGCAAGGTGATATTGGTGATTTCATTAGGATCATTGAAACCCATAATGATGGGCTATCTCCTATCAAATTTACTTATACTTACAGTAGAGATCAGATCTCTTTTCTTGATGTTATGATTTCTGTGAATGATGGGCAAATCAATACATCATTATTCACGAAACCAACTGACCGTAATATGCTTTTACAAGCCACTAGTTGCCATCCTAAAAGCCTGATACGTGGTTTGCCTTATTCGCAAATGATTCGATTGCACAGAATTAATTCCAATATTGAGGTTGCTGCTAAACAAATTGATATATTAATTACTAAATTTGTCCAAAGGGGTTACTCACTTGATGATCTGCTTGTTACTAAGGCTAGAGTATTAAAAATAGATCGCAATTCCCTATTGGTATCTAGTTCAAGAAGCTCTAATAAATCCGACAGATTCCCTTGGGTTAACAGATATAATGTATCTTCCCCTTTAATTAATAATATTACTAAAAAACATTGGCCTTTGATTGAGTCTGATCATCATTTACCACTTAATCATACCCGGCTTATGCCCTGTTATTCCCGTGGTCGTAATTTACGTGATTTCCTTGTGAAATCTGATATTGCTAAAAACCTTCCCACTTTACAACAGACTGGCTGTGTACGTTGCACATGCGTTACCTGCCAATTTCTTTTGGCTGGTAACAGTTTTGCACATCCTCATACGGGAAAGACTATTTTTATTAACCATCTGTTAACATGTAATTCTACTTTTGTTGTCTATCAACTTATTTGCCCATGTGGCCTTAGCTACGTGGGAAAGACCGAACGTAAATTTAAAGAACGGATGTCTGTACACCGTTCAGTAATTAGGAATGCTCTGAAAAGTGGTTGTTCTGATCAACCAGTTGCTAGGCATTTTGTCGAGCTTCGTCATCCCCTTAATAGTTTGCGTTACCGAATGAACGATCAGGTCCCCCCCTCTATTAGAGGGGGTGATCGATCACGCAAACTATTACAATGTGAGACCCGATGGATTATGCGTTTGGGTGTTCTAGCTCCTAAAGGTCTGAATGACGGTATTTCATATGCTTGTTTCTATTGATTATGCATTTGGTCCTGGCTCAATATGTTGCTTTATTTGTATGTTATATATTGATTTATTAGCTTGTGTAACAATGCTGATCTATTATATTGACTTTTTATTGTGTCATCTATGCTACTATATCCATTTTGTATCATGCTTCTGTATTACTTCCGCTTATTTCCTGTTTTTAATATCACCATGGTGATGTGGGTGTAATGGTGTTCGTTTATTGGTGTTTAGATTTATGATGTCACCATCTGCTGCCGCTGGGCGGGTGCTTTGTCCCGGTCCGGGCGTCCGGCGTGGTTTCACTGTTTTAATTCACTTGCTATAAAGGTATGTACATATTGCTTTTATTCTTTAATAAAGTCTGACGACAGTGCTGGGGCACTGAAACGTTACTACATAGACGTGACCGCGTTGTGTCCGTTATTGGAAGCCGTGAGTGCCGCACCTCCATCCCATGATATGCTTATATTGTGAGGGCACCGGCTGCTTTACTTGCTATTACTTTGGGAGTGCCATTCCTTCTTATATATATATATATATATATATATAGCATCCCTGCACCCAGGGTTGCCTATAGACATTATGAGGCCTAGTATAAATTAAATAGAAAAATCCCCCCCACACCCATTCTGTATACGCACACATGCACAAATATAAAATAGAAATATAAAATATTATCAATGGAAATTGTGCTTACCCGCCATCCTTAAGATAATTTAAGTGGCGCTGTACATGGTCTTATTCTGTTGGTCTTTGCCACTTCTGATGTCAGACGCACACGAGGCAGCAGAGCTACAGATGGGGAAAGGGGCAGATGCACACATAGAGGGGGGTAGGGGCAAATGGAGATGGCATCAGAGACATAGAGGGGGTGAAGTATCAGAAGCACATATAGAGGGGACAAAGGCCCTGGTGAAAAATGTGGCAAAGGTGCAGATGGCAGAGTTGGCAAAGCACAGATGGCAAAGGAGCATAGAAGGGGGAGATGAAAATGCTCATGGGGTGGGGGGGGAGGGGTCAGAGACTCAGCTGATATAGCTGACAGAAGCACACATGGGGTGGGAGGCAGAAACACATGGAGTGGGAGAAAGGCAGACACACACATGGAGTGGGTGTAAGGCAGACACACACACGGAGTGGGGGGGCAGAGACAAACATGGGGTGGGGAGCAGAGACACACATGGGGTGGAGTGGGGGGGGCAAAGACACACTTGAGGTGGGATGGAGGCAGAGACACACATGGGGTGGGGAGCAGAGACACACATGGGGTGGGGTGCAGAAACACACATGGGGTGGGGAGCAGAGACACACATGGGGTTGGGAGCAGAGACAAACATGGGATGGGGGGGAGCAGAGACACACATGGGGTGGAGGGTGGAGAGCAGAGACACACATGGGGTGTGGGATGGGGAGCAGAGACACACACATGGGGTAGGGGGGTGGGGAGCAGAGACAAACATGGGGAGGCTTGGAGAAGAGGCACAGCTTAGGAACTGTTTTCATCTGAGTGCCTCTGAGTGTCTAACACAGGCAGGGAAGCAGGGAGAGAAGGGAGGAGCTACAGGAGACCTTGGCGGCTGAACAACTCGTGGAGGAGTCAGGACTGTAGGAGAGCCAGGAGGAAGCTGAAGTAGTCCCGACTCCAGACTGAAGTCCTTTTGAGCATGAGAGAGGGGGCACACAAGCTCTATATTAAACTTAGCTACGATGTGCACAGGCAGCTATCTGCCGGTGAGTGAGAAACAGGATGCAGCCACGATTACCAGCACCAGCGGGTCCCTCGGTCACTGGTACGTCCTGTACCCAGCATACTCCCCTGAGTCTTCCAGTATCTCTAGTAAGCACCACCTGCTACCCACCACATCAGTTAGCCCGGCCTCTGAGCACAGTAGGCTGACTGTGTGAGTACACTGTACTGTGCAGCCCACTCAGCTCCGCCCAGCCGCAGCTTGTCAGTCAGCCTCTGCCTGCTGCAAATATGTGCCTGGCCTCAAGGTCACACTTCTCACTATCGCCAACCGCATATCACATGGACCGACCCCGCAGCACACCCTTCAGCTCCCATGCCTTCCTGTATCGCTGTGCGGGGCTGGCGTTTTCCAGGCCAGAGCCGTGGCTTCAGCATCGCAGATCAGATTGGTAAGAGATTCGATCTGCTGCTGGTGGCGGGGGGCCCTTTTAGAAAGGGGGGCCCGGGGTACTTACTCCCAGGGCACCCCCCTCAATCCGGCTCTGGCTGGGCACACACCCAAATGACGAAAATGGGGGTCATGTGGTGAGGCCCCATCCCTCCTCCAGAGGTCCCACCCTCTTTTTGCCTGCGATGCGCCAGATCCCCCTTCAAAGCCTTCAGAAGTTGGGATGTATGTAAGTTCAGTGTCTATGATTGTCAATAGCTCCTAGCTGTTGCATGGTGAACAAAAGGTTTACTGTGATACCTCTCCTGATATGAGGGGAAGGGGGGGGGGTGGCTTCTTGCCGCTGTCAGCTGGGGAAGCATATCTGCCCACTTTTAAAATTTCCTCTCTAGGAGAAGCCCGTAGAGGAGATGCTGCTTGCACCTTTGGGATGGGGGGGTGGGGGGGGGAGCAATTCTACATCATTAAGCCTCCCCCCTGCAGTTCTCCATAAAATCCCATCATGTCCGCTTCACTAGGGATACTGGAGATCTGGCCTCTTCTATAGGTGACCTGGCACTTTCGGTAGAGTAGGCAAGAAGTGGGGAGGTATGTGTCTCTCTCTGCTATTCAGTCCACAGAGGGTTATCCCTTAAGATGCTGTCCTCCACTTGCCTTATATGTGTCTGGCACCTCCTTTCTACCTGCCTTATATGGGTATGTGACCGCCTCCTGGCTAAGCTTGGCAGTGGAAGTGCTGCCTTACCGCCCACCCTCCTGATAGGGAATCCCCTTCCTCCCATACCGTACAGCTCTCACCTCTCCGGACCGTAACCTCAGAGCACACACTCCCCTTCACTTGCCTTCTCCCTCAGGAGTTCTCCTGACCGGGCAAATCACCCCCAGACTAGGGGGTCTATTCATGAAGCAGTGAAAAGAGTGAAGAAGTGAGTCAGTGGAGGAGTTACCCATGGAAAACCAGTTAGTGTTGAGGTAACATTTATAAAGTACATTCTAAAAAAAATTATATATAGCAGCTGATTGGTTGCCATGGGCAACTTCTCCACTGGCTCACTTCTCCACACTTTTCACTGCTTCATGAATAGGCACCTAAATCACTCCGCTCCTCTCGTCAGGTACAGATCACACACTCTACTCTGTGAACCAGATGTACTAAGCCTTGAAAAGTGATACATTTCACGGTGATAAAGTGCTAGCCAATCCTAACTGCCATGTCACAGGCTCAGGGCCGGATTAACAATGGGGCGGATGGAGCTGCAGCTCCAGGCCATCACAATAGGCCCACAGCATCTGCTGTGCTGTTGCAGCAAGGAAATTTTTTCCCCTGCTACAGCAGCTTGCAAGTGACAGTCTGAAGCACCGCTCCCACCTGCGCGTAGATGTATTACTGATAGTAGTAGTAGTTGGACTGACTGCGTCTGCTACTGCTGGCCGAACGGCTCAAAACGCCAGCAGTACACAGCCACACTTCAGCAGAGGATCTGGAAACTCGACAGGGGGCGTGGCTACATGGAATTGTGTGTGTGTGAGCTTCTGTGAATGTGATTTCCATGTGAACTTCTATATGTGTGTGTGTCTTGTATGTGAGGTTCTGCAGGGAGTAGGATTTAATATAGCAAGGGTGAGAGAGTGCAGGTGTTGGGAGTGTGCTAGTGTAATATAGCGCAAGGGTAAGAGTGTGTGAGTGTAATAAAGTGCGGGAGCATGGAGTGTGTGAGTGTGATACAGCGCGGGGGGCGGGAGTGAGTGACTGTAATAGAGTGCGGGGAGCGGGAGTGTGTGAGCGTAATATAGTGCAAGGATGAGAGAGTGAGTGTAATAGATTGCGGGGACAAGGAGTGTGTGAGTGTGATACAGCACGGGAGGCAGGAGTGTGTGAGTGTAATAGAGTGCAGGGGTGGGAGTGTGTGAGTGTGATACAGCGCAGGGGGTGGGAGTGTGTGAGTGTGATACAGCGCAGGGGGTGGGAGTGTGGGAGTGTAATAGAGTGCGGGGGCAGGAGTATGTGAGTATAATAGAGTGCAGGGGACAGGAGCGTGTGACTAATAGAGTGCGGGGGCAGGAGCATGTGAGTATAATAGAGTGCGGGGGACGGGAGTGTGTGACTGTAATAGAGTGCGGGGGCAGGAGTAAGTGAGTGTAATAGAGTGTAGGAGGCAGAGAGTGTGTGAGTGATACAGCGCGGGGGGCGGGAGTGTGTGAGTGTAATAGAGTGCAGGGGCGGGAGTGAGTGAGTGTAATAGAGTGGGGGGGGCAGAAAGTGTGGGAGTGTGATACCGCGCCGGGGGCGGGAGTGTGTGAGTGTAATAGAGTGCAGGTGGCAGGGAATGTGTGAGTGTTATACAGCACAGGGGGTGGGAGTGTGTGAGTGTAATAGAGTGCAAGGTGCGGGAGTGTGTGAGTGTAATAGAGTGCAGGGGCGGGAGTATGAGTGTAATGACGTGCGGGGGGCAGGGAGTGTGCGAGTGTGATACAGCGCAGGGTGGGAGTGTGTGAGTGTAATAGAGTGCAGGGGGTGGGAGTGTGTGAGTGTAATAGAGTGCGGGGGTGGGAGTGTGATACAGCATGGGGGGCGGGAGTGTGAGTGTAATAGAGTGCAGGGGTGGGAGTGTGTGGGTGTATTAGAGTGCGGGGGTGGGAATGTGATATAGCATGGGGGGTAGGAGTGTAATAGAGTGCAGGGGTGGGAGTGTATGAGTGTAATAGAGTGCATGGGCAGGAGTTTAAGGGGCAGACTAGATGGGCAAGGGGCAGACTAGATGGGCCAAGTGGTTCTTATCTTATCTGCTGTCAAATTCTATGTTTCTATGTTTCTATGAGTGTAATAGAGTGTAGGGGCGGGAGTGTGTGAGTGTGATACAGCATGGGGGGTGGGAGTGTGTGATTGTAATAGAGTGCAGGGGGCAGGGAGTGTGTGAGTGTGATACAGCGCTGGGGGCGGGAGTGTATGAGTGTAATAGAGTGCAGGGGGCGGGAGTGTGTGAGTGTTATAGAGTCCAGGGGGGAGGGAGTGTGTGAGTGTGATACAGCACAGGCCGCGAGGGGTGGGAGTGTGGGGCCAATGTGTTTTTCCTACTGAGGCCATTAATTTTTTTTCCGCCCCTTTGGGGTCCAGTGTGTTTTATTTTACTTGTAGGGGCCAGTATTTTTATTTGTATTTTTCTGGCGGTGCCAATGTGTCTTAAGAATGATGACTAGCTCAGTGGTATAAATATGAAGTCCACTGTTTTCCCATAACTGTTCAGCGATTTCTCAAGGTGATATAAAATTGAAAAGTGGTTATATCGTTTATGTATCGGTGCCCTGTTAGTGGAAAACCGTCTGCATGTGTTCACCGTTTGATGCAGTGACATTACAGGTAGCACCCTTACTGATGAGACTGCAGGAGGAGTGCATCTTGCTTTAAATAACAATTCATATATATATGTATTTACATAAGCATGTATTTTAAACAGAAATTAGGATCAAGAACTCGCTTTTATAAAACGAGGGTCTCGGGAGATGCGCTCTATGTACAGCCAATCACTGCGTGCCTGTGACTGCGGCCAATCTCTATCACCCCATCTCTAGCCACTGCCAGCGTATGGCTGCTGAGACCTTAGCACCCCACAGTACATGTAGGGGCTGGATAAAGAAAACATTTGTGTATAGTAAACACTGATTGGGGGAGGGAGCAAACCGAGTGTGCTGCCTGTAGTGTTTTATATACTGGTTGTGGGCCCTTATTTGTGTATTGCCAGTCCACTTCAATAAAAACCAAAGCCCGCTCCCCTGTCCCCCCAAAAATAGTTTGTGTGTGTAGCACCAGAATATAATATACAGATAGTCCTCTCATTTTGCATTATACATTTTAGCACCATTAAAACGGGATCTGGTCAGGATCCCTGTGTTCGGAATCCCGGCATTCGAAATACAGACGCCAGAATCCCGACATTACTCAGAGTGCTGGAGCCGGGATCCCGACATTGATCACTACCCGGCGTCGGAATCCCGAACAATGATTACAGACACCGCCAGAGATAAGCAGCGGGGGGGGGGGAGTTTCGGGAGGGGAGGTGGGTAGTTAGGTTTAGTCTGCGAGGGGGGGGGGATTTGAGGTTAGGGTCAGGCTGCGGGGAGGGTGGGCTAGGGTTAGGCACCCCCGGGGATGGTTCGGGTTAGGCTGCGGTGGTGGTGGGGTGTTTAGGTTTAGGGTACGGGAAAGGTGGGTTAGGGGGGTTAGCTTAGTTAAATAGTTCATGTCGGTATTTTCAACATCGGGATGCCTATGTCGGTATTTTGACAGCCAGCATGCCAACCATCGGGATCCTGATACCAACCCCATTAAAACATATATAATAACCCAAAAATTGGGCTTGATTCTGAGTCAAACTCAGGCACATCTGTGTGTGCATCTTTTGCCGCTGTAGTGTGTGCGACTTTATGCTGATCTTAAAACACAAACGTCAAAACCTGCACCTGCCCCATGCTATGTGCAGATCTCTGACAGACTACTGCCTCCAATGTTAGCGATTAATCATCTGATTTCGCTACAACTGTAGTGACACTTCTATAACATGTCCATAAGATGGTGCGTCTCCGTGCATTTTATGCCATTCCCCAGTCAGGAGCCCCTAATACATTATACTGTAGCTATGTATTGGATATTAGCAATTTGGGTTTGAATCTATCTATCTATCTATCTATCTATCTATCTATCTATCTATCTATCTATCTATCTATCTATCTATCTATCTATATGCTGGGTCACCTCAGTTTTCCCTGTTCTGCCCTGTCCAGGCGACACCCTCCATCCAACCCCACCATTCCTTCTCAGTATAACTACTTATTACAAAAGTAAACTTTTTTTTTTTACATATAGAAAGATTTCACATTCATGACATCACTGTGCGACCTGTAACCTCTTTCGTTGAGAGGTTTCATATTTATGTCATCACTAAGCGCACCATTTTCTATATTACAGTCACGTTAACAAGAGATGTTTTCCTTGGTCATTTTTAGACTGTCACATTACACTGTTGATATAATTGAAGAAGTGAGGGAGACTGAGGTTTTTCAAGGTAGGTGCTAGTCACACCTCCTGTGCAGACCACACCCTCACAACATCAACCACACCCCTAACATTACTAGTCACACACCCATTGTGTTTTCACATCCCCTGCCGTGGCATAAAATAGGCCATTCATAAATTTCAGCTCCAGGCCCATATGGACCTTAATCTGGCACTGCACAGGCTGAGTTTGAAAAATGACAGTTAGGAGTTGGTTGACTGGTGACTTTATTACTGTGGCATTTATCACATTTCATGGCTACAGTACATCTGTCCCTGAATAACTCCGCCTCTCAATATCTCCAAGAATTTTAGTGTCCCAACATTTTTTTTCTTAAATAAATGTCCATATATGCACAGTAATGTATGGCTGTACCTGTTATTCTTCAATAAGCTAACGCCACTGGTATAGTAACTAGACTGTTCATAGCTTGAGTCATCCACTGGTGTGTGCCTATAAAATTCTGCAACAGCAACACCTGCACACTCATCATTCCCAACAAACAATATACTGTATGCTTTGTTTAAAGGAATAGGAAACAAGTAGATGGATCCTTAGTTTTATGTATAGTGCAAGGGGACAACAAGAGGGAGGGTCCTGTCCCCAAGAGCTTACACACTAATAGTAGGCAGGGCTGCCATCAAGGGGGTGCCCTGTGTACACTTGTCCTGGGCCTGGACGCTCTGAGAGTGGAGGGCCCAGGCTGCTCAAACTGTCTGATGTTGCTATTCCCAGCGGCCACCGGTGGGACTGTCTGTGGCTGCTAACACTCCAACTGCCCTGCTATTCCCAGCGGCCGCTGCCGGTGGGACTGCCTGAGGCCGCCGATGCTGGTAAACACCTGGCGCCACTACCCTTCTCCAGTCATCGGCGTTCCACGGCCTGCTCCCCCGCCGCCCGCCGCCGATCTTAACAAGCAATCTCCAGCTTGCTGTTTAATAAAGTTTTTGTTGTAGGATAGAAACATTGAAACATAGAAACACAAAATTTTACATCAGATAGGAACCACTTGGCCCATCTAGTCTGCCCCTTTTTTTTTTTGTCCTTTAGGTAATCTCAACCCTTTTTGAACCATAATTCTTTGTAAGGATATTCATATGCCTAGCCCAAGCATGTTTGGATGCGGCGTGGCGAAGAGAAGAGGAGCCACTGCACTGGAGTCCAGCTGAAGAGCTCAGGAGCAGACAGAGTGGGAGAGAGGACGGATTTGCAAAGGGTAAGTATGTAATATATTTATGTAATTGTTGTGACTCGTGAGTGAGGCAGAAGGGGCCCGATGCTGGCTGTCAAATATCTGACTAAAATATTTTTTGTAAAAAATGTGTGAGTGTGTGTGGGTGTCCTGCCTATTCTGTCAGTCCCGGGTCCCACAATTTCTGGTGGCAACCCTGATGGTAGGCAGTGAACAGTTGGTTGGTGAACTGGGAAAAATACATGGTGGAGGGGTCAGGGAGATACTGTAAGTGACGAGTTAAGTGAAGGTCTGGTAAGGTTTAATGAAAAGTGAGTCTTAGGTTTGCCATCCAATTTTAAATATTTTACCTAAGCAAGAAGCATGACCAGAGTTTGTCAATACAGCAAAAGTGTACAAACAAAGATAAAAAATGTAGATGTTCTCTTTGGTACAATGTTTTGTATTGTGTGCCTGATCTAATATATTGCACATTAGTCTGCATAATACAGCAGTATCTGAGTAATTAGGGCAAAATCTATCTTTTAGTAAGAAGCATATATTGGTGGCTGTCTGCTATGAAATATTATCTAAATTCTTTAAAAACTGGTGCACAGGGTCACCATCGGAGGTGGGGAAGATTACTAACAGGACTAGTGTCCTGGGCCCAGACAAAGAGGGGGGCTGCCCCTGGCATATTGTATCTGATACTGTGCGGCTCTTGGCATTGGAGTGAGTGAGCTGTACTTGTGACCACCTGGCCACATACAGTCAGGACATGCCACCGGGCCCAGAGATGGAGCAGGGATGGTGACACCCCTCATTTTTGGGCGCACAGCACTCTGGGAAGGGAATGGACTGATCACTGATCAAGGAAGTGGGAAGAAGAGACAGGCCACAGAGGAGGGGTGGTTTAGTCAGTCTAGCATCTACCACAGAGGTGGTGGAACTGGTGAGGTACACCACCCACTTGCTGTGGGACCTCAAGTTCCAGTATGTAAGAATATGCTGCAGCTGAACAGCCATACTATATGATCAGTGACAGGGGTCCACGTGGTGCACTACAGATCCCAGCATTCGGCAGACAGGAGTGTGGGGAACGAGGTTATATGTTACAGTATGTAACTCCTGCATGAACATGCTGTTTGTACCTGTTCCTGTGCCATGCAACGCAGTCAGTCATTTTTGATGCTACAGTGTTGCTTCCAAGGAGCATTTCTCAAGGGAATGATATTCGTCTGTTCTGCAGACTCCCTGTGTCCTGAGGGCTCTGACACACACACACACACACACACACACACACACACACACACATATATCTCCTACAGACAGAGGCAGAACTCTGGGAGGCAACAGAGTCATCTGCCGCCGGGCTCCTGCTCTGAAGGGGGGCACCTCTCCTCCCATTCTGTGACACCATTGAATTAAGTTAATTGATATCTGTCGCTGTCTTTTCAGTGGCAAACTACCTCACTGGTCCCTGCACCTTACAAATCACACCCTCTTTATTATACTGAATATACATATTTTACAAGGGTCACACCCAGGATTAGAAACCACAACCTATTACACTGGATGCAGACACCTTACTGATGAAGCTGTTTGCTCCTATAGGAAATATGAGAATTTTAACTATATGAAGATACTTCTCTGACAACTACACGTAACTTCATATAGTTAGAATTCTCATGCTTCCTCTACAGGAGCAAATAGCTCCATCAGTAAAGTGTCTGCTGTCAGTGTAACAGGTGTCAAAGTCAGAAAAATATCTCTATACACACTGCCATATTTGCACCTCATACACGTCCGCACTGCGCATGCGTACGCTCTCCCGTGCGTGCGCATACTCACAGTCGCGGGCACCCGCAGGCGCACGGTATGCGTATTTACGGTAGAGTTTATGTGATCGTAGCGTGCGACTCAATCGTTACATATTTTAACTATATAATGTATTTTGTAGATCATGGTCCCTTTGATAGATTCTGAAAGTTTAGTTAATATAGCATGTTCCTGGACAGGGGGATCCCTCTTTGTATTGTACGAAGGGTCTAACAGGAGTCATACAGTGGTGTTTAGTACCCATCGGAAGAGTATTTAATTAGCAATATTCCGGTGTTGGTTTGGAGCGGATTAATCGCTCGTGCGAATAGTTATGGACATAAGAAGTTTATGTCCATTTACTATTATTTGCTCTTACTTAGCCATGCGGCGGGAAACCCAGTTTCCCTCCCACCTGAGCTGTTGGAAATCGTCACAGCCCACCTGTATTAATCAACCTATGACCTTTTGTTATAGTGCGAGGAGTAATTCCTGTGTCCAATGAACAATGAGATTGTAGGGACCATTGAATTGTATTGTGTGTGGGGCATAAATAGACAAGCCGATCACATCCAGCTCACTCTTCAACGGTTATCATTGCTGAAAATCGGGAGCTGGATGTCCAGAGGCGCATGCGATCGTTTCCCCTTGTGCGTAAGTGTTTCTCCGCAACCATATTGTTCTTACTGTTATTGTGGGCCATTTCTCTCTCTCTCTCTCTTCTCCTCTTTCTCTCTTATTTTCCCTTAAAACATAATTGTATTGTATTGTATTTCCTGTGTAGTTATCTGGTTAGGTAGTCCATGTTATATTGTAGTGTATGACTTGTATTGTGTTAATTCTTTTGCAAGTATATCATTCATAATATATATATATTAGGCGTTGGACCCTAAGCCCAGGTATCTGTGTATTTCTTATAGTGTTTAGTATTCTCAGAGCGTCGGTGACGCTCGAACAGCATTTGAGTTAATAAGGTTACACTAGGTTGCATCTACACCCTATTTCTACACTAAGGTTTTACTGCATAATATACTGTTTATGGTTTAGATATAAAGGTTTAACATTGTGAGCGTCAGCGCCGCTGGTGATCTCCTCGTGGTCCCGAGCGTCCGCTACGCTATAGCGAATCATTACGTTAGACGGCAGCCAATAGCGTGCCTGCCTGTGATCTCTTGGCTGTGAGCGAACGTGACGCTTGAGCGTCTCGACTACGGCTAAGCGATTGCTACGCAACGAGCGTACCCTTACGGAACTCCATACGTGAATAGCGTACAGTGTTCTTAGACCTCATAAAGGGTTTTATATAAGATAAATATTTAGCTTTTATCAATTGGCGGCTCGCCCGTCCTTCACATATCTGCACTAGGTAATTTCAGCAGACATTATCCAGCAGCAAAGGGCGGGAGGTCATATTCCTCGTAGTGCTGTTTGGATAAGCGTCTGCTTCGCTTAGTAAAGGGTGCTGAAGGAATCCGGGACTGGAGGTAAGAACAAAACGATAGTGTCTTTTTAAAACTGTTTATTTCTGTCTTGCGTACACACGCACGCATATCTGCATTTCTTTTCATTCGTGTATTTTCATATATCACTCTCCTGTTTGCCATTGTATAATTGATAAACGTACTAAGAGAGATTTGCCGCTATTTCATAGTTAAAGAGTAAAGGTAATACAGTTAAGGTATAGAAATACACACAGCTCTACCTAAAGGTAAAAGGAGAGATTGGTGTGGTGTGCGGTAGATGATCGAGGATCATCTACATTGATAAAACGTGTTAGTTGTGTTACGGTGGACAAAGACTGGTGTACACATGTTTCTAACAAAGGGAGACTCGCGTACGAAAAGGCCGATGCACGCAGCGTAAATTACGCAACGGAGCGTCTGGGTACGCCCACGTAACTCAAGTCACACGATAGTGTTGATTTTTTAAGTAACGCAACAAGCGATAAATAGCGCAACAGGCGATAAGTAGCGCAAATCTATTTTAAATTCGAAATTTAAATTAATAGATCCTTCTCCTAATTTGTAACACATCTGGTCTAAAGAGAAATTTCTGCGCAGAAATAGAAATAGAAACAAAAGTGTATATGTGGTGAGTGAGTGTGTTTTTACAATTTTGAGGATTGAACCAAAAGAAATCATCGAGTTCTCGTGAAGGTACATACGTGTAAGTGACATGCACGGTGGCTAGGGAGGCATCCTTGGTTAAACAAAAAATTTGAGCATTAGAGTATAGCAGACCAGGAGGTCATAACAGACCAGGAGGTCTAGGTACAGCAGACAAGGAAGTCCGCTATAGAGTCCACAGGCACAACACCAAAAAAAAAGGGTTGGTGCAACACCCATATAGGCCATACAAGCTCTTGCTGAAGGAATTCGCAGCCGCAATTTTCGATTCCGCTGGTCGCTCCGTACATAAGATTAGTTGCTTATGTGCTGAACGATTGTACCGCACGTAATTGTGTGCATTAGTAAACCTGACCGGTACTATTTGTGTACGAAGGTCATAAACGCTATTTGTACATTCTAACGTGATTTGTGTAATTTTTTATTTTTTCAAAAAGGGAAGTTCGCTGGTCACTCAGGAACTATCTGACAACCACACCTTTACTGGAAAGGGTTAATGCTCTGCGGATCACACTCACATGTTCCAGTAAACAAAGGTTAATAGGGGCCCTGGGTCGAGTACGCCAGCACTATATCAGTGTGATCAGGTCGTATTGGTCGGCGTGGGCGAGTGAGTGAGGTGCTCGGTAAACTTCACCGCCAACCTATCGTGAATATCTTGGTTTTTTGTAAGGTTCCGTAACACCTGCAAATTATGGGGGCCAGTTGTTCAGGAAGGGGGCGATCAACCTCGGTTCGGGTTGATTCTATAAACCGACCAGTCGGGTCGGCAAGGTACGTAATGTGTGAAAAGTACGGAAGTCACACAGAAGCTTTATGTGATGAATGGGAGAGAATGACAGTACATGACGGGGAGAAATTCCCAAGAGTAGGTAGCTTCAGCACAGAAGTGTTAACGAATTTAAGGAGAAGGATATGTCTCATTAAATCAGCAAAGAGACGAATCAAGCATTATGATTATTTGCAGTTGTGGCAACAGGAGGGTGACATACAGAGAGGATTGGCTCAGGCGGCGGGATCTGGCTCGATCAGGAAACTGATAGCCACGGCCCCACCGCCACCATACATATCAGGAGAGAAATTGGTTGCGGAGAATGACGCACTAAGGTGTAACAAACAAACACTTAGCAACTGTGTAAATGTTAAAGATAATGTTAACCAATTAACCAATGCAAGTATTAACCCGTGCAAGTTGTACCCTGTTTTGAACTTTCCCCAGGAGTGTGATCAAGAGGACGAATCGGCAACAATATCAGTGCTCTCTCTAGCAGCCACCATATCAGAAACAACAGTAGGCACGGCCCAACCCATAAGATTAGTAACAAAGCCCCCTAGCGGAGGGACAGGTGAGGTCGTATCAACGGGTAAGTACGGCACCATACACTATGCTGAAACTATTTCACCACAAACTGCAGAATCTACACAGAATGATGTTGTTAGAATTAATCCTGTTAAGGTAATAGTAGTGCCAAATGGGAAAACGGACACTTCAGGAGTCACTCCTGTTAGGAACATCGCCATGTATAGCCCGTTTACCCGAATGGAATTAAGGACCATAGTGTCTGAATTCCCTGACCCTAGAAAAGATTTAGTTGCTAGCCAAAAATACATCAGAGACCTAGGAAACACTTTAGAGCCCAATAATAAAGATTGGCAAGTACTGTTAAGAGCTTGTTTACCCTCCAATGTCGACGCAACTCAATTTTTAGCTGACTGTGGATTAGATCAGGATGTACCTCTTACAGATGTGTACAACAAAGATAATGTAAAAAGAATAAGTTTACAGTTAAAGGAGTATTTCCCAGCGGTAGTTAAATGGAACAAGATATTCTCCATTAAACAAAAGGAGTCAGAAACAGCTGCAGAGTATTTTCACAGAGCATTATCAGAGATGGCAAAATACACAGGCATAAAGGACATTAAAACAAACATAAACCATCGAGAAGTAGCAGTATCGGTACTGATGGATGGTTTAAAAGAGTCATTAAAGACTAGGGTACAGACCACACAACCATGTTGGCGAGGTCTGTCTGTGGCTACTTTGAGAGAGGCTGCTATTGATCACGACCGGAATATCACCAGACACAGGGAGTCACAAGGTGATAAGTTAATGTCAGTAAGTATACAGGCCCTGACCACAAAACAGCCTGTGTTAATATCACCAAACCCTGTGGGTAAGTCAAACGTGGTAACATGTTATTTTTGTCACAAACAGGGACACTTTGCACGAGACTGTAGATCGAGAAATGTACAAAAATCTTATCAACCCCCTAGACAACGACACGACACACGACATTGGGATCAGGGTCCACAGAGACGGAGTTATGAGCCACATACAGGGGAAACAAAAAGATACCCCCCGAACAGAGACTGGCACGCCTCTGGTAGTTCCCAGCTAACTCCCTCACAAGTAGTTGCTGCCAGCGGGATTCAGGGAGGTCACCATACCCAATAGGGGTGTGGCCATACCTGTAATCTGCAGCCAGAAAAATTGATTGCAAGTCTTGGAAGTGAACCCGAAGTTGCAATTAATGTAGCTGGTAAATCATTAAACTTTCTTGTAGATACGGGGGCGGCCAAATCAGTGATAAATTCGACAGTGGGCATGAGAACCACTGGTAGGACAATTCCAGCCATGGGAGTAACAGGAGTAGTCCAGCATTACCCTGTTAGCAAGCCAGCCGAGATTACAATAGGGCCTTTACATACCAAGCATTCCTTTTTGCTGGCTGCATCGGCACCGACCAATCTCCTGGGAAGAGACTTACTGTGTAAAATGGGGTGCGTCATTTATTGTACTCCTGAAGGTGTATTCTTGGACATACCTGAGAATCACGCTCAGGAAGTGCGAGACATGTTAGACTCCCCATCAAAATTAATGTCACATACCATTATGACAAATAGGACTCCCTCCCAAGTAGAAGAAATGACATCTCAGATACCAGAGTCACTTTGGACTAAAGATGGACAGGACACTGGATTAATGGCAAACGTAGCTCCGGTAGTTGTACAAGTAAAAGATGGTAGGATAGCTCCAAAAATCCCACAGTACTCTCTGAAGCCAGAGGTGGAGTTAGGGTTTACCCAGTAATAGAGCGCTTGCTACAACAGGGCATTCTGGTAAGAACGTCCAGCACTGCCAATAGTCCCATCTTCCCTGTGAAAAAGAGTGGGGGGAGGGGTTACCGGCTAGTGCAGGATCTAAGGGGGATTAACAAAATAGTTGAGAGTCAGTTCCCCGTAGTGCCAAATCCAGCTGTCATCCTAATGCAAATCCCTCCCACTGCGAAATTTTTCACTGTTATTGACCTCTGCTCCGCTTTCTTTTCGGTACCTCTGCACCCTGACAGCCAATATTTGTTCGCATTTACATACAGAGGAGTCCAATACACATGGACTCGATTACCACAAGGATTCATAGATAGTCCAAGTATATTTTCTCAGGCTTTGCATGATTGTTTACAGTCTTTCCAACCAGAGAGTGGATCAGTATTAATACAGTACGTGGATGATCTACTACTGTGTTCTGATTCATTGGAAGCATCCCTGAAGGATACGAAACAGCTCCTGTTTCATCTTTCAGACACAGGACACAAGGTTTCCAAAGACAAGTTGCAATTATGCCAAACTAAGGTAAAATATTTGGGACACTGTCTAACACAAGGACTGAGACACCTGACCGCTGATAGAATTCAAGCTATTAGAGACATGACTCTGCCACAAACCCAGCAACAGATCAGAACATTTTTAGGAATGTGTGGGTATTGCCGTAATTGGATCCCAGGGTTTTCCATTCTAGCGTTACCCTTGCAGGAGATGGTCTCCTCAAACAAACCTGATCGGATTTCGCATACAGACGAGTCTGAGACGGCATTTGAGAGACTTAAACAGTGCCTAACGCAGGCACCAGCATTAGGTATGCCAGACTATGGGAAACCCTTTGAGCTATACGGAACAGAAAGTGCTGGTTGCGCGGCAGGCGTACTAACCCAAAAGCACGGTGATGCCAGCAGGCCAGTAGCATATTACAGCGCTCAGCTAGACACGGTAGCGCGATCCCTCCCCACATGCTTGCGAAGCGTTGCTGCGATAGCATTGCTAGTAACGAAAAGCGAAGATGTCGTGCTAGGTCACAACCTCACAATTCATACACCACATGCAGTGTCAGCCTTGTTAAATTCTGCCCAAACCAGGCACGTCTCATCAGCGCGGTTTACAAGATGGGAATTGGCACTAATGGCCCCCGTAAACATCACCATAAGGAGATGCAGTGCATTAAATCCTGCAACATATCTCCCAGGTGTGCCTGGACAGGCACAAAGGGTGGAGGATGAGAGTGGTGGGGAAGGAGGATTTAATACAAAGGAAGACACACATGATTGTATGGAATATTTGACCCAAAATTTTACCGCAAGGCCTGACATCAGTGACAACCCACTGGAAGATGTAGAACTTACGTTCTACACGGACGGTAGTTGTCATAAACAGTCAGACTCGGGAGACTTGTGTACTGGATACGCAGTCGTAGATGACCAAGGCACCATAGAAGCGGAACCGCTAGGCCCACCTCACTCAGCCCAGGTTGCTGAACTGGTCGCCCTAACCAGAGCATGTGAATTGGCTAAGGGTAAGTCAGCCAATATCTACACCGACTCTAGATACGCATTCGGGGTAGTCCATGATTTCGGAGCCCTATGGCGCCTCAGAAATTTCATGACGGCAG
Organism: Pseudophryne corroboree; assembly: GCF_028390025.1. NCBI lineage: Eukaryota > Metazoa > Chordata > Amphibia > Anura > Myobatrachidae > Pseudophryne > Pseudophryne corroboree. The sequence goes on along the minus strand of NC_086444.1, from coordinate 339,537,685 downwards.
CTGGTACACCGATAGCGCATGCAGCTCACATAAATAGGCTTCTAACAGCGATACAGGAACCCGACAGAGTGGCTGTTATCAAATGTAAAGCACACACATATAGCCAGGACCAAGTATCACTTGGTAACAGCCGAGCAGACGAAGCTGCTAAGTTAGCAGCTGGTACTCCCAGACAGACAGACACCACACAACTGATGGTATTTAATACCATCAACACACAGAAGTTGTGTGAGATGCAAAATTTGTGTTCCACACAGGAAAAGGCAGTCTGGAAGGCAAAAGGATATGGCCAGGAGTCCTCAGGACTCTGGACGGATGGACACGGTAAACCAGTGGCCCCCAGAGCATACCTTCCATGTTTAGCTGAGGCAGCTCACGGGCTGACTCATCTGGGCAAGGAAGGGATGTGCAAGTTGGTAAGAGCATATTGGTGTGCCCCAGGATTTTCATCTCATGCGAGTAAAAGAGCAATGTCATGCCTTACCTGTTTGAGAAAGAACATCGGAAAGGCAATACCTACAGAACCATCTCATATCCCACCTGCCGGCGGCCCTTTCCAGGTAATACAGATTGACTTTATACAATTACCCCCTTGTCGAAATTTGAAATATGTACTTGTTTGTATAGATGTTTTCTCAAATTGGGTCGAAGCATTTCCGGCGGCCACAAATACCGCTATGTTTACTGCTAAGAAAATTGTGCAAGAATTTGTATGTAGATATGGTATCCCTAGAATTATCGAAAGTGATAGGGGTACCCATTTTACAGGTGATGTCTTTCAAGGAATGTGTAAATTGATGGGAATTGATAGCAAGCTGCACACTCCATACCGTCCACAGGCGAGTGCGAAAGTGGAAAGAGTGAACAGCACTATTAAAAATAAACTGAGTAAAGTGATGGCAGAGACAGGATTGACATGGCCAGAAGCTTTACCCATTGTACTGTACAGCATCAGAACCACTCCCAGGTCCCCTCTTAATCTGTCTCCCTTTGAAATCTTGTTTGGTCGACAACCGCATGTTATGATTAACCCTCAGGATGATTTGAAGTGTAACAATGAAGTGACTGTAAAATACTTGATTAACATGAGTTAACAGTTAAGGAATCAAAATGATAATCTGAAGTTGGTGATTCCTGATTTACCAGATAGTAATTGTCATGACATTGAACCTGGAGATTATGTAATGATACGGAATTTTCTACGCTCAGGTTGCCTTATTGACAGATGGGAAGGACCATACCAGGTCTTATTGACTAGCACTACAGCATTGAAGGTTGCTGAGAGAGAGACTTGGGTTCATTCGTCCCACTGTAAGAAGGTTGCTGATCCAGAGAGGTCCCGTGATGAGGAACAGACGGTGGAGGTTGTATCACTGGAGTGTCTGTTCCAGGAGGATTGAGGCGGCACCTGAGCATTGAAAATCACAAGACCAAAAGCAGTTGTCGATCCCCTGTTCCCTTTTATTGTTTTTCTCCAACTTCCCATCCCCTCTCCCTCAAATTTTTTTTTCCCCCTTCTCATTCTTCTCCGTTTCCTCCTACAAGATGAACTTGCCCCAAGAGACTGTGATCCGGATTTTCCTGTTGACCATGATGTTGACCAGAGCAGTCTGTTCCGGCGAGAGTACCATGGAGGTCGAGAGAGGTTCTGGAATGGGTTCTGATGATAAAGATGGAGGCGTAGTTTTCCAAGAACAACTTAACCAACAAGTAAAGGCGAGTATCAGAAAACGATCCGATAGCATTGACAATAGAAGGAATTGTGAAGGATTGTTAGCTGAAGAAAACTGTATCTGTAGGCTCTGTGACAACGTAGTGGAGGACGGGTGCATCAAGAAATGCCAATCCAGTTTTAATATCCATATGGACCGGCATCCATTGAGTGACTATCACTCCTTAGTGGGTAGTGTGTTAAATAAAACAGATTGTTGGGTATGCTCTCAAGTACCTCAAGGTCATAGCAAATCAGGGCTAGTACCATTTCCTTTAACGTTAGGGGAGGTACTTGAGTTAAGTGGTGGGAGACCGGTGGACAGGAGGTTTAATATCTCCAGCCCTCCTAGTTTGAAGCTCCACCAATACCATGTGGATAGGTCCCTATTATGTTTTAACATCTCCAATCCCCGAAAGCCAGGAAATTGGGAAGTGTCATGGAGTAACCAAACCATGACCTTTTCGCATAGAGCAGATAGGATGCCTACAGATACAGAGCTTATATGCCACATAGCCAGTAGAGGAAAATCTTTCCGATATAGGTATACCTTAGGAAATAGGATTACGAGAGTTGGAGAGGTATCACCAGGATACTGTGCACATATCGTACAACCTGATACGTGTACTAAGCAGATGGAAGAATTAGGGTTAGTAGATTTCACATGGAAGGTGTGTAATATGGTTATGTCCTACTCCGTCCCATATGTTCTCCCCGATGATGCATATTTCATATGCGGGAGAAAGGCGTATAAGTGGCTTGCCCCAAACTCTGAAGGATTGTGTTATATTGGAAAAGTACTGCCTGAAGTAATGACTGTATCACATGACAAAATGAAAGACATACACCGTGTTGCCCAAACTCCTTATACTCACACCCATTACGAGCACGTAGTTAAACGGCACCTGATAGAAAGAACAGAGCATCCGGCCTCTGACATGATCCATGAATCCACCGGGATTCAGTTTCTAATCGCGTTAGACATCACTCGCACCGCCAGAGGAGTGTTGAATTATAAATACATATCTGCGCTTGCAAATTTGTTAGATAATATCACTGAAATGTATGATGACACGTTTAGGTATACTGGAAGAGAACTTCAAGCTTATAAAACAGAACTGGTACAGCATAGAATGGTTCTTAATTACCTCACAGCAGTGACAGGTGGATATTGTGTCACACTGGCAACACAATACGGCGTGAAATGTTGCACATATATTACGAATAGCACCGAGGACCCGGTCGAGGTCATAGACCAAAAGATGGACGATATTCTCCAACTGAAGTGGGAATTTCGCAGGAGACACAATCTCACTCTTGCTGCTGTAGGTAATGAGCTGACTGGTTGGGTGTCATGGTTGAACCCGCGAAATTGGTTCTCTGGTTTAGGAGAGTGGGCTCAAGGAGTCATAATGGATGTTGGGAAGTTTCTCCTATGTATCTTAGGTGTTGTCATATCAATTGGTTTGATATTTAGATGCGGTCAGGCTTTAATGAAGTGCAAACGAAGTACCAGGGTGATGAGTTTAAGGAGTGAGGAAACTGTAATTCCAATGGATTTGATTTATGACCCAAATGTAGAAACAATGATGTGATGAAAATGCGATTTCTACGGTCCGTTTCTTTCACCTGTTTTTCCGTTTCCTCCAAGGTAAAAAGACCAACTTGGACGAGGAATTTGATGAGCCGATATACAGACAACAGATGGATTAAAGAAGAAGTTTTGACAACCTGATACACAGATTTTTGATGAACTTTGCCATAGATCCCCAGTTTCCCTAGAAATTTTAAAATTACGCTAGCCCAACACTTTTGTAAATCTATGGACATTGACAAAGCTTTTGCTCGCACCTTATGGGCAAAAGCACAAAGAAGACTGCATTCAACAGACACCGAACAAGACTTCAACCGACAAATGTTCATTTACCTGACATAGAATACTACTGCATTTACCATAAGTGTTCTTTATCTTCATTTCTACAACCCTCAGGTAATGACACACATAGTCGATAGGGAATACAGGCACAGATATCAGCAATCACATATCTCCCCCATTCATGTATCATCAACCAAAATGTGCTCCCCATTTTGTTACAACCAAAATCCGAAAAGAGCTCGGTAAAGTTTGACAGCCCATCCACAGACCCGTACCACGGGATAAGAAGGAATTCAAATGTATACTTCGCAATGCCTCGAAGCTTGATGTACAACACGTACGGCACGATGATACATGGCCCCCCCAAACATGGATTCATACACACATGCTTCTGCTATCTCACTAGGTCATACCCTCTTCACACCTTCTCCTCTCTCCTCCCTTACCCAACCATGGAAATGTATTAACCCCTGACATATATTTTTCTCTTTTTGAAATGTTTTAGGAAGTGGCAGTTATTGTTGACTGCCAAAGGGTGGACTGTCAAAGTCAGAAAAATATCTCTATACACACTGCCATATTTGCACCTCATACACGTCCGCACTGCGCATGCGTACGCTCTCCCGTGCGTGCGCATACTCACAGTCGCGGGCACCCGCAGGTGCACGGTATGCGTATTTACGGTAGAGTTTATGTGATCGTAGCGTGCGACTCAATCGTTACATATTTTAACTATATAATGTATTTTGTAGATCATGGTCCCTTTGATAGATTCTGAAAGTTTAGTTAATATAGCATGTTCCTGGACAGGGGGATCCCTCTTTGTATTGTACGAAGGGTCTAACAGGAGTCATACAGTGGTGTTTAGTACCCATCGGAAGAGTATTTAATTAGCAATATTCCGGTGTTGGTTTGGAGCGGATTAATCGCTCGTGCGAATAGTTATGGACATAAGAAGTTTATGTCCATTTACTATTATTTGCTCTTACTTAGCCATGCGGCGGGAAACCCAGTTTCCCTCCCACCTGAGCTGTTGGAAATCGTCACAGCCCACCTGTATGAATCAACCTATGACCTTTTGTTATAGTGCGAGGAGGAATTCCTGTGTCCAATGAACAATGAGATTGTAGGGACCATTGAATTGTATTGTGTGTTGGGCATAAATAGACAAGCCGATCACATCCAGCTCACTCTTCAACGGTTATCATTGCTGAAAATCGGGAGCTGGATGTCCAGAGGCGCATGCGATCGTTTCCCCTTGTGCGTAAGTGTTTCTCCGCAACCATATTGTTCTTACTGTTATTGTGGGCCATTTCTCTCTCTCTCTCTTCTCCTCTTTCTCTCTTATTTTCCCTTAAAACATAATTGTATTGTATTGTATTTCCTGTGTAGTTATCTGGTTAGGTAGTCCATGTTATATTGTAGTGTATGACTTGTATTGTGTTAATTCTTTTGCAAGTATATCATTCATAATATATATATATTAGGCGTTGGACCCTAAGCCCAGGTATCTGTGTATTTCTTATAGTGTTTAGTATTCTCAGAGCGTCGGTGACGCTCGAACAGCATTTGAGTTAATAAGGTTACACTAGGTTGCATCTACACCCTATTTCTACACTAAGGTTTTACTGCATAATATACTGTTTATGGTTTAGATATAAAGGTTTAACATTGTGAGCGTCAGCGCCGCTGGTGATCTCCTCGTGGTCCCGAGCGTCCGCTACGCTATAGCGAATCATTACGTTAGACGGCAGCCAATAGCGTGCCTGCCTGTGATCTCTTGGCTGTGAGCGAACGTGACGCTTGAGCGTCTCGACTACGGCTAAGCGATTGCTACGCAACGAGCGTACCCTTACGGTACTCCATAAGTGAATAGCGTACAGTGTTCTTAGACCTCATAAAGGGTTTTATATAAGATAAATATTTAGCTTTATCACAGGTCATGGGTTCTAATTCTGGGTTTGACTGCTAAGAAATGTGCGATTTAAAATGAAAGACAATTAAATGTATAAATACAGTATATAATGTTTTTCCAGAACACTAAACACACACACACACACACACACACACACACACGTATATAATATATATACACACGCACACATACATACATATATTTATCTTAATATAGGAAATAGGGGGGCACCAATATTTATCTTGCCTCTGGGCAACTGTGACAAACTTACGCCACTGCCTACAGATCTTATTATAGAGCATCACCCCTGGGCTGCAGCGCCGTCCAAAGACTGCAGGGGGAAGCCGGACAGCACTTATAAAAATACATGTAGAGTTGTATGTAATATATGTGCAGACTGCCTTACCCGGGGATCAGCAGCCGCAGCATGGGACACAGGCACACCGTGCTCAGCCTGTCTATCTTCAATAAGCCTGCCAGCAGACTCCTGTGAAACCAGCCAGTGGAAGTATGAGGGTGGGCTTATTGTAGATACTTCCACTGGCTGGTTTCACAGGAGTCTGCTGGCGGGCTTACTGAAGATAGACAGGCTGAGCACAATGTGTCTGTGTTCCATGTTGCGGCGGCTTGTGATACCCCCGGCCCCGGGTAAGGCAACAAGCACATATATTACATACAACTTTACATGTATGTCTGATGGCAGCCCTGCTGGTACATACTGTAACATGCCCCAATGCTGATTAGATAACTGTAGCACTACCAATTAAATTACATACCCTATATTTGATATACATCATCAATTTAAAACACTGTGCGGTCTTTGGTCGAGATAGGGTTGAATGCCTAAGTTTCCCATGGATGTCCATATTGGGCAAACCGGTCAACTTTGAAACTACTTGGGGGTGCTCAAGTTAATACAATCACACATACAGTATACCTGCAAGATACCCCACATGATATTCATTAAAGATAATGCTATGTTTTTAAGCTGTATTTTTTTATTTTATTTTCATCAAAGTAATATATTAGAATATAGGATAACAAAGGCATCGCATATGTTAAACGCCCAAGAATTAAATTTGCCAAGAATGCAATTGTCTTGTTATGTTTCAAGGAAGAGATTTCACATACCAACAGCGTTGCACGAGAACATATAGCGCTAGCAGCGCATGCTTCCTAATGACTAACAGAAACTACTGTATGGATTTGTTATCAGACATCATGGATCCCAACAGAAAATAATATATCCCCAAGTCTATCCCTTTTCTCTCATGCTCTCTACTTTCTTTTCCACACTTAGGAGAAGATTTGTACTTAAGTGAAAACCGATGGCAAATGACCAAAAACCCAACTTTAGAGCACTATTGAACACTGAACCAACTATTAATATTTTTACATAATGAAGTATATAAGCCGCAGATTTACTAATGGTCGGTTTTAACACAGACCAAAAACTGACCATAAACTGTAGGACAAAGTCTGTCTAAAGAATAGACCTGCCTATAGTTCAAAAGGATACACATGGTTGAATTTTTCTTTTTAAATGTGTGCCCCCCACCTGCCAAATCAATAACCAGTCCTGGACCTCTGAGCCTAGTCTAGTATTGGTAAAATAGGGGGAAAAGATGACATGGGGTTCACCCTGTTTTCCAATAAAAAGCACCAGGCTGAACCATCCAAGTGGAAAACACTTTGGCAGGGAGATGCACAGTGTGGAGTCCATCTGCTATAATATTAACCAACCCCAAATTGGTCAGCCCAGGACTGGAATCCCCTGAAATGTGTTCCCTCCCCACTCACAAGATACAACCATCCCCTCACCCCTGTGCTGTTTGTGCAGGGCTAATGATTAATATATAGTCAATAATGTTGTTGTTTTTTTTACAGGCAGCCTACAAGTAACAGCAAGCCAGCCCCAGCATGATGGCACTTGTAGTATCACAAGCACCAGTTTACCTGGACATTAAGGACCTGCTGGTGCTTGCAGTCCACCTGTAAAAAAAATATTAAAATAAAGACAAGAGACTATTGTATTTAGAGATTTGCGCAGACCCCATGTTTTGGTTTTGGATCTAATTCATCGTTGTGTTTGGATTCAGATTTCTTTTCAGTTTAAAATTGATTAAAAAAAACAACAATTGACAAAAATTGATATCTAGCGATAAAAACAGTTAAAATCTTGTAATTTTAGCAATCCACAATCCAAAATTTGGATTTATTATCCAAATTCCGAACCATTGAAAATTTTAAATCGGGGGCTAAATGTAATAGGACTTGAGTTTTAAAAAAGTGCGGGTTTACGGCTAACTTTGCACTGTTCTAGAACTCACACAATGGCCCTCATTCTGAGTTGTTCGCTCGCTAGCTGCTTTTAGCAGCATTGCACACACTAGGCCGCCGCCCTCTGGGAGTGTATCTTAGCTTAGCAGAATAGCGAACGATAGTTAGCGTTAGCAGAATTGCTACTAAATAATTCCTTGCAGTTTCTGAGTAGCTCCAGACCTACTCCTAGATTGCGTTCACCTCAGTCCGTTTAGTTCCTGCTTTGACGTCACAAACATGCCCTGCGTTCGTCCAGCCACTCCCCCGTTTCTCCAGACACTGCTGCGTTTTTACCTGGCATGCCTGCGTTTTTAAGCACACTCCCGGAAAACGCTCAGTTACCACCCAGAAACGCCCCTTTCCTGTCAATCACTCACCGATCAGCAGTGCAACTGAAAAGCGCTGCACAAACAACAGCAAAACTGCTAAGTTTTTAGTTAAATAACTAAGCGCATGCGCGCTGCGTACCATGCGCATGCGCATTTAGCAGCAAATCGCAGCATAGCGAAAATCGGCAACGAGCGAACAACTCGGAATGACCACCAATTTCATAGGATACTGGGACATGCAAACTCGCATGTTTCCGCAATCCTGCAATTTGCAATGGCTAAACTCACATCCCGATGTTTTCCTATTAGACATGAGCGGGTTTGGTTCTCGATGAACCGAACCCACCCGAACATTGCGATCCGAGGCGGTATCCGAGTCCAGCTCGGGACTTCCCGCCTTACTCAGATCCCAAAGCGAGGCCGAACGTCATCTTCCTGCTGTCAGATTCTCACGGGTTTTGGATTTTATATAAGTCCCCGTGCATCAGCGCCATCTTCACTCCGGCTGTGGAGAGTGTACTGGACGGACGTATCCATCTCCAGTACTGTGTTGTTTGGCGTGGCATGGGGTGGGTTCTCTGTCTGCTGTACCTGAAAAAGGGGTGCTCTCTCTGTCTGCTGTATTTGAAAAAGGGGTGCTCTCTGTGCCTGCTGTATCTAAAAAAGGGGTGCTCTCTCTGCGGTATCTGAAAGGAGTACTCTGATGGCTGTATCTGAAAAGGATGCTCTCTCTGCCTGCTGTATCTAAAAAAGGGGTGCTCTCTCTGCGGTATCTGAAAGGAGTACTCTGATGGCTGTATCTGAAAAGGATGCTCTCTCTGCCTGCTGTATCTAAAAAAGGGGTGCTCTCTCTGCTGTATTAAAGGGGTGCTCTCTCTGCCTGCTGTATCTAAAAAAAGCGGGCTCTCTCTGCGGTATCTGAAAGGAGTACTCTGTCTGCTGTATCTGAAAAGGATGCTCTATCTGTCTGCTGCATCTGAAAAAGGGGTGCTCTCAGTCTGCTGTATTTAAAAAAGGGGTGCTCTCTGCTGTATCTGAAAGGGGTGCTCTCTCTGTCTGCTGCATCTGAAAAGGATGCTGTCAGATCTGTGGTTATGTCTGTCCCCGGAGGGGGCATTAGTGGGTCATTGGTGTTGTGATGGAGAAACCGAGGAAGCTGTAGGATATTCCTGCGCATGTGCGCAATGATGTTTATTAAATGCTCACAAATATACACAGTAATTGAAGCAGATGATAACTTGGGATGTATGGTACATGGAATGCTGACAATGATGAATAAACAGTCACAGGTATTTAGCTGGTCTGGAAACCAGTGCAGTAATTAGGCAATGAAATACAGGCAATGAACTAGTCTGGAAACTAGTATAGCAATCAGATAGATGGTGATCACTCCCACAGTTGGTTTGGAAACCAGCAGCGATACTCCACACAGTCAGTTTGTAATGCAAAGTCCACAACCAAGCAAGGTTAAGCAGGAGACAACTTGAAACACATATGAAGTGGTTGTATTAAGTGCCAGATGCCATAGCACAATGCTGAATGCAAGTTAACCATACACAGGTGATGGTAATGAATAGCACCTGAAGAAAGTCTCTTACTGCAAAAGGTGGAGGCTGACTGTAGCAGAAGTTGGAACTGAAGTAAATGCTGGGACCTGTAGTTCCACAGGAATACTGGAACCCGGGAGATCACTTGGAGATGCCAGAAATAGGAGATCGCTGGAAACAGGAGATTGAAGACTGGAGACTGGAGATTGGAAACTGGAATCATGTGAGCAATCACAGCGCAGGATTGGGTGCTCTCCGGTCAGCTGACCACAAGTGTCATGGCGGCGCCCATGCTGTACAGATGGCCGGTACACAGGAGGGCACCCACAGAATGGACTTCAGGGGTTCACCACAATAGTGGGTACTGCGCTCCACAGACATGATGCTCATACAGCCGCAGACTGGGGCCGTGACCTCCGGAGGCCTGCAAACCAGCGCGCCGGTGAGACATCACTGAATGCTGATTCCTGGCAGATGCTCTCTCTGCTGTACCTGAAAAAGGGGTGCTCTCTCTGTGGTATCTGAAAGGGGTTCTCTGTCTGCTGTATCTGAAAAAGGGTTGCTCTCTCTGTCTGCTGTATCTGACAGGGGTGCTCTGTCTGCTGTATCTAAAAAAGGGGTGCTCTGTCTACTGTATCTGAAAGGGGTGATCTGTCCATCCATCCATGGGCTCTGCCCCAGTGTAAAATTAAAATAATATAGGCTAAAAACAAAAAGCCTAATATGATAAATAATCAAACAAGCAACAAAGAAACTAGTGTTACAGCGCATATGGATTAGAATTTATAAGGGTCTTTTTATTAAAAAACATATATATATAAAATATGCAATTTATACCACCGGCCGGTCAATATACCTTTACAATGATTACTTCACATATGAACTGGATGTAACATATATCATAACAAGTTACATCAGTTTCATCTGATGAAGCCGCTGAGCCCGGAGGGAGGCGGGGAAACGCGTCAATTACTCATCTAAATTGCTATACATACCACTATCCGGAGGTCTCGATAACCAACATGAACGCTCCAGCAGGTTGTAGTTGGAACTCTTCACATTTTCTTATGATTCCCCAGAGATGACTGCACGATAAAGGTTGAAAGCACCAGCAGCCGGGGAGGACATTCTGGGTGAAATAATCCATACATAGGAGTGGTGAGACCACACTGCATAAATGTCTGGCCAGACACGCTTTTAGAGGGAGCATTGGCTCACATTATTAACAGGCTGTGGCTATACAAATGGGACAGCGCATAAACCCACATTTTATGTGAGGAATAACTTTATTTAATTTTTTCACCAAAGTGACTGTTATATAGCCCCACAGAAAAGAACATTGTGTGTACTATTCAGCCTCAGAAAATATCGGATAAGTTACATTTTAACCATTACAATAGGTGTTGTTAAGAAATTCTAAGTGGATATAGAGTAACTTGTTATGATATATGTTACATCCAGTTCATATGTGAAGTAATCATTGTAAAGGTATATTGACCGGCCGGTGGTATAAATTGTATATTTTATATATATATGTTTTTTAATAAAAAGACCCTTATAAATTCTAATCCATATGCGCTGTAACACTAGTTTCTTTGTTGCTTGTTTGATTTTTTAATCTAATAGGGGTGAGTAGCCCTATGTTACTGGCAGCATATTGATTGGAGTGACAGAGCGCTAGATTCAGTATTGGTTGTTTAATATGATAAATATAATATATACATTTATTTATATTTTTCTTGTTTGTGCTGTACCCCAGTGTACTATACAATTTGTATTTTATTTTCATAAGTACTGTGACACTGCAGGTCAGACCACAGTACATTATTTCCTACTCATATACACGTATTGTTCGACACTGTCAGTGAAGGTCAACCACAATGTGTAAGTATATATATTTCTGTCTCATTTGTGCCACATTGTAACTGCCAGTGTGCGATATAAAAAATACTTCTACATATTTCTGACTCATTTGTGCAATGCTGTCAGTGAAGGTCAACCGCAGTGTGTAATTATACATATTTCTGACTCATTTGTGTGACACTGTAACCGCAGTGTGTGATATAAAAAAATAATATATATATTGATTTAAATTAATATTTTTTGCTGTGTCATCCCAGAATACATCCAAGGACTGCAGCTGCTCCGTTCACCTAGGGGTGTTCTGTAAGTCCTCCCAAAATAAAGGACACCTTTTTTATATCTTGTGCTGTATCCTTCCAGTATACATCCAGCAGGGACGTACTGGTCACAGACATCCAGGCGTGCTCCATCCATTTCAGGGTGCTGTGTCCGTAGCTCATATTCTAATGTTATAACTTATTGTCCTATTTTCATAACTCTTCTTATCCCCACATTGTGATTAATTAAAATTAATATTATTAATAATTATTATAAATTGACTAAATTTCAATTAAAGTAATATAACTAAACTCTCCACACTTCTACACACCTCCTGCATATCAAAGATATATTTAAGTAACAGAAGAACTTGATCCTAATTTTAAAATAATTTTAATAGATGGTTACAGCATTTAAAAATATATTGTTAACTGCCACATGTTTGCTGCCCACTACCGGCCGCCCCTACACTTGCTGCTGCAGCAGCCGGCGGTGACTGACGGCTGAACTGGGCGGGTGCATTTAAAAGCCCACCCAGTTTGTGACGTTAGTCACGACGGATCGGGCAGTGTGCATGCACAACACAAATACCGATATGGCTATAGATATATTTGTAGATACATTGATCTGCAGAAATATCTTCCAGTGTGTAACCAGCATTAGGCATTGAACAAATAAATCCTGACATTCCAGAAGTATACAGTATACCGCCATTCATCTAAGATAGCGATTTTTCCTTTAGATTCAAGATTTTTATCTATTTAAATGTCAATAATATCTAATAAAAAGTTTTTCAAATGTTTAAGCAACACAGCACACATTGGGTGTAGCAGGCAGTGGCACAACTGGCCCCTATGTTATGGGTAGAGATGTGCAACGGGCATTTTTCGTATTTTGTGTTTGTGTTTTGGATTCGGGTCTGCGGTCGTGTTTTGGATTTGGATGTATTTTGGCAAAACCACCCTTTCGGGTTTTGGATTCGGATGTGTTTTGGATTCGGGTGATTTTTGAAAGAAACACAAAAACAGCTAAAATCATAGAATTTGGGGGTAATTTTTGATCCTATAGTATTATTAACCCCAATAACAATAATTTCCACTCATTTCCAGTCTATTCTGAACACTGAACACCTCACAATATTATTTTTAGTCCTAAAACTTTCACAGAGGTCACTGGATGACTAAGCTAAGCAACCCAAGTGGCCGGCACAAACACCTGGCCCATCTAGGAGTAGCACTGCAGTGTCAGACAGGATGGCACTTAAAAATATAGTCCACAAACAGCACATGATGCAAAGAAAAAAAGAGGTGCACCAAGGTCGCTGGATGGCGGTCGCTGGATGGCTAAACTAAGTGACACAAACACCTGGCCCATCTAGAATTAGACCCCAGTATCATGTGAATTATAAGGCAATATCACTGGAATTATTCGTTATAATCAATGGAATTATTGGTCCAAATCACTGGAAGAAAATGACAAAATCACTAGAATTAAAAGCCAGTATCACAGGAATTATTTGTTCTAATCAATGGTATTATTGGTCTAAATCACTGGAAGAAAATGACAAAATCACTGGAATTAAATGGCAGTAATGTCAGGAATTATATCAAATGGCAGTACCACTGGACATATATGGAAGTGTCAGACAGGATGACACTTTTAAAAAAATAGTCCCCAAACAGCACTGCTGCAAGGAAAAGAGAAAAAGAGGTGCACTGGCACTGAGCACTGATGATACTACTGAGCAGTGATACTGAGCACTGATGATACTACTGAGCAGTGATACTGAGAACTGACACTGAGCAGCACGATGCATCACAAGACACTGTACTAGTATTAGTAATGTAGTATTACTGAGCAGCACGATGCAGCACAAGACAATGAGCAGTGATACTGAGCACTGATGATACTACTGAGAACTGACACTAAGCAGCACGATGCAGCACAAGACACTGTACTAGTATTAGTGAGCAGCACAAAAGCACTCTGGAATTGTCACCCCCCAGCAGTGGTGCAAGTAGAAAAAATGTCTTACGGGTACTGTAAAAAAAAATGGGTGTGGCCAAATGTCACATGGGGCGTGGCCAATGAAAATGGGGGCGTGATACACATATTGGGGGAGGGGCAGATACATGTATGACCCCAATAGTGCCAGATACACGTTGCCCCACAGTGCCAGATATACATTGCCCCACAGTGCCAGATATACATTGCCCCCACAGTGCTAGATATACATTGCCCCCACAGTGCTAGATATACAATGCCCCCACAGTGCCAGATTTACAATGCCCCCACAGTGCCAGATATACATTGCCCCCACAGTGCTAGATATACATTGCCCCCACAGTGCTAGATATACATTGCCCCCACAGTGCTAGATATACATTGCCCCACAGTGCCAGATATACATTGCCCCCACAGTGCTAGATATACATTGCCCCCACAGTGCCAGATATACAATGCCCCCACAGTGCCAGATTTACAATGCCCCCACAGTGCCAGATATACATTGCCCCCACAGTGCTAGATATATATTGCCCCCACAGTGCTAGATATACAATGCCCCCACAGTGCCAGATTTACAATGCCCCCACAGTGCTAGATATACATTGCCCCCACAGTGCTAGATATACATTGACCCCACCGTGCTAGATATACAATGCCCCCACAGTGCCAGATTTACAATGCCCCACTGTGCCAGATTTACATTGCCCCCACAGTGCCAGATATACATTGCCCCCACAGTGCTAGATATACATTGCCTCACTCAGGCTGCTCCACGTCCCCTCCAACTGATGTGCTCCCTGCTCTGCCTCCTCCTAACACGCGCGGCTCAAGCAGCCTCAGCAGCCAGCCCCACTCTGCGCCCACTGCCGCGGGAGCGTGATGACATCACAATCACGCTCCCTGCACACTGGGAAGGGGGGGAGGAGCAACGGCAGTAGCAGTACCCGGCCGGTCACAGCAACTGGTGAGCGCTGCGCACATCAACGCTCTGAGCGGCGGCCCGGCGGAGTGGGTACGGCGTACCCGCGGCTAAACTCTTAAGGGTACGCCGTACCCGCCCGTACCCGCCCACTTGCAGCACTGCCCCCCAGATACCACTGTTACTGGAATGATGATGACCGATGCACAGTCACAAGACACTTCTACCACAGCACCCTACAGCAGATGCAGCACAAGACACTGTACTAGTATTACTGAGCAGCACAAGACAATGAGCACTGATACTGAGCACTGATACTGAGCACTGATACTGAGAACTGCTGAGAGAACGTAGCCACGTCCTCTCTGTGCTCTCTACAATGCCTGAGTGAAAATGGCGGCGACGCGCAGCTCTTTATATGGAATCCGCATCTCGCGAGAATCCGACAGCGGGATGATGATGTTTTGCCTCGTTCGGGTTTTCCGAGTCAGATTGGAATAACCGAGCCAGGCTCGGACCTGTGTTTGCCACGTGGAGTTCGGGGGGGGTTCGGTTCTCCTGCTCATCTCTAGTTATGGGTATAGATTATGATATTCAATTTGTATATGTTATTGACTTTTGTAGTCTTACTTATTAATAATATTTCAATATATTTTTCATCCGCATTAGACATTCTCTGAAACTGCATATTAAATCTGTCTGTTAACCTGAATGTCACCTAAGGAAAGGGATGAGGTTGGCTCCCACTGACATATACAACAGGGACACATGTATTACCTGATTGATAAATTAAAGTAGGACATACATTTGCATGGGATCTATTTTCAATAATGCCTGAGTATATTGTAGATTAGGTTATTTTTCCCTTAATTCAGAACACCATATGTAAATTATATTTAAAACCTCCCACTGTGTTTCTCCATTGTCCTTGTTATTAAATGGTGCTGCAGTATTACTCACAGTGATTAGATAGAAGCTGTGGGTGATCATAACTGTGTGTGACATCATTTCATATTCTGTATGTAGAATGATGCGTATTAATATGCACACAGTAATCACTGAGTTCTCATTAGTGCTCGACACTAGTGCCCATTCAGTTCGGTTATACTGTACAATGACGGCATTCAACAATTAAGTACCAACGTCAGTTTCTTAGGGATCCATGCATTTTATAATAATCATCTTACTGTAAGTGGTAAACGGGAAACTTAAAAAGTCACACTAGTTACCTAAAAAAGCAAGCAAGGTGCCAAATATAAATTTTTTATTATAACAACAAATATGTTACCAATGATTGTGATTTTATTTCACTTAATCAAAATTGTGATCAGTTAACATTTTTGTTAGTTATTCCATACATCAGCTGATAGGAGACGTGACAGTGTACTTTCGTTCCCATGGTGGGAAAGTAAAAGTTACATTTAGTCGGAAAAAATAAAAAATTAAATTCCAATTGCATATTTCCTGAGCATTTCAGAGCTGAAGTTTTAAAAATTGCCTACGGTAGTCAAGGAAGAGCGCATGAAGGTTTTAGGAAAAGAATAAGTCAACGTATACTAGATTGCCCTATGTCCTCTGCATGCTGATGCTGAAATGGATGGAGGAAATGTGCAATACATTACCCGAGACATAAAGAAAAATGTGAATGAATATTATCAGACTGTGAAGCGCTTCAAAGGTTCATGGGTGTCAGAGAAATAATTGATTTCAGTTTAACAGTAATGAGCCTAACACGGCCAGTCTCTGATTTGTCTGCAAGTGTGATGGATAAAACAGAGCTGAGGATATTATTCATTTTACCATTTCACCTAAACTTCAAGTAACGGACTCCAGTGGCTTTATATGGCATGAAGTTAAAAACCATCATGAGCATATTCTTTTGGCTTCCATTAGGAAATATAACAAAATTAGAACTTTTTTATATACTGTATATGCTCAAGTCAACTGTCCAGCTGTTTCCATTACTTCCTAAAGCTGTACACATATCTGGCAGATCATCAGCCAGATCTGGCTGGTTGGAATAAAAATCTGGTGATGGATGAGAGCAAATGACAATAGCCCAAACACTGGGAAATGGAAGAAAAAGCTCATTCAGACAAACTGGTTAAATCCGTGATTTAACTAATTGTGTGAATGAAATATATGTCACATTGTAAGACTCCAAGCACACATTATGCAACACAGTATCCCCAATTCACATTATGACTTACAGTTTGTTTCCCCAGTTCATATTATACCACATTACAGTGCCACCAACTGATATGCCGCACGTTGATGGTTCCACTTCATATTGTGACACATTACAGTGCCCCAGTTCATATAATGTAACATGATAATACCCTCAAGTTCATTTCAAGACATATTACAATGTAGAGGTCCAGGGGCATATATTGATATATTGTAGGTCCCAAGGCTAAAGTTTATATAGGGCCCCTATGTAACACCCCATGTCTAAGTGGTTGGAAGAGATATCACATATATTCAGTGGCTGTGTTACAGGCCTTTTCCCTAAAGTTTTCTCCCCCATACCTTGCCCGTAGTACCTTGCTCAGAGAGGTAGGATAGATTAAAATGCAACAGGAATGTCTACACAGCAATTCCAACAGGACATAGTTTTATTGAGCCGCAATGAACTCTGGATTAAAGAGGATGATTAGTTATTTGGCATAAATGTGACAATCACAAGAATAATATGGCATTAAAGAAGATTAGTAAATCACAGTTGACCATACTGTATCTTACAATACGCTGGAACATTTTGTAATTCAATAGGATAATCCATCTAATCACAGATACAGTATATGCATATTCCAATAACACAACAATAAAGTGGGTGATAAGGAGAGTGATGAAAAATAATAGTCTCAATGACAGTTTCTATGTTCCTAACTTTCCCTAATAATGTTGTTTCAATCTTTCCTGGAAAATTACTTTGGAGCTCTCTTTTGATCCTGAAGTGGCACAGTTTTGCAATGGAGTGGTAATGGCAGATTAGTCCTGGATTTTAATAGAAATGTCACTGTGTGTCAGTTATGCAAAAAGGATGTACTGTAGATAGCAAAGATATCCTAGTGTCTAACAAAAGCAACTTAAGGCCAGTACTCACTGCCCGATGCTGGAGAGATGTGTGCTGAGCGAACCGCTCAGCACACATCTCTCCTGCCGCTCAGCACAGCGCGATCTGTGCTGAGCGTGCGAGGGGAGACGGGGGGGCCGCTCACTTCACCCAGCGGGTGAAGTGAGCGACCCGCTAGATTGGCCTGCATGCAGGCCAATCTAGCAGCAGCGACAGCGATGCGCGGGGCTGCGCATCGCTATCGCTGTTAGGGCTACACACGGAGCGATCTTGCTGAAAATCTAAGCAATCTAGTCAGATTGCTTAGATTATCGCTCCGTGTGTACCCCCCTTTACTCTGTGGTAAAGGTTCCTTGAATAAATTGACTCAGTCTTTCTTTCTTAAATAACTCAAAATGACTCAATGGACCATATTCAGAGATGGCTGTAGTTCGCTGCATACGCAGCCAGATCTGCGTCCAACTCCTCACATGCTGGGGGTCGCCCAGCACAGGGCAGGGCCTGACAGCATGTGTGATAGGCTGCCTCCCGATGTAATTGCGGACACATCTAATTAAGGTTGACCCCTAGCAGCGCAGCCTGGCTGCACTGTCAGGTTGTCTGTCGTATTTTTTTAAATCTGAGCAGCTGCGTGTGACATCATGCCACTGCCTTTGAAAACGTTCCCAGCCCACCCCTGTTCGGCCCATTATGCCCCCATAATGCCACATCGCTTCCTTGCGAATGCCCGCTGATGTCAACTCCGGATGCAGTTGCAATGTGTAAGGTCGAATACATGCACTGCAGCCAGTGTGCGGGCACAGACCACCCAAGTGCAGCCGCTGCATACAGTCCCACGGCTGCGTTTGGGTCTGATTGACCCCCATTATTACTTCGATGAATAACTCAGTCCTTCTACTCCTTAAAACGGCTAAATGTCTCTGTATTCAAATAAGGGGCTAGTTTGTAAGCTGTTGTTTTAGGGCCTGGTAAAAACCCCTCATACAATAATGTGCAGTGTGTAACAGTGGCGTGCGGTGAGGTCAGTGGCTGGGGAGGCACAAGCAGCTAACATCCCCCCCCCCATAGAGGAAAAAAAAACGTAGCCCCCCCCCCCCCCTTCGTAAAACCAGCACCAGGCAGAACCAGCCAGGGAGGGGTTATGCCATAGCAGGGGAGACACTCGGTATGGGGTACCCCTGCCATAGCCTTCATCTACCCCCCCCCCCCAACTAGTCAGCCCAGGGCTGGAATTCCTCGGAAGTGGGGACCCCAAAAAATAAACATGGGGTCCCCCTCCCGCTGGTGGCAGTGGGTGCGGGGTTCATTGTTAAAATTGTTCTTTACCGGTGGCCTACAGATCCCAGCAAGCCGGCCCCAGCATTCTGGCACTTGGAGAACCACAAGTGCCAGCATGCCCGGACATAATGGGCCCGCTGGCACCTGTAGTCCACCTGTAAAGAATAGTAATATTGTTCTTTACAGGTGGCCTACAGGTCCCAGCAAGCCTGCCCCAGCATGCTGGCACTTGGAGAACCACAAGTGCCAGCATGCCCGAACATAAATGGCCTGCTGGCACCTGTTGCCCACCTGTAATGAAAATATTAAAATAAAAACACCACACAGTCTTAAAAAATAAGTTTTATTGCACAGGGTCTTCACCTGGGGGCGGCAGCCTTTAAGCTCTTTTGCATGGCCGCCGCTTCCCCAGGGCTTCAGGCATCTTCACCTGGGGGGGAGCCACCTCCCCAGGGCTTCCAGCGTATTCCTCCAGCGTCTTCACCTGGTGGGCGGCGGCTGCTAAGCTCTTTTGCATAGCCGCCGCCCATCCAGGACTTCCGGCGTCTTCTGCCTTCAGGAGCTCTTCTCCGCTCCTCCTCCGCCGTCAGACTGACAGCCGCTCCCTCGCGCTGACTTATATAAGTCAGCCAGAGGGGGTGGAGCGATGACGCGGCGAGCCGTGATTGGCTCACGGCGGCCATCTTCAATTTAAAAAATGACGCTGAGGCGCCATTTTTGAAATGGTTTACCGCTCCGCTGCTCAAACTATGCACCGTTGCCCGCACTCACGCTGCCCGCACCACCGCACCCATGCTGGCCGCACCCACGCCGCCCGCACCCACGCCGCCCGCACCCACGCCGCCAGCACCTCCGCCGCGCCCACAACAGTGATTGACATCGGATCCAGTGATGGATCCGCTGGCCAATCACTGTGGCCTCACTGACAGGGGAGTGGGCTTTTATTGCCCATTGCTAGGCCCCGCCCGCGGCCACCCCCCGCTCCCCATACCTTTCCCTATCTGACAGGGAGGCACCACGATCGGTGCCTCCCAAACACTTTTACACAGGACTCGGATGATTAGGATAATATAAAGCAAATACTTATGACACAGAATATGTGTCATAAGTATCTTCTTTATATTATTTTAATCAGTAATGACAGGGGAGGCACTGCCTCCCCTGACTGCACGTCCCTGGTGTGTAACAAAGTGACATTTGGGCCTGGAACTTGCCTACTTGCAGCCCACCAAGCCAACAGTCTCTGTGTACTCACTCTGATCCTCTGCTGTAGAAACTACCACTGGCTGGACACTCTCAGCGGTTCCCAGCGTCACAAGTTGGCCATGGTGTCCGCGCCTTTCAATAGGCCTGGCGGTGTCCGATCCCTGGCTTTGATGTTACTTGCACCCGCTCACTGGTTCTCTGTACTCTGGTAGCACCCCACTGCTACAGCTCTGCAGTGCTGCTCTCCACCACCCAGCTTGACCACCTGTTTTTTTCCGTCTTGCCAGCTCCCACTCTGCTCCTCTCAGCATGTCCAGCACTGCAATGGCTTCCTTATGACTCCACCTTCTTCACCCCACAAGGCTCTTCTGCTCCCAGACTCCCTTGCCTAATAAGCATGCACCAGCTATAACATGTGACCAGACTCTGGTCCAACCTTAACCACTGTTGTACCAGCATGAAACTATAAGTAACTTTTAAAGGGGCACACACAGACACAACTTTCCGGGGTGCCACATCTATGTACTACTCAATGGTGAAAAATGTATATACACATGTAATATTGACAGGGAAAGTGGGCCCCTCTCAGTTCTGGGCTCCATAACATCTGCACTCCATGCACATACAGTCTGGTAGTTATGCCCTTGGCTGTTGCAGTGTTATTTGGTTACTCCTTTCATCATTAACACCAAACTACAAAGAAGGTTGTCAGATATGGAACAGTCAAGCATTCTTTAGAAATTCATTGTCGTATACGTGCCAGCACTCTGAGCCAGATTGGGGCTAGTTTGTAATACAAAGGCTTCCTTATGACTCCACCTTCTTCACCCCACAAGGCACCTCTGCTCCCAGACTCCCTTGTCTAATAAGCACGCACCAGCTATAACATGTGACCGGACTGTGGTCCGCCCTTAACCCCTGCTGTACCAGCATGACACTATAAGTCACTTTTAAAGGGGCACACACAAACACAACTTTCCAGGGTGCCACATCTATGTACTACTCAATGGTGAAAAACACCAAATTGCAAAGACTTGGGGAACAGTCAAGCATTCTTTAGAAAGTCATTGTGGTATAAGTGCCAGCACTTTGAGCCTGATTGGCCACGCCACTCATCCACCTTCCCCACTAACTTAACCAATTATTTGCCTTTTCTCTGGCCAATGAGGCACGTGCATGCATGTCCATGATGACACACACACACACACACACACACACACACACACACACATTCGCACGCACACACACACACACACACACACACACACACATACACACACACACACACACACACACACACACACACACACACACACACACACACACACACACAAAAGAATCATGTATCCACTATGTGCATGCCCCAATGAATCCCACTGCTAGTGCAGACTTTAGCCTAGCACAGGGGTGGTTTAAGAGAGAAGAGGGCACTTGTGCAGGCTCTGTTCAGGTCCCCTACTCTTTTGCAGCACAATAGACTCTGGTTTGTTCCCAAGGACATCTCTATAGCACATGTGCAAGTCACGAGGAAAATGGCCACCATGCCATTTTCACAGTGATTCACATGTGCTGTTCTGGTTGTTGCGGGACTCTAGAGGGTACGTATAATTATATGTGTGCAGTTTGGTCCCCCCAGATCACATTATAGATACGCCAATGGCCAGGAGGAGTCAGGTGAAGGGGAGTAGCACGCTGTGGGAATGTTATAAGTACAGATGCAGGTAGGTGCTGCGGGTGGGGAGGGTTTTACAGAGCGGGTGAGGTTGGAACAGAGCAGGGGCCGAAGTGGGAAAGATTGGAGGGCGGAGTGGTTGGCTTTAAACTTGTTTTTGTAACTACAGTATTATTAACATCAATTACATTCATTTCCAGTTATTTTCTGCAAATTTAGACCACCTCACAGTTAGAGATGAGTGGGTTCGGATATCAGAGATCTGAAGCCCCCCGAACTTCACGATCTGAGCCAGGAACCAAGTCCGGTTCAAGACTTCCCGCCAGACTCGGATCATCATCCCATGCCTATTTCCCTATAGATTGTACGCTTGCCTTCCTACCTCTATCTCTGTCTGTTTTTACCCAGTTTTGTTCTATTACTGTTGTTCTAATTGTAAAGTGCAACGGAATAGGCTGCGCTATATAAGAAACTGTTAATAAATAAAATAAATTAATAATAAATAAATACCGCTGTTGGATTCGCGCGGGTTTTGGATTACATATAAGGAGCCAGGCCTCACCACCATTTTCACTCTGGACTTGGAGAGTGAGGGAGACAGATCTCTGTCTCTCTGTGGGTGGTGGTGTAGGTTGGGGTCAGTGTGTGCTCTTTACGGGTGCTGCCTGTATGCTGTTAGGGGTGTTGTTCTGTTGTGTCCTGTGCTGCTAGGGGTGCTGTACATGGGTGTTGATGTCCTGTCACTGTGCTGTACAAGGGCACTGTCCTCTATGCTGTAATAAATACAGGGGTGTTGTCTAAATAAAGGTACACTGGCCCTGTCTTGTATGCTGTCAAATTATAGGGGTGTTGTTAAAATACAGAGGTGCTGTCCCTGTCCCGTATACTGTAAAAATACAGGGATGTTGTTGTTAAAATACAGGGGTGCTGCCCTGTCCTGTATGCTGTAAAAAAAAATACAGGGCTGTTGTTGTTAAAGTAAAGGTACACTGGCCCTGTCCTGTATGCTGTAAAAATACAGGGGTTCTGTGAAACTACAAGGGTGCTGGTCCTGTCCTGTATGCTATAAAAATACAGGGGTGTTGTATAAATAAAGGTACACTGGCCCTGTCTTGTATGCTGTAAAAATTACAAGGGTGTTGTTAAAATACAGGGGTGCTGGTCCTGTCCTGTATGCTGTAAAAATACAGGGGTGTTGTTAAAATACAGGGGTGCTGGTCCTGTCCTGTATGCTGTAAATACAGGGGTGTTGTATAAATAAAGGTACACTAGACTTGTCTTGTATGCTGGTCCTGACCTGTATGCTGTAAAAATACAGGGGTGTTTTTAAAATACAGGGGTGCTGGTCCTGTCCTGTATGCTGTAAATACAGGGGTGTTTTTAAAATAAATGTACATGCTGGCCCTATCCTTTATGCTGTAAAAATACAGAGGTGTTGTTAAAATACAGAGGTGCTGGTCCTGTCCTGTATGCTGTAAATACAGGGGTGTTGTATAAATAAAGGTACACTAGCCCTGTCTTTTGTGCTGTAAAAATACAGGAGTGCTGGTCCTGACCTGTATGTTGTAAAAATACAGGGGTGTTTTTAAAATACAGGAGTGCTGGTCCTGTCCTGTATGCTGTAAATACAGGGGTGTTGGTAAAATAAAGGTACACTGACCCTATCCTGTGTGCTGTAAAAATATAGGGGTGCAGTGGAAATAAAGGAGCACTGTTTTGTGTGCTGTAATAATAAAGGGGTGCTGTCCTGTGAAATGGAGAACAAAAGTTTGGAGGAAAAAATAGTGAAAGATCAAGAACCACTTCCAGTTCCTAGTACTAGCGCTGAAGCTGCCGCTGCCACCAGTCATGACATTGATGATGCAATTCCATTAACGTCGTCTGCTAAAGCCGATGCCCAATGTCATAGAGGGCATGTAAAATCCAATAAGCAAAAATTAATAACAAAAAAAAGAAAGAAATTATCTGATAAGAAATGTAAAATTGCCAATATGCCATTCACAACACGAAGTGGCGTATGTTCATGAACGGTTGTTCAGCTTCTCATGAAGATGGAAGCCCTCCTCCCTCTCAAGAAATAAAAAAAATAAAGCTTGTTAAAGCACAGGGAAAAACAACTGTGCATTTGGAGATATCACAAATCCACAAGGAGAGTCTAAGTGTGTCCGCGGTTGCAATGTCTAGGACTGACCTTCCAAAGACTGTATGGGAAGAGGAGACGCCTACCACCATTTGCTTTTGTAAGTGCTGGGAGGAGCAATGCCAGTCCAGTTGCTGATATTTGGATGTCACTGTAGAAGTACACCAGGATGAGGAGGATATACAGTAGGTGTAGCTGGCGATGAGGATTCTGATGGTGATGTGATTTGTTAGAATAAGGCACCAGTGGAGACAGTTGTTGACCATGGAATGAAAACGCCCATTGTCATGCCTGGGCAAAATACCAAAAAAGCCACCTCTTCAGTGTGGAATTATTTCTCTGTGAGGATGAGGATATTAACACTGAAGGGGGTGAAAATGACATGTTGCCTCTGTAGAGCCAGTTTGTGCAAGGAGAAATTGCTTCTCTTTTGATGGGGGCCCAAACAAAGCAATCTTTTCAGCCACAGTCATGTGGCAGACCCTGCCACTGAAATGATTGGTTTGTTAAAGTGTGCATGTCCTGTTTATACAACATAAGGGTGGGTGGGAGGGCCCAAGGACAATTCCATCTTGCATGTCTTTTCTTTGTCACATCATTCCAGGGGTGCTTCCCCTCTGCCCTATCAGTCCAGGGGTGCTGCTCTATTGCCGTTTAAGTCCAGGGGTGCTGCTACCTGTCTGCTATGCTGTGTAATTCTCCAGGGGTGCAGCCTATACTGTATAAGTCATGGGGTGTTGCCTATCTGCTGTATAAGTCCAGGGGTGTTGCCCATCTGCTGTATATATCCACGGGTGATGCATATCTACTGTATAAATCCAGAGGCACTGCCGTATAATTCCAGGGTTGCCCTGTCTGAATCCACTCATCTTTAGTAGACATATCTTCTAGTGTGCACTGTGTAGCATTAGAGAGAGGTTCTTCTCAATTATTTCATGTTAGGGACTCAAATGAATGGCTCTAATTAGCCTTCATTTTGATTTATTATTAATGTTCCACCTTTTTGGGATTATTTACAAGATGCGCATTTCTTTTCCTTTATTTTGTAAATGTTTTCTCCTTAATAATTGTACAATATAAGGGCTGCATAGGGTTATCGCAAGACCTTGCGGTGTTAGAAGAACAGAGTTTCAGTGATCTTACATTGCATCAGCTTCCCATTGCACTGCAGCACTAGATAGGCCAGGAGCTCCTATGAGGCACAAACAGTTACAGAAAAAGGGCCCAGTATGGAGTCTCATGGTGGCTTACAGCAAAGAAGATGCCTGGCTTGCCAGGCTGAGGCATGTTGGTGGCACAGAGGTTAGTATTACTTCCTCCCACAGTCCTACTTATAGTATGAAATGAGTTTGGACTAGAGTGGTAAGCTCTACTAGGGCAGGGGCTCAATAATAAAAAAAATGCACTGCACAGTCCTGCTTAGTACTGTACCGAACCCACCTGAACTCAACTTGCCTGATCCGGGGCTGTTGTGGGGGCTCACGAGGGGCTGCTAAAACATCTAAGGGGCTGCTTTATTTAAAAATAAAATATGAATAAAATAAACAATACACACAGGTATGCTCACATGCATGTACTGGGACACACAGGTATGCTCACATGTGTGTAACTGGGAGCTGTAAAAAACAAAAATAAGGCATCTGCCACAAAATATGTAAATAAAAATGCATTTAAAAAATGGGGAAACCCACAAGATTTTCACAAAATAAGTCTCCAGACTCTGTGGAGGGTAAAATATCCAATTTTGATCCTGTGGTATACACAAGTTTATTTGCCTCCCAGCATTAAATCCAAGATTATCGTAATCCCTGAAAATGGAGAAGGGGGTAAAAATTCTGTGGCTTTGGCCCATAGTTTTTCAGTTTGTCCAGTAATGTGATAAGTGTATATTTACTTGGTTAAAGTCCTTTCTGTTCCACACCAAAATGGGAGTGGAGGTGAAAGCCTGTGTGTTGTTCCTGATTGCGTGTGCCTCTCTAATTTTGAATCACCTTCTTGACACTGTCATCTTCCTCTTGCCTCTTCTCATAATGTGAAAAGTCATCAAATATGGAGGTGGTTTGTTTGTAGCTAGCTATGATTCAGATAACTTGGAGAGCTTTTTCAAGGAGGACCACCTGTCGCTGAAGTGATGGGTTTATTAAACGGTGCATGTCCTTTTGAAACAACATAAGGGTGGGTGGGAGGGCCCAAGACAATTCCATCTTGCACCTCTTTTTTCTCTTTGCATTATGTGCTCTTTGGGGCATAGTTTTTAAAACTGCCATCCTGTCTGACACTGCAGTGCCACTCCTAGATGGGCCACGTGTTTATGCCGCCTACTTGGGTCGCTTAGGTTAGTCATCCAGCTACCTTGGTGCAACCTTTTGACCTAAAAACAATATTGTGAGGTGTGAGGTGTTCAGAATAAACTGGAAATGAGTGGAAATGAATGTTATTGAGGTCAATAATACTGTAGGATAAAAAAAATTCTGTAATTTTATCTGTTTTTGTGTTTGTTTCTTTTTTCAAACAAAAACAAGATCCAAAACCAAAACCCGAAAGCGTGGTTTTGGCAAAACCAATCCAGATCCAAAGCACGGACAGAGATCCAGATCCAAAACCAAAACACAAAATCCAAAAAGTGTCCGGTGCACATTTCTACTCAGAGTTCACAATATTGTTTTCACCAATATTGACCAAAGACTGCAGCCAGCTGACTGGCTAAATTAAGCAACAGAGCAGTGATATAAACACATGGTAGTGTGTTCCGACTTTCCAAGCGATTCTAGCCATGTGCCTATCAGTTTGGAGTTGGTTAATTAATAGTATGGCAGGGGAACCCCACACTGTGGGGTATATTTACTAACAGTTAATTTTGGTCAATGTTTTTTCGATGTCTGTATGATTTTTATTGAGTTTGTGTTTAAGGGTCTAAATCACACATTTACCAACAGATTATTTTTGACATTGTTTAAAACAAATGTCAAAAATCATCTGTTGTCAAAAATGTCAAAAATCATCCAGTTGTCTCAGATTTCTCATTATCTGAACTGCTCATCTCTAAAAGTAAGTTGTCACAGTATAAAATTAGTCTATCAGTTCTCTGACTTATGCAGTGGGAGACAGCACGCAACTTCCTTCCAATGGTCTCCAAGTCAACTAGACATGACAAATGAGGGAAGAAAGTAGAACATGGCCGAGTCGGAGGAGGAGATGCATGGGGGATGTAAGATGGAGGCAGATACAGAGGACAGACCGGGATGGAAGCGTAGGACAGGTGACAGAGGATAGAGGACAAAGGTAGGAATGGAGGTGGAGTGGACACGCAACCATTCCCATATTAGAATGGGTCCTAAATTACTAGCTGAAAATGATATAAGATAGGAAAAATATGCACTCATTTTCAAACTGCCACTGTTTAAGTATTGTAATTTATTAAATATATTAACTATACAAGAAAAATGTACGAAGAATGTACATTTTTAGGGAAAACCTGTTTATTTGTAACCTACAGGTGGATGTGATTTTTGAGGTGTTATATGAAAAAAGTTAGGTTTTTACTCCAATCCCACAGGAAGTTTATATATTTTATTACAATCCTGGTATACTGTAGATAGAAAAATTTTCTTTAAGAAAAACTAGATCACAATTGTTATTTAAAATTGTCCCAAAATTAGAAATAGTAATAAGAAATTTCAAGTAAACACTTCCAAACCTGTCCAATCAGGATACGATAAATTTGGCGTGTGATACAGAAGAGAGACATTATAAAGATCGTCAGCATTAGGTCGACAGTGGAAAGGTCGACAGGGTCAAAAGGTCGACAGAGTTAAAAGACATGAAAAGGGTTGATACAAAAAGCTGTGAAGGGTGAAGCTATGACGTGGAGAGCCGTGTTTGGCTCATTGTGGCTGCATCTGATTAGTATGCAGACAATATCCTTTCTGATACAGGTTCCAACAATCGAATAGTCAGTACCACTTCTTGTAAACAAATAGTTTATTGAAGACTCATATTATTGCATCAATACAGAACAAATATGTCTTGTTCATCTGGCACAGCATGTAATAAACTGCATACATTTAGTTATGCATTACGTGGGACTGCTGCCCGCTTCTTCACACACTTTAAGGGTATGGCTTAATATGATGCAAGACAGAGGCATTACTGTGTATGGCTAATATGGTGCAGGGGATATTACAGTGTGGGGCATAAAATTATAGAATTTTTTCATTCCTGTAGTGGCCGAGGTCTGGGGATGCAGGGTCCAAAACTGGGGTGTAAGGTAGTCTTTTCCTGCAAGGCCACACTCATTTTAGCAAGGCAACACCTATTTTAATAAGATCACGCCCGCCTGTCCATGGAGGAGGGGGGTGCATTTTACAATGTATATGGGTGGTGGGGGCACATTTTTTTTTACTGTTTGCACTGAGAGACAGTTTGGCTAGAAACTACCCTGGACATAGCATGTCTCACTTTTCTTAAGACACATTTACTGTTTTAGCACTAATTTGCGGTTTTAGCGCTCATTTCCCCCCTGCCTTAGTGAGAAGCAAACTATAGTGCTGCCTACTGATTTTGGGGTGAAATTGAGGCTGATTTATTCTAATTATTTATTTTGTTCTCTCTCTTTTTTAACACTGTAAAATTTCATCAGATGTAATTAACGGGTCAATTACCATTTCTGACTTTTCTTTGCTCCTTCATGATCTTTACGCTCTGCTTGCATCTATGCAGTATACTTAAAATTGCATGTACTGTATCTTAAGAAACACTATATGGACAAAAGTATTCAGATGCCTGACCATTACACCAAAAGGGACTGTAATGACACTGTATTCAAATGCATATACTTTAATATGGAGTTGGTCCCCCCTTTTATAGCTATAACAGCTTCCACTCTTCTTGGAAGGCTTTCCACAAGATTTTGTGTTTCTGGGGGAATTTGTGCCCATTCATTCTGTAGAGCATTCATGAGGTGAGGCACTGATGTTGGACAAACAGGCCTTGCTCGCAATCTCCATTCCAGTTCATTCCAAAGGTGCTCGATGGGGTTGAGGTCAGTGCTCTGTGCGGGCCAGTTAAGTTCTTCCACAGCGAACTCATTGAACCATGTCTTTATAGTCCTTGCTTTGTGCACTGGGGCACAGTCATGTTGAAAAAGAAAATGGCCTTCACCAAACTGTTTCCACCAAGTTGGAAGCATAGCAATGTTCAAAATGTCTTGGTATGCTGAAGCATGAAGATTTCCCTTCACTGGAGATAAGACAGGGACCTAGCCCAAACCCTGAAAAACAGCCCCATACCATTATCCCTCCTCCACCAAACTTCACAGTTAGCATAATGCAGTCAGGCAGGTAACATTCTCCCGGCATCCACCAAACCCAGACTCACCCATCTGACTGCCAAACAGAAAAGAATGATTCACCACTCCACAAAACACGTTTCCATTGCTCCATAGTCCAGTGTCAGTGTGCTTGGCCATGGAAACCCATTCCATTAAGCTCCCACCGCACACTTTTTGTGCATACATTAATGCCAGTGGAAGTTCAGAACACTTCAGCTATGGAACCAGCAGACTTTTACGCACCATGTGCCCTAGCAGTCTTTGACCCCAGTCTGTGATTTTACGTGGTCTTCTGTTTCATGGCTGAGTTGCTGTTGTTCCTAAATGCTTCCATTTTCTAATACTAGCATTTACAGTTGACTGTGGAATATCCAGCAGGGATGAAATTTCACGAACCATCTTATTGCTAAAGTGGCATACTATCACAGCACCATGCTTGAAGTCACTGAGCTCTTCAGGACGACCCATTTTCTGTCACAAATGTTTGCAAATGGAGACTGCATGGATAGGTTCTTGATTTTTTTATACCTGTGGCAGCTGGTCTGATTGAAACACCTGAATTCAATAATTAACAGGTGTGGCCAACTACTTTTGTCCATATGGCATTTTAACCCATTTTCTAATTTATTACGCTGTAATAGTAAGAAATGCTCCACCAAGTACAAAACATATCCTTTAAATCTGTTATCACTAATTGGCATGTTTTATACATGTTTCAATCTAATTCTAATTACTGTTAAGAACAGTAAGCATTAGAATATTGGGAGCATTGATCTGACCACAGCTTAATTTATACAAAGAGGATTGTGGAGCTGATGATCCATTAAGAATAGACAGGCTAATAAATGATGATAAAAAAAACAATTATACCATAATTAAAGACGTGTTCCATTATGCTCTCCTTCCTCTTTCTGCATTGTTGCTGAGGTTGAATTTTTCCATTGGTTTTGTAATAGAATCATTTAAAACTTAATTACATTAAAAAGCCCATTTACAAAGACTTAGACAGAGGGATAATTAAAACAAAGAATAGCTTTAACCTAAATAGGTCATTAAATTAAAGAGGTGTTCTGAAAAGTCAAGTATCTAAGGAAATGCTCATGTGTAATGTTATTTAAGAGCACTACAGAAGAGATAAGCAGGTTGCTCCCATCTGGGATATGGTAAAAGTAAAGAGTCTTCATAACCGTTTCTGATGATATGACTTACTGGACAGACATCTAGGTATTAAAGTGAAAATGATGCATAATACAAACAAAAAACCTAGGCGCTGATCAGAATGAGGGAAAAGGAAATGGAACAATAGTCAAAACATTCAATGTAAAGTGGCTATAACTGCCTAAATATATAAAATAAACCATATAAAATACAAGTGACCAATATAATGAAATAACATATATCCAATAAAAATTTATTATGCAAAAATACACATGCAAGTTGCAATTCTAGTAACAGAAAAGTGTTTAAAAAATAGATGGATAGTTTGGATCCATAATAAATATTCTTGTTACTAGAGATGAGCGCCTGAAATTTTTCGGGTTTTGTGTTTTGGTTTTGGGTTCGGTTCCGCGGCCGTGTTTTGGGTTCGAACGCGTTTTGGCAAAACCTCACCGAATTTTTTTTGTCGGATTCGGGTGTGTTTTGGATTCGGGTGTTTTTTTCAAAAAACACTAAAAAACAGCTTAAATCATAGAATTTGGGGGTCATTTTGATCCCAAAGTATTATTAACCTCAAAAACCATAATTTACACTCATTTTCAGTCTATTCTGAATACCTCACACCTCACAATATTATTTTTAGTCCTAAAATTTGCACCGAGGTCGCTGTGTGAGTAAGATAAGCGACCCTAGTGGCCGACACAAACACCGGGCCCATCTAGGAGTGGCACTGCAGTGTCACGCAGGATGTCCCTTCCAAAAAACCCTCCCCAAACAGCACATGACGCAGAGAAAAAAAGAGGCGCAATGAGGTAGCTGTGTGAGTAAGATTAGCGACCCTAGTGGCCGACACAAACACCGGGCCCATCTAGGAGTGGCACTGCAGTGTCACGCAGGATGGCCCTTCCAAAAAACCCTCCCCAAACAGCACATGACGCAAAGAAAAAAAGAGGCGCAATGAGGTAGCTGTGTGAGTAAGATTAGCGACCCTAGTGGCCGACACAAACACCGGGCCCATCTAGGAGTGGCACTGCAGTGTCACGCAGGATGTCCCTTCCAAAAAACCCTCCCCAAACAGCACATGACGCAAAGAAAAAAAGAGGCGCAATGAGGTAGCTGTGTGAGTAAGATTAGCGACCCTAGTGGCCGACACAAACACCGGGCCCATCTAGGAGTGGCACTGCAGTGTCACGCAGGATGTCCCTTCCAAAAAACCCTCCCCAAACAGCACATGACGCAAAGAAAAAAAGAGGCGCAATGAGGTAGCTGACTGTGTGAGTAAGATTAGCGACCCTAGTGGCCGACACAAACACCGGGCCCATTTAGGAGTGGCACTGCAGTGTCACGCAGGATGTCCCTTCCAAAAAACCCTCCCCAATCAGCACATGATGCAAAGAAAAAGAAAAGAAAAAAGAGGTGCAAGATGGAATTGTCCTTGGGCCCTCCCACCCACCCTTATGTTGTATAAACAAAACAGGACATGCACACTTTAACCAACCCATCATTTCAGTGACAGGGTCTGCCACACGACTGTGACTGATATGACGGGTTGGTTTGGACCCCCCCAAAAAAAGAAGCAATTAATCTCTCCTTGCACAAACTGGCTCTACAGAGGCAAGATGTCCACCTCATCTTCACCCTCCGATATATCACCGTGTACATCCCCCTCCTCACAGATTATCAATTCGTCCCCACTGGAATCCACCATCTCAGCTCCCTGTGTACTTTGTGGAGGCAATTGCTGCTGGTCAATGTCTCCGCGGAGGAATTGATTATAATTCATTTTAATGAACATCATCTTCTCCACATTTTCTGGATGTAACCTCGTACGCCGATTGCTGACAAGGTGAGCGGCGGCACTAAACACTCTTTCGGAGTACACACTTGTGGGAGGGCAACTTAGGTAGAATAAAGCCAGTTTGTGCAAGGGCCTCCAAATTGCCTCTTTTTCCTGCCAGTATAAGTACGGACTGTGTGACGTGCCTACTTGGATGCGGTCACTCATATAATCCTCCACCATTCTATCAATGTTGAGAGAATCATATGCAGTGACAGTAGACGACATGTCCGTAATCGTTGTCAGGTCCTTCAGTCCGGACCAGATGTCAGCATCAGCAGTCGCTCCAGACTGCCCTGCATCACCGCCAGCGGGTGGGCTCGGAATTCTGAGCCTTTTCCTCGCACCCCCAGTTGCGGGAGAATGTGAAGGAGGAGATGTTGACAGGTCGCGTTCCGCTTGACTTGACAATTTTGTCACCAGCAGGTCTTTCAACCCCAGCAGACTTGTGTCTGCCGGAAAGAGAGATCCAAGGTAGGCTTTAAATCTAGGATCGAGCACGGTGGCCAAAATGTAGTGCTCTGATTTCAACAGATTGACCACCCGTGAATCCTTGTTAAGCGAATTAAGGGCTCCATCCACAAGTCCCACATGCCTAGCGGAATCGCTCCGTGTTAGCTCCTCCTTCAATGTCTCCAGCTTCTTCTGCAAAAGCCTGATGAGGGGAATGACCTGACTCAGGCTGGCAGTGTCTGAACTGACTTCACGTGTGGCAAGTTCAAAGGGCATCAGAACCTTGCACAACGTTGAAATCATTCTCCACTGCGCTTGAGACAGGTGCATTCCACCTACTATATCGGGCTCAATTGTATAGGCTTGAATGGCCTTTTGCTGCTCCTCCAACCTCTGAAGCATATAGAGGGTTGAATTCCACCTCGTTACCACTTCTTGCTTCAGATGATGGCAGGGCAGGTTCAGTAGTTTTTGGTGGTGCTCCAGTCTTCTGTACGTGGTGCCTGTACGCCGAAAGTGTCCCGCAATTCTTCTGGCCACCAACAGCATCTCTTGCACGCCCCTGTCGTTTTTTAAAAAATTCTGCACCACCAAATTCAAGGTATGTGCAAAACATGGGACGTGCTGGAATTTGCCCATATTTAATGCACACACAATATTGCTGGCGTTGTCCGATGCCACAAATCCACAGGAGAGTCCAATTGGGGTAAGCCATTCCGCGATGATCTTCCTCAGTTGCCGTAAGAGGTTTTCAGCTGTGTGCGTATTCTGGAAACCGGTGATACAAAGCGTAGCCTGCCTAGGAAAGAGTTGGCGTTTGCGAGATGCTGCTACTGGTGCCGCCGCTGCTGTTCTTGCGGCGGGAGTCCATACATCTACCCAGTGGGCTGTCACAGTCATATAGTCCTGACCCTGCCCTGCTCCACTTGTCCACATGTCCGTGGTTAAGTGGACATTGGGTACAGCTGCATTTTTTAGGACACTGGTGACTCTTTTTCTGAGGTCTGTGTACATTTTCGGTATCGCCTGCCTAGAGAAATGGAACCTAGATGGTATTTGGTACCGGGGACACAGTACCTCCAACAAGTCTCTAGTTGGCTCTGCAGTAATGATGGATACCGGAACCACGTTTCTCACCACCCAGGATGCCAAGGCCTCAGTTATCCGCTTTGCAGTAGGATGACTGCTGTGATATTTCATCTTCCTCGCAAAGGACTGTTGAACAGTCAATTGCTTACTGGAAGTAGTACAAGTGGGCTTACGACTTCCCCTCTGGGATGACCATCGACTCCCAGCGGCAACAACAGCAGCGCCAGCAGCAGTAGGCGTTACACGCAAGGATGCATCGGAGGAATCCCAGGCAGGAGAGGACTCGTCAGAATTGCCAGTGACATGGCCTGCAGGACTATTGGCATTCCTGGGGAAGGAGGAAATTGACACTGAGGGAGTTGGTGGGGTGGTTTGCATGAGCTTGGTTACAAGAGGAAGGGATTTACTGGTCAGTGGACTGCTTCCGCTGTCACCCAAAGTTTTTGAACTTGTCACTGACTTATTATGAATGCGCTGCAGGTGACGTATAAGGGAGGATGTTCCGAGGTGGTTAACGTCCTTACCCCTACTTATTACAGCTTGACAAAGGGAACACACGGCTTGACACCTGTTGTCCGCATTTCTGGTGAAATACCTCCACACCGAAGAGCTGATTTTTTTGGTATTTTCACCTGGCATGTCAACGGCCATATTCCTCCCACGGACAACAGGTGTCTCCCCGGGTGCCTGACTTAAACAAACCACCTCACCATCAGAATCCTCCTGGTCAATTTCCTCCCCAGCGCCAGCAACACCCATATCCTCCTCATCCTGGTGTACTTCAACACTGACATCTTCAATCTGACTATCAGGAACTGGACTGCGGGTGCTCCTTCCAGCACTTGCAGGGGGCGTGCAAATGGTGGAAGGCGCATGCTCTTCACGTCCAGTGTTGGGAAGGTCAGGCATCGCAACCGACACAATTGGACTCTCCTTGTGGATTTGGGATTTCGAAGAATGCACAGTTCTTTGCTGTGCTGCTTTTGCCAGCTTGAGTCTTTTCATTTTTCTAGCGAGAGGCTGAGTGCTTCCATCCTCATGTGAAGCTGAACCACTAGCCATGAACATAGGCCAGGGCCTCAGCCGTTCCTTGCCACTCCGTGTCGTAAATGGCATATTGGCAAGTTTACGCTTCTCCTCCGACAATTTTATTTTAGGTTTTGGAGTCCTTTTTTTTCTGATATTTGGTGTTTTGGATTTGACATGCTCTGTACTATGACATTGGGCATCGGCCTTGGCAGACGACGTTGCTGGCATTTCATCGTCTCGGCCATGACTAGTGGCAGCAGCTTCAGCACGAGGTGGAAGTGGATCTTGATCTTTCCCTAATTTTGGAACCTCAACATTTTTGTTCTCCATATTTTAATAGGCACAACTAAAAGGCACCTCAGGTAAACAATGGAGATGGATACTAGTATACAATTATGGACTGCCTGCCGAGTGCAGACACAGAGGTAGCCACAGCCGTGAACTACCGTACTGTACTGTGTCTGCTGCTAATATAGACTGGTTGATAAAGAGATGTCTATGTAACTATGTATGTATAAAGAAGAAAGAAAAAAAAAACCACGGTTAGGTGGTATACAATTATGGACGGACTGCCTGCCGAGTGCAGACACAGAGGTAGCCACAGCCGTGAACTACCGTACTGTACTGTGTCTGCTGCTAATATAGACTGGTTGATAAAGAGATGTCTATGTAACTATGTATGTATAAAGAAGAAAGAAAAAAAAACCACGGTTAGGTGGTATACAATTATGGACGGACTGCCTGCCGAGTGCAGACACAGAGGTAGCCACAGCCGTGAACTACCGTACTGTACTGTGTCTGCTGCTAATATAGACTGGTTGATAAAGAGATGTCTATGTAACTATGTATGTATAAAGAAGAAAGAAAAAAAAACCACGGTTAGGTGGTATACAATTATGGACGGACTGCCTGCCGAGTGCAGACACAGAGGTAGCCACAGCCGTGAACTACCGTACTGTACTGTGTCTGCTGCTAATATAGACTGGTTGATAAAGAGATGTCTATGTAACTATGTATGTATAAAGAAGAAAGAAAAAAAAACCACGGTTAGGTGGTATACAATTATGGACGGACTGCCTGCCGAGTGCAGACACAGAGGTAGCCACAGCCGTGAACTACCGTACTGTACTGTATCTGCTGCTAATATAGACTGGTTGATAAAGAGATGTCGTAGTAGTATGTATGTATAAAGAAGAAAAAAAAACCACGGTTAGGTGGTATACAATTATGGACGGACTGCCTGCCGAGTGCAGACACAGAGGTAGCCACAGCCGTGAACTACCGTACTGTGTCTGCTGCGACTGGATGATAAATGATATAAAAAATATATATATCACTACTGCAGCCGGACAGGTATATATTATATATTATATAATGACGGACCTGCTGGACACTGTCTGTCAGCAGAATGAGTTTTATTTTTATAGAATAAAAAAAACAACAACACACAAGTGAAGTCACACGACGAGTGTTTAACTTTTTCAGGCAATCACAATATAAGTATACTACTAACTATACTGGTGGTCAGTGTGGTCAGGTCACTGGTCAGTCACACTGGCAGTGGCACTCCTGCAGCAAAAGTGTGCACTGTTTAATTTTAATATAATATTATGTACTCCTGGCTCCTGCTATAACCTATAACTGGCACTGCAGTGCTCCCCAGTCTCCCCCACAATTATAAGCTGTGTGAGCTGAGCAGTCAGACAGATATATAATATATATAGATGATGCAGCACACTGGGCTGAGCCTGAGCAGTGCACACAGATATGGTATGTGACTGAGTCACTGTGTGTATCGCTTTTTTCAGGCAGAGAACGGATATATTAAATAAACTGCACTGTCTGGTGGTCACTCACTATATAATATTATGTACTCCTGGCTCCTGCTATAACCTATAACTGGCACTGCAGTGCTCCCCAGTCTCCCCCACAATTATAAGCTGTGTGAGCTGAGCAGTCAGACAGATATATAATATATATAGATGATGCAGCACACTGGGCTGAGCCTGAGCAGTGCACACAGATATGGTATGTGACTGAGTCACTGTGTGTATCGCTTTTTTCAGGCAGAGAACGGATATATTAAATAAACTGCACTGTCTGGTGGTCACTCACTAGTAAACTCTCTGCACTCTCTACACTTCTACAGTACTCCTCCTAGTCCTAAGCTCCAGTAAATCTCTCTCTCTTATAATCTAAATGGAGAGGACGCCAGCCACGTCCTCTCCCTATCAATCTCAATGCACGTGTGAAAATGGCGGCGACGCGCGGCTCCTTATATAGAATCCAAGTCTCGCGATAGAATCCGAGCCTCGCGAGAATCCGACAGCGTCATGATGACGTTCGGGCGCGCTCGGGTTAACCGAGCAAGGCGGGAAGATCCGAGTCGCTCGGACCCGTGAAAAAAAACATGAAGTTCGTGCGGGTTCGGATTCAGAGAAACCGAACCCGCTCATCTCTACTTGTTACCAGTATTACAGATTGGGCTGGAAAACATTATATGTCCCTGCGGTAAAATCTACAAACTAAGATAGATTATCCATCATAAAAGCAGTAAAGTTCAAAAGAGAACACACAGGCGGTGTATATTCTCTATAAGGTAACCATTCTGAGACACATATTACAGAGCATATTAGCAATAGGGCTAGTTTCTGAACATTGATTTTAGATGCAAAACATACACAAAATATTTGCTTCTATTGTCTGTCTTGCAAAAGATAGACAAAAGCCAATTGCTGATTAGTTATAGTTGGTCAGTGCAAATTGTGCACCAATGTGCAATGGTAGTACAGGTTGAATCTCCCATATCCAAAAATCTGAAATACTGATTTTTTTTTTTATGAGCGTTACTGAAATAGTGACACCTTTACTTTCTGATGTTTCATTGTACATAGACTTTGTTTAATGAACAAAATTATTAAAAATATTGTATCCGTCAGGCTACAGGTATAAGGTGTATATGAAACATTAATGTATTATGTGTTAGACTTGGATTCTATCCCCAAGATCTCCTATTATGCTTAGTGAATATTCCAAAATACGGAAAAGCCAATATAAAATACTTCTTGTCCCAAGCATTTTTTATATGGCAGACTCCACCTGTAAATATTACATAATATGCCATAATATCATCCCTAATATGCCCATAAGATGAATTTTATGTGCAAGCACAGTAACTGCATTGATATATTTAGGTAGGAAGAGATGTACACATTTCAGCTGTTGTGACAAGATCAATGGAATAGTGGTGGAAGGCAGGTATATTTGCCACAGGTTTCTTATCTATGTGTTTTAAAACTTCAGGAATATTGTGTTGATTCTGCTGAGAGAGTATGGCTTTTGGTAAGAATTGGATAAGGGTCTTGGGGTTGGATGAGAGAAGGGAGGGCGGGTTCTCTTTCTATTTAGACCCAGTTCGGGTCTTTAGGCTATTAGCTAATTAGGGCTTTCAGCTGCATGGGTGTGTTAAAATGGCTGTCAGCCTGATCATAGCTCTCTCACACTTCCTGGGGAAAGAGGAGAGACTAAGGAATCTCTGTGAGAGAGAAACCTGCTGTTGAAAACCAGTGAACTGTGCCTGCTAAACTTTCCGTGTATTTTTTTTAGTGAGCTAGGCTTATCCTGTGTTCAGTTAGTGCCAGCTAGAAAGGTATTTTGATATCTTTTTCTGTTTTGCTGCACAATAAAATTGGTTGAGGCTAGTTGCACCAAACCGACAGACTAAGTGAAAAAATGTTAACACAAGCTCTACATAATCCTGCCTTAAACATGACACATATCTGCACATTTTAAAAGCTGAATTTAACAGACTGCAAAAACAACAGTGCAATATTTGTACCCCATAGACTTTATAATATAAACAATATCAAGTGCAGAGACTGAAGGCCATTCCAAATCCTAAGTCTTTCATCTAAGTACTTCTAAATTGATTTTTATGTACATCTTGAATTATTTTGGATTATTGTTTTGCTAATCTATTAAACCTCTTTTCAGCTTCAAATTCATCATTGTCTGTGATTTCTTGCAATTTAGTTGAATCTATCTCCTTTCTGGACTATGGGCCTAATTCAGGCCTGATCGCTTTGCTGCAAATTTGCAGAGGTCTGCGATCAGATAGTTGCCGCCCAGGGAGAGTGAA
The DNA here is from genome assembly GCF_028390025.1 of Pseudophryne corroboree. Lineage (NCBI taxonomy): Eukaryota > Metazoa > Chordata > Amphibia > Anura > Myobatrachidae > Pseudophryne > Pseudophryne corroboree. The sequence continues at coordinate 339,498,533 of NC_086444.1, read as the reverse complement.
AATCCACCCCTTACAAGTGTGCAAATGTATGTGTACGCTATGTGATAATCCTGCCAGACAGCGGACGTCTGCAAATTTGTTCGCAACTCACTCACCGTCGTACGATTTTTCCAGTCTGTGCAGACTGTGCGTAGCCCAGGACTTACTCCTATAGTGCGATACAAACAGGCTGATCAGCGCCGGAGCTGACGTCACACACCTTCCCAGAAAACGCTTGGGAACGCCTGCATTTTTCCTGACAATCCCTGAAAACAGACCACAAATATCCACTTCCTGTCAATCACCTTGCAAATGCCTTGCGATCAAAATTTTTGCACCATCCTGTCGCTGTTTGGAAACACACCTGTGCATTATGGTGCATGCACATGCGCAGTCTTTCGCTAATCAACTGCTGTGCGAATTCGCACAACAGTGATGAGGTCTGAATTGGGTCCAATATTTCTATTTGAAACCTCAGTTTTAATTGAAGACAAGGAGCCTCCGCAAATTTCTTATTCATCCCAAATATTAAAAGGTAAATTTACTAAGGTGGGAATTTTTAGAACTGGTGATTTTGCCTAATCAAATTCTATCTGTTATCTTCTAGAAGCAGCTAGATAAAAACTCCAACCTTAGTAAATGTAACCCTAGTTGCTTGGCCAAGGGGATGCTGCTCTCCGTTTTCAGCAGACACATGACCACAAAACCATTCCTGCCTAGGAGTGTTTGCTCCAGAAGCACATTCTGTTCGGTCAGGGGGTGTTTAAATAGCATTAGTAGCATTGCATATTAATAGCATAAATGCTGGTGATTAGCATTATTTTTGCTTCTTTGTGTGTATACTGGTTCTGTTCTTTATTCATCCTGACCTTTGGCTGGGACTGTCTTTATCTGCTGCCCACTGTTCTCTTTGGCTTGTCTCCTGGATAAAATTCATTGTTGATTTACCTGGCATTTGCCTGGTTTTACTAGACTCTCTTCTGCTTGCTGCCAGGCCTGACCTAAGTATCATTCCTGTTTATTCTTTCATAGCCACCTTCCTTGGTGCTGGTACTAGTGTCTGCCTTCATTTCATCTAGGAAGCTAACTAGTCTCCATATTCTGACACTGCTGGCCATTTTATAAGTCCCTAAAACACTGAGCTTGAAATCCCAGGGGCATTCAAGTATCAATGAGAGTATCGAGCTCTTTGGGAAAGGGGCTTGCTGTATGTAAAGATCTCTATACTTTATGCTTTGTTCTAGGGATTGATTTAGAGCTCAGCTTTCACATAATTCCAAACTTGAATAACTGTTTTAGCAGTAAACATGACTTCTTTTAACGTTTCTGGTTTAGCTATGTGTTGTTCTTGGTGTTGCTGTGCATACTTCATGTATTTCATTCTTTGATAAGATCATAGGAAAGTTCCCCTACTGACAACTGTTCCACACAGATAATTTTTGTGTGAGCAAAGATCTTTGAATCACTAGTACTACTAAATCTTTTTGCAGACCTTTTGCAATTATACTTTACAAGCCAACACATACTGTACAAATGTAAGGTCTGCTATGTAATAAACATAAAGCATTGATTTTTAGCTTGGGAACTGTGACAAATCTCTCTGTAGTGTATATTATAGTGTATACTATTTTTCATATATATATTTATATTCCTTTGGTGTTTGTCCTTTATAAGTCTTCTGGTTATATTCAACTCTCAAAGCATAAGTGGAGAGGCAGAGACTTAGAGCGCTATCGAATAAGGTACAATGAAACATCGGGAATGGAAAACTGGAGTTTTTTGCAATTTTTTTCTGATGTTACACCAATATTTTTTATGGGATACCCAATTAGATCTGTAAAAGATATTACTTTGTGAAAAAACACGCAGGTTCAGGGAAACCTGTGTGTTTTTACCACTGCAACCCCGAAAAGCCAGCGCTTATTAGCGATTTTGTTTCGCCTGCCTGGGGAGCCGATGGCCGATGCAGGTCAGTTAACAGAAACCCCGATAAGCTGAGGCTTATCGGAGCTAGTAGGATAACCCCAGGTGATATCATTACCCATGGTAATGTACCGCGGGTAATTGGATATCCCCCTTAAGGGGAGATGTATGAAGTCTCGGAGAGGGATATGCTTGACACCTCTCCCCTTTATGTTTTTTTGTCCATAAAAGGATCACAGATATCCAGTAGGGGGTACCTTTGAGTAGCTTCCCTTTTTTATGCTAAGAGCCAGAACACCCAGACCAGTAAATGTAATCTGCAAGTAGACATTTCAAAACAGGATTAAAGATGTAGATTAATTTAGGAGAAGATTATGAATTGCATCCTCCCCCAAACAGAGATGACCAATGCATTAATAATGTTTAAGTAAAAAAGAAAGAACACTGAGGTATATGTATTTCTTACATTCCATTTCCAACATATAATACAATAACACAACCTAATTTTTTTAGCGGGCAATGGTAACTCACTGCACTCACAGCAATTACCGGCAGCAAAGGATCATATACTGTATGGAATACAGATACTTAAGTTATGCCTAAATAGTAGCAATGAATGGTGAACATTGGTAAATAGGTAGGTATGTTGGAATATTGTGAATCAAATTGGTTTGAACAGTTCATGCTCTAAAATATTCCAAACCAATGTGATTCACAATAAGTTTCCGATTCATTTTAAAAATATAATTTATTTTCTGATTTTGCAAGTATTGCTGTCAAATGCCTTCTCTGGGGCAGCTGCATAGTGGAAACCTCAGTGTATTAGTACAACATTCTGCATCACATTTCCAGTTTTGCTCACAGATAACACCTAATTTCATATTCTCATTTTATCTTGCAAATTTATAGTTCCATTGCAACTTGGGATCCTTTAAGAATATTTGTTAACAAAAGCTACAGTATGTGGAAATGGAAAGATGTATTCAATTTGTGATGAAAACTTTTTCCTGTAGTATTTGTAATGATTCCTTTTCTTGAATGTTGAGAATATGTCTAGATTCCATGTCCTATTTTGTGGATGTATCAGGAATGTTTTAATTAAATTCTTTGGTTTTTAGATCTGGTTTCTCAAGAGTTTGTAAGACAACTTACAGTAGGCTCTGAAATATTTGCTGCAGGGAAGAGTACATGGTGATGTTACTATAAAGAAGCATTACAACATGTGACCTGTGCATCTTTACAAATATCTGTTATCCATTCTGTAAAACAGGAATAGTAATACGAGGAAAGTCCAGGCATTTCTACAAGATATTTTTCAATTCTGAATATTAAGATAAGGGTCAAGGCAGACGATTTTAAAACTCTCTGTATGCCAAATGTAATTGGTACTAATAATTGGTCAAATTGAGGGCACCAAGTTATATACTTTGAGACTAAAGTAGAGTTGAACAGTAATTGCTCCAACATTGGGGGTAATTCCAAGTTGATCGCAGCAGGACATTTTTTAGCAGTTGGGCAAAACCATGTGCACTGCAGGGGAGGCAGATATAACATGTGCAGAGAGAGTTAGATTTGGGTGGGTTATTTTGTTTCTGTGCAGGGTAAATACTGGCTGCTTTATTTTTACACAGCAAGTTAGATTTCAGTTTAAATACACCCCACCCAAATCTAACTCTCTCTGCACATGTTATATCTGTCCCCCCTGCAGTGCACATGGTTTTGCCCAATTGCTAACATATTTGCTGCTGCGATCAACTCCATGGTGCGCATAGAACTAACCCTAACCGATCCTCCCCGCAGCCAAACCCTAACCCTTCCTTTCCCAGAGCCTAACCCTAACCCTACCACTTCATCCTAAACACAACCTACCCCCAAACCCATGGATTACCTGTCCCTGACAACCCTCGTTCGGGAACCCGGCATTCTGGATTCCGTGCCGGGGTGGTGATCCTTGCCGCGATGCCAGCGTTGGCATTCCAAGCAGTGTCGGAATTCCAGGATCAGTATTTTGATTACCAGGATCCAGAGTGCCGGGACCCTGACTAGGTCCCCCAGAAACAACCTCGCTTACAGGAACGCTGCCTATTGTCGCCCCCAAACGCTGGCAGCATGCCAATCATGCTGTGGCATTTGAAGCACTGTGAGCACCATCGCAGTCCCTGATCAGCACATGTGCAGTCTGGCTTCTTTGGAAAATTGGAAAACATCGGAGATGTACTTAAACCATCAGGTTTGCGTACATCTGTGAACCAGACCCATACATACAATGGTATGAATGTCAAAAAATCCATAATGTTTAGAAAGTTGTTAATTAAACAGCAACAATACATCTTTTGAACAGTAAACATTTATATGTATTTGTTTGGTGCTGTATGCTGTGAACATTGTAATTATATAATGTATTAAGCTTGATATATATGCAATTATTACAAAGAAAGTTATCAACACTGTATGATATAAAAAAAGCATTATTTCTTTTTGAGGTTGAAAAAGGCATTAATTTTACTTAACGGCTGGGAAGCTCAGAATGCTACTTTTAGGAATCCTGCCTAGTATGAGTGGTTTACATCTTTATCTTGCTCTAACATACTTATTTATAATTTAATTAAAAAGTTCACAAAAGTATAGTAAATTAGCACTGTAAGAATGGTTTACCTTTGTATCACCTGCTAGCGGCCGGATGTACTGCAGTAGCTGTACTTTCTAGAACCTAGTAGTAGTTTTTGGTTGCGGACAAACCAAACAGCTATCAAATTGACTGCCTCTTCTGTGCTTGCCAGTGCTAAAACTTGACAGGACTGCCTCTTATGGAGGATGCTCGGTCATAAATATGGACTTTAGGGAGCTTGAAGGAGCTCAATAACAGCCAACTAATTTAAAGGACCACAAAACTCCCAAATTGAAATCTTCATATATGATGCATGAAGACAATGTACATTATTTAGAGTTACCATGACTTCTACTGTGGCTTAGTTAAAAAGTTATCTGAAAGATAATTACCTGCCAACTCCGCAGTGGTCATTACGAATACGATACATGTCAGCATGTCAGTTAAACTGCTATGATGTTAAAGGCTTTGTCTGGTTTTAAATCCACCAAACCCCAGAAACTTTATTCTTTATGGATATAATTCTGCTCATTCACACATTCTTTTAAACATCTTTACATGTCAAATACTGATTTTTCTTGTGCTTAATAAGGTGAATTGAGATTGGACAAAGATTGGAGTGAATAAGGATGGGATGTGAATTAAGCATAGTAAAATCCATACAAGCAGGAAAAAGGAACTATGTGGGGAATATTTAATAGACACTGTACATTCTTTAAGCAAAAGCTAAGTCATATGTGAACACCCTGAATAGATGGGCTGTACACCTCTCTATTCAGATCAATCATCACTAATGCAATGCAGTTTGCAGATAGAGCTGTCACAAGGGGATACATACGATATCCCAGCAGACGGGATGCCAGCAGTCACTATATCGACAGTGGGAACCACCACCCGAGTGGGAATACTGGATGGGTGTTGGGATTTCAACTGCCGGTATTTCACTGGGTGTTGGGATTCTGGCGTCGGTCTCCTGAACGACGAGATCTTGACAGCTAGTAAATTGACTGCATCCCGTCACAAGACATGTTAGTGCATTGGTCAGGAAAGAGCACTAATGTGGTTGGGAGTAAATATACTAACTCCAAGTGTGGGGAATACTGTTGGATGAAGCATGCTCATCTTACTGTTGGGGTGTGCCAAGTCTTTTGCCAGCAGTAGACGACCCTCCAATCCTGTCCTAATTTCTCCTACTTGTTCTGCTTGGTCAAATCTGTAATGTAGGGTACCTACTTAGAAAAGAGATAGATACTGTTCACCTCCTGCAAAATAGGGCAATATGTGAACAATCTAGGCTTCCTTTCATTCAACCTAGCATGGTAGTATATTTTGGTAGCCACATTTATAAAGTCACCCACTCCCCCACCCACCAACATAGCCCAACATTAAATTAGTAGTATTTTATTAATTTAATTAACAGGCCTACTTCTCCAATATCAAATCAATTTCAGTCATTTACCCCTCAACTAGCCTATTAAACTACTGTAAGATATTTTTTTTACATTAAATTAATGACAAACCTTTTTCATAAGTAAATGCATCTCTCCCATCAGTACTTTCATAAAATGAATATAATTTACATTTAGTAAACAGATCTAACCCCACGCTCACACACACAAACACACAACCCTGGTATTAATAGCATTTCCAATTCTTAGGTGCATAGAATTGTTTATTTGAGGCATGTGAGCTAATGTCTAAAAAATGCAATGTACTGTAATGTGCATGTGGAAAAAAGACAAAGTGAGGGGTCAAGTAATTACATTTATAAACTAAGCATTGAGAGGCCATCTTTCTAACATCGGTTGAGGACGGATAGAGCCTGCAATAGGTAGTAACAAAAACATTCAATGCGAATAGAAGTGCGTTATCACCTTGCACTTATCATCGCTTTATCACTTCTTTATGCTTTCACTATGTTTAATACATCTGGCCCACTGTGTAGTATAATAGTGATGAAAAGGGAGATGGTTTCCTTAGTTTTTTTATAAGTACTTTTTGCACTCTTAAAAATGTCAACATTTCTCAGCAGATATAGTGTATAAATTGCTTCAAATAAATAACTCCTGCCATGCAGCTGACGAACCATGTTCTACACATTTCTACCATTTTTAATTCATTCAGTTACAAAATGCTAAAAAGAAAGTGTGTACCAGCGCTGGCTGAATGAATTTAAATTGGTATAATGTCAATAGTTGTAAAAATAATGGTAATAATAACCTTAATAATAATATAGTAATAATAATAATAATAATAATAATAAACGGATGGTTTGTTCTATATAAAAAGGTAACAATTTAATAGCATATCACATATAGCAATTCTAAAAAAGAAGGAATTCCTCTTGCCACAAGGTGGCAGTAAAAGCTTGGATGTAGCTTATCTGGGTAAAATTTGATATAATTCACATTCTCCACTGTTTACATTGTCCATTCCTATAGGCTAGGACAGCCTCCCTCTGTGCATTCACTGCACTCGGTAGATATTTACCAGATCCCCTTGTTGGTGAGCATCAGCCTTAGAACAAGTCCTTTGTGTAGCTGTGGGGGTGGGTTAGTTTGGTGAAGAGATCCAGTGATGGGAGATAGGTCCAAATTATGCCAAGGAGGACACGGCTTTAGCGGGCCGGTGTGGAGAGCGGAGTCCAGATAAAGCAAGTGGGCTCAAGTCAATAAGAAAAAGCTCAACGCGTTTCACTGGTAAATCCAGCTTCCTCAGGAGCATAAAATCAATAAGCATAAGGTGCTCTATTTATACCCTTACTAATGAGTAGATTATTGTCACCTGTTTGGGTGATTACTGATGCATAGAAACAAACCATCCAAAATTATACAAAGGACAATCAGTCCAAAATACATACTGAATATCTATTCATAAATTATGTTAGAGTTAAAAAACGAGTATAGATAACCCATTTAAACAGATAAAGAAAATAAGATAGTTCCGATCATGTGACACACCTCGTCACGTGATCGGAAAAAAGGCAGTCCTATTGGTCATTCAAAGGTCACATTATACTAGCCATGTGACCATACACTCAAAGTCCCTTCTCCCGAGGTATATTCTCATACTCAGGGAGACCCAGGGGACTTCTGCTCTCCATCCGTGTGTTATTAAATGGAAGCGTCCACGTGACGCGCGTCATCGCGTCACGTGAGCGCAACCCTCAGAGAGTTGCCCTTCGTAATAGGGACCCGGAAATCCACGGGGTCTCTTGGTGTGATGATCACCTCAGCTCATATCTCCCATTTGTCGGCTTCCGTACTGTGCGGTTGCCATGGAAACCCACCCTACGTTGTGAATCTCCCAATACAATATGTAATTCATACAGATACATTTCGATCAGAGGTATAGGTTGTATGTAGATAGAAGCAATGTTAAATAAGTATTAGTTACAAATTAGATGTTCATCACTAAACATGTGACATATGCTTTAAATAGGAACGGACCCAAATATCATTTGCCTATACATGCCACTATATATCCGCATAGAACCAAATCCTTTGCTGTTGTTATTTTCTAAAAAGGAAATTGTATATAAGAATAAGGTCAGTTGTCTCTTTTGTGGTCTACAGATCATTATAAATGAACATCATTCTGATAACTGAAATGTAGTGACTATTAACAAATGTCTGGTAAATTATATTTCAACCAAAAATGAAGGTATCAATACAACTTACACCGACAAAGGTGCTCATATTTGTAGGTTGATCAATCTAATGACCCGAAAAAAGATATATATATATATATATCTCTATACAGAAACAGATATTGAAATTAATCATATCATGGTCCCGATTTCAATGATGTCGTTAGTATCATTAATACTCCCCTAACAGCCATTATCAGTCATGAAAAGCATATAGTAGATGGTAGTTTTAAAACAGATTATATAAGTCATAATTTTAAAGGAGACAGAGAAAGGTCCACATGACCCTAAATGACAGAGTTAAGTTCTATTGCCTTGTTTAGTCCCTCTGGGTGTAATGAATTATATTTGAGCATCCAGAAGACTTCCCTACGGCATAATTGGTTGAACCTGTCCCCCCCTCTGTCTGTTGGTGTAATATGTTCTAGACAAACAATGGAGAGACAGGCGGGATTGCCTTCATGTTTCATTAGATAGTGTCGCGAAACACTATGTGTCCCCAACTTGCGTATTATGTTACGGAGATGTTCCATAAAACGTGTGATATATGTACTAACATGTGGGTGTGGCCTAAATTACGTAGGCAGGACTACGAGAGCGATACATACACGTTTTATGGAACATCGCCGTAACATAATACGCAAGTTGGGGACACATAGTGTTTCGCGACACTATCTAATGAAACATGAAGGCAATCCCGCCTGTCTCTCCATTGTTTGTCTAGAACAGGGGTGTCAAACTCAAATTCATCGGGGGCCGCATCAGCAGTTTGGTCCCCATCAAAGGGCCGGTTGTATCTGTAGGTCTATCCAAAATTTACCGCTCCACCTGCCTTATATGTGCCCAGCCATCTGCCCCCTTTTAAAGTGCCCAGCCATGTGCCCCCTTTTATAGTGCCCAGCCATGTGCCCCCTTTTATAGTGCACAGGTCCCCATTTTACACATTGTGGCAGGCACAGGTCCCCATTTTACACATTGTGGCAGGCACAGGTCCCCATTTTACACATTGTGGCAGGCACAGGTCCCCATTTTACACATTGTGGCAGGCACAGGTCCCCATTTTACACATAGCGGCAGGTACAGGTCCCCATTTTACACATTGTGGCAGGCACAGGTCCCCATTTTACACATTGTGGCAGGCACAGGTCCCCATTTTACACATAGCGGCAGGTACAGGTCCCCATTTTACACATTGTGGCAGGCACAGGTCCCCATTTTACACATTGTGGCAGGCAAAGGTCCCCATTTTACACATAGCGGCAGGTACAGGTCCCCATTTTACACATTGTGGCAGGCACAGGTCCCCATTTTACACATTGTGGCAGGCACAGGTCCCCATTTTACACATAGCGGCAGGTACAGGTCCCCATTTTACACATTGTGGCAGGCACAGGTCCCCATTTTACACATTGTGGCAGGCACAGGTCCCCATTTTACACATAGCGGCAGGTACAGGTCCCCATTTTACACATTGCGGCAGGTGGTGGAAGGAGGGAGAGAGAGAGAAAGAGAGGAAGGGAGAGGGGCTGACTTACATTTGAAGCGGTTCTCGCCGCTCTTCAGCCGCCTCTCCCTCCTCGTCTGCGTCTCCCTTCTCCCTCCTCCGACGGGGTTTCGTTGAATGACGCGTTTGCGCCGTGACGTCACGACGCAATCGCGTCATTCCGCGAAACCCCGCCCCCCCCGAGCTGGGCACTCGGGAGAAGGGGGTTTCATGGCGGCGGCACCGCGGGCCATCAGACGAGGTCTGGCGGGCCGGATTTGGCCCGCGGGCCTTGTCTTTGACACCCCTGGTCTAGAACATATTACACCAACAGACAGAGGGGGGGACAGGTTCAACCAATTATGCCGTAGGGAAGTCTTCTGGATGCTCAAATATAATTCATTACACCCAGAGGGACTAAACGAGGCAATAGAACTTAACTCTGTCATTTAGGGTCATGTGGACCTTTCTCTGTCTCCTTTAAAATTATGACTTATATAATCTGTTTTAAAACTACCATCTACTATATGCTTTTCATGACTGATAATGGCTGTTAGGGGAGTATTAATGATACTAACGACATCATTGAAATCGGGACCATGATATGATTAATTTCAATATCTGTTTCTGTATAGAGATATATATATATATATCTTTTTTCGGGTCATTAGATTGATCAACCTACAAATATGAGCACCTTTGTCGGTGTAAGTTGTATTGATACCTTCATTTTTGGTTGAAATATAATTTACCAGACATTTGTTAATAGTCACTACATTTCAGTTATCAGAATGATGTTCATTTATAATGATCTGTAGACCACAAAAGAGACAACTGACCTTATTCTTATATACAATTTCCTTTTTAGAAAATAACAACAGCAAAGGATTTGGTTCTATGCGGATATATAGTGGCATGTATAGGCAAATGATATTTGGGTCCGTTCCTATTTAAAGCATATGTCACATGTTTAGTGATGAACATCTAATTTGTAACTAATACTTATTTAACATTGCTTCTATCTACATACAACCTATACCTCTGATCCAAATGTATCTGTATGAATTACATATTGTTTTGGGAGATTCACAACGTAGGGCGGGTTTCCATGGCAACCGCACAGTACGGAAGCCGACAAATGGGAGATATGAGCTGAGGTGATCATCACACCAAGAGACCCCGTGGATTTCCGGGTCCCTATTACGAAGGGCAACTCTCTGAGGGTTGCGCTCACGTGACGCGATGACGCGCGTCACATGGACGCTTCCATTTAATAACACACGGATGGAGAGCAGAAGTCCCCTGGGTCTCCCTGAGTATGAGAATATACCTCGGGAGAAGGGACTTTGAGTGTATGGTCACATGGCTAGTATAATGTGACCTTTGAATGACCAATAGGACTGCCTTTTTTCCGATCACGTGACGAGGTGTGTCACATGATCGGAACTATCTTATTTTCTTTATCTGTTTAAATGGGTTATCTATACTCGTTTTTTAACTCTAACATAATTTATGAATAGATATTCAGTATGTATTTTGGACTGATTGTCCTTTGTATAATTTTGGATGGTTTGTTTCTATGCATCAGTAATCACCCAAACAGGTGACAATAATCTACTCATTAGTAAGGGTATAAATAGAGCACCTTATGCTTATGGATTTTATGCTCCTGAGGAAGCTGGATTTACCAGTGAAACGCGTTGAGCTTTTTCTTATTGACTTGAGCCCACTTGCTTTATCTGGACTTCGCTCTCCACACCGGCCTGCTAAAGCCGTGTCCTCCTTGGCATAATTTGGACCTATCTCCCATCACTGGATCTCTTCACCAAACTAACCCACCCCCACAGCTACACAAAGGACTTGTTCTAAGGCTGATGCTCACCAACAAGGGGATCTGGTAAATATCTACCGAGTACAGTGAATGCACAGAGGGAGGCTGTCCTAGCCTATAGGAATGGACAATGTAAACAGTGGAGAATGTGAATTATATCAAATTTTACCCAGATAAGCTACATCCAAGCTTTTACTGCCACCTTGTGGCAAGAGGAATTCCTTCTTTTTTAGAATTGCTATATGTGATATGCTATTAAATTGTTACCTTTTTATATAGAACAAACCATCCGTTTATTATTATTATTATTATTATTACTATATTATTATTAAGGTTATTATTACTATTATTTTTACAACTATTGACATTATACCAATTTAAATTCATTCAGCCAGCGCTGGTACACACTTTCTTTTCTACTGTTTAGTTTTGAGGGATTGACCTTCCTCCTACCTGCTGCTGTTGGCCGCGCACTTGCATATTTGTTATTGTACTTCCAAGTTTTTGGTCAGCAAGTGCTGCGCACCATGAGCTGTTTTCCTAATGTTAAGGAACGTAATGATAGGAGGCAGTCCTATTGGTCTAATCTAGGTGATGTGAATGTCAAACAATCTGTATCTGATAAACCCGACATAACGAGAGACTTCTATAAATTAGAAAGTCTACTAAAAGCGGAATCCAGGAATTGGCTGGACAGTATAAACTTACAACAATATGTAACTAAGAAAATGATCCCGAGGGGCCTTCGGCTCTTTAAACCGTCAATATTCCAAGATGACGTTAATTACCAAAAGGAATGGGATCAATTATTAGATAATTGCTCTTTAGAACTAATGAAGGTGATTATCAGATACAGAAATAATAAGGTCTCTTCGATCGAGAGAGAGATCGAAGAACTCAAAAAGACAATGGAGAAATTTAAAGATGATGAAAGTTTTGAAAGAAAAGATAAAATTATCAATGAGAAGGTCATAAAGTTCGAACAGGGTCTGATGGAAATGAAACAGAAGAAATTTAAATGTGATCTGACCGATTATGAGAATAATACGGTCCGCACGTTCAAACACAAACAAAACCATATAGATAAAAATATCCACCCTAAAGAAATTAGATATCAGAAGCCTGTTACACACATGACACAAAAACGAGAATATTATTCCTCAGGCTATAGAGAATTTGCCCACCACAATAAATTTCAGTCCCTAGCAGAATATAGGGATAGTGATACAGATTCCCCAAATCGATTTAATTCTTATAGATCCAACAGAAACAGACAGAATTACACCAAAAGTTACGGTAAATATACCGTCAGGGATAATGAACCTTCTGAACAGAGGACTAATTTTTTAGGGGCACGCCCGAAAACCAATTCAAGGTGGGCTCTGGACACCGAACAGAGAACCACACCAAAAAGAGGCAGAGATTTAAGCCTAGAGGATGCAGAGGAGGAGGACATAAGACAAAAAAATCCAAGAAGGATTTAAATGTCGACCCCCCCACATCCAAATCGAGTGTCTTTAATCTGTCGGACAAAATATTATCTAAGTCTGAACTTTCACTATTAGAAAAAGGCTTAAAATTCTCTCCATCTAGTGGCCCAAATATTTTTGAATTGTACGTTGAACTAAATAGGTTAATTCGTACTCTTTGTAGGAAGAGATATTTCGCAAAGAAAAATCTCTCAGCTAGAAACGATGATTCCCTACCCATAGTATTGGATAGTTCAGACCACCACATGTTGGCAGTACTTGAAGAACTATGGGACGAGAATCATATACAGGAAGATATCCCCGCAAAAATAGAAAAGCTTTATGACATACAGAGAGGAGGACCCAAATTCAAGTGCAAATCTGAATTTTTTCCTATCTCATTTAAAAGCAGCTGTATAGAATCCTTCTATAAGGTAACATTGGAGGACTTTAAACAATTGGTAGGACAGAATAATAACAGCTCCAAATTCACTTCCAATCTTACTAGACAAGAGAGAAGAGCCATTAAAGAACTGACACAGGATACATCTATAATTATTAAGGAAGCCGATAAAGGCGGGGGTCTAGTGGTGATGAATAGGTCATATTAACTGACCGAAGCCCTCAACCAACTAGAGAATAAGGCATTTTACAGGGTCCTTGCTCAAGATCCTACTTCCAGATTCATTCAGGAACTCAAAATACTATTGGAGTCAGGGCTGAGCAATGGGGTAATATCCAGGGACGAAACACGGTTCCTATTACCCCACTTTCCCACCACCCCCACATTTTACTTTCTCCCCAAGATTCACAAATCCCTCACTGCACCACCGGGACGCCCAATCATTTCTGGCATTAATTCACTCACCTCCAATCTTTCTTTTTATATCGATGCTTTTCTTCAACCACATGTACCATTATTAAAATCACACTTGAGAGACACTAAAGACTTTCTAAACAAAATTCAACATATCAAGTGGAAAGAGACGTATGCCTTCCTGACACTAGATGTTCAGGCACTCTACACCAATATACCCCACACCATGGGTATTAAAGTCATTACAGATTTGCTACGGAAGACGCAGGTTCTTGAGGAAAAGCATCAATCTTTCCTTGTACAATGTATTGACTTCATTCTTACACACAATTATTTTATTTTCAATCACAAATATTATTTGCAACTCACAGGTACCGCCATGGGAACCAGGTTTGCCCCCAGTTATGCGAACCTCTACATGGGGGACTTCGATGACGCCCGTGTGTGGGACGCGGCCTGGGAGGCGAACCTGGTTTTCTATGGGCGGTACATAGATGATCTATTTATTATTTGGGATGGGGACCTTCTTTCAGCCACTTCCTTTGTTGCACATCTTCAATCCAATATGCACAATCTTAATTTCACCTTCACTTACGATAGGAGCCGTGTGAACTTCCTGGATGTTACCCTTGAGATAAGAGAAAACACAATCCTTACATCCAATTTTATTAAATCAGTTAATACTAACTCATACCTACATTATAGAAGTGCCCACTACGCTTCATGGAAGAACAACATTCCTAAAGGGCAATTAATGCGTCTTAGACGCAATTGTTCAAATATAGATATCTTTAAAACACAGGCGAACCAACTTATAAACTCCTTCAAAAATAGGGAATATCCACAATATATTCTGGATGAGGCTCTCAGGGAGGTCTAAAATATGGATAGGCAAGACCTACTTCTCCCTTCTAGAAATAAAACAGCTAACCAGGACACACAGGAAAGAGAATTGGCGTTTATCTGTAAATATAACAGATGCGCCAATGAAATTAAAACCATTATCAGTCGGAACTATAGGATACTAAAACAAGATAATGTTCTGGGAAATATACTACCTAATAAACCACAGATTGTATACAAGAAAAATAGAGCCCTTAAAACCATTTTGGCGCCCAGCCATTTCAGATCTGCCCTAACGAAGGGACAAGGAGGAGGTTCAGACTGGTTAACCACCAAACCCGTAGGCTTCCATAGATGTGGCAAGAGCAGATGCACTATGTGTCACCATATGGACCGTAAGACTACATCTTTATCTATACCCGGCTCCCCTGAGAAATATATTCTTAAGTCTTTCATGAATTGCGATTCAAGATTTGTGATATATGTACTAACATGTGGCTGTGGCCTAAATTACGTAGGCAGGACTACGAGAGCGATACATACACGTTTTATGGAACATCGCCGTAACATAATACGCAAGTTGGGGACACATAGTGTTTCGCGACACTATCTAATGAAACATGAAGGCAATCCCGCCTGTCTCTCCATTGTTTGTCTAGAACATATTACACCAACAGACAGAGGGGGGGACAGGTTCAACCAATTATGCCGTAGGGAAGTCTTCTGGATGCTCAAATATAATTCATTACACCCAGAGGGACTAAACGAGGCAATAGAACTTAACTCTGTCATTTAGGGTCATGTGGACCTTTCTCTGTCTCCTTTAAAATTATGACTTATATAATCTGTTTTAAAACTACCATCTACTATATGCTTTTCATGACTGATAATGGCTGTTAGGGGAGTATTAATGATACTAACGACATCATTGAAATCGGGACCATGATATGATTAATTTCAATATCTGTTTCTGTATAGAGATATATATATATATATCTTTTTTCGGGTCATTAGATTGATCAACCTACAAATATGAGCACCTTTGTCGGTGTAAGTTGTATTGATACCTTCATTTTTGGTTGAAATATAATTTACCAGACATTTGTTAATAGTCACTACATTTCAGTTATCAGAATGATGTTCATTTATAATGATCTGTAGACCACAAAAGAGACAACTGACCTTATTCTTATATACAATTTCCTTTTTAGAAAATAACAACAGCAAAGGATTTGGTTCTATGCGGATATATAGTGGCATGTATAGGCAAATGATATTTGGGTCCGTTCCTATTTAAAGCATATGTCACATGTTTAGTGATGAACATCTAATTTGTAACTAATACTTATTTAACATTGCTTCTATCTACATACAACCTATACCTCTGATCGAAATGTATCTGTATGAATTACATATTGTTTTGGGAGATTCACAACGTAGGGCGGGTTTCCATGGCAACCGCACAGTACGGAAGCCGACAAACGGGAGATATGAGCTGAGGTGATCATCACACCAAGAGACCCCGTGGATTTCCGGGTCCCTATTATGAAGGGCAACTCTCTGAGGGTTGCGCTCACGTGACACGATGACGCGCGTCACATGGACGCTTCCATTTAATAACACACGGATGGAGAGCAGAAGTCCCCTGGGTCTCCCTGAGTATGAGAATATACCTCGGGAGAAGGGACTTTGAGTGTATGGTCACATGGCTAGTATAATGTGACCTTTGAATGACCAATAGGACTGCCTTTTTTCCGATCACGTGACGAGGTGTGTCACATGATCGGAACTATCTTATTTTCTTTATCTGTTTAAATGGGTTATCTATACTCGTTTTTTAACTCTAACATAATTTATGAATAGATATTCAGTATGTATTTTGGACTGATTGTCCTTTGTATAATTTTGGATGGTTTGTTTCTATGCATCAGTAATCACCCAAACAGGTGACAATAATCTACTCATTAGTAAGGGTATAAATAGAGCACCTTATGCTTATGGATTTTATGCTCCTGAGGAAGCTGGATTTACCAGTGAAACGCGTTGAGCTTTTTCTTATTGACTTGAGCCCACTTGCTTTATCTGGACTTCGCTCTCCACACCGGCCTGCTAAAGCCGTGTCCTCCTTGGCATAATTTGGACCTATCTCCCATCACTGGATCTCTTCACCAAACTAACCCACCCCCACAGCTACACAAAGGACTTGTTCTAAGGCTGATGCTCACCAACAAGGGGATCTGGTAAATATCTACCGAGTACAGTGAATGCACAGAGGGAGGCTGTCCTAGCCTATAGGAATGGACAATGTAAACAGTGGAGAATGTGAATTATATCAAATTTTACCCAGATAAGCTACATCCAAGCTTTTACTGCCACCTTGTGGCAAGAGGAATTCCTTCTTTTTTAGAATTGCTATATGTGATATGCTATTAAATTG
Organism: Pseudophryne corroboree; assembly: GCF_028390025.1. Lineage (NCBI taxonomy): Eukaryota > Metazoa > Chordata > Amphibia > Anura > Myobatrachidae > Pseudophryne > Pseudophryne corroboree. The sequence continues at coordinate 339,481,494 of NC_086444.1, read as the reverse complement.
TTACCTTTTTATATAGAACAAACCATCCGTTTATTATTATTATTATTACTATATTATTATTAAGGTTATTATTACCATTATTTTTACAACTATTGACATTATACCAATTTAAATTCATTCAGCCAGCGCTGGTACACACTTTCTTTTCTACTGTTTAGTTTTGAGGGATTGACCTTCCTCCTACCTGCTGCTGTTGGCCGCGCACTTGCATATTTGTTATTGTACTTCCAAGTTACAAAATGCTAGACTGGTTCAACTTGCGTATACCCCTTGCACCCCGTAGCCCTTCCAGGCTATCAGTAGCTGTATTGAGAGTTGTAGTATTATTTGTTTACTGTAATGTACTGTTATACCATGTACTGTTTTGTTGTTTGCCCTCTGTATGGCGCTCCAGCCCATGGGTAGTCCCTAGAGGTTAGACACTTAGCATACCTCCCAACATTTGGTTTCATGAAGGGGGGACTACCCGCGTGCTGTCAAAAAGGCAACATGGTCTATTGAAAAGGGGGCATGGCCTCGCGTGGATGACATGATTGTGAGCTACGCCTGTAAAATGATGCTAGCCATGGCAACAATCCCTCTGCCTAACTGGAATAGACACTGTGCGCATGCGCACAGCGTCTATTCACCGCTGCTCTGCTCTGAACTGAGCAGAGCAGCGAGTAATAGGGAGCCTTCCAAATGCCCCCCACCACCACCACCACACTGTGGGACATTACAGCCCGCGGGAGGGACAGTGGGACAGCCCAAAAAAATGGGACTGTCACACGAAAATCGTGACAGTCGGGAGGTATGACTTAGTGGCCTATAAAGAAAAGCGAAGAGCTATAATACTGATGGAAATGTCAGCAAAAGGCTTTGTCACTGCTGCTCACTATGTAAGAATGGGCTATTGCCAGAGAAATCCCATATTTCTCCATTTTACCCCTGTTTCAGGAAATTGCCACCATCCACACAGTCCTCCATTTGCTTAATAGACATGATTATAAAAAACTGCTTCCATTACTATAATGAGGTTAGACTTTGATTTTGTAAATAATAGCTATATGATATACTGCTCCATATATTGCATTGTAGCGTTATACTATATTTTCATGTGCAAACTGATTGGACTGTAAGAATGCTTAAGAGCAATAGGTAAGTTAGTTGTACTGTGGGGGTGATTTAGGGATGAACGCAGTTACAAGAAAATGCTAATGCTCCAGGAGGCATCTGAAGATAGAAGACGCCTCCTGCCAACTTCACAGATCTTAGTGCTGCACCAAAGATGCAGCATATGATCTCCATCGGGTCTATTGGTTGCAGCCATCGCCCATCTATGTGAACCTAAGCTTACTCAGAATGACCACTGTAACTACTTTGCGGAGGACAGGAAATCTGCATTGGAGAATTCAGACCCTGTCCTCTGCACACCTACAAAACAGGAGCAACAGACCCCTGTTTTATAGAATGTTCTCCATCACCACCTCTGCTTTGCTCCCCAATCGGCCTAGCTTGTCAATCATGCTTCGGCTTGGGGCCATGCACAGTGCACCCGCCATCACAGTATTACACGAACCATTGAGTTTGCATACTAATCTGAAGCAGGCCCTGTGTACAAGCAGAAAGACACAATAAGTGACCCTCGTGTGAATTAAATTAAAAAAAGCTTTTAAGTGTATTTTCTTCCCAAGAAACTCTAAATGCATATACTGTACATAGTTTAATCGTGAAAGGTGAAGTAGCTGTTATGGAATGCTATAATAGTTCAAAGATGTTAAAGGTAAATTAGCATTAAAAACATATTGCTTACATATAATTACATTTTATAATTTAGTTGTATAGAAAGAAAATGCTAAGTTTTAACCTTAATTTGTACTTTAGAGCCCCATACGAATAAACTGTAGGCATTGTCTCCTTTTATGTCTTCACAAAAGCATTAGAGATACAGAAGATGTATTCTTATTGTAACCAGATTATACACTCTATAACAGATGCACAGATTATATGATTATTAATGAAACATTGTGAAGAAAGCATATGATACACTTACTTTGGTTACCCTATGGAAATCTAGCAGTGATTCTTCTTCATTTTCAAGCTCATGGCTTGCTACTTCTTAGTTAACCTTTCTTTTTCCTCCTAAAGGAGTAATAAATGCGAACTGTAATCCCAGACCACTTTAACGATGACATAATTTGCTGAAAATTCTTCTCTAAGAATGTTTAGTAGTCTGTTGTAGTTTCAAAGCAATTTTACATAGAAAATGGTACAGAATGTAAAACCACCATTTAGTTAATCTAAAACAATCTATCATGATATTTCTCAGAAATATTTCAATATTCTTTAGTTAGCTTCTTAAATCAGCTAAATTGACAATCAAGGACATGTAAAACAGTATAAGCCCCCATCTAATAAAATATGTAAAATATGTTAAGGTTTAATTACTCTTAAGGACGAATTAACCACAAAACTGAAATCTTCAGAAATGAACTACAGTATGGAAAAAACTGTTCATTATTAAGATTATGGTCTAGCGCATCTCTACATTTCTCTCTCTCTCCCCTGCAAATTCCCACTTCATTATAAACATCTGAACTTTCACTTACAATCTAATGTCAGGGTCTTAGACAAGGCTAAGAACCATCAATGGTTTACCACAAATGGTTAATGGCTGTGTTGCTATCAATTGTGGAAATCTGATGGTTCTCCACCATTGATGGCAAAGATCCTGGCACAGATTTTTTTCTCCCCCCAGTCCACTGTCCACAGAGTCCAGTAGCTGCCTTGTTGACAGTCAATGTTTGTGATACAAATCAAATAAGCTGAGAGTGTAGTCACCCGAGCTAATGTCACTGGCCCTGCATACATACATACATACATACATACATACATATATATATATATATATATATATATGTGTGTGTATATATATATATATATGTGTGTGTAACAGCAGTGAAGTAGTCAGGTTTTAAGACTCTGTGATAGTGTAGGAGCTGCATGAAGGTGGGGTACCTTGGAGATCGGTATGCAGGCTTCCGTGAATTGGCCAATCCTATAACTAAACCCCCATCATTTATTTATTGAATTGTTGAGGATAAGTGAGCTTACTTTGGTGAGTGCTGGGCTTTTTGTTTGTATTTATTTGAGCGATGTGGTCATGGGCTACATGCACCCCGCCCTGTGAGTGGTAAGTACAGCTGTGTACCCTGCTTTTGTGGTGGAGAGTGCTGTGTTACATGCACCCCACCCTGTGAGTGGTAAGTGCATAGCTGTACCCCGCTTCTGGGGTGGCGAGTGCTGTGGTTTTCTCTCTGTGTGTATATATATATATAAACAAAGGTGCGGCACTCTACTGCTTGCCTTTTGAGATGTGTTTTTGATGCTTGAAGTGCCCACCTTTGTTCCATGTGCATGTGTTCTGTGGGGGCAAACAGCTAAGTATCTAGTTTTTAACATGATGTGCCAGATTTCTGTTGGATCCTGTACAAGCTTGGACGTTTTCTTAAAGAGGCAGTCATGTACAAGGCTAAACCATGCCTTGTACATGATTGCCCCTTTAAAAAATGTCTGAATTCAGCTGGTATCCCACACGGCCACCAACCTCAGACTTCATTACACCCTGACCATAGCAAAGCTGTCATTCAGATGCTGACCTTACAGTAGCACCAATCTCTTAGCAAGACATCCCCCTGCAGAGGACTGAGAGATAGCAGTGTGGTTATATTCATACCATCCAACATGACCCCTTTCATCAGATACAAAAGGTAAAATTCAATACAATCCAATTTTATTGTCATCAACATCTCACTTACTTGAATAGTCAATACTCTGCTGCTGGACTTTCCTCTCAATGTATATTTGCAGTCACCTGTATTGGACTAATTAATCAATTAGAAGGGCATGTGTAACACAGTTTACTGTTATCATAAATGAAAGGGAAAGTCCAGGAGCAAATAATGTTGTGTAAGGGGTCATGTTGGGGGAAGGGTCTGTATATTTAGTTAAGCACTTCACTTACATATCACTTATTCTTCTTTATAGTACAAAGCATCTGATATACTGTATAGTAGTGTCATACTGTGGCTTTATATGCTTCTAGGAAGAATTTTCACACTGGCACCTTTATTCTGTATTTTCTTTCCATCTTTGACATGTCAACAGAAGTGAGATGGATGTTCTTATAGAGATCACTGATATATTGCCTGTGCATACAAGCTTTCTTTTTATAACATTCGTGTAGCAACATGGTTAGAAAAAAGTTGATGATGTAATTCTTTCTTCTATCCATGTTGCCTTTATGATCTCTGCATGATCATCTGCCTCTCCTTTCTCCACCTGTCAAAAACAGAACGGAATAAGACAGATAACGATGCCCGTGTGTGCACACTCTGCATATTGGACTGTTGATTCATAAGTTTTGTTTATCTGGAGGAAATGAATTAACAGCAGCCAAAGCCAGTTATGTAATAATCTCAAAACATTGTCACAAAGGCAGACCAATTTCTCTGATACTAAATTGTAAATGTCGCACAATATACAGCAATGGAATTCAGCCAATCTGCGTACAGGGATTAGCATATGGAATGAGCTTTATGTGCTGTAGTTTTATAGGCGAATAAATATAGTTTTTATGCTAATGACTGTCTTGTGATAGGCTAGTATACTCTTCTTATAATCATATTTAATGTCTCTTTGCTGCCAGACTGTATTATTACTCATCTTTTTATGTATTCACAGAAGATAATAAAACTCTCAAATGCTGCGTTGAACATAAATAAAAAACGAGCCACTGGTGCTAGACCCCATCTAGTGAACAGTATTCAAGTTGTGATATTAGTCTCATAATTTTTAACTATAAGGTTTGATAGAGTCTAACTGATAAAATGCACTCATGCACATTACTGCAAATACATGGGAACCTGTAAGGGAATTGAATGCTTCAGTTTTACTGCCTAAGTATTAAAAGTGAAAAACTACATGGCAGAGAGCAGGAAATCTCTACATGACCAAACTAGTAACATGCAATTCATCCCTTTTCATTCCTTTAGCTAGTACAGTTTTAATCAGGGAGAAGAGAACAAAACTGTTCAGCAAAATAGTTTATATTTGCTTTGTTAAGCATTTGGGCACGAAATTTAACACATTCTGTTAGTAGAGTTTTGTCTTCTCTATTGGTAGTCTTACCCCAACAGATGCACACTTATGGAGGATTTCATGTTGGCATTAAAGCCCCACCATGACCCATGAGTGACTGGTAGCTTATAGACTGGTCCATCCCTGGGACTAGCCATATTATCGTGCAGTCAGGAAGAGTCTACGTATATAGTTCCAGATGGAAGAAGGTCATTTTGGGGTTGGGGGAAGTGGATTTTAATGTAATGTAGATAAGTAATTATACAATTACAATTATTAATTGTAAGGCTGTAGGTCTTAGCAATTGGTGCTTACATATAAGTGGCAGTGTTATTTAGATTTTAATCAAAATATTGGAATTATACTGGCATTATTAGTTATATCATCAGCTATTACAGATTGTGAATTGACTCCTCGTCACTCCTTCTCATCAACAGGCAAATTGAACAGTCACTACTCCCACTGGTTGCAAGGGAAATAGGATTCTATTACATATCAGTGTTTATATTGCATAGGTAAACTGAATAGTGGTTTTTGCATGCTACAAATTGCAACCTGTATTTCTCTTTCATGCAAATTCATGTATGTTTTTAAAGTTTTTAATGTAAAGACTTGCTTGTAATTGGTAATGCTTGTGTGGGAGTGTTGTTCAGTGAATCATAGTTTATTGTTGCATGCTGCCTGGTGTTTACTCAAACACTGTTATAATTATCTCCTTTGGGGCCAGATGTACTAAGCCTTGAAAGTAATAAATTGCACAATGATGAAGAACTAACCAATCAGCTTTTCAAACCCAGCCTGTGACATGACAGTTAGGAGTTAGTTGGCTGGTACATCTCCTCTACTATCATTTGGCCATTTGTGGTGTAGCCTGACTTAGTATATCTTTAGATTTAGTGGGGTGCAGCCATGTTGTAAAGGACAAAGTGTATATATATATATATATATATGTGGAAAAAATAAATGAAAATAGGCACCTCCTAGGGTGATGTCATAACGATTAGGTGACCTTCACCCTCAAAGACACCCTAGTAAACTGGAGGTGCACCATTAGTGGGATTACAACCACCTTTTGATGGATTGTAAACAACACAATGGCACGGTTCTGGTACTGGTTGTGATGTTTATATCGTCATGGCTGTTATATATCTTGGCAGTCATTTATTGATTTCACCCAATATATAAGAGAAGAACAGGATGACCAATAGTGTAATTTTTTTTATATACATTTATTAAACATAAATAAAATGATGGTCCATAAGTAAGTTATTGCCCGTACAATATGAAACAATAAAAACAGCTTATCTGTGAAATATGGTCTCAGTCCACAAGATCTGTGTCACTCAATGCGTTTAAACAGGAACATCCCTCCATCCCAAGACATTTTAAACTATCTCATGGCTCAGATACAAAAGGTCTTACTATTAGAACCGTGGAGAACGTGAAACTAGGGCCAAGAGAAGGAGACAGATAAAAGAAATTGTCCCAACGTGAGATGTTCTGGATACATGAACTAAAAACTCTGGCCCCTAGACGATTAAATGACAACTATGAGATAGCTCCATTCCTTTAAAACTTTTGTTTAAAAGGTTTGTATAAAATTGTCTTTGTTATTATAATAACTTCTTATATATGTCTCTTTAATAGCTTTTAGTCTCATTTTTTTAAATTATAAAATGTTATCCCCTACTTCAGCTATATATATATATATATATATAATTTATATGTCATACCGATTATCTTTATTGTACCCTTACTGTCTGATTATTATGTTGAATTAATAATTGCATACAGAGGAACATGTATTATTCATTGTAAAATACATGATAAACTCTCCTATTTTTGATGTACAGTATGAAATTGTATATTAAATAAGTTATTCAAATCAGCACATGCACTTTGTATATATGTCATATTGACTACCCTATTCCCATTATTTTATAAATATGTGGGGACAACTAGTGACCATAAAACTAGGTTCAAATTACTAATTTATTATTCATTATCAACTTTTCATTGCCATCATACTGTAATCCTTTATTCTTTTCTAAATTAACATCTTACTGTAAATAAATAAATGAACAATGCTCCACTATTATATTGAGAGTGTTAAATATCTCTAAGGCTCCTCTAATAGGTAATAAAATGCTATTGTACATGGTGTTGCATCTAACTATATATGATAATGGTCCCCAGGAAAATGGCGCCATTATGCACTGACACGAGCTTGGTCTCTCTCTCCCAGTAGGTGTTCATGGATGCGGCGAGGGGTGACGGCGCTGTGACCGGTGTTACCCACGCATGTGCTCTAGGCACATTGAAGCTGAGTGGGGAATTGGCGGTAGTGACACCTGGCTCATACACGACTTCCAGCAGTCGCAGTGAGCGGGGATGGAGCTGCCGTCCTGTAATAGAGTTCGAAAAATGTTCGAAAAATGTTGCATATAGGAAAGTGCCACATGGACACCAATGTTAAATGTTTTTTTTTTATATATTAATCATTAAGGAGCATCTTTTATTATTATTACTCTATGTGTTATTACTTACACTTCCGTCTGGAAGTGATGCCATTTCCGGAAACCCGGAAAACTGCTCCATCCCCCAGATTGAGATTAATTGATAGGGGTATGTCACACACGGCTGCTGCGACAAAAAAACATGGTGGGTAGCCGTCTGACTTCACAGGGTAGGCTGTGTAGGTAGAGAGCTACTCTTCAGGTGCAAAAGCATCACCGCCGTGGGGTGGGGGGTGGGCAGGACCTGGCATGCGGGGCGGACTTGCCCTGTGCTGGATGTCCCTTGCATGTCAAAGATTTTGATTACTGATGTGCATTTTTTTGCACATCTACGATCAGATGTGAATTAGGCCCAATGTGTTGTACACTGATAGCTAATATCGCTAATGTGAAATGGTGACAACATGATAATAATAATAATAATAATAATAAACCTGTTGAAATAGGAAGCAATATACTTTCTGGGTATTTGGTCAAATGATAGGGCATATGACAAATACAGAAGCAATGGGTTTGGGATTAATTTCAGCTCTGAAGTAGACAAAAGGTGGTATGTAAACATAGTGGAAATTTGTTCAATGGAAGAATTATATAAAAACTATATACGGTTAAGGTAATGCAACTGTATACCAAGTGGTAGGTAATGCTACTGTATATCAAGTGGCAGGTAATGCAACTGTATACCAAGCGGCAGGCAAGGCTACTATATACCAAGCGGCAGGTAATGCTACTGTATACCAAGAGGCAGGTAATGCTACTGTATACCAAGCTGCAGGCAATGCTATTGTATACCAGATGGCAGGTAATGCTACTATATACCAAGCGGCAGGTAAGGCTACTGTATACCAAGCGGCAGGTAATGCTACTGTATACCAAGCGGCAGGCAATGCTATTGTATACCAAGCGGCAGGCAATGCTACTATATACCAAGCGGCAGGTAAGGCTACTGTATTCCAAGCGGCAGGTAATGCTACTGTATACCAAGTGGCAGGTAATACTACTGTATACCAAACGGGAGGTAATGCTACTGTATATCAAGCGGCAGGCAATGCTACTGTATACCAGACGGCAGGTAATGCTACTGTATACCAGACGGCAGGTAGTGCTACTGTATACCAAGCGGCAGGCAAGGCTACTATATACCAAGCAGCAGGCAATGCTACTGTATACCAAGCGGCAGGTAATGCTACTGTATACCAAGCGGGAGGTAATGCTACTGTATACCAAGTGGCAGGTAATGCTACTGTATACCAAGTGGCAGGTAATGCTACTGTATACCAAGTGGCAGGTAATGCTACTGTATACCAAGTGGCAGGTAATGCTACTGTATACCAAGCGGCAGGCAAGGCTACTATATACCAAGCGGCAGGCAATGCTACTGTATACCAAGCGGCAGGCAATGCTACTGTATACCAAGCGGGAGGTAATACTACTGTATACCAAACGGGAGGTAATGCTACTGTATAACAAGCGGCAGGCAATGCAACTGTATACCAGACGGCAGGTAATGCTACTGTATACCAGACGGCAGGTAGTGCTACTGTATACCAAGCGGCAGGCAAGGCTACTATATACCAAGCAGCAGGCAATGCTACTATATACCAAGCGGCAGGTAATGCTACTGTATACCAAGCGGGAGGTAATGCTACTGTATACCAAGTGGCAGGTAATGCTACTGTATACCAAGTGGCAGGTAATGCTACTGTATACCAAGTGGCAGGTAATGCTACTGTATACCAAGTGGCAGGTAATGCTACTGTATACCAAGCGGCAGGCAAGGCTACTATATACCAAGCGGCAGGCAATGCTACTGTATACCAAGTGGCAGGCAATGCTACTGTATACCAAGCGGGAGGTAATGCTACTGTATACCAAGTGGCAGGTAATGCTACTGTATACCAAGCGGCAGGTAATGCTACTGTATGCCAAGTGGCAGGTAATGCTACTGTATACCAAGTGGCAGGCAATGCTACTGTATACCAAGCGGAAGGCAATGCTATTGTATACCAAGCGGCAGGTAATGCTACTGTATACCAAGCGGCAGGTAATGCTACTGTATACCAGACGGCAGGTAGTGCTACTGTATACCAAGCGGCAGACAAGGCTACTATATACCAAGCGGCAGGCAATGCTACTGTATACCAAGCGGCAGGTAATGTTACTGTATACCAAGCGGGAGGTAATGCTACTGTATACCAAGCGGCAGGTAATGCTACTGTATACCAAGCAGCAGGTAATGCTACTGTATACCAAGTGGCAGGTAATGCTACTGTATACCAAGCGGCAGGCAATGCTATTGTATACCAAGTGGCAGGTAATGCTACTGTATACCAAACGGGAGGTAATGCTACTGTATACCAGATGGCAGGTAATGCTACTGTATACCAAGCGGCAGGCAATGCCACTGTATACCAGATGGCAGGTAATGCTACTGTATACCAAGCGGCAGGCAATGCTACTGTATACCAGATGGCAGGTAATGCTACTGTATACCAAGCGGCAGGCAATGCTGCTGTATACCAGATGGCAGGTAATGTTACTGTATACCAAGCGGCAGGCAATGCTACTGTATACCAGATGGCAGGTAATGCTACTGTATACCAAGCGGCAGGCAATGCTACTGTATACCAGATGGCAGGTAATGCTACTGTATACCAAGCGGCAGGCAATGCTACTGTATACCAGATGGCAGGTAATGCTACTGTATACCAAGCAGCACAAAATCACATTTTACAAAGATGTTAATTAAAGATTAACAGTATCCAAGTGCCAAACCATGGATAGGCCACTGCTCGCATCACATCACATTTGTATTCTTCTACCAAAATCAAGGAGGGTGAAAACCTATTTTATAGGGCTATAATGTTTTATATTATTTGCCCTAATATTACATGCTTAGGGGGAGATGTGCTAAATCTTGGTGAGTGATTAAGTGGAGTCCAAACATAAGCTGAGAGATTCTCCTATCCACCAAAGCCATATGTCCCGAGGCTCAGAGAATCATCTGAAGATTGTGTTTTTACTAGGCGGACCTGTTAGGACCTTAATAATGAATGGGCCAATTTCTTGCATTTCCAGATGTGTAAAAGGAACATAAGTGATAATAAATAGGCCCCACAGAGTTCAAAATAAATGGTAGGTGTGAAGTATACAGTCACTTGGCAAAAATGTGTATGTGATTATCAGCAGTTTCCCATGTTGGAGTCTTGCCTCAACATGATGTGTTATTGTTCAGTAGAAGCAAATCACAGAAAATAGCTACAGCTTGCTGACAAAAGATGCTCATTGCAAGAGATAATGTCACATCATTTCAAAAGGCCCTTTTTGCTTTTTCTCTACAGATAGCTATCCATATACACAGGCGTTAATTGCAGTGTTTTATAGTAAATCAGTAAACTCAAAATAATCTGCAATTTCACATTTGTAAAACCTTGGGTTTAGGAAGATGCTTACACTTGTTTGACTACCAGTCTATTAACTTGTTGTACAAACACAGTTATTTGACAATATTGATTGCTGTAATTATATTGTTTGCTTGTCTGCATGGAGAAAATTAAGACATGTTTGCTTTCCTCCTGAAATTCGAAGTTCATCCTGTTTAGGAGTCACACAGAGAGCATCTATCACAGCAGTGGGCACCAGCTCTCTTTTGTTGCTCAGTCAACCAGCCTAAGGCCAGGTACACATCAGAGCAATGTTTTCCTGGCCGGTATGCACTAGTTGGTCAGAAATTACATATTGTGTGGATATCAGCGTAAAGTGTACCCGGCCTTTGAGCCCCGTGGACTTATTGTCATGAGAGATAACATTTCACATAAGATGAAAGATTAGATCCATGACTTCTGGCTCATCAAACTCTTATGTGGATCCTTTATACTTTCTACTATCCATCTACAAATCTGTTATCACTTCCCAAAAGAAGGTTTAAGTCATATCTGCTTCTGTATATGCTGAGTGTTGGTCCCATATACATTCATGCTACTGTATGAATTCTTTTCATTAAATACCTTGCCAGTACAGTATATCTTCAAAGACAATAACTCTTGACATTTTAATGATAGATCTACATACTGTACAGTAAAAATAAATTAGGTGTTTATTGCTCACTATGGGCGGGATGTACTAAAGTGAAAAAGTGGGCAAAACTCTGTAAACTGCCATTTTCTGAATTATGGCTGCATTTCTTCTTTGTATTAAGCTCCGGAAAGCGATACTTGCCAGAGCTTTGGCCTAATAGGCAATACCATCTATAGATGGCATTATCTAATAGAAGCCTATGGACTTCTTAACCCCTTTTATCTTGAGAGGGGTCCAATAAAATACCTCCAAATGTCCCTAACAGCACTTATCACATCTGGTGCAATCGCAGATGGACTCCAGGGACACAAACACAGAAGACCAACCATTGCAAAGGACAGCTTTTTTCAGAAGGGATGTCCTTTGTGATTCTAATCACAATTCCAGGTACATACCAGTGTTATTAATGCTGGTATTTACCCGATAAGCGGTGGGAAGTATAGCATTAAAAAAAATGCATTGTGTAATACATCCCACCCTAATGGGTATATTTTTAGAGAACTACTATATAAACACTTTAATAAAGATATATATATATATATATATATATATATATACGTGCACGGCGGCACTCGGATGAAAAAAAGACAGGACAACAGCCTCTGTAGCCAACGTTTCAAAGCTTTAGCTTTTTCGTCAGGGCATATACACAACAAAAAGACACTCACCCTTTTATGTGCTCAGCATCCACCACGCTGTCCAGCTCCTCCGCAATGCCATGCGCACATTGATGACCTCACCAGTGAGACCCGACACCATAACAACATATACACAGATACAATTACCATAGTAAACTTAACAGGTGTTTCAATGAAAATTCTATAAAATGATACCTTAATGCTGTTGATACAATGTACTCATGTAGTACATTATAACAATATCATAGTGATAAAATCCCAGCTACTAGTAAGACAGCAATTCTCCAGCCTTGGAACAGAGTAAATACCTAGCTAAATATACAATGCACAGTATGCACGTACAAAAGCAATGTTTTAACGCCCGACCGATGTTTATGCTTTTTTCCATGCTGCACTTTATAGCATAGCACCTTGACAAAAACGCCGGTCGGGCGTTGAAACGTTGGTGGCTTGCACTATGCCTGTTTGAAATATTTTGCACCTCTATCTAATACAGTTTTTTTGGCTTTAATCAAATCTTTGGAGTGCCGCTTGGTTCCTTTCATGCAGCTAGGGGACATGCTGTTATAGCTGAAGGAACCCTCCATTGTTCTATAGTGTTTTAAGGAGGGCACCCAGGTGGATGGTCTTGGGACTGTGAGTGCCATAAATATATATGGATATATATATATATATACACACACACACACATCATACTTACCTACCCTCTCGGTCCTCTGAGAGACTTCAGCATTTTCATGGCATCACCCAGGCACCCGTAAGAGTGGGTGGTCCGCCCACTACCTAGGGGAGAATAATGTCTGGAAGTGCGAATCTGTGGGGAGAGTGTCATGGCCAATATGCTGCATTTCTATGATAAGGCGCCCATCATTTTATTGTGATCACTTACACTTTAACTTTAAGCTAGCTTAGCACTATAAATAAAGACACGGACACCAATAGCTAGATTTAAAAGGTCAGACGGTATTTATTGATGACTGACCAGAACTTTAAACTAGATTTTATGTTGGAGGATGGCAAAGATAAATGCGCTACCAAACGCCAGCTCCAGTCATCTGATTATATCACCGAAACTGAGGAGGGGACTACCACACCAACCACCTCCTGCATGCCTAAGCCGCATTGTGCAGGACCCACCACTCTTTCCTCTGGCAAATATGGATGCTCCCCTAGGGAAGCGTCCGATTGTCCAACCGCAGGGTAAGGACACACTCGCCGTCCATTCCGAAAGAGGGTGACCCACAATGACCACTTAGGCCTATATGACCGCTGGCTGGTAGCAACTTTCCCGCCACACGAGGTTTACCAAACCACGACCACCATCCCCAGAAAAAAACATAAAAACAACCTTGTAAGCTAAGGCAAAACCCAAAAGTCCCATCAAGAAAACCACCGACCCCCCCGAGGAAGAGACTAACATGCTTAACACTGCAAAAACCTGTGGGCCCGGAGGACCAGCAAAAAAAACGCCCTACCAAACCACCGAAAGCTACAAAACAAACCCGCAGAGCCACTGCCTCCCGGGCACGAACAGACAGTAGAGAAACACGCTGCACCCCTACGATAACAATGAAGCATAATACTCCCCGGCCAATGACAGCAGAATGTCGCTGAACAGCCAGTGAGTGCATGGAGCAACAAAAGGGGACCTGATAGCAAATATGAGGCAGAAACCTACGAACACGACCCAAACACAGTACAGACTAAGGGCAGGACACCTGAACAGGCGACACCACCCACCTATCCGGTAGAAAAGAAAACCCAACCAAATGACCCCCACGCAAGCCACGAGCTCCGTACCCAGGGACCACCACATGACCAAAACCACAGCCGTTCCTCTTGCCATAGGATGCGAAGCTGGGCAAAATTTTATTTCCTTTTTTTTTTTTAAATGGCCCAACAGGCACACGCTCCTGCGTGTCCATAGCATCTGAAAAAGAAAAGATCCCTAACACTGGTGCTGAAACAGACAATAAGTTTACACGATAAACAGTAGCAAAACAAACCCAAGTGAAGGAGAAAACTCAAAAAACCTCCCGTGGACCTTTGATAAGCCAATTGCAATTAGACCCCCTCGGAGGAGAATTTAAAAATTCTCTTCACACCCTCAATTCCTGAATGCTATCCGTTCAAAAACTGACCGGTAAACACAGTTTTTGGGTTCGCACAAGAGGCGCAACTGAGACATTACAAACATACACCAAACTTAAACAACGCAGAGGCCCAGCGGCCCAGCACCCGAATCGCAGCTGCCGCAGTCCGCGAAGCTGCTCCAATCCGCAAGGAATGGGTACCAGAGCCCTGAAGCCGCATCCAAACCCTATTAGAAAAAAGGGGGGCACTATCATCCCACCAGCTCAGTCAACTAACAGAAAACTGCATAACCTAGGAGGGGACTTCCCACCCCTCCCAAAGCATAACCCGCATTGTACAGGACTCACCACCCTTTACTCCAGCAGAGCAATGGATGAAACCGCACGGGAACGTCCGTAGTTCACCCGCAGGGAGAGGACGCTCGCCGACTTACCAAAAGGGGATGCCCCACAATGACCACGTATGCACACCCTTGACCGCTGGCTGGTAGCGACCTTCCGCCAAACCGCAGCGGCCCCGCACCTGAATCGATTCTGCCGAAGAAAACTGCCGCCGCAGCATGCGTAACTGCCCCCAACCGCAAGGAATTGGTACCATAGCTCGAAAAAACGCATCCAACGTACACCAGTCGGACACCACGCAGACGTCCAGTACGGAATTGCTGCCGCTGCCAAACCTGCCACCGCAGCATGCGCAGCCGCGTCAATCCGTAATGAACAGGTACCCCAGCCGTAAAACACAAAACAAAGCAAATCCCCAGCGGCCCAGCACCTGAAAACGCTGCCGCAGAAGAACCTGCCCCCTGCAGCATGCGCAGATGCTCCCATCTGCAAGGAATGGGGGGTACCCCAGCCCTAAAACACAATACAATGCACTGTTCACTTCCCGCGGCACAGCACCCGAAGTGCTGGAGCCGAAGAACGTGCTGCCGCAGCACCAGCAACGGCCCCCCAATCCGCAAGGAATGGGTACCAGAGCATAGCACCCAGACTCCCATCAGCCCAGCACCCGAAGCGCTGCCGTTGAAAAACCCACCACTGCAGCACGCGCAACAACCCCAATCCGCAAGGAAACGGGTATCAATAGCCCAAAAACCCTACCCAAACGCACAGAGGCTGTATACCACGCATATCACCAGCAGCCCAGTACCTAACGCTGCAACTGAAGAACCCACCGCCGCAGCGGCGTAGTTGCCCCAATCCGCAAGGACATGGTTACCCTGCAACCACCATAGCCGTAACGCTACAGAAACTGAAAAACCAGCCAAGAGGACCCAGGAGGGTACACAAAAAAAATGGCCACCCCCCAAAGGCCGCACTGGACACACACCCACGCCAAAGGCAATGTGTCACCATCCGTAAGCGCCTGCGCTCTAAAAGGGGGAAACTAATGACTCCGACCATACCCCAATCCCAAGCCCTCGCAGAACCCGCAAGTCTGCACAGGAAAAAAACAGAACGCCCACGATTGGCGTGGCATCCATGCGTAGGGGCCATGCAAATCCTCTCTGTATCGACCCACGCACAGTACCCACGCTGCCGAACCACCACCATCTATGCGCCCCGCCAGAAGACACTACTGACCGGCAAACCGGAGTACAAAGACGACCAGTCACCGGCCACCAACCCACTGACCCGGAACGCCCGATGAAAAAACCAGCGCAAAAGCTAGCCCGAACAGCGCAACCTCATGAACCAGACTACGCCCCGCCTGGCCGGACCCAAATGGGACCACCAAACTTCACCTAAGTGTACCGAAAGCGACGTGCCCACTCAAAAGCTGCAGCCATAGGATCCCCCGATGCCCATCCCATAATGGCCATGGATAGCACCTGATAGAGCAGCCAGCCGCAGTAGTAAGGAGCAAAAGGAAGTGCCCACAAGGGCAGACGCCCCTGCTGCCCCGGACCTGTCATCCCGGGAAAAAACCCGCAGACCAAGGCCCTCAAAGTACCTACAGGCGACCCCATAAAAACCACTGCGTCGGAGTAAACAAAACAACCCAAGAAAGCCAACGAACCCTGGCAATTGGAGCCATCGTCCGGAGCATGGGAGGAGCCACCACTAACACGTCCAAGTAGCTGGACAACTCGGCTATCCGCCAGATACAAGTCAGGCACGAAAGAAACATCAACAGCCGTCCCAGGCACCAATGCACGTAATGTAGCAAAAAAGGCGCAACCACGCCTCGCCACCCCAGGTGCTATGCCCGAGTCGCAACGCCGGGAAACAAACGTTGCACCGCCAACTTCTGGAAACCAGATGACATAACAGGCGGAGGGCATGGAGGGAGGAAGGACGGCGATAGGAAAAGCGTAAACCACCCCCGTAAGCGCCCAGAGAAAGAAAACAAGGCCCCGAGCCATCACCGAAAGCGGCCTGGAAGCATACATGCAAAAAACGTGCAGAATTAAACCAACAGGCGAACAGAACAACCGACCCGGATAAAACCTCCCCACAACGGAACACCCAGAAATCGAAAAAACAGATACCGGGGAAAGGGAAGAAGGTGAAAAGCGGACGCGACATCCAGCTCCAATCAGCAGGAAACATGACCGCAAAGTCACGCAAACGCAGGGACTAGACAAAAGACAGAAAAACGCACCCTGCAGAAGCATCCGGAAAAGCAGCAGGAAACCAAAACCCCATGTGGGTGAGACAAAGGTGGCAGAAATGGGCACCCACCCAGGAACCTACCGGTAACAGCGGAAGGGCCTTCCGTGCTGCCTACCCCGGTCCCCGAAGGAGCGGAAAGTGCCCGCTCGTGACCGGGGTGCATACCCAACTTTGTGACTGTCCCGCATAGAGGTGAACACGATAATGTACCCCCACCCTGCGCCGACCATAATCCGAGGCCACTAACCCTCAGCCCCCCAGGGCGGGGGCCCATGACAATAGAACTGTCCATGGTCCGAGCACCAGCATGGCAGGCAGAAACCCTGACAGTAAGAGGCCCATGCGCCCCCGACCGAGCTAGCTGCAACCACCAAGAAATGTGCGCATCCCCAGCTGCTAGCCATCACGACCGCGTAGCACGATCCCCGTAATGTAGAACAAGGCCACCTGCCCCTTTCCAATCGTATCCACTACCTACCCTGCCAAAATCAAATGCTCACGACCCACCAGTATATGTGCGGATTAGCGAGGACCTCACGTATGTATGGGGAGAATGTAAAGACTCCACAGTCAGAGCCCCGGCGTGAAACGACCACATGACCACAGTGCAGTGCGGCAGCAAAACAAAACAAAAAAATTGCTGTGACCAAAACATCAGGGAGCCCACATGCCCGTAGCCACCGGCACCCCATCGTACCCAGTTCCCGTAGCCCACGCGACGCACAGTAAGCTAGGCAAAATGCCGCGGGCGCCCAGGGAAACCTGAGGAAACACAGCTAGAACTAAACAATGCTAAAGGAACAAAGAAAACAGCATGCTCACCGGTACCTGCAGGACCCGGAACCACCCCAGCCGACAACGATCCTGACCGAACATCTCCAACAGACACCGACACCGAATCTTCTCCCGGCCTCCAAATCGTGACCCAGATTCCGCGGTCCTGATGACGCTGGAACTGCACACTCAGGGGGAACAAACCAGGTTAGAAAACAAACCGGGTTAGGGGATGCTGGAGCGATGTCAGGCGCCCCAATCGAAGAACTGACAGCCAGACCATAGGCGGTCGGCCAGGAGGGGGGGCTGTGCCGTATATCCCACAGGCAGGGAATAATGACAGGAGCAACAGGAGACTGCCAATATGGCGGCCGATGAAGGGAAGCAAGAGCAAAAATCCCCAAGGTAAGATCCCGTAAAAGAGGACGAGGGGATCAACCCGGGAGATATCGTGGGCAACGCTGCCGGATGTAAAGGGACTGAAAACACCTGTAATTATCCAGGCTGGACAGCAGATGACACCCAGCCCCATGCAACCAGCCCCAGAAGCAGGCAGAATGCTCTGGGAAACAGGGAAGGAGGACAACTTACCCAAAGGGACTGCTGGGCAGGGAAGGGGGAGGACGCGAGCACATCGGGGGCCACCGCAGACAAGCCCGTGCGGGAAGGGAACATGCCAAAGACCGGAACCATACCGCGCCAGGCCGCTAACAACGGCCGGTGCCGCGGCCGTGACAGCAGTGGGGGAGAAAATGGGACCATCCGCGATCGGAGTCCCTGCAGGATAGCCCACGTGACTCCCACCAGCGGATACCTGGCCCACTACTCATGGCGTTGCCCCTGCCTGAGGTAGGGGCCGGCAGGGGAGAACACGCACCTGCCGCTGGAGCACCGTCTACAGTGCACGTGGCCAGATGCCGCGCTCACCGGGCTCAGAGCAGATGGAGGAGGGAGCGGACGCCGGCTGATGGCCCCCTCCGTGACCTTGCGGCAACGGTGGGCGAGGAGGGAGGGGAGGCAACCACACAGACGCGGGCACGCTTATAGCCCGCAGCAGCGGGCAGCATCGGCAAGATGGAGGGGGGTAGTAGACTTGCGGGGATGGGGAAATATGGAGGGGACAAACAGGGAGAAACGGAAAAAGTAGGGGACACTTCAGAAAGCGGGACAATGAAGGAATTACAGTCATTATAAAGGCAATGGAATGCACAGTAATAACAATACAGCAGCTATAAAACAGTAATAAACAATACAGCAGGGTACTCAGCTGTCCAAAAACATAACAGTGTGACAATTAAAACAGCAGCCCTAAGAAAATTGAATACAAACAGGCACAGAGCCTGTGCCACTTAGCTGTCCAAATGGCAAGAGGAAGTATGAAGCACATGACCCAAGCTTTTATATGTACTGAAGCCTACACCCACAAACACTGATAGACAAGGAAAACAAACTATAGAAAATTCCCAAGGTCCGTTGGAAAAACTACCTAGCAATTGTTTTGTCATAAACAACCAATCACAAAAAATGGGGCTCTTATATGGTCTCGTGCTTATTCAGCCCTCATCTAATCTAATCGCAAAATTTGGCAATTCACCCTTACCAGAGACATGCAATTCACAGCATTTTGTTGCAACATGCATCTCTTCTCCAGGCTTTTCCTGGAGTGAAGATTCCTAAATTAGGTAATTATGACATGAAAATTGTAAAAATTACTGCGCTGACATTTACCCTTACAATTAGTACCATAAAAACTGATGTATAAACTATTGTTTTACTATCAGAAATAAAAAGAAACAATAAGAATGTATTCACTCTTCAAGTGATATACACAAAACTCACTCCCGTGATTTATAGCATTTTCGTCAGGGTTTTGTACCACAAGTTTTTATGTGTATATATATATATATATATATATATATAGTTACCAGTGTCTTTGTATACCAAAAACGAGGCGGCACTCCCCAATTCCTTAAGCAATGGTTTGTGTATTAAAGAAGTATCAAATTGACTTTCGGTTCCGGTCTCATGATGTGAAGTCGCATCGCAGCAGAGCTCCGCTAACCCCCGGCAGAAATATCGTTATCTCGACTGTTTTACAGTCTCCCTTGTACAACTAACCCTCACAGCCCTCAGCGGTAGCGGTGATTTAAGCCCCGCCGGAGGAAGACGGCTACAGCGAGCCGCTGCCCTACACCCAGAGACCAACGTCTATTGCACGCCACGGTAGCGGCCTGCCCGGAGCTATCAGCGGTAGCGGTGATTTAAGTTCCGCCGGAGGAAGATGGCCGCATCGAGCCGCTGCCCTGCACCCAGAGACCTACGTCTGTCAGCTCGTCACAGTAGCGGTCTGCCCGGAGCTAATAGCGGGAGGCGGCGATTCCGTGGAGCCGTGCCCTCACAGACGAGTGACCCCATCCGCCAGCACGTCTCACCAGCCGAGTTCTCGATCCTGCTAGCGGGTGTGAGAGCCGGATATCATCTCCCCAGCACAGCCGCTCTCATTCTCAGTGCTTCAGAGCACCCTGTTGTGGCTGCAGGGACATAGCACGTAACGGCCAGTGTGAATAGCAGTCTGGCAGCTGATTATCACCCTCAGTGGTGCTACTTACATAAGGTACAGTGCTTCTGACATATTTTACACAGCCCTCCCGCTGAGTTGTTCTACACATCTGATATCTAATAGAGGCCTCTCTCTACGTGTCTTCAAGCACCATTCAGCATACTTATAACACTCCCTGCATTGATCACAGAAACAATTCAAAACCACACGTATCTCCTTCTCGTCATTACCTATAGCTACTAATGGACCGATTCCTGTCCCCCAACTCTTCAGTTAAAGTCCCTGCTTCTTCCCTCCCTGTTAGACAAGAAAAAAGGAGGGCCAATACAATTATGGCACCAGGCATCACTACTCCTCCTTCGTCTCCAGCTCCCAAAAAGCTGATAGCGTCACAATCCCTTTCTTGCACACCGTTAACTGATCGGTCTCCTGACTCGCCAATAACATACGCAGATCTGACGGAAGCCATAACACAAGCTATGTCACCATTATTATCCAAAGCAGTGTCGGATATTTCACTTCAATTACAACATCTCTCACATAAAGTCTCCGTTAATGAGAACAGGATCGGAGGTCTTTGTCATGATATGTCAGATGTGCAAGGCAGCATTAAACGTCTTGAAAAGGAAAATTATCAGCTTTGGATGAAGCTAGATGACGCAGAAAATAGGTCCAGAAGAAATAATATTAGGCTGGTTGGTTTACCAGAAACTGTCAAGGGAGATGACCTCATTCGGTTTGTACGATCTACTTTACCCACTTTACTTGGTATCACAGAATCTTGTAAAGACTTAGTAATTGAACGTGTACACCGTGTGGGTCCACCTCCTCGTTCTCCTACCGGCCGTCCACGGGTCACCTTGTTTAGATGCCTTAATTATCTTCACAAAGTTGCTTTCTGGACAGCGTCTAGAAAATTTCGATCCCTTCAATGGGAAAACAACCGATTGCTTATATTTCAAGATTTTTCTGCTGAGCTGATGAGAGCTCGAAAGGCCTTCAACCCAATCTGCACAAAATTAGTATCCATTAAACGCAGATTCTCCATGCTTTACCCGGCTAAACTTCGGATTTATGATGGAGACAAGCATCTAGATTTTACCAGTCCGGAAGATGCAGCTGCGTACCTTCGTGAAGAGTCCACAGAAGATCACGCCGACATCACAGATGTCATCACTACCGTGGACACCTAATTTTTTAGTTATACTCTTGAAGTTATGGTTTTGTTCTTTGTTTTGCTCTATTTGATAATGGGAGTATAAGTATGACTTCACTCTCTGATCTCCCCTGTTTAAACAGGGTACTTGTGATGGAATCCCTCAAGTTCTATTTAGTTAAATATGATATCTAGAATGCGTCGTTACCTTTGCGGGCATTCTCATTGTGCTAACACTCATTTGTCCTTTTAACAATTATATTAACCTAGAGGTATATATCTTTCTATGCTGTATTTTACATACCGTCCTACGATTTTCTCTTTATAACGTATTGGCATACCTCCATTATATTATTATGTTTAATTACCCAGATACCACTGTCGGGGAGTTATCTGGAGTACTGCACCGGATTAGAATATATGCAGAGTCTAATCTTGGTTTTCTTACTTTATTTACTGTTCGGAAGTTTGTTTGATTGTCAAACATTTATCACAATTCATTATGTTTCCTTGTATTGTTCCTATGCCCCTCCCCCTCCTATCCCCATTTCCACTTTTCTGATTCTGATCTTTAATGAAACTACTAACGACACACTATTTCTAATTTCTACCCTTTTCTGGTTTTTGAATGGATGACCTTAAAATTGGTACGCTAAATGTTGGTGGTATTAACTCCCCGGCTAAACGCCGTAAAATACTTTTGTATTTATCCAAAATAAATATTAATATAGCTTTTCTACAGGAAACTCACTTGACACAACAGGAGTCTTTGAAATTGCAGATGTCACATTGGTCCCTCATAGCGGCAGCCCCGTACAACTCCAAATCTAGAGGAGTTGTTCTCATAGCAAAACGTAACCTAAACATACAAGTTCTTTCTTCTGATATAGACCCTAACGGTCGTTTTCTAATTGTCAAATTATCCATTAACTCATGTGTCTTCATCTTTTGCAATATATATGCCCCAAATATATACAACAAAGCCTTTTTTCAGCCGCTCCTAGTTAAATTAACTCCTTACGCTAATGATAATCTTCTGGTTTGTGGTGATTTCAACTTAATCTCCTCTACGTACTTAGACCGCTCCAATACTTTCAAGACACCCCAACACCTTCCTAAACTCGGGATACCTCTTTTCTCCGAAAACTTACAACTAATTGATATATGACGTGCACTTCATCCTATTGAAAGAGAATTTTCTTGCCACTCCTCCGCTCATGATACATTCTCTAGAATAGACTATATGCTTATTTCACAACATCTATTCCCAACAGTAACAGAATCGGCCATTGAACCCATTTTTATTTCTGACCACGCCTTGATTTGGTTTTCTTTCATATTACAACCTAAACACACATCGACTCCTCAATGGAGATTTCCATCTCATTTATCTAATTCTGCTAAGTTTTGTGACTTCTTACAAGGGGCTTGGGATTCCTTTTATTTCACAAATAAACTACACTCCGAAACAGACCCTCCCTTATTTTGGCAAACAGATAAATCAGTACTCCGAGGGGACATTATCTCATACTCCACCGCTCTAAAAAAAAAGTATGCTCAATCTTACTTAGTGATGCAACATTCCCTTTCTGAAGCTTACCAAACTTTCAAAACCCACCCCTCACCACTCACAAAATCTGCGTATTCCACAATAAAACTCCAATTTAATGAGTTTCTCTCTGCAATGGGAGATAAATATAAATTCAAAGTTGACTTTCGTTTTCATAAATTTGGAAATAAAATAGGTAAACTCCTTACTAGTATTTTGAAAGGTACTTCTCCTCCCATGATGGTACAACCCTTGAAACTCCCTGATGGCTCCGTAACTACTGATCCTCAATGTATAGCTAAAATCATGAAGTCATTCTACGAATCTCTTTATTCTGACTATACACCTCCCCATAATGAGTCTCTCCAACATTGGTCTTTCCCCCATCTTCCTCAAATAGCTTCTAACTTTTTGGATTCTCTCACCGAACCTATTACATTAGAGGAGGTTCACTTCGCAGTTAACTACTTAAAACCCAATAAAGCCCCTGGACCAGACGTTTTTTCTAGCGAATTTTACAAGTTGTTAATAGACAAAATTGATAATCACCTTCTAGCATTGTACAACTCCATTATTCAGTCTGGGACCCTCCCCCTATATTTTAACAGCGCTATAATAAAGGTTCTCCTAAAACCTGGTCGTGATTCCTCTCTTCCAAGTTCTTATCACCCAATTTCGCTTTTAAATTTAGATTACAAAATCCTTACAAAAATTATAGCCGATCGTCTTAAATTTTCCCTCCCTCACATAATCCACCCAGACCAATCTGGTTTTATTTCGGGCCGTCACTCTGTAACTAATGTACGCACAGTGATTTATGTGATTCAACACTTAAAACCGCTTCCCTCACCTGCTCATAATATCATACTAGCTTTAGACGCAGAAAAAGCTTTTGATCTCTTGACTTGGTCCCATCTTTTTAGATCTATGCAGCTTTTTGGTTACTCTTCATCTTTTATTTCAATTATTCAAACTTTATACACCTCACCTGTTTCTCAGCTTTACTGCAATGGCCAATTATCAACTCCTTTTACTGTTTCTCGAGGTACACGTCAAGGGGTTGTCCCCTCTCTCCTTTACTTTTTGCTATAGCTATCGAGCCTTTGGCAATCTCTATCAGGAACTCCCCTAATATTCAAGGTATTTCAATTGGTGATGTCACCTTAAAAATTGCCCTTTACGCAGATGACTTATTACTGTTTTTGACCAACCCTTCTACCTCCCTACCCTCGCTATTCTCCTTAATATCCAATTTTGGCGCCCAAGCAGGATTTAAGATAAATACCTCTAAATCGGAAATTATAACAATTAGCGATTCAGATACCACCACACTGCTTCCCTCTGACTCTTTATCTTTTCCCTCACTCAAAATGGATATTAAATATTTAGGTTTACGTATTCCCTCTGATCTTTCCTCTCTATATAGACTCAATTATACTCCAACTCTCTCGAAAATATTTTCACTTTATGATTCGTGGATTAACCTCCCATTATCTGTACTAGGTAAAATAGCAATTGTTAAAAGCGTCATCTTCCCGAAAATTTTCTGTCTATTACAAATGTTGCCGATTGGTCTTTCTATCTCGGATCTGAAACGCTTTGATCAACTTACCTCAAAGTTTTTATGGCAAAATAAGCGCCCTAGAATTGCTTTTCATAAACTACAAACTCATAGATCTCACGGAGGCATGTCCCTTCCAAATCTAAAACTTTATACTCTAGCCACTCATTTTAGATACATTTCCGACTGGTTACTCTCTAAATCCTCTTACACTTCTTACACTTTAGATACAGCACTCTTTAGTCCATACTCTCCTAGTGCCCTTCTTCATTCCAAGAAATCTGACATTCCAACCCATAATTCTACATCATATTTTATTTCAAGACACTTACTCAGCTTGGCTGACTATTAATAAAAAACTGGCGAGAAAACCATCTTCTTCTCCATACAACACACTTTGGGGAAACCTTTCATTTTCTCCTTCACTTTACAACCCAATTTTCCTCACATGGAAAGACAAAGGTCTATCTCTCACCTCACAGGTCTTTGATCCTGGAGGCAATATACTCACTTTTTCCACCCTTCAACAACAATACTCTTTACACACTTCTAATTTCTTCATGTTTTTACAAGCGCAACATTATGTTCTTTCTTTAGATTCTAGTACTAGGAATTTACATTCTACTGATTCTATCAATTCCCTTCTACACCTCCTTAACAGTATCCCCTATTGTACCAAACTTCTTTATTCTATGCTTTTGCCTACCTCTACTACAAAACCATGGCAATCACTAGCGGTAACATGGCATAATGATATCCCTGACATTGATTCCACCCTGGTACTCACTAAATACTGTCATAACACTCTTAAATATTTGAAATCCTCATATCTTCAAGAAGTGAATTGGAAAACCATACACAGAGCTTACATTTCCCCAGCACAAAGACAACATATGTCATCAAACACATCTGATGCATGTTTAAAATGTCGCTTTTCTCACGCTACTTTTTTCCATTGTTTTTGGGAATGTGGTAAGATACGACATTTCTGGAACAAGGTAACTGTTTATTTAAACTCTTTATTTTCCACACACGTACTTCCTGATCCATTAGCTTGCCTTTGCGCAAACTTCAAAAATTGGCTCCCCAATCAGAACCTTTCCCCCCATATACCGTTGTTGGTGACCATTGTGACACTCGCAAAGAAGATTATTCTTATACATTGGATATCTCCCTCTTCCCCAACCTTTCAAGAACTTAAACTAAAGCTACTTCAACACCTCTACTTTGATAGAAATAATACTTTCCCTGATATTGGTAAACATGTTGAAAAGTTTTATGATAAATGGTCTCCTTTTATACAATCCCTAGATTTGCCTACTCAGGATCGTATTATGAAAGTATATGAAAATACAGAATGGCACTTATTACGCACTCTCGCGATGTCTTAATACCACATGCACTTTCATTCTGACTCACTTGATAAGTTTTTCTGTGCCTTTCTATACTACGAAGGATGCCCTTCTCTTATTTAAGATCAGACATCTCCCTTTCCCTTCCAACCCTCCCCCCGTCACTCTTCTGTCTCTATTGTTTTCATTATTGCTGTCATTATTGTTATAGAAAATTTATTATGCTTGAATCCTCAGCTGTAACCTAACATGCAATTTATTTGCTGTTGTTTTCTATTGGCTTATGTTATGGGTTATTGTCTACAACAACATAAGGATCGCTTCTATACATTTGGATTCTTTCGTGCTGATTTTATGACGATACTGTTTTTGTATTGTATATATCTTTTTCTTTAAACAATAAAAATTGTATTGAAAAAAAAAAAAAAGAAGTATCAAATCTCCATACTCGTCAACGTTTCAAGGCCACCCTGGCCTTTTCGTCAGGATGTAACAGCAAGTGAACAGTGCAGGAAACATGTATAACAACTGTGTAAGTCATACCTTTATAAGATGCAGTGTAAATATTGTAAATATTACTGCGCTGACATTTACCCTTACAATTAGTACCATAAAAACTGATGTATAAACTATTGTTTTATTATCAGAAATAAAAATAAACAATACGAATGTATTCACTCTTCAAGTGATATACACAAAACTCATTCCCATGATTTATAGCATTTTCATCAGGGTTTTGCACCACAAGTTTTTTAATATATATATATAGATGAGCGGGTTCGAACTTCACGATCCGAGCCGGGAACCACCAGACTTCCCACCAGACTCGGATCCCAGAACGAGGCAAAACGTCATCATCCCGCTGTTGGATTCTCATTGAGTTTTGGATTCCATAAAAAGAGCCACGCATCGCTGCCATTTTCACTCCGGACTTGGAGAGTAAGGGAGACAGACCTCTGTCTCTCTCTGTGGGTGATGGCATCAGGTGGGGTCAGTGTGTGCTCTCTAGGGGTGCTATCCTGTCACTGTGATGTCCCTGTGGTGTTAGGGGTGCTGTTCTGGCTGTCATTGGTGTTTCATGTGCTGTTGGGGGTGCTGCACTGTCCTCCTGTATGCTGTGAAAATACAGGATATGTTGGCCCTGTCTTGTATGCTGTAAAAATTCAGGGGTGCAGTGAAAATAAATGTTCACTGGCCCTGTCTTGTATGCTGTAAAAATTCAGGGGTACAGTGTAAATAAATATACACTGGCCCTGTCCTGTATGCTGTAAAAATTCAGGGGTGCAGTGAATATAAATATACACTGGCCCTGTCCTGTATGCTGTATTTATTCAGGGGTGCAGTGAAAATAAATGTACACTGGCCCTGTCTTGTATGCTGTATTTATTCAGGGGTGCAGTGAAAATAAATGTACACTGGCCCTGTCTTGTATGTTGTAAAAATTCAAGGGTGCTGTTGTTAAAATAAAAGTACACTGGTCATGTTTGCTGTAAAAATACAGGGATGTTGTTGTTAAAATAAAAGTACACTTGTCCTGACTTGTATGGTGTAAAAATTCAGGGGTGCTGTTATTAAAATAAAAATACACTGGTACTGTGTGCTGTAATAATAAAGGGGTGCTGTCCTATGAAATGGAGAACAAAAATTTGGATAAAACAAAGTGAAAGATCAGGAACCACCTCCAGTTCCTAGTACTTGTGCTGAAGCTGCTGCTGCCACAGTGACACCAGTCATGACATTGATGCAATTTCATCAACATCGACTGCTAAGGCTGATGCCCAATGTCATAGAGGGCATGTAAAATCCAATAAGCAAAAATTAAGAACCAAAAAAAAAAAAGAAATTATCTGATATGAAATATAAAATGGACAATATGCCATTCACGACATGAAGTGGCAAGGAAAGGCTAAGGCCTTGGCCTATGTTCATGACTGCTGGTTCAGCTTATCATAAAGATGGAAGCCCTCCTCCCTCTCGAAAAATTACAAAAATAAAGCTTGTTAAAGCACAGGAATAAACAACTGTGCTTTCAGAGATATCACAAATCCCCAAGGAGAGTCCAAGTGTGTCCGCGGTTGCGATGTCTGAGCCTGACCTTCCCAATACTGTATGGGAAGAGGAGGCTCCTATCACCATTTGCATGCCCCCTGCAAGTGCTGGGAGGAGCACCACCACCAGTCCAGTTGCTGATATTGAGATTGAGGATGTTACTGTAGACGTACACCAAGATGAGAAGGATATTGGTGTAGTTGGCGCTGAGGAGGAAGTTGACTATGAGGATTCTGATGGCGATGTGGTTTGTTTGAATAAGGCGCCAGTGAAGACAGTTGTTGGCAATGGGATGAAAAAGCCCATTGTCATGCCTGGGAAAAATACCAAAAAAAGCCACCTCTTCGGCGTGGAATTATTTCTCCACAAATCTGGACAACAGGTGTCAAGACATGTGTTGCCTTTGTCAATCCATAATAAGTAGAGGTAAGAACGTTAACCACCTAGGAACATCCTCCCTTATTCATCACCTGCAGTGCATTCATCGTAAGTCATTGTCAAGTTCAGAAACTTTGGGTAATAGCGTAAGCAATCCACTGACACCTAAATGATGTGGTTTGTTTGAATATTATTTCTCTGTAAGAATGAGGATGTAACACTGAAGGGGACGAAATTTGAGGATGAGGACAATATTTTGTCTCTGTAGAGCCAGTTTGTGCAAGGAGAGATTAATTGCTTCTTTTTGGTGGTGGCCCAAGCAAAGCAATCATTTCTGCCACAGCTCTGTGGCAGGCACTGTCACTGAAATGATTGGTTTGTTAAAGTGGGCAGGTCCTGTTTATACAACATAAGGGTGGGTGGGAGGGCCCAAGGACAATTCCATCTTGCACATCTTTTCTTTGTGCTGTCCTTCATGCGGTGCTTCCCCTCTGCCCTATCAGTCCAGGAGTGCTGCCCCACTACTGTTTAAGTCCAGGGGTGCTGTTGCCTGTCTGCTGTGCTGTGTAATTCTCCAGGGGTGCTGCCTATGCTGCATAAGTTCAGGGGTGCTGCCTATCTGCTGTATAAGTCCAGAGGCGCTGTCGTATAATTCAAAGGGTGCTGCTGTACTTGATCCTAGGTTTAAATTAAAGCCTAGAGCAGATTATGAAACAAGCTTCAACATCACAAACATTTTTGTGAAACCATGTAGCCGCAAAGGTGGACATGGAAATTTTTAAGTGTTTTCGAATGAGACCACATTTGTGGCCAAAGTCAGTCAGACTCAGAAGAGACAAAATCATAATCCAGCTCTACTGCCAGATATAACTAGATTTTCCAAATACACCTATGTCTATATGTCTGCCATACAATTCCAGGGGCCCCCTGTCTGAATCCACTCATCTACATCTTCTGGTGTGTACTGTGTACCCAGCATTAGAAAGAGGTTCTTCACAATTATTTCATGTTAGAGAATCACTGAAATGACTCCAGTTAGTCAACCTTAATTTTAATTTATTATTAATGTTCCTTATTTTGGGATTATCATTTACAAAATGTGCATTTGTTGTACAGGGTTCTTTTCCTAAGGGCTGCGTAGGGTTATCGCAAGACCTCACGGTGTTAGAAAAACAGAGTTTCAGTGATCTTGCATTACATCAGTTTTCAGGCACAAACAGTTACTGAATAAGGCAGAGTATGGCGTCTCATGGTGGTTTACAGCCAGGAAGATGTCTGGCTTGCCAAGCTGAGGCATGCTGTGGACACGGAGGTTAGCATTGCTTCCTCCCACAGTCCTACTTATAGTATAAATTGATTTTCAACTGTAGAATGATAAGCTCCACTAGGGAAGGGGCTCAGTAACAAAAAAATCACTGCACAGTCCTCCTTAGTAATTTACTGAATCCACTCAAACTCAGCTTGCCCCATCAGGGGCTGCTGCTGGTGCTCAGGAGGGGCTGCTAAAACATCTAAGGGGCTGCTTTATTTAAAAATAAAATATGAATAAAATAAACAAGACACACAGGTACTGTATGTTCACATGCGTGTAACTGGGACACACAGGTATGCTTACTCACATGTGTGTAACTGGGAGCTGTGAAAAACTAAAATAAGGCATCTGCCACAAAATATGTAAATAAAATTGAAATAAAAAAATGGAAAAAAAGAAACCCATGAGATTTTCACAAAATAAATCTCTAGACTCCGTGGAGAGGAAAATATCCAAACTTGATCCTGTGGTATACACCAGTTTATTTAGATCCCAGCATTATATCCGAGATTATCTTAATTCCTGAAACTGGATTCCATCCAACATGACGATAGTACAATAGTTTCAAATAAATCAGAAACTATTGCTGACAAACATCTTCATCAAACTGGATTTGCACCCATACACAGGCCCCCACAATTGATATGGCTACAACAAGCATATATTCATTTATGTGCAGATCTACATACTACATTATATGTTAGCTATCACACAAACACGCGCTTACTGTACTAAGCCTGTATACTATAATATCCCTTTCACACTGCTGTAATAACCCGGGTTATCCCTGGGTTAACCCGGTTCGTATGTTGGTGTGAAAGGTTCCCAGAAAAGTAACTCGGTTCCAGTGACCCAGGAATCCAACCCAAATAGTGAGCAGGGTTTGACCTGGGAAGGATCCGGGTTATGGGGCAGTGTTAACTGGTGACCTGGATCACACCCTATGGAAAGCCTGTTTACTGGCACGTAGAGATAATGTTATCTCCAATCGCTGGCAGAGGAGAAAGCACAGCAATAGTCCAGGTCTTCACTGGTGTGAAACCCGTGTCCAGTGACCCAGACTGAACCTGGCAATTTGGTGTAAATAAGATATTAGTCTGCCCCTTTCCTCTCCATTTAGCCTCTCCCATAACAAGTGGGCACAAGTATTAGATTGAAGCAAATACCTTTATAACCCCTATGCATGCAACCAATTTGCAGATGTTATACTACACAAACAAGCATATTTCAAACCCACCATCTGCACCTACAGGTCTACATTATAAGGTATATCTTCATATTAAACATGGCGAGAAATCTGTATAATTTATAAATGCATCTCCCAGGTCATTATCAACAATAGAAACCCCGAAAATATGATATAAATTAAAATGATAATTCTGTTTTATTTAAAGGAACAACTTTTGCATTTTCAAGTTTTTAACAGTTGTTGACATTGTGCAAGTTTTAGGAAGACGCTGAAGTCCTCACTTACTGTGAGCAAACGCAACCTTTAAAGACTAACCTGCTAACATGAATATTCAAAAGTCATAATTGAAATGCTTTGAGATGCGACTGCACAAACATCTTCTAATCTATCTCTCTCTTTATGTCATATGTTTTGTACACATTTACAGCTTTGTCCAGACAAGGAGCTGATTAATTAATCTTTTGGTGCCCTATGGATTTCCCTTTTAAATGTCACAAAAACAATTTTTAATTTGTCCCTGGCCTCCGGGTCATGTGTGTTTCTGCACTTCGTAACTCAGAGAAGAAAATGTCATTTAACAAGAAAATGTGTCTTTGTTCCTTAAGCAGATCATTCAAACAGTAAAAAACAATTAACAATGTTTTCCTAAACACAAATGTTAGAGAATATTATTGTTAAAATGCAGCTAATCTAATATAAAAGATGAGTTAGTATACTTACTAAAAAAAAGATGTCAATTGTAAAACAATGAATATATATCGTGAGGATGGTGATTCAGAGATGGATGTTGCTGCGTCCGTACTTGCGTTTCCCTATAGAGTCATGACATTATGCTAGTTAAAGCCTACTCCTGAGCAGATGCCAGCGCTGGAATATGCAAACCCTGAGATGCCTACTTTATGTGTCTCTACATGCAGTAACACCGCCAGTGGCTCCACACAGTCCGCCATTGGCACACCATTGCATCCAGCATTGACAGTTGCATCCGTCTCCATCTGCCATCTGCCCTGCACCTGTCTCCATCTGCCCCTATAGCAGCGGCTCTACGTCTGAGAATACTGACTACTTGCAGTGACACACCCTTGACAATCCCATTATATGCCCACAAAATGGACCTTTTTTTGCATTTCCTTCAGGCTACTTCCCAGACACTGGCCAGAAATTGCTATCACTTTGCCTGTCCTTCTCTTATAGCAGCGACTCTGTATGCAACAGCACTTGATACCTACAGTCAGGGGAACGCATGTGCCATAGGGATTTGCAAAGAAATGTGGGCATGGATTGTGTCACATAATCACTCAACTGTGCAAACATTGGCATTGCGTGCAGCTAGCGTCCACCTCTGCTTCAGGCCCAGTATCTCCTTCTTTCTGTAGATGTACTGTCAAATCTTGTTTGCTTAGGAAATAAGAGCTTCCTCTGTGAAAACTGCCAGATCCTGAAGTTCATATCAAATAATTTGTAACTGGACTAAATGGACTAAGCTGTGGGGTTCCCTTTGAGCCCAGTCCCAGTATATTAGTACCAGTTGTATCTCCCTGATGTTGACACTCTGTTATTATATTAGGCAGGGCTATAGATGTAGGCAAGAGTAGAAATGCTTTAAAATATCACATCAGTTTTCATAATCAATTGACTCTCACAATACCAAAAGTCCTGAACATGTTAATAATACACTATAGTTGTCAATAGACACTCATTCAATCTTGGTATTTGAAATTTGAGGTTCACATTTCCTGATTCTTCAATTCTTTATATGACCTAAGGATCAGGCACTGTGCTTGGACACATCTGCTGGCTCCTGAGTTTTGCTGCCTCTGGCTCTACCCATTCTACCTGGCCACGAGTGGATAACAGACAATCAGGCAGATCAGCACAGCTGTCACTGACGTCTACCATCAGGTCTGCAATGGTCGGAGAGAGGGGTGACCACCTGTCCGGGGTTGCCTCCGGCGGAGAAATGTCCTGTGTTGTGCCACTGCAGCCGCCGGCCGCTCCATTCTGCAAGAGGCTTCACGACTCGGTCAGCGGAGAGGTGAGGAGAAAAACACTGCATTGCCCTATCCGGTCATTGTACTTTGTTTGGACCACACTATACG
Source organism: Pseudophryne corroboree (assembly GCF_028390025.1). Taxonomy (NCBI): domain Eukaryota; kingdom Metazoa; phylum Chordata; class Amphibia; order Anura; family Myobatrachidae; genus Pseudophryne; species Pseudophryne corroboree. The sequence continues at coordinate 339,448,457 of NC_086444.1, read as the reverse complement.
CTGGCAATAGAGAAGTGAAGTAGAGCGGCGGGCCATCTCAGCTGGCTCCTGGTGAGTGCATACACCAGGTCTAATTGTTCCAGAAACTGCATCTTGTATATAATTACGCTCGGATCAAGCAGCTATCTCTCTGGGTAGCAAAGTTATTATCTCCATATTTTCATGGGAAATCATTATGATAATTAATGAATAGCTGGACATAAACATCATTGGCCACGGGAGCAAAATAAGAGGCATATAAATACCTGGATATGCACTGCCTTGACATATAAGAACTTTAAGATTACTCTGGAGCTATTTAGTCGAATATTAGACACTGCAGTGTTTCTATAGCCTACAAAGGGGTAAATTTACTAAGATGGGAGTTTCCAGGTATTATCTTCTAGAAGGTGCTAGATAAATGAGAAGTAGAATCTGATTGGTTGCTATGGGCAACATCCCATCTTAAATGGAACTCCAATCTTAGTAAATTTACCCCAAAGTGTTAATATTAATTTGAATGAATAATCTATGTTGACTTAAAATATTTTTAAATTATGTTTTTTAATATGCAATAAATGTGATTGGAATTTGTGCGCTCTCTATAGATACATCTTTATATGACCTGTTGAGCATCTTGTTTGTTAATATATTTCACAAATCATTCTGTTTTATAATAGATTATTGCATTTGGGTGCTTTTGTATCATTCCAACACATGAAGTTGTAAAAGATTTTACTGTATACTAGAGATATTCAGGTTTATAAACCAGTTGGTTTGAATATCACGAGTCTGACACTGAGTTGAACTTATGCTAGTTTATTAGAGTAAATTGCACACATTTGCACTGAGTGGAATCATACAAAGAACCAGGAATATATGCCAGTGCACACCCATGCAGATCTGTGTCTATATACAAAGAGATGAAATGGGAAAGAGGAGCGGCATGCAAATGCAAGTCAAGTACAGTAAGTGCATGTTTATGCCTATGTGGCTCATTCACACCTTCAAATATATGCATGCAGTTAGAAGGCATATCTTTTGCACCTGCTACAGGGTAGGTGCAAATACACGTTGATAGGGATGACATGACTTGTCACAAGCAGTCACATACAGTATGCTGTCAATTTAGAGCTGTATGCATCTCAATGTGTCTTTTTGTGCATGCACATTTTTGGAATTTATGACCATTTTTCTATAGACGCATCATCCAATTTCCAATTTACTTGTATGTGATCTCACTAAAGGCTGTAGAAAGTATTTACAGAGGGTATACAGTAGTTTATAGCACCTTGAGAAGAAACACGTGCCATAAACCTACAAGTAATTTCAAATGTTTGAATTTGTTTGTTTTATACTCTTTTGGAATCTCTGTTTTCTTTAACAACAAATAAGACTGCATGCAACATTGGAGATAAAATGGTTAATAAAGCACACACTGTATTATGTAAAGTAAATAACACAGCTGTGCGTTTCTATTTTCATTCCTTTCATATGTAGGCGGAATAAACTAATATTAAAGAGAGCCTACCTAATGCAGTAAGATGGTTCCAGCCCGCTGACATATCTTCTCACACATATGAAGACAGAAAATCAATACACTGTGTGTGGGAGGTAATTACACCATACTACACTTTATTTGTGATGAAATAATGCTTATACAAAAACCAAGATTAAAAAAAGTATGTTTCAATAACACAAAATAAGCAATTACACAACAAAGTGAGGCTTATGTACAATAATACCTAATTCTGTTGATTACACCTGTCTAATAAATTATATACATTGTGTAGATCTGTAGATAATTATATAATTTTGGTTTTGCTGCTTATTTGTAGTCAGTTACAGTTTAAAATTACATACTACAAACAGTAAATGCAGGGCTTAAAGTGATCCAGGAGAGGTGGTGGAACTCATCCCCCCCCACAAACACACACATACACACACACACACACACACCTACCCCCCCCCCACACCTCCCTTTTGGTGGAGCCGGGGCCAGTACATTGCCTCGAATATTTTATAAAGAGGCAATGGTCTCAAGTGGCAGGGGCACGGTCACGCAGCAGTACCCGCAATTAAAATTATGCAACACAGTAGCACAATATTATTTCCATTTTACCGCATGTAGTGCTCCTTATTCATCTTACACCACGTAGTAGTGTCTTTTTCTCTGACGTCCTAGTGGATGCTGGGAACTCCGTAAGGACCATGGGGAAGAGCGGCTCCGCAGGAGTCTGGGCACAACTAAAAGAAAGCTTTTAGACTACCTGGTGTGCACTGGCTCCTCACACTATGACCCTCCTCCAAGCCTCAGTTACATTTTTGTGCCCGGCCGAGCTGGATGCACACTAGGGGCTCTCCTGAGCTCTTAGAAAGAAAGTATAATTTAGGTTTTTTATTTTACAGTGAGACCTGCTGGCAACAGGCTCACTGCAACGAGGGACTAAGGGGAGAAGAAGCGAACCTACCTGCCTGCAGCTAGCTTGGGCTTCTTAGGCTACTGGACACCATTAGCTCCAGAGGGATCGACCGCATGGAACTGGCCTTGGTGTTCGGTCCCGGAGCCGCGCCGCCGTCCCCCTTACAGAGCCAGAAGCAAGAAGAAGTCCGGAAAATCGGCGGCATTAAGACTTCTGTCTTCACCAATGTAGCGCACAGCACTGCAGCTGTGCGCCATTGCTCCTCATACACACTTCACACTCCGGTCACTGAGGGTGCAGGGCGCTGGGGGGGGGGGGCGCCCTGAGCAGCAATAAAAACACCTTGGCTGGCAAAACAATCACAATATATAGCCCCAGAGGCTATATATGTGATAATTACCCCTGCCAGAATCCTTAAAAAAGCGGGAGAAAAGTCCGCAAAAAAGGGGCGGAGCTATCTCCCTCAGCACACTGGCGCCATTTCTCCCTCACAGTTCCGCTGGAAGGAAGCTCCCTGGCTCTCCCCTGCAGTCTACACTACAGAAAAGGGTAAAAAAGAGAGGGGGGGCACTAAATTTAGGCGCAGTAAATATTATAGCAGCTATAGGGGACATAATTCAGTTAGTCCCTGCATTATATAGCGCTCTGGTGTGTGCTGGCATACTCTCTCTCTGTCTCCCCAAAGAGCTTCTGTGGGGTCCTGTCCTCTGTTAGAGCATTCCCGGTGTGTGTGCGGTGTGTCGGTATGGCTGTGTCGACATGTTTGATGAGGAAAATTATGTGGAGGCGGAGCAGATGCCTATAGAAGTGATGTCACCCCCTGCGGGGCAGACACCTGAGTGGATGGTTTTATGGAAGGAATTACGTGCAAGTGTCGACTCCTTACACAAAAAATTTGACGACATGCCCAATGCGGGACAGCCGGCTTCTCAGCTCGTGCCTGCCCAGGTGTCTCAAAGGCCATCAGGGGCTCTAAAACGCCCGCTACCTCAGATGGCAGACGCAGATGTCGACGCGGATACTGATACCAGTGTCGACGACGATGAGTCAAATCTAATGTCCACTAGGGCCATTCGTTGCATGATTGAGGCAATGAAGGAGGTATTACACATTTCGGATATAAACCCAAGTTCCACTAAAAAGGGTATTATGTTTGGGGAGAAAAAACTACCCGTAGTTTTTCCCCCATCTGAAGAATTAAATGAAGTGTGTGAAGAAGCGTGGGCTTTCCCCGATAAAAGATTGGTAATCCCTAAAAAATTACTAATGGCGTTCCCTTTCCCGCCAGAGAATAGGGCACGTTGGGAAACACCTCCTAGGGTGGATAAAGCGCTCACACGTTTGTCTAAAAAGGTGGCACTTCCGTCTCCGGATACGGCCGCCCTAAAGGAGCCTGCGGATAGAAAGCAGGAGGCGATCCTGAAGTCTGTATATACACACTCAGGCATTATACTTAGACCAGCTATTGCGTCAGCATGGATGTGCAGTGCTGCCGCTGCATGGTCAGATTCCCTGTCAGAAAATATTGACACCCTAGACAGGGACACTATTCTCCTAACCATAGAGCATATAAAAGACTCAGTCTTATACATGAGAGATGCACAGAGGGAGATCTGCTGGCTGGCATCTAAAATAAGTGCATTGTCCATTTCTGCTAGGAGAGGCTTATGGACTCGGCAGTGGACAGGGGATGCAGATTCCAAAAGGCACATGGAAGTTTTGCCTTATAAGGGTGAGGAGTTAATCGGGGATGGTCTCTCAGACCTAGTTTCCACAGCGACAGCTGGGAAATCAGCATTTTTACCCCAGGTTCCCTCACAGCCTAAAAAAGCGCCGTTTTATCAAGTACAGTCCTTTCGGACCCAGAGAAACAGGCGAGGAAAAGGCGGGTCCTTTCTGTCCAGAGGCAGAGGTAGGGGAAAAAGGCTGCAACAAACAGCAGGTTCCCAGGAGCAAAAGTCCTCCCCCGCTTCTTCCAAGTCCGCCGCATGACGGTGGGGCTCCACAGGCGGAGCCAGGTACGGTGGGGGGCCGCCTCAAAAATGTCAGCGATCAGTGGGCTCGCTCACAGGTGGATCCCTGGATCTTGCAAGTAGTATCTCAGAGGTACAAACTGGAATTCGAGGCGTCTCCCCCCCGCCGTTTCCTCAAATCTGCCTTGCCAACGACTCCCTCAGGCAGGGAGGCTGTGCTAGAGGCAATTCACTAGCTGTATTCCCAGCAGGTGATAGTCATGGTGCCCCTACTTCAACAAGGACGGGGTTACTATTCCACACTGTTTGTGGTACCAAAACCGGACGGTTCGGTGAGACCCATTTTAAATTTGAAATCCTTGAACACATACATAAAAAAGTTCAAGTTCAAGATGGAATCGCTCAGGGCGGTTATTGCAAGCCTGGACGAGGGGGATTACATGGTATCCCTGGACATCAAGGATGCTTACCTGCATGTCCCCATTTATCATCCTCACCAGGAGTACCTCAGATTTGCGGTACAAAATTGCCATTACCAATTCCAGACGCTGCCGTTTGGACTGTCCACGGCACCGAGGGTGTTTACCTAGGTAATGGCGGAAATGATGATACTCCTTCGAAAAAAAGGAGTTTTAATTATCCCGTACTTGGACGATCTCCTAATAAAGGCGAGATCCAGGGAGCAGTTGTTGGTAGGAGTAGCACTATCTCAGGAGGTGCTACACCAGCACGGTTGGATTCTGAATATTCCAAAGTCACAGCTGGTTCCGACGACACGTCTACTGTTCCTGGGAATGATTTTGGACACAGTCCAGAAAAAAAGTGTTTCTCCCGGAGGAGAAAGCCCAGGAGCTGTCATCTCTAGTCAGAGACCTCCTGAAACCAAAACAGGTGTCGGTACATCACTGCACACGAGTCCTGGGAAAGATGGTGGCTTCTTACAAAGCAATTCCTTTCGGCAGGTTCCATGCCAGAATCTTTCAGTGGGACCTGTTGGACCAATGGTCCGGATCGCATCTTCAGATGCATCGGCTAATAACCCTGTCTCCAAGAACCAGGGTGTCTCTGTTGTGGTGGCTGCAGAGTGCTCATCTCCTAGAGGGCCGCAGATTCGGCATACAGGACTGGGTCCTGGTGACCATGGATGCCAGCCTTCGAGGCTGGGGGGCAGTCACACAGGGAAGAAACTTCCAAGGACTATGGTCGAGTCAGGAGACTTCCTTGCACATAAATATTCTAGAACTAAGGGCCATTTACAATGCCCTAAGTCAGGCAAAACCCCTGCTTCAAAACCAGCCGGTACTGATCCAGTCAGACAACATCACGGCGGTCGCCCATGTAAACCGACAGGGCGGCACAAGAAGCAGGACAGCAATGGCAGAAGCCACAAGGATTCTCCGATGGGCGGAAAATCACGTGCTAGCACTGTCAGCAGTGTTCATTCCGGGAGTGGACAACTGGGAAGCAGACTTCCTCAGCAGGCACAACCTCCACCCGGGAGAGTGGGGACTTCATCCAGAAGTCTTCACACTGATTGTAAATCGTTGGGAATGGCCACAGGTGGACATGATGGCGTCCCGCCTAAACAAAAAACTGGAGAGATATTGCGCCAGGTCAAGGGACCCTCAGGCGATAGCGGTGGACGCTCTAGTGACACCGTGGGTGTACCAGTCAGTTTATGTGTTCCCTCCTCTGCCTCTCATACCAAAGGTACTGAGAATAATAAGAAAACGAGGAGTAAGGACAATACTCGTGGTTCCGGATTGGCCAAGAAGAGCTTAGTACCCGGAACTTCAAGAGATGATATCAGAGGACCCATGGCCTCTGCCGCTCAGACAGGACCTGCTGCAGCAGGGGCCCTGTCTGTTCCAAGACTTACCGCGGCTGCGTTTGACGGCATGGCGGTTGAACGCCGGATCCTAAAGGAAAAGGGCATTCCGGAGGATGTCATTCCTACGCTGATTAAAGCCAGGAAAGATGTAACGGTAAAACATCATCACCGCATATGGCGGAAATATGTTGCTTGGTGTGAGGCCAATAAGGCCCCAACAGAGGAATTTCAGCTGGGTCGATTTCTGCACTTCCTACAGGCAGGAGTGACTATGGGCCTAAAATTAGGCTCCATTAAGGTACAGATATCGGCTCTGTCGTTTTTTTCCCAAAAAGAACTAGCTTCACTACCTGAAGTTCAGACATTTGTAAAAGGAGTGCTGCATATTCAGCCCCCCTTTGTGCCTCCAGTGGCACCCTGGGATCTCAACGTGGTGTTGAATTTCCTAAAATCACATTGGTTTGAGCCACTAAAGACCGTGGATCTAAAATATCTCACGTGGAAAGTGGTCATGTTATTGGCCTTGGCTTCGGCCAGGCGTGTATCAGAATTGGCGGCTTTGTCATTTAAAAGTCCTTATCTGATTTTCCATATGGATAGGGCAGAATTGAGGACTCATCCCCAGTTTCTCCCTAAGGTGGTATCTGCTTTTCATTTGAACCAACCTATTGTAGTGCCTGCGGCTACTAGCGACTTGGAGGATTCCAAATTACTGGACGTAGTCAGGGCCTTGAAAATTTATGTTTCCAGGACGGCTGGAGTCAGGAAAACTGACTCGCTATTTATCCTGTATGCACCCAACAAACTGGGTGCTCCTGCTTCTAAGCAGACTATTGCTCGCTGGATTTGTAGCACAATTCAGCTGGCGCATTCTGCGGCTGGACTGCCGCATCCTAAATCAGTAAAAGCCCATTCTACAAGGAAGGTGGGCTCATCTTGGGCGGCTGCCCGAGGGGTCTTGGCTTTACTACTTTGCCGAGCTGCTACTTGGTCAGGGGCAAACACGTTTGCAAAATTCTACAAATTTGATACCCTGGCTGAGGAGGACCTTGAGTTCTCTCATTCGGTGCTGCAGAGTCATCCGCACTCTCCCGCCCGTTTGGGAGCTTTGGTATAATCCCCATGGTCCTTACGGAGTTCCCAGCATCCACTAGGACGTCAGAGAAAATAAGAATTTACTCACCGGTAATTCTATTTCTCGTAGTCCGTAGTGGATGCTGGGCGCCCGTCCCAAGTGCGGATTGTCTGCAATACTTGTACATAGTTGTTGTTCACAAAAGGGTTATTGTTATGAGCCATCTGTTGAGAGGCTCAGTTAAATTTCATACTGTTAACTGGATATGGTATCACGAGTTATACGGTGTGATTGGTGTGGCTGGTATGAGTCTTACCCGGGATTCAAAATCCTTCCTTATTGTGTCAGCTCTTCCGGGCACAGTATCCTAACTGAGGCTTGGAGGAGGGTCATAGTGGGAGGAGCCAGTGCACACCAGGTAGTCTAAAAGCTTTCTTTTAGTTGTGCCCAGACTCCTGCGGAGCCGCTATTCCCCATGGTCCTTACGGAGTTCCCAGCATCCACTACGGACTACGATAAATAGAATTACCGGTGAGTAAATTCTTATTTATTCACGTTACAACACACAACAGTGCCCCTTATTCACATTACATCACTCAATAGAGCTCTTTATTCACGTTATGCTACACAGTGGTACCGCTTATACATGTTATGGAATTTTGTGCAAGGGTTCCACCTACAAATAGAGGTGGTGGAACTCAATTCCACCTCGTTCCTCCCCACTTTTACCCCTGAGTAAATGTTTTCTTATATTGCACAAAGTCTTATTCAAGTTTAAAAATGTTTTAATTACTATGTAAAGTGAAATCACACTATTCTGTCCTTTCCTCTTCAGAGCTGTCCAATGTCTTCCTGTTAAATTCTTTCTAGGGAATACATTTTTGTCCCACACTCCATTCGAGACAATGAGGACTTTACTGACCTTCTTCCTCACTTTTTATGGCAATTATCATACATTGCTGACCTAGCTAATTACATATCCTTCCAAAACATGGTGGACAAAGGGTCATTGGTAGGGACCTATTCCAGTTTTAGAAATTGTGTACTTAATCTCCCATGTTTCACACCATACAACTAATTTACAAAATCCTCTTAGAAGGAAGTTTTGATTCCAAACTATGATTGGCCTTTGTGTGGAATAGGCTTACCTGGTCCAAAATATATTTGTAAATATAGTACTTGCTCTGTAGGTATTTCAGTGGTGGAAAACCCCATTTTACACTTATAACTCGGTGGTACAAATGTCCAGTGACCATCCACAATATGTTTTCTTTGCGGAAATTACAGTAGGGTGAAATACTTATATCACTGTTCCCTTTTGGTCTAAAGTTTTTAGGTTTTCTGTTGTAATTGCAGCCAGTCAAAAATTACACAGTTTTCTGGCTCCTCAATCTTTTGGCCCTATATCCAAATTTATGAAATCTCTATTAAAGCACTTGAAAGTGCAGACAGAGCTTTTATTTCAGCCAATTTGCTCTCGGGTTCTCCCCTAAATATGCTTTTGTCACATCAATTTCTATAGGACAGTGGTCAATATTGTTCTGTCCATTTATGTAATTTTAAACAGTCTGGTACAATTAGTTGGATTTTTATGACTCCTGCAACTACTAGAGACCCATGGGTATCCCCCTTCCCCAGACACTAATATCTTGATCTTAACTAAAGTAAAGATACATCTACTTTTGGTTTCTATGCTCAATGTATCAATGATAGTTCTCTGATATTCCTATTTGGCTTTGAATTTAATTTTAAATCCATAAATAAGCTACAGATGGACATTGGTAAAAGGTTACAACAGATACTAGAGAGCACCCAAGCTGTCTTAGGTATCCTAAAAAACACCAAATCCTTCACTGAACTGCAATGTAATTCTGCCCCAAAATACTGCAAGGCATGCTCAGTGGGATGCGGTCAATTTACCTACAATCAAAATCCCGATGGTCAAAATACCGGAAACAACACACAACAGTGCCCCTTATTCACATTACATCACTCAATAGAGCTCTTTATTCACGTTATGCTACACAGTGGTACCGCTTATGGAAATGCGTCCCATTGTTTGTGAGGACCAAAAAATCCCCATGTCTTAATGCTTTAATGCTTTTTATTGAATGTGAGTGTAATTTTTAAATTAAAACTGTGTTAAAAAATCTCACAGTGTTGCACTAAATAAATTTCTTCCGAGGTACTGACCCTAAGAATAACGTGAAAGGAGAACTGGCCGTATCCACATTGTGGATTCTTATATATGCGAGTTTATATCCATCTTCATGTGAGTGGAATACTAATAAAGAGTTGGGATATTCTTTTTATCAAACGGTATTACACTATACATTCTTTTCTTCCGAGGTCAAATACCTGGAATGGATCTTTTAACAACAAAGAAGCAACACTAACACCTATTGAGAAGAGAATCAGGTTGTGGTGTTGCCATCACTTGCATGTTACATATCTGTTTTGCGCCTTTGGTTTTATTTCAGTTTGTATTGTGCACTTGTCTTTCTGGGTTTTTTGGTGAATTCCTTGTTTTAAAACCAGGCTGCACTCGGAGTGTTTATTGCGCAGAATTTGGTGTTTTCCTTCTTACATGGTATTTTGACCTTGTCGGTATTTTAAATGTCGGTATTTTGACCTTGTCGGGATTTTGACCTTGTTGGGATTTTGACTGTCGGTCAATTATTGTTGGCATTTTGACCGTCTGGATTTTGATTGTAGGTATTTAATACTAAACCCCGATCAGTTCCCTATGCCAATTTTGCTCAAATTGCTCCTAAGGCTTTTAGTTGGTGTGAGGAATTAAGAAATTCTATCAATTCTTGTATGGCCAGAAAGTCATCCTGGTGACTGACCACCAAATGCTAATCTCGATTTTCAATCCTAGAAAGGGATTACCAGCCATGAAGCTGCTCACCTGCAATGGTTATTGTTGCTTTTGCTTACTCAGTAGTATGATATTGATTTTAGGGGAACCAAACAACACAGCCATGCTGACAGTGTATCACATTCTCCCTTTTCACAGTCTGGAGAAGAAAATAAGGAAAACCCCATGGAGATTCATCACAGCTATCAAATCACCTAACAACAAACAATCAGATAATTGTCAGAGAAACATGGAACAATACAAAAGTCTTGACTTGACTTGCAAAGGATTGTCCAAATTTGGACCTTCCTATTATCACAGATATTCTGGTAGGAGAGACTAATTAATATGCCATGCAGGCCCGGCGTTACCCGCTCAGCGAAGGGATGCAGTGCAGGGAGGCGCTGGGACTGATAGGCGCTTCCCCTGCTCTGCATCCCTTCCCTGCTGTGCCGTCCTGTCCCCCCTGCTGCTGCTGCTGCTGCCACTGCTGTGTCTGTCACTGTATGACAGGCACTGGCAGCGGGCACCTGCAGCATGTTACGCCTCCTCCCTCCCCTCACCTCATCTCATCTGTGTGAGAGCGCCGAGTACGGTACAGAAGGGGCGGAGCTACGCGGGACGGTAGGGGGCGTGGCTAAATGGGTCAGAAGGGGGCGGAGCTACACGGACCTGGCTGCTGTACAGAGAGAGACTGGATTAGGTAAGTGGAGGGTGAGAGAGATGTGTGTGTGTATATATGTGTGAATTGTGTGTGTGTGTGGTATGTCTGTGCGCGCGCTCTATGGACGCCACTACTGGGGGGGCATTACGTATAAGGACGCTATTACTACAGGGGGGCATTACGTGTAACAACGCTACTACTGGGGGGGCCATTACATGTAAGGACGCTACTACTACTGGGGCTGGAGGCATTACGCACAAGGACGATACTACTACTGGGGTGCACTACGTATAAGAACGCTGCTACTACTACTGGGATGGCATTACGTATAAGGACGCTAATACTACTGGGGGTGCACTACGTATAAGGACGCTAATACTACTGAGGGTGCACTACGTATAAGGACGCTACTACTACTGGGGGGTATTACGTATAAGGACGCGTCTACTACTGGGGGTGCACTACGTATAAGGACGCTACTACTACTGGGGGGTATTACGTATAAGGACGCGTCTACTACTGGGGGGCACTACGTATAAGGACGCTACTACTACTGGGGGGTATTACGTATAAGGACGCGTCTACTACAGGGGGGCACTACGTATAAGGACGCTACTACTACTGTGGGTGCATTATGTATAAGGATGCTACTACTACTGTGGGTGCATTATGTATAAGGACACTACTACTACGGGGGTGCATTATGTATAAGGACACTACTACTACAGGGGGGCATTATATATAAGGATGCTACTACTACTGGGGTGCATTACATATAAGGACGCTACTACTACGGGTGGGGCATTACGTATAAGATTAATAAGATTGTGCTACATTGTGGCGTAATTTTAAATGGGGGTACTACTGTGTGGCCATGCCCCTTACTTGTGAGACCACACCCCTTTTCCCGGCGCGCGCCAAAGGAATAAGGGAGGGCGCAAATTTATAGTTTGCAGGGGGGCGCCGAACACCCTAGCACCGGCCCTGATGCCATGGAATCTTAATACGTGGGACTAGGGTGTTAATACTACGCAAACCATAAACCAAAATCTTGAATAAATTGCATTAAGGCTACTTGGGAACTGTTAAAATGTAGATTTTGGTGAGAAACTATGTGCAGTGGATGGGAACTGATAGGGAAATTGCTAATTTGACAAAGATGTGTCCAAGATGAATTAAGGTGCAAAATGTTCCTCCAGTGGCACCTTTATGTGGGTGGGAGTGGCCACTGTCCCCATGGCAGAGGGTGCATATTAACTTTGGAGGACCATTCTTGAGCTGTATGTTTTTATTACAATTGACACAGTACTACAAATGGGTGTAGTATGGTATGTCGTTGGCCAGGATCCCGGCATACCAACAGCTGGGTGAGCACAAATGAGCCCCTTGCGGACTTGCTGCGCTTGCCACACTGAGTGATAATCATTGTCGGTATACCGGGTAGCAGGATTCTGGCGCCGGTATACTGAGCGGCGGGATCCCAACAGCCGGCATACTGAATACCACCCCTAGAAATGGCCTGCGGTAATTAAAATGAAATCCAGGGAAAACTATATCTGTTCTTAGAAAAATCTTTGCCAGGAATGAACTGTAAGTACTGATTTGTAGTGATAATGGTTCACAATTCACATTTGCTGAATTCTAGAGATTCATGAAATAAAACAACATGGAATTATACATTTTACCTTGGCCAACAAAGGTCTGGCCATTCAGAGAGTTATGTATACCATGAGCAAAGATCTGGAATGATAACTTTATAACGCGTTTCACTGCTCCAGGCAGCTTTTTCAAAGCTTTGAAAAAGCTGCCTGGAGCAGTGAAACGCGTTAGGCCAAGACCTGTGTGGACATCTGCTGACCAGCACCATCACTACGACATCATCTACAGTCAGGACCCTGTACTATATCTTCTCCGTGAACCAGGACCCCTTTAGGCATTGCCTTTGCCTATTACATCCATAGGGGAGCCCATCCAATGGAACACGGAGTTCCAAATGAACTGTGAACCAGGACCCCAACAATTGTCGCCGTTGCCATACGGACTTTGCACTCTATGGGAGCCTCTTTAAACGGAACACAGACGTGGTAACAACATCCACTTGGATGAACTATTATTCATTTGGTCCATTTGCATGACTGTATTCATATTGGTCTCAAATACGTTGATGTGTGCCATATATACCAGCTGGTGTCAGTATTAACCAAATTTAAGTCCACCGGAAGTCATTATTGTGACATATTATAATACAGTTTGTAAGCTTAACTGTTTATAATTTTAATTTTTCTTTTAAAAACAATTTAATATTAAATATCCATCTTTTAGAACATATTGTGTCAATTAGCGCTGTATATCTATTTCCCTTCTCTCGTTACCTAAAGGGTTTGACTACCCCTTCTTTATTCAGCTGCTAGGAAAAACATACTCATCACAGCGCCTGTGTATATATACTTGTTATATATAATTTATTCATCTTCTACTGGAAAACCTGGTGTCTCAGTGGTACTAAGTCAAACCAGATGTGTAGAAAGGGGTACAGGATAAACAGTCTCGTAAGACATGCTTACTTGTGATTTCAGAGCAGGCAAATTTCAAGCAGGTAAACGTAGTCTCCAAAACTAGATCCTTGATTCACAAAGCTCAGGTGGGAGGAGAACTGTGGTTATGTCATTTTGATTAGATCAAGTGGTTTAATTGAATCTAACATGACCCCTAACTTTTCGTGCATGAACCACATTACCTTACTGGTGCCTCCTTTAAATAAATCTCCAGAATTTATTGACCCATATAATCCAATTGGAGCTTTGTCCGAACCAGTTCTGGACTCTTCTGCAGGAATAGAAACATCAATCGAGGTTCAATGTTCTGAATGTATACAGAGTCAAGAGAACCTCTCCCTAAAGCTTTCCTTACCATTTTCCAGACAGAAGGCTTCACAAAGGCGGGACTTGAAATTATAGCATTAATGTTCTTTTCAATTTTATTATGTTAAGCACTTATCTATGATGGGAGGAATTAAACGTTTAAAGCAGTAGTTCCCAAACTTTTTTGAATCACGGCGCCCTAGAGTATCAGAATTTTTTTTCAAGGCAACCCTAGGCCAAAAGTTTCTTATTTTGAAATGAAGAAAACAATATTAAATTAAGTAAATTATGTTTATATGTCATCCTTAGGGTCAGTTGTGTTGTGAGGGACATGATTTTCTTCTGTTTGTCCATATGTTTTATGATTGGCAGCTGCAGGCACTGGTTTCGTCTATTACATTGACAATAAATAGTTTTAATTGGTCCTGGGCAACCAACCTAAGGCACCCCTGCAAGTGTCCCATGGCTCCCCAGGGTGCCACAGCACACAATTTGAGAATCACTGGTTTAAAGTATTACTTGTTTTAGACTGTCTGGCAGAAGCATACATCAGGATTTGTAATGTGTTACTTCCTGGTTCTTGTTGTGTATTTGGTGTTATTTGCTATTCTCCAGGAAAGTGGCACACAGTTTTGCTACAGTCTGAGTGCAGTGACATATATACAAAAAAAAAATCCTATAATGGCTGTAACATCTGCACTATGCTTAGTACAATGTAGAGCCCAGCAGATAAATTCTGTATGCTGTATACAGATTGCGATGGGCAAGAAACCATTCACTGAACCATGGAAGCACCTAGTAATAATACTGTCCAACAAAACTATTACACGGGTTTTTTTTTCTCAAAATAGAATAATTAGGCGGTCAAATGAAACAACCACTGTAGCATCTAATGTATTTTAGCCTTCTGTATTACAAAACTATCACATGTTTCCCAGTGATGGTGGATTATTAAATAGTAATATGACTTGGGTGTAGTATGGCTGACCGGCAGTCTCCTGACCGCCGGTCAGCTTACCGACGCTGGGATCCCGGCAGCATACCGAAGCCTCCCGGTGGGGTGGGGAGGGTCGAGTGCAGCAAGCCCCTTGCGGGCTCGCTGCACTCGCCACGTTGCAGGCTCGGTGGCGACCTGTGGTCGCCACAGGTTCTATTCCCACTCTATGGGTGTCGTGGACACCCACGAGTGGAAATAGTCCCTGTTGGTCGGCATGCCGACCATCGGGATACTGAGCCGGCGGGATGGTGGAGGAGGTCATGTGACTGTCGGTCAGCAGACCGCCGGTCACATGAATACCACCCTATGACTTGACAACTGCAGAAACAACATTTAATTTAGTCTAATTTCATCAATGAACCAGCAGTAAGAGTGTCCCCCCACTATATTGTGATGAAAAGTCATGTGTCCTCTTTTATCCTTGCTACAGTCACGATAAATAGCCCTTCAAGTTGCTCTGTGGCAGGACTCCGTAGCGCTGAACATCTTGGATGGTATTCAATTGAAGTCGGAAACTGCCGTCTTGTCGGAAAGACAGCAGTTTCTGACTTGTTTAGGTCGGTAGGGGTTACGACCTATTCAATGCCGACTCTGTTATTCCGGGAATTGCCGGTCCACGTGTGTTGTTCCAACGATGTCAATCCAACTTTAAAAAAAGTTGGGTTGACATTGTCAGGAGCGGCCAAATCAATACTTAGATGTCGGATCCTTTCCGTCAGAAAGGATCCAACATCTATTGAATATACCCCTTAGATGCAATGTATTGCATTAGGACACACGAGCAGCTTCTGCTGATTAAAATGATATGCAGCATGACTATGGGGGTAATTCAGACTGGATCGCTGCAGCGGCAATGATCGCAGTCTGAATTACTTTGCGGAGTGCGCACGCGCAGTAGCCTGGGAGCACAGTGAGATGCAGTCACAGGGCAGGAGGGGGTGTGCCAATGGCGTTAGAACGTCTTTGGGGGATCATGGTGTGGACAATGGAGGCATGTCTGCACCATTGAAGGGGGGGGGCGCGTCACAGCGACTGCATGATGTCACGCGCAGCCGCTGCTGCCCAGGATGCAGCCAGTAGCTGCGTTGGCAGGGAGATACTCATCAGGTACAAAAGCATTTCCGAAATGCGCAGTGCTTTTGTACCTGTGCGGGGGAAGGGAAGGGGGAGTCCTGACATGTGGGGCGGACTAGCCCTGTGCTGGGTGTCCCCCCACATGTCAGAGTAAATGATCGTAGATGTGCTCAATTTAGCACATCTACGATCAGCTCTAAATTACCCCCTATATTCTGTGTGTGACTGCGAATGTATTTGCATACAAAATGCTATGCTGCAGTGTGTTTCTGGAAAACACTGGAATGTTTCATTTTGGATGCAGATAGAGACGCTATTACACACAGAATATAGGCATGCCGCATATCATTTTAATCATCAGAAGCTGCTTGTGCGTTCTGTTGCATTACATTGCATTTTGCATAATGCAACTTGTAGCGCATGGTTTACACATTTGTAGATATTCACAGATATGCTTCTATTAATTATTTACGGTGCAGATCCACTTATATGTGTACACAATCTTCACAATTGTAATTTTTATTACAGGTTGAGTCTCCCTTATCCAAAATGCTTGGGACCAGAGGTATTTTGGATATCGGATTTTTCCGTATTTTGGAATAATTGCATGCCATAATGAGATATCATGGCGATGGGACCTAAGTCTAAGCACAGAATGCATTTATGTTTCATATACACCTTATACACACAGCCTGAAGGTCATTTTAGCCAATATTTTTTATAACTTTGTACATTAAACAAAGTGTGTGCACATTCACACAATTCATTTATGTTTCATATACACCTTATAAACACAGCCTGAAGGTCATTTAATAATATATTTTTAATAACTTTGTGTATTAAACAAAGATTGTGTACATTGAGCCATCAAAAAACAAAGGTTTCACTATCTCACTCTCACTCAAAAAAGTCCGTATTTCGGAATAATCCGTATTTCGGAATATTTGGATATGGGATACTCAACCTGTACTAAAATGAGAAGGTGCTTCTCTTCTACTCTATTAGATACAATACTTGGTACAAGGAAAAAAATAAACTTTTTTTTGCATGGGAACCCTTGATAAATGTATTTATCAAAAGTGCCCCCCACAAACAAAAGTTTCTTTTTTCATTGTACCATATTCCACTTTAAACCCTGGGGGCACCGCCAGAGAGATTATTATCAAAATCAATAGAGAAATGAGAGGGTGTCTTGAATGGTTTTTAATTTATTTGTTTGTTGTATAGAAGTTGAGCACCATTCTCCACATTGAACTATTACCATATATATACATGTAACCACGCTCATCTTACCCGCGGCATGGCCGCATGGGCACATGCACTGCACTGAGTCGTGAGAGTTCCATAGTATGCCGAGCTGCGACTGGGAATGCCATCCATTCATTGTCAGACTGGCCCTCTGGGTTACCAGGGAAATCCCCGGTGGCCCCCTCTGCCTGAAGGCCCACTCCCTCCTCTAGGGAGGTCAGGATCCAGACTGTGCACTTAAATAATACATTGTACATATGTTACATTATACTACTCAGGACTACAGTGTATTTTCTACTGTGCATTTCTTTTATTAATCTGGTATATAATCATGCATGGACTAGCAGTATTTACTATATATACTAATCAAGGGGCACAGAAAATGCACTCTCTAATGCATAATCAAGCCACTATGGTGAATGGTCACATGGGCTCCAACCACTGCATCCCCCCGGTGGGCTCTTCCTGCCCCAGTCCGACACTGTGCCCATTTATTCATATGGCTGCGCCTATACATACACAATCACGCATCATAGTCACAGACACACTAACCGCACCAGCTTTGCCATGGATAAGACGCTCTGGCTGCAACATTTGTATGTAATTGACACATACACATCCTTACAAACTAATGTAGTATACAAGACAGTAGGTCCAGATATGATTTAGTATTCGTCTCAGATCACATGAAATTGACTTAAATCTACTACATTACATTACAGATACGTATACATGCATATCAAAATATTGAAATCATGCAAAATGCTGCTTAACTTATTTAAAAATACACTACTTCTAAGTATGATAAAAATAGAAGATGATGCCTGAGCAGTAAAAGTACTTTTTTCATCTTTTTTTGTTTAAACATTTATAAATATCTCAGGTGCCTAATCAATCACTAATTTAGACAATACTTTGATTAAGTGACTATAAAAGCAGCATCAACTCTAATTATTGTCCGGCACAGTTTTTTTTTACAGATGGTTGTGACTCAAAAACAGTTAACAATCTGAGTTTGAAGATGATACAAGTAAAAGACACATGATTTTGTAAGTTCAACACCTTTACTGACAGACTCTTCAGTCACTTACAGACTAACTCTCTTATGACCTTAACCCATGAAAATCCATTTATCTTGGTGAGCGCAACACAAAAAGAGCACAGGTTGGATTGACTGTACATGGTTCACCCATCTGCAAGGATACTTACCAGTGAGTTGTGGTACATATGAGCTAATAGGTCATTCTGCTGCTTTGAAACGGCAACTTGTCAAGAGTCCACTATGAATCTCCAAATGCAGAAGAAGAAATATTCACTGAACTCCAACGAACTCTAGTGTGAAGGATTTACGGACTAGTGGCTCTCAGATTTGAAAGTATACTGGTAACTGACATCAATGTCATACATTGACTTTCTGGAAAATTTAGGACAGTAAGTCGAATATAGGATTTTAAATTAAGTATTACAAATTAAGACCTGCCGAGGTTTGTTTTTTGGGACAATTAAAGAAGTTGATTTTATAGTTTTATTTCTTGATAATCTTAATTATAAGATACGTTATATAAATAAATGTGTTAATGTTAAAAAGCTATTAACAGCAGAATATACATTTGTTTGTTAACAATCATTTATAATAAAAACAAATTAATTAACTATAATAAAATTATTTATAGCTGTAGCAAACATTTTTTAAGAGTAAAGCATTTTCTTATTAAATTCTTATTAATTTCATTCCTCATGCATGTCCTAAGTAGCACACGTTTTCAGGCTGTGTTTAATTATGCACAGGTAACTTACTGTTCTTTGCTGACTTATTTGTTTTCACAGACAGAAATCCTGAAAGCAATTATGAGCTGTTGGAGGTATGTGAGAACTGGATTTAAGAAACAATGGTATACATGGATGAATGATTAAAAATCAGCCTAGTGTACCAGACCAAAGTTAATATTACAATTATTAAATTAGTTCTGTCTCAAGTTTTATCAAACCAAAAAATAAATTTATGATAAGGACGTGGCATGACTGCTAAGCTGAGCAGATGCATCCAGACGTATCGAGGAGAAGCTTCGGTGTAGGGGACTGGTAAAATGACAACTATTCTCCAGCTGTGGTGCTCCCTTTCTCCTCAGAGTGGCTCTCTCAACCCCTGGCTCACTTAGGGTTTGCTATAATCTGCTGGGCAGGTGCGTGATGCTGGAATTGGTGAAGAGAAGTTTGTCGCTCTAAACGGGGCTTACCTGCTATCACACAGAAGGGGCTGCTGGACCCAGCATTTGTGACTTGCGTTGACCATGCAGGGCAGGAACCTGTGCCCCTGGAGTGATGTCAATTTCTGGCAGTGAACTCTGGTGACCTGGCGTGTGCTGCTGCCTCTCTGCTGCATACACCCAGTTTCCTACATCGAGCAGTCTCAGTGACCATTTTGGGTGGCATACACATCCCATTTCTGCAGCTCACCTTGTTTTACACCACAGCGTCCTGCAAACTGTTGCTGAAGCCTGACTACTGACTCAGGGGTGAGTGGAGTGACATTTGATAATTTAGTTACCCAGCTCACAACGCAACCAATATTTATTAGCTGCAAGCTGTAGTGGAAGCCACTGAGTGTCATCTTTCCACACCTGCAGATCAGTGGGCTGTGCTACTCTCTACCTATTTGCACATGGATCACGCTGGTTGGATCCTTGCACATTGTACACCATCCTTGTATTCTACTTCCATGCATTATATTTGTTTATTTGCCAGCTACACAGTAATTACAGCGACCTCTGCCCCCTCATGCAACATGTATCATGTCTTCTTCAGATCTTGCTCTGCTTATGGTTGTCATGTAATAGCACACTGTGATGTGTGTATCTCCATTTCTTCACGCTGGGTATAGCCCTTCTATGATATTATGATATCTGCAAGATTTATTATAATATCACCACCATTCTAATATTGTGCTGCTGGTGACTGTGTCCCTATGCCTATAGTAACTAGTAGTCTTTTACATAGATTCCAGTCAATTTGCATAAGGATAGCTTCACAAACCAGGCGATCTTTTTGCTTGCAAGCAAGTGACACACACCGCCAACTCTCCCCTTCTCCAAGGACTTTCCTATATATTTCTCAAGTTTATCCTTACAATCTGCTGCTAACCTTGTTTTACCACCTTCCATGGTGCAATCTACATATCTGGTTACATTTGAGGAAGTGGTCAGGGCCATTAAAGAGACAATGGAACCTCTCATGCCAGCCCAAGCAACAAAATTCTATACGGGAACTTAAAGACCAAATAGCCTGCACGTCTAAATAGGTGACTACAAATGAACAAAGAATTGGTGAAAACATCCAAGAAATTTTGGAATTAAAAGATCTTGTATCTCAAATGCAAAGAATAAAAAAAACAATACCAGATGAATATAAAATATATTACCTGGAAAACAGATCATGTAGGAATAAACTTCGCATTACTGGCCTGCCAGAAATGATCAGAGGTCCTGTCTTGGCCCATCACGAGATTATATGGATACTAGACAGAGAGCTGTGATCTGTAAGTGCCCTAATTTTCAACATAAGGTCTATATTTGGTCTGCTGCTTGATGAACCAGCTCTATTACCTGGGAAAGCTGGTGACTTCTCTTCCAGGACTATTCCATTCTGTGGTGCACAGAGAAATCACAAATATACAATCTTGTCACCAGCATGACTCAACTCTGCATATTCTATGGTAAGGACTTTACCTTTCCTACAGACGCCCTAGAGTTTCTAATCAAGGAGGGTCTTGCCCACTCTGCTGCGACTGGGGCATCTCCAACTGAATGGTATGAATGTGTATTTGACTCAATTGCTAATGTAATGTTACCCTGTGGTACAGCTGGTACTCTTACTCACCACTTTCTTTGGTGAAATGGCTTTAGCATACTGCTTTTATACTCACAAGTAGTTTGCTCTTTCTAATATTTTCTTCCCACGGCTGATAGACTGGCTGGGCTTTTCTTCTGTAGTCTTGCTTTTGCATTTATTTCTCATGTGCTATTGTTATTATTTTACTAGCTGTTATGTTTGAGTATAACTTGTATCATTAGAGTCATTTAAGTGCAGCTCATTTTCTATTAACCGTGGTTGATTGGGATTGCAGAACTCCTACATTAGCAACAGTATCTTTCTATTTAAGAGTCAATGAGTTATATTTTTCTGTTTGGTTTCTTTTTTTTAATACCATAAAGTAAATCTGTAAAAGCATGCTGGAGTTGATATGTGTTGGGACTAATTAGAGAAATCATGCAATATCTAATACTTTTAAAAAATTGGGCAAATCATTTCTTTAAAAAAAAATACAGTTCCAATTTAAGTGTTCTTATTTGAAATGTCCATCTTTGTGATTTTGGACACTTACAAGATGAATGTAATTCTGTATACATATAGGAAGTGTTTACATGTAGTTTGAACAGTAGGTCATAACTCTGCAGCTGCGATTATGACATGTCATTACTGTAACAGTCTCAGGGGCCTCTATGTGATTGAAAGCTTGCAACACGGTTTATGTGTGTTCAAATGAAGTCCTAAATAATATATTATCTAGCATATAGTACAATTTGCAGTAAAACATAATAAGTTGAATTTCATGTAAATTCATGCTCAAATAACAATAAGATACAGTATGTTCTTTCTCATATCTGGTGGATAATAAGAATTGGTACCTGTACAGTATATTCATCACTGTTAAGCAGACAAATCAAAATGCAATAGGGGCAATTATTTATATGATACCCCTTTTCCACCAAACTTTTATCCCGGGTTGATATTTGGTGGGAAAATTACGTTGGTTGCGTTACCCAGGAATCTGACCCTGGTGGCTACCAGGGTCGAACCTGGCACCAACCCGGGTAACAGTGAGGTGTGAATGTTTTGAACCGGGTCATCTGACACATGTCACACTAAAAGTAAATGTCACGATCCTGACTGTAGTTTTCATATTTGGTGACTTACCTCTGCCATCTGTCCTGGATCCTGCGTCTTTTCTAATCACTGGGATAAACAGCTTGCCAGTACCATGAGTTTCATGAGTGCTGAGAATGCTGCCTGGAAGGTAAGAGTTAACGAGCTTAACCTTCTGTGTGAATTCAGCAAGCCTCTCTATGCTGTGCCTACACAGCAGTCATTGTTGTCATTATACTATATGCCTCTCTGACTCCAGTGGTCACTATATATATTCTCCACTGTGCTCAACAATCTGGAGTTTAGGCCTAAAAGTCAGCATCCTCTGTTCATTTGTAGAAGTTCAGGATTCAGTGTTTTTTTGGTCTGCTAGGCCTCACTCCACATCAGAGCCTAAGCTGGAGTACTCACGTGACAGGGTCTGATCACCTGACCTGGAGTTATCCAATCCTGTACCAGCCTGAGACTCTCTGAATCACCTGACTCTTTTCACCAATCACCAAGGACCAGGAAGTACAAGTAAAGAGACTTGTGTTACAGAATCTGCCAGTTCCTTGTGTAACACAGATTGGTGTGAGCGCCATAGCTGAGCTCCCTAAAAGGTAACACTTTTACTTTGATTCCTGTAAAACTCTGCTCTTTCGCTACCCAGTCTGGATTACAGTTGTGTTACCAGTTATATCCAGTATCAGTCTCGTCTTAAAGATGCAGCCACAGTATTCATCAGTCTCGTCTTAAAGACACAGCTGTCGTATTCTTCAGTCTCATCTTAAAGCCACAGCCAAAGTATTCTTCAGTCTTGTCTTAAAGACACAGCAGCAGTATTCTTCAGTATCGTCTTAAAGACACAGCCGCAGTATTCTTTAGCCTCATCTTAAAGTCACAGCCACGGTCATCAGTTCTTCAGCCTCAACTTAAAGTCACAGCTACGGTCTTCAGTTCTTCAGCCTCATCTTAAAGTCACAGCTACAGTCTTCAGTTCTTCTTCAGCCTTGTCTTAAAGTCACAGCCACAGTCATTGTTCTACTTACAGTTGCATTTCCAGTTATATATGGTACCAGCCCAGATTACATTTGCGTTCCGGTATACCGGTACACAGCCCGGTTCACAGTGTGGTTCTCAGTCTCACCGGTAACCAGTCCGGTTCAACGTCTTCAGCTCTTCTCCAAGTTCTGCGCAACTCCAGAGAACCTATTTCATAGTAACCTTGAGTACACAAACACCTACTCCTGTGACAGTGTATCCAGTTCATTTTCACCAATACATTCACCATCCTGCTTTCAACACTAAGTCACTGGTGATCCAGTGGTCAGAATATGGCTCCCTCTGCCGAGGCCTGGGTTCGACCCCCGGTCAGGGATTGCTCCATAGTACTTCATCTCACTGATTCCCACAGACCAGCCAAATATACACATAGTCCTCCAGTTACCTGCACGGACTTCACATACATGCCGGTTTCACAAAAACCACAGTTATGACAGTAGGAACTGGCCACATGGACTCGGCCGAAAGTGTTTGTCTGACGCGGGACCTCCTAAGCAATATTGCAGGGTGCTTGGAGGGTTTGGAGTCGACTCAGCATTGATTGGCACAGAGTCTGCAGTGGAACTTGTTCTTCAGAAATTCTCAGACTCCTGGCCAACTGCGGATTTTCTACCAGATGTTAATACAGTTACAAGAACTTTTGTCTACTATTCTTTCTGTGATGCCTGAACTCCTCAGGAATGCTACCAATGTTGTTGATCCTGTTTTGACCCATCCAGTTACTAAAGTCTCTTCCTCTGTGCAAGGAAAAGTTGTTCATCAGAGCTATCCACGGCCCAAGTTCTCTGAAGCTGAACGTCAGCGGCATAGGGAGCTACACCTCTGTCTTTACTGTGGAAATTCTGGTCATTTTGTTAAGGATTGCATTCTTTGCAAGCCTGGAAATGGTAACAAATCTCAGTATCATAGCACTCAAGTCTACAAATCATCTACAGTAGACAATCCTGCTACTGCTGATGGGGGTGTTAAGAAGGCATCTCAAAAAGAGACTCAAATTTATGACTTGGGTCTTGTGATTAAAAGACCCTATCCCATGTTGGGTGTCCAGAAAAGAATGTTCAAGATATTTAAAGTCACAGAGGCATCTGTCTCCACAGCCCAAGGAGGGGCATCTGTCCCTGCAGCCCAAGAAGGGTTGTCTGTCTCTGCAGACCAAGAAGGGGCGTCTGTCTCTGCAGCCCAAGGAAGGGCATCTCTCTCTGCAGCACAAGGAGAAGGGTCTGTCTCTGCAGCCCAAAGAGAGGGGTCTGTCTCTGCAGCACAAGGAGGAGTATCCAATGTTCAACTCTAGTAGGGGCATATGAGTCTTCTCAAAAAGGAGTTTCTGATCTGTCAACCCCAGGAGGGGTGCTGGAAATAACAACCCTGAGAGAGGTGTCTGATTAGTCAACCCCAGGAGGAGTCACCAGAGTTTCAGCCCCAAGGGAAGTATCCAGAGCCAAGTTCCCAGAAGGAAATCTTTGTGCTACAGATGCAGTTATGAACTCCTGTTTGCCATCTTTAGAGAGTGCCACCATGTTGGCATCCAGCATGGTTCAGGTCCAGGATGGGCCATCTAAACACTTGGATTCTACTCACTCCAGTTCCAAATGGAATCTGTCTCCTCCGGTTCCAGCCGGTTCAAGTTCATCCGGACTCAATCTGGTCTCGTCCATATGTCCAGTTCAGTCTCTCCCGGTTCCAGCTGGTCCAGCAATACTCCAGGTCCAGCCTGGTCAGTCCATCCCGGTTACAGTTGGTCCAACTATACTCCAGGACCAGCCTGGTCAGTCTCCTTTGGTTCCAGCCAATTCAAGCATCCTCGGATCCAATTCGGTCCTACTCGTCCATCCAAAGACTTCTCCAGTTTCAGCCACTCCAAGTACAATTATTCACTTAGTAACTGATGAGGACTTTAGTGCTTCAGAGCTGTACAGCAATTTGAGTACAGCTTTCTCAGCTTTGTCCCTAAGCTTTTCTGAGCAACCTATTGTTCCTAGAGATGAGCGCCTGAAATTTTTCGGGTTTTGTGTTTTGGTTTTGGGTTCGGTTCCGCGGCCGTGTTTTGGGTTCGAACGCGTTTTGGCAAAACCTCACCGAATTATTTTTGTCGGATTCGGGTGTGTTTTGGATTCGGGTGTTTTTTTCCAAAAACACTAAAAAACAGCTTAAATCATAGAATTTGGGGGTCATTTTGATCCCAAAGTATTATTAACCTCAAAAACCATAATTTACACTCATTTTCAGTCTATTCTGAATACCTCACACCTCACAATATTATTTTTAGTCCTAAAATTTGCACCGAGGTCGCTGTGTGAGTAAGATAAGCGACCCTAGTGGCCGACACAAACACCGGGCCCATCTAGGAGTGGCACTGCAGTGTCACGCAGGATGTCCATTCCAAAAAACCCTCCCCAAACAGCACATGACGCAAAGAAAAAAAGAGGCGCAATGAGGTAGCTGTGTGAGTAAGATTAGCGACCCTAGTGGCCGACACAAACACCGGGCCCATCTAGGAGTGGCACTGCAGTGTCACGCAGGATGTCCCTTCCAAAAAACCCTCCCCAAACAGCACATGACGCAAAGAAAAAAAGAGGCTTTTTACTGATATTTGGTGTTTTGGATTTGACATGCTCTGTACTATGACATTGGGCATCGGCCTTGGCAGACGACGTTGCTGGCATTTCATCGTCTCGGCCATGACTAGTGGCAGCAGCTTCAGCACGAGGTGGAAGTGGATCTTGATCTTTCCCTAATTTTGGAACCTCAACATTTTTGTTCTCCATATTTCAATAGGCACAACTAAAAGGCACCTCAGGTAAACAATGGAGATGGATGGATTGGATACTAGTATACAATTATGGACGGGCTGCCGAGTGCCGACACAGAGGTAGCCACAGCCGTGAACTACCGCACTGTACTGTGTCTGCTGCTAATATATAGACTGGTTGATAAAGAGATAGTATACTCGTAACTAGTATGTATGTATAAAGAAAGAAAAAAAAACCACGGTTAGGTGGTATATACAATTATGGACGGGCTGCCGAGTGCCGACACAGAGGTAGCCACAGCCGTGAACTACCGCACTGTACTGTGTCTGCTGCTAATATATAGACTGGTTGATAAAGAGATAGTATACTCGTAACTAGTATGTATGTATAAAGAAAGAAAAAAAAACCACGGTTAGGTCACTGGTATATACAATTAAGGACGGGCTGCCGAGTGCCGACACAGAGGTAGCCACAGCCGTGAACTACCGCACTGTACTGTGTCTGCTGCTAATATATAGACTGGTTGATAAAGAGATAGTATACTCGTAACTAGTATGTATGTATAAAGAAAGAAAAAAAAACCACGGTTAGGTCACTGGTATATACAATTATGGACGGGCTGCCGAGTGCCGACACAGAGGTAGCCACAGCCGTGAACTACCGCACTGTACTGTGTCTGCTGCTAATATATAGACTGGTTGATAAAGAGATAGTATACTCGTAACCAGTATGTATGTATAAAGAAAGAAAAAAAAACCACGGTTAGGTCACTGGTATATACAATTATGGACGGGCTGCGGAGTGCCGACACAGAGGTAGCCACAGCCGTGAACTACCGCACTGTACTGTGTCTGCTGCTAATATATAGACTGGTTGATAAAGAGATAGTATACTCGTAACTAGTATGTATGTATAAAGAAAGAAAAAAAAACCACGGTTAGGTGGTATATACAATTATGGACGGGCTGCCGAGTGCCGACACAGAGGTAGCCACAGCCGTGAACTACCGCACTGTACTGTGTCTGCTGCTAATATATAGACTGGTTGATAAAGAGATAGTATACTCGTAACTAGTATGTATGTATAAAGAAAGAAAAAAAAACCACGGTTAGGTCACTGGTATATACAATTATGGACGGGCTGCCGAGTGCCGACACAGAGGTAGCCACAGCCGTGAACTACCGCACTGTACACTGGTTGATAAAGAGATAGTAGTATACTCGTAACAACTAGTATGACGACGGTATAAAGAATGAAAAAAAAACCACGGTTAGGTGGTATATAATACAATTATGGTTGGACGGACTGCCTGCCGAGTGCCGACACAGAGGTAGCCACAGCCGTGAACTACCGCACTGTACACTGGTTGATAAAGAGATAGTAGTATACTCGTAACAACTAGTATGACGACGGTATAAAGAATGAAAAAAAAACCACGGTTAGGTGGTATATAATACAATTATGGTTGGACGGACTGCCTGCCGAGTGCCGACACAGAGGTAGCCACAGCCGTGAACTACCGCACTGTACACTGGTTGATAAAGAGATAGTAGTATACTCGTAACAACTAGTATGACGACGGTATAAAGAACGAAAAAAAAACCACGGTTAGGTGGTATATATTATAATACAATTATGGATGGACGGACTGCCTGCCGAGTTCCGACACAGAGGTAGCCACAGCCGTGAACTACCGCACTGTACACTGGTTGATAAAGAGATAGTAGTATACTCGTAACAACTAGTATGACGACGGTATAAAGAACGAAAAAAAAACCACGGTTAGGTGGTATATATTATAATACAATTATGGATGGACGGACTGCCTGCCGAGTTCCGACACAGAGGTAGCCACAGCCGTGAACTACCGCACTGTACACTGGTTGATAAAGAGATAGTAGTATACTCGTAACAACTAGTATGACTATGACGACGGTATAAAGAAAGAAAAAAAAAACCACGGTTAGGTGGTATATAATACAATTATGGATGGACGGACTGCCTGCCGAGTGCCGACACAGAGGTAGCCACAGCCGTGAACTACTGCACTGTACTGTGTCTGCTGCTAATATAGACTGGTTGATAAAGAGATAGTATACAATACTACTAATATACTGGTGGTCAGGCACTGGTCACCACTAGTCACACTGGCAGTGGCACTCCTGCAGCAAAAGTGTGCACTGTTTAATTTTAATATAATATTATTTATCATGTACTC
Source organism: Pseudophryne corroboree (assembly GCF_028390025.1). NCBI lineage: Eukaryota > Metazoa > Chordata > Amphibia > Anura > Myobatrachidae > Pseudophryne > Pseudophryne corroboree. The sequence goes on along the minus strand of NC_086444.1, from coordinate 339,420,537 downwards.
CTGGCTCCTGCTATAACAACCTGCAGTGCTCCCCAGTCTCCCCCACAATTATAAGCTTTATATACAATACATTGATGTGCAGCACACTGGGCTGAGCAGTGCACACAGACTGAGTCACTGTGTGACTGTGTATCGTTTTTTTCAGGCAGAGAACGGATATATTAAATAAAACAAACAACTGCACTGTCTCTGGTGGTCACTGGTCACTGTGGTCGTCAGTCACTAAACTCTGTCTGCACTCTGCACTCTCTTCTAATCTACAGTATCACAGCAATCTCTCTCTCTCTCTCTCTTCTAAATCTAATCTAAATGGAGAGGACGCCAGCCACGTCCTCTCCCTATCAATCTCAATGCACGTGTGAAAATGGCGGCGACGCGCGGCTCCTTATATAGAATCCGAGTCTCGCGAGAATCCGACAGCGTCATGATGACGTTCGGGCGCGCTCGGGTTAACCGAGCAAGGCGGGAAGATCCGAGTCGCTCGGACCCGTGAAAAAAAAAGTGAAGTTCGTGCGGGTTCGGATTCAAAGAAACCGAACCCGCTCATCTCTAATTGTTCCATCTGCTGAATTGGATAAAGGACTTCAGGCTAATGTTGCTGAGAGGGGATACTGATGTTGCTTCCTCAATCCAGTCACCGGAGTCGTTTGCCTCAGTTGCAGACGCGAGTTTTGCAGCTTCAGGGAGAATTACTAGCGTCTCCATCCAGAAAGACATTTCAAGTGGTTTCTCAGTTGAGGATTTCAGCCAGACAATTTCAGAAAGGATATTTTTTGATCAGTCTGATGTCCCTCAAACTAACTCCAATCCAGCTTCTGAGAGTGCATCATCAGTTTCAGCCTCTAAGCTTTCATCCAATTCTTTAGCACCTATTTACTTTGATGGAGATTTATTGCAATATGTCACTCTTGTCGATCGTTTTCTCATTCTGATGGAGTTATATCCTTCGGGTGCAGTAACTCCTTCGAATGTTACTCGATATCTGTTCCTGGAATTCAAAGGAAGAGCTTTGGAGTGGGCTAACACACTTTTTGAGAGTAATGATCCTGTGCTCCATGATTTACAGACTTTTAGTAATGCAGTGTTTAAAGAATTAAGGGGGTCATTCCGACCCGTTCGCATGCTGCTGTTTTTTGCAGCAGTGCGAACGGGTCGGTTCTGCACATATGGGACTGCCGCAATGCACAACGACAAGAAGAATGAAGAAAGCGATCGCTACCGCGATCACAAGAAGATTGACAGGAGGAAGGCGTTCCGGGGGCGTCAACTGACCGTTTTCTGGGAGTGGTGCGGTGAAAGCAGGCATGTCCTGGCGTTTGGAGAGTGGATGTCTGACGTCAATTCCGGGACCTGCAATGCTGGATTGATCGCACAGGGTAAGTACCTCCTACCCTGGTCTTGTTCTACACAAAACTTTTTTTGCATAGCAGGGCTGCACAAGCGATTGCAGCCTTGCTATGCAAAAATACACTCCCCCATAGGCGCCGTCTAGTTGATCGCACGGGCTGCAAAAAGTTGCAGCATGCGATCAACTTGGAATGACCCCCTTAGTTCTAAACTCTCGGAATCTGACTCAGTTAAAAAATCATGCTTCAAAAAACATTCCAGTTCTTCTTCATTCAAACTACAACAGTCTAATACAAAAGGAAGTTTGTGCTGTCCTTCTAAGGATAATCTAAGTATTTCCTCCCGTAAGAATCTGGTCGTTAAAACTGGTCATCTATCAGTTACTCCTAGCCCAATACTAAGTTCTCTGCCAAAGAATTTAAAACTCCAGTGCACTTCTCTGTCATCTCCGAACTGTTTATCTAAGGGAGATTCGTATCTTCCATTAGACTTGGACTCAGACTCTGAAGTTGATCCAGTTTATGATGCTACTCCTTTTCCGGGAGGTCCTGTGTTTTCTGACGAAGTTTTTCTTTACCAGAAATTCCACACTTCCAGGTTAAATCCAGATGTTCCCGTAAGAAGAAGAGGCATCGACTAAGGTCCTAAGTTCTTCTGCATGAATTTTTCAAGTTCCTCTAAGATTCAAGATGGGTGTCCGGAGTCCACCCTTGAAGAGGGGGGTACTGTCACGATCCTGACTGTAGTTCTCATATTTGGTGACTTACCTCTGCCATCTGTTCTGGATCATGTGTCTTTTCTGCTCACTGGGATAAACAGCTTGCCAGTATCATGAGTTTCCTGAGAACTGACTTCTCTGCCTGGAAGGTAAGAGTTAATGAGCATCACATGTGGTGATTAACCTTCTGTGTTAATTGAGCAAGTCTCTCTATGCTGTGCCTACACAGCTATCATTGTTGTCATTATACTATATGCCTCTCTGACTCCAGTGGTCACCATATATATTCTCCACTGTGCTCAGCAATCTGGAGTTTATGCATACCTCCAAACATGACCCTATCCAGGAGGGACAGAATGCTCTGTTCCTGGACTTCCCTCTTAATTTATGATTTCCATCACCTGTTGTAAAACACTTTTTGTATCCATTAACTGTTCAACACAGGTGATGGCAATCTTAAATTACTAGAAAAGTCCAGAAGTAGAGCATTCTGTCCCTCCTGGAGAGGGTCATGTTGGGAGGTATGGTTTAGGCTTAAAAGTCAGCATCCTCTGTTCATTTGTAGAAGTTCAGGCTTCAGTGTTTCTTCGGCCTGCTAGGCCTCACTCCACATCAGAGCCTAACCTGTAGTACTCACGTGAGAGGGTCTGATCACCTGACCTAGAGCTATCCAATCCTGTGCCAGCCTGAGTCTTCAGTTATTCTTCAGCCTTGTCTTAAAGTCACAGCCACAGTCATTGTTTTACTTACAGTTGCATTTCCAGTTATATCTGGTACCAGCCCGGATTACAGTTGCATTCCACTATACCGGTACACAGCCCGGTTCACAGTGTGGTTCTCAGTCCCACTGGTAACCAGCCCCATCCAACGTCTTCAGCTCTCCTCCAAGTTCTGCGCAACTCCAGGGAACCTATTTCACAGTAACCTTGAGTACACAAACACCTACTCCTGTGATAGTATATCCAGTTTATTCTCACCAATACATGCACCAGCCTGCTTTCAACACTAAGTCCCTGGAGATCCAGTGGTCAGGATACGGCTCCCTCTACCAAGGCCCGGGTTCGACCCCCAGTCAGGGATTGCTCCTTAGTACTTCATCTCACTGATTCCCACAGACCAGCCAAATATACACATAGTTCTCCAGTTACCCGCATGGACTTCACATACACGCCGGGTTCACAAAAACCACAGTTATGACAGTAAACAGAGAGACAGATCATCTGCGCTTGAAGTTGATGTCATCTCCAACTACTGGCAGAACAGGCAGATCTGCAGACGGGTGCAGTCTAAATGGCTGCAGTGTGAATTGGGTCTGAGTCAGCTGTGACACGGGTTGAAACCAAGTTCGAAAACCTAGGCTGAACTCAGTATTTTGGTGAAAAAGGGGTATTATAAATGTAGCAAGTAAACAGCTTCTTATTTACTTTTCCTGGCTTTATGAAAGGTTAAATATCTCGGTGCTTTTTAATCTTTATTTTTGCATGGCTTGGCTTATTGTTTTGGCTAACTGATACACTGACCTACTATTTCCGGGTGGGGGAGGGGTATTTAAATAAAGATGTATTTGTGTTAAAACAAATTAAAACAGTAACAATAAATACCAATGTATTATTTCTGTTTTAGGTTTTTTTTTTTTTTTATTTAACACAGGCACACTTCTGTTAATAAGCTTTGTACATTAGTAAGCTTGGTGTTCAGTTACTAACACTAGAAGTTAGAGATTTCTATGTTGTGTACATGCATACACTTGAAGACAGAGACTCCTTCCGTGTCACAGCAGACTCAGACCCAATTCACACTGCAGCCATTTAGACGAGCACCCCTCCCACCTGCCCTGGATGATTTTAATTAGAAATGTGTACCTTGCATTTGCAGACTGCATATTTGGAAAGGCACTATGATGGTAAGTCCTTAATATATTTATACAATTTGTCAGTTTTAGGGATGCGTTCTTGGAGCAGGGCCCACTGGGTTGATGTGGCCTGGCATTACATTGTAATATTTAATTCAGCACCTTTCTAGCACCTTATTATTTTACTACTTATGCAACAACTATTAACATCACCTCTCACCCACACAATACACTTAACACATTTTGTATCTTATGCCTTTCATTAACACTAACACTTTGGTGCCTTGAGGAATCAGGACTCACCTGATGATGAGGTCAAATGGACACCGTGGGTGGAACCATGTTTTTTTGGCCAAAAATTATGCCAAGCACTTCATTTTTTATCTATGTTAAATTTTAGAGTTTACTATTATTATTGCTATTAGCAGTGCTTAGTGCCTAGTGTCTGCATCTGCATTTTTTCTTCTTAATGCATTATAATATTTATTCCCACATGGCGGGCTCATTGCATTGACTAATATACTCACCTACTTTTTTGACCGTTGGTGTGGGGTATTCAAATAAAAATGTATATGTGTTAAAACAAACTAAAACAGTAATAATAAACAAATGTATTATTACTGTTTTAGTTGTATTTTTTTTTAACACAGGGACACTTATACAGTATTCTTAAGTCTACTACATTGGTAAGATTGGTGATCAGTAGCTAACACTACAAGTAACAGTAGCTTTCCCCATTCGGTGCTGTAGCTAGCTACTAGTACTTCCACATCCCTTACTGCCACTTTAGCAATATGCCAATTGCCTTTCTGCCCCACACTTGCCTTATGCTCCTTTCTGTTATAGGAGTATTACATCTATTTAATGTTTCATCATCACTAATTGCAGTGGTATCTGTCTGTCTATCTATCTATATATCTACAGATGGAGCCACGCTAGTTCTGGCTCCATCTGTGCCTGGGCGCGCCTGCCCGGGTGTGCCTATCGCTGAGAGTGTCTCAGTCCAGGTGGGTGCATTCGCCCCGTGACGGATATGCGCTCCGTTCACTAGAATGGGAGAGTGTCTCCGTCCGGGGCTCGCACGCGTCCATGATGGAGAGGCTGGCAGAGACGCGCCCCATTCACTAGAATGGGAGAGTGTCTCTGTGCACTCCCGGCGAGCCTAGTTATGCTAATAGTGCACGCCTGCGATCGAGATGACTCAGATAAGCACGGCTCCATTTGTATCTATCTATCTATCTATCTATCTATCTATCTATCTATCTATCTATCTATCTATCTATCTATCTATCCACTTTATACTATGTGTGTGTGTGTGTGTGTGTGTGTGTGTGTGTGTGTGTGTGTGTGTGTGTTTGTAAAGAAGGCATCAGAGATAATTCATTATATGAAAGACTACTTAAAATTCATAAACCACTATCACTGCAATAATTACATTCACATAGAGCTTCAAATATTATGTTATATCAATAATTATTGTATTTCTCAAAGCTGATTACTGTACACAATATGTTATAAAAATATATAGATGTTTATATTCTAAACTTAATCACTTAAAAAGCAGACTAGTGATATGTTCTGCCTGATCTCATATAATATCTATACCTCAAGTATCAGAATCAGTCTGAATGCTGTCTTAAGTTCTAAATCTAAAACCTTTTATTTCAAAGGTGAATTCGGTATGAACCTTTTGCTACAGTATATAATCACTTAATAAGGGATGAAGGTAAAGCCAATCTCTCCAGGTTACCTTTAGAAGACACATTTTCTTTACAAAGAGTCATCTAGAGTACCCACGGAGAGCCACAGGATTGAATAAAACCAACAGAAGCAACAATTTCATCTTCAGTCTACAGCTTTGGTAATGCTTTCATTCACATTGGACACCTGATACACATAGCTCAAAGTTACATTTGAAAAATGAATCCCTACATTACAGGACCACCCATTTCACGTACAGTAGTCCACACACGTGGCCATTTGCTGTATGTTTTTTCCAATAGCGTCTTAAAGGAGTTATTGGATGACATTCCAAAGAATGAGATATAGGGCGGTATTCAATTCTTTTCACCCCCTTCCATACCCGTTCTGTTTCTGCTGACGGGAGTAGTCTAATCATTTCAGCTCTCTACCTCTGGGGTAGCGAGGGCACCCAACCCTTTATGCACCTAAACCTGATTACTATGGGCTCAATATGTGCGATCACTTTAGAAAGGAGATTGAGCATGATATATCATTTGAATATCACCCACAGAATGTGCAAAAGGAGTGGTTTCTTCCCTCACTGTACATCTCCCTTTCCCAATAAGCACCCAATTCATTTTTAATTGGTAGATACAATGCTATAATTTCTGTTTGCAATGTTGCATTATAAATTAGTCCTAAAGGATCATTTTTTTTATATAAAGGATTGCTACCAAGGCTATAGCACTGTTTTCCTGCATGGTGAGGATACAGGATAGATACAGATAGACAAGAGGTAACACTGGTTGACAATTAAAACAAAACAAAATGACTAATATGTATTTAGGAGGCACTAGGTGTGTAGTAACAGCTTTTCTTACTCTGTAGTCAGTGGGCTACACACAACATCACCACCACCATCACAACCACCACATTCAGGCAGGGGTGTAGCCGAACTTTGTAGGCCCTATAGCAACATTTTGAAGGGGGCCCTGTCTCAGTGCTTCTAAAGAAAAACTTCTCCACAGGTGTTGTTAATTTATGCCCTACAAATTGCGCCCTGGTTCATTTTCTGAATCATAGTAGAGCCTTAGTTAATGTTATGCACAATACAGTAGTAGTGCCCTACTTTATTTTATGAACCATCACAGTGCACCTAGATTATGTTATGTAATATTGTAGGGCTGCCAGTACACATTATGCAACACAGTACTCCCAATTCACATTATGACATGCAGTGCCCACAGTTCATATTATGCCACATTACAGTGCCCCACTCCATATTATGTAATATTGTAGGGCTGTCAGTACACATTATGCAACACAGTACTCCCAATTCACATTATGACATGCAGTGCCCCAGTTCACATTATGCCATATTACAGTACCCCACTACATATTATGTAACATTATAATGCCTTCCAGTTCATTTCATACCACATAGCAATGAGCAGATCCAGGGGCATAACTAGATATGATCTAAGCACCAATACTGTGTGTAAGGTCCCCTATGTATAACCCATTGCTGAAAAATGTATATGAAGCATGTAACTTTGACAGGGAAGGAGGGCCCCTCTCAACTCTGGGCCCCATAACAGCTGCACTCCCTGCACCTATGGTAGTTACGCCCTTGCATTCAGGGGATATTCAAGAGACCTTGTGTGCTGTTAACTGTGCAAAAAGGTAATTTCAGCACTACATTTATGTTAGAAGGATTGATGCATTGTGTGCAATATACTAGTGTATTTTGCGTATATGGAAAAAAAACAAAAGGAAAGAAAACTATTTTTCTGGGGCACTCATAAACTTTTATTTATTATTCTTATTTATTTATTAATAAATTAATTACCAGTTATTTATATAGCGCACACATATTCTGCAGCATTCACATCAGTCCCTGCCCCAGTGGAGTTTACAGTCTATGGGGGTGATTCAGAGCTGATCGTAGGTGTGCTAAATTTAGCACATCTACGATCAGTTTCCCTGACATGTGGGGAGATGCCCAGCACAGGGCTAGTCCACCCCACATGTCTGGCCCTGCCCCACCCAGCATGAGTGAGAAAGCATTGCATGTCAGCAATGCTTTCACACCCGCCAAGTAGCTCCGTAGCTCCGCTGGCAGGCAGTTACCCACCGCATTCTGGGTCGCAGCGGCTGCATGTGATGTTATGCAGCCACCTGCCCTCACAACGGTTCAGGCACGCCTGCGTTGTCCAGACCGTGCCCCCCCCCCCTCCAATGGCGTTCTAACTCCATTGGCACTCACCCTCCCGCCCCTGTCAACCAGGTAGAGGCTATCGCACCAGTGAGATGCTTTTCACATTTGCATCTCACTGGGTACGCAAGCACACTCCAGAAAGGGCATTTGGATCATGGAAGGAAACTAGAGAACCCGCAGAAAACCCATGTAAGCATGGAGAGAATATACAAACCCCACACAGTTAGGGCCATTGTGGGAATGGAACCCATGACCTCAGTGCTGTGAGGCAGTAATGCTAACCATTACACCATTTGTACTGCGTGTGCTACTTTTAAAACTTAACATTTTTAGGTGGTCTCACAAAAGACAAACACACAGGAAAAACATATAAGTAAAATGTAGGGTAAATACCCAGCTTGAATATAACTAGCGAATGAGTCTCCTATGTTCATGGGAGAGAAATATATGTACACAATGTATCTTGATCAGACAATATGCAAAACACTTATCTAAATAGTATAATATGACTAAGGGCCTTATTTAGTACAGAACGCATCTGAGATGCATTCGCATTCCCCGGGACCCATGGCACTGTGCACGAGCAGGACCCACACTGCACGCACGTGGGGCGGGGAGGTGCAATCACATCTCAGTGATACGAATGCCTCTGCCTGATTGACAGGCAGAGGCATTCATGGGGGTGACAACAAAGCATTGCAGTGCAGGTAAAATGGGGGTGGGTCGGCATCATTTTCATGGATGGAAAACATGGCCGCCCTGCACCTGCCTATGCAGCTAGGCTGCACAGGTAGGGGGCATCCCTAATTCAGCAATACAATAGCAATTGAATTGCTTTTGCTTCACTGGCGGCATTTGCATGTTGGGTGGTCTTGCCCTGTGCTGTGCTGCCCCCAGCATGCGATTGCAAGCAGTTGCAGTTTTGCTAAATTAGCAAAACTACATGTGATGCTGAATAAGTCCTAAGTCAGCAGTATATTGGAATAATGTGATTATTCTCTTGTTAAAACATATAACACATAAAAAACATATATGTAGCTAAATAGCCATACACTGACACAGTTTACCTGTGAAACAAACCATTTATATAAAGGGGAACAATGTATCAAATTATTCCACAGTTTCAACTGAAAAAGAAACAAGGTATAACTATTTCAGGTCAAGGATGTCCTTTGTTGCTTTGAACAATGATGATAAATCGGCCCCATAATGAGTTGATAAGCAGTAGATCAGAAAGCTTCCTATATTTATAAAATCTTCGTATTTTGCCTGTACCCAGAGACAGAATGCCTGCAAATGTGCAATTGCAGAGAGGGACGTTTTATACATGCACTAAGGTGGTCATTCCGAATTGATCGTAGCTGTGTAACATCACGCAGCCGCAGCGGCCCGCCCCCTCAACATTCCAGCCACACCTGTCAATCAGGCACAGGCGATCGCTAGGCAACGACGGCCTTCGGCTGTCCAGCATGCGCCGGCGCCCTGCGGCACCGGCGCATGCACAGATCCAACCCGATCGCTGCGCTGCGACAAACTGCAGCGAGCGATCGGTTCAGAATGACCCCCTAAGTTTTATAACCAGAGAGGCAGAATAGAGGTGGTAAGGGCCATTCTCATGTAGGGAAAGTTCACTAAGGGCATGTTCACACAGATGCGTCTTAGGCAGACCAGCAATTTTGTGCTAACAAGTTAAAAATGATGACTTGTCACAAGGTCAGCACATAGACTGCCCATACAGATCCCGATGACTCACAAGATGTGTACAGCTTTGCAAACTGTATGTGCAAAAATAACACAATTGTGCATGCATATTTGTTTCATCATTTTCACCCGTATTACTACCAACTCTATCATAGTCCAGAGTTTCTCTATTCTGCATGACTAAAGCAGTTACAAAGCACATTGGCAGAGATATTTTTATTCCACTGTTTAATTAATCAGCACAGCAACATAAAGTCATATCGGTTGTTTATAGCTATGAAGTGAACATTTTTAATTGATTACATTACAGTAAAAACAAACACACTTCATGGAAATTCTAAAACAGAGACAAATTACTGACAGAAGGGAGACAACAGGTTGTTTACATCTTCAGTCTGATTACATTTACAATAATCATCTTTATCAAGCCTTCTATGGATATTATCAATACACATTAACATTGCATTTTTCACATACTGCTTATTGTGCTGTGTATTCATGCAGCTGTCATGCTACAGAACTTTTTCTTAACTGAGTTGCCAAAGTATGATTGGTCAGAGCAAATAGGGGCACATTTATATGCTATTCATGACTATAGGAAATTATATACCGCCCGGTTGTATTACTGAACACATACATGGACTACAGGGACAGGGGATCCAGTAGTACATACCTGCGATGTATGAAAGTGAAGCATTTGCAATAGCGATCAGTTTACTTTTTCATTTCCAGGGCCGCTGCATTAGTGTGGTCTGCGGACTACGTGTATGCGAGTGGTGCTTTGTATACAATTTCAGACTCATTAGTCACACACGGAAATACAAGTGTCATGTGTCAAATTTCATGGTGCAGTTTCATGAAGTGGCTTTGCCACATAACACTGCAATTAAGATTGCACCTTTACAAGAAAAAGGCAATATACTGCTCAGTATGGCTAACTTGCACCATGTTTCAGGAACTGCATGGCATATTGAGGCTAGGGGGTAAATTTACTAAGGTGGGAGTTTTTTTAGAACTGGTGATGTTGCTCATAGCAACCAATCAGATTCTACTTAACATTTATCTAGATGCTTCTAGAAGATAATATATAGACTCTGATTGGTTGATATGGGCAACATCACCAGTTCTTAAAAACTCCCACCTTAGTAAATTTATCCCTAGATGTATGAGGACACCTATGTACATAGTGAAGGACCTGAGCAGCCAGTGTAGAGTCTTGCAGACTGGTGCTGTGGATGTGAAGCAGCAAAATGGAAAGGTCAATCTCTCCGCGCCATTAAAGACAGACTGAAGTGTGGACAGGTTAGCAAGAGTAATGCGGGATAGCTGGTGGTTATAGTAGTAGTTAAGGCAGGAGGTGATTATGTTGAAAGAGGAGTGTGCTACTGTGCAGACTCCAGTCTTCCTGTCCTCCAGGGAGGTTTTGTGTCTTATCCTGAGATGGCCATTGAGATCACAGCTGAGCATGTGCAGGGACCATCTATCTTTTCAGTCTAGAGTGACATTGTGGCAGACAGAAGTCTTCTGCTTTATTCTGATAAGAAACCCAGTTATTACCTGCTATAAAGCTGTTCCAGCATCCCTGCGCCGCTACCCAATTGAAGCATGCACTCACTGGTTGGTAAGCTTTGTGAACCCTGACTTCGCTCAAGCTCCCTTCCATCACCAGTGTACATGTAATAGTGAGTACAGCTGTGCCTGCTATCTATCAATAAACCAACATCACTGGTAAAGTAACTGGGCTGTTCATAATTTTAGTCATCTACTAGTATGTTCCTGCAATATGAACACCTGCACAAACATAATTTCCAACAAAGGAGAGGATAAGAGCTTTTGTTATATTTTGGGTAAGAAAAGGGTATATTTTGGTAATGATGAGGCAACGAGACTGGATGATAGGAACAAAGCAGAGGGTGGAGTTATTTGTGATACTAAGGCATTGGGTTTAAGAGAGTGAGGAAATTGTGCTGTGGCTGACAGTGATGGTAAATTTAGGCAAAGGGAAGAAGATAAGTTCTGTTTTCATACATACCTCTCAAGTACAATTATTTAGGTGACTCAGTCCTGATGTGAGGGCTAGAAAGTTGTGAGGTATATCCTGCCCACTTCTGCTCTGCTGCTGTAAGCCGGCACCTTGCACTCATAACCCTTCTGTTTGGAGGTACTTGAGTACTATGCCAACCCACTGTAACATGACCTTGCCCTCTATGGTGCACCAATTCAGGGAACTACAAAATAGGTCATTTTGGTAATGGGGATAACCCAAAATGAGCCTTAACCACCCCTGCTCTGGCTGCTACTCTTTAAATCCATGCTTAATTTTGTAATATAGCATGTATTGTTGACATTTTACAAACAGTGTTACAAAAATACAAATGTACAGTGACCCACAGCAATCAACTAGCATTGAGATTTAATTAGCCTAAAGCCAGTTTAATAATAAAAGAAAATTTCGGTTTGATATGAGTTATTGCACAGTTGCACTGGTATGGACCTTAGTTCTAACTCGTGAAAAAGGATGGTAGGCATTATATAACCTTTACACTTTTGTTCTCTTTATACATTTTTATTTTTTCCATTTTTTATGTGAGGATCAATGATTCAGGAACTGAGGGTAAAGAAATATAATTTTTTTCTGCTGTGGATGCTTGGCCTTTCTTCTTCAGATCTGTCTGTAAAATGTTATAGACAGATCTGCAGAAGAGATTATGCTATAAATTGCAGTCATAACAAAAATATTCAGAATGGAAGTTAGGACCGCATGCTTGCTGCTTTGTTCTAATGAGCAAAATTAATTTTTGTAATAACATCTTCCTATTCAGCACCTGCTGGGTGCCTTGCACAGAATCCAGAGGCTTTGTTAGCTTGAAATGGAGCGTGAAAAATAACAAAATCAAGCACAGATGTTATATTATTTTTAATATGACATCCTGCTGGGTCACTGTCTCCGATATTGAAATCCAAGCAATGATGTCATTTAGTTAACCTTTTCCTGAATATAGTTCATCTGTAATGCGGCTAATTTGTTGACTAATGCTTTTATATTCCAATTTGGTTGAAGAATGACAGCAGTTTTGCATGAATATTGTTTTGAACATATTGGAGAGGGTGCAGGATTAAGGGGAGAGCGCATGCCTCACCATTCCAGGGGCCCCTGGGAGCCAGTGAGGCATGGATCACAGGTCCCCTGTGGCTCACTGCTGCATCAGGGCTAAATACTGTAGATCTGTGAGTACTGGTGTTTACATGGAATATTCCCCAGAACTCTCCACACTATGTTATATAGTGTTCTGACAATCCCCATCTATTTGGTACAGCTGCTGCAGCTCATGCAGCAGCTCATGTTGCACTAAACATTACTTTATGCCCCTTAGCTTGGTAGTGATTTTTAACTGACAAGCAAAATATACTTTTATTATTTCAGATGTCACTGGCCAATTTAATGCAAAATGTTATATTGTGGCAAGATTAATGTTACTCATTGCAGTTAATTTGTACCCTGTGCCCTACTTATGTGGTCAATGATATTACTGCTGAGGGAATACTCAGGGGCAGCTATTGGTTGTGGGGGAGACATCCAGTCTAAAAGACTATGCACAGGTCACAAAAATTGATGGTATTAGTATCTCAGTATTAACCAACTGATAAGAAGAAGGTGCTTCCTTAGTTTAGATACAGAGCATTTAATTGACTTGGTTGGAGGTTCTCCTTCAAGCAAGATGCAATCTTCACGTTAGGGGGTTAAGCAAAACCAATAGCAGGTTTATGCTAAAGAAGGCATAATGGGTGGTGCACTGTTTTAGTAATGTATAGTGAATTTGTTAAAACATAACTTTTATCTTTGTAACTCTAAAATATTTTAACAGGCAAGACATACTGTAGGGCAAATATTTGTCCGTCTGGGATAAAGTATACACTGTTGATTAAAATGTTATCCCTGTTCGCATTTGCCTCTAAGATACAAAATATTTATTTTATAAAGGCAGAAACAGGGCTCCCTTGCCCTAAATTGATACAATCTTACCACCAATTTTGGTTATTCTTGGGACATATTTAAGGGAGTATTTTAATAATTCCTTTCCTATTTAAATTTACCCTTAATGGGTTATTTAATCTGAGTGCTGCTGGGAGTTCTCCTTAGCTATTGGTCTATTAAAGTTACCAATGTACTTGTCCATCTTAAATGCCTATAACATTTCAAGGCCCAACTGCCAAAGACCCTTCACCCCACCTGGACAGGATCCAGGACAGGATCCTGACTGTCAAAATACTGATGTCGAAATCCTGACACTAATCAGAATTTCAGCACTGGCATCCTGAATGAGACCACAATGCTGGTGCTGGCATCCCGACAGGCGGGCTCCCGATCGAGACTGGCTGGGCCACTGGAGAGGTAAGCTGTGAGGTGGGGGGTATAGGTTTAAGCTGCGTGGGGAGGGTTAGGGTCAGGCTGTGGGAAAGAGGGGTTAGGTTTAGACTGTGGGGAGGGGAGTTAGGATTAGGCACCACCAGGGGTGTCTAGGGTTAGGCTGAAGGGTGGGATGGTTTGTTAGGTCTAGGTTGTGGGGGGGTTAGGGTTAGGCACAAATGGGGAGGGTTACGGTTAGGCTGCAGGAGGGGAGTGGGATAGGTTTAGGCTGCAGTAAGGGTGGGTTAGGGTGTGAGGAGTAATCCCTGCAGTGTTCTATATAGATAAAGCTGTCCATACAGTGAAACGTGCATGTAGGCATTTCCAGCGAGCCCACAATGTGTCCTAATTAATAATGTGTTTATAATGGTTTGTACAAATGCAGTATTTAGACTGAGACCATGCAGAGTGACTGAAACTACATATAAGTCAGAGAATCAAGTGATATTTATATCCTAAGGCTCAATCACTCCCAAACTGGATATACCGAGGCAGCCTAAGTATTACTTAGACTGCTGCCGTATGAAGTGACTAAAGCCGCATACGAAGTAGCAAACTGAATGATATTTTGTTATAAGGCTCAGTCATTTTTATACAGCACATATTTGGACAGCCATTGAGACAGCCTGAGCAGTACTCACCTGGCGGCCGTATGTAGTGACTGAAGCTGTATAGAAATTAGTAGATTGAATAATACTTATATTATAAGGCTCAATCACTTTCACACAGTGTATATTGAGGCAGCCAGAACTACTTGTTATATAACAAACCTGACACTTTAGTAAGCTCTTACATGCCTTATTTAATAATATGTCCATAATTCTCTGAATGAGACTGATGTCAGTATTGAGACTGTTATTTAACCATCACTGAGGTATTTATAGATTGCAACCACATGCAAATGTGAATAGGGCATCTATAGTGGCAAGCAATTCAACCAGAGAGTCGTATTTATATTCAACAATATAGCTCATTTTGAATATCACTTTATGGGGTAGTCTGAAATGTGTTTTACACAATAAATTTGTATTTGAATGAGATCACTATTCATTGATGGTTCAAACAACATAGTGTAATACAATTAATAAAATTATAGTACTTTATCTAACCAGAATTACATTTATATGAATGAGTGTCTCCATATCTCAGTGGCAATTAATGGAGCGGCTTTGAATTTCATGGGTTTCAATGAATACAGATTCACTGATAGTTAGTAATACTCCTATTATTGTAAAGCATTATTAATTAATGCGGACTGTCATGTATTGAAGAATTTAAAAAAAATCTGAAATACAATTCCTGAGAGACATCAGCTTTCTATCACTCTGACTAATTTATCGACTACCCTCTGTCACAAAACAGAGGCATTCAGTGCTTCCCAGAAGTGCCCACTCTTACTTGCTCCACACTCTGAGGCGCTGTCTATCATCTGCTGGCTCATCTGGCATCCTGCGCTGTCTGCCGCTGCACTGTGTCTCCTTTATCAGTGCTCACAGGTCTGGCAACCATTGTCAGTCTCCACTGCAACACACCATGCCAGCAGTTCCCTCAAAAAACAGTCATGGAGGGAGCCATGACAGTTCTGATCAGCTGACCGTCCAAAGACCAATCAGGAACCAGTTCATAGTCATGTGAACTTCACCACCAATCAGCAGCTAGCCAGGGGGTATAAATCCTGAATCTTAGCACAGTCAAATCGCCAGTGCTTTGTTGTCTATCTACCTGTGAAGAGCTCCTGACTCTCCTGTTGGATTCTAGACAAGTGCAGTTTCCATCTGTAGAACTCCATGGCTTCCTGTGCTATCCAGCAGGGCTTCTCAGTTCACACCCTCGCAGCATATCTGGATTCACCAACACACAGTCAATCCCAGTGATTCTGAAGGGTTGCTCAGTTCATACTTGCAGCATATCCAGATTCACTGGTTCAGATAATCCCTGTGATCCTGAAGGGCTGCTCAGCTACATCATTGCAGCATATCCGGATTCACCGGTACAGCTTATCTCAGTGATCCTGAAGGGCTGCTCAGCTACATCATTGCAGAATATTCAGATTTACCAGTACATCTAATTCCAGTGATCCTGAAGGGATGCTCAGTTTATCATTGCAACATTTCCAATTTGCTGGTACAGCCTATCCCAGCGTTCCTGAAGAGCTGCTCCTGCAACTCCATTGCAGCATTTCTAATTTGCTAGTACACCTTATCCCAGCATTCCTGAAGAGCTGTTCCTGCATCTTCACTGCAGCATTACCCAATTCGCTGGTACAGCCTATCCCAGCATTCCTGAAGAACTGCTCCCGCATCTCTATTACAGCATTACCCAATTTGCCTGTACTGTCTATCACAGCATTCCTGTAAAGCTACTCCTGCAAACCCATTGCATCTTTTCTAGATTTACTGGTTAATCTCATCCCAGTGTTATGAAGTTTCCAGCTATTTTATTGCACTAGTAACTGATTACTCCAGTGTTCCAGTTCCCCATATAGCTGGTACCACTTTGCCAACTACTCACCTGTTACAGCAATTATCCAGGTGTTCCAGATTTGCCAAACTGTCACGTCTTGAATGAGCAGATCCTATATTAACCCTGCCCAGTTCAGTCATAAGACCTCAAGCCAAACCCCAGCAGCTCAACCTAGTCCGGATTCACAAATAACTTATGTCGTGACACCATTGGACAGTGGTAGATTTTGCTATCCAATATACATGGCAGATAATGTTTAGCTAAATGAATGGAAACTATATTTATATACAAAATTTGCTTAATTAAGTTAAGAGACGACGATTTCTAATTTGAAGTAGGCTGACTATCAACAGTAATATCAGAGGCAATAATTGTTGCTATTCAGTTGAAATAGTTGCTTCATACTGCCACTGACTGATAATTTGGTTACATTTTACAGTTAGATCAGAGGTACTATGTAAAAAAAAAACCATAATTTTACTGCCATAAAGACCTGGGCACATTGATTTATATTATCAATCCATATTTATTTGAGGATTGGTGATACCAATAACAACAAGTTTTTGATAAATATTATATTTTATTAATCAATATACAGTGATAATTTCAACACGTGTACAAGGTGATTCTCATCATATACATTTAATAAACCTATACTATTTTTAGGTAGATAATATCTGAAGATCTGGCTTAAGGAGCAGACTGTCTAGTAAACTAAAGATGATAATTCCTGGGCACTGACTATTATATTGGCCCCTATTCAGTGGTTCATAGACCTACCTCATTAGATTATAGAACAATTACAAATAATTTAAGGATCTTGACAGTGGATTTTACTTTTTAAGTTTCTATAGTTTCAAACCTTTTCTAACCTTTTCACATTCCTTATACATGTTTGGTAATGAGTCTGATTTTAATGACTATATTTCACTGTATTTTAACCATAGACTGGGATTTTTTTTTTAAATTGTGACTAATAAATGCTACATTTTAATGAAATTTAAAATTCAAAGGATTTTCTCTTGTACATGTGTGCCCATTAGAAACAACCCCTTGTTCTTTCTCTTTTTTCGCTACAATTAACCTGGTTGGATTTGGGCTGCACCCACATAAAACAAAACTCAGAGCGTGAATAATAAAATTGGGGTTTAGGTGATGGTAACTCACCAATATTGGTGGTGTGCAGGTATACTATTTCTGTGCTTTATGTTATGTTGAAGGCTAATCAGATGACCAATTGTCTTGCAGAGTGATCTTATGGTGCACCTTGAGGTGCACCAGCGGAACACAGAAGCAGTCAGATGGTGTCTATTTACACCAGATGACTCCAGCTGAATTTGCATATTAGCCGTACGGTATTGTATGGCTGCTTTCTTGCAGCTGTGCAATAGCGTACAACTCTGAATCAGGCCCAATACTGTGTATTTTATTGTACTCACATTGAAAGCACTTCTTTGATATTTTATTTGTAACTGTCATGCTTCAAAAAAGTAAAAAAATTGTTAAAAAAATAAATATATGTTTTTGACTCAAAGTACAGCTATAGCCATAAGGTTTCCCAAACAGTGGAGAGAGTATAACTCTCCTCCAAGTTGGAGGGTAACCCGCACCAAGATATAATTATCCAAGTAATTTATATGCTTGGGATACCTTTACATAAGATAATACCACTATCACTATTGAGTGAATAAATCATGGAACATTATCAAGGTAATTATAGGTGCTACCAACTGATTTGGGTCAAGATATAAGGTCAAATCCCCAAAGGGAGGGGAAAGAAAAAAGAAATCAGTTATTTGTGCGGTGCACACAACCCAATATCTGCTGTATTAAAATTAATTTCTTTATTGATAATTCGTTAAAATCCCTATATTGTTCGCACATATAGGCAAAAATGCCACATTCAATGTTTATTGTATATATATATAGTTGAAATAATTTTTTTCAGACTAGTATTGTCCTTAATTTAGAATCAAGCGAAGTAATAAAAGATAGTAAGGAAAGTGAAAAAGAATGAAAATAAGTGAATAAAGATTAAAAACAAAGCTGGTGTGTCGAGTGCATTTTGTATTTGTATTGTTAGGTAATCCTAATATGCGTGGACCGTACTGATTCCTGCTATGTTATACTGAAAACAAACGTTCTCACTGGGAGATCTGTGGATAATTGAATCCAATAAGATTCATTAATAAATATACATCAGTTTATAGATAACTATAACAGAAGACAAATGCTGTGTTTAAATAATTATTGGGGATTCCACAAGATCCTACCCAGGGATATTGCATATTATGCCTGCATGGTTAAATTACTGAAAATGATTTATTATGTACTTTATTATTGTACAGCAATTATATATGAGGTGAGATCCAAATCACTTAATGTGACAACTGGAATTCTTACACTGCCCACATCTCGTGTTATATCGGCACAGTTGCCTTGGTAGTACTGGCAATATAGACTGTGAATCTGCTGTATGATACTATTGATATAATATCATATGTTGTTAAACCACCATATTATGTTTTCCATATGATCTGCAGCTCAGAAGAACCTAAGTATGGTCAATTAATTCAGTAATTGGGGCTAACAAGAGCACCTATATGATCATATAATGCCACACTTAATATGATATGCACAATATATACGTATCAATGTGCAATCTGCAGTTATAAATGGTGCCTCTGTAGTCAAATTATTGCTTTCTATTGCTATTGCGCAGTTCACAGTATCATTATTGAGATCTCTATTCACATGAACCCGTATATACATTTAGCATTAAACATATAGGATTATTAATCACTGCAGCTGCTACCGCATAATTCAGAGTATCGTAACGGATATTTCATATATGATAACCTCATATGTTATAAAGCTGAATAAGCATATTTAATATATCATTAGGTATGTGATTGTTAGGAATAAGAAATCAATGACGGCACTGCCAATCTAACGGCAGTAGCTATAGGAATTAAGAACTTCCTTTGCTGACATCCCACTGACGTGTTGTATTATTTAGGAACCATTAGAGTGAATATCTAATGGCATATTAAATATGCTGATTCAGCTTTATAACATATGAGGTTATCATATATGAAACATTCGTGAAGATACTCTGAGCGGGAGCAGCTGCAGTAGTTACTAATCCTATTTGTTTAATGCTAAATGTATAAACATATGGGTTCATTTGAATAGAGATCTTAATAAAGACACTGTTAACTGCGCAATATTAGCAGTAGAAAGCAATAATTTGACTACGGAGGCACCTACTGCAACTGCCCGTCTTGCTGTAAACCACATGTGATTGTTAGGAACAAGAAATCAATGACGGCACTGCCAATTTCACGGCAGCAGCTATAGGAATTAAGAACTTTCTTTGCTGATATCCCACTGACGTGTTGTACTAAATAAGAACCATTAGAGTGAATACCTAATGGTATATTAAATATGCTTATTCAGCTTTATAACATATGAGGTTATCATATATGAAATATCCGTTACGATACTCTGAATTATGCGGTAGCAGCTGCAGTGATTAATAATCCTATATGTTTAATGCTAAATGTATATACGGGTTCATGTGAATAGAGATCTCAATAATGATACTGTGAACTGCGCAATAGCAATAGAAAGCAATAATTTGACTACAGAGGCACCATTTATAACTGCAGATTGCACATTGATACGTATATATTGTGCATATCATATTAAGTGTGGCATTATATGATCATATAGGTGCTCTTGTTAGCCCCAATTACTGAATTAATTGACCATACTTAGGTTCTTCTGAGCCTAGATCATATGGAAAACATAATATGGTGGTTTAACAACATATGATATTATATCAATAGTATCATACAGCAGATTCACAGTCTATATTGCCAGTACTACCAAGGCAACTGTGCCGATATAACACGAGATGTGGGCAGTGTAAGAATTCCAGTTGTCACATTAAGTGATTTGGATCTCACCTCATATATAATTGCTGTACAATAATAAAGTACATAATAAATCATTTTCAGTAATTTAACCATGCAGGCATAATATGCAATATCCCATGGGTAGGATCTTGTGGAATCCCCAATAATTATTTAAACACAGCATTTGTCTTCTGTTATAGTTATCTATAAACTGATGTATATTTATTAATGAATCTTATTGGATTCAATTATCCACAGATCTCCCAGTGAGAACGTTTGTTTTCAGTATAACATAGCAGGAATCAGTACGGTCCACGCATATTAGGATTACCTAACAATACAAATACAAAATGCACTCGACACACCAGCTTTGTTTTTAATCTTTATTCACTTATTTTCATTCTTTTTCACTTTCCTTACTATCTTTTATTACTTCGCTTGATTCTAAATTAAGGACAATACTAGTCTGAAAAAAATTATTTCAACTATATATATATACAATAAACATTGAATGTGGCATTTTTGCCTATATGTGCGAACAATATAGGGATTTTAACGAATTATCAATAAAGAAATTAATTTTAATACAGCAGATATTGGGTTGTGTGCACCGCACAAATAACTGATTTCTTTTTTCTTTCCCCTCCCTTTGGGGATTTGACCTTACAGCTATAGCCATGCTTATCTTTGCAGCAATGCAACATGTTGCAGCACGGCTTGAGAATAGTCACAGCTTGGAACACCATGCAGCATGCAACATCACAGCAAAGTTGAGCATGGCTACATCTGTAGTCACCTTTTGCACATATAAATGAAAATCAAAAATTGTTCAGGAATTTCTTATTAACACAGTTGCAGAAGTTCCAACAAAGATGTTGCACTTGTAGATTGCTGTGCTTACTCTATTCCAGATCATACCAAACCAGCTCAATGGGATTTAAGTCTAGAGCAGTGCTAGCCATTCTGTGATTTCAAGACTACCTTGTTCATTTTCTCGAAGGTGGTTCTGACATAGGAACTTATTCAGCTTCAGCTGTAGTTTTGCAATTTTATAAAAACTGCAACTGGCTGCGATCGCATGCTGGGGCCAACCCAGCACAGGGCAATGCCGCCCAGCATGCAAATACCTTGCAGTGATGTGATCGCAATGTAATTGCCCTCTGCTCCCTTCATAATCTGGCTGTGGAGGCAGGGCAGATTGGGACAGTTCCATACTCCCCTCATTGGCTTACCACAGTCCTCAGTCCCAGCTGCTGGGCTCCAGACTGGCAGTGTTCATATATGGTAAGCAAGAGTGGGCTGGTGCATGTTGCTGTGTGGGGGCCACACTACGCTTGGCAGAGATTGCAGACAGGAGATCTATAGAGTCTCGGGGTTACAGGCAGTAGGTGGGTACCTGATTTCGCAGCTGCTGCACTGTCTGGCATTAGCCAGCTAATTTTACCCAGTAGTACTGTCCGTTACAGTGGCTGGTCCCTCCCCTTTCTCCAATACATCCCTCTATCCCACAGCATTTTCTTCTGCCTCTCCTCCCTCTTCCACTCATTGCTACTGCTGTCTCCATTAACTACAGAAACCAGGTTAGTGGTCCGTGGTCAATGGTGTGGCTTGAGGGAAAGCACTGCTACAGTTCTGAGGAGGGAAGGCAGTGCACAGTGCACAGTTGCTTTATCCTCAACAGTAACATACTGCACTTTTCTGTATATGTTCTGCCTACTACATTTTATTATTATATTAACTTGTGCAGAGAATTCTGTGAGTTGTTTTAGATTAATTATTTTGAGAGAAGATTGGAAAAAAAAAAGTGTAATGTGACTGAGATGTTCTCCCTACTGTGTTTTCATGCTTCTTATGGGTTTGTGTTTTTATTTATTTATTCAGCCCATACTTGATATAGGGGGTCATTCCGAGTTGTTCGCTCTGTATTTTTTTCTCGCAACGGAGCGATTAGTCGCTAATGCGCATGCGCAATGTCCGCAGTGCGACTGCGCCAAGTAAATTTGCTATGCAGTTAGGTATTTTACTCACAGCATTACGAGGTTTTTTCTTCGTTCTGCTGATCGTAATGTGATTGACAGGAAGTGGGTGTTTCTGGGCGGAAACTGGCCGTTTTATGGGTGTGTGTGAAAAAACGCTACTGTTTCTGGGAAAAACGCGGGTGTGGCTGGAGAAACGGAGGAGTGTCTGGGTGAACGCTGGGTGTGTTTGTGACGTCAAACCAGGAACGAAACTGACTGAACTGATCGCAGATGCCGAGTAAGTCTGGAGCTACTCAGAAACTGCTAAGAAGTGTCTATTCGCAATTCTGCTAATCTTTCGTTCGCAATTTTGATGAGCTAAGATTCACTCCCAGTAGGCGGCGGCTTAGCGTGTGCAAAGCTGCTAAAAGCAGCTTGCGAGCGAACAACTCAGAATGACCCCCATAGTTCTAATAGTGATTCACACATGTTTGTGTTATAAAAATATGTGCTATTTTGTTTGTCCAGAACATGGGGTACACTGACTTACCATAAACAAATTCATACCTTTATCCCTTTGGCCGAGCGACTAACTGCACATGACTACTTGACTGTCTGTGACCGAGAGACTGACTGACTGACTGTAAACTGAGAGAGACTGTCCTTTAGACTGACTGTCTGACTGTGACTGACTTGACTGAACTTAGAGACCACCCCAAGGCTCTTCTGCATGCAGTTTTTCACTTTATTTTTTCCTTTGGAGGCAATGTTTGTTTAATTTCCTGTTAAGGACAATATGTGTTTTTTCTTGTACAATGTTTTTCATCTGTGCATGTGTCCAATATGTTCCTACAGAGTCACATTACAGATTTAGACACAAACACAGCAAATGTATTTGGAATTCCTGGGCAGTTAAATGGGGTTGGCTAATCAGACACAGATATAGCATAGTAGAACATGTTATTGGAGTGACACAGGTGTGTTGCTGATAGTGACTGTGTACAGAGATGCTGAATCACTCACATTGGAGGCCAGACTCAGACGCATGATCTGCACTTAGCATAGGGATGATGCAAACTTCAATGGTGTGACCAATGGTGACGTCAAAGATGCTCAAAGTGTGATTGCGGCATTTGTAGACAGTGAATGTGGGCGTCTCAGTCGTTGAACATTTGGAGGCATGGCTGTACACCAGATGGAAGGGCATTGTCGCAGCATTAGCATAAAGTCACAGAAGAAACTGCAGCAAAAGACAAAAGGCTACTGTGCCCATCTCAAAATCAGGCCCTATGAGAAGAGAGCATTTCTGCTCCCTCAGCAGACCCTACCCCCTCTAAAGACCCCCCTACCTCAATAGGGTTGCTTCCAGAAATATCCAGGGATCATTTTTCATCCCAATCTGCTCCTGCAGGGGACCCTGCCATTTGTGGGGCACACTTTATATCAATATGTATGCAGAGGGAGAGAGGCTGTAGCAGGAACTTACCATGACCTGGCCACATGCTGAGAGCCATCCAAGCGCATCTTCAACCAGGAGCATCAGCTAGTTGCACTGCATCCCCTGTCAGCCAGTAAGTACCCTGATACATGCAGGGAGACCGAGAGAGGGAGGGGGCTTATACTTATTAGCCGTGCCAGATGGAGTAGCCCAGTGATGGTACACTGCACTCCTTCACCCCCTCCTTTCTTACTGGGCAGCAGCAGCATGAGTTCTCATCTTTTTAGCACAGCACACATTGCAGTGTGCTGGGCTGCAGTGAGAAAGGCTTCTGCTGAGCTTCTGGCTGTTGCTGTAAGGGTAGAGGGGGAGCACTCACACTGATCCTGCTACCTGCTTGAGTTGCACCTGGCTGAGGGGCTCAAAGCACTCGTCTGGTTGGCTCAACATACTGATTTTTAGTTTTTTTTCCCTAAGGGGGTGTGTCCACGCCTCCCATGATTAGGCTACACACCAACATTTTTATTCAAGCCCCGCAGACCTCATGGCAGCACTGGATACATGCAATGGTGTGTCCTCATCCCTAATCCTCCCCATCATCACATAACTGCTGACCACTAGTCCCAAGGCTTGGAGGAGACCTCTTCCCCCACTCCAGTTAGCCAACACCAACCATAACATATCAGATGCTGCTGCTCAATGGATTGTGTTTCCATGCCCGTAGCAGCCTAGAGCACGCCACCCTGGATGAAGCTGTGCAGCCCTCGGCAGCCATTGCCACCTCTCACCTTAAGCATTCTGTAATCTTCTCTAAGCCAGAGGGGGTGCATACTACAGCTGGGAGCTGATGTCATCCTAGGATTATCAGTACCCCCTCTCTGTCTGCTGCCCAGGTTCCACTTCTCAGGATTGTCCAGTTCCCTGATTTTTTTGTGAGAAAATGTGGCTGATTTTGATCCATAAAGCCCATGACATCTGCTTTGACCACATTGTCCCTTATATTTCTGCCACGTCTGTAACAAGGTGCCAATTTACTGTTTTTTAATAGCGGTAAATCCGTGTCTCTATTGATCAACGGCCGTAATCGTTTGGCTGTTTGTGTAAGTTCTATATTGGTAGAGGAGAACTGGTTGATCCACAACATATTGTTACTTTGATCATGAGGGCTAACTATACAAAGGAGATCACTTCTAGGTATTGCTTTTGCTTTATTCATTGCTTCCAATAACATAGCTCTAGAGTATCCCCTCTCCATGAATTTATCAAACATAATCTTCATGTGTTTGTTCTCTTCCTCTGTCGTGTCACAAATCCTCCTTACTCGGAGGAATTGAGAATAAGGGAGTCCCTTCTTTAATGGAGTAGGATGGTGACTTATGTTGTCTACTGAATCATGTGCCCATGTGGCCTGGTATATGTGGGCAAAACAGTCAGGAAATGTAAAGAGAGAATGGCACTGCACCGCAGTGCCATACAAGCTGCAATTAATGGCAAGCCCACGGATCAGCCAGTAGCCAAGCACTTCAGAGATTATAAACATGGTTTGTCCACTCTTCGCTACAAAATGATCGATAAAGTCCCTGAACAGGCACGTAGAGGTGACAGAGCAAAATTGCTTCTACAGAAAGAAGCCCGCTGGATTTACAATCTTAATACCGTGCATCCGCACGGATTAAATGAACAATTGAATTTAAATATATTCAGATAAATACCCAGCTTCCATGCTCTGTAATTTTGAGGTTGTACACCTGATCAGTGTCTGCCAGAAACTTCGGAGCTAAATATGCATTTCAGTGTTTCTTTATTTTTCTTTATTTTCTATCACTTAGCAACCAGACTCCGGTACACTGATGTCACATGGGCGCGACGGGGCGTAGCACAGATGCCGGCGCCGAGAGTCTGGACGTGGACTTTTTGCACAGGGTGTTTGGGATACAAGGTAAGAGTTTTTGTCATTCTTGTTTATCTCATGATGAAAATTTCAATAAGAAATTGAAACGTTGCGATTACCCTGAGGTCTGGTTGTCTCTTTGTATTAGCAATGAGTGCCGCATCCCTGCAACATTTTATATACTATTTATGAGGGCACCCGGGGAAGTTGTTTATTGGAATTAGGAGAGTGCCGAATTTTTTATTTCGTGTGCGTGTGTGTGTGTGTGTGTGTGTGTGTGTGTGTATATATATATATGGAGTTTTCTGAAATAAATATTATATATATATTTACATTTCATTGTCATTTATTTTAAATCACACATTTCCTAGCAGTCAGAGACAGAATTAGAACCCATGACCTGTTACACGGAAAGCAGACACCTTACTGATCAAGCTATTGGCTCCTGTGTAGCAAGGCTGCAGATTCTAACTATATGAAGCTACATGTCAATTCAAAACCATCGTAACTAGACAGATATAGTGCAGTCACACACTACACAGATCTGTTCAGTCACTCACAATGCTGATTTTTTCTCTGACAATTATTTTACAAGTGTCATATCCACCTATTACACTGGAAGCAGGAACCTTACTGATGGAGCTATTTGTTCCAGTATAGGAAGTATGATAATTCTAACTATATGAAGTTACATTTAATTGTCAGAGAAGTCAATTCATATAGTTATAATTCCCATGCTTCCCATACAGGAGCCAATATCTCCATCAGTAAGGTGCCTGCTTCCAGTGTAATAGGTCCTGGGTTCGAGTTCTGGGAATGACACTTTTAAAATGTGCATCTGTAATAAAGAGGGTGTGACTTATAAGGTGTGGGGACTAGTGGGGGAGGGGAGTCGGCCAAGTAAGAGATAGCACACGGCTGTCAATTAACTTAATTGAATGATGTTGCTGAACACAGAAGAGGAGAAGTGCCCCCATATAGAGCAGGAGCCCGGCGGCAGCCAGCTCTGTTGCCTCCCACAGTTTTGCTTCTGCACGAGGTGCTGCTGATGCTGTCTCATGTAGAATGAGGCACAGCCAAGGGGCAGTGCTGACAAGAAGTAAAGGACTCCTCTGTCCTAAGTGCCCTGGGCCCCCTTGTGGCTTAATTTGGCCCAGGTTTGGACACACCCCTGTCAAATCTAAATCTCTTAGAGACAGAAAGTAGGTTAATACACTCTGGCATACTTGCAAAATGTTTAAAGGGGACAGTCTTGATTTTAGAATACTACTTTTATTTCCAGACAATCAGGATACAGTTAGGAGATAGGGGGTGTTTTAAGGGAAGCAATAAAAAGGATGATCTAGCATTTCAGAAAATCTAGCTACACTCCAGGATAATGTGACCCCTCCTACAAATGTGACAAGTGCTACAGCCATGCCCATTTTTGAAGACATCTCACTACATGCAGTCCTGATCAGGACTGCCGGTACTATGAACATCTTTTTGTGAATACATGTTTGTTTTTTGTTTTTTTACATGCCATGCTGTAGAATGAGCTTTGGCATCATCATGTGAGGGTCATGGTCACACTGTCTAAGGGCCATGAATAAACAATCTAGGCCAGAGATTTTAAACCTTTTGCAACTCGCGGCACACTGAACAAGATTTAAATATTGCCAAGGTACATTCAAATATAATGGTGATGCATGGTGCAGTTGAGTGTCCTAGGATGTCATGTCGCAGCTTCTCCATAGGTAACGCCTGAGCCACATCTCAGGAAGCTGGAAGACATTGGCCAAGCCCAAAATTAGAACTGGCTCTGCAACCACTAAAGCCACCAGTATTGATAGTTCCAGGGCCACAGTAGCGGCAAAACACTGACAGGCCTGGCTGTGCTTCTATGGCGGCACACCTGGAGACTGCTCAGGACACACTAGTGTGCCACGGCACAGTGGTTGAAAAACACTGATCTAGGCGTATAGCCATGCTATCTAGTGAGCATGACTGCACCAACCTGGATGGCTTGGGCCCTCCTGGTTCTCCAAAACAGGAGCCGTCCCTTGGCCTCCCTAGTTTTGATTAACACAGTACACATCTTGGGAGGAATGCTTTCTGGGTACATTAAGACATATTCTGCTCATTTTTAATATTAATTCAGTTACAAGAGAAACATTGTCCTTCGAAGAATTCTTAATTTCTACCTGAAATTAGCATTTACCTGTCATAGTGGCTCTAGGGGATCTCTTGGGTTTAAACAAAATGCTGCCCCTTCGGACACATGAACATGGCTGTGTTATCTCCCCTCCATTCCAGTTTCTGATAGCGGAACGTAAGGCACAACATTTACAGCAGCTTACTTTTAGAGTCTCCAAACTCCAGTAGCAAGTAAATCACTTGCTGTGAAATAAAGAATTCTTTGTATTTTTCTCTAACAAAACTCTCTTTTAAAAATCCAATTCTATTAAAAAGTCACTGGAAAAAACAAACTAATTACATCTGTATTGTAAGCTATTTTATACCATTAAAAGCTCTTTTTGAACGGCTTTTTTCTGTTGTAACCTGTAATTAAACATTTGTGAATCAATTTTCCATGAAAATAACTATTACCATAATATCATAAAATGTTCCACAAACCAAACCGCAGGAGATTCACTCATCTTTACTGTCGCTCAGAATGATATACAGGTGTCAGGAATGATACAAAAATATAAGTTTCACTATTATCAATCTCATGCTTTCAGATGTTTTAGCACCAATGCAAAGTACAAATTAAATAAACATACTGAAGATAGTACTAGATACCCATTACATGTCAGGTTGTATACTGACTATAAACAATTTAGATTATGTAATGTTTTTAACTTCATTTGATTATTATATGAGTGCTTTATTTTATATCTTTAAAAAGTTGGTTTGTGTTTGTTATGAATATAATATGTAGAGATGTGCATCGGACATTTTTCGGGTTTTGTGTTTTGGCTTTGGATTCGGTTCCGCGGCCATGTTTTGGATTCGGACGCGTTTTGGCAAAACCTCCCTGAAATTTTTTTGTCGGATTCAGGTGTGTTTTGGATTCGGGTGTTTTTTTACAAAAACCCTTCAAAAACAGCTTAAATCATAGAATTTGGGGGTCATTTTGATCCCATAGTATTATTAACCTCAATAACCATAATTTCCACTCATTTCCAGTCTATTCTGAACACCTCACACCTCACAATATTATTTTTAGTCCAAAAATTTGCACCAAGGTCGCTGGATGACTAAGCTAAGTGACCCAAGTGGCCGACACAAACACCTGGTCCATCTAGGAGTGGCACTGCAGTGTCAGACAGGATGGCACTTAAAAAAATTGTCCCCAAACAGCACATGATGCAAAGAAAAAAAGAGGTGCACCAAGGTCGCTGTGTGACTAAGCTAAGCGACCCAAGTGGCCGACACAAACACCTGGCCCATCTAGGAGTGGCACTGCAGTGTCAGACAGGATGGCAGATTTAAAAAATAGTCCCCAAACAGCACATGATATAAAGAAAAAAAGAGGTGAACCAAGGTCGCTGGATGGTTAAGCTAAGCGACCCAAGTGGCCGACACAAACACCTGGCCCATCTAGGAGTGGCACTGCAGTGTCAGACAGGATGGCAGATTTAAAAAATAGTCCCCAAACAGCACATGATACAAAGAAAAAAAGAGGTGAACCAAGGTCGCTGGATGGTTAAGCTAAGCGACCCAAGTGGCCGACACAAACAACTGGCCCATCTAGGAGTGGCACTGCAGTGTCAGACAGGATGGCACTTAAAAAAATAGTCCCCAAACAGCACATGATGCAAAGAAAAATGAAAGAAAAAAGAGGTGCAAGATGGAATTGTTCTTGGGCCCTCCCACCCACCCTTATGTTGTATAAACAGGACATGCACACTTTAACAAACCCATCATTTCAGCGACAGGGTCTGCCACACGACTGTGACTGAAATGACTGGTTAGTTTGGGCCCCCACCAAAAAATTAAGCAATCAACCTCTCCTTGCACAAACTGGCTCTACAGAGGCAAGATGTCCACCTCCTCCTCATCGTCTGATTCCTCACCCCTTTCACTGTGTACATCCCCCTCCTCACAGATTATTAATTCGTCCCCATTGAAATCCACCATCTCAGGTCCCTGTGTACTTTCTGGAGGCAATTGCTGGTGAATGTCTCCACGGAGGAATTGATTATAATTCATTTTGATGAACATCATCTTTCCACATTTTCTGGAAGTAACCTCGTACGCCGATTGCTGACAAGGTGAGCGGCTGCACTAAACACTCTTTCGGAGTACACACTGTAGGGGGGGCAACTTAGGTAAAATAAAGCCAGTTTGTGCAAGGGCCTCCAAATTGCCTCTTTTTTCTGCCAGTATGCGTACGGACTGTCTGACGTGCCTACTTGGATGCGGTCACTCATATAATCCTCCACCATTCTTTCAATGGTGACAGAATCATATGCAGTGACAGTAGACGACATGTCAGTAATCGTTGGCAGGTCTTTCAGTCCGGACCAGATGTCAGCACTCGCTCCAGACTGCCCTCCATCACCGCCAGCGGGTGGGCTCGGAATTCTTAGCCTTTTCCTCGCAGCCCCTGTTGCAGGAGAATGTGAAGGAGGAGCTGTTGACAGGTCACCTTCCGCTTGACTTGACAATTTTCTCACCAGCAGGTCTTTGAACCTCTGCAGACTTGTGTCTGCCGGAAAGAGAGATCAACGTAGGTTTTAAATCTAGGATCGAGCACGGTGGCCAAAATGTAGTGCTCTGATTTCAACAGATTGACCACCCATGAATCCTGGTTAAGCGAATTAAGGGCTCCATCCACAAGTCCCACATGCCTAGCGGAATCGCTCTGTTTTAGCTCTTCCTTCAATCTCTACAGCTCATTCTGCAAAAGCCTGATGAG
This sequence comes from Pseudophryne corroboree, assembly GCF_028390025.1. Taxonomy (NCBI): domain Eukaryota; kingdom Metazoa; phylum Chordata; class Amphibia; order Anura; family Myobatrachidae; genus Pseudophryne; species Pseudophryne corroboree. The sequence goes on along the minus strand of NC_086444.1, from coordinate 339,390,034 downwards.
GGGAATGACCTGACTCAGGCTGGCAGTGTCTGAACTGACTTCACGTGTGGCAAGTTCAAAGGGTTGCAGAACTTTGCACAACGTTGAAATCATTCTCCACTGCGCTTGAGTCAGGTGTATTCCCCCTCCTTTGCCTATATCGTAGGTAGCGGTATAGGCTTGAATGGCCTTTTGCTGCTCCTCCATCCTCTGAAGCATATAGAGGGTTGAATTCCACCTCGTTACCACCTCTTGCTTCAGATGATGGCGGTGCAGGTTCAGGAGTGTTTGCTGGCGCTCCAGTCTTCGGCACGCGGTGGCTGAATGTCGAAAGTGGCCCGCAATTCTTCGGGCCACCGACAGCATCTCTTGCACGCCCCTGTCGTTTTTTAAATAATTCTGCACCACCAAATTCAATGTATGTGCAAAACATGGGATGTGCTGGAATTTGCCCACATGTAATGTACGCACAATATTGGTGGCGTTGTCCGATGTCACAAATCCCCAGGAGCGTCCAATTGGGGTAAGCCATTCTGCGATGATGTTCCTCAGTTTCCGTAAGAGGTTGTCAGCTGTGTGCCTCTTATGGAAAGCGGTGATACAAAGCGTAGCCTGCCTAGGAATGAGTTGGCATTTGCGAGATGCTGCTACTGGTGCCGCCGCTGCTGTTCTTGCTGTGGGAGGCAATACATCTACCCAGTGGGCTGTCACAGTCATATAGTTCTTAGTCTGCCCTGCTCCATTTGTCCACATGTCCGTGGTTAAGTGGACATTGGGTACAACTGCATTTTTTTAGGACACTGGTGACTCTTTTTCTGAGGTCTGTGTACATTCTCGGTATCACCTGCCTAGAGAAATGGAACCTAGATGGTATTTGGTACCGGGGACACAGTACCTCAGGCAAATCTCTAGTTTCCTGTGAATTAATGGTGGATACCGGAAACACGTTTAACTCCACCCAGGCTGCCAAGGCCTGAGTTATCCACTTTGCAGCAGGATGACTGCTGTGATATTTCATCTTCCTCGCAAAGGACTGTTGGACAGTCAATTGCTTACTGGAAGTAGTACAAGTGGTCTTCCGACTTCCCCTCTGGGATGACGATCGACTCCCAGCAGCAACAACAGCAGCGCCAGCAGCAGTAGGCCTTACACTCAAGGATGCATCGGAGGAATCCCAGGCAGGAGAGGACTCGTCAGACTTGACAGTGACATGGCCTGCAGGACTATTGGCTTTCCTGTCTAAGGAGGAAATTGACACTGAGGGAGTTGGTGGTGTGGTTTGCAGGAGCTTGGTTACAAGAGGAAGGGATTTAGTTAGCAGTGGACTGCTTCCGCTGTCACCCAAAGTTTTTGAACTTGTCAATGACTTCTGATGAATGCGCTCCAGGTGACGTATAAGGGAGGATGTCCCTAGGTTGTTAACGTCCTTACCCCTACTTATTACAGCTTGACAAAGGCAACACACGGCTTGACACCAGTTGTCCGCATTTCTGTTGAAATAATTCACACTGAAGAGGTGAGGATTTTTTTGTAATTTGACCAGGCATGTCAATGGCCATATTCGTCCCACGGACAACAGGTGTCTCCCCGGGTGCCTGACTTAAACAAACCACCTCACCATCAGAATCCCCCTTGTCAAGGTAGGTAGAGCAGTGGACTACTGTGCCATACTGCTATATATTATATACTGGTGGTCAGCAAAATTCTGCACTGTCCTCCTACTACTGCGCAAAACTTAAATGCACCACAGGTATGGATGGATAGTATACTTGACGACACAGAGGTGGGTAGAGCAGTGGACTACTGTACCGTACTGCTATATATTATATACTGGTCGTCAGCAAAATTATGCACTGTCCTCCTACTATATATACTGCGCACAACAACTAAAATGCCCCACAGGTATGTATGGATAGTATACTTGACGACACAGAGGTAGGTAGAGCAGTGGACTACTGTACCGTACTGCTATATATTATATACTGGTGGTCAGCAAAATTATGCACTGTCCTCCTACTATATATACTGCGCACAACAACTAAAATGCACCACAGGTATGGATGGATAGTATACTTGACGACACAGAGGTAGGTAGAGCAGTGGACTACTGTACCGTACTGCTATATATTATATACTGGTGGTCAGCAAAATTATGCACCATCCTCCTACTATATATACTGCACAAAACTTAAATGCACCACAGGTATGGATGGATAGTATACTTGACGACACAGAGGTAGGTAGAGCAGTGGACTACTGTACCGTACTGATATAATACTGGTGGTCACTGTTCAGCAAAATTCTGCACTGTCCTCCTACTATATACTACAATGCAGCACAGATATGGAGCGTTTTTCAGGCAGAGAACGTAGATATTTTCAGCACACTCAGTACAGATATTTGCAAGCACACTGAGCACAGATATTTGCAGCACACTGAGCACAGATATTTGCAGCACACTGAACACAACTGAGAGAACGCTGCACATGCCCTCTCCCTAACATCTCCAATGCACGAGTGAAAATGGCGGTGACGCGCGGCTCCTTATATAGAATACGAATCTCGCGAGAATCCGACAGCAGGATGATGACGTTCGGGCACGCTCGGGTTAACCGAGCAAGGCGGGAAGATTCGAGTCCGCCTCGGAACCATGTAAAATGGGTGAAGTTCGGGGGGTTCGGATTTCGAGGAACCGAACCCGCTCATCACTAATAATATGGTGTTTTTAATAGGACAAGAAGGGGGAAATATATATACATATGGAGCCATGCTAATCGTTGCTCCGTCTGTGCCTAGTCGCACCCAGCGAGGCAGACCACCGGGAGCGAACGGGGTGTGCGTGCGTCGTAGATGCGCATGGGCCCCATTCAAAGTGAAGGCGAGTGTCTGTGTACACTTAGTGGTGGGCCGAGGCACAGGAGCGTATAGGCATGCCGCTCGCCCCTGCTTGCGATGTAGCCACGCTCAATGTGCGTTGCTCTATCTGTATATTTAATACAAGGGAAATACATACTGTATATATATTTATTACAAACTGCTTTGTTTCTGTGTGTGTCAGTATTTCTGGCACAGGTATATTTTACAAGCAAGGGCAATGTCCATTATCTGGTTATATGAGAACAAAACAAGACAAGTGTTTGGAGTTCGACATATGTCAACATAAGAATGTTAGCATCTTCAGCTTGAGACAATGGGGGTCATTCCGAGTTGTTCGCTCTTTGCCGATTTTCGCAACGGAGCGATTAAGGCAAAAACGCGCATGCGCATGGTACGCAGTGCGCATGCGCTAAGTATTTTAGCACAAAACTTAGTAGATTTACTCATGGCCGAACAAAGAATTTTCTGCGTTGAAGTGATCGGAGTGTGATTGACAGGAAGTGGGTGTTTCTGGGCGGAAACTGGCCGTTTTCTGGGAGTGTGCGGAAAAACGCAGGCGTGCCAGGATAAAACGCGGGAGTGACTGGGGAAATGGGGGAGTGGCTGGCCGAATGCAGGGCGTGTTTGTGACGCCAAACCAGGAACGAAACGGGCTGAGCTGATCGCAGTGTAGGAGTTTGTCTCGAGCTACTCAGAAACTGCTAAGAATTTTCTATTTGCAATTCTGCTAATCTTTCATTCGCAATTCTGCTATGCTAAAATACACTCCCAGAGGGCGGCGGCCTAGCGTTTGCAATGCTGCTAAAATCTGCTAGCTAGCGAACAGCTCGGAACGAGGGCCTATGGCATTTCACCCTGTTTGTTAATCTATATAATCTATGTTAATCATTGTATACAATATGTTTTTTCTAACACTCAAAATTGAGGCAACAGTGCCCCCTACTGTTTCTTAGCATTTATGTATATTTCCTAATTTGACCTTTGTACATATGAAATAGCTTATTCAGGAATTCTCCAGCCTATATAAACTGGAACCAGTCAATGTTAATTCAGCCTTAAACTGCCTGTATGAACATGGACTGCAGAAGTGCCAGGGTGATCTGAATATAACTCAGCCTCTAGACACAGAGGTCGAGGCTCCTGAGCATGCTGATGTGATTGCTGTATTGAACATCTGCTGAATTGATCAATAACCTTAGCTAAGTATACAATAAATTCATATTTATATATTCAGTTTATTTGTTGAAGTACTTTTCTGGGAATCGAACCATAAGGGTCTCCTCGAACCTAACCCATCTGTAACAACAAGCAAAAAATAACTTAATTTGATTTCAAGTGTGGCATTAGGAGGCTTAAGTTAGCAGATCAAGTTCAATGCAATCAACCAGATTGCAACTTTCATAGAGGACTTGCATAAACCAATACATACTTAATTTACTTAATACATTTTCTTTTAATAGCAATTATAAAAACAGTGCAAATTTTTTTGTTGCAGGGTCATTCATAGATGTGTACTTTGTTGAATATACAATATGGTCCATTACATAATATATTACATTATTTATATAAGCAAGGAAAAGGAACAAGCGCCTAATGGTGTAGTATTTATTTGTTAAAGTGCACAAACAACACACTAGTCAATATTCTGCATACCAGCTAATGTATTGAATATGGCCCGTCAAGTCAAAACTTGTACTCTCCACATAGTGATTAATCTAAAAGTCAGGGAGACAGAACAATTGCCTGATGGTGTAATATTTATGATTCTCAAGGGTAAACACACAACCACTCAAATATTATATGTACCAGTTAAAGAATAAGAATAGACACATCAAATGAGTTTCTTACCTTCTTTGTTAGAGAACGCCTTCGAGTCCAGCAGAGGGTCTTCAAATCTCAATAAATAAATATTAAAGCTTTCACAGCTTAATAATAAAAGATAGGGTATAACATTTATTTGTAAAATGAACACTACATTCAATAAATCAAAAGATATAAATATAAAAAAATGCAAAAAGTTATCTTTGTCCCAATGGCCTAAGAAAGCAAAGTCTGGTTGGAGACAAGGTGAACAGTTCTCAAGGTATTTTGCCCATTTAAGGCTTCATTAGGAGAATCTCTATAGCTGTACTGGTATTTGATGTTTTATGTTCATATATTTTTATTTTATTCAATTTAGTGTTTCTGTTGCAAATAAATGTTACCCCTATCATTTATTATTAAGCAGTAAAAGCATGCCAAATAGTAAAATTGTAGCAAGGCATGCTGATATGTGTAGTTCAACAACCGCTGGAGGGCCAAAGATTCCCCACCCCTGGTATAAGGTCTGTCTGGGCCATTTGTTTGGATAACTGGAATAGATGGCCAGTGGCTAGAGAGAAGGTATCAGTTAGTGACAGGGCTGTTAACATCTTAATGTGAAATTATTACTGGTCTGCGGACATTCTGACAAAATAAAACCATGGTGAAGAAATCTGGAGTCAGTGTATGCTTTCACTACACAGCTTCAATTCACAAGTGGTGTATGAAGTAGTATTCTAAGGGTAGCAACAGTAGTTTCTGCTTGGAAATGGAGGAAATACTGACAATGACATAGAAGCCTACCTTGCTACCTCGAGAGAATGGCAAATAGGACAAAATGCCCACTAGAAGTCTGGGTGAAAAAGCTGGCACCCTACTTGTCTGGTGAGGCCCAGTAGGTTTATATGGACCTCGATGAGATGGAGGTGTTGGTGTACTCAACTTTAAAAACTGAGATACTGGCTTAATTCAGCATTACTGGACTAGGCCAATCTTATTGCTTTCATGAGTCATTTTTCCAAAAAACTCTGGTCAGAACTTAGTTGGCCGCTATGATCAAAATATTTAGGAAATTGTTGAAACTGGAGGAAAACTTGCCCCATTGGATGGTGGAGCTGCTGGCAATTGACCACTGCATCCAGACTTTGGATTGGGGCCTGTAAAAGTGGGTGATGCAGACAACCCCCCAAACCCCAGATGAACTTACCATGCTGGTGGAAAGATTTGGGGAATTTCAGCAAATGGCCAAGCCTCTTGGCTTTGTGCCAAAACCTATGGCAGGAAAAAAATGGAGTTTCCCTGATCCACCTAGGCCCAATGGTGAAATACCCTGTGGATAAAGTAGTGATCTAGAGGCTGGCTTAGCTGTTGTGTTTTGAATGTGGGGAGCCTGGATGGAGTGCCCAAAACTGAGTTTGTGGACTGGACTACTACCTAGCCCTGGAGGTGGGGCCAATGTACCCAAGCTACTGTACCATGAGTGAATCTCAAACATGCAATGGATTACTTTAGGTAAGTGTTCTCATTAACCAGAACATGGTCCTGTCCTTGATGGACACTGTTAGAGAATTTATTTTGGTTTCGGGGTTCCCTGATCCTGGCAGAAGAGGCACCAAAATTGAAGGTGTTGTGCATTCATGGGACATCTCAAGAATGCAAGAGTGCACTCTTCCAGTCACTATCAGAGGCCAGATTGTGTGGACCATGGCAGTGATAGCTCCTAAGCTAACATATCCCAATATCTTGGGATGTGATTTTCCATTGTTCCAGGAGGTGATCTTACAGCAAGTTCAACCAGACATTCCGGCAACTGATTCACCAGCCAGCTTTAATGGATATGCTCAAGGGAGAGTAATATCTACACCTCAGGACAGCGGAATTGCTATTGCAGGAAGCTGCTAAGTAATCACAAGCAAGGCATCATAGAAAATACCCCGGTTAAAGAACACGGACCGACCATTCATGGTCCTCCTGGGGGTAGCCACAGATGAGCCCATTCTGAAGCCCAAATGAAGACACGGACTGGTCATCAATGCTGAGACTATTTCCACTATAGGACTTTGCATGAGACCAAGTTAACGATGCTACCTTGTTATTATATGTTTTTGCCTGTTTAGAGTGAGCACTGCACAGGAGAGGGTTGTGGAACAGCTAGTAGTGCCTCAAGTTCATCAGTCAGCTCAAGGCCGCCAGTATGTATTGGTAGTGCTTGACTATGCAACATGCAATCTGGAGGCAATACACTTATGAAATATAAAGTCTAACATGATAGCTCAGGTGCTGGTTCACTTGTTTGCCCGATTATGAATCCCTAAGGAAAATCTTACTGATCAGGGTACGCCTTTCATGTCCAGGTTAATGGATATGTGTCAACTGGTAGATGTGAAAATGCTCTGTTTAACATCCACAAATGGATGAACTAGTGGAGAGGTTTAATCAGACCCTGAAGCATATGATCAGAAAGACAGTGGTGCAGGAAAAGAAGGATTGAGAAACCCTTCTTCCTTACCTGTTGTTCGCTGTCAGAGATGTATCCCAAACCTTAAAAGGGGTTAGCCCTTTGGAGCTACTGTATGGGAGGCAACCCCTGGGCATTTTTAGATATACTAAAGGAGGGTTGGGAACAACGGGGGCCTAGAGAACCCAATGAAGCACAATTTGTTTGTTGAAAGTTTGAGAGATTGGGGAATATAAGCCCTTTGGTGTGCAAACATGAAGAAGAAGAATAAGGTTGGCAGAAAAAAAATTATGATACTAATGCGATAATCTAGTACTTCTGTCCAGGGGATAAGGTCTTAGCTCTAGTGCCAACCCAAGAGAGTAAGCTCTTTGCTCATTGGCAGGAGCCCTATTAAGTTTTAGAGGCAGTTGGATCTGTGAACTATAAAGCCTGTCAGGCTGGGAGGAAAGAGCAGATATATCATGTAAATTTATTGAAACCATGGCATGTCGAGGACTCATTGACAGGGTTGTTGAGTATGGTAGTGGAAAAGTCCTTGATTACCATAGAACCTACCTTGTCCACAGAGCTAAAGCAGCAGGTAGAGGAGGTGGTACAATGGAACAATTATGTGTTCTCTTCCCTACCAGGGTGCATGGCCTTGACTGAACATGATATTGTCATGCCTCCTGGGGTAGTAGTGAAACAATAGCCCTACCAGATCCTTGAGGCTAGGCAAAGTGCAGTTAGAAGGGAGGGGAGGAGCATGGTCCATCTGGGGGTAATTGATAAGTCTACCAGTGAGTGGTGTAGCCTAATTGTGCTGGTCACAAAAACCAATGGCAGCTTACAGTTTTGTAATGACTTTAGAAAGTTTAACAGTGTGTCCCAGTTTGATGCCTGTCCTATGCCTGGGTGGATGAACTGGTGGAAAGTTTGGCCAGCAGCGAATATTTAGACTTCATTATTCTTACAATGGGCTATTGGCAGATTTGACAGCTTTTTCCACACCTGAAGGCCTTTTCCAGTACAAGGTCCTACCGTTTGGTTTGCATGAAGCACAGGCCACTTTCCAAAGGGTGATGAACAAGGTACTGAAACCCCATACTACTTATTTGGCTGCCTATCTAGATAGTTATATATTCACAAGACTAGTAATCAAATCTTCATAAAGTTGGGATAGTACTGGCATCATTTAGATCTGCAGATTTCATAGTTAACCCTAAGAAAAGTGCAGTGGCCCTAAGAGAAGCTAAATATTTTGGTTACGTACTGTAGTTAGACAAGGTAAGGAGAAACCTCGAAGAAACGTTGGGGCAGTTAAAGATTGGTCAAAGCGTTAACCAAGTTGCAGTTGAGATACTTGCTGTGCTTGGTACAGTAGGTTCCTTTAGGTGGATTTTCAGTCACACTGCAAGTAGAGAGGCTCCATTAATGGACTTGCTAGAAAAAATGCTATCGGATAGAGTGGACCAGTCTTGCCGAAACAGCATGGGCAGATCTTCATCTGGCCCTTTGTACCTCCCTGGTACTATAGGCACCCTATTTTGCCTGCAGAATTTTCCTTCAGACAGATGCCTCTGATGTTGGCTTAAGTTCGGTCCTGTCCCAGGAAAGCGAGTGGATAGGACACCATGTATTGTACTTGCTCAGAAAGTTGTTACCAAGGGAACAAAAATACGCCATGGCAGAGAAGGATTGCCTGGCCATAAAGGGCCATTGAGGCACTTCTGTACTATTTGCTGGGGAGAGTGTTCTCCTTAATCACAGACCATGCAATGTATGCAGAGGAACAAAGAAGTGAATGCTAAGGTTAGAAGTAGAGATGTGCACCGGACATTTTTCGAGTTTTGTGTTTTGGTTTTGGATTCAGTTCCGCGGCCGTGTTTTGGATTCGGACGCGTTTTGGCAAAACCTCCCTGAAAATGTTTTGTCGGATTCGGGTGTGTTTTGGATTCGGGTGTTTTTTTACAAAAAACCCTCAAAAACAGCTGAAATCATAGAATTTGGGGGTCATTTTGATCCCATAGTATTATTAACCTAAATAACCATAATTTCCACTCATTTCCAGTCTATTCTGAACACCTCACACTTCACAATATTATTTTTAGTCCTAAAATTTGCACCGAGGTCGCTGGATGGCTAAGCTAAGTGACCAAAGTGGCTGGCACAAACACCTGGCCCATCTAGGAGTGGCACTGCAGTGTCAGACAGGATGGCACTTAAAAAAATAGTCCCCAAACAGCACATGATGCAAAGAAAAAAAGAGGTGCACCAAGGTCACTGGATGGCTAAGCTAAGCGACCCAAGTGGCCGGCACAAACACCTGGCCCATCTAGGAGTGGCACTGCAGTGTCAGACAGGATCACACTTAAAAAAATAGTCCCCAAACAGCACATGATGCAAAGAAAAAAAGAGGTGCACCAAGGTCGCTGGATGGCTAAGCTAAGCGACCCAAGTGGCCAGCACAAACACCTGGCCCATCTAGGAGTGGCACTGCAGTGTCAGACAGGATGGCACTTAAAAAAATAGTCCCCAAACAGCAGATGATGCAAAGCGACCCAAGTGGCCGGCCTCCCTCCACATTTTTGTTCTCCATCTTTTAATGTGTGGAATTATATGCCAGTAATATATCAATAGCAATGGCCTACTGTACCGTACTGCTATATATATATATATATATATATACTGGTGGTCAGCAAAATTCTGCACTGTCCTCCTACTATATACTGCGCACAACTACAATGCAGCACAGATATGGATAGTATACTTGACGACACAGAGGTAGAGCAATGGACTACTGTACCGTACTGCTATATATATATATACTGGTGGTCAGCAAAATTCTGCACTGTCCTCCTACTATATACTGCGCACAACTACAATGCAGCACAGATATGGATAGTATACTTGACGACACAGAGGTAGAGCAATGGACTAATGTACCGTACTGCTATATATATATACTGGTGGTCAGCAAAACTCTGCACTGTCCTCCTACAATGCAGCACAGATATGGAGCGTTTTCATGCAGAGAACGTAGATATTTGCAGCACACTGAGCACAGATATTTGCAGCACACTGAGCACAGATATTTGCAGCACACTGAGCACAGATATTTGCAGCACACTGAACAGTGAACACAGAAACTGAGAGAACGCAGCCACGTCCTCTCGCTATCATCTTCAAAGCACGAGTGAAAATGGCGGCGACGCGCGGCTCCTTATATAGAATACGAATCTCGCGAAAATCCGACAGTGGGATGATGACATTCGGGGGCGTTCTGGTTAACCGAGCAAGGCAGGAAGATCCGAGGCTGCCTCGGAACCGTGTAAAATGGGTGAAGTTCGGGGGGGTTCGGATCTCGAGGAACCGAACCCGCTCATCTCTAGTTAGAAGGTGGTTCCTGATGCTACAACCTTTTCAGTTTACAGTGGAGCATAGGCCTGGGATTCTACACAAATATGCAGATACCCTATCCCAGAAATTTACGCTCCTCACGAGGCTCATGTTACCTGACTTGTTGATGCTAGGAGGAGGTAGATGTGGTAAAATGGGGTGTGCTCTACCAGGGGTGTTTAGCTATCATACTTAGGGAAGTCATTGTTTGGAGGATGAAAAAATATGTATTTTACCTGCTTGTTGATTTCAGTGCATTTCTCCCTTCCTGCCTGGCACAGCTGAAGGCATGTGAATAATCAAAACAGAGCAGCTGTAATGAGCTTTATTTAAAAGGCACAGTGTCATTTTCCTGTCAGTCTTGGAGGGGGAGGAGGAGTCTATTGTATATAAGGTCTGTTTGGGACCATTTAGGACCATTTTTCTGGATGGCTGATGCTGGAATAGTTGGCCAGTGGCTAAAAAGAAGGTCTCAGTTAGTGAAAGGACCGTGGACTTCTCACTGTGAAATGGTTACTGGTCTGCAGTCATCCTGACAAAATAAAAGCATGGTGAAGAAATCCAGAATCAATGTGTGCTCCCACTAGACAGCTTCTTTATCACTGCTGACACTGGAGAGAGAGGATCACTGTAGGTGTACACGCTTCTATGTGCCTCTTGATCCCCTTAGAAGTGTTTGATCAGTGGTTATAAAATAGGAATCATCATCCTTGTGTATTAAACCAAAATATTGGGAACGTGCATGCCTCAGTAATACTCTCCCGGCCAATGAAGCTAATCAACCCGTTTTTGCTTTATTCGGGCAAATATTCACTCTGCCATACTATAATCCTTTTTGGTGGGAACTGTATGTACATACCTCATCATACATTTTTATTTTACCCCTGAGGATGTCCTGCTAAAGGACGATAAGTGTAGGATTTTTAAGGTGATTAGGATACACTGATTGCATTCGGGAGTCCCCACCACTGAGCTCACATCCTGGGGTGGCTGGTGGCACTAGCTTTTACATCTGTCCTGGTGTAACCTTGGTTCCTGTAAAACACCTTGTATAGAATGTGAAGATTGTTGACATTGTATATTTTATACTGGATGTTCAAAAAAACATCAAATGTTTTATTAATCAGAGACCTTTGGCCATATTTTGGGTGTCTATATTCCTTTGGTGTGAGGGTATCTTTTAAGGAGAAATATTCAGCTGAGCATAATTAATCTTTCACCCTGGGTTGGGGGTCTCAATCAAGTCCTATAAGAATACGTCATTGAACAATTGGATACTTACCTTTTCTAATCATTTATGAACTTCACTCTGGACAATTGCATTTGACATCTCTAGCACCCTCCGGTTTCCATTGTCAGCGTCCAGGCTCTTACCAGGATGCCGGGGCCGCAAGGTCTGCCGTGCGGGTGGGTTGTGGGCAGCGGCAGAGGAGGGCTGCTGCGGCAGGTCCGCTTGCGGCAGGTAGGCGGCTGTGGTGGGTCCGCTCGCGGTGGCGGGATGCCGCTGCAGCGGATCTCACTCAGAGCAGTTGCTGGGAGGCCAGGGACAAGGGAGTGTCTAGGCACCAACAAGAAGGTCTGCATTACAGGGAGCCGCCATGTTGGAGACCAATTCTGAGCAATGGTGCAGGCTTCCTGTGGTATCCACCCAATCCAGGGAGATCTCTCTTTATAAAAAGGGGCTGGTTTATGACAGGGGCACCAGTGCTTCAAGTTACTACTACGTTGTAGGTGCTATAGCCCTGTGCTCCCAGGATTACTTCCGTGTCCTGGTTACTCCATGGCTTTGCTCTGCTGTCATTTAGTTGTTGCCGCAGCCCTGCCATCTTTAACCTACTGCCATTTGTGAGAGCGTTCCTGGGAACCCCGACCCAGTAAGAGTCTAAGGCCACAGCCTCGTCTCTCAAGCACAGTTTACAAGTCCGTGCTCCACAGCCCCGTCTCTCAAGCACAGTTTGCAAATCCGTGCTCTTCAGCCTTGTCTCCCAAGCACAGTTTACAAGTCCATGCTCCACAGCCTCATCTCTCAAGCACAGTTTACAAGTCCGTGCTCAACAGCCTCGTTCCTCAAGCACAGTTTGCAAATCAGCGCTCTTCAGCCTCGTCTCTCAATCACAGTTTACAAGTCCGTGCTCCACAGCCTCATCTCTCAAGCACAGTTTACAAGTCTGTGCTCCACAGCCTTGTCTCTCAAGCACAGTTTACAAATCCGTGCTCTTCAGCCTCATCTTCCAAACCACAGTTCACAAGTCTGCAGTTCAGCCTCATCGTTCAGAACCACCACCTCCCAGTCCGCAGTTCTTCGTCTTCAGTTTTGTTAACCACTATACCTGCCTTCTAGCCCTGCCTACGTTCTTCATTGGTCTCGTGTCCCATGAGAAGGAACTATATCCAGCCCCCTCGTCTTCTTCATCCGCAGGCAATCACTTCCCTGAACAAATCTCAGTTGCCGGATCCTCAAACTCAGCCAAGTGTGACAGTAAGCACTGGCCATATGGATCCGACGGTTGATCAGGCTTCAAGAGGTGATTCCACGGCGGACATTTGATCACGTTTGAGTAAGCAGGAGGCCACACAATCTCAAATTGTGCAGTTCATGCAGAAAATGTCTGATCACCTCGACTCTCTCTGTGTAGCCATGATGGCACCCCAAGTATCTACGGCCGCTCCCACAATAGCGCCTCCAGCTCCAATTCCTCCTGTGCCAGTACCACTTCCTCGGTTGCATTTGCCATCACCCAGTAAGTTTGATGGAAATTCGAAACAATGTTGCGGATTTCTCAACCAGTGCGAAATTCAGTTCGAGCTGCAGTCAGCTAAGTTTCCATCAGCACGAACCAAGATAGCCTACATAATTTCTCTGCTTACTGGGCAAGTGTTGGAATGGGCTTCACCATTGTGGGAGAGAACGGATCCCATCTTTTCTAACTATTCGGAGTTCGTAGCCACCTTTCGTAAAATCTTTGACGAGCCAGGCAGGACCTCTGCCGTTTCATTGTTAGCGGCGGGTCCCGCTGGCTCACGGACATTGCTAGGCACGAGGGACGGCGCGTCACTTCCGTCGCTAACTCCCTGCTCCCGGCTGGTTGCCTAGCAATCGAAGACGCCGGGCGGCCGCATGGCATTGCAGCTGGCTAATTTAGATCAGGGTCTGGGCTGCCTGCTGATTGGGCCACAGGGGCTTTTTATGGGAGCCAGATTAGCACAGCCCCACTGGTGATAGCTTCTTGTTGAGCTACTTCCTGCCTTGGAGTGATCCTGTTTCCCTGTGATCCTGTTGTCCTGAGTTCTGGTGTCCGGAGTCTGCTATTGGTGACGATCCAACCTTCCAGTCCTGTGTGGCAGTGTCTGCAGCTGTGGGGTTCCTGTTCACCTGCGTGCACCTGTATCGGTGTTGTGAGTAGCGGCATTGCCACACCTTACGGCCTTGGCCGTGTCACTCTTTTAGTTTTACCTTGACCTTTTTCTGCATAGGTTTCTGCTTTACGCTGTCCTCTGCGAGATACGACAGGTGTCGTGTTTGGCGTCGGGACCGCATCGCCTTTGTTACTGTTTGTTTTGGGGGCCGCGTCGCATATACCTTTTGTGGTAGTTTCAAGTAGCCTTCCTCTACCTCCTGTGTTTCCATTTAGTTAGAGGTTGCCCTTGTTCTAGCCACGTCTCGGTTTACGCCTTGTCTCAAACTAAGACCGGGGGGCATCGGAGTTGGGCAGACCTAATCCGCTCTTCAAACGCAGCTGCCATGGGCCCAAGCAAACATAGTCTCGCAGGCGTAGACTGACCACGTAGGCGAGACAACGGAGTCAGGGTTCTCTAGGGGTTGCTGCTGAACTCCTGTTCCTACCACAGCATCACGTTCCTGTACTTGGGGCTCATCCGCCCAGTTTCTGGAGTACCAAGTACAGGGACCATAACATTCATTGGAGATCCTGCGCCTATGTCAGGGCATGCGTACTGTCAGTCAGTACGTAATCCAATTCCGTTCCCTCTCCTCTGAACTAAACTGGAATGAAGAAGCCCTCATTGTAGCGACAAGGGAACTTATGCATGTATTGTGGCGCATGCAATCATTTTGTTAAATCCTGCAATCAATGTCCGGGAAACGCCCACTCCTAGTTTGTGCCGGAGAGGTTAAGTTAGGAGAATTCCCAGAATTACTTCCCAAGAAAGAGTCTGTTTTGTTAACTCACCTGGAGCTCCCTTCTTCCATCCTTCTCATCCCTGCACTACTCGACTCCGGAGCCGCCGAAAGCTTCATTACATCAGCTCTGGTTAAACGATCTGGAATGCAAACAGTTCATCTGGATCATACTATTTCTGTTACTGCAGTGGATGGTAGTCACATTCCTGAGGGGATTATATATTTTCGTACTATTCCTCTCAAAATGAAGGTTGCAGCTCTTCATTCGGAAAACATCTCTTTCCTTGTAATTCCTAAAGCCTCTCATGAACTGATCCTAGAATTCCCGTGGTTGATAAGACACAATCCTCGCATAGATTGTCAAACTATGGATGTGCTCTCATGGGGGAAAAGTTGTTTCCAGAATTGTCTACTCATGGTGAAACCCCTCTGTTCGTCCAGTCCATCCAGCCTTCCTATGGAATACCAGGCTTTCCGGGATGTCTTCAGTAAACACGGGGCAGACATCTTACCGCCACATCAAAGTTCGGACTGTCCCATTGATCTGGTACCAGGCAAAACTCCACCCCGGGGTCGAACTTACCCTCTCTCGCTCCCTGAGACACAAGCAATGTCGGAGTATATCCGGGAAAATTTGGATAAGGGTTTCATCCGGTCCTCCACTTCTCCGTCCGGGGTTTTTTTTTCGTCAAGAAGAAGGACAGGGGTCTGCGGCCCTGTATTGACTATAGAGGTCTCATTGAGATAACAATTAAAAACAGATATCCATTACCTTTGATTCCAGAAATATTCGACCGAGTTAAAGGGGCTACTGTTCTTACAAATGTACGGTTGCACAACCTGTAGGTACCTGGAAACAGGTCCAATGGTGTTACAGCCGCACTCAGGGAAGAAAATACCAATTAAACACGTTCTTACTTGCACGTCTAAATATGTAATCTACATCATTAAATGCCCTTGTGGCCTGGCCTATATAGGCAAGACCACTTGTACGTTTAGAGAAAGAGCAGCTCAACATAGATCAGCCATGAGGCAATCCTTGGAAGGAAAAGATGTCGAACAGCCTGTTGCCAGACACTTTAGAGAAGCGCGGCACACAATGGCAGCCTTACGTTATAAACTGATTGATCATGTTCCACCAATGATAAGAGGAGGGGATCGTAATAGGAAGCTGATGCAACTAGAGGCGAGATGGATCTTCGAACTAAATACTGTGGCACCGTCTGGCCTTAACGAGAATCTCTCCCTTCTCTGCTTTCTTTGATAATTTGTTAATGTGGCTTGTCTATCCCTTATCGTACTTATTTCCTTTCCCTATGTTTGTGTTGGTTTCCAAGTATCCCTGTGAGGGGTTATCACTAAGGCTAGAATGCTGAAACCTTTTTTGCAGTGTCCGTATGGTCCTGGTAAAAATTTTTGTTTGGCATAGTTCATGGTAACATTGATGCTTTATGGGCTTTGTTAACAACACTTAGCAATACTATAGTATTCTTCATTGAGGTACCCCCTTTTTTTCAAATAGGGTATGTGAATGTTTTTTGGGGGTTCATGCCTGAGTGATATTACCTTTATAGGGATTGGATGATTTCAGCTCATGTTAAATATGTGGGTGTTTTGTACTTCAGTGCTTTATCTAACATAAGTTGTTGCATGTTTTAGGCAGTCACCCTTTGGTCCCTATGGTGTATTGTGTAGGTGGTGGACTTACTTTGTTTATAGGGTACCTGCCCCTTGAGCCGTATGGGCTGTGTGTGTTGTCACGCAGCCGTATTGCGGCTGGGGTGGGAGAGTTTTAGCTACACTTAAGGGGTGTCTTTCTATAAACCATGCCTTGGATCCCCTGTCCCTGGCAGTCAGTGCGATCACGCTGGATGTATACGGTGCTAGTAGGCAATTTGTATTAGGTCCGTGTTTTCCGGACTTTGTTAGTGATGTTGCTACAGCAACAGGTCCCGCCCACTTTGTTGTGGAGACGGAGACAGAGAGCATTGACGTCATCGCACAGATGCCGGAAGTGCGGGATGTACGAGGTCGGACCCACGCTCTGGTGCTATAAAGGTATGTCTTTTTTGTATTACTGTATCCTGACGAAAGGTGCAAATAAACGCACCTGAAGCGTTGATCAAATAAGCTTGGTGAGCTGAATGTTTCTTTCAAACCCTTGGAGTGCCGCCCATCGAGATTCGCTGTTTGCTGGGCTTTGTAGTGCCACGGGAGGGCACCCAGGTATTTACGTTGTGCTGTTGGAGTGCCGGTCACACGTGTGTGTGTGTGTGTGTGTGTGTGTATATATATATATATATATATATATATATATATATATCTTTATATATTTATATATATATATAAATTATATGGGCCGTGAGATTCTGGGATAATACGTGTGCTGGGAGCAGCAGGTCTTACTAATGGACTTTAGTGCATTTTGAACCTTGGTCTGATCTGTGTACAAATACTACATTGCTGGCTTTATGCCAAGTAATATGTGACGAGGCCCATCTCTCTTTCTTTCTCTCTCTCTCTCTCTCTCTCTCTCTCTCTATCTATATATATATATATAATATATATATAAAATGAAATAGATATAGATATATATATCAAAAATATATCTATATCTATAAAGGAGGCAGCAGCAGGGCTATTTTTGGGCCGGAACACCCTGGAACACTGTTCCTGAAGGTCTCTTCTAAAATGATGTCATCAGGAATGGCATTCCAGGACGTCTGCTACCTGGCCTGTCACCACCGCCGCTTCCTGTGTCTGAGGGGAGGATAGCACAGCACGCTTCTCTCCTGCCCCCTCACTGTGTCCCGATCTCCAGCGGCCATTTAAAATGTGGCTGTGCCATCAGCCAATCAGAGATCGTGGGCCAGCAGTCAATCAGGCGCCGACCCGCAAGTTCTGATTGGCTGACGGCCCAGCCACATTTTAAATAACCACAGGAGACAGGGACACAGTGAGGGGGCAGGAGAGACATGTGCTGTGCTCCCCTCCCCTCATACATGGGAAGCGGCTGCAGAAGGAGCGGCAGCAGCAGCTGGGGTGAGCGGCAGTGGGGTCTTTGTGTATCTGGCCCGGCTGTGGGGCATTGTGTATCTGGCACTGCTGAGTGGCATTGTGTATCTGGCATTGCTGAGGGGCATTGTGTATCTGGAACTGCTGAGGGGCATTGTGTATCTGGTGTATCTGGCACTGCTGTGTGGCACTGTGTATCTGGCACTGCTGTGAGCATTGTGTATCTGAGGGCATTGTGTATATACGGCACTACTGGGGGCCATTATGTATCTGGCACTGCTGGGGGAATTATGTGTATATATGGCATTGCTGAGGGCATTATGTGTATATATGGCACTGATGGGGGCATTATGTGTATATATGGCACTGCTGAGGGCATTATGTGTATATACAGCACTGCTGGGGGCATTATGTGTTTAAAAGAAGTTTATGCGCCAACTGTTGCCCCACCACTTTGGTAGCTCCACCCACTCACCGCCCACTTATGCCCCACCCACAGTTCCTGAACCTATTTTCCTACAAAAATAGCACTGGGCAGCAGTAAAAGTAAATAACAGCAGAGTAGAAAACATATCACCTGTATACAAACCCATAGCAAAACGTCCCACCATTGAGTAGAAAGTAAGGGCCACTCGGATGGATGTAGTCAAACTGAGGTTTGTACTTACACCATGGAATCTTTAGGTGGTGCTTTAAAAGCACTAGATTCCCCTCTAACCCCGTAGGCAGACCCCAGTCATTTCCTCAATGTTGGCTTTTTAATGATCTTTATGCAATGACCCGTCTCAGAGTCATTGCGCTTTCAATGTAACACTGTTTTAAAAATAATATAAATAGCAATCATGATAATTTAAGCAAATAAGCAGATAATCCTGTGTCCCCCATGTGTGTGCACACCACACTGCGCATTAACACGCTCTGGCCCTGCCTTAGTTGTTGAAATTAATTCTTTATAAATATTTATATAGTGCCAGTAGATTCCGCAGTGCCTTAAAACTCGGTAATGATTTACATGTTGCAAGCGGTGTTTGAAAAATGACAGGGGATGGTTGGTTGGTACTTTTCTCTCTCCACTTTGGGCCTGATTCAGAATCTGTCCCAACTTTGAAGGTGTTGCAACTGATCGATTATTGGTAGTCTGCGCACGTGTTGTGGCTGCAGTGCACACGTGCCAAGGTACCTTCGTTATGCTGCTCGCAGTGAGGAATCAGCGGCAGAGTGATTGACAGAAAGAGGCCATTTGGGGAAGGTAACAGGAAGTTCCTACTAAACTGCAGGTGTGTTATGACTGCTTTGGTGCATGTTTCGGCATGCAACTGTAATCTCGTATGCATGAAACATGGTGCTAGCATCGCAGCTTCTGCAGTAATCTTGCACGGCCATGGAGGCACACAGTGTGTTCCACACATTTTGTTATGATTGCGATGGAGTACGCAGTTACTGGTATTGTTGCAATGGCTCTGTTCACATTTGTGCTGATACACTTGCAATGCCTCACAGTTCCATCACTAAAAGGTATCTGCATCGGCATTGCAACCTTATTGAATAAGGCCCTTTACCTCTCTCCAAGGCTTAGCAAACAGATCCCTTAGCTACACCCAGGTCCAGTTTAACAATTGGTCAGATGGGGCTACAGCTCCAGGCCTCCACATAAAAATAGGCCCATCACATACTTGCCTACTTCCTAGCTGCTCTCTCCAGGAGGGAGCAACCAGAGTGGCACAGCCTGGGGAAACTGTGCAGGGGGTGACATGTCACAAGGGTCGGGGGTGGAGGCTAGGGGGTGAAACGGGGGCTAGATTGTGGGCATAATACAGCAGAGGGCGCGACTAGGATTACACGATTCAGCAAGAATCATGTCACCGTCTGCCCAGGCCGTCCACTGCTGTTCAGAGATGTCATGACTTGGGAGACTTGCCTACCCTTCCAGGGGGTTGGGAGGGTCACCTGATTTTCAGGATCCTCCTTGCCGATTCGGGAGAGTAGGTAACTATGGACCATCATCGTTGCAGTATAATAATCACTAGCCACCAGCTGGCCACATGGTCGGCGATAAATCATAACTATTTAGATTGCATTTCCATTTTTCTCACAAAATGATGATTTTTTTTGTATATTTTACATATTTAGGGAGACATTGGAGCTGATAGTGTAGGGAGTGTACACACAGCTTCTAGCTCATGTATGTACAATATATAGATTTTTTAATAATTCGCAATGCTTCAACCTTATTAAGATACATTGCATCATGAAATAAGCAACCATGTTAAATTTAGAAATCATTTTTATTTAAAACATAAGTAAAGGGATTGCAGAGAATTATTTAATTGCCTGCTAACAATAAATGTCTGGTTTCTGTTGCATTTTGGAGAATTTAGAATAATTTCTTTTCATTCCCATAGTCAGAACCATGCTGGTACGTCAAACCACAGAAGCCAACATTTCTTTCTATGGGGAAGATTTATCAAATCTTAGAGAGAGATAAAGTGGTGAGATACAGCCTGTTAATATCTTTCTCTACTTTACATATCTTTCACCAAGATTTGATAAATTTCACCCCTAAGCATTAAGTAAACCAAAATCCTCCCAAGTATAATATCGCAGATATTCTGTATTGTCACAGGGAGCGCAATTATTCTCTAAGAGCCTCAGGACTTCATATTTGATGGCATCACTACTGACCCTCAGTAGTGGGAGACAACTGGAGTGAGTTCAATTGCAGTTCAGCTTGATGTGTTGCTATGGAGTTATATAGTGTTGCTGCAGAGGTGAGGAAATGCATACCTCCCAACAAGCCAAATTTTGGGGGTAATTCACTAAGGATTGCAAATGCAAAGTTGCTTCCAGTAACCTTGCAATTGTTGTCCTTAGCAGTGCACATGCAGGTGGAGGTGCATACCACCTCCTCCCTGCATTTGCAATGTGATTGCATCTAAGATGAACATCACAACCATTCAGTCGCAACGTTAATTTGTAATGGTAGGCTGAGTAAGCTAAAGGTTTCTCAACCTTACCGTTGCAGTGAGGCTTCCAAGGCCAAGGTAACTGCATCTCGTGACCAGTCCTTGGGCTCGCTACTCCCGGAAAATGGGGCTGACAGTCCCCCATTTTCCCCAATGCCAGCCGCTCCAGTCCCTCCCTGTGAATGCCTCTTCACGTCCAAATTTCTGCACTGTGCTCATACGACCCGTTCTGCACATTATGTGTAACTGGCACAACAGGGGGCATTACTTGTAACTGGCACTACAGGAAGCATTACATGTAACTGGCACTACAGGGGGCATTTTGTGTAACTGGCACTACAGGAGCAAATATACGTGTAACCAGCACTACAGGAGGCATTACATGTAACTGGCACTACAGGAAGCATTACATGTAACTGGCACTACAGGAAGCATTTTGTGTAACTGGCACTACAGGAGGCAATACATGTAACTGGCACTATACTGGGGCATTACATGTAATTGGCACTAAACTGGGAGCATTACGTGTAACTTTCACTATACTGGGGCATTTTGTGTAATTGTTCCTACACTGGGGGCATTATGTGTACCTGGAACTATACTGGGGGCATTACATGTAACTGTCAATATTCTGGGACATTACATGTAAATTACACTATACTGGAGCATTACGTGTAACTGGCACATATACTGGCACTGTCAGTTACATGTAATGCTCCAGTGTAGTGCCAGTAACTGACAGTATAGACACATAGTGCATTACACGTAACTGACACTATACTGGGGCATTACTTGTAAGGAGCACTACTGTGGGGATTATATGGAAGGCTGCAATTGTGTGTGTAGGGGGTGTGATAATGCAGTACATATATTTATAATTTGATAACATAATATATAGTTTCGAGGCCACGTCCACTTTTCTAGGAGCATGCGCGACTTCTGACCGCACATTAGAGAGAGGGGAGGGCACTTCAAAAGATCTCCCTCAGAGTGCTAGTAGGCCTGGAGCTAACTGTTACCAGCCCACCCTCTAATGTATCTGCTGTTCCTAAAAAGTGATCTGAGGTGTGTGTTCATGTGCTGCTGGGTATGTACTGGAGAAGACAGTGCCTCCCCAGCCATTGACCTCACTGCACGTCACTGTTCGGGACAGTCCTGATTTTTGGGAATTGTCACCCATCCCACCCACAGGGGGAAAGTTTTGGATGGCACTCTCACTGAATGGATAAATAGTGAATGGATGCTATGCATTCTGTAAAGAAAGGCTACGCTCAGCCCAGCAGCTCAGGAAGAGTAGCAGCAACATGAACATAAATGGGAGCATGACGTATACATATTTAAGCAAGCAAAGAAGTGAAGTAGCCCCTTTAATGAGTGCGATCTCCGACTAGGAAAGGTTGTGCATCCCCTAGTTTAAGTTTTCATGTCTGGTTTATCCTCATTATTGTTCTAAACTAATCATATGGGTGAGGGTATGATACTGGAGACTGCATTTCCGACATCTGTTAGATGGCAGCTTCCATTATAAGGAATGGGCATTCCTGTGAATATTAGGGTATCTGGATGGTAGGTCAAAAGTACTTAAGTTGACAGTCAATAGGTCAACCACTATTGGTCAACATGGGAAAAAGGTCAACACAGTGAAATGTTCGACTTGGGACTGGTCGACACATGAAAAGGTGGACATGAGTTTTTTACAATTTTTTTTTTATTTTAACTTGTTCATACTCTACCAACCACAGGGACTATGATTGGGAATAGAAAACTGAGCGAAGCAAGCCATGCACTTATTGGAGATCCCGGTCATGTTTTGGACAAAACCACACCATAAACGTAAAAAACTCATGTCGACCTTTTCATTTGTCGACCTATCACATGTCGACATTTTCACTGTGTCAACCTTTTTCCCATGTCGTCCATGTCATTGTCGACCAATAGTGGTCAACGCTATCCAAGTCGACCCATTGATCCATAACCAAATATTGGCTGCCTGTTCGTAAAGTAGGTGCTTTTGTTGGTTTTGGCCTAACACACAATTATAAAATATATTCAAAAAGTAATTGCGAATGTTAGTAGCAAGTAGTAATTAGCCCTTGCAGCATATTCCAATTATTACTCTTTATTTTCTAGAGAAAATAATAAACAAAGAATGCAAAATATTAAATGTGTAATAATTGCCCAGGAATGGATATAAGTGTGCAATAGAAAAGATTAACAGTGGCAAAGAAATCTGACAAGATAAATAGACCAAATAAAATGAATGTGTCACCTATTTCTTTTTCTGTATTGTACATTGTTGTTTGATTAAAAAAGATTAAGAGTGCCTGACAAGCCTGCTTGAGCACAGGGTGAACCCTTCTCACAGCTATACACATCTGAGCCAAAACTGTGCTTCTTGGACATTTGCTACTTATTCATTATAACCTTGGCTCACATTCTGAGCTTTTCAGGAAGCTTTCACCTTACAGTAGCTTTCACCTTTGTTTCTCACCTTGGAAGCTGCAGAGTTAATGCATAAGCTTCATCTTTGGTCCATTACAGCACAGGTGGTATAAACAGAGTTCAGCAAAATGTTACATGAGATTAATTGTCTATAATTCCAACCTTGCTAGCAATCTAAAGAAAGTGATGCAGATTGCACTTTGGCAGCAAAGCCAGTTGCCTATCAAAGCCACACGTGGTCAGTAATTAATTCATATGGGGCATTAGTGAAAAAGAACAAATGCAAACCTGTAAAATACCTCTTGCTGTGCCTGATATAATGTAGCAGGACCTTGGCTGATTTAGGGAGTTATTTTTCAATGGCAAGTATTATTCATGTCAACCTGAGTGTCACATAGTGTTGAGTTATGCCAGGCTTGCTGGTTATAGCACATGAATTTTCCATAAGCAGAAAAAATACTAATTGCATTTCCCTTTTCAGTACTGTGTCCTATCTAGCCGCAGCCCTGTGCTGAAACAAGTAACTATATACCATGCGTTGATGGACTTTGTTTCTGACAGTAAAAAAATCAGTTTACCACTGCAACGTCTTGCTGACCAGAAGAAGGCAGAGACTTATGAAGATCCCAACACTTTATATAGGTCTATAAACCATTTTTGTCTTTGCAGTTAAATGGCACGGTGTCTAAACTTGCACACAACTTACACTGTATATATTTTCGGCACAATATAATAAAATCCTCAGAAATAAGAAGGTTAAACGAAAGACTTATAAAAAAATATAAGATTGTACATATATCACCGGAACGCATTCAGCAGGTAACATAAAAGTTAAAGTGGTCACCTCATGTTTACAAAAAAGAGCTGCAAATTACCATTACAGGGCTCAAAACAGAATTTGTGTCAGGCGTACTGAGCTGCTTTATATGATATGTAGGCAGTAGAGCTATGCTATAAATAATTGACCATTCTCATTTTAATCCAATCGTTATGTATTTCAATTAAAATTAAACTATTTTTTCATGATCATAATATTCCAATTTAAAAAAGTAATGTGCAATGTATGTATGGTGGTTACAATGCAAGGTTATCCTGTGATGTTTCTGTCATAAACCTATTTTAAAATAAATAGAAATTTTAAATTTTCCAGTGATATTAAGGTTGCAATTTGTTGCATGCCATGACAGTTTATTTTTTTTTCATTTATGATTGCGGTGCATAGTGCAGAACTTTTCTCAAAGATTGTATTGGCTGTTATACAATTCCTTGCTACCTTGAAAATCAACTCTCCATTTCCTTGTGTCAGATTATCTTACTCCACTATAACCTATCATCGAACTGGTTTTAACATCCTGCTTCTGTGTTTCTTCTCTTAGGTGCCAGTCATAGGTGTTCACAGAAGCCACCACGGGGGTGCCGCTCTGGGACTTCCCCCCTCAGATGAATTATGGTCTACCCCATTCCCCTGTCCAGGACTGCTTACCTGGTGAGCAGTCTACGTCCCTCAGCAAGGGGTGGAGGAGGTAGTCCGTTAGCTGGTGTCGGTTCCTGCACATGCCTATGGTGCCAGTGGCACACAGAACAAAGAGATAATGCAGCTGCATGTGCTATACACCAAGAACACTGGTAATCAGAACAATTATAATAAACTCTGCATACAGTAGGTGAGAAGTAGTGTTTAAGGTGTTAAAAAGTGTTACATCAGTACTTACTACTACTCACCTATGTAGCACTTTTAGCACTGAGCTGCTACTTCTTATTAATGTAACGCCTTTTAACATATCAGGGCAAAATCACTTAGATGCAAACTCATGGTAATTTACCACAAATCCAGTTTTTACTATTTTCCCTTTTTTTTTTTTTTGCCATGAAAACTAATTTTATCGCGGGTATGCGAGCTCCCACGGTTTGCACTATTCAATTGCAAATTTGCATAAACAGGATCACCGCAAAAATTGGTACTGAAAGTGAAAAGTGAAAAATTTATAAATCTGTCTGCAGCCCCTAAAAAAGCTAAACTAACATCAGATAACAGTATAAAAGATTATTAGTGGTTATAATAAACTTACTGTATTTCTGGCACTTAAGTAGAGTCAAATGAATGTTATATGCATTTTTTTTTTAAATGATAGAAACCAATTATTTTTTAAGCAAATAAGTGCTAAAAATGTAATTTGGGGTACATAAAAATGGATATAAGTATATATTGTGGTCATTTTAGGGCATTTTTTTTTAAAAAGAGACCAATTACTCCCAAATGCAAGTCTAAAAATACTTGCCCCACTCACAAAGCACCTCAATATACCTGACCCACACATTGTACCCCAATTTCCATAATTTAGAATTTTTTCACCCCAAAAATGACATGTCATTATTGGCGAATTAAAAGTAATTAAAAACTTCTAAGTGCCTAATTAGTCATTCAGGGTGGTGTCCCAGGGGTTCAGAACCAAATCCTGATATTTTAACTTAAAATATGGATTTTCCCCAAGTTTATCACCAGCTCAGAATTGGTGAATTGAAACCTGTGGTAAAATTACTGCAAAAACATTTTTGCAGACAATTGAATAGGTGCTTTCATGAATTTACTGCAAATCGCAAATTGAATTTGGCCCTAAAGCTGTTACTATTCACTAGTGTTATCCCTTTGGTTGGTTGGGTTGTGCTGGCCCGTGGGGCCCATGCTATGGACTTAAAGTTAAGGACCCACTGCAGCTCCCTTATATGGAATCCAAAACCTTCACCCACCTTCCTTGCCTTCCCTTACCTTCTGTTCTAGATAAATGAAAACTTTGTTGGTTTCTATGGGTTTGTAAAGTGGGATACGGTTGTTAGGTCAACACAGCTTAGGTCGACCGTCATTAGGTTGACCACTGAAGGTCGACATGGTCAATAGGTCAACATGGTCATTAGGTCGACATGTACTAGGTTGACAGGTCAAAAGGTCGACATCAGTTTTTTATTTTTTACATTTTTTTCCATACTTGATGATCTTACGTGGACTATGATTGGAATGATAACCTGTGCCGAGCGAAGCGAGCCATGCGAGGGGACACAGTGCACTAATTGGGGTTCTCCATCCCTTTATGAAGAAAATGACACCAAAAATAGTCCAAAAACTCATGTCGACCTTTTCACCTGTCGATCTAGTACATGTCGACCTAATTCCCATGTAAACATAATGCATGTCGCCCTAATGCCCATGTCGACCTTCAGTGGTCTACCTAATGACTTTCAACCTAAGTTGGGTAGGCCAAACGACCCATACCCTGTAAAGTTGATTAAACTAACTTCCTGTTTGCCACTGCAGTGCCATTTTGTTTCCTAGATGTGCCATGTTGTAAGTTTAAGTGCCACATGTTTGTGCCGCCCACTGTTGTCGCTTATCTTAGTCATCCAGCTACCTTGGTGCAACCTTTTGGCCTAAACTGGATGAAACCAATAGCTGTGAGCTGTGAAGTGGTCAAAATTGACCGGAACTGAGTGGAAATTAATGTTATTGAGGTCAGTAATACCATGGGAAGAAAAACAGGCCTAAAGTCTCTTATTTTTTAGGATTTTTCTAAAAAAAAAAAAACAGATCCAAAACCAAAACCCGCAAGGACAATTTTGGCAAAAACCAAATACAGATCCAAAACAAGAGGGAGTTACAGAGCCAACACCAAAACTAAAACACGGGTGTCGCCGCTCATCTCTTATTAGAATTAAAACTAAAACCGGCAAAAATGGTCTGGTGCACATCTCTAATTTATGTAACATCGTCATAATAACTTCTGGAAGAAAATCCAGAGCAGTAATAATATATTCATCATAACAATGAGCAGCATTGCATTGGGGATGCTGGAAGTAACACTAAATGAGGAGCAAAACATTGTCATGTATTCGAAAATTATGCTCATACAGTATTATATACTTTTAGCTGTCAATACTGGTCAAGTTTTTTGTAATCATTAACATTTGTGATTTGTCCACATTAGCTACACCAGTTAATAAATGTCTTTCTTTTTACCCAAATGCTGCTGTGTTGGTTCTTCAGAGTTTGTCCTAGGAAATATGGTGACAACTCTTAGCGCTCTTAAGAACAGAATTTTGGTGACAGCCTTCAAATGACAAAGAAAAGAATACCACCGTTTTTTCAGATAATGACTTCAAAAGACACAATATGTCAAATGAGAGTGGCACTCCTTTCTGTTCGTTATGTTCCTCAAAAAGAAAAAGTTAAACAGATCATGGCGTAATATATTCTATATATGCAATTTCACCTTTGCACCTTTGTGATAGGAGGTTTTCAAAAACGTGATGTATAATATATCCCTCCACAAAATAATTTCTTAGATGAAAAATAGGGCACCTTCCAACCTGATTTATGAGGTTACTAAATTAATTAACCACAAAATAAAAATAACATCTTAAAAATCTCTCCCATAGATCCTCATTTTCAGTTGAAAGCACCTTTTGGTAGTGTAATTACCTCCATTAAATCCCCAAAACAGGGGTTCGTGCACACAAATACCCAGAGTGGAGAAATAGACAATGTGAGCTTCTTCACACCCGTGGATATCACCTTATGGTAATATAATTACCTATGTACACCCCTCAACAAATGAGGTCTATGCATAAGGATATTTCACCAAGCAGAGGCAGATCACATGGAACTTCTTAAAAAGCAGATTCCTTTATTAAACTCCTCTAGAAAGTGGCATGTAAAAAAGGGGATACTCAACATAGCATAATACTGTTTTAATGAAGGTATCCACATAAAAAGACAGACAAATTAAAATTACATTTAAAAAGGGGGATTCTAGTGAGCCAAAACGCCTACCAGATGGCAAATGTTCAGTGCACAAAAGTAAAACTGAAAGTCCTCTTAGAGTCCCGGTTACTCCTTGCGGTAATTCAGTAGTGCTCACCGATGGTAGGTCCGTTCGGTTCTCAAGAAATCCCCGCCATCAGCTACGCGTTTCAGTTTCCCTTCCTCAGGCTTCCGGTGTCCCTTTTTTACATGCCACTTTCTGGCCATGGCAAAGCATCTGAGTTCTGGAGGGCATGATAAGTATGATGATCTCATAAATTTATTTCATTCTGTTTATCAGTATTCTGTGGGGTATGGATTAGATCAGAAGTTGGAGTTTATGCTGATCCTTGTAGCGCCATTTTGGGGGAACTTGAGGTGCATCCAGGTAAGTTGAAATACATTAATAATAGTCCCAGAGTGGGTGCTATCATCATGTAGCATAGGGGCCACCAGAACAGAGATGCCTTGTTGTGGCCTGGTGGCTTTCTATAGATATGCCAATATACAGTATGCAACTGAGATCTCTGCTTTGCTATTATAAGTTAGAATGTACTGTAAGTCTATTTATGCTGGCCTATTGTGCAGTGTGATTGGGAATTATTTTGCTGCTTTTCTAGTGAAGAGAAGAACATGGAAGGAGAGATAAGAGGAGGGACCAAATGGTAGATGGTCTGCTCCATTTGTGAGGCCAAAGTTAGTAGAGGTTGGGACATTAACCATCTAGCCACCTCTTCCATGTAACATCATTTGTGGTGAGTTCATGAAATTAATTTGACAAGATTATAATACAACTTACACCCTCATCATCAACATCCTCAATAGTAGCTGAAAATAATGTAATGCTTTCTCGATGTTACATGCATTATCGGAAATGACCAGTGTCAGAATTTACCTATGGGCTGCAGAACTGCAGCCCTCCCATTTAAATCTGTCATGTCAGTGAGCTCATCTGAGCCAGTTGCAGTCTGCATGACTGCACTGACTCAGTGGCTTCACTGTGACTGGTAGTGACTTCCTATTCTTGGTGCCTAAACTGGATAAAAACAATATTGCGAACTGTGAGGTGATCAAAATTGAGTGGAAATTACTGGAAATTGGTTTTTATAATAAAAAAAATATATAGATTTAAAATCAAAAGCAAAACCCATGAGGGCAATTTTAGCAAAACCAAAACATGAAGTTAATACAAATCCAAAACCAAAACACAGGGGTTGGCACACATTTTTAATCAATAGGATTCTATTTTTTAGATTTCTTTTGTTTTAATATTTCACCATGTGGATAAATGATCTCCGTATTTTTCATGAATTAATAAAAGTAACATTTGAACTACTTACATACCGATTAGTGCACCATGTACAGTAACCACCCTTTGCATTTCTTCTTTTTCCACTACTTCTGACGAAAAATAGGGTTATGCGCCAGGCCAAATCTTGGGTGTTGTGCTTTGGTTTTGGATCTGTATTTCCTACGTGTTTTGGATCTGTATTGTTTTTTTGCCAAAACTGCCCTTGCTGGTTTTGGATCTTTATATTCATAGAAAAATCATAAAAACAGCTAAAATTACAGAATGTTGGCCTGATTTTGTTCCTACAGTATTATTAACCTCAATAACATTCATTTCCACTCATTTCCAGGCAATTTTCACCACCTCACGAACATAGGCCAAAGCCTGGCTAAGCAGCAGAGCAGCGGCACAAACACACGGTAGTTATTTCTGTTTAATTTTTTTTTATAAAAGTATTTTTATTGAAAGAGATATTTTCACATTACAATTCCAAATCATTGTAGACATATATAAAATATACCATTTAGTAACAACCAATCCGTAATGTAATTAAAGAAAACAATAAGGGAAGGGTAGAGAAAGAGGGAGAGAGGAATAACAGAAACAAATTGTAAGTGTATCAAACAATCCATAAGTACAGCTAGGAATATGAGTATGCGCATGCCCTACAAATTCATACCTGCTGATCCATGGAGAAGTAATAGCTAACATCCATCTCACAAGAGTGGTATATACAGTAGATAAAAAGAGCAAGAAAATACAAAGAGGAACCATCTCAAAAGTCAAATCAGCATTCAGGTACAATGGGGGTCATTCCGAGTTGATCGCTCGCTAGCAGTTTTTAGCAGCCGAGCCGTGCAAACGCATTGTCGCGCCCACTGGGGAGTGTATTTTTGCTTTGCAGAAGTGCAAACATTTGTGCAGCAGAGCGCCTGCAAAATCTTTTTGTGCAAAACAAGACCAGCCCTGTAGTTACTCTTCGTGTGCATTGATTCTAACGATGGAGGGACGGCTTTTGACATCACACACCCGCCCAGCGAACGCCCAGCCACGCCTGCATTTTTTCTGCCATGCCTGAGTTTTTCTAAGCACTCCCTGAAAACGGTCAGTTGACACCCAGAAACACCCACTTCATGTCAATCTTCCTGCAAAGGGCGTGCGACTGGAATGTTCATTAGACTGTGCAAATCCACGATGCTCATTGTACCTGTACGATGCACCAGCGCATGCGCAGAAATTCAGATTTTTAGCCTTATGCTGCGCTGCGAACAACGGTAGCTAGTGATCAACTCGGCCCTAAGACATTGAAGGAATAGAGGAAGATTATCACAACTTCCTAAAATCAGGGTAAGCTTGAAGTAATATGATTATTGTAGTAGATCGACCAGAGTAACCATTTGCACAGGGGAGATGTGGCCATGGGGTACCTAAATCCAATTGTTTTCATTTCATAGCTCCGCTGGACATATGATATAATCTTTGCCAGGGGCATCTCTTTTCTAATATCGAGCTAGGACAGCCCTAGTAGCGATTAATATATGACCTATGACATATGTGTTTACTCCTTGCAGGAAGAGAGAGAAGTGATGTAGGAAAACATTTTCAAGGAGCAATGGAAGGTAGACATCTGTAACCTGCTTAATCAAGTCAAAGACCTCATTTCCGAGCAATTTAATTTTCGGGCACAGCCAGAATATGTGAATCAGAGTACCTTCCAAACCACAATGTCTCCAGCAAAATTTATAAGATACAGGCCAAATTTTATGCAATTCACCTGGAGTATGATAGAAACCAGTATCACTTTGAACATAATTTCTGAATGATAAATGCATCTAAACATCTTGAAAATGTTAATAAAAACTTTTTTCCCAATCCTCATCTGTAAGCGTTATATTCAACTCCAATTCCCATCTAGTCTGTATTTGTAATTTGGGTTCATCTTGGGGAGACAATAGAGTAGTGTACCATGAGGAAATACCACCTTTATGACCAAGGATGACTAACTTAGATAGCACATATGGTGGGGGAGTTGGAAGGAGCATGAGGCACATGAGTTCATTAAGATCCAGTGTCTAATATGTATATACTTATAAAAATCTTTAATCAGGACAGAGTACTGTGCTTGAATTTGTTGAAAAGTTTTAAGAACAGAATTATCATATAAATCCTTAATCGATAGAATATCTAAATTACGCCAAGTCTGTAGTGAAAGATCAGGGATTCATTTTGATACTGCCAGAAGAGACAGGATGGGTGGAGACTTCCGTCTGGAGTGGACATGGCTGGGTGGCAAACCTGGTGGGGAGGTGGCGATATATAGATGATGTACTGTTCATCTGGCGGGGCAGCTTGGAAGAGTTGAACCTTTTTTTCTCACATTTGAATAATAATCTCAATATAAAATTGAGTTTTAATTGCGAGTGTGAAACTGAATTTTTGGGATCTTAAGTTGTACATTGTGGATAATAAGATAGAGTCAACAATATTCACTAAGCCCACAGATTCGAATACTTATATTGGTACTGGAAGTAACCATTTACCGTGTTGGTTGAACAATGTCCTTAAGAGTCACTTTATACGATTAAAACGTAATTGCTCTCCACATACCAACTTCATAAAGGAAGCATCAGCCATGAAATAGAAATTTTGCCAAAGGGGATATAACCCCAACGTACTACAGAAAACATTGGAAGAAGTTTCAGAGATAAATAGAGAAAATAATAGATAAATAGAGAAAACTTGCTTCAGGTAATACCACTGGATAACCAAAGAAAAAGGAAATAAACAGTATTAACTATGGCTTTCAATTAGAGATGAGCGGGTTCGGTTTCTTTGAATCCGAACCCGCACGAACTTCACTTTTTTTTTCACGGGTCCGAGCGACTCGGATCTTCCCGCCTTGCTCGGTTAACCCGAGCGCGCCCGAACGTCATCATGACGCTGTCGGATTCTCGCGAGACTCGGATTCTATATAAGGAGCCGCGCGTCGCCGCCATTTTCACACGTGCATTGAGATTGATAGGGAGAGGACGTGGCTGGCGTCCTCTCCATTAGAATAGATTAGAAGAGAGAGAGAGAGAGAGAGATTGTGCAGACAGAGTTTACCACAGTGACCAGTGCAGTTGTTGTTAAGTTAACTTTTATTTAATATATCCGTTCTCTGCTATATCCGTTCTCTGCCTGAAAAAAACGATACACAGCAGTCACACAGTGTGACTCAGTCTGTGTGCACTCAGCTCAGCCCAGTGTGCTGCACATCAATGTATAAAAGCTTATAATAATTGTGGGGGAGACTGGGGAGCACTGCAGGTTGTTATAGCAGGAGCCAGGAGTACATAATATTATATTAATTTAAAATTAAACAGTGCACACTTTTGCTGCAGGAGTGCCACTGCCAGTGTGACTAGTGGTGACCAGTGCCTGACCACCAGTATAGTAGTATATTGTTGTATACTATCTCTTTATCAACCAGTCTATATTAGCAGCAGACACAGTACAGTGCGGTAGTTCACGGCTGTGGCTACCTCTGTGTCGGCAGTCGGCACTCGGCAGGCAGTCCGTCCATCCATAATTGTATAATTATATACCACCTAACCGTGGTATTTTTTTTTCTTTCTTTATACCGTCGTCATAGTCATACTAGTTGTTACGAGTATACTACTATCTCTTTATCAACCAGTGTACAGTGCGGTAGTTCACGGCTGTGGCTACCTCTGTGTCGGCAGTCGGCAGGCAGTCCGTCCATCCATAATTGTATTATTATAATATATACCACCTAACCGTGGTTTTTTTTTCATTCTTTATACCGTCATAGTGTCATACTAGTTGTTACGAGTATACTACTATCTCTTTATCAACCAGTGTACAGTGCGGTAGTTCACGGCTGTGGCTACCTCTGTGTCGGCAGTCGGCAGGCAGTCCGTCCATCCATAATTGTATTATAATATATACCACCTAACCGTGGTTTTTTTTTCATTCTTTATACCGTCATAGTGTCATACTAGTTGTTACGAGTATACTACTATCTCTTTATCAACCAGTGTACAGTGCGGTAGTTCACGGCTGTGGCTACCTCTGTGTCGGCAGTCGGCAGGCAGTCCGTCCATCCATAATTGTATTATAATATATACCACCTAACCGTGGTTTTTTTTTCATTCTTTATACCGTCATAGTCAGTCATACTAGTTGTTACGAGTATACTACTATCTCTTTATCAACCAGTGTACAGTGCGGTAGTTCACGGCTGTGGCTACCTCTGTGTCGGCACTCGGCAGGCAGTCCGTCCATCCATAATTGTATTATAATATATACCACCTAACCGTGGTTTTTTTTTCATTCTTTATACCGTCATAGTGTCATACTAGTTGTTACGAGTATACTACTATCTCTTTATCAACCAGTGTACAGTGCGGTAGTTCACGGCTGTGGCTACCTCTGTGTCGGCAGTCGGCAGGCAGTCCGTCCATCCATAATTGTATTATAATATATACCACCTAACCGTGGTTTTTTTTTCATTCTTTATACCGTCATAGTGTCATACTAGTTGTTACGAGTATACTACTATCTCTTTATCAACCAGTGTACAGTGCGGTAGTTCACGGCTGTGGCTACCTCTGTGTCGGCAGTCGGCAGGCAGTCCGTCCATCCATAATTGTATTATAATATATACCACCTAACCGTGGTTTTTTTTTCATTCTTTATACCGTCATAGTCAGTCATACTAGTTGTTACGAGTATACTACTATCTCTTTATCAACCAGTGTACAGTGCGGTAGTTCACGGCTGTGGCTACCTCTGTGTCGGAACTCGGCAGGCAGTCCGTCCATCCATAATTGTATTACAATATATACCACCTAACCGTGGTTTTTTTTTCATTCTTTATACCGTCATAGTCAGTCATACTAGTTGTTACGAGTATACTACTATCTCTTTATCAACCAGTGTACAGTGCGGTAGTTCACGGCTGTGGCTACCTCTGTGTCGGAACTCGGCAGGCAGTCCGTCCATCCATAATTGTATTACAATATATACCACCTAACCGTGGTTTTTTTTTCATTCTTTATACCGTCATAGTCAGTCATACTAGTTGTTACGAGTATACTACTATCTCTTTATCAACCAGTGTACAGTGCGGTAGTTCACGGCTGTGGCTACCTCTGTGTCGGAACTCGGCAGGCAGTCCGTCCATCCATAATTGTATTATTATAATATATACCACCTAACCGTGGTTTTTTTTTCATTCTTTATACCGTCATAGTGTCATACTAGTTGTTACGAGTATACTACTATCTCTTTATCAACCAGTGTACAGTGCGGTAGTTCACGGCTGTGGCTACCTCTGTGTCGGCACTCGGCAGGCAGTCCGTCCATCCATAATTGTATTACAATATATACCACCTAACCGTGGTTTTTTTATACCACCTAACCGTGGCAGTCCGTCCATAATTGTATACTAGTATCCAATCCATCCATCTCCATTGTTTACCTGAGGTGCCTTTTAGTTCTGCCTATAAAATATGGAGAACAAAAAAGTTGAGGTTCCAAAATTAGGGAAAGATCAAGATCCACTTCCACCTCGTGCTGAAGCTGCTGCCACTAGTCATGGCCGAGACGATGAAATGCCAGCAACGTCGTCTGCCAAGGCCGATGCCCAATGTCATAGTACAGAGCATGTCAAATCCAAAACACCAAATATCAGAAAAAAAAGGACTCCAAAACCTAAAATAAAATTGTCGGAGGAGAAGCGTAAACTTGCCAATATGCCATTTACCACACGGAGTGGCAAGGAACGGCTGAGGCCCTGGCCTATGTTCATGGCTAGTGGTTCAGCTTCACATGAGGATGGAAGCACTCAGCCTCTCGCTAGAAAACTGAAAAGACTCAAGCTGGCAAAAGCACCGCAAAGAACTGTGCGTTCTTTGAAATCCCAAATCCACAAGGAGAGTCCAATTGTGTCGTTTGCGATGCCTGACCTTCCCAACACTGGACGTGAAGAGCATGCGCCTTCCACTATTTGCATGCCCCCTGCAAGTGCTGGAAGGAGCACCCGCAGTCCAGTTCCTGATAGTCAGATTGAAGATGTCAGTGTTGAAGTACACCAGGATGAGGAGGATATGGGTGTTGCTGGCGCTGGGGAGGAAATTGACCAGAAGGATTCTGATGGTGAGGTGGTTTGTTTAAGTCAGGCACCCGGGGAGACACCTGTTGTCCGTGGGAGGAATATGGCCGTTGACATGCCAGGTGAAAATACCAAAAAAATCAGCTCTTCGGTGTGGAGGTATTTCACCAGAAATGCGGACAACAGGTGTCAAGCCGTGTGTTCCCTTTGTCAAGCTGTAATAAGTAGGGGTAAGGACGTTAACCACCTCGGAACATCCTCCCTTATACGTCACCTGCAGCGCATTCATAATAAGTCAGTGACAAGTTCAAAAACTTTGGGTGACAGCGGAAGCAGTCCACTGACCAGTAAATCCCTTCCTCTTGTAACCAAGCTCACGCAAACCACCCCACCAACTCCCTCAGTGTCAATTTCCTCCTTCCCCAGGAATGCCAATAGTCCTGCAGGCCATGTCACTGGCAAGTCTGACGAGTCCTCTCCTGCCTGGGATTCCTCCGATGCATCCTTGCGTGTAACGCCTACTGCTGCTGGCGCTGCTGTTGTTGCCGCTGGGAGTCGATGGTCATCCCAGAGGGGAAGTCGTAAGCCCACTTGTACTACTTCCAGTAAGCAATTGACTGTTCAACAGTCCTTTGCGAGGAAGATGAAATATCACAGCAGTCATCCTACTGCAAAGCGGATAACTGAGTCCTTGACAACTATGTTGGTGTTAGACGTGCGTCCGGTATCCGCCGTTAGTTCACAGGGAACTAGACAATTTATTGAGGCAGTGTGCCCCCGTTACCAAATACCATCTAGGTTCCACTTCTCTAGGCAGGCGATACCGAGAATGTACACGGACGTCAGAAAAAGACTCACCAGTGTCCTAAAAAATGCAGTTGTACCCAATGTCCACTTAACCACGGACATGTGGACAAGTGGAGCAGGGCAGGGTCAGGACTATATGACTGTGACAGCCCACTGGGTAGATGTATGGACTCCCGCCGCAAGAACAGCAGCGGCGGCACCAGTAGCAGCATCTCGCAAACGCCAACTCTTTCCTAGGCAGGCTACGCTTTGTATCACCGCTTTCCAGAATACGCACACAGCTGAAAACCTCTTATGGCAACTGAGGAAGATCATCGCGGAATGGCTTACCCCAATTGGACTCTCCTGTGGATTTGTGGCATCGGACAACGCCAGCAATATTGTGTGTGCATTAAATATGGGCAAATTCCAGCACGTCCCATGTTTTGCACATACCTTGAATTTGGTGGTGCAGAATTTTTTAAAAAACGACAGGGGTGTGCAAGAGATGCTGTCGGTGGCCAGAAGAATTGCGGGACACTTTCGGCGTACAGGCACCACGTACAGAAGACTGGAGCACCACCAAAAACTACTGAACCTGCCCTGCCATCATCTGAAGCAAGAAGTGGTAACGAGGTGGAATTCAACCCTCTATATGCTTCAGAGGTTGGAGGAGCAGCAAAAGGCCATTCAAGCCTATACAATTGAGCACGATATAGGAGATGGAATGCACCTGTCTCAAGTGCAGTGGAGAATGATTTCAACGTTGTGCAAGGTTCTGATGCCCTTTGAACTTGCCACACGTGAAGTCAGTTCAGACACTGCCAGCCTGAGTCAGGTCATTCCCCTCATCAGGCTTTTGCAGAAGAAGCTGGAGGCATTGAAGAAGGAGCTAACACGGAGCGATTCCGCTAGGCATGTGGGACTTGTGGATGCAGCCCTTAATTCGCTTAACAAGGATTCACGGGTGGTCAATCTGTTGAAATCAGAGCACTACATTTTGGCCACCGTGCTCGATCCTAGATTTAAAGCCTACCTTGGATCTCTCTTTCCGGCAGACACAGGTCTGCTGGGGTTGAAAGACCTGCTGGTGACAAAATTGTCAAGTCAAGCGGAACGCGACCTGTCAACATCTCCTCCTTCACATTCTCCCGCAACTGGGGGTGCGAGGAAAAGGCTCAGAATTCCGAGCCCACCCGCTGGCGGTGATGCAGGGCAGTCTGGAGCGACTGCTGATGCTGACATCTGGTCCGGACTGAAGGACCTGACAACGATTACGGACATGTCGTCTACTGTCACTGCATATGATTCTCTCAACATTGATAGAATGGTGGAGGATTATATGAGTGACCGCATCCAAGTAGGCACGTCACACAGTCCGTACTTATACTGGCAGGAAAAAGAGGCAATTTGGAGGCCCTTGCACAAACTGGCTTTATTCTACCTAAGTTGCCCTCCCACAAGTGTGTACTCCGAAAGAGTGTTTAGTGCCGCCGCTCACCTTGTCAGCAATCGGCGTACGAGGTTACATCCAGAAAATGTGGAGAAGATGATGTTCATTAAAATGAATTATAATCAATTCCTCCGCGGAGACATTGACCAGCAGCAATTGCCTCCACAAAGTACACAGGGAGCTGAGATGGTGGATTCCAGTGGGGACGAATTGATAATCTGTGAGGAGGGGGATGTACACGGTGATATATCGGAGGGTGAAGATGAGGTGGACATCTTGCCTCTGTAGAGCCAGTTTGTGCAAGGAGAGATTAATTGCTTCTTTTTTGGGGGGGTCCAAACCAACCCGTCATATCAGTCACAGTCGTGTGGCAGACCCTGTCACTGAAATGATGGGTTGGTTAAAGTGTGCATGTCCTGTTTTGTTTATACAACATAAGGGTGGGTGGGAGGGCCCAAGGATAATTCCATCTTGCACCTCTTTTTTCTTTTCTTTTTCTTTGCATCATGTGCTGATTGGGGAGGGTTTTTTGGAAGGGACATCCTGCGTGACACTGCAGTGCCACTCCTAGATGGGCCCGGTGTTTGTGTCGGCCACTAGGGTCGCTAATCTTACTCACACAGCTACCTCATTGCGCCTCTTTTTTTCTTTGCGTCATGTGCTGTTTGGGGAGGGTTTTTTGGAAGGGACATCCTGCGTGACACTGCAGTGCCACTCCTAGATGTGCCCGGTGTTTGTGTCGGCCACTAGGGTCGCTAATCTTACTCACACAGTCAGCTACCTCATTGCGCCTCTTTTTTTCTTTGCGTCATGTGCTGTTTGGGGAGGGTTTTTTGGAAGGGCCATCCTGCGTGACACTGCAGTGCCACTCCTAGATGGGCCCGGTGTTTGTGTCGGCCACTAGGGTCGCTAATCTTACTCACACAGCTACCTCATTGCGCCTCTTTTTTTCTTTGCGTCATGTGCTGTTTGGGGAGGGTTTTTTGGAAGGGACATCCTGCGTGACACTGCAGTGCCACTCCTAGATGGGCCCGGTGTTTGTGTCGGCCACTAGGGTCGCTTATCTTACTCACACAGCGACCTCGGTGCAAATTTTAGGACTAAAAATAATATTGTGAGGTGTGAGGTATTCAGAATAGACTGAAAATGAGTGTAAATTATGGTTTTTGAGGTTAATAATACTTTGGGATCAAAATGACCCCCAAATTCTATGATTTAAGCTGTTTTTTAGTGTTTTGGGAAAAAAACACCCGAATCCAAAACACACCCGAATCCGACAAAAATAATTCGGTGAGGTTTTGCCAAAACGCGTTCGAACCCAAAACACGGCCGCGGAACCGAACCCAAAACCAAAACACAAAACCCGAAAAATTTCTGGCGCTCATCTCTACTTTCAATATGGTCTACAATAGTCATCATAAGTATATTGGGGGCATTTTCAAGAGAAATTGTCCTCTCCTTCTAAAAGATCCTACATTATCCACCATTTTACCTGAACATCCAAGGTTCATTTATAGAAGAGCACACAATTTAAGGGACAAATTAGTAACTAGTGCTTATATGGAAAAGCCAATAGGGGGCATCATTAGGAATCAGGGTTTTCATAGGTGCGGAGATTGTAACATGTGCAAAAATTGTCCTACCAATACCAGAAAGATGAGTGACTTTGAAATTAAAGGGAATAGATATAAAATAAAACAATTTACAACTTGCCATAGTAAATTTGCCATATATGCCATCCAATGTTCCTGGGAGAAGCTATATACAGGCAAAACAACGAGAACATTGAAAATTAAATGGATGGAACATGTTCAAAACATAAGGAAGGGTTTGGAGACCCATCCGTTCTCGCTTCACTTTAAGGAACAATATAACTGTTCCACCAACCACATTACTGCTTTCTGGGGATTGGAAATTATTAATAACCATTGGCGTACCAACAACAGAGATAGAAGATTAGCACAAGCAGAGATGAAATGGATTTTTAATTTAGGCACTTTAGCACCAGCTGTTTTAAATCATGAATTTGAGTTAAGGTGGTTTTTATGATGTTTTTATGATATTCTATTGTGACATCATTGTCTTGTATTAATTGTATACTTATCAGTATTTCATGGCATTTTTTCAATATTATGAATTTAAGCATACAGTAGGTTACATAGATGACGGGGCTATTTTTTACTGACATATCTATGACCTTCTGTTAAGCAGCTATTCCACATATTACTATGCATAAAATAGCAACGTTAAGTTTTTTTTTACTAGCGGGGCTTAATTTTAACCATGGTCTTGAGACTGAAGTTTACAATATTAGTAAGTAATGATTAGAATATTGTTATTTATCATTGTGTTTTATTGCTAATGTACAGCGCCTAACGGAGCAGTGTTGAGCCCTGTCACCTAGCAACTGTCTAACGTTTGTTGTTTGTGGTTTTATTTTAACTATGGTCTTGGGGTTTAAGTTCACAATATTAGCAAGTAATGCATAGCATGTTGTCATTTATTAGTATGGTTTATTGCTAATGTAAAGTGCTTAATACCGCAGAGCTGAGCCCCATCACCTACCAACCGTTTAACCAATGTTTGTTGTTTGTGGTATATTGTGATAGAATGACATCACAGACCACCGTCTTCTGGCGTAGCGGCATACAATGGACGATACCGATGATGTTTCATCATGGGAATGGGTTACCTAGCAATGCAGCAGCCAATGAACAAGACTGGTGACGCAATTATTACTTCTGTTTTAAAAAAAATAAAGACCAGGACTTCTCCTTACACTCCGCTTCCTTGAAAAAGACCTTTTAAAGGTCGAGACGCGTTGGAAGGAGTGTTGGGAATCTGTGCAGTGCCTCCATTTGTTAAGATTTGTTTTATTTTTAACATCCTGAGGGCGCTCCCATTTTCGGCTGCCAGGTATTGCACCCTCATTATTGCTATTTCTACCTAGAGCGCGCTGCACATTCCTTGGGTTCTTATCACTGCTGTAAATAGATGTTTCTGCCATATGTGTAATTTTATAGTTTTATAATAAACTTTGTTTACTTAAACATACCACCTATCTTGCTGGGGTCGCTGTGTGCTGTTAGTTCTACCTAGAAGCTCACTAAAGATACCGAGATAGGAGTTACATCATTTCATGAACCAGTGAGTATGGTATGCATTAAATGATTATGGTGGTGGTCTGAAAGAATTGATTGCACTTAAACGGAAGTAGGCATTTTAAAGATACCTTGATGAGTTGAATCCTCACACATGCTGTGTAAGTGGGGTATGCACTATTTACAACCAGTATTTGAAAAACCTGAAACGCTTTATTGGAATTTATCACATATTGAGATATACTGCACCATGATTTTTCTATATTTATTTCCACATAAACAAAACATTGAGAGGACTGGACTGGACACATGACATCATCTAGAGCAGGCATGTCCAAACTGTGGCCCTCCAGCTGTTGTGAAACTACATATCCCAGCATGCCCTGGCACAGTTTTGCTGTCAGAGAATGCTAAAGCTGTGCCAGGGCATGCTGGGATGTGTAGTTTCTCAACAGCTGGAGGGCCACAGTTTGGACATGCCTGATCTAGAGTGACTACACAGAGACCAATTATCACTATAGAGACTGAATTGGATCTAAGTATCAACATTTTTTATATTCTGTGGTTTACATAGTGAGCGCATTGTGATTGGACAATTTTCTTCTAAGCTTGCTGATATAGTTGAAGGCTGGGGAAAGCAAAGCCTCCGCTGCGTTTAGACCTTTGTAGGCGTGCTCTGGCTACTATAGGTCTCTTTTGCTTCCAAACAAAATTAGATATGACTGAGTATAACTTATTAAGCAGTTTATTTGGGACCAAATATGGGAAGGCTCTAAATAAATATAGAGTTTTGTGAAGCATCATTTAAACAGAAGAAAGGTGTCCCATCCAAGATATATCATAATTTATCCACTTCTTAGTTAGATGTGTAAATTGGACAAGAAGAGGAAGATAGTTACATGGTATCACTTCTGAAAATTGTAAAGAAATTTTAATTCCTAAGTACGGAAGGAAAGAGGTTTGTCAGGAATAACTATAATGGGATTGCAATGTCAAAAAGAGATCACTCTATACCGAGGGGGAGCGCTTCAATTTTAGATGTATTTAGTTTCTAATATGATATATTAGAATAGTCCTCAAGAATTCTATGTAGAACTGGGAGGGAAGATTCTGTATTCGTTATAAATAATAAGACATCATCCGCAAATAAGCAGATTTTATGATGTATCGTACCAATTGGGAACCTGTCTATCTGTGTGGAAGTCCTTATCTTTTCCGCCAAGAGCTCTATCTTTAAAGCAAAAATTAGAGGTGAGAGGGTACACCCTTGTCGGGTGCCATGGAGGTAGGGAATGAATTTACTAAAAACTCGTGCAGTGGGATTAGAGTAGAGGTGCAGAATAGCTTGCAAAAATGGACCAGAAAATCTAAACCTAGCAAGAACCTCAGTCAAGCCAATATATCCTATAAAAAGCTTTCTCTGCATCTAGTGAAAGCAATAATAGAGGTTTCTGGTTGGTGGTGTGGGCTTCCAGCAGAGAAAATACTCTTCTAGTATTATCTGGAGCTTGTCTGCCCATAGTAAAACCTACCTTGTCCTGAGCAACCAAGATAGGGATCAATGGGTTTAATCTATTTGCAACTAATTTAGCATACAACTTTATGTTGGAATTCAAAAGTGCAATAGGTCTAATAATTATGACATAAAGATGGGTTCCAGGTTTCGGAATTGTAACAATCTGGGCCTCTAGCATTTTGAATGGAAAGGGGTTTTCAAAAGCGTTGTTATAAATATTTAACAGAATGGGAGACAGGGGTCATGAAAAGTAGTATAGAAATGATTAATAAACCCTAAATAAAAAGCTTTATATTTTTTAATAGATTTCGAGGCAGTATGGAGTTCTTCACCAGCCCAAGGGGAACATCGGTCTGAAGCTACTGGAGGGGAAATAGAAGGTACGTTTACAGAGTCTAGAAAATATTGTATAAGTTTTGCAGAAGGTTGAGAAGTAGTGTCATCTCGATTAAGATTATATAATCTCTCATAGTAGGAGGGAAAGTGGTTAGCAATATCATTTGGATTTGAAAGTAAAGACCCATCTGACTTGGATAATGCTTTTATTCTAATAATTATGTTTTTGCCCCTTAATTTGCATGCTAATAGTTTACTGGCTCTGTTTCCTAAAGTATAAAACTTCTGATTCAATTTAGAAATTGCGCGTAGAATATGTGAAAGGTGCAGACTATTAAGTTTCCTTTTAGCTTCCGTTAGGGCCGCGAGGATAGTAGAGTCTTAGGGGGATATTTTGTGTTGGGTTTCTAGTGTCACAACCTCTTTCTCATAAGCTATTTGAACTTCCCAATTACACTGCTTTATACGTATCGCTGCCTGAATTGCAGCACCTCTCATGACCACCTTGAAGGCACACCAATGATTGGTGATAGAGGTATCTACATGAACATTGATATCTAAGTAAGAAGTCAGTGCCTGACTAAAGATATTGATGCCATCCTCATCATTTAAAATATAATCCTGTAATCTCCAAGGTATCAGTGAGGTATCAGTAGTCGATTCATAAGACCAAGACCACATTAAGGGGGCATGATCGGACCAGGTTATCGGCAATATCTCGACCCTT